>NC_086357.1:17858792-19310042 GCF_036324505.1 Eleginops maclovinus | reverse complement strand
CAGAAAGAATGAAAACAAACATAACCAGACATTTTTATCACCTCTGCATCATCCGAGTCTGTCCATCTGACACACGAGTCAAACAAGCCTGTTTGTTTTGGTTTCACAGAAAATTAGACAACTTGTCCATCTTTACAGCTATCAGCTTTGTGTCCTCTCAGTCACCCTGAAACCTCAGCTAATCCCACAGGAGAAGAATACTGCAGCTGCCAGGAGTCTGGCACAGTCTTTACTGCGTGTTGATACTTCCACTTTTCTGTCCTTCTTCTCCTTGTTTTTTTTGTGTTAGCAGACAGAGGGTATTTCTACCCTCTGTCTGTTCTCACTCACCATTCCATCGAGGAGGCACAGGAGACAATTTGAGCATTAATGTGTGGTGTCGTAAGTCACACATCTTGGGCAAATTGCATTGAACTGTGTCCTAATTAAAGATTGAACATCATCCGGTAATTTGCAATAGTATTAAAGTTAACATTTGATTTAAACAACCCTTTTTAAAAATGTCTTGTGTGATCGCTGACTGTGTAAAAGAGTGATATTTCTTTATTAATTTATTTGTCTGTAAAATAGTTTGTGCTGTATACAGTCACAATCAGGCTCAAGTCACTGAAGCATGTGCACTGCATATAATGCTGGATGATCAAATGTTGCTTAGAATTCAAAACACCAGTTTTAGGGCAGTAAAAACACACCTATCACGACTTAGCGTGTCATTTAGCACAAATATGCTCAGCACCTGCTATTTCTAACAGATGTTATGCAGATGAGCAAACTCAAATGAGTCATGCAACTTTTCTATTGAAGTACTTAACATACAGACACTAGGGCCTAACAATAAAAACACATTTTTAGAAGTAGCACTAATTGTTTACTCTATAACAAGAGTTTCAGTCTTTCCTGAGATATGAAATTCACCACTATATGCCCTTAGGTACACTTTGTACGCTGTATGTAGTTAAGTATTATTCAAACAAAGATACTAATGTATGTTTTAGCCACCCAGATTTCTGATATAGCTGGTAGAGCTGAGACCTACTGTTTGCATTGTCCACTAGCAATCATAATTACATTTTAATATTGGATACACTTGGCTGGAGTGGGACTGTGTCGATCAGAAGCCATATCAAATTAATAATTAATACAATTTAAAGACTTGATCACATTTTTGTCAGTATGGATCAGAGGCACAACAAGGCCAGGGGTGATTGAGGGTGTTTCTCTTCTCCGGTAATTTGTTGTAAGATTTAGAAATGAAATCACAGTGAAGTCAACATGTGGTCCCGGATATGATACCGACCTCTCATTCTGTTTCTACGGAAAGATCTGCAGGCACTTCTCAGAAACACATCATCTCCCACAGAGCTGTTCAGAAAGATGAACTCACCTCCGGGTTACAAACACACACTTTCAGCCAACCCTGACAGCGTCCTGGTTATCAGTACATTTTAGGATACCACCTCGTTCTTCCAAAAAACTAATGATAGGATGCCTGTCAGTGGTGTGACTCTTCAAATACCTCTGATGAACGACAATGAGACAATGTGTAATTTTGGAAAGTGTCAGTTATATTTTTGTACAAGGTCAATTATGGAAAAAACAAAGTAACAAGCACACTTTCAAATCAGTGCCTCAGCCTTTTATATTGTGTCTTTTCGATCCTAATTTAGGAACAGACTTTAAAATATAGGCTTTATATTCTTTTATTTGTGCATTTACAGTTGTCTTTTGGGGTTTGTGTCATTGTTTGATATCACTGTTTTTCTTTTATCTTGTGACTGTTTTGTTGTAGTTTTGGAGGCAGTGCAGGTGGGCTGCTAATGGACCGAACTGAATGTAAACTAAAACATCAAAGTATATGAACAAGAAGCTGTTTTGTCAGAGCATATCAATGAACAGAAGTTACAATAACCACCCATATATGCACCTGAGTTCCAGAGAACTGAAGAGCATACACAGACTACTCTATTTTTATCATTTTGTACTAACAAAATCATGGCTATTTCAGTGACAGCTGTATCGGAAAAGCACAAAATAAACCTGCAGTTTTGTAGCTAATTATCAGAGCAGTGCTCTAAAAATAGATGTTGGAAGTAAATTCCTTTACAAAGTCCCTAGAGAGAGGAGGCTCAGTAGCTTCCAGTTAGTCTGTCTGCTAGACTTCTATTTGCAAATAGAAAACCAGGTGTACTGGTGTCACATAATCCCTTGGAAACCTCACAAAAGACATTACATAGCGTTAGTACTTGTGACACGATTTGTCCGTGCCAAGCAGTTACAGATGTAATCTAGTTTCAGCTAAAATCATCGGAAAACCATCTGCAGCAAATGTTTTAGAAAACAAACATCGTTTATTAGAAGAGTTATAAACTGTATACCCTGCATTGAGGGCTAGATACCTTCTTTGCTGACTTGGAAGGAAATGTAGTTCAAGATCAACAGTGTTCAGTGGGGTCTGACACTTCACTGTCTGTGTGTTGAGGTGATGTGTCAGAAGTGTCAGGTCGGGCGGCGTTCGTTAAGAGGAAGATGTAAAATAGTGCAATTCTGATCATTTAAAGGTTGATAAACAGTGGCAAAGAGAGGTGGATGTTGTTGGGCGTCTAAATTATATTCAAACTACATTGTTGTCATTTTTGTTAGCTTATTTTCTTGTCTACTTAGCCTCAAAACTGCTGAGCAGAAATAGCCTTTTTCTTAAGCTCATACCAGTGGAAAAAAAACAGGGATTTTCAATCTACATAAACAAATCCACAGCTCAGAGCTGGACATAATCAAAAACAATTTACTTTTTTCAATTTCAGTTTATTTTGTTCTAACTGTGAGCAGCTATTCCTTCTTGTGCCCATGTTGTGAGAATGAGAGCTGTGTTGTTGTTGTGCTGCATGTTTTGTCTGATCGGAAACACGTGTTAGCTTGCTGTCACGTGTGATTGTCACATTTGTCATCATTCCACAGCAAATGATTGAGCATGTGCTGGCAGTAAAAGAGACAAGATCAGGATGCTTAAAGTGGTAATTAGACTGTTATTTCCCGTTCATTTTTACAGGATGTTGCCTTTAACACTTACAGTTATGAATCATTATTTATTCGTTCCCTTCCTATAATAAAATATTTGGATATTCTCAACATGTAAACGTGATTCAGAGTGTTCATGCTCAGAATGTGTTTTTCTCATCCTGAAATATTATTTTACTGCTCCACCTCTAACTTTTTAGAGAAAGACATGAAATTCAATGGAAGTGAACTGAGCTTTAATTGGCTAATCCATTTTTCTTTATTCCCTTTATGCATTGCACACAAACAGAGCAGCTTTTCCTATTAAACACAAAATCTGCTTTGGGTCTCTAATGACCAATGAACATGGTCTTTGTTTTTGGTCACTGGGAGTGAACACAGCCCTCCTACAAATCGTACTCTCTCCATCTCCTCTACTTTTTTTTTACACCTCTGTCCTAGAAAATATTTATCTATCTTCCCCCTCTTGGGGATTGAGTGTTGGGCAACAAACAGAGGCATTTGTTAGGAGCACTTGTCTGAGCACTGTGTTGGTTCAGGGGCCCCAGGCAGACAGGCAGCATATCAAATGAGATCAGTTGGAAAATGTTTGTCCCACTAGTACACTTAGCAAGTTCATGTTACCTGAGAGGTTCCCGACACGCGTATTCATGGAGTGGAGCTTACTGTAAGCATTGCATTTACAGTGGTGGGAAGTCGTTTGACATAACTACTGTTTACGTTTATTTTTTAGGAAACTTGTTCTTACTTAAGTGTATTATTTGTACTCCTCTTCTCTCTGTTATGTTTCAAAGTCAAGATACAAAATACCATATAACCAAATCAATAAGTACACTTTTAAATGAGATCATACTTACATGTTTGTATAAATCTGTATTAAATAACACTCTAAAAGGGGTTATTTATGCATGTATTTTTTCTTAATACTTTGACTACATCTTGCTTTTTATAATGGTGTACTTTTTCTTTGGAAGCAATATTCTTTTAGGCTATTACTTAAAGTATCTGAGTACTTCTGCCAGCGAGTACATTTTTCTGTAAGAAGCTTAAATACACTGAAATAAACTAGTGTTAAACTGCCATCTAGTGGTAATTTTTCATTAATGTTAATTAGAAATGTATTACAAGACAGAATACAGAGATTGAAAAGTCAGATGTAAATCCTTTTCACATTATTTCATCTTTAAAAAATCGAAGCAAATACAATTTTTCTTATATCAAAATATCTCGTTGTTCTGTAGCATTTTCTATAACCTCTTTAATTTGTTGATTCTATGAAAACCTTTTAGTCAGAGTAAGTAAGACTCAGCACTCATGGAGGTCAAACCACAGCCGCAAGAAAGTTTCCATATATTTAATAGTTACATGTTCTCTGTAAGGCCATGTTATTTCAGCTCTCAAATCTTTCGTTTTTCTTTCTCTCTCCCCAAAATGTTCCTTTCCTTCATCCCTGTTCAGGGTGGGGGTGTTCTGTGCCGAAGCCAGTCGCACATGAGATTGGCGCCAGATTTGATCGCCTGTTTCCGTGAGAGTATCAAATCCAAGCTAAATGTAACAAGCCCCAGCTGAGCCATAACCTTCGAGACTCACACCTGCATCCACGGCACTTTGCCCTGCCAGTGCTACTCTGTAATGTAAATGGATGGCTGTTTTTCCCATTAATCACATCATCCAGATGTGCTTTACATGGAGCATTCTAGCATCCAGGCAGAGCTCCCTTTGTAGGACAAGGAGCAGGTTGAGTTCACCAGAGTGCACCTCCTGACAAAGCAAACCATGTAATTAAAGCTCAGATTGACATCTCTACTCAGCAGCTGTAGGATTTTTCCACCTGTCATTGATATGCCAAGCAGAGCAAAGCCTTCAAATCCCATTGACATCTAGTTGATCCCCCCCCTATCCTCAACAAAAAAGAGAAAAGGTCATAACAGCCTTTGAGGCTTTAATGATGTGTTAAAAACAATTCAGTGGAAAATAATGACCCAAATCACCTTTCTCTGGGCCTGCTTTTGTGTCGCGGCTCTTACAAGAAAGCAGGGCACATGATTACCAGGCCAGGTCTGGTCTGCTCATCAGATGAATAACACTGTTTGAGCAGAGCTGGATGTTTTCTGCACTCCATTGAGACATTATATCTACCGCCATGGCTGCTTATTTGAAGAAGTCCCAAGTTCATTACTCATTGTCAGGCAACCTTTGTCTAAAACTAACAATTCTGAAAGCTACATATCAAATCATTTGGCTTTCAAATATTCCTAATCAACCGTTGCAATGTGATAGCCCAGATGTGCGATGGATGACAGAGCAAGAAGAGGAAACAGTCTGGACAAATGTCTGCATTGGGAAAAAGACAGTCCAAAATCAAAGTTGTTTTTTCTTTATTTAATATGATCGTCGTCATAGAGAGAGGAAGGAAGTATTTATCCGTGGTATCTCTGGCAAAAGATGTGGTCACTTGATGTCTGATCTCACTGCAACTGAGAAGATCTGCAGTCACGCCTGTTTGCTCCTCAGCACCCATTGGGCTGATGCTTGCAGCCAGCCCTCGCTATGACCTCACACACTCGTTAGTGCCAAGGAAATCCCCCCTGGGTGTTATACCACAGCTCAGAGTACAGAGGGTGGGGTCCTTCTGTTCGTATGGTGCGATCAGTCACACACAACATTGCACTAGTACAGTATGCCATTAATGTATTTTCTCTACCTCTGTCCCTACTGTCATAAATCGTGAGGTCCTCCTGTGCAAGACCTGCATCCTGCTCCATTCCAGATGTGTTTAACGGCCTCTCTGGGCCACAGACCCTACTGCCTCTCTTGGATAAACAGAGGCCTTGTCGATCTGCAGTGGCTCATTGACTCCTTGTTTGAATTGTGACCCTATCAGAGGAAAGGCAAAATCAACAATCACAGGCTGGTGATTGTTAGTAAAAAGTATTCATGTTTGCAGGAAAATGGGGCACCTGCCACGTAAGAAGTTTTGTATGCTCTGACCTTGATTTTCTTCATTTCCTCTCCTCTCTTTTTTAATATATAGCATTTGATTTATGTGCTGCAGCCTGGTCACACATAACCATGTCATCATGTGCCGTGATATACAGCTCGATTAATATTTCCCTGGTCTAGCTCTGGGATCAGGGCGGGTACTCATCATTCTCAAGCTCCAGAGACTCGACTCTTTCCAGCATTGCGCACATTAAGAATGTCCAGAGGAAATGTCATACGGTCCAGCAGCACTGAGTCAGGCTTCTGACACCAAACTGGAAACGTATCGGTTTGTATAGGGTGAGCTCCAGCTACTACTCTGGTTTGGGCCATGAATTAAGATTTCACTTCTAGCACCTGATGAAATGTAGTTTTGCTACCAAATACAGCTTAATCTGGATGTAGAAGTTTAATATTCTACTCAAAATTGAAAGGACAGCACAACCCTTTTCTTATTTCTCATCTCCATCAACCACCGTCTGCAGTCGCCCTGTCCATGACCACAGTCGACCGCAACACACCTGAGTAAATACCCTCCCACGAAGTTCAGACAGAGTCTCCAGGCTCCATCATGGCATCAGGACCTGGCCTCTGTCCCAGGAGCCAGGACCCCTCTGAACCGCTACATCGGACAAGTAGCTCATTGTGTGCGAATGGGATGAGGAGGCATCGCGGAAGTTTCCATGACATGCGTTTCTGCATATACATATACACAGGATTTTCTTTTTATATTTTGGTGAGAATACACTTTAATTTCGGATGTGGCAGCTGGAGAAATTGCAAATACGTAGGTCCGCCTGGGGTTTGTATGTTTTCACTGCATTGGCACAAAATATGATATGCAATTATTGTATTTATGATTTTGATGACTTTATTCTTGACGCAAATCCCCAATGTTAGCTGATATCAGTACCGGCAAATACATACTTTGAGCTGAACATCATCTCAATTGGATCAGCATCATTTCTTTATAATCCACTAAACAAATCTTATTTTTGCTAAATTATCCTAGGCAGCAATACATTAATAACACAAATATATTCTTTCTACAGACTACAGAAGTGGTCAGTGCTAGAACCCGTTAAAACTTTTTTTTTAACGACTCTGAGGTCACAGGGGTTATAGAGCTCAGTTTCTGCTCTGTGAAGCAAATTATTTTACATATTATGATTCGAAGAGCTGGCAGCACAATTTGTTTGCCTGGTGAGGCAGGCGGGTGCAGCACCGGGCAAGGCCTAGAGAGCTAATTACGTGGCTGAAAATTCTAAAATAATTTGTAAAGGCGTCGCTCAGATGGTGTTGCTGCTGGGATTCCTTTAAGAATCTTATTCAAATGTAAACATACTGGTTCACTTGCACATATGAATGAGGCCCAGTGGCTCAAAGCAAATTATAAAAAGTCCTATCAGGATAAACTTTTAGGTTTGTAACATTTACTTTCACAGCAGTCAACACAACACATATGGTGACGTCGAGTTGTACCATTGGGGGTAGGCCAGTTTTTTTGAAAAATGAAGTTGGTCTTCAGAAAGTTAAGCTGCAGAGTCCCTGCACCCACTGCAGTGCGTTAAACACTGTGGGCTCACATTCAGGATGGAGCAGCAGCATCATCTACTGTTCAAACAGGGTAACAGCAATACTGTTTTTGTCAGAAAATATAAATTGGAGAAATTATTTAGCCAATTGTGGAAAAATAACTAAAGATTAATTATTTTAGAGCCAAAATACAAGATAGGACAGCTTTCATGATTATAATAGGGAATAATAGAAATGTGTCCCTGCAAGTGTTTAATTTTAATTGGTCTATTTGCATTTTAACATACAAATCGTCCAACTGTTGTATTTGGCTGATAGGACTATGTTATATAAAGCAGTGATTCTGAACAGTGTACGGCTGCAGAGGAAAAAAAACAAAGTTGGATTTGCAGAAAACTAAAGGTTTGTAATTTAATCTTTAAAAAAAGCAATCTTAAAAGGCACATCTATACACATAGTCATCAAACAGCTCAAATCAATCATAGGGAAATCCACATATTCATTCAATTGTATTTATATTTCAACTACATTTGTTTAAAAAGTCAATAAAGAGCTAAAAAGTTGTAAATGATAAAGAATACATGTGATTTTTAAGTCCTATTCTTGTACAGAATAACTAACTAAACATTTTCAACTTAAATACATATCCAGTTATTCCTGTCATAAACGTACGATTTTACTTTTCGTTTATTTCAAACAAAAGTCCAGAATACAAAACGGCACCAAAAGAGGAAAATAAGAAGTAAAAAAACACTGTAACAATTGACAAAAAAAAATCCAAATAACCAACATCTGTCACTCAAGTACTGAAGGAGCTAGCACCGGTCATAAGCACCTTATATCCTTCAATACACCTAAAGGATTTTGCTAAGACTTTTGGTCAAACGCAAAGAGAGGAGTAAATGTTGAATATGTTTTTATCAGCATCTGCAAGACTAAGAAAGTGCTTCTGTGCAGGACTAGTTTCCCCCTGAAAAATGCACTTTAGTTTCTAACTATCACTAAAAAACTGTTAGTATTATCTATCTCTGAGTAAATATAGTAAATTAAGACAAATGTTTAGTAAGCTGCCCCACTGCTTTTGCTTTATCTATAATCTACTGACCTCAAGTACCTGTCATAGTCCCATCTAATGCCCTACAATATGTCAACTCTGAGAAGTCTTTGGGTGGAAGATACAAATAATAATACTTTAATGTTTATTTAACTGATGTGAAGTACAGTTGTGAGTTATTGTTGAAGAGAAGCCAGAGATCACAGGTGGCTCGCTCTGAGACGTTCAGGAGACAGGCTTCTTTTTTTAAGAAATGCCTTAAAAAAAAGAAGATAGTATTGTTAATGAAGTGTACAACAATTGAGTTAAATTTAAAGAAAACAAATTCAAATGTAAAGGTATTTGAAGTTCATACCCTTAAGTCCATGGGTTTGCATGCATGTTTAATAGAAAGAATGATACATTTGAGTTTGAAATTCAAGCTGAATGTTAAACCAGACAAAAAAGGAAACTTCTTGAACTAAACCCCAAATGTTGCCTATATGGTTCTGTGTGTTTGATTGTACTGTCAAAGATTATAGAGACTTACAAGACTGCGAGTTGGGCTGAGTGAACGAGAGCGCACAGGGCTGGTGCTCCTGCTTCTACTCCACTGCAAAAACACACACAAGAAAACACATGAGCATTATGTGGAACTTTCATGGAAGCCTTACTGTACAGTACTGTACTGTACTCTCCATAGAACACTTAAATGAATTGTATTTTTGAAGTATTAAACAGTCAGTACCACAGCACCCCTTCTTGTCACAGCTTCGCCCTTCACTACCACATCATCTCCTTCCAACAGGGCTGGCCACACATGGTACATCACCAGAGGAGCAGTTAACTCCGAGTCATAGCTACGGCGATACCTGTCAGTCAGAGAAGCAGTGGGGAAAAAACAGTGAGAGCTGTGAATGTGTGTGTGTGTGTGCGACATCTACTGTTGAGACTGCAAATAACCTAAGGAATACGTTGGCCATGTTGTACAGGTCCTGTAGCATCATATGTTACAGCGTTACTCTCTGAAACCTCTTGTGAGAGCCATATTCCTGTAAAAGACAGACTTAAATTTACCCAGTAATGTACAAAGGACTTACTTGCTGTCATTGTAAAGTTCTCCATCACTGGCAAAGGCCATATCAAGCGGGGGGTCCAGTGTCTGCATGGTAAACGCCACCCTGCACGTCTCCCTGATTAAGGTACTGAGGAGGAAAAAGTCCACCTCTGGCGGAAAAGAGATCCGAGGGTTCACATTCATGGCATTGATCACATCCTAGGGAGATATTAAGCACACAGACAGATGTACGTTTAGTAACATATGAGTTTTTCCATAAACCGTGGAGAGAGTAGACATAAAGCGTTTAGTCCTACATTGATGCTGGCCTGAATGTCGTAGAGGTCCAGGTTTCTGACGATGTAGTCAACTGCTGCATCCTCCAGACTCTCTATCCCAAAGTGCGGGGACAATGTCTTTCTCACGCGCAGCTTGAACTGACGGTAGGCCAGTTTTGCTGTCTTAAAGGATTCCTGGGACATGATGACAAAAAAACATGAAATTCAAAAGTTAATTGCTCTATATATATTAGTCGTAATATAAACCCTGATCAAATCAAGCAACTGTGAAGTTCATTAAAACACATAATGCACTCTTTTCCCTGCATAATCTTCTGATCGGCTCGCCTCTCTAAAACAATATCAGTCCTACCACGACGGCAATGAAGATGATTTTCTGGACCATCTCCAAGTCATCAATGTGGCGTCGAAGAGTGACCTGGGCCTCCAGCCGCTCCACAGCATACAGGTCATTGAAGCGTGATATAAGGCGTGCGTAGCGGGAGGAGTTGGTGAGCTGCGCTCTGGTGGGCGACTCGCTCCTCAACGGGCTGGAAGAGCGACTGAGCCTCGGCAAGGGGCTCGGAGAACGACTTCTCACCAACCTGATAGACAAAAGAGAAACGCTATGATTTGAGTCAATTCTATGTAGTGGTGTCTGTGTGCACATACAGCGATGGCATGTATACCTCTCCTGCAGCATGGCCTTGTCGGTGCTCAGGTAGGACACTTCACCTTTCAGCAAGCGAATCTGCCGCTCATAATCATTGAAAGCCTCCATCTTCCTTTTATAACTCTCCACTTGCTCATGTGCGGATCTTAAACTGAAACACAGACACGCTTCACATCAACAACAGTAGCACATACTGTATATTTCAATTGAGAGCAAATAGATCATGGCACTATTTTTTGTGAATCACCCACTCTGCTTTCAGTTGCAATATTTCTTCTTCAGTTGCCAGCAGAGTAGTTGCTGACTCTCTCTTTGTGACATCCAGTTCCTTCTGAGTATCGACCAATCTGAAGGGATAAAACATTAAATGTACATCCAATTCTCCATAGACTTGTATCCAAATACATCTAAACCAGAGCAAGGCTAGTTGAGCTATGAAACTGGATGACTGATCTACTCCTGCTGTCTTAAGTCTCTTAGACTCACTCTGCTCTCATGGAGTCCAACTGCAGACGAGTGGAGCACAGCTCGGTGTCCTTCCTCTGTATGTCACTGTCATGGGAGGCAGAGAGCTCCCTGATCCTCCTGTCCTTTTCCACTGAATCCTGATCAAAACAAATGATGTATACAGTTACTGCAACCGGAGATGTACATATTAAAGGGAACTCATTCGAATTTGTTGGACACTATGTTACACTGGATGATTTTGATAGATTTCTTAATAAGATGTTCGGTTTAAATAAGCACAGTTAAAGAATGTCACCTGGATGAGCTGCAGACTTGTGTCATCAGTGACCACGGGCCTTGCCATTGAGAAACAGGTTCCAAGCCACGGCAGCAGGCGAGTTTTGAGAGTGTCCACTCCAGCATAGTGTCCACCTGAGTCATCAGTGTATTATGACATGGATAATGACATACTGCTGTGTTATACTAGACTGAAAATGTAAAGCCTACCTTCTGCAGCTGTGTGGTTAAGGATGGTAAACAGTTGGCCTTGGATCTTTGCAGTTAGTTCAATCAGCTCACAGCATCTATTTAGATTGTTGTCACAGGAAATAATCTGGGCGGACAAAAATGAAAAACAATAGGTTAATGAACTAGACAACGTGAAGTTAGTAGAGTTCATTTCTGACATACGATGACAGGGAAACTGACCAATTAGCCAGTTTTTATTATTTTAATCAAATATTTAAAACCATGAAGCATTTTAAATTGTAAAATGTAACAGGCTGCAGCTACTGTATATAGGCTGTTATGCTGTAGCCTACTTTGTATTTATATTTATATTATTTTATAGCTCAACAATATAATGGTCTTATGGACTTGTTTATTACTGTTGTATAAATAACTGTTAAAATGCATAACACTGTGCTGTACGAGATTGTGTGTTGTAAACCTGTATAATTGTCTCAATAAAAGTGCTTTAAAAAGCAACATTCCTGAAATGTTCTTTCATAGGTATAAATAAAGACTCCTCATAATACACATTTGAATATTTAGCAAATATAATTTTCTTTACACATTTTGTTTACAAATTGTTATTTTATATCTTTTCGTTTTTTATTTACTTTATTTTTATTTTATTTTCCATACCATGTTGAGCTTGCCACCAGGAATGTTTAACTATGGATTTTGCAAATTATTTCCTTTTGTCAAATTGTGTGATAGCATTAGTTAAATAAAAAACCCTTCCGGATTTCTACCGGAAGTAACAGGAAGTGAACCACTAACAGAAAAACATCTTCGGAAGTCCACTTGTAGCCAGGGTAACCGGCGTCCATAGCAACCAAACTCAACCGGGAAATCAATGTCATCTAAACAAGCTTTGCATTCCTTTATTGTGGTATTTTAAAGTAGTGCTTGCATCATCCAAACCACTGTATTCAATTGTATTGCCCTGTTGCAGAATAAAAAGTCAATAAAAATCGAGATAGTGGACAAATCTCCAGTTGATAGTAGTAAACAAAGACAAGGAAAGCAATTTATAATTATATTTACCAGATAATATTTTTTTCCTGCAACTCTTTGACTAACTCGTACATTTTAATTTAACACTACTGTGAGTGTTAGCCTCTAATACATTACATAAACACGGTGCAACAGATGAAATGCTTTGGTCAGATTTAGGTCGGTGGTCTTAAATTATTGATGAACTTACATGGTAGTCTCTGTGCCAGCTCTCAAGTTTGTCCTGCAGGACGCTGAAAGAGGATGTATGGGTCAGTCTCCTCAAAGTGTCGGCCATGTCCGTCCTAATAAGCCGACCGTGGGGTTTAAAAATGTTCCTGTAGGAGGAGGACAAGAAGCAGTTAAAATTCCTGTCCTGGCAGCTTCTCTCCACCTTCGACTTGGATGCCAAGCACCGCCTCAGTTGTGGCAACCAGGAGACGAGACTGTAGCAGAGAATCTGAAAACGAACTGCTTTAAATACAAATGATTCGTGACCGATCTTCTTCGAGCACTGCTGTCTGTCTCTCATCTGCAGGCTCTGTTCTCCCGGGGTGTAAATACGATTGTAATGTCATACTGTCAAACGACACCAAAGGCCTGCAGAGTGAACAGCTCAGTAACACAGATATGCTGATGTGTCTGCATGTGTGTATGTGTGTGTGTTGAAGTAAATCCGATTATAATACTGTAGGCCCTACCTACTTGAATTACACGTGCAGTGAGTGTTGGGCTGCCATGATAATAAATAAATAATTGGATACAAAAATGAAAGAGATGTTAAAAAATATATATAAGTATAACTTATGCAGGTACTTTAAAAAAAAAAAAAGGTTAAACCAATGTATTTATTTTACATTAAAAGCAATCTAATATGAAAATAACAAGGCTTTAAAATAAATAAATAAACCTGCACATTTATTTAAGTAATCGAGGCTTTTATTCCTGCTTTTTTTTCTTATTTATTTGTCATTTATTTTTGGATTCATTAGTTAATGAGAGATCTAGTCCTGTTACCACGCTATTTGCATATTTAAAGCCTAAATATAAATCGCCTTAAATAATATAATATCGATGATTAATGTAAGCCTTAACGAGCAGACGAAGATCTAGATCTCTGCTAAGGTATGTGGTATTAGTAAGTCAGATAACAATACATATACCAATATCCCTGAATCTATTTATTTATAGACAGGCTACAATACAAATAATATGCAGGCTGTAATACAACAGTTTGATAAATGTATTACTTTGTACCAAATGAAGCTTAGAATTTATTGTTGGATCTTGGATTAGACCGTGTTATGACCCGCTTGGCAGTTTACCTATGGAAAATATGAATGAACATCTTTTTCTATTTTAGGACCCTTCTCTCATTGGATGGTTGAATTTGGAATGAACCATCTTTTATTTTTATATAAACGTCCCTTTTTTAGCACGCTTAACGCAAATATAAATTTCATGCAGTTGTTTGTTCGTTTTAGTAGACTATTTTCATTCATTACCCGTTCGTGCTGTTAATATATCACAACATACCATTTTTACATTTTCGACTGTGAAAAGTGGTACGGCCCCTGTCACTGCAAGCAGGAGAGGGAGGGTCAACATGGCGTCTGAACAGGTCCGTTTTCTTCACTATTTGTTGTTTTTGTTGTATTTTAGTACGTTTATTGCGTGTGTTGTTTGTCAAAAGTGCCATAATATGTTCCCGATTGACCCGGATTTATTAATATAAATGTTTCCTCCTTTGTTGTCGGCTCTACGTGTTGTAAATACTGGCCATCGCGTCAGTATTATAGCTAGCGTTACATGGAAATAAAAATACCGTTATTGTAACACATTTCCTAGAAAACAGCAATTATGTTTTACAAATATAAAGAGCATAGAAGCTGCCTAATAACGGCAGACGGGCGTAGGCTAACTCTCTTTATTGCTGCTAAAATGAGTGCAGTTTATTTTTAGTTCTGGCCACAGACAGGCAGTCGAGGGCATTTAACTGAGAGGCATTCCAGCACAGAGACGGACGATAAATAGGAAGCAGGGATCCAAATGAATTCATTTTGTCCACTTGCAAAATGGCTATTAGATTTTTGTTGGCATTTTGTATCTACCAGCTACTTGAATATTTTGATCATCATTTAACTGATAAACCGTACTAATTGTGTACCCTGATCTAAAACCTAAAGATTGATATGGCTATGGACAGTAAATGTAGATTAAACTGTTGTTCTAATCAAAGAGAAATGCATGGAAACAATATACAATTCTACGTGTGAAATTTAATTATCTTTCCTAGGAGGGAATTTTAATTTTAGAAGGTCATCTCCAGTCTATCTATGTGGAGGGTGTTATAAGTTAGATAAGATTATGTTTTATTAGCCATACAGTAGGGAAATTTGCAGCGGGACAGCAGGAAAGTGCAATAACAAGGACCATGAGCCAAAAAAGAATAGCCTGATATGATAACTACATAAACTTTTGAGTCTGCAGCAGCAGGAAGAACCTGCAGTTGTCTTTTTCACAGCGCAGGTGAAGCAACCTTCCACTATTAAAGATCTGAGTGTTGTTTTGTTTATTGTTTTTTCTTTCAGGAGAGTTCCAATGGGCCTGTGAAAAAGTCAATGCGGGAGAAGGCTATTGAAAGACGCAATATTAACAAGGAACACAACAGTAACTTCAAAGCAGGATATGTACCCATAGAAGAAGAACGTCTTCATAAAACTGGACTGAGAGGACGAAAGGGAAACATGGCTGTTTGCATCGTTATCCTCCTCTTCATCCTCGCCTTAATTAACCTCATTGTAAGCAATACAAATGTCCATCTAATCAACCATGTTGATTACACTAATGTAATCGATGTTGGCGAAGCTCCATTGATCATTATGTGTTGTTGCATTATTTCCACAGATCACTCTGGTAATATGGACAGTGATTCGTATTGGTCCGAATGGTTGTGACAGTATGGAGTTCCATGACAGTGGCCTGCTGCGCTTCAAACAGAAGGCAGACATGGGCATCATTCACCCACTGCACAAGAGCACAGTAGGGGGCCGAAAGGACCAGGACCTCGTTCTTGTCGGCAACAATAATCCGGTGAGAAACACGGAGGGACATTCAAAGTAAACACTGACCAATTTGAAAAAATAGCAACTTAAATATTGAATGCACATTTGTATGACTCTCCTCGTTAATTTTATGTATATTATTTCAGGTTGTGTTCCAGCAAGGCACTACTAGGCTGAGCGTGGAGAAAGAAAAGACCTCAGTCGTCAGTGACGTTGGCATATCCTTCACAGACCCCCGGACACAGAACACGTACTTCAGCACAGACTTTGAAAACCATGAGTTCCACTTGCCAAAAGGAGTCAAGATTCTCAGTGTTAAAAAGGCTTCCACAGAAAGGGTGTGTATAATGCTAATAATAACTATAAACCTACCTAACATTCGTGTTTATGTTATTAGTTTGTGAAATACTTTCAGTACACAACAATCCATAATAGTTCAACAAAGTCACCTTTTTCTGAATGTTGCAATTTCATTTTTAAAAGCATTTAACGTGCCCAAAAACACACTGGACTTGGAAGATGTTCAGTGATCCAGTTTTCAACATGGCCTTGACTGAAGGCTGATTCTGAATCATCTTCACAATAAGTGTCTGGGTGTTGCCTAGTGACCCGACCAAAACCCAGACTCAAAATGTGAATATACCTGAGAGACGTGAGGTTGGCAGTTCCTATCAGAGCTGTTTTTACAATGATAGCAATGAATAAAGAAAATCATTTACCAAAACTACTATCAAAACATGTGTTACTTCCTTTGTTTTTGACTGTTGTGTTCTTTTCATCTCTTCTTTTAGATCACCAGTAGTGCATCTTCTGACCTGAACATTAAAGGAGACGGCAAGGCCATCATTCGTGGAAACGAGGGCGTCAACATCATGGGCAGGACAATAGAGTTCAAAATGGGCGGAAACATCGAGCTCAGGGCTGTAAGTATGAATTGTACCAACATGGGTTAGGGAGTGCATGTTTTATAATAAAGGTTTTACAAACTCTTCGTGAATATGGTTTAAAGCTGGTTAATTTGAAATGGTTATTTTCTCTTTCCAGGAGAACAGCATCGTTCTGAATGGATCAGTCATGTTTAATGCTACACGCATCCCTAACTCTGCAGGAGATGTGTATTTTGATGAAGGCATGGAGAGGTATAAGCTCTGCATGTGTGCAGATGGGACTCTGTTCCGTGTGCAGGTGAAATATCCCAACATGGGCTGCCAGACTTCAGATAACCCGTGTGGGAAAACTCAGTAGGAGAGTTGGCTGAAGTCTACTTTCACGTGTCTACATTTTGTCGGCACTGAAGTCAGATGACTTATTTGGGTGTATAGAAAATTCTATAGGACATTCATCATGACTTGCACATAATAATACCTCTGCCGTGTACCCGTCAAATTATGTATTTCTTATTTAACAGGAATTGTATTACAGATCATTGCCACTTGGCCAAAGATATGCACATATGTGTTTTAATGGTTTGCAGATGTGCCAACTGTGTCATAAATAATGCCATATCAGTATAACACTCTCATGGTTGTTTATAATGGCCATTGATAGAAATGAGAAACAACAGTAATTTCTGTTTGCCTTACCGTCCAGTATTACCAATTTACAAACCTTCTAGAGGTTTGTAAAATATTGTATTTGCTCATTGTTTCTGGCAGCTTTGTTTGAGATTTTTTATTATATTTACTGAGGAGCGTTAGACACTACATGACAATATGTAATATTCAATTTGGCATAAACTGTACAATATAAGACACATTTTGTAAGCCGTCCGGTAATGCTAAAGCAGCAGATAAGTGCTCTATCTGGGACTGACTGTAATGCACGTGCCAATGGATTTAAAAGGGATGATATAAAATATAATATGTATCTAATTTTGTTGAAAAAAGTTTTGTAAAGCAAAAAAAACACACTATTCAATAACAGAGGGAGAGTTGTGCTCCCAAAAATATATATAATAATAATGATTGACAGGAAAGTAAATCATTTTGGCTTTAACGTCTGTATTGAGTGGGTTGAATTTTGTGCAATATAGTATAAAATATTTGACTTTCATTTTGCTCTGGATTGTCTTGTCTTTGAAAAAAAAATGCTGATGTCGAGAAATGTCATACAGTAGATGTTGTCAGAGCCTGCTGTGAGAAAACATGTGTTTGATCAACTAATGAAAATAACAACAGAAAAACAGCCTTATTTTGAAAAAATGTTGAACATTTCATTGCTATGTTTGTTTCAATAAAGAGACATGTTGCTATGTGAAAGTTCTTATCATTGGTTTCCGGAAATTCCTCAAGGGTTTATATGGTCATTTAAAGCCACAAAGGAATACTGTGCCTCATTACGCTGTTTTATTACCTCATAAATGTACAGCTGGGGCAGAGTTCTACTCGCCATAAACCCTCAGGATCAGCATATCTACTATACATGAAAACAAGGAAAACAATCATAGTAAGATATTAACTAGACATGTGAATGATTGCATGAGTCACAGAATGGCATCTCGAGGGTAGGTCCATGTTAAGCTCGACGCAGCAAAATATTCTTCAGACTTTGATCAGAACTGTGGGAGACAGTCAAAGTTAAACACTGGGCGTGAAAACACGGTTACAATTTTTCCTGCTAGCCTGACGGAGAGTAAATACACAGGTGAGTTAGTTCATTTACAGTTTATGTTACTGTACTTGTTTTTTGAAACTCTATATTATTGCCCATCACAAACCTTTACTAATTTATGTTAAGATGTTCCTCTGATGAGTGTTAGTTTTAATGTGTTGGTGTTATAAGCAATGGTCTTAAGTTATTGTTTATTCAAAGACAGTCTGTTTTTCATATTCCAATGGTAAATTCTATGTTGTTTTTTATTTTTGATTGAATATCCTAACTGTCACTCGTGATCTCTGTGTACTCTCGTGTCAGGTTTTGATGGCAGTGGCACAGGGGCTGTCCCTGCCCCTCCTGCTGCTCCTCGTCTCCTCAGGGCTCCTCGTCTCCTCTCACCTCCCTGCCTGTCCTGAGTCCTGCACCTGTCAGAGAGCTCCCCTGCTGAACTGCTCCTCCGCTGGCCTTTCCTTGATGCCACAACAAATCCAAGACTCTGTCATTGAGCTTGACTTATCTCATAACCTCCTCGACTCTGTCACTTTCGACCGACCACATCATAACCTCAGGAATGTATGGCTGGGAAACAACAGCATTGCACACTTGTCCCTGTGCATAGATAGTGGAAGCCGTTATGTCAGAGGAAGCCATCTTCAACGCTTGAGACCTCGGAGAGGACGGGGATGTGTGTCCTGGGCCCCCACCTTGCAGCTGCTATCTGTTGAGAGGAATCAGCTTGAACAACTCCCACAGGGTGAGTCAGTTATATGGTCATACACCCATACATAAAAACCTGTCACAGCACATAGCAGTACGTTTTATAAAGGAGAGAAATATTGGCAAACATAAAAGTGTAAGCAGGATTGATTTCGTTTTTGTTTATATTTAATGGATATCGATTATTATTATTATTATTATTATTATTACTTATTATTATAGTGCACACTTTAACACTGTATCGTAGTGTTTCGTGGTGGAGATTATTTAATTTATTTTTATTTAAATATCTTGGTAGTTAAATCTATAACAGTAAACATTTTTATGAATTGACTATGATTTGTAAATCTTAATCCAAAAATCGCTGTTCATCAGGTGTAGTGGAAAATAAGGTACAATACTGCCCTCTGTACTTCAGTTAAGGAGTAAATGTACTTAAGCTGTAAATATGAATAACGCTACATATTATAACACACAAATACCTAAAAATAAATAGAATTGCCAACATATATCAATCGTAACTCATATTTCCAACTACTAAAATGTACAGTGCCGTTTCCAAGATAGTGCCCTGTCTCTTTAAATGACTACTACACCACAACTTAAATGTTTTAAGGCTGAATGTATGAAATGTGTGTTGTCTGGATGTATTGTGAACCCACAATAACATATATTAAGTTTCTCTATGGGGTGCAAACTGGAGATAAAAAAATGTTTTTCACTGAATGAATTTCAACCTTGATGGAGCTAAACCATCACTACCACTTTGTTGGAACATGTTGCGTGTGTAGTAAAGGTTATATGAATGGTGCTGGAGTGGTTAAAGTATATATCTTCTGTGAATACAGTATAACAGAAATGTGTGCTGCTTTGCATGTTTTTCAGTGGCTCTCAGATTGTATGGCTTGTAACCCTCAGATTCAATTAGCTTTTTGCCTCTAAAGTTTTCAGATTGCATCACAAAGAATGGCATGAAGAGTAAGACTATCCAATATTTCATTAACAGAGCAACGCTTAGAGGCAGAAGATGACGTTACCTTTGTGGTTTACTTCTTATAGTCACACTATTTAAACATTTGTTCAAATAAATTACACTTGAATGTCCCTTTCTTAAATATATACATTTTTCATGCGAGTAGCCAATTTAAGATAATGTGTCTGATAGTGAACTTACACAATCGAACACTCTGCACACCTTTTACTGCCCTATGTAACAGGGTTTAGAAATGTCAATGAGTCAGAGATGAAAGGCAGGGCCCCCTTGTAGGCTTGTCGTTTACCAAATATACACAAGGTGGTCTTCAATTTCAATCTTCTTTGTCCAGATTGTAGATAAAACTTGTGTGTGTTGCTGTTACTCTCCTTTAACTTAATTCTCAGTTATAAACAAGCCCCCTCATTGATATACTTTATCTTTAGTACTTTGCTCCACTCATAACTTATTAAACCTCCCAAGATAATAACAATGAACACTCCTCAGTCTGTCAGTTTTATTGACATTCCAGCAACTAAAGAAAGGTGTAAACATGCAGTACACCGTTTAAGTTCCCCCCTCTATCATGTTATCATAAATTCCTGCAGCGTTGCTCAACACGTGTGATTCAAGGAAATGCGTTCACTATGGGTGCTTTAAAGGCATATGTGGACAGCCCATTCAATTAGCAAGAACTGTGTTGACAGTCATAGACTTCTCTCCTGTTTGGTATTCAGCTCACAGCAGTGCCTCTCTAATGAAACACAGACCCACTGTGCTTTACTTCAGCCAGCATTCTCAGGGAGATTTTCTCAGAGACAGCAAGAGAAGAGCCCCGTTAAAAAATAAATCCTATAGCCAATAATATGTGATGCTGTGAGAGTGCTAAAAGTGAAAATAAGCCAGAAGAATGTGGATTTATATTTCAAAACCTACGTATAACACACAGTACATTCCTTCAGGAACCACTACATCATGGTTATTGCCACATTCTTATTACAGCTCTTGTTTCTGTGATTCAGGGTTGGGAGGTTGCACGTCCTTACAGGTTCTGCAGCTCTCCTTCAACAGGATCTCAACTCTACAACCAGCAGACCTTAGCCACCTTCAACAGCTAAAAGAGCTACACCTGCGACATAACCTCATCACAAGTCTCCATCCACAGATGTTCCAGGATTTAGCCCAGCTCCAGGTAACCTAAACTATTATTATTATTATTATTGTAAAAATATAACCAGAATTTCGTATTCAAACAATAATCTCAATGATGCCTCATAGTCTTGTTATCTATATTCTCTCTAAGAAAAAGAACATGTTGCTTTTAATTAGAGCGCTTTTTATGTGAATATTTTAAATGGAAGTGCTCTTTCTGTCTTAACATCAACTGTATGTCTAAATTGTGTCCCCCTTAAAGTTTGTGGATCTGAGCTTCAACATGTTGACCAGCCTCCATCCTTTGATTCACCTTTCTCTGCATAACATCGGGGCAGATGTTATGCTGGAAGGGAACAGGTGGCATTGTGATTGCAGTATGCGCAGTCTGAGAAGGCGGATGGCCTTTGACAGTAGCACAGGCATGCAGACCTGGAGCATGACGTGTGCCTCCCCCCCTATCCTCTCAGGAAGAAACCTACTACAGTTGGAGGAAGATGACCTTAACTGTGTTGGTTCTGAAAACAGGCCAGAGTCCCACCAAGATGTGACGGTCTATAGTGGCTCTGACATATTGCTGTCTTGTGCTACACAAGGTAACACAGTCTAGTGTAAAATCACATACATTTAAAGATATTGTAGTTCAGTCTGTTAACTGTTAATACTGTATTTGTTGTAGATTCATTATGGTTGACGCCCAGTGGTCAGGCATCTGTGAGCCATCCTCAGGCTGGTCTGCTCACCAGTGACATCACAGAGGGAAACACAGGACTATTTGTGTGTGTGTCTGAAGAACATGGTGTTGTGTCTGTTTTTAACCTTCAAATTAGTAAAATGGGTGGTGCAAGAAGAAAAACTAGAAGTTTAACCAGAACTAGCCAACAAATAATCGAACATGGCACCGAAAATAGGATAGGCCAGGAAAGGAATCTGAGAGCCACACAGTCTAACTTGGCTCTAGCTGTGTGTTTATCTGTTTTCATCACATTTCTGATAGCCTTTATCCTAGGAGTCCTATCGAGACCTTGTATTGATGTGCTTTGGAGAAGGGTCTTCAAGAAGAAAACATCTTTAGCAACCAACTCTGTCTCATCTGTAGAACAAAGGCAATATGACAATGAGGCCTACTCCAATGGTGAGGAACAAGAACAAATGCAGACTCACAGGGAAAGGAGAGTCACATTTAGCAGTTTAGATCTAAGAGAAGAAGGCAATGTACAATATTATGATACCGTAGCCGGTGAAAATCAGGAAAGGAAAAATGATGATGCAGTGATTGAATGTGAGGCAGCTGTGGCTGAGAAGGAGGCAGCTGAAGATGCAGTAAGTGAAAACAGTTTCCAGCTGAGGAGTTCAGAGGATAACCAGAGAGGTGATAGAGACCTCACTGTTGAAGGCCACATGCACAACATGGAGTTTGAAGGCATCCCAGACCCTGTTGAGCTGAAGAAAAGGAGAAGCTTGTCATCTGGCTCAGATTCTTCACTATCTGACAAAGAATTAAATGAGGTTAAAATTATCCAGGGAAACCACTCAACACCAAAGTCTTCTCAGCTGTCCGAGGACTCTGTTCAGCAGAGGGATGATTTCTCGGCAGGGAAAAACGTAGGAGGGCCACAAATTTCCATAGAAAGTGAAACTCCTGGAATTTCGTCAGAGCCCTTTGCAGATTGGTCACCTCATACAAATTACACAAACCCCCCTGAACTATCGCAAGAGAATGAAGAGCTATTTGAATTCAGTGATTCTGCTCGAAGCACATCTGCAAGGTCCAGCAGTGTATGCGTTTCTTTTAATGATTCTAAACGTATAGCTGTACCCACTTCTGATGAGCAAAAGAGAAATGATATATCCAGCTCCAGCTCAAATGTAAGTGAAGATGAGCCTACACATTACACTGTAAACTCAGACGAGGAGGAGAAAATAGAAAGGATCCTTAATAAACCTGAGGTCACCAATGCTTGCCTTAAACAAAATGCTGGTTTCGACGAAGCAGACCCTAACAGGCCTTCAATCAAATTAAATCAGGGTAACAACAGATTTGACGCAACAAAGCCTACATTGAGATCTCAGGGCTCCTTTTCCTCTCATTCCAGTGACAGTGATGGGAAGGACTACAAAGTCAAAAAAGGGTGTGTACCTAGTTTGACTGTTACCAGCCACGGCAAGAGTCTAGATACTGGTGCACCTTTAACACCTGAAGCTTATTCATCTTCAAGCAGTGGGAGTGAAGCAGAAACCACAAACCAGCAGAAGCAAAGGGTGACACATGTGACAAGGCCTAAAATAAAAGAATCTCAAACCATAAGTCATGATTCAGACCTAAGATGGCCTGCCCTAGCTCTTGAGCATAATGCACAGGTCAAAGCACAATCACTGGCTTCTGATTCATCTTCTCGTAGTGACAGTGAGGAGGATCCTATAATCCTTAAACAAGAGCAAAAAGAAACTTACTTGGCAAGTCTTCCAGTTAAGGTATCTCAAAACGCAAGCCATGACCCACAACAACAGTGGCCGGCCCTTGATCTCAAGCATGCTGCAAGCATCAAGAGCCGTCTAGATATCAAAGCCCCCGCCCCTCGTTCTGATACATCTTCTAGTAGTGACACTGACGATGAAACAACACATCACACAAAGAGGCCAGGGAAGGTGGACATTACAGGATCTGGATTTCAAAAATCTCAAACTGTAAGTCATGATCCAGACAAAAGGTGGCCTGCCTTTGAGCTTCAGCATAAAACACGTATTCAGAAACATCTTGATGTCAAAGCACCATCAACACTCCCTTATTCATCTTCTAGTAGTGACAGTGAGGATGAAACAACCATTAATTTAAAGAAAGAAGAGCAAGGGCATATAATCATGGCAAGGCCTCCAAGTAAAGTGTCTCAAACTGCAAGCCATGACCCGCAACCACAGGGGCCTGCCCTGGATCTCAAGCAAACTACAAGCATCAAGAGGCGTCCGGATATCAAAGCAACCTCCCCATCTTCTGATTCATCTTCTAGTAGTGACAGTGAGGATGAAACAACAGTCCACAGGGAGAGGCCAGGGAAGGTGAACATTACAGGACCCAAATTGCAAGCATCTCAAACACAAAGTCATGATCCAGACAAAATGTTCCCTGCAATTGATCTTAAACATGCTATGCGGGTTAAGAGGCGTCTAGATATCAAAGGACCGTCACAAACTCAAAGTTTTTCTTCCAGTAGTGACAGTGAGGATAAAACAACAATCCACCTAAAGAAACAACAACAAGAGCATATAATCATGGCAAGGCCTCCAAGTAAAGTGTCTCAAACTGCAAGCGATGACCCGCAACCACAGTGGCCTGCCCTGGATCTCAAGCAAACTACAAGCATCAAGAGGCGTCCGGATATCAAAGCCCCCAACCCAGCTTCTGATTCATCTTCTAGTAGTGACAGTGACGATGAAACAACAATCCGCATAAAGAAACAGGGGCAAGGGCATATAAACATGGCAAGGCCTCCAAGTAAAGTGTCTCAAACTGCAAGCCATGACCCGCAACCACAGTGGCCTGCCCTGGATCTCCAGCAAACTACAAGCATCAAGAGGCGTCTTGATATCAAAGCAACCTCCCCATCTTCTGATTCATCTTCTAGTAGTGACAGTGACGATGAAACAACAGTCCACAGGGAGAGGCCAGGGAAGGTGAACATTACAGGACCCAAATTTCAAGTATCTCAAACACAAAGTCATGATCCAGACAAAATGTTCCCTGCAATTGATCTTAAACATGCTATGCGTGTTAAGAGGCGTCTAGATATCAAAGGACCGTCACAAACTCAAAGTTTTTCTTCCAGTAGTGACAGTGATGATAAAACAACAATCCACCTAAAGAAACAACAACAAGAGCATATAATCATGGCAAGGCCTCCAAGTAAAGTGTCTCAAACTGCAAGCCATGACCCGCCACCACAGTGGCCTGCCCTCGATCTCAAGCAAACTACAAGCATCAAGAGGCATCTTGATATCAAAGCCCCAAACCCGGCTTCTGATTCATCTTCCAGTAGTGACAGTGACGATGAAACAACAATCCATATAAAGAAACAGGGGCAAGGGCATATAAACATGGCAAGGCCTCAAAGTAAAGTGTCTCAAACTTTAAGTTGTGACCCACAAACACAGTGGCCTGCCCTCGATCTCAAGCAAACTACAAGCATCAAGAGGCGTTTGGATATCAAAGCACCCAATGTAGCTTCTGATTCATCTTCTAGTAGTGACAGTGAGGATGAAACAACAGTCCACACAAAGAAGCCAGAGAAGGTGGACATTACAGGACCCAAATTTCAAGTATCTCAGACACAAAGTCATGATCCAGACAAAATGTTCCCTGCAATTGATCTTAAACATGCTATGGGTGTTAAGAGGCGTCTAGATATCAAAGCACCATCACCACCTCAAAGTTTGTCTTCCAGTAGTGACAGTGAGGATAAAACAACAATCCACCTAAAGAAAGAAGAGCAAGGGCATATAAACATGGCAAGGCCTCCAAGTAAAGTGTCTCAAACTGCAAGCTATGACCCGCAACCACAGTGGCCTGCCCTCAATCTCCAGCAAACTACAAGCATCAAGAGGCGTTTGGATATCAAAGCATCCTCCCCAGCTTCTGATTCATCTTCTAGTAGTGACAGTGAGGATGAAACAACAATCCATATAAAGAAACAAGAAAAAGAGCATATAATCATGGCAAGGCCTCCAAGTAAAGTATCTCAAACTGCAAGCCATGACCCGCAACCACAGTGGCCTACCCTCGATCTCAAAAAAACTACAAGCATCAAGAGGCGTCTTGATATCAAAGCCCCCAACCCGGCTTTTGATTCATCTTCCAGTAGTGACAGTGACGATGAAACAACAGTCCACAGGGAGAGGCCAGAGAAGGTGAACATTACAGGACCCAAATTTCAAGTATCTCAAACACAAAGTCATGATCCAGACAAAATGTTCCCTGCAATTGATCTTAAACATGCTATGCGTGTTAAGAGGCGTCTTGATATCAAAGGACCGTCACAAACTCAAAGTTTTTCTTCCAGTAGTGACAGTGAGGATAAAACAACAATACACCTAAAGAAACAACAACAAGAGCATATAATCTTGGCAAGGCCTCCAAGTAAAGTGTCTCAAACTGCAAGCCATGACCCGCCACCACAGTGGCCTGCCCTCGATCTCAAGCAAACTACAAGCATCAAGAGGCGTCTTGATATCAAAGCCCCAAACCCGGCTTCTGATTCATCTTCCAGTAGTGACAGTGACGATGCAACAACAATCCATATAAAGAAACAGGGGCAAGGGCATATAAACATGGCAAGGCCTCAAAGTAAAGTGTCTCAAACTTTAAGTTGTGACCCACAAACACAGTGGCCTGCCCTCGATCTCAAGCAAACTACAAGCATCAAGAGGCGTTTGGATATCAAAGTATCCTCCCCAGCTTCTGATTCATCTTCTAGTAGTGACAGTGAGGATAAAACAACAGTCCACAGGGAGAGGCCAGAGAAGGTGGACATTACAGGACCCAAATTTCAATTATCTCAGACACAAAGTCATGATCCAGACAAAATGTTCCCTGCAATTGATCTTAAACATGCTATGCGTGTTAAGAGGCGTCTAGATATCAAAGCACCATCACCACCTCAAAGTTTGTCTTCCAGTAGTGACAGTGAGGATAAAACAACAATCCACCTAAAGAAAGAAGAGCAAGGGCATATAAACATGGCAAGGCCTCCAAGTAAAGTGTCTCAAACTGCAAGCTATGACCCGCAACCACAGTGGCCTGCCCTCAATCTCCAGCAAACTACAAGCATCAAGAGGCGTTTGGATATCAAAGTATCCTCCCCAGCTTCTGATTCATCTTCTAGTAGTGACAGTGAGGATGAAACAACAGTCCACAGGGAGAGGCCAGAGAAGGTGGACATTACAGGACCCAAATTTCAATTATCTCAGACACAAAGTCATGATCCAGACAAAATGTTCCCTGCAATTGATCTTAAACATGCTATGCGTGT
This sequence comes from Eleginops maclovinus, assembly GCF_036324505.1. Taxonomy (NCBI): domain Eukaryota; kingdom Metazoa; phylum Chordata; class Actinopteri; order Perciformes; family Eleginopidae; genus Eleginops; species Eleginops maclovinus. Next base: position 19,282,996 of record NC_086357.1, on the reverse strand, counting down.
TAAGAGGCGTCTAGATATCAAAGCACCATCACCACCTCAAAGTTTGTCTTCCAGTAGTGACAGTGAGGATAAAACAACAATCCACCTAAAGAAACAACAACAAAAGCATATAATCATGGCAAGGCCTCCAAGTAAAGTGTCTCAAACTGCAAGCCATGACCCGCAACCACAGTGGCCTGTACTCGATCTCAAGCAAACTACAAGCATCAAGAGGCGTCTTGATATCAAAGCCCCCAACCCGGCTTCTGATTCATCTTCCAGTAGTGACAGTGACGATGCAACAACAATCCATATAAAGAAACAGGGGCAAGGGCATATAAACATTGCAAGGCCACAAAGTAAAGTGTCTCAAACTGTAAGTCGTGACCCACAAACACAGTGGCCTGCCCTCGATCTCAAGCAAACTACAAGCATCAAGAGGCGTTTGGATATCAAAGCCCCCAACCCGGCTTCTGATTCATCTTCTAAGAGTGACAGTGATGATGAAACAACAGTCCACACAAAGAAGCCAGAGAAGGTGGACATTACAGGACCCAAATTTCAAGTATCTCAGACACAAAGTCAGGATCCAGACAAAATGTTCCCTGCAATTGATCTTAAACATGCGTTGCGTGTTAAGAGGCGTCTAGATATCAAAGGGCCGTCGCCAACTCAAAGTTTATCTTCCAGTAGTGACTGTGAGGATAAAACAACAATCCACCTAAAGAAACAAGAAAAAGAGCATATAATCATGGCAAGGCCTCCAAGTAAAGTGTCTCAAACTGCAAGCCATGACCCGCAACCACAGTGGCCAGTCCTCGATCTCAAGCAAACTACAAGCATCAAGAGGCGTCTTGATATCAAAGCCCCCAAGCCGGCTTCTGATTCATCTTCCAGTAGTGACAGTGACAATGAAACAACAATCCATATAAAGAAACAGGGGCAAGAGCATATAAACATGGCAAGGCCTCCAAGTAAAGTGTCTCAAACTGCAAGCCATGACCCACAACCACAGTGGCCTGCCCTCGATCTCAAGCAAACTACAAGCATCAAGAGGCGTTTGGATATCAAAGCACCCAATGTAGCTTCTGATTCATCTTCTAGTAGTGACAGTGAGGATGAAACAACAGTCCACACAAAGAAGCCAGAGAAGGTGGACATTACAGGACCCAAATTTCAATTATCTCAGACACAAAGTCATGATCCAGACAAAATGTTCCCTGCAATTGATCTTAAACATGCTATGCGTGTTAAGAGGCGTCTAGATATCAAAGCACCATCACCACCTCAAAGTTTGTCTTCCAGTAGTGACAGTGACAATAAAACAACAATCCATATAAAGAAACAGGGGCAAGAGCATATAAACATGGCAAGGCCTCCAAGTAAAGTGTCTCAAACTGCAAGCCATGACCCACAACCACAGTGGCCTGCCCTCGATCTCAAGCAAACTACAAGCATCAAGAGGCGTTTGGATATCAAAGCCCCCAACCCGGCTTCTGATTCATCTTCTAAGAGTGACAGTGACGATGAAACAACAGTCCACACAAATAAGTCAGAGAAGGTGGACATTAAAGGACCCACATTTCAAGGTTATAAAACACAAAGTCATGATCCAGACAAAACGTGGCCTGCCCTTGATCTTGACCATACTATGCGCATCAAGAGGCGTCTAGATATCAAAGCTCCATCCCCCCCTCCTGATTCATTATCAAGCCACAAAATAGGATTGGGAGTATCAGCCATATCAAAGATGACAGAGAATAAATTAAATATATCGGCAAAGTCCCCAGTGATAAACATTTCTCGCAGTCCAAAGACTGACTACAATATCCAATTGGAAAAGTATACGGTTATCACAGATGACAAGAGGGACAAAACAAAAAGTGTCAACATGAGCACAACTCCAGACATAACCCCAGAACTTCAGTCAAGCTGGGCCGCAATGAATCTTGGCAGGTCCCGCTTCAGAAAGCGTCTAGAAATCTCATCAAATACGCATGAACCACCAAATCTTTCCTCATCACCTCCACCTGACTCCCCCTCCTCTTCCAGTGAAAGTGGGACTGGGAGTAAAAGCAGCAGAACAAGACAACAGAGAAGGGCAGCCGGAGTATCCCAGGATCAGACATCTCTGTATGTGGCCAATGCTGTCAACCTCAAACCGGTCCAGCCACAGAGCCAAACTGAGGAGGTTCAGAGGACGGCCAGGGTGGAGCTCAGCACCCAAACATCAAACGTAGAGGAGTCTGACTCTGTGCGGCCTCATTTGAGTTTCCCCCGTGTCAAGCGTTCTCTGGATATCAGAGTACCATTCCAAACGAAATCATCCTCCAGCAGCAATAGTGAGGATGAGATGATAGACCACAGTGTTCCTGACCTGAGTCTTGGTGTCCCACGCATTAAGAGGCGCATGAATGTGAAAGCACCATTACCAGAGTCATCTTCCAGCAGCGAGAATGAAAATAAGACGATAGGGTCCACTGCAAACCAAAGCAGACATTTGTCAAACATATCAGCCAGGACAGAAGATGACTCTCTAATCACCTACAAACGTGTCATTATGAAAGCTTCGTCTCCACCAAGTAATTCTGTCTCCTTCAGTGACAAAGAGCAAACTGCCACAAATGGTGTAGAAATGAAAAGGATTGAGCAAAACAAACTCATCACACCTGTGGACCTGCCACCAGTATTGAGGTGGACTGGTGTTGGTCGTCAGCTGCCTGATCTGACCATCCCCAGTCCAATGAGACATCTATACTATGGCTCATCATCTCCACAGCAGGTTCCACCTGCAGGGTCAGAACTTCCCCCACCTGACTCCTCTGGTAGTGAAAGTGATGATGAGGTAAAACAAGGGAAAGGGAAAGCAGATGTGACATGGATGAATAAACACTCATCTCTTAGTGCCAAAAGTGTTTCGCTCTCATCCAGCAGAGCTCTGGACAAGATTGACAACCCACCAAGCAGCAGAAATGAGATTATGAAGGCTGCACCTGAAGACAAAAATGAAAGGAAAGGCCTCAGTGCCCTAAAAGTCATGTCATCAGAGAGACGACATTGGGACACATTAGATGTAAATGTAGATAGGAAAGCATCTCTACAGCCACTAACTCAATCACAAATTACTTCTACTTCAGTTGAGAGCAGAGTTATAGATTTGTTGTATGGTATTCCCCACTACAGGAGGCATGACATTGGAGGTGTTAAACGATCGCAGGGCGCTCCACCTCCTATTCCTGCAACTCCACCACCTACATGAGGCAGCAAGGCTAAGGTCAAGGTCTCCACAGAGCAGTAAGCAACAAGGGAAGGGAAGATCTTATTTTCAACAGAGCAGAAACACAGATACATTTGACAGCTCTTTACCTAACTCACAAAACCTGGAAGTCAATGATTTCTCAAATGTGAACATGCTGTAAGTGAAGTTTGATTTTAACAGTTTAACTGCAACCTAAACTCTGACAAAAGTAAAAATAATTGGCAGTTCAAATTCTTGACTGGCCAGTAAATGACAAATACTTTGTATTATACTCTATATATAATTTAACTATTAGGCTTGAGACTAAATGGAAATTATTTATTGTATGACAGCTATAGATGGCACCATGCATATCTTTCAGAATTGCCTTATTTCTTTAATTTGCTTTTTTATTTTATTATAAAAGTTGTCTGTAATTAAGAATCCATATCATCTTAATGGTCATGTATTATTGATAAACATTATAATCCATTTACAAGGCAATTTCACTGAACAATCCTGAGCTTCCATATGTATGTATAAGTAAATCTAAACAGTGATGAATATAATAAACACAATATTAACTTAAGAACCAAAATATAACCCAGTAAGTTAATAAACCCTTTTATTTATGTATATAGACATAGGTTATAGTGAAAACAGACATATAGACACTTACATAGTTTACATACATATATACAGTTGGGACAAGGGCGTTCAACCTCCTGCATTGTCATTGGAGTACTGAAACATCGATCTCTACACAGTATTTGGTAAGCAATCCAACCTCTACCTCAATCTTCGATCTGATGCTGATGGTTGATGCAATGTAATGACAAAAAAGGATTTTAAAGTGTCAGCTGAAGTACTTCAATGACAAGAGCTGATGTTTTTTTTTATCTTAACACAGTTCCACGTGTTTTAAGTGTATCATGTGTAAATAAAAATAAATCCTATATACTGTCTGCAGCTATCTAAAGATTTACAGCATGTTTAAGGATGTCAAAGATGGGGTAATGCAGGAGGGAACTCCTGCTCCACCGTGAGGTTACAGGTGTGTTCCAGGTCTGAATAGACACAATCATGTTGTTCAACAGAATTAACATCCCATGATTGTGAATATCAAATTAAGCACAAAACACTTGCACAAATTCCTGTACAAAACTAAAACAAGTTTGAAAAATGTTTTCAAAAATCTCATCCATTCACAAAAGGCTCTGTTGGAGCATGCATGCAAATATTAAATCTGACGATTCAGCATCACACCACAGCCAAGGACAGAAATGTATACATGTGTTACAAGAACATTATACTAGGCAAAAATAACAGCATAGCATAATCACAGTTCCAAACTGTCAGTGTTTTGATTAGATCCTACGGGTGGTATAAAGCATTGCTTTCAGCAAACCTACCTTTCAACTCAAGCCTCAAGGACCTCGTCCTGAGAGGGCCAATGGTCTTCCACTGTAGTTATATTAACACTGTCAGTGTTTGGCGAGATGCTACTAGTAAGAAACCTGAAACTATCAGCTGACTAAGGAGGACAAAACAGATGTCACACATCAAGACAAAATGGGTACCAACCAGCTCTATCTCAATTTGTAACACAGCCCAAAGTCTGAATTCATCCTGAAATAATCCCTGACCACTCAGTGTGTATGCGTGTGTTGTATGTGTTCCCACGCGTGTATAAACACACATTTGGGTTTGTATGTTTGTGGGAAACAGTGTGATTTCCATGTATTGAGGCACAATAATACTCTTACCTACACAGCGTAAATTGGTCAACGGACCAATTAATGCTGATCAGAGCACTAGTGGCTCACCGCTGTACTGCAATAAGAGTTAGTAAGCAGCAATGCTGATTTGTTTGGTGTTATGAGGTCTGAAACCTTTACAGAGGGGTAGCAAACTGTTAGCGTTAGCTGGAGCAAACCAGCAGGAAAGAACAAAACTGGAGGGGAAAAAAGGAAGGAGAAAAAAAAGATCACTGGCACAAATCAATAGTAAACAGAACAGGCACCACAAACCTGTGATCAATCATTTGACACAGTGTGCTTCTTGTAGAACTTGTATCCAACTCAAAATATGACAAACAATAGTTGGTGCCATCAGTCCAGAAAAAGCTCAAGTTCATTGCACAGATGTATAATATTTAAATGTGCCCAGGTCAAAATGACCCTGTTTAAGACTCAGACACAATGCATGAATGGTCACTGTTTCACAGCTTCTCTGTGCTGTAGACAAGGGCTGAGGAGTGGTTCTCCCACACAAACCATTTTGCTTCCATCGTCCACGTATGATACCATGTTAACACAGACAGCAATATGACATGTCACAGTGAGAGAGCAATGCCACTGGGGATTGCTGCAAGCTTGCTCACTATGCACTTCGGTAGGGAACATAACTTCCACAATGGCAGTCCTCCGCCTCCGCACTCCGGGATGCATGCACCCAGGCTGCAAACCCAGTGTCCCCACCCCAGCCCCCCCCACAGAACCCCTCCTTTATCTGGAAGCACCCACAGTCACTGCTTTACCATTTTTGTATTGTTAACTTATTGGTTGTTGATTCTCATAGTCGTTGTCACAGTTGTATTTTGTTCCTTTTTACACTGCCCTATGACATCTGTCTTTCCTTGTACCATTCCACAAACTCGTCCAACAAAACTGGCCCTGAAAAAAAGAATAAGACCAAAAAATAGGATATTAAATAAACAATAGTTGTGTTACAGTAATATGAAGCACTGGTGTCACGTTTGGTGTAAATGTGTTCACTCACAGGCACCATCCTCATCGTAGTTACTGAGGTCCAGGTTGATTGTCCTGCTGAACTCTAAAACATTGCACCATTGGTCTTTGTTGATGACTTTGTACTTGGATTGCTGAGGATAAGTAAACACATGCCTTATTAATACAGTACAACAACATCTTTAGTTTTAACACCCTAATAAGAGATCAGACATAAATTTACAGAATCGTGAATACCACTACTCTATGGGACATATTTGATTTGAGCCAATGTTGTAGAGAGAATATGTGAACATGAAGCTTACCTCTAGAAACTGATTAAACACAGGAAACAGAGGCCACGTCTTGCCCAGAAGAAGCCCAAGCATACACTTGGCTGTGTTCAGGTCCAAACTCCTCTGATCCTTTTCCTGCCCATTCAAAGACACCCCAGGCTTTATAAAATCATTGCAGGGGGCAGTCTTATACAATCTTTATTATCAACATTAGCCCAATACAGAAAACAGGCTTATATTCCTTAACCCACTGCTGTAGAGGTCACAAAAATATAACATTTTTTATCACAATCACTGCGTCATGTTTTCATACACTTTTTCCATTCACTCTAAAAGAGTGAGTTGCTTTCCTTAAATCATGGTTCAATATCTGCATGAGAGAAAACTCAGGCTATGTAAATATGCAACACACTTGATAAGTGCTTTCCCACTCCAAGTCAAACTTGAAAATGATCTTGACCTCCTCAAAGGGTCAAGATTGGTCTGAACATTGGCTTGAATAAGACCTTATGAGAATTTCGATCAGGCAAACTTGGCACAGGGATTATATTTTTCAGATGAACTGAATTCAATTTGTTTCACAATGCTGTGTATGTAAGCGGAAAATACTTTTTCTTAACTCACCCGAGCAAAATCAAAGGCATATCTATATATGAGCTTAAAACTGGTGCTGTCGTTTAGGACAGATCTCAGGTAGTCGAGCGAGTTCCTCAGCCTTTCTGTGGAGTCACACCTGATAACGGCAGAAAATTGCTTTAGACATACTCTACACTTCACTACCTGCTCTGCTCTACTCTAGAATGACATGACTAGAGACAGAGCAAACACACAGCAATGCCACAACCATTCTTGAATACAGCATGCAGAAATACAGAAAGTAGTTAACGGACATACTGCAGTGAGCCCATGCCTCTGAGCCACTCCTGAAGAGTGAAGTATCCCATACTCTGCGCATCCAGCTTCCACGCAAGAACCAGCATCACCACCTGGGCACGGACAAAATAGATAATAGCCACAGACATCTTTAAATAGACAATGTGTCAATTTATCAACTGAATGACATGTCTATTACAAGTCAAACACAAATCAACTGACCTCAGTAATCCTTAAAATAAAGAAAAAGTGGAAATCTGTAGTGCCGTTACAGTAAAACAAGGACTGGACATTTTTTGTGAAATGTCCAACTATGTTGATTATGCAAACGGTTTATTGTTATAAAATCTGAAATGATGACAAATAGCCATCACGTCCCACAGTCCAAAAGTGTGCTCAAATTCATTGCTTGGTTTGACTGACAGCCAAAAGAAAAAAAAAATTGAAAAGCGAGGAAACAGAGAGAAAACAGATATAACCAAAATACAAGAAGTCCGCTTACGTTCTCTGGTTCAACTCCGATGTCCTCACAGAACTTCTCCATGCCCTCTGGACCCACCACGTCATCACAACCTATTTTAAACCAACAAGTGTGAAGCCACATGTAGCTAAAAACCTAAGTCATTGATCAGTGGTGCTAATGTAAACAAAGTGATTGCTTGCGCACATTTTTCACCTGCATATTCATAGAACCACTCCAAGCATCTTTTACTCGAAAATGTCTCCTCCTCACGGATTTGTGGTGTTTCATGTTTTCTGAAAACGCTGCAGATGGAGAGAAAGTTTCTGTCTCAATCTCAGCAGTGACACACAAGGAAATAATTTCAAAAGTACTCAATATGATTTAAAAGGCTCCTAGTATGTATATCCTAACATGTCCACATTTTTCTTCTAGCTAGCGACAATAATCAAGTGCTCCTTTAAAACCGACAAGACCAAAGCCGTCGTTTTGCCACCTCTAACACAAGAGTTGTCACACCTGTCCTGGCGACTTTTTTTGGCTGACATGTCATCTCCAGCTGAGGGTCTCCTCTTTTTCCTAGGAGGCATGGCTCTAGAGCAACACGCTAGGGAAGGAAGTTGAAGACAGAATGAAAGAGGGCTACTTCTAAGCAATTCAAAGATAATGCTTATTTTTTCTATTGCTAGTCATGCATGGACTCTGTGAGAAACAGCTCTTACAGTTGTCTGAGGATGATTATGTTAGCAATGACAATGGTGGGGGTTTTTTTGTAAACATAAGACTAGAAACAAACACACGGGCCAGGTCAATTTACCTGAGGGGAGGCTATCCTGTCCAACGTCTTCTGTCAGGTTCTATTTAAACAGACACACTTGTGATTAGGACACATGTACACACTGACAAAACTAAAATATATAACATACACAAGCTGACTAAATGTATTTACCAGCCTATGCAAGGTGTGGTGGATCTTATGGATGCTGGCCAGTGTAGTCAAGTGGGAATTCAGCTGTAAATCTATTTCCACAAAAGAATAAAAATAACATCAAACCAAAGCACAACACACATCCTTCTGCCCCTAATTTAACTTGTTAGTTTGGTGTGTGAGCACAAGGGTACAAAAAGGTGACATCATGGTAGCACCAACAGGAACCTGTGATGTGCCAGTTTGGCCAGTAAGCAAAGGTCTTCAATGTCAAAACTATTGTCGTGTGATTTCTACTTAAAGGGTTTACGTCTCAAACGAGAGAAAATATCTCACACGAATGAGGGAGTGACTCTCTGCATTCCTCGAAACACACCAGAACTCGATGATTTTTGATCGTGCATGCTACCTTATCGCCAAATATCATCTAAGCATTCCCATCCAAACGCTGTCATCAAACACCGATGCTTTTAATGTATGTGTAGAGGCCAAAACCAGAGGAAAATCACACTGCCGAGCAGATAGCACTAGCTGCATACCTAAAATAGCAGTGCAGACGCGCAACTTGCACAGAGTTTACAAAGTATCTAGAGAGTTGGGCGTTTGGTTGTTGTAGTCCATTTCCTTTAAAGGGGCCATTGCAACCTCTGCTCCGGTTGTGACACTAAACTACAAATCCCAAGCCTTAACCAAACAACTATTTCTTTCAGACCACTCTACCCCCAACATTTACTCAGTCAACTGATTGAATGCGTTATACTTTGTCTTGTAAAAATCTAACATCATATGCCTAGTGGCACACAAGTATTGCGCAGACGTTTTGCAGCAGATGCTGTTTGTGCCGCAAAGCCCGACAGCAGTGCTGCAGCAGGCAGTGAAAGATGTTTTCCACAACTGCGTCACAATTTTCTTTCTCTGTAATAGTCCGCAGTTGCCCAGAAAATGGACCTATTTATAATGGCAGTACGTCCATGCTAAGTTTGAGTCGAAACGCACAGTGCATCTTCAGTAATGATGACTAAAAACATCACAGCCCACCGATTACTATCAAAAACCTTCCTGATTTAACTAACGTCGGCTGCATTCAGCTCAGCCCTGCTAACGCTACACAGAAAAATCACTCCGGGGAGACTGACGTGTCAAATAACACATGCTGCATGTCCAAAACAACTAAAATTACACTAGCTATCCTTCCTTTGTTGTCGCCCAAGACAACACTGGCATATACAAAGGGACGGAATAGCACGGAATTCATACGTTCCCATCCAATCCAAAAGAGACACGGGCTAAAAGTAGATGTAGAAACACAACGCGTCTCCGCCAAACTCTGCAGTATCCGTGAAGGTTCGTCATTTTATGCTGAAAAACCTCTATAACGTTACTACTTACTTGCCGCATCAGAGTGCATTTTTATGAAACATACAACTGTCTGTGGGAAGTCCTGAGACCGGCCAATAGGCGGGCCTTGTCCGCGTAAACCACGCCCCGAGACGGTGATTGAATCTGGGCATGCTCGGTCCCCGCCTCCGGTCGCTGTTGATTTGCTATGTAAGGTGCCATGTAAAGAGGAAAAGGGGAAAAGCAAATAGATCCCGCCCACGCACACATGTGATAAGTCAGATTTTCCAAACAGGTTGCATTAGCTCTGTGATTCATTGGTTTAGAGGTTATTATGAGCACGCCAGTCACCAGAGTTTCCTCGTGCAAGCTTAAAACCAGCCCACGATGGAATCTGATTGGTCAATGTAGTCATTAGTAGGCCTCCCCGTGAAGCTTGTGTTTGCCTCATGGATGTGAACCATGTGAACTCAGCAACCTGGAGCAAACTGGTGGCGGTGTGTATGGCAACGTGAGTTATGTCTAAATTCATGATGACCCAACTAAAGCCGGCAGTGCTTGTCATTTCTCAGCAGGGGTGGGTAAAAGTCTGTTATGCACTGGTCCACTCCCAAAGCAAGTTTCATGTGACTGAAATCCTTAGTGATGACACAAATATGGTACCTTTAACTGTGGCTGCTGTGAAGCAATTTGTTGAGCTTTAAGACTGTATAAATAATGGACGTAGTATCCGTGACGTCACTCATAGGTTTGTGAAGAGCCGTAATGAAGCTCAAAGTGGGCGTCTCCTACCGTCATCTTCTCCAGACTCTGAAATGTTGGGGCATCTCGCCCGGGGTCGTTGGCGAGGGTCGGCACGCACAATAGCGCGCACAGGCAGGCACAGGGCTAGCAAACTTAGGTCTTAGATCCAACAAATTATGCTTTTTACAACAAGCTTTTTGATAGAAAAGTGGTGTTTAATTTCCATAATCTTTGTTTAGTGAACGCATAAAACCGTCAGTTTGTAAGCGAAATTAAGAATTACGATCTTTGAGTTCGTTTATCGTTAGCGTTATTGCAATTTCATCATTCATGAGAAGTGTCGTAGCACAGTGGTCAGAGGAGCGGGATTACACTGAAAGATTTACGGTTCAAATCCAGCATCAATCACTATGCCAATGTTCGTTTTGGACTGGATATTTACATGCCAACACAAAAAGTTGTAAAAGTAGCCAAATAAAGTTCGTTAGTGTGTGTCTACAGTTTAAGTGCATTTATATTGCTAGTGATTAGCATGCTAAGCGGAGACTTAGCGTTATCTAATGCTGATTTATGAAATGGGGACGTGTGCATCCTGTTTAGTTAAAATTTGCTTGGTGTAGCCTATAGGCCCTAATGCCCACTACGATTTGAAGTTAAGTCCAGTTACGAGTTAAGTAGACCTATCCTGTCCCGGCTTGAAATAGCCTTTGATGAAGGTATACCTACATTAAGATAAAACAGCTTTGGGAATTATGGTGTTTTTTTAATCGCCACCGCCCAAGCAGTTCAACCAACCCACAATCAGCAAATAAAGACATTAACATCCCATTTCTAACATTTCTTTGCCATATAAAATAAACAAAATCTAAGACCAAGGTTCGCTAGTTCTGTGCCTGCCTCTGCCTGCCTGTGCGCGCTATGGTGCGCGCCGACCCTCTCAAACGATTTTTTCTCCAAATAATTCAGACTGAATTAAGGATTTCTTTGTCACTTTGCACATTTAATTGGAAAAAAGATTGCAATGTAAACAAAATTGTATTTGTTTTGTCTGACCCATTGTGCAGGTAACCAATTAGATTTGTTGGTTAAGTTATATGTTTCTTGTATGTTTTAAAATTCCACTCGTGGCGAGGCTAGCATTCTCGAGCCAGAATGACTAGCAGGTCACGTCAGGTCATTGTTGCATTCCGCATGCAGTACCGCTGGTCGCCACACGCGTGGAGTGTTTACCCTTTTTTTGAGCGCTGTTCAGCGTAACCAAAGCCCGTCTACGGAAAGCCCCTTCACTCTCTATTCACCCCCATTGTACCGAATTTGGCTGCAGTTCACCTAGGGGGCGATCGCGGGCGAGTGCAGAATACATGGACCCCTATGGAGCTAGGCGGCTAGCTACATCATTCTCCTAGCATATCGTCTACAAAATCCAAAATACTACTGTGGTTTCCGAGAGGTCGACAGGGATTTTTCGTCAAAAGTGGAATAATCTGGGGGTCATAGCCTTTTGTTTTCTTACAGGTTGGGCAGTTGCGACCCAGGTTCTGCTAGCATCTGGCTAATGAAAGCCGATTGGTCAATGAAGAACTCACGACTGGTTACGACCGAAGAATACGCTTTGTGGTACCTGTCCACAGAACATCAACAACGCCAAAGCCCGTCTACGGATTCAAGTCAATATTAAAAGTTCTCTGGTCCCACGGAGCCAAATCAGCTGCGATCGTATGCAGCTGTTGCTGCGAGGGAAAGGAAAGGGAAGGAGAGACACACGGTGCCGTAAAGCAATTTATCACGCATGACGTCATCCGATTTACAAAAACCTAATTTTAGTCAAAATCAAGCGAATATAAAATACTAGCTATGTGTCGTTTGTGAGGATTATCCATTCCATGTTTAAAAAACTATAGCAGTGATTTAAAAAAAAATTATATCCAAAGAAATGTAGGAATCTATGGGTGGGGCTCCATAGGACCACATTCATTCTGCACTGGCCCACCAGCGCCCCCCAGGTGCAGTACCATACCGGAACGGTTTTGAGAGTGAACGTTCTCGTCAATATTAAAAGTTCTCTGGCGTAACTAACATTGAAAATGGATGTAGTGTTGTGATTGTACGCTGTATGTCAGATTGACATAGTAACTGTATATTTTTTATATAGCATTAGTTTTAAATAAGACACTGTATGATCACCATGATAAAATGTGTATGCATTTAGATATAAATTAGAACTATAAATATGTTTGCTTTATTACAGCATTACATATTAATATAATGCTGTAAAATATAGTCGTTTCTAGGAAATTGTAATATTATTATAACAGAATATTAGTAATGTAGTACGCCATAAGCAGGAAATACGACGTCTGCTGCAGGTGGACCCAATTCGAAACCCATGCTCTGTATTTGTTTTGTCTGACCCATTGTGCAGGCAATAAACTACTTCATTCTGAGAGTATCCCAGTCCATCGAATACCAGCCAAACACAACGCAGGTTACACCTGCATGAGTAGGGCCACTGTTTTTCACAGTCATTTACAGTGTTGGAATGTAGCCTACTACTCATTATACTTCTACCCAATTACAATTCAGAGGGAAATACTGTTACCCCACTACATTGATCTGACAGTTCTGTGACTAGCCTGCCTCTAGTGCAGGGGTGTCCACATTTTTTTCCCTGAGGGCCACATACAGAAAATATACAAAGGGCCGCTGGGCCCCTCACCTGACGTGAGGTATATTGCCATATCTGTTAAGTTAGAAGTTAGCAAAATCGATCAAATGTAAATATATTATTCTTGAAACCTGAATATGCTTTAAGAAACATCTCAGCTCTTCATAGGGTTTACTTTATTTTGTTGGTAGCTCATTCCTTACAACAGAAGCCTCAGATTGGTTACAATAAGGGGAAGTATGAAGGGTGTATTTCAAGCTGCTTGAGCACATACATTGTTTTTTATCAACTAAGATTTGTTTGAAATATTTTCAACTTTTAATTGACTGAATTTATTTGAAAAGTGGGCTTATTAACACATAAACACTAATGTGTAATATAGACTTACAGATATAATTAAGAAGTACAATATAAGACAAGCACTAGTTCCTGGTCTGGGCCATATTCCAATAGACTTCAGAATTTGCTGAAGGCCAATTAAAAATGGACTTTTTAATCACAGAGGCTAACCTTTGACTAAATGTTTACTGAACAGTGCAATGCTTTCACTGTGCTAGGCAGAATGTGTGCTTTTGTACAAACAAGAATAATAGGAATAGTTTTTCACAAAGGAGAGCTTCAGTTAATAGAATATTTAAAACAATAGTGGAAATTCAGCATTGTTAAACAAGAGTCATTGTTATCATTTTGAAATGTCCCTGAGCAAGACAATATATCGAGTATGTTCCAGTATTAACTGCCTCTGATATTACTGTTTTATTTTATCATGGGTAATAAACCCTTATTGATTTATTCGAACCAGTTCCTGACCTTTGGCTCTTTGGAGTCTAATTCTATTATTTCCCGTAGGCTCTTTTTTTTTTCTTCTGCCGACAATAATGGCTGTAAAGATGAATTATAAAAAAAATGTCACATTTAATTTAAAAATAATTCACATAAATAGATTAATGTAAGGCTGTAGATTTATTTATTTATAGAAAATCTGTAATATTGTTAACTGTATGTTCATATTACACAATGCAGTTAGATTAAGTGAGAGGATTTCAAGGTAACTTTGAATCTTCAAAAACTTTTTACGAAACCATACATCCATACAAATTTTTACGAAACCATTTCTACCAGAAACAAGGATTGCCTTCTTTTATTCAGTTTTATTTTAAGTATCTCATGCCCAACATTCTCACTTGCACATGTAATTGAGAAATAGATTTTTTTTCACTAACCATACTTGACAAACGACAGACTAAAAGGAACAAAGACCACACATCATAAAGGTGTGTCTTACTTGCAAGTGTGGATAGGTGTACAGGGTTGAGTCTAAAGGGGAAAGTTGTAATCCTTAATGTGTGTCTTTCATCGTCTGTTAAAACATTAGTGTCTGACACAGGGTTTGATTGTTATTATTTTGAAATATACAAACATTTTTTTTTACCTTCACAACTCCTTATGTTAAAACAGCCTTCAATAGACAATGTCTCTTAGTATTTATTTTTTCAAGAGGGGGTGGAGTTAGGGAGGAGCAATTATAAGTAGTTTGGTCAGAGGCACTGAGAGAGGGTAATATTAGGAAACGAACTTGAGGAAGTTGAACAGTTCGTGTCCAAAGAAATCTCCTGCATCATGAGCTCCGAATCTGGACAAACTATAACCGTGAAGACGGGTGAAGCGGTAGCTGCTGCTGACACTGTTGCTGCTCCAAAGAAAGGGGAGTGGAAGGTAAGAGGCAACAAATGATTTGCACCACACGATGTGGCCACCATGGCCATCAGATAACCTGTCCTTTGTGTCCTCCAGTGCCCCCTGAGTGATCATCATGTCCACAGAGAAGATGTGAGAAAGATTTGGAAAGAGTGCCAAGAGGAAAGCTTCTGGTACAGGGTATTCTCCCTCTTCTTAACGTTCAACACGTACATAATAACTTATTTTCTATCAAGCCAACAAATATGTCAAACTGTGAATACACACCGCGTGTCTTGTGTATGTTCTTCAAGGTGCATTTGACAAGTATTTGTAGTAGAAGAAGTATCTATCAACACCCTCTTTACTAAACCCTCTCTGTTTACATTTACCTCTGGAATTCATCCTGGCCCCCAAAAACACTCCCATATGTTGACCCAGAGTGAAGTTACGAATGGCGTAAAGAGATGTTATTGATGTTGTTGATGTTGTTGGTTGGTTGCTTTGGTCTATGTTCTGTGCTTATTTGTAATATTTTTTTAGGGAGTTCAGTGAATTATCACAACAGCGCTGAGTTCCTAAGGTTACTCTGGCTGATAAGATCCCGTTTGAAGTGTAGGATTGCGTGGAGCTAAGCCAGGGGTGTGCTCAGGTCACCTAAATCTTTATACTATACTAAACCCCGGAACAGCACACAGAATATTGTGGCGACGGTTGTTAGCATAAGCTGCTGGAGCTAGCTCAGGTGACAGCTACGATCCACAAACTGGTCCATGTTTTCAACACTTTGCCTTTAGTCCTGATCCCTGTCCGTACTCAGCGCCAACCAAGCAGCTGCTGTTTGTATTGTCACTATGCAGTTATATAAACATGGAACAGCATTCCTGAATGAGAAGTCCAGTCCTAGCAAAATGAAACACATTTTTTTGAGTCTCTCTATTTAACAGGTCAAAGTTCAGTCAGTTTGAACTCTATTCAATCGAGGCACAATCAATCTATGACAAGAGATAAAAGTAGCTTTCACAGGCGCGAATTAGTGTTCAATCAGTCCAAAAAGTCACATTTGTGGATATACCATTGTTGTATTATTTGACCCTGTTCTCTTTCTTTCTCCAGCCCTTCCCCTCTCAATGGGTAGCATGGCTGTCACCGGTGGTCTTATCTACAATGGTAAATCACTAATAGTAAAACCCTGTTCTTACATTATATCATATCGCACAATGTTGCTAAGTTCAAGTTTTTCCATGCAGGTGTTTGGCAATCGTCAAAGAAATTTGGACCATTTCCAAAACTCTTAGGTGTGTACCGACCAGTGTCTTTGACTTTCTAAGCAACAATGCCTTTTATAAATCCCTAAGCAATCATTCCTCACCCACTACTTTGTTTCAGTTGCTGGGATCCTTGGTTTCGCAGTGGGAAAAGCATCTTATGTTGGGACCTGCCGAAGCAAATTCCAGGAGGTTGGCTTTGAAGGTGGACCGAGATCTGGACCCTGGTCTAAGGAAGGTTCCTTTGGACCTTTCAATAAATTGGGTCATGGACACAGGTGTGGAATACAGTATTTCCTTGAAAACAAACAATACTAAAACCTCACAGCTGCTGCAGCATTATGAAATGTTGCACCACTAGAAATGTTGTCTGTTTTAGCTTCAAACATTGGAAATAAATTACTTTGAAACCATTGATTTTTACAAGTAAATCTGTCAACATTTCTGCTTTAATAAATAAATGTATTGTAATTATGAACGCTAACCAGATTGTTATCCCTACAGATCTTGCCACCATGTGTGTGAAGAATGTAAGAAGGCGACTCCAGCTGCACCTGCAGAACAAGTGAAAAGCTAGAGGTGAACAAAGAAAAAATACTTTGTGCCCAGTCTAGGCAAGTTAGTTACCGATAAAAAACTACTCCAATAACTATTGCAAATCTTCAGAATAAAAAATGATTGCTTGCCAGGTGTGGTTATGTTTTGTACATTGACTTACCCATGGTAGAGTAATGTGTTCCATTTTATTTTTCAGAATCGTCGACTGACTGCTAGTGTGGATATATCAGTTGTAGCTTTTTTTGTTTCTTAAGTGACTTGAATACAGCATAATTTTGCCGACTGTACGTTTTATATGCTGCACATCATTATTCATTCAGGAGAAACCTGACACAAAATTGCCACTAGGGGTAGCTGTCATGCTTTCAGTCATAGATCCTGTGTAATGTATTTCATCTGACCATATACCACTTTATTATAGCGGGTGCCTTAATCAGATCGCATCAGTCATTTGATTTCATTATCAGCTTCAATATGCTTTTGCAACAACTATCTAACAGAATAAATACTCCATACAAGTATTGTTTTGTTTCTTGCTCTATATAGTTTTAGCAGTTTCATGAGAATTTCAGATCAATACATAGTACAGGAAATAGGAAATGTTTCTCATTATAATAATTTCCATGTATTCTTACTTTGGTTTATCCTTGCATACAATCGTTCAGAGTTTGCCCTCTTTAACCAAGCTCACCATCTGGTTACAGACGGGTGTCCCAGGAGAAAGTTTTAGCAGAATTTAAGCCGTTTTGTGATGGGAGCTTACGGTATGTTGCTGTTTCTATTTTTAAGCTTTTATTTGTATGTATCATCTACTCACAGACATTAAAAGATCAGTTTGCCATAAAATATGACCCAACAGAGCAATATTTAAAAGCATCTCTTTAAACATAATATACTTGTTTGTGGAGCACCAAAGCTGTGGTGCAGGGGTGTCCAAACTACGGCCCGGGGGCCAAATGCGGCCCGCAGGCCATTTTGAATCGGCCCTCTGCAAATTCTAAAAGTATAATGCGATATGGCCCACAAATTCAACAAATTTTGCTTGTCTTATATTGTACTTCTCAAATATATATGTTAAAATATATTAATGAGCCCAACTTTCAAATAAATCTAGTCATTTAAAACTTCAAACATTTTCTAACAAATCTTAGTTGATAAAAAAAAAACCCAATAACTTATTTCTATAACGAGCTTGAAATGTAACCTTCATATTTACTTATTATCAGCAATCTGAGGCTTGTGTTTTAAGGAATGAGCTGCCAACAAAATAAATGAAACCCTAAAGACAGACGGGATGTAGGCTGTTTTTTCTGAAAGCTTTATCAAGTATCGCACATTATTCACCTAGATTTGATTTGTTTTGCTAACTTATAACTTAACTTTTGAGACAATTTTCACCTCTATAAGTGGCCCAGCTCTCCGTATATTTTTCTGTATGTGGCCCTTGGTGAAAAAAGTTTGGACACCCCTGCTGTACTATAATACATGAATAAATATGATTGTATTTAAAGATATTTGGAAATGTAAGCATTGATCATCAAGTAAATGTGCAGGTACTTTGAAATGATTCTGTTCGTCTGATTAAATCGTGTTCCTATTTAATAGAAAAATAAGTCAAATGTAAACGGCGAAAACAAAATTTAGAAAAATGAAAATAAATAAATACAAACAAGTGTCTCAAAAACTGAGATATTCTTCTTTTTTTTTAACCGCACTTATTTGATAACTGAGGCTTTTTAGATGTCTGTCTTTTTAACTGTATTTATGAATTCATTTATTTGATATCAATTAAATCCAGTGACTTAATTTTAATGTCAAAATGTATTAATACACTTTACACAACTGTTCATTTAGGATTTTAGTGCCTTTTTTCTTTTTTAAATATGACCTGCAATTTGATAGTCTGCAAAATGTATAATTTCCTTTTGGTATTTTAAGTATATTTGATGCTAGTACTTATGTACCGAAGTAAGATTTTTATTGCACATTGTTACCTCAAATTGTATTTTTTAGTGGAAATCCTACTTTTACCGTCAGCCCTAATTGTTGACAGAAGAAAGACAAAATGACTGCTTTTCACATTTTCTATCAATTTTATTGTAAGTAAATGGGAAAGTCAACAGAATACAAATCACATACAAGCTTCAAAAATATCCAACTACATTCAGTTGTGTCAAAAACATGTTAAACTATTTCTTCCCTTTCTTTTTTGCATCTTTGCCTTTGACTGGTGCCTCCTCTTCTTCCTTTCCTGTCGCTGCTTTAATCCTCTTCTTTCCCAGAGGGGTCTTTGCATACCAGTTCTATTGATACACAAACAGAGAAAGAAACTCAATGAATACACAACAAAGCAGTGACAATCATAAACATGCAGTAAAAACGCAATATGACATGTCCACTGACTTTGAGGGCCTCTTCTTCCTCCTGGAACACAGGGTCTATCTTGGCTAATGGAGCAACAAACTCTGCAGCCGTTAGCGGTCTGTTCGCCTGCTGCAGGATGCGACGCTTGGTGATGATGCTCTGGATCACCTGGACCATGTGACCTGGTGTATAGCCATCAGAAATCTTCGCAAGAGAGCCGAGGTCCAGCGACCTGGTCACATCCCCGCCCCGCTTCCTGATCAGTTGGTTCCACAAGACTGAAGGCAAACAGATTCAATTCAGGTACATTTTCACTCCAACCACAAGCGGTATCAAAATGTGTGTTTTCTTACTGTATCTTGAGCCGTAGTCCGGTCTTGGGATGAGAATAATTTTGCTGTACATTTTACAAAGTGATTTGATATCGGCACTCAGAGGGTCTTTAGTTGTTCCCACTATCAGAACACGATCCTCCCCTTTGATCAGCTTCAGAGACTTCGGTAGGTCTTTCTTTAAGCGCTTGGGATCTAACTGAGAACAAAATCAAAAATGGTTTAAAATGACATTGCATTTCGTTCATTTCATTTGCTGATGCTTTTCAATATTTTGTCCGGCTCAGAAATACCTCTTTTTCTTCCTTGGGAACCTTCTTGTAGAACATTTTTTCTGCATCTTCGATCCATATTACTGAAGGTTGCAGCAATCTTGCAACCTATGAAAAGAGCCAAAATATAAATACCTGACAAAGACCATTCTTCCTGCTCCACCAAATTCACCATCAAATATTAAACTTCCACCAATACTGCTGCAAAGTGACTACATACGGCTCCATTTACCAGAAATAATGGCAGTAGAAAATGGGTTATTTTACTTAATATCCCCAATAAGATGAATTCTTACAAATAAAACTTAATAGCAGTTATTGAAATAAAAACAACCACTATCATTACAGTCTTAAATGTTAATCATGTTCCTGCAATCTCTCAAACCCCACTGTTACTGTACCTTAAAAACCATGTGAAGCATCATGGCTAGGCCACTCTTGCCCGGGTATTTTCCTGCCGTGTTCAGAGGGGACAGATCGAACAGGTTGGCTCCGGTCTCCTGGCAGATTGCATGGATCAACATCTTCTTACCCACTCCTTCGGGCCCTGCCAGTAGGATGGCCTTTATCAGAGGGGCCTTCTCATGTACATACTGAGAGCCTGCAACAACACACACCTTATATTCAAACCACGGTCAATATGTTATTTATGTCATATTTATTTAATGTTGAATTGAATACAGCTTCATACCTAAAGGTAAAACGGCATATAGAGATAAGACCTGCCGCACATCCGACAATGATGGCATGGGCTCGATGTCATTTTGCCTAAGTGTGGTCCCAAGGTAGCTATAGTCACCTAGGGACAAGATGGATCAACTGTTAGAGAGTTATTAAACACTGCAAGTAAGGCATTAAAAATCCATTTTCTTACCACAAAGATTAGTTTGCCCATTAGCAATTGCTCATGTTCATAGTGTTGTGTCCCGCAGGAACCAGAAGAGGGCAGCACATCACC
Organism: Eleginops maclovinus; assembly: GCF_036324505.1. NCBI lineage: Eukaryota > Metazoa > Chordata > Actinopteri > Perciformes > Eleginopidae > Eleginops > Eleginops maclovinus. Next base: position 19,262,317 of record NC_086357.1, on the reverse strand, counting down.
ACTAAATGATTTCCATTATCGTTTACCGTTAGAAAATGCTCAATTGTGTGAGCGCTGTACTTTGTCTACACATTGATTGCAATTGGATTTATAACTCACATACATTTATGGTGATAAATCTAATGCAAAGAAGGATTCTCAATACTGTACATCAGTTTTATAAACAATATACAAAGTCTTACCCATGTAATCGTGCAGCCTAACGTCATTAGCCTGCTTCAACAAGCCCTCTTCCACCAGCTCCTGACACAGAGACTCCAGAGTCCTAGAAGACGATAATAAACAAAGAATTGCATTGATTAATATGTGGGCTTCATATGAACTCACCTCTATACCAAATCCCTCTTTGTGACCTCACCTGTCAGCTGTTAAATCTTTCTCCTTTTTCTTCTTCTTCCCACTCTTAGAGCCTTTCTTTTTCTGTGGTGAAAATCATTGGTAGACAGCTCAGGGAAATCATCAAGAGTGACCAGCCCTTCCAGGCATTTGGTGTTTTTTTTTCTTCTCACTTATTACCTTAGCATTCGCTTTGGTTTTCCCACCCTTATCTTTATCCACAGCTAGCTTCCATTCAGCCAGCTCTTGTCTCATCTGCTCGTCTACCTGTTAGAAGCAGAACAGACCAAAGAGTGCAGCTACAGGTGGTGCCACGTGGGAATTTAAGTTTGGTCGTTTATTCCTAACATGTGTTGATTTTCTGTAGACGGCATCACCTTCACTCGAATCTCAGCCTCAATAATCTTCCTCCTTTCCTCCTTGATCAGCTCCACCTCATGCCTCTGACTGAAGTTTCTGGTCTCATTTCTGTTTTTCCAAAAATCTTAGGATGACAAACATTCAATTTAAGGTTTATTTTGAACAATTACATAATTATAAATAACAATAATAATAAGAAGAAGAAATACATCATAAAATCTTGACTTTTTTTAAACCTACCTTCAAAGATTTTGTTTTCCATTTCCAAGTCTGGCAGAAAAGCTGAAGGCAGCATCTTCAACCCTGCCTCCTCTTCCTTTGGTTCAAAATAAAGTACAGTGGTTCAGTAAAAAACTGACTGAGATTTGTTTGAATAAGTGAAATCCTTTTATCACCAGATATACTACTTATTATAGTAATCTATAAAATATCAATGAGCCTTACTTCCTCATCATCCTTTCCCTTTTCCTTTTTCCCCTTTTCCTTCTTCTCCTCCTTCCCTTTTGGTTTGTTGTTGGAATCCTCCTCTTCCTTTGCAGCAATTTCTTCCAATAACTGAAAAATATGGAAACAGCAAACATAATTGACCTTCTGCTCACTACTGTAAAAAAAATGCAATGAATCCTACTGTTTTTCTTTCACCTGCTTAGGGTTCTTTTCAGCAAAAATCAGGGCTGAGCCTCCGTCCTCTTCATCGGGGTAGTCTGGAAAGGATCCTGTGGTATCACTATTTCAAAAGAAACGCAGCTATGTAAGTTATGTAGTGTTAAAATGCTTCACTGAAATAACACAAGTGAAACAGCCCTCTCACTTTCAGCTTACCGGCATTCAATGAACCACTGTCGGATCTGCTCTTTCATGGTCTTGCTGATATCATCACCCTCTACATCTCGTAGTTGGTTTGTGACAGACACTAAAGACTTCTGGTAGTCCTCACAGTGCTCCTCCTGTTTAATCTTTGTGCAAGCCTCACTGGACAGGGCAGCGACTTCTGCGGGGCTAGGCGCCTGGAATTTTGGATCCATGGCCTGACAAGAACATGACAAATCATACTTTACATATTAAACAAATGCAAGCTCTCAACAAGACTATTATGAACGGAAAAGAGTCACTTGATTGAAGCTGAATATGAACTCCTACTGAGCAAAGAAATACTGCAATACAGCTTTAACGATAAAGCCACTCCTCTCTTTCTTTTAAACAAACAAAAACAGTTTTAGGTTTGGATTTATTTAATACAACACAAAGGATGACATCAATCAGCTTTTAGATCGTAGTATTAGAAGTACAGGTGGCATTGATAAAAAGTTGTGGATCCATTTCTAAAGCTTAATGCAATTAGAAAAATGGGTGTTCCATTTAACTCACCATTCCCAGGAAAATCATTTCTTCTTCCCTAACAATCTTTGTCCTCTTCCTCTGCATGAAGCCCCTCCACACCTGCAAATCAAATTCAACCAATCTTTCAGCATGAGAGGTGAAAGACAGAGGCATGTGGGGTTATGTTGATGACGGAGCACCTTCTGTATGCAGACTGTGGCCGACTCAATGGCTTCTGTTCCAGGGTCCTTGGTCCGGTACATCCTGTTCATGTTTCTGCTCTCTTCATTCAACTTGGCCCTCAGGCGTCCTTGTCGGGCCCTCTCTGCCACTTGAATGATCTTAATGGCCTTCTCTTGACTCATGTCCTTGGCCATCAGAGGCTGTAAGGACAAAATTGTTGTCACATTTTTCTGCTTATCCTTAATTAAATATAAAAAAGGCATTGTTGTTTCGAAGTTAAAACCTGTGTTTGTTTTACTCTTATCCTACTTTCCTGTTTTGCAACAAAACAAAATTACCAAATGATGTCAAAGAATATCACGTACAGGCTTTAATTGAGATGTGGCTCGTTTTTTTAACTCACTTCTGGGCTTTCAGTAACCTCAACCATTTTAAGAATATCGGTCAGCATAGTCGTTCTTTTTTGGAGTTCCTTGCCGCGTTCACTGATGAAATAGCGAGGGATGGGGATCTCCAGGGCTTCCTAGGATACAACAAAGAAAATATCTGTTGAGTTATTTCATTACTGAAGGGTAATCAAACAGATAGCCAATGCCTGCTGCTGATATATCAACATAAATCAGTTTGGGTGTATCAGGAATACAATTTTCATTATACTTGCTCTGAACTATGAAACTCACAGGTGTAAGCTTTAAATCATGAAGGATATCATCCATGTAGTGGTACTCTGAGAACTCTTTTTCCACCATTTCATTCTTCAGCTCTAACACCCTCCCAATCACACCATCAAGAATTGCCCGAATAACTCGTCTCTTCTGAGGGTGGACCACCTGGTCATAGATCTCCTCAAGCTGTCTGAAGATTTGGATGTAGCGCACATAGAGCATGGCCAGCCGCTGGAAGAACACCACCCTGTCCTTCTCTGGGCGGGGGGGCTCAGCAGGCAGCTCCTCAGTTAGCAGGCAGCTCAACGCTAACTGAGCATCTGCCCACAGCTCGTTGTATCTCCTGGAACAGTGTAAACAATCTGATTAGCTGACACTGGAAAAAAGGTACCTGGGAGTTGAGCGATAGTCTAGAAGAAAAAGGTCATCTTTTATTAAGGCCATACCGTATTTATAGAAAAATAATAAATTCTTGAACTTTCAAGGTGCATGGATAAGGGATGAATTCTGAAGAGGTCAAAAGCTCCAGGAACATTTGCAGGATACAGAACAACGTTATTGTAAGGCCAACACGGTTCAGCTTGTGGCCTTCATCAGGGTCATCACGCATTGGTGTTACAATAAAGTGGTTCTGTGTTTCCATAAACTACATTTCAGGAATGCCTTGATGGAAGAAATACTCTGTTGAAAGTAAAAATACTCTCTAAAATTAAATGTCAAATTACAAAATGACAAGCTTCAAAATAATTGTAAAGTACCAAAGATAAATGAACTCATTGTGCAAAATGGCCCGTAATATATTTTTTACCAATGTAGAACTACATTTGATCGCTTATATTCTGCTGCGTCTCTCACATCATGATCTGGTAATTGTTTAATTTTTTGTATTTATAACCTGAATCTGCCAAGTGACTCACTCTCATATATAGTGATGTATACATTTCAATCATAAGAAAATGAAAATCCTCCAATACTAAACAAAGTGTACACTGCACCATTGAAGAAATGTTTAAGATTGCAGCTTTGTGTCTTTAATCAATGAGCTACAGTAAGTAAAGGTAAACAAACACCACTGACAAACCTGCTCAGTGGTTCTGTAACAGTTCAGTTATTCAACCAGCAGGACTCCTCTGCTAACAATCGCAATAGAGCAGGTAGCTTAAAGCACGTGCCATTAAATGCCACATTTTTAGAGCTTGCTGCCATTCGTGAGTTTTGGAAAGAAATACTAACACCTGAACCTTAGTGTATTCTTAAATATTATTATTTGCTATGGTGTTGTGGGGTTTTTACCTGGGTTAAGCCAATTTAAAGTGTCCAAATTGCACGGGGCAGATTGACATCGGTAGCCTAGGTATTGCCTTAAATGTAGTGGTGTAAAGTAACTTAGTATATTTACTAATTACTCTACTTAAGTAAAATGTTGAGAGACTTTGTAATATTTACTTCTTCAATAAGACTTTAGTTACACCTGGAGTAACATTCACAATCTACCCTGCAGCATACAAGTCATTAAAACTAGCTGCACCTTTACCAGCTTTCATAAGCACATTAATGCATCAATAATTCATCAAAACATATATATTATTCTGAAATGGGTTATTTGCTTTTGGTACTTTTAAGTATATTTGTATGCTAATACTTTTACCTGCGGAACATTTTGAATGCAGGTCTTAATTGTAACAGAGCATTCCTACACTCTGGTATTTCTTCTTTTACTTAAGTACGAGATCTGAGTGGTTTATTTGACTATTTTAAATAGACTACGTATTATAAATGTATTGTTTAGGTTTTATGCACTGTGCTGACACTTCACCTTTGCTTAACCAACCTTTGCTAGGATTGTTAGCCATCTAGCTAACGTTAGCTACAGTTACATTTGATCAACTAAAGTAGAATTACGCGATAGCCAGTTAAAGCAACAATGGGGTTAAGTTTACCTTTGCGACATGTCTTTGGCTCCAGGAAGAGAAATACGTTTCCAATGTTTCTTAACAAATAATCGAACCACTGAATGAGTGTAACTCCTTAAGATAAATCGCATCAGACATGAGGACAGTTTTCCCAAGTTTACATGTTGCTTGGTCCGTCTCCATGGTGACAGTCACTCCGGAGGCGGAAGCTTATCATGTGACCGTTACAATAACGATGTTAATTCACCTCCGTCTTTCCCTAATTGCATTATTAAAAGAATCACCGAAAACTGATGTTTTGTTTCGTAGGCCAACATCCTAATTGAACCTTGTATGCTCTGTGCAACACACCGTGACGTCCTTTTATTTTTGATGTTATTGTTTTAAGGCAGTAAAGATTTGTTATTTTAGCCTTGCCTGCTTTAATGGTGTGCATGCAACATGTAAACACAGTTGGTGTATATCTGCCAGTTCGCTTTGGCAGATGTATCCTCATATGTGACGACAATTGGCTAACAGAATATAAAACAATTTGCAGATTTCATGCATTTATTATTAATTCTATCATTTAATTTGGTTGATTAGCTTTAAAAGTGGGGCTCAAACTGACAAAAAAAAAAAGTCAGCACTAAATTTTAAGACTGCTTCTCAAACACATTTACATGCAAATCTCGTGGTTTTTTTTAAAGCTCTATTCCAACTATAAGGATGTATAGCTGCCGGATGGGGGCTCGTGGAGGCGCATTCTCTGCCGCGCTTAGGCGGTCACAAGACTTGGACATCGGTGAGCAAAAACACCGACACGCTGACAGGTCGACTAGAAGCTTACAGGCCACAGATTCTTCTCTTCTCTGTGTCCAACATCCAACAAGTTGCTCCTCTGGAAAACTACTTTCCTGCGCGCTCCTGCGCCACGGTCTCTGTCGTTGAATTTTTCAATGGATTTGTCACTGGGAGTATTTTTTTAGATGTTAAATTGTTGACATTGTTCTGTCTGTAAAACGTATTTTTTATCTAGAGCTCAACATTTTTTTAAAACTACAACTAGTGATGTTTTGGTGCGTAAAGGAGGGGTGCATGGCAAAGTGAGCGAATGGCAAAGTGAGCGAATGCCACTGGATGAAATTGCACCAAAGATGTCAACATTGCTTTACCACCCACACGAAATCGATTGTATTACCTTCAAGAAGGTGGCTCCTCGTATAAATAGGGACGCATTGTTTCAAGAAAGACGGTGGTGAGCACAATCTGCCGGCTGTACTCTCTCTCTCCTATCCGGACCTCAGACAACGCCTGGAAGAATTTTGCTGAAGACAACTGTGTCCACTCTCCAGGACATAAGCAACTTTACCTCCCAAACTAGTAAGTGTAAAGTTACCTTTACTGCTGCCTAATTGGATTACATTACATAATTTCTGATGATTCATTCCACTTGTATGCATGTAACCTCTAACATGGATTTCTTTCTTTTTTTAAAAATTGTTAATATGTGAGAAATTTCAAGACAAGCAATCCTGATAAGTCTGTTGTTGTTAATGCCAAATGTACAGACATCATTTAGTGTTTGCAAGAAAGCATGTGTAACAAAACTTATTTGCTCTTGTTTTCAGACAGTGAAGTCATGCAGGTGGAGAGGAAATGGCACATTCTGTTTACTATCTTCTTTCTGCTCATCACCTCGGGCCAGTGTATGGACAGCAAGGACGTCAAGCAGAAAGAAAGAAGGACCCTGTTGGATCTAATCTTACAGGTTATTAGAGAAAGCCAGCAACGGGACAAAACTGTCTCCAGACGCTGTAGCAGTGGACTCTTCACTTCAGCCCAAGACATGAAGTCCACCTCCCGTGAAAAGCCTTCCTATGTTCCAAGGCTGGATAACAGTAGACTCATAGGTAAGCTGATAAGATTTATTTTTAGGTCCTGATCATGAAAGTATAATCCCCATTTTACTGTGGGAGACAGCTGTCATTTGTCTGTACATCTTATTTAGGACTCTTATTAAGTGTGGCTGACTTGGTGCATGAATGTTAATTCAAGATTTCTAGAACATAAAATAAGTTTTGCCAAGTTATAAATGGTATTTTGCAAGAATGTGCTTAAAATACAGCATGGATTGTTGAGATCTTAAATGGTCCAACTACGCATGTAATATAGGCTGGCTTTATCTTTGTAGGATCTTTTGTATCATTCTTGGTGATGTTATAACTAAAACATAATTTTTCCCACTGTCTTGGACACATATTACACATTGTAAGTGATTGATTGATGCACAGATGCACAGATAGGTACAATAGGTACTCGAGAAGGAGGAGCATCGTTGCAACAAACTTGTGAATGATTTATTCAGTGTGATTCATTGTGAAATCTCAAACAAGAATGATGACCCCCCACGCACGCACACAAACGCACTGTGACGTCCCAGAAAGCGTCTCCAATCGCAAGCATCTCCACAAGACATATTGGGCACAGCAGAGAGACGAGACTGGCTGTGGTTGAGTCACATTCATGTAATTTACAGCGCAGTATCAAAGCCCCTCCTTTAGACTGTGAGGAGACTTTAGAACAGGCCAGTCCAAGTAACTGATTTGAGCTTCTACCTAAATAAATTGTCAATATTACTCTTACTAAAATTCAATCTTGTTTATTCCTCCCGACATTACTGGTGGTAGAGCCGCATCTGAAAGACTCTTCTTGGTGCAGCCCAGCCTTTATTGGCTCAAATAAATCATTATGTCCGGACTGGAATTAAGCCAGTAAAGTACATGTTTTATACATACATCTTCAATTATCTGAGATGCAGGACAGAAGGCTTACCAAAATCAGACTGTAATAAAGAGAAAGTAACTTTTTATATGGCTGCAACAGACAAAGCTTAGGATGTAGTCTAGGATTGTCCCTCACTGGTATGTGAGTTTAATAAGAGCCAAGTGAACATGATGTGTTGTTTATCTGCAACCTCAGGTTCTCTCTTCCGTCGCTATCCATTAGATCATGTTTTTGAGATGTTGCACAGGCATTGTAAAGCTCAAAGTCTCGGCCCCAGCTCATGCAATTGGAAAAGTACCTTTCTCAGACCACTGACTGGATGGAATTTATCTTTTGAGGATATTAAAAGCCGCATATTAGCAACTGGTGCGTGTGACACTTCCAAAAGATCCATGGTCACGCAATGATAGATGTTTTGAACACAATGAGGGGGAAGGAAAAACATCTGTAAACCCAGTGATTTGTTCACCCTGTAGTTGGTTTTTTTTGCATGTTACTCAGAAGCCATTGCTGTGTCCGAAGAATGACAGTTTGATGGTACACAGAGAATAACAGGGAACCGTTTATTTCATATATCGGTTTTATCTGTTACAGTTTGTCTTTTAACTGGTACGCCACAGTATTTCAGCTTCAGCCTGGCACGCTTGACCTTTTGTATATAATTCTTGTTGACATGCATTTATTAATGGCTGGTAAAATACCATGAAACTGATAAAGAACAAATCGCATTAACTGGCTTTGTGTGCCCAGGCTGCCACTTCAATGTTCACATCTTGAGGGTTTGGCTTGATAGCCCATGACTATATCTCTTTTTAGAATAGTCAAATCTATCAAGTGTCCTATAGGTGTGTTTGTCATTTTCATTTGGCTTATTTATTTGGAGTTTAAATGTATTTGCCAAAAGGCCTTTGCACATTTTTTAATTGGCCAAATTGTTATCTTTAATCCTCCTCGAATGTTATATACAGTAACAGCACTACAATAGTCTGGGGGATAATTTAATGTCAGCACTGTATGGATGCATGGATTTATTCTGATAAGCGTTAAACTCCTAAACAATAATCTCTTTAGCTTGTTAGAGTTGCCAATATGGACTTTGTGTAAAAAAGGGGGGGGTGGGGGTTACCATTACCCATGAAATACCCCGACTGACACCAGTGACATTGACAATGACAATCATCATCATCATAACTAGTGTGTAACTTGCTTTAAGTTCTTCATTGTTTTTGAATGATTGTTGATTGACAAGCTAACAGTGATTTTCTTTTCCAGAAATTTTCCCTAGAGATGTAAACATGAAAGGAAAATTCATTCAGCATTTCACAGGTAAGAAAATCACCAGCGCAAACAACATAATGAGGGTAACGTTTCAACCTTGATTGCATTTTACTGATGTCCTTTCCAGACATTGCAAAATTACTTTATCTGGCAACAGCTCTTTCACAGCATAGTTGGCACGTTTCCTGTTCAATCTTTGGCTGGAAGTTCTTAGGTTTGCCCTTTTGTTGAGAAAATAATTCCTGTGAGATAACAAACAACATACAGTATGCTTAGGTGTTGGTAGGTTCATTAACACTGGCAGTGCTGTGGGTCAGAAAAAGGTTTGATGGCTTAGCTATAGGGCAGCAGTGCAGAGAAACAGCACATGGTCTAAAGCCGACAGAATTAAGTTGAAGCCAGTGCAAGGTTAAGCTGATTATTTGTCTCAGGTCCTGTGAGTAGACTTCATTATTGGTGTGAAAATCTGAAAGTTTAAATGTTGGTTCAGAAACTCTTAGAGGTGATTATAACTTAAGACTCAAGTCCTCTGTTCACTAAGTCAAGTTGAACTCTGACTCCTTAACCATGTCTGTGATAGTGAACTGCAAACTTTCACTTTGTATGTGGACCAAACACAAATTCAAAAAAACTGAGAGTGTGTTGTACATTAGATAGAGAGGAAGTAAAAAAAAGCCCTTGAAATATTATTCATGTTGCCTGATAAGACCTTTTCTATTAAGCAGGACCAGTCAAGTTCTCGTCGGAGTGCAGAACACACTTTCATAGACTTTATCACAACACAAGGGATTGCTCAAGACCAGCATGTACGTATGCTTTTTTCTATCAGTTTCTTACTGTGAGTGGTTCCCATATGAATATTATTTTTTTTTTGCCATTGTTGGAGCACAATTTGTTATTTTTTGGGTTGGGTGGTTGTTTTTTTCTTGTTATGCTCTTCTGAGTTGTTTTAAATGGGTGTGGCTTCACTGAAAAAATGTTGAAAATGTCACATACTTCTACACATCTATCAGGGTTTAGCAATATTTTAATCAAGATGGGATTACAGTTGGTGGTCTGTTTGACACTGGCATTCAAATATGTTTAAGCCGCGCCTACAGTGTTCTGATGGAGCAGATTAGCTGACTTGTTGAGTGATAAATAATGCAAGAAAATTATTAGATTAAGGAAAACCGAAAACTTCATATTAACGCTTTGAGAAAATGAATATGCATCTATGACAAAATGACCGGTGGTTCCCAGCTGTTTTACATATAAACATTTGATTCTCACTGACCCACTACCTTGTAACAGGTTGCACATGTCTGTGATTTGCAAGAAGCTTAACCAAAAAGTAGCTTTTTAAAATCTTTTTTACCATGCAACCCTTGAAGGGTCCAAAACCCCAGGTTGGGTGATCACTAATGCAGAGGCACCTAGAGCTATAACCACAGTTAGCATACTGATGGAGCAATCCTTCTTTCTGGGATGTTTACATTTGGGAATTAAGCAGATGACGTCAAGAAAACATCAGAAAATGATTGCAGATGATGCTCCCCAGTGACAGATGGATATCCGTTTAGTTACACTTGCCTTTATTGTGGACAGAGTAAATAAGAGAGAGAAGCTCATCTTTTTGTGCTGCCTTTTGCATCTGTGCATTAAGTCCGACTTTAAGCAATAATAATGTCCTGCTGTTACATACAGTAGGTAGTGCAGTTTTAGTCAGACAGGGAGACATCGTGGACACAATCAGGGTCCATTTGTTAGACTGGAATGACGCAGAGTATTTTATAATACATGGTTAATTTCTCATGATAATATTTCTGAAGATATTAGAAAACAAGTGATCGTGTGTTTACCATGCAGAGCTGCTCCGTCAAATTCACATTGCAACTGGAACTATATATTGCTCAACCTCTGACGTCAGTACTGTCATATGCCTTTTTTATTGACATTTCACTCCCTTTGATTGACACATTAATGTGTTGAGAACAAGTGCATTATTTTTACATTTTTTATGACGTATATCACCGTTTACAGCTGAATTAGCTAAGGTTGTATTCTCAAGAATCTATTTAGAGAGATAAATTATATTGTGTTGCTTTAGTTACAATGATAACATAATAATATGTTTGTGGCTTTTCTTCACTGTCTTTTTTTCAGATTACAAAAGATGTGCAAGATTGCTAACACGATTAGCAATGAGTCCACTCTGCATGCAATCGTAGATGTTGCATGTGAGTAACATTGTTTTTCTCTTCCTGCTGGGGATGAGTTCACTCTGATTACTTGTCAACATCCTTTAAAGTCATCCAAGAATAGCATTGTTTGTTAAAGTTAAGAATTGAAAGTTTATTAGCTATCAATTAACAATGTATTAATGATGGGTTTTAAAGGTCAACTGTGAGTGTCAAAGCCATTCCTACAGACTTCACACCAATCGTAACACTAAACCAAAACTCCTCTTTTAAGAAAAAGGCAAGACTCAGACTATGGCCTGCAGTCATTTTTGACGTATAACCGTCATCCCTTTGTTAGGGTGATAGCAGATCAGACCTTTAGTAGGTCAAGCTGGAGAGTGATTACTGGGAGAACGTTCATCTACACAGGTGGCCATTTGAGTTTTTCGCGGTATAAGATTTCTGGTGATTATAAAAGCTGAAGTAGCTGACACATTCTCAGGTATTCATTTTCTTAAGTGAATCAGATAAAATATCTCTCCTCTTCCGAGAAATCTGACAAATGTATGTCACTATCTGCTTTTAAAGGCGTATAAAGTGATTCATTATTTCATTATTGAGTCATCCTGAATGAGCTTAGACATAACATCGAGGAAATCCAGCAATGGCAGGCCAGTAATGACCCTCTTAAGAAACTGATAAAACTACTCTCTTAGAAAGGTAGGGATGTAAAGATGTCTCTTTTACAACAACAAACGGTATTCCTTTTAAATACAGCTTTAAAAGATTGCAGAAAGATATTTAACTGTAATCTAATTTACATTTTTCTTATTTCATTTCAGGTCCCAACATAATGGAAGAGGGATCATTGTGTTGCCAAGGAAGTGCCTTCAAATCCACAGCAGTCATATGAACATTGTCCAGTTTATAGTGTTTCTATTTTTGTTGTTCTGTTGTCATTATTGAAAATGCTGATGGACGTTGTTGGTTTTTTTTGAATGGATGTGCTTTTTATTTCAATGTACCTGTATGTATCATATATTTGTAAGGCCCATTAATTTAATATTAAATACACCTATTTATTGAAATGGTATGTATATAATAATATCACAATAATTCAAAATCGGATTATTGCGGTTGTAAAAGTCATATCTGGCGGAGAGGAAGCTTTTTTTTCTCCTTTATATATGAATTCATTTTCCGCTACTATGCTGATATTTTATTCTGAAATTGGTCTGAGAGATTTGTCATCTCCTTCGTTGTCTTCATTACGTTTTATTTGGCACTTGAGTGATTGCTGACGATGAGAACATGTGGAATGACAGCAGTGTTGATTATGCACTGCAGTATTGAACAATAAAGAATATTGAAGCACAGCTTATTTTGCTATTATTGGAGCTGATGGGAATCAGGGAAAATATGAAAAGGATTCAGTATAACTGCTTCAAGTCTTGCAACATTCATCCAAGAGCTCCACTCTGTAAATATATAAAAAGAGGTAAACAAAATTGGTCTCTGTTACGAACTTGCTGCAGTGGGAATACTTTTTTCTTTTCTTTCTGGCTCAAATTCACTATTTTTCAGAACCTCGCTGATGCAGCTTTCTGTCAATGCGCCTTGCCGCAGGTGTTTCTATGGCTGATTTCCCTCCGACTACAATTTGTTGCAAAAGTTCTGGCAGTCAATCGTAGCTGTCAGATCTCTTGGACTCTTGTACTCAAGAGGATGTTGAGCAATTTGAGCTCAAAAGACCCAAATATACAGTACTTTGGATAAGATCAGAAGCGCTTAGGGAACCTCTTAAGTAATCACATGTTCAAGGAATTTTACATTTGTAGTTTTCAGCGGGTATTCATTTGTGGAAATACAGCTCTGGAAAAAATTAAGAGACCACTGCAGCATTATCAGTTGTTCTGGTTTTACTGTTTATAAGTAAAATTAACATTTTATTATTCTAAACTACTGACAACATTTCTCTGTGTTTGAATTCAACAGACACTGGAATTGAATGGCTGCCATACATGCAGAGATTGAGAAGTCTCTTAATTTTTTCAGAGCTGTACATTTCTGTGTGAGCAGATAAGTACTGTTTTTAACTTCTTCCTGTGAGGGTCTTCTTGCCTTTGTCAAAAATAGTTTTGCCAATAGTTTCTTTTATCATTGAGAAATTCAGATAATGAGGCATAACTATTTCAAGCTAAGTGGTTCCAGATCCTCATAATCCAATAAAGGAAGTTTGCCTGCTATAACAGACCTCCAGCATCAGACCACTTGTTAATGGTTTGAAATGGGATACACTGCGAACATAATGTGTGACTTGTGTCAGTAAACAATATGTTTGAGATTTGTAAGAGGTTAAAACTCACTTTCTGATTTCGTTGGTCGATAAAGCCATCAAAATTGCCCTATAATGAGACGCTTGATCATTGTTTATTTCTGCAGGGGAGTTTAAATTACCTACTCGTATACAGTAACAGGGTGCCGTAAAGTCCTGACACAATAAACAGGATGTTACATTCTTCTTCTTGTCATGTTGTATCATCTGGATAAGTGCCTGGGGAATAGTTACAGTGATTGTTTTAAGGGTAGTGGAATAAATATTGGGCCCTGCACAAATGATGCTGATAGACTATAGTTTCAGAACGAAACATCCACTAAGCCAAAGATTACAGCAGCTCAGTTCTCACGCCAGCATGTCTCTATAGACTTTGGATTGTGCATTATTCAACACAGTTTGGATTTTTAAGAGATCAGTAAAAAAGCATTTTGGGGAAGTAGTCAGTTCAAAAGGTTGAACTGAAAATGTATTTTAAAAACCTTGTTATCTTCAATCCAAGCAATGTTTCCAATTTTATGTGAGATGGCTCTTGTTCTGAAGGGCCATAAAATGTACAATTGTCTCTCCTACAAATCACAGCCTCCTCAGGAGCAACAGGAGAGTCCATCTAAGGAATGCTCCATCACATTCTGCTAAACAAAGCTGCTAAAACAAGTCCTTTTCTGACATATTGTATACTGATTACCTCGGACAATTAATGGAAACGGGTGATGTTTTCTGCCCAAGCCATAAAAGGATTAGGAAGCTAAAAATACGACTTGCACCACACAGAGAGGCACTGGGGATCCCTTTCCCTCCAGGTGGGCAGGGCAGGGACACCAGATCCTAATCTGAAGAGGATATCACTTATCTTGAGACAAACAGCATAGATTAGGAGAGGAGACAGAAGATGCTTTGGGGACAGCATGTGGGAGGGCTCTAACACAATTACACACAAGCACCAAATCCCTCCTCTGATACCTCAGAGAAATGCTGGGGCGATAAATAGTAAACAGAGACCAAAGCCGGGCCATTTGTTTCCTGTCAGACTGCACCCGGATGCACCAAAGCTCCTCAGCAGAGAGAACACACACCTCAATATTTTAACTAAAAGCTAGTCACCTCCATCTGCACTATTCTTTGAAACAGATTGGATGAGATATGCAGATTAGCTTTTTTTTTATCCTTTATTCACTATTAGCTGTGATTTCGACCTGACAGTGACACCAGTCTTGCAGCACACTTTGACATTTCTAAGCAAATTCAAGTTCTGAGTAAAACCAGCTCACCCAGCAAATGGAATGTCCCGATCCTTGCTTCAATTAATTTTAAATCATACACAGTTTTGTAATTTCATTACCCCTTTGGCACTAAATTAAATATAACACGCACCAACTATTCAGGGAAGATTATGACGACTAGCACCCTAACACCTAAATATGGCTCCTTGTGACGTATATCAAACGTCCCCCCATCTGCAGAAGATTTTTGTGGCAAAAGTAAACACTTTAATCCAATTTCTTAGACCCCAAAGCCTCATTCAAGCAAGAAACCTTATTTATAGTGATTGCACTAGCCTTGATGGCTGTAGAGCTTTTTGATTCATGTCTCATGATTAATTCATGGCTCTTCCTATGTCTTATGTTGAATGCTTAAATCCCTACATGAGTCACCAATAATATACATTGAGATAATACAACCTTCATTAGGAATGAGACAGTTGAAAGATGAATGAATTGTCTTCGTCATATTGAGCTCTTCTCCAGCAGTTCCACTGAAGGGAAATGTAAATGTCATGGATTTGATTGACTTTGACAGGTTTAATAAAGACAGCAGCTTCTATTGTTTCCTTGTTTGTCGTTGAAAATATGTTTTGGATATGTTTTATCCCCACTCTGATCCGGTGTGGACTCTGGTCCACGTTGCACAAGACAGTTTGATGGGAAGTGAGTTCCTGCAACTCTGTCTGTGTGACAGCTGCAGCGTCTTTGATCCCATGCGCTGGAGGTGTTGGCATGGGTCTCCCTGCCACCCCCTCTGCATGCCCCACACTGTGTGCTCTGATGCCTGCTGTGGCTGAAACATAACTGCACCGATTAACTGCAAGGCATCTTTCAGTTGAATTTGTATTTGCATGTGACAGTTGAGTTAATTTACAATTAGCTTCGAGTTAGTTATATTTTGTGTGTGTAAACATGATTAAAATGTTAATTTATCAAATGAGGTAAAAATAAATGCTTCAAATGCTCAAAGGGGTGGTATATCTCTGGCCATCGAGCACTATTGTATACGTCGTGCATCATAACTGAGGCCTCATTTACATTTGACTGACAGTTTAACTTGTTTTAAAGAACAGATTTGCTTAAGGTTCATTACACAAGCTGCAATCTCCTTAACACTACCCTCATGCATCAAGTCATTTAAGTCAGTTAGAATACATTTATTTTGACAAGTTACATTCAATGCCTGTAAGAATTATTCTCCTTTTAAAAAAATTCATTTTGCAAAACCTGAATGGGTCAGTGTTCAGAAGGAGTCACGTTTTTAGCTTAACATTTTTACTACAGTATGCTCTGTTACTTCAGTCTTTTACCAAACATATACAGTTTATATTTACTGTAGGATAAATAACAGTAGTTTTTGATCTTTAAAAAGCAGATTCACAAAAAAGGTGTATACAAATGAAACACAGAACCACCATTTTATTTTCTGTTCCACATGAGGTTTTCAAAAGTGGAAACTCATTGAGGCAATGTAATATAATATTCACTCTCTTTAACAAACACAAATGCCCGTCCATATTTATTTAATTTACTCTCCTGACAACACATCAGAATAGAAATGAAGCATTGAAAAAAACAAAAACAGTACAACCCAACAGATTATTTCATTTAAAGCATGCACATAATAAAAGGCAATTAGATTTTAGGCTATTACACATTCTAACTGGAAGATAATACAGTGAGTAACAAGTTAAGACATGATGTGAAAGTTCATTTTCAACTGATCTTGATTAAAACTCACATATTAAGTTATTTTCTAATGAGCAGGGAGCTCTTCCCTATGAAGTTTAAAATAAGGACAACAAGAGTAAAGGCCACTGAGGTCAACAGCTGTAAGATGCACTATCTAACAGCAACCCTTTTTTTTTTTAATTGCACTCTTTCAAATGCTCTCAGATGTACATACATAGTGTGATACAGTATATAACATCCAGACCATCATGTAAACAAATGGCACAACATGTTTCTCACAACCAAACAATGGTTATAATAATAAAAAGATAAATATGAAGAAAACATCATAAAATGTATGAAAATCTCTATTGATAATGCATAAGGTTTCTTGTCGGTGGATGATTGATACGATCAAAGCATCAGAGAATAGGCTCTGTGTCGTTCCAATTGACGAATGCATCTTTCCACCTGAAACGAAAAGAAATCGGTTAAGGCCTTAAGAGCTGACCCAGGTGCTTACTGCATGATTCTTTACAACGTCAAGGAATTTGATAAGCACATTGTATAGTTGTTTTGAGGATTTGTAGAAAATCTGTTGGCACATGGTTGTCTGTGTGCTGGAAATGCATAAACATCCCTACCTTGTTCGGATGCAGTGCTCCAGCGGAGGGATGAGATCAGTGTCCACATCTTGATCGCTTAGGGACGATTTGCCAACAACTGAAAATCCAAATTAGAGACACTTGATGGATGCATCATTACCAATAAGTCAACACTGCTCATTGACCCTGACCATATAGATTGGCAGAAGAACATATATGTGAGGAAGTGAGGAGGCTCATTCACTGGTGTGAGGGGATGTGCAGTGAAAAATAGTGATGACACATACAGACAGTGAGGCGGATCTCCTCCTGTTGATTGGCCAGTCCATCATAATAGTAGAGGTCAAACTCCAGGCCCTTGTCCTGGTCGGTCAACAGCTCCCTCTGCAGGCCAAACAGCACGCTGAAGTGGCTTTCACTGCACACCACCCAAATAGGGTAACGGGGAGTCTTTAGGTAAGCTCCTACCTTAGATAGAGACAAACACAGCATAGGCATATATTAAGTCCAGGACTCTCAGCTAAATGGCAATCATCCATCAATCATTTACATTATTTTTTCTACTTGTAAAAACATTCCTTGCATGTGATTATGAGACAGGAGTAAAACATAAACAGGGTCAGGGTATTTGTTTATGCATGCCTCGTGATGCACTTCAAAGTAGACACAGATTGCCATTGTGTAAAAGGAACAGAACAGTGGTTTGTTATCTGTATGTTAAAGATTGTAGAAAAACTTTGAATATTTTTATTTTTGGCAAGGTCCATTATACAAGTTTGTATACTGTACAGTTTAAAGCTCTACCTCCTCCACTATTTAAGGTCCGACGCCAAAAAAAACAACAATTGTGGTTAAAGCGATCCCATAACGAGAGTCTCCATGTACACCACTCGGTCGATTGACTTTAATATGCCACAGCTTGATATCCAGAGAGCCTTCTCCCCATTTTTCTTTAGTTATCCTATTTTCGTGTGTGCGACGTATTTAGAATAAACACTTTCAGGCAGTGTATGTGTTGTTAACTATCAACTAAATCCCATAATAGCCTTTAGAACATTCTTTGCTGTTATTATGGGCGCATCTGTGCTTCTGATGGCACAGATGTGCCCATAATTACAGCAAAGAATGCCCCCTGAGGTCTTGTGTTATAACTTGAATCTGACTAGTATCTGATCTTTCAGTGGCAGGGTGACCAAAGAGTCGGCTGCCAAAGTCACTCACCTTGCAGATGTTATAGTGTTCAAACAGGGACAGCAGGCCCACGTCACAGTGGTCTTTGACTCCCTTCAGTAGAGTCATGTTGCCATTGCCTGAATCCAGCTCAATGTCATTGTCAAAGACATTAGAAACTGCCCTGCCGCAGAGCAACAGATTCACCAGCTCCTGGTGAAACACAAAGCAACTTAATAATCACAATGTATTTTGTGCAAACAGCAGTTAGCAGTATTGCTTACTGCCATGTTTGTTTGTGTTACTCAGAGATCCCTTTGCTTTACACAATGTTTATAC
This sequence comes from Eleginops maclovinus, assembly GCF_036324505.1. Lineage (NCBI taxonomy): Eukaryota > Metazoa > Chordata > Actinopteri > Perciformes > Eleginopidae > Eleginops > Eleginops maclovinus. Next base: position 19,243,949 of record NC_086357.1, on the reverse strand, counting down.
CAATGTTCCTAAACTAATTTCATCAAGTTCCATTCATGCACCTTTATTGTTTGATATAAATTGCAATGCTGAATCACAAACTAACAAAAAGAATCCTCAATGCTCTAAATATTATCCTGCAATCTGTAGTAAGGGGTTATATCAAACCTGTGTGCAGTAGCCATGGGCTCCAATGAGTGTGTTAGTGTGCACGTCCATATCCTCTCTTACTCTAGAGAAAGAATTAAGAGAAAAAAGTGATGTTTCTTCATCCCGCTTATACTGATTCATACTTCAGAGTTTGTTCAGGTCATAGAGCAATAAAAGGCACAACATACTTTTCAACGGTTCGAGAGAGGACAGCAGATATGCTGAGCAGAAGGCATCCTAACGCCCCAGTCTCAAACTGTGGAAAAAAGAGGTTATGGCGAAAAAGTTGACAGTTGAAATTAAACTGAGGAAGTCAATATTTAGGTTTCTCACCTGATCAATGTGCCGCTCCAGAAGGGACTGCAGGTCCATGAAGTTATCCACAGTGAAACATGTTATCTGAAACGAAAGGTAGTTATAAAACCGCCACAGCAAATTTCATTTTGTAAATTGAAAGAGTATCAACACAGCTTTACTTTGTTTATTTCACACAATTCAGTTCCTTCCAAATAAATGTTAGATATAGTAATAATTCACAATTTCAACCTATTCAAAAGGTCTCATTGAAGTTCTGTTAAGCAAGGTTTGTATCATGTAGAGTAAAAATATTGAATACTTTTAAATATGACTTTACTATACTCATAAGAGCAGGTGTGTATGCAGTGGCATCTCTATACCTTTTCAAGCACTCCTTCAGATTTGTAGTATCCTGCTGGGGTGAAGTGATTTCTTCCTGAATTTCTGTTTTTAAAGAAAATAGAGGTAGGGGATTTCTGAGATCAACAAGTTTGTCAGGAAGTGAACTATTGGCTACCAGAGGTATTGTGATCAAAGCCAGACCTTCAACACATAAGCCAGTATCCACATGCATTAAAACTAATTACATTCCTTTAATGAGGTGCTTTAGTATTGGTCTGGAAGTAGAAGATTAAGTGCAATCTTACATTGCAATCGTAGCTTGGTTTTCCTCGCCAGCCCTCCAAAGTATTTCCGCAGTCGCTAAAACAAGACACTTTCTTCTGGTAGAATTAGAAGGTCTTAACCTCCTGAGAACAAAGTGGCATTTGAGTAGAAAGCAGTTAGTGTGGTGTGGTAATACAGTTAAATGCAGATACTTAGTACTTAACATAGGCTACAAAGCATGCCTTGATGTGAAAAAGCATCTGTGTGATTACAGCAGGGCATTCAGAGGTTAACATTGAGGATCAAAGCTGTGATTTGAAGAGTGACGTACTGAAGGCCTATACTACTGCTTTCAGTGTATTCAAACAGCAGTTTCTTTAGAACAAAGGCTTGGAAGGATGCCAGAACTCCACAAGGACCACCCTAGAAAATAAATAAACAGAGAGCATAATACCGCAAATCAATAAATCATATGGAAATCCGTTTTTTGTACATTATTGCAGTGGGATGGAACATTGAAGCCAACCTTTTTCTGCACGATTCCGTATCTCAGATCATGTGTTTCTGAGAACGTGAGACCCTGATTTCTCCATTCAACACTGAAACAATTTAGGCTGGTACCCAGAAGAACAGCTTTCAATTCCTGGGAAAAAAACAACAACAGCAAATAAACCGAAAATCAAAGGCAACCACAGAAACTCCACAGCATTTTTCAGTACTGCTGGTGTAAATCACAAACCATGGCGGTGTGTTGGTCCATGGGGTGGCCTGCATGGCTGTGCTCTGGGACAGTCCGCTGAAAGGACACTTTGGAGAGTTCTCCCAGATCGTCATCATCATCATCATCATCAATGTCATCTGGAATTCGATTAACAACACCATCAGCTTCCACAAATATGAGGTAACAAATACAAAACACAGCCTCTTTTTTCAGAGTACTGACCTAAAACCATCTCAGACACATCCAAATCTGCCACAGTTGGACTGGACAAAGACTTCACTCTGAGAAACAGACACAAGGTAGGTAACTTATGATGAACGTGATAGGAAACAACGTAAACAGTATAACAAATCCACAGAGAAGTATCAACAGAATCACTACTGTTAGCAGCTTAAAGCTATTTACTTTGTAGTCTTCCGTACGTCTTGTTGAGCTTTGTCAAAGCTGTTCTCCCTCTGCAGTCTTTCGGGTTCACTCCACATCTCCCATTGCCCTTCAACACAGTTAGCTGAGCGTATTTGTGTTTGGCTGCTTTCTGGGCTTTTTTGACGTTTGCCCGCCACTAAAACCCCGTCCTTACACTGCCTGTTGTCTTCATCTCTTTTTAGCAGCGGCTGGGACCCTTCAAGCTTTCGAGTCTGCCTTTTTTTGTTTGATTCCTGAAAGAAAAAAAACATAATTAATGACAAATGTTATGAATATGAGTAATGTGATGAGTATGGGATGAACACATTGTATTCTGCATCAGTAGTCCAGCACCTGAGCTGTGCTAGCTATTGGTCCAGCCATCATTCCACGTCTAATTCGATTACTTCTGTTCCTTTGGGTGCTCTCAGTAATCATGGAAAGCTTTTTCTCAGTTTCAGCTCTGGTGAGGCGTTCATTGTCGTGGAGGGAAGCCCTCAGTGGCTGGTCTTTTTGTTCTTCTAAGTCATAGGCCCAGAAACCTGTTTGATATTGGCTGGACAGTGGGTCTGTTTCAAGTTGAGAAGGGCGGAAGTCTCCTATATCAGATCTGTAAGAGAGATAAATCACATTTGTTTAAACTTATTTATTTTTTTAAAGGCAAAATAATGATCAAAACTAAACTTGTGAAATACCTTAATTTGTTGTGTTTCCCAATAACAAAAGCCGTTGTGCTCTCATCTGTTTTTGTGTCATTCATCGCTGTTTCTGCAGGAGAATTAGAAATCCAGCTCTTAGCTTGATCAGACTGACGGGGATAACTTTCATTGCTGGGGGTCTTGTCCTGCCCCTCAATATGATGCTTGACAATAATCTCGAGTAATGTTTTCAAGGGGGTGTTCTGAACCTGCAACAACAGAGAAGTTAGCAACACACTTGTTCTTTATGTAATCCACATCACAGCAGCCAATATCCAGCTGCAAAACTTACTTTATTATTTCGATAGAGCCCCTCCATGTGTAGAATCTGCCTCAGATGTGATCTGTTGTTAATACTGGCCTTTGTGCGAGGATATTCTTCGTCCATGCAGGCAATCGTCCTCTTGAGCCCCTGCGCATCAAAAGAGTTTTACATTATACTATATGAGACTATAAGTACTAGAAAGAAAGAAAAAGGAGGAAACAGCAAAGCCATTGTGTTGTTATGGACAGGGCAACCTCAATAAGCCCGCTAAAAGAAAAGTCTATCTAAATAAATTAATACTTTTAAATATTTGGTGGTTTAATCTTCTCCCAAAACAGTTTTTTTTAATTCTCTTTACGACCCGACGGCAATTATTAAATATTAAAACGTAGGCATATGTGGTTGTGGCATGGCTGTAATAAGTGTGTCCAATCATGAAGCCTATACGTGCCAAACTATCTGACATATCTGTCTGCGCGCACTCACTGCACGTGACCGGCGTCATTCACAAGCTGCTAGCTCGACAGCAGTGAGTACAAGAAATAGCCCTGTTAGTTGCTGATGGTCTTCATGCTCAGTGTACTTTTCTATTGGATTTATTTTTTGGTGTTGGCGATGGGGGCCTGAAGAAACGGATTGTCACTGTTACCACCTTGGCTATTTTTTTCAAGTTTTAGCGACTTTGAGCAAGAACGGTTAGCTACTTCCATTGGAAAGTCGCTTTAATGGTATTTTAATCGGATAATTTCAATATATTCTGCAAACTTCTTAAATTAAGGCTACAAACTCTAGCTTTAAGTGTAGGCTGTATGAAAGCCACCAGTCGCTCTGGACCAACACTGTAATGTTACATACAGGTGCTGAACAGAGTGGATGGTCGAACCGCTGCGTAATGGGTTGGCTTGTTGTGTTGTTGAATGACTTTGGTGTTTAATAGGGTTAGTCAACACACACAATAAAGCAAGGAAGCATCCCCGATGTGCAAGGTAAAACTCATATTATTGTGGTTGCATGAAAAGCCATAAACATATCCCTAGTAGTTTTATTTTCGAGGTGAAACAGCATTCCAGATGGGGGCCGATCGCCATGTACTGTACTGACCATGGCAAGTCATCCAGCAAGTCACTGCTGTGTCGCTTCTGACAGCAGAATCTGGTTTCAGAGTTGAACCTCAGTCTAAAGTTTGTCGCACAGATAACGAGGAGTCGCCCGTCTTAACTGTAGCACCGCTTTGGGCTAACTAGCTAGCTAGCGCTGGTAACTGTTTACATCCTGAGCCCGTTCACCAGCTCACTGTTAACGTTACTACCCAGCTCACCTTTCGGTTCAGATACTCTCGTACAACGGACGAAGCCACCTCTTCAGCTGAAACGACCATAGTGATGAATGTGTCCCGCTGTAATGGCCTTCTTCTGACACAAATACTCAGTTCCTCGGACAGTAGCCTTTAGCTGGCCGTCTAGTGAACTACATCAAGGGTGTGTGGTGTAGCCACAACCTGGACCTTTAGGAGACCGTCCAAATGAGCTACAGATTGGTGAAACAACTGCGCTGGTCTTTCACATCAGTTGTATGGCAATGTACGTTGTCATGGTGATGCCATGCGCAATAGGTCTTATTCTTCTTCGTTTATATTTTAGGGTAGCTCACATCCTTCATGTCGCATTACTGCCATCTGCTGGAGCTAGTTAACTACAGTGTCCAGTGATTCGGACACAGCGCCCTCAGTGCTGATTTAGTTTCTTTCCAAAAACAGAGGGATAATAGCGCATATACGATATTTCGAAGGTGCATTATTTTGAAAATGTACATCAGAATGTCCTGATATTCTCTGAGTGACTTTCTGAGGTGGCCTTTTATCAACATCAATTGTGATTACTCACCCAGTGGAAATGGAAAGTTCAATTTTCATGATCAGATATGTCTTCATAAATGTAACCTTAAGTTTTGAATTTGAGAACGTATTCATTCAGTTATAATAAGTAGTAAATTATTATTGATTTCATTTAGTACATGTTTCTTTATTTGAGCTCCAACATATTTTAGGTATGTTTAAGGTATATTTGTTATTGACCAGTAAGAGTAAGAGTTTTATTTTGAAGGCAGTTTTTACAGGCCTCTACATAGCATAGGATATGCGCAACGCTAACATCGTGGGGGCTGGCACCGGGTTGTCCGAAGTGGACGCTGGATTTACCGGAGTGTATAAACATTGTCACCTCTAGTGTAAAGCAACTTCTTCTGTTGGAATTTGAGAAAAAATATTATATATCATATGAGCAAAATCAATTTGATGACTAACACAAGAGTAAAACTTAATATTATCTTACCACTTTGCCTATAAAAAAGGGACACAAATTTGAATTCCAGTTATATATTCATATACACATAGCTAGTCCCAGTTGCATGACAATCAATTTCAATTTTGGCCACTTCCAAATCTAGAAAATAAATTGATGGATACCTGGGCTATACTCACTTATAAATTACAACAGCACAGGCATCAGGGAAGCACTTGTCCAAGTCTTCCCCATGCAACAGGAAAAGACACCACACACATTCTGATATTTCTGTTAATTTTATTAAAACATTTGAATTAATATTATATGACAAAGATTCAGACTAGCATATTCATTTTTAATTATCAAACCATAAAACGGTTACCTACTGTCAAGCACAACTGATTTATGACAACTGTATCAAGGGTTACATCAGACTCAAAAAGAAAAAAGGGGTTGGTGCATGAAAAATCAAGATATAAATTTTTTTTTTAAGATGCTGCAATTTAAAAACATTCAAACTGGACCTAAAGAGTTTAAACACAATCAGGATAAACATGAGTTCTCATTAGTTTGTCTCATCAATATCATTGTCAGTAGTTCTTCACTGTGGTTTTCCATGTGTCCACTAATATGACAGAGTACAGAAAACGTATTAGTTTTGATGAAGTTGTAGTACAACATCTAAGCCAAATTATTTTTACTGATTTTCCCGTACCTTGTCCTTTAAAATTCTTACAGAAGAACATCTTACATTTCAATGCCTCAAACACAATGTTTGCATGGATGTACTATAAAGTGTGATATTTACAATGCAATACTATGATACTTTAAAATTCCTGGATCTTATAAATATTGTAAGAGCCTCGCAGCAAAGATTACCCTTGACATGGGAACAAGAATCGTGTCTGTTTTTGGCACAAGTATCATCCTACTCTACAGGGAGTGCAGCTTTACAAACGTAAACAACATGTCGCTTTTTTTGTGTTGTGTATCCCTCCTTTAGGAATGCCAAGCATACTGCTATTCCTTTCCCTCTGCTGTTTGACCGCACTATGAGGGACAAAGTTTTACAAAAGGATTGAGAGACAACAGGGAAAGTTTCCAGAACATGGAAGGGCATCAGTAGTCATAAGCTGCAAAAAAGAAACAGAAGAGCAGTTATCCACATCTGTCTGAGTTCACGGAGTTCACAGAGGAGCATGCGATCCACTTTAAAGAAAGGAGTTGGAATCCAGATATGAGGTTTCATGCAGGCATGCAGTCACACCAAGGTGGTCTTACTTTCTATTGTGAGGATGCAGGTACTTGCTGCTGTGCCTCTGCTGTTCACAGCCTTGCACATGTACTCTCCCTCGTCCTCAGGGAAGGTCTCCGGCAGGTAGAGGCAGAACGTCTCCCCTCTCTCTATATACTGATAGTCCTCACAGTCCTGGAGCATCTCTCCCTCAAACCACCAGGTCACCTCCGGCTTGGGCTCCCCGGTGATCTTAACGGTGAACCGAACTGGCTCAGAGTCCACCACTGATTGGTTTTTAAGAGGCTTTTTAAACCAAGGAGCCCCCGATCTGGCGTGATCCTCCTCATCTTCATAAGCCGCAGAGCCATTAATGATGCTGCCCTCCTCCTCCACATCATCCTCCTTCTTCTGCACACCGAACAATAAAAACATTGGTGTCAAAGTCAAAGCAACTTCAACAAATCTCTTGCTTTGTTCACACGAATAAGAAAATCATTTTGCATATATGTTCATTAATGTTCCAAACTTTACTTTTTGGAGGGCCGCATCGATCTCTTGCTGCTCAAACTGCATCCTCTGCAGCTTCTGCTCCTCTATCCTCCTTTTCTCCTCGTCTTCTCTGGCTTTGGCCATTTGTTGGAATCTGGCCTTCATATCCACTTTCTGTTTGAATGGTGACTCATCGACCTTCACTGCAGATGATTCTCCTCCTTCATCCTCCTAAAAAACAGTTATCCAATGTGATTCTGAACATATCCCGTGTTGATATGAAAAAAATGAATGAGGGACACTTTTTTGTGTTAATTTTTAACAAATTGTGGCTTCTTGACTTATTGATCTGTTGTTAGAAAAGTCCCTGTATAATCTTACCTCCTGGAACCTCTCACTTTCTCTTTCTTTTATTTCATCATCAACTGCCTTCCTCCGTGCCCTCTCCATGTCAATCTTTTTCTGAATATCCTCTTCAGTCAACTGCTTGATCTTCTCAAATTTGGACTTGAGGTTCTTGGCCTGGATAGAGCCAGTCCGCTTGAGCTTGGTTAGTTCTTCATACTCTTTGCTCACAACATCTGAGCTCTCGTTCACTTCGTCCTGTGAGATAGAACGCAATTTATTTAAGTATGTGGTTACATTCGTGGTTGCAGTAAGATATATCATGTATGCATTCATAGGATTTCAGAAGATGTTAGTACTGTAAAGTCAACAATAATTGGCTGATAAAGTTTTACAGTGGTCTGCACACATCGGTTTCAAACTCACCTTGTCCATCTCTTGTCTGAGTTGTTCAAATTCCTGCTTCTCCTGCTCCATTTTCCTTTTGCGTTCATCTGCCTTGCGCCTCCTCTCAGCTTCCTCCTTCTCCTTCAGTAGCTCTTCAAAGTTCATCTCCAGTCTTTTAGGGTGCAGTGCTTCCTGAGATTCACTCTTCACCATCCCTTCTTCTGCATCCAGTACCTATACACATACAAGTAAACACAAAGGAATATATTTCTGAGTGGTAGGGAAATACCAGTGTCAAGTTGTTTATCCATAACGGAGCAAAACAACAAATACATGTTTAAATACTGATCCAATAATAAATAATGCCAAAACAGCCAGCAAGCACAGAATTATATAAACCTTCATCCTCATCCAGAATCCAATAATAGATCACATTTAGACAGTGGGAAAAGTGAAAATAAGCGGCTGCGTGATGTAGACCAAAATTGCTATGTTCAAAGCTGCTATTTATTTATAATGACATGCATGACGTGCATTTAGTGTATATAACTGTATCCAGGGACAGTTCAGCCGCGCAGTAGCTTAGCAGCAGCAAATTAAGTCGAAGCATAGGCACCAGAAACTACCTTGTTCTGTTAATCATCATCAGTAAAAGAAAATCACACTGTTTTGACTTACCATGCTCTTACGGGCCTCAGCAAAGAGCCTCTTCTCCTCTTCCAGTCTCCTCTTGGCGTCCTCCTCAGCTTTCTTCTGCTCTTCTTCTCTTCTCTGGCGTTTCAGATCCTCAAAACTGGCGCAAATCTTTCCAGGCTTACTGCCCTCCAGGTTCACTAAGGCCATCAGCACCTCGTCATCTTCGTCTACGAGCTACAAGAGTGAGAGCGCAGCAAGGTAAGGTTGTATTACTTTAGATAAGGAATGGCTGATGGTGTGATTATATTTTGCTAGTTTTAATTATTCTTTCAAAATGAGGCTACTGTTATTTTTCAGATTTTTTTTTTCCCACTAAGAACTGTTAGCAATGAAAATAAAAGAATCCATAACCCACATTTTTTTTTAAAATCCACCTAATTCCCCTAAAGCTCACTCATTAAGTCAATATTCATTTTGGGTTTTTTTTGTTTTTTTTCACAATGCCACCAGCTTAGATTCAAGGAAGTTACTTCTCCAGTCCAAGAAATTGTCTAATATAGCCCATAATCCAATTCAAAACTTTGGTTTAGCTAATAATCTTTAGAAGTCACAGTAGATTGTTTTGTCTTGAGCTAGAGCCAGGCTAACTGTTTCGAGTGTTTGTGCTAAGCTAATCATTCTGGCTGCTGCCACACATTAAGCTTACAGATGTAAAAGTGTTATCGATTTCCTCATATTTCTCATATAGCCAATAGGTATTTTTCCCCTAAATCTGTGACAGTTCTTTTTAATTAATATCAGATCTGGGGAACAGTTTCATGTGGATGGTATTACCACCAGATGTTTTCAAAATGAACTGTCTGAGAACTTTCATCATCTAAGAAGTGTTCATTCTGAATTGTATCTCTGGAACGCATACTGACCATGCTCTTCCTGGCTTCAGCGAAAGCTCTTCTCTCCTCCTCCATTCGTCTCTTGTACTCCTCCTCTGCTTTCTTACGTTCTTCCTCCACTCTCTGCCTTTCCACCTCTTCAAAGCTCAACCTTAGTTTTCCAGGACGGTGCTCCTCCTTGTCTTCCTGCACTGCCTGAGTATTCTCTTCATCTTCTCCCTGATAACAAGCAAACATTTAAAAAGCAAAATGTCAAGATTTACTTCAGGGTAAAACAAGTTTATATTTGGAAGTTTATGAGGTGTAAATCCACACTTGTTTATCATCACAGAACTGACATTTTTTTTTGATTACGCTTCTTGTCAGAATCTGGATGCAAGGAACTTTATATGGTGTGTTGCAAAGGGATTGTTGTCATATAAAACTAGTACAGCTATACATTGACATTATATTAAGTCGTTTTGTTACCATTCCCAGCCTGGCCTCTTCGAAAGCTTTCTTCTCCTCTATCAGACGGCGCTTGGCTTCCTCCTCGGCCTGCTTCTTCCTGTGCTCCTGCCTTTCCTTCTCCAGTTCCTCAAATGTCATTTTCAGCTTTCCAGGAACCACCTGCGCCCTCTCTGAAGGCTTCTCCTCATCCTCCTAAATCAAAATAAAAGTGAAACTTTTTAAAATGTGATCCACAATCTCTAGTTATTATTAAAAAACAACAACATACTGTTCATATTCCTACCTGTTCAACAACCGAGCACCGCTTGGCATCCCTGAAGGAGCGTTTGTTTTCATCGTAACGTCTTTTCTTCTCTTCCTCTGCCTTCTTTGTTATTTCCTCCTCTCGATTCTTCTCCATGTCTTCAAAGTTCATCTTGATTCTGCCCGGAGGTCGAGATACCTTCCCTGGAACCACTCGTACCAGGATTGAGTCATCTCCTTCCTAAATGGTGTTTGGTAATGTGGGAATACCCAAATTATTACAAAAGCACAGTGGGTGAGTAACACACAAGTTACACATTTGCCAAATTATATGATGATTACATTTGCAACAGTTTAGTTCCTTAGAAAAATAACTTTAATCCTTGTAATTGAGTTTTTCAATGTTACTGTATGCTACTTTTTAATCCTAATCTCTTTAAAAATGAATAAGCAAAAAATAGTAATACTTTTTATGTACAATTGTTTGATAATGCTTCTACTTAAGAAGGGATTTAGATGCATGACTTACAGTTGCTTACTTGTTTTAGAGTTTCTTTGACATATGGATACTGTAATGTATCAGATTACCTTTTCAAAAAACACATTCAGGTCAATCTCAGTGCTTACACACACAAATACACACACAGGCTGGGAGTAAAAGCATGTGGGTGGGTAGGGGGTAACTCTATTGGCCTAATGTCGCCATTTGCAGTAGGTCAGGGTTTGGGTGTCAGTCTAAGATAGCTGGGTCTAATTTAGTCACAGTAAGGAGGTCTAGAGCTACTTTGGTCACTGGGAGGTGTGGGAAACAGTTGCCAGTCATTTGCTGTCTACACCTGACAGCACTGCTGTTCCAGTTGTTTCTAGAACATACAGTCAGTGCTTCCTTCAACAGGATCCTTTTAATCATGAGACATAACCCATTACTACATAACACTAATGCAGAAAAACTAAAGAATGGAGGTGTCATTTGCCGTGCATAACAGATGTAAGAAATAATGCACAAAAGTGCTTTCTATTTAATGTATTTGTAGATGAGTCACCCATAAGAATAAATTCCATTTGTAGGCTTTGGAGGAAACACGTCATTATTTTGTCTGCAGCATTACTAGGACCATAGCCATGATTTATAAACATTGATTGTCAACAGCCCTAATCACTTCCAAAACCTTCAAAAGGAAATCTCACATTTGTTAAAACATATTCAAAACAAAAAGCCAAATCAAATCTATAGTGCTTCAACACGTTTTTCTACAGCCTTGTTCTCGCTGTACTGTAGCAGCATTAGAGCAAAAGAAGTAGTCTGTGATTGCCTTCAATAGCCTTTCTGGCACAATAATATTACATAACCATTCCCAAGAACCACACTGTCTAAAGGTATAGTAGTTAAGTAGTTAAGTCTTGTCTGTTTTGGACTAATTGGAACTATTTATTTGATCCACATTAAACCCTTTTCACCAGAAGTCTTATACAGTAAGATATAATAATGACTATAATCCATTTACCACAAGTTAACCTGCTGCTCATGTCAACATTGCTACTGGTATTTTAAGATCTATAGTCGGGCTCTTCCAACTGTTTAGATCTCAAGTGCCACTTATCTGAGTGGCAGCTGAGGATTACCTGAATCATTTAAGATACAAATATACTATTCTCATCTGTAAGGCAATCTTTAACCATTTAGACATGTTGTCCCACCTCCCAGCAGGTCAAAGAATTCAGGCCAAGTCTACTCACCGCAGCTGCTTTCTTAGCCAGTTCTTTCTTTATTTTGGCTTTTTCTATGTTGTCCTGGGCTTCCCTCTTCTTCCTCTCTCCTTCCATCTTCTTCCTTTCTCCCTCTTGTCTTTGTTTTTCCATTACTGCAAACTTCCCCTTCACACTACCTGAGGATTACACAGAGCACAACACAATCCTTTAGCGCCTTCTCCCTCCATAATTCCTCCCTGATTATCCATCTTTCTTTCCCTTTGTGTATCTTACCTGTGATTTTGGGGACGTAGGATTTTTCTACCTTTACTTGCTTCACCTCCTCTTCCTCATCACTGGAAGCGAGTAGTTCTTTTATCTGTTGGCGGATCAGAGGAAGAGTTGTGGTGAGGTTACAGTTTAGCTGGGATCATCTCCTTTGCAAACCTCAGGAGCCATGCTGGTCCCAGCAAGAACAAGAGCCTAATCCCTGCTAATAACCGGGTCATGTGACCTGCAGGTGGGCCTCTGATTGGTCCTTGGTGTTGTTGCACCAGCAGGAGATGAGCGCAGGTGCTCAAGCCAGACCAGCATTGGCACAGTTGTACACAGGAAGGTTTTCCTGTCTGATAATCCACTCGTAACACCGTATCACTGTTTATTTCACTGCAGTAAACCCTAGACAAACTGTCTTAATTTAGAATTAATCTCTGGAATTCCACTTTCATTTTCACACATAGCTGCTCAGTCACTAAAATATTTAATAATATATTTCAGTTTTGAAATTAAAAATATCTGATTTGAATGGCTTAATATTACTTAAATTGAAAAAGACATTTATAATTTTAGACGATTTCTAACAATTATTTATTTTATATTATTTACAAATCTGTCCATTGTTTAACGATTAGTTGATAAACCAATAGTCCGTAAAAGACCAGATTATAGTCGGATTGTGCTTTGCTCAAACAAAAGTCCAAACCCAAAAATATTGAGCTGGCAATTAACACAAAAAAAAAAGATAGAAAAGTCATTACCTTTGAGGCCTAGCAGTAGATATTTTCTATAAAAAATGTCCCTTAAGAGGGGCCGGTTATAAAGAAAATGAACTTATTTGAGACGACAGACACTTTACGCATTGTTCTCTGTTGCCCTAACCTGCAGCCTACATTACCCACAATGCAACTTGACAAATCTTAGCCCAATTATGCTTGTAGCTAAAATTATTTGAGAAGTGTTTTTACAGTAAAGTAATCATTTGTTGCCAAATTTTTTGAGTACTTATACACCACTGTTTTCCCCCTATGATATTGGTATAGTATATAGTATATACATGGTATGTGTACAATTCGGGAAGTTAATTAACTTAAAATGAATGTCATTTAGCGTAAGGCTGTTGCACAACATGCGTTTACAATTACGCAGAATCAGTCCTTTAGTGGTTGTGAACATTATTAGGGTTAAATATATTTTGTAATTCTCTTTTGAAATCAAGCACAAATCAAAGTGGAACAAACATGACACCATACTTATGAATTGTGTTAATTCTATGAAACAGTGTGTGGTGTAACAGTAAGTTCTCACTCAAACTTGCAGCCTTGTCACCCCCTCATGCCTCATCATGCCATGCAGGTCACGGTTGGAGGTTAGTGGGGTTATATGTCTTTGACCTGCTGCTTTCTGCGGCTCCACTCTCTCTCCTTGACATATTGATCCTTCCTCTTCTGCTGCTCATCCTTGTTCCTCTGCCTGCTGCGCTCCTCCCTGGCCTTCTGCATGGCCTCAAATTTGCCCGTAACTTCCCCCTTTTCTTTATTAAGGCTTGGCACATAGCTTCTTGCAACCCGCTTTCTGGATCGGAGGAGTTTCTGTGGTTTATCAGTTGAGAGGAAATATCAAATTAATTGTGCAAAATAGTCTTTGTATGATAAGTATCACATCATGCAAAAAAATGAATCTTAATGATTTTAATACTCCTCACTCACTTGTTTTTTAAGGTCCAATTCAGAAGTAGTCAGGTCTTCATTTGTGTCAGATTCTGCATCCTCCTTTGTCTCTGTGTCCTGTTTTACTCCATTAACAGCTTCTGAGCTATCCTCCTTCTCCTCAGCTGTGCTGTTTTCTTTTAGATCCACACCATTTATATGTGTCTTATCTGTCTCATTTATTTCTTCATCAGTCACGTTGCAATGCTCTTTTTCTTCTGTGAGCGACGTCTCCTCATTTTTCTCCTCGGCTGTGTCTTCTTCATCAACCACCACGTCATCTTCTTCAAGTGTTGCATCAGCTTCCTTGTTTTCGGCATCGCTCATGTTGAGTTCACTTTCAGTTGTGACATCATCCATGTCGTGGCCGTCCACAGCCGCAAACTGCGCCACCTCAGTCATGTTTTACCACAAGGACAAGTTGACAAACAGACTGTTCTAATGTTACCTGCAAGGCAAAAACAGAGAGTGAAGGCATGAACCATATGTACAAGTGATTCATTGGCAATCTGCACTTTACAAGTACGTTATGGGATGTATGTCTTCTTAAATACTCTGTTGTTGCACTTTGCAAAATCTAACTGTCTTCAAAAAGACAAAAAAAACTTCATAGGAACACATGTGAAAAACATTGGTTGATAAATTCTACATTGTGTTTATTATTTCATTGTAGGGATTACCAAGAGCATTCATTAGTCTCAAACCCAAAATGGGTTAGCGGTCAGTGCCTTCATTTGTGCATAATTCGAGATGGAAGAAAATATAAACTTTCTTTTTAAAAGTTATGACAACTTTGAAAGTTCTTCACTGATCCATATTCGTATTGTCTCGTTAGCCTTTTTAGCACTACAATGTTTTTATTCCATTTTAAACTGCATTATGAAGTTGTTTTTTTAAAAGCCGGATCCTATACTGTTACATTGATTTATAGTTCTGTAATATTATGTTCCAAGTGTTGGGATTTAAATGTGCCACAGGTATTTATTGACTACAAAGTTAGGGGCAAAGAAAGCTGCTTCACTTCCTAGTATGTTGAGAAAGAGTGCAATAGAAGCTTGACCTCTATTTATAGACCAGTTTTTGGTCCAGGACATGTGATCATGGCTATTTCTGAAGAGTGATAGTCAGTTGGACAGAGCTCAAGGTGGCACCCACATGTCGCCCCACAGACCCTCGACCAAACAGCCAGACAAAGAGACAACTGGATGAACCAGGGCTGTTTGGGCCGTTAGTCATCAACACTAGCAACTGTTTCCATTCACCTGTGTCCTCAAATACCTTTTGTGTGATGATAGTGTCAATATCACATTGATTTTTACATTTCTTTTACAACCTTGAAGTGGGCCCACTGTCTGTGATCAAATTAACATTTCCACGCCATTGTGACTCAAAAGTCACCATCTTTACAACATTATTTAGAATATTAATATCATGTTTCTTCCATTTAGTCTAGTTTAGCACAGTGTGAAGAGGTGCATTGTATTGTTTGACCAATGGGACCAAGCTTTTTGAATGAGAATGACATTAAAAATGCAAATGTATATCGAAACCAGTACATCTAATTTCATTACTTGTTTCTAAATGTTCATTATGAAAGGTTTCTTATTAATCATGATCAATTGCTCTCATCTCCCAATCTCAGCAGTAAGAAGAAGGTAAATGTTGAGAGACTGACTGACAAATGTGTACAAATTTAAGACTCAAATGGTATGACTGAGATGGGGTGATGAGAAATTGTTGTCTATGTCAAAAAATATATATAAATCAAAACAAAAATAGGCTCGCTCATAAATCTTCTGATCTGATGTTTGACTGACTCAATGTCACATAAATCAACGCTAAACTACAAGAAAATCCAGGTAAAGGACAAACTTTCTGGTATGGGGGGTAATATTCTATTTCTGTACTCAGCTGGCACAGTATATTAGTTTGGGTCATAGAAAATACTTTGAAAATATACAGTTAGAGTAATGTGTTAACTTATTATAACTAAACCTGTCCATCAGATATATTTATCGTCTATTTATTAATGCCTGATCACATATTGTGGATATGAGTGGTCACTACCACCTGTATCTAAACTAACAAACACATGTTGATTGACAACAAGGGGCTATCTGATGTATCTGCCTAAATTACGAAGTAGTCTATGATCCATTAAAGGCAACTTTTTTAATTGACTCATAGCTTTGACCTTGCTCATCATGATGAACAGATTATTGTTTAACAAACCAAGTTTTTCTAGCCAATTTATTAAGCATGGGAGTTTACCTCTTTAGATTGCTGTCGTCCTCCTGTGTTTGATTTTTTCTTGAAATCCTTTGGGTCGATATTTGCCACGAAGTAAAAACGCAAGACAATCCGAGATGCGACCACCGCGTGCACACACTCCACTGGCTGCTGGTAGCGTGTCCGCGAGCCTTTTCCATAAAAGTACCGTTACTTTCTACCGGATACTGCATGCCGCGCACGCCTGCTGGAGGTTCAGCTGTTGCCTCGTGAACGCGCGCACACACACGGCCTGGTCCAGATCATTTGCAGTCACTCGCAGCTGCATAAATAGTGCGAATAATTGCCTTTAAAAATCACTCACAATCTTGTACGGACAATTATCGGTCCTGTTATTGTGTTTTAATGATTCATTTGTAGTCATTTATCGTACAGAGTCACTGAAAGGTATCCAGGTTTTTGGTTAATGAGTTTATAATGCACTGACCATGTTTATATTCTGTGCTATCGCTTTAATAGTTTCATTATCACCATATTACACCATTTAAAAGTGTTTATGTTATTCTTAAGTGTAAACTATTAAATGTATGGGTCAGTACAGTGATCATCATACTTCCATCTGTTTGTTGTTGATTTGCTAGAGGACTAATTGTGTCATTTTGGAAAGTTTTGTGCAGATCGAAGTCTCACAACTGTTGTGTATACCCTTACCTGTCCTGCTTTCATCAATCATTTCTGTTTATATCATTGTCTGTCTGATATATGTCTGATTTGACTGGCTTTAAAAAAAAACTGGACACTATTCTGGTCAGGTCTTTTTGGGATACCATCTAATTGCAGTCAGACATTATCATTATCTGCATGTTGGCCTGTTCGAGCCAAAATTCCTAACTTATCAGTTAAGAGGGAGACCTGCTTGACCTTTGTTTTTCCCGCCTACCTTAGATGTTGCTGTCACGTTTGCAATGGCAGTTGGAGCGCATATTGTCACGCCAAGAGCTGAATGACAACTTAAATATTGGCACATCTAGTCATCCAGAATAAATTCTATCACACATTTAAGGACACATAGGCTCCCAGCATTAGCCTATCAGAGTTCTGATGGTTGAGTCTTCACTTGAACTGAGATGAGAAAGCAGTTCTCTAACACAGGGTGGATGTAAATAGAAAGTCTGCAGCAGACACATTTTGTCTGCTCTAATGGCTCCATGCACAGCTGCTGACTCATTGACCAAAAGGCTGCACGCAGAAAATCCACCAAGTACATTCATGGTAAAGTCCCCGTTCAAGTATTCAAGGAATGTTATAGAGATGTATTTGCAAAGTGGCACACCTCCTCTCTTATCAGGCTGTCATAAACTTTTTTTTAAACTCGTTTGGCACACTGTATTATATGATTTGCTTAAGAATGATAATGTGAAACCACAGGTAAATGTCAAGATAAACAGTGAGGGTTACAAATGTCAGAAATGCTCACTATGTCCAGTTAGGGGTGGTAAGGCTTAGGGAAATCCCCCCCCCAACAAGAGGGCCGAAGCTTTGGCTAATACTGTGCTGTGAAATCTGAGATCCAGAGCATGATTGGAAGAGAAAGAAATGGGAAAGATTGGGGATTCATTTGTTGAAAGAACTTAAATACAACTGCAAGTTCATCACTTGCAAAAAGTTAGACAGTTATTCACACAATTCAACAAATCTGAACAAAATAAATATAAGAGCAGATGCACACTAAGACCTTCAGCCAATGTAAGTTTAAGATAGCGTGAACTTCTACTTTATGTTGGTGTATTTGTTTGGAGTTTTTTTTAACTCAAGCCTTATGAAAGTTAAATATAAAGAATAAACATGAAATGGGTGTCCGTATCTGCACCATATGGACTTTTGATTGTTTTGAAGGGTCTCTTCTCCCCCCTGTCATTTGTTCACTTCCTGCTCAGATTAAGGCATGCATTGTGTGGGGGTCTGTTCTGTGAACTCTCGGGCTAAAAGGGCTCCGTCCTCCTCTGTTCTGTGTCCTGCGGGGCATTAGGGACAACAAGGGGACGGCTTTAAATAGCACCACAGTTGTGGGGACTTATCAACACTGTAAGGACAGCTAACCTGAGTCAGACCGGGCCTCAGCCTCAGCTGCTGCAGCTCTGCCCCGACACCCCTATAAATGTTTTTTGTGGTGGTATAGCCCACCCCACCCCCCTCCTGGAGCCCCAGTAGCTCAGCAGGTCAAAGCTGTGCTGCTGGCTGCTGGACACATCACGCCATCTGTCTGCACCTCTAGTGAAACAGTGTTCAAAAGTAAATAATAAATACCAGACTGCATTACCAAGGAGACTTGATCAATTACACTGTACAGAAACATATTCATCAAGGGAAATCTTAACTGATGCTACATTTTATTGCAAAATTAAATATCCTTACTGTATGTCCCTGCAATACAAACTATTTATAATTAATGTAAAAATCTGATCTCAGTTAATTCAACTATTGTATTTATATGATCACGTAGTATTTGTATGCATAAAATCACAATGTGTTTAACTGTTTCTCTCTTAAACTTCACAAGCAATGAATACATGTTGCAATTACACAGCTGTGGTTAACAAAAAAATAAAAGCAACCCTTCCACAGAACAGATGCCCCCTATTCAAAGAGCACACCACACTCCTAACAAGTCACTTTAAGGCACACAGTGAGAGAGAAAAAAAAAAAGTTTGATAACATCAAAAGTAATAAATTGGGTCTGAAATGGTCTAATGCCTTGTGTCTTTCCTATGTGTGTAGAATTCAAAAACCGACTGTCAGCCCTCTCAGCTAACAGGCATTGGCATAAGCGAGACATACTCTTGCAAGACGGTTAAGAGTAGTGTTATCCATGGCTGACCACAATCTCTAACTACACCATTAACAAAGATTGATATATAATTGTGCAGTGCTTAACTTTTGGTCACATGCACTGGCATCCTATAATAAAGACTTTGATGTTACTGATCTTGCCTTAATGTATAGAAATCTTGTGGAACAAATTAAACCATAATGTACATGTTCCTTTAGAGACACCCTTTTTAACTTTCTTCTGTTTTTGTCTTAAGTGGGAGTGCTTGTGCAGGATTAATTGATCTCTTACTGCCCCCTAGTGAAAACGCAGACAAATGCCTCTGACAACAAATCCTGACTTTGCTGTTGCAGCAATTATGTGCTCGTAGATCTCTTTGTTAAAAACTAAGTGTTGTGTCCTAATCTCTTATTGCTACACATTCATTATATTATAGTTTGCTCCTCTATTATTTTTTATTCAAAGGCTGATTTAATAGAACAAAGTAGCTTGAACAAGTGAATATGAATTTGGTAAAAAGATAAATAAATATTTACCACATGGCTTCATCCTCTCTGTTCATTTTATCACATTACAGCGTGGTCAGTTCATGTCAGCGTTCTACAACCTATTATCAAGTCATGCAAAATGAATTTAGATCTGGTGACTGATCTCTTCTCATGCAGGCTGTAGAGTCACACAAGCATGTCAAATATGACATATGATAATATTAGAGAGACACACACACACACACACACACACACACACACACACACACACACACACACACACACACACACACACACACACACACACACACACACACACACACACACACCAACAAGAGGTGGATGGAGCTTCTTTTAAGATAAAAAAAAAATTGAGAGCTCGTCTTCCTTCTTAACAACTATGGTCATGTTCCTCCCAGGACAATGATGCTACAAACATGATGATCTTTTACATTTTTCATTTAATGCTTTCATACTTTGCTCAACATTGTTTGATTGCATGACTTTAAGTTATTGTTAAGTATTTTCACACTGAGGTATTATTGATTTTATTTATTATTTATTATTTTTTATCTTTGGAGGAAAACACCCCTTAGCTATAAGAGCTATAAGAGGAATAACGTTAACATTTAATGTATACTTAATTAAAAACTATCAAATAATAACAAAATAACTGGCAGACATATTATACCTCACATTCTCCAACACTGACCATGTTCATATCTATAAAAATAGTATATGTATTAGAATGGGAATTGGTATAATCAGAATAGATGTATGAGTTCAAGTGTATTGAAACACTTTGTATTAACAGGGATTAAGCTATTTTTCGATGAGACGTGTTGCTTGAAAGTAGAAAGTAGTAAAAAGTGTAAATTCTGCCACATTATCATCAGAAACGCACAGTTTGCAGACATGCGCATCAGCGAAAGCGTCGCGCAAGCCGATTTGAACAACTTCCTGGTCCGGGAAATCTGACATTATCGCGATAGATATACAGCAGCTCAGCGGCCTGACGTTGGAATGTGAAACTATAAGTTATCTTGCCAAAATAATTATTGACAAATCTCAGCGTAACATTTCAGAAACATCACCGCTCTCCACGGGACTCAGCTATGGTCCGACACATGAGGGAGACTCCTAACACATGGTGAGTTTTTATATAGCATTCAGTAGCTAACGCTCGCTGCCTTTAGCATGGTTAGCTAGCTAATCCATCAACACCCAAGCTTGTGACAGCTGACCAGCCAACAGCACTAAGCTAAGGTTAGCATTAGCGACGTTAGCTGGCAGGCAGGCAGTTAAAGATATTAGTTATCTCGTTTAAACAGGTGACTTGTTTCGGGGAGTGTGCTGCTGATTTAGTGACGGGTAACATCGGACAATGTCACTGGATTGTTGATTTCCTGTCTTAGCCACACTGCACACAGGTGCGGTTGTTTGATTGAGTGATGCACGGAAGCTAACAGATGCTGGTATCTAGCCTGCTAGCTAGCAATGATATGTCGTCGTTGCTCGGTGCAACAGTATGGTTAAACAAACAACAACAGACTGACAGGCACCTTGCTAGCTATCGTGTGCTAAAGTGAACGAATGCTAGTGACACCGGCGTGTTTTCTCTGTGTTCGTGAGTTTATATCGGGTTGCTTCACCTTTTCTTCGTGGATAATTCTCTTTCAGGTAGGCATGCCCACAAAGACAATTCAGTTTATCTGTTTGCTGTAATTACTGCTGACACATTTGGGTGTGTAACTGTCATTTGGCAGGCCAACGGTTCTAATAGGATTATCGTGAACGATTCCACGACATTTGAGTTGTGTCTTCAGTTGTTTGTCATTTCTGTATATTCAGGGGATGAGCCGAGATCGGTTGTTTCAGCGTTTGCAGCTCTGGGCTCGTTGACTGTCTGTGCTGGCTCAGGATGGCGCAGGGAGGCTCTCAGCTGGACTACCACATCCTGCAGGACCTCAAGCAGCGTTTCCCAGAGATCCCAGAGGGGGTAGTGTCACAGTGCCTTCTGCAGGTAAACAAGAAATTGCCCACCTTTTTCATGCACATGCTCAGAAAAAGCAGTTTGGATTTTTGTTTGTTTTGGGAATTTATTTTGTGTGTATAACGATATCTTCCTGTGTTTGCATTAACCAATTGCTAATACAATGCTAGTATACCTTATGATGTTTCCTTATGACTGTTCTGCACGCATAACTGGAATTGTTCACCGTTGCCTTCTCAGAATAACAATAACCTGGATCTTTGCTGCCGCCTGCTGGCTCAGGAGAGTAACCGATACCTGTATGGAGAGTTCCATCACAGTCCAGACGAGGGCCGACTGAATCACAATCACATGCTGCACATTAGCACTGGATACCCAGGCTCAGATGCAAGCAACACAAATGGAGGGGCAGCAGGAGTAGGGCGCTCTCTTGTGCACAGCACCAGTGACAGTCACATCGAACCGCAGCGACCCAGCTACCCTGAGCCACTGTCAGCCCCCGCCACTATGGCCCCCTCCCTAGGTTACAATCCCTTCTTCATGAACGATCAAAACCGTCCGGCTAGCACTCCCACTCCTCCACCCACAATGCAGGGCATGTCTCCCACATACACCCCTGTCCCACGCTATACTATGAACCCTATAACAGTCACAATTCCTCAAAGTATACCCAATATCCCACAGGCCCTGCAGATCCCCCCTGGGCATTATTGTAACAACAACAATGCCCTGTATATTCGACCCTCACCCTCCCAGAGCCCACAGCCGGCGCCCTGGTCCTCGCCAGGGGCGCCTGTGTATCAGCATCAGCAGTCCCCCTATAGTACTCCCACATACGGCTCACCTTACAGCTCTCCTCAGCATCAAATCCAGCCCCAACAACAGCCCCAGCCGCAACCCCAGCACCAGCAATATGTCTTCCACCCCATTAGCTCCCCAACCCTTCCCAGCATGCCCTTTCATCACCAGCAACAACCCCAGCAACAGCAATCGGTTTACAGGCCCTACCACACAAAAAACACCCTCAAGAACCAGATAGAGATAAGCATGGAGGGGCAGCGACCTCGCAGCAACTCACCTGTGCACACCCCCCACCCCCAGGGACCACATTACATGGCCACCAGCCCCTCGCCCAGTTCCCCTTCAAGGGGCATCACTATGATTGGACCTTCAGGCCAGGCATCCTTCCATCCTGGGATGTACCTGCAGCATCAGGGCCCCGCAAGACCTCGGCCTGCCTCCTCTCCTCAACCAGGCCAGTCTGCGTACACTTTCAAAATCAAAGTCTCCCCAGGAGGCCAGCCCCAGAGGCCGCTCAGCTCGCCTCCTGTTGCCGAAGCAGAGTCTCTTCTCAACATAGTAGACCAAGGGGAGCACAATGCTGCCCCTGCACCCATCCTGCCCATCTCCGCTCTGCCAGGCAACATTGTCAGTCAGTTTCAGCACATGCCCCGACGTTCAAGTTCAGGCTCCGATGACTATGCCTACACACAAGGTAAAGGATTCCTGTTTGTTTTTCTGTCTTTCGCCCTGCGTATATCTGACTTTCTGCCAGTGTTTACATTGGATGTACGTTTGGACTCGATATGCGAGTTGGCCTTTTATTTCACAATTCGTCAGTGTTGCTGCCTTTTTTGTGTTTTATTTTCACCAGATGTGTTTAATAGTTTATTCCGCCCCTGTATCTCAACGTGAGGGTGCTTTTTATATTCCCAAGAAGTATTTACAAAGCCCTTAAAGAGAGAAACGGTTTTATATCAAATGTATTTTTTATTCTTGAATTTCAATAATGTTGTTGTGTGTTCCCCCCACAGCTCTCCTCCTCCACCAACGTGCCAGGATGGAGCGTCTAATGAAGGAGCTGGGCATGGAGAAGCAGAAACTCGAAAACCTGAAGTCCGATGTCAACAACATGGAATATGACGCCCTCCAAAGACGCTTTCGAAGAGTCAACTCCACCAGTCTTATACCCAGAGTAAGTAATATTCAACTGAACATGATCATTGTCTCCTTTTGACAATTCCTTGTCACCACAAACTTTTTTTGCTATTTCACATTCTCCAAAAGATAAGGTACAACAATGGGCTGGGAAATTATAATTATGTCACATGTTCAGTATTTGGAATATTTCAGACTCTGTATTGTCTTGTCAGTAAGTCGTGTGTTTTTCAAAAGGCAGGATTAGAATCAAATTGACCCTAAGAAAAAGAACTCAAACTACTCTTAACTTTAAGAACTTTATTTTAAGGTTAAGAAAAAGTGAAGCAATAAAAAGACAAATTGCCCCAACAATCATACAAAGTGATGTTTGAAACAATTCCCTACCAGTAAGACAAAGTTTGAAAGGGGAGATGGGGAATATTTGGCTGTTTTCCCAAAAATGTAGTCTAATTTAACCGGGTTGTGTGTTTTTGCCGGCTGCAGCCTGAAGAGATGACTCGATTGCGGAGTCTGAACAGAAAACTTCAGATTGATATCGACTGTACCCTGAAGGAGATGGATCTGCTACAGTCTAGAGGTATACAAACATACAACGTGCTAAAATACACATTCTGACACATAAGCCTTTGAAGTGTTTCTCTGATTAATTTGAAGCATTGATCTTGAAAGAGCCAGGCCCCGCAGCAGGCAGAGAAGGCTCTTGGCTGATAGGTGAGGCTCCTTCACACTTCACACGGATGCAGTGTTCAAAAATGACCAGTCTGTGACAGGACCTGGGCCAATGCAAGGTTGACCCTAATTGGGTTCATGCACAGTGTTAGCGTTCGTGGTCATCGATGATAACGTAATTGATAAAAGCATTGCCCTGATATTAACCAATGAGTTGTGGAAATGAGTTGAAGCACTATACATATTTACAAGAAGTGTTGTTTTTGAAACTGGCAGCAGGCTAAAGACTGTGGCCACTACTGAAGCCTGCTGCCCATCAACATTTGGTTGGTTGTGTTCATGAAAACTCGTAGAGCATTCTTCCACTTTGTTTCAGTATTCCAAAAGCTTTTTAGCAAACTCTGGCTGATGTGTCATGCAAGTTCTTTTTAACACTGGCTTTCTTTCTGCCACTCCTCCCTGAAGCTGTGAATGATGAAGCACCCGGGCAGCAGTTGTTATATAAACAATGGTTCTTCTCTGAGCATCTGAATGCTGACTTCCTTCACCATTGCCCCTCTCGCCCTAGGTTTTATGAATGGCTGGCTCAGTCCATGTAGAAAAAAAGCTGCTGCAATTTAAATAGAAAGTTTGAAGTTGTGAATTTGGGTGCATTGTATTTTTTTATGTTAAGCTAAGCATGTTTATGTGTTCAGTGGCAGAGAATACATGCAAGCTTAAAGTTAGCATCATATCAGCTGGACAGGTGTACACAGCTATGGATTCCTTTTTCTGTTATTTACACAGATATGTATTTGTTGTCTTTTTATTTTGGTGACTACTGGTGTTGCAAGTGTTGCTTTTTATTTGTTGTGTAGAGAAAATTGGAATGAATGGATGTTGTTGTAGACCTCTGAAAAATGGTGTAAATTATCGCTAATTTGTGTGTGATCTTTGCGTGCCTTTTTTGGAGCCCTGCTTAATAAAGCAGCTTATTGAACTGGGGGATTTTCCTTGAAGAAAATTCCTTCCAGTTGCAAAAATAAATCAGTTAATCAATTTAACTGCAAGCCTGGAGCCGTTAGGCCTATATTTCTTTTTGATGCTGCTAAAACTTCATCCAAGCAGACAATGAAATACTATGTTAAGAAATGTGACATTAATCTGATTTGGAAAAAACACCAAATTGGCTTTAAAAAATCCAAGAATCCTTTTTTATGTTGCATTTACTTAAAAATGAGAGTCAGAGTCAAGACATGCCATCAAAAATCTAGGCTTCATCTCCTGGCCAAACCCTTCAAATGTGTGAATAGTTATGTTTGTACTATCATTTGGGTCCTGTCAATTTAATTTAATGTTGCTTAGGGAGCCATTATGGTGATTGGTCAGTAATGTGTTTAAGGCTTTTTGGAGCCAAAACGCTGCACAGTGGTTTATAATACTATGACAGAGGATTTTGCAACTCTGGAAAATTATAGCAACAATAATTTAACCAAACTCCGTTTCAAAGATCCTAAAAGGAGCATTACGATTACACTGTTTTTCATGTTACAAATGAGTCTAAGAGGAGGTGTGTGCATGCATTTGGTTGAATAACAAAGTACCAGCCAGATGCTTCATGACGTTTCTGTAGAAATTGAGATGGGTTGAACTGACCCTAACTAATGCCCCTGCGTCCTTTATTTTTTTTAATTCCTCTTTGTTACAATGAATAAGGATGCTGTTGTTGTCTGTCTGAATGCAGCAGTCAGTCAGGAGTTTCAAAGAGAAAAGCTTGAAACCAGTTGGACTGATTAGACCTCTGATCAGGATCTTTAACATACTTCTGTATCTGGTTTTTCCTCCACAGAAAAGTTTGATCCGAAAGCAATGAACAACTTTTATGACCACATTCAGCCCGGTCCTATTGTGCCGCCGAAACCTGGAAAGAAAGGTGAGACATTTCCATTTTTCCCAACACAAGAGTGAGTCATGAGACTTCAATGGGATTTGTAAAGAAGAGAAGAAAAATAGATCTGCAGATTAATCATAAGTTAACCTGTTGCCACGAGACAGATTTGAGTTTAGAGACCAGTCAGTGCTCACAAAAACTACTCGTCCTTTTTGTTTTCCAGTTCATGGAAGATTTGAAACATTTTCTTTGAAAACCGAGACAAAAAGCTGAACTGACTTTGAACTTTTTCGGTCTTCAGAAATGTGTTGGCATGGAAACCAGACTAGAAACCTTGCCATTAAGTGCATGCTTAGTCTATCAACATCTACACTGATGCTTTCATGCATGTGTGTTGAGTGACAGCCATGGTTAATTCCCCGCCCTAAGTCGGCGACTGCACTTTATCACATGAATAAACACCCTTGTTCATAAACTGTCTCTCCTATGTTTTTGTTAGAAGGGGAGCCGGGCCCAAAGCCGGTGCCGGGGCCCCAGAGGGACGAGGACTTCGAAGGAGCCCATTGGAACTGTGAAAGCTGCACCTTCCTCAACCACCCTGCCCTCAACCGCTGTGAACAGTGCGAGATGCCGCGCTACACCTGAGCTTGGCGCTGTATTGCCCAACCCCGCCCTATCCCTTGCCAATCCTTGGATAGTATAACCCCACCCCTCTGTCTAGAGGTCTTTCCCTGTCAATCAATATACAAGCCCCTCTTACCTGCTGAGGAAGAGCCACTATCCCTCTCTGCCCACTTGTCCTGCTCCCATCTACTACTCCTGTGCACTTTGACCCGTTATTTCCATTGGAGGATGATGATTCTTATTCAGGGCAGGTAGAGACTCTTATCATGGAACATGTGTAGAAGAGGGACTGGAACGCAGCAACTCTGGCAGTTTGTGGGCCGGGGCTTCGGAACGGTCAAAGGGATTGAGGGTTGAGGAGGAGGAGCTGTGGTTTACCTAGAGAACATTCCACGCAGAAAGAGTGACTGCCCTGTTTACACAACTGCGCCCATTCCTGAACTCGACATGGAGGCACTTCCACTTTAATCTAGAACTTGTATCTCTCACAGTGGAACAATGAAAGCAATGCTATACACATTCTGAGTAATGCGAAATGTAGACTGTACACTGTATCCGGCTCTGTATTAGAGCTGATTTCACTGAAAAAAGAACACTAAAGACATTTGCATACAAGTATGTTCCTGGTACTTCTATGCATATAATGCCACCCTGTATTACGTGTTCAGATGTTGATATCCTGTGCAAATGCCTCAACTTGCTGTACTTAATAAAGGAGCTGATTCTATGTGACTTGACCATGCACAGCTGGCATGTCCGCATAGTTTTTTTTTAATAATTCCCAGATGCTCCTTTTTCCTCACATGAAACAAACACACCTTTTTTTTCCCAGTACATTTTTATTATGCAAGTAATCAAACCAGTGGGAATCAGAAACACAGCAGCTAATGGTAGTGGCATGCACACACTCGTGCACTAATGTTGCAGGAGGGGGTTGGAGAAGCTGAATGAGGTTTGAAAAAGTATGTTATTACCAGTGCAGGACTTCGGCCTCCTGCTGTGATCACACTCTTCTCCTACTTTATTGATCCTACAGTCCTCATAACACAGCACATTGCACTCGGTCATCTCTTAAAGCACTTTATCATGGACTCTAATTTAGATGCAAAAACTTAAGTGTACTTTTTCAGGAACTACAATGATTTTATGAAATGTGTTGTATATTTACTGCCTCTTCTAGTGAGAACATAAAGAGGCATCTCATGGGAAGGTGTGTGAGCAGCACATGCTGGGTGGCATGTTCATGCAGACATGCGCACACAGACATGGTCATTTGCCATCTACCTACCCACTGGTCTTGTAATGAGAATATTTTTACCTATTATTACATATAATACAACCGTTTCTATCAAAAAGCAGGTATGACTTGGTTTAGCCTGCAGGTTTACATTGGCAGCCAAAGGTTTCCCCACTGTTTACATGTGACATGCTGTGCTATTCATTAACCAGTAAATGTTCCTCTCACCAGTATGTTATCATTTGGAGGGTGGCTGTGGAATGTTTTTACTGTTGGGTAGCTTCTGTTTATAAGCAGCGTCTCTGATGCTTTTAATAGACTCAAGAAGGACAAGAGAACATGAAGCCGCTCTTTCCAGTTGTAGTTTATCCCTGGAGGAATGTAGCATTTCCTTAGATGTGCCCTGTGTTTCCTACTTTGTAATCCTCATGATATGACTTAAATAGGATGTCTCCCTCTCTGGTGCCCTGACTTCCCTGATTGGCCTGTGTTTACATCATTCTCTGCTCTGATTGGTTAATTATTTCACCAATTCCTCCTGGTATGGGGGCAGAGACTCCATCTGTTTCCCTCAGATGTTCTGCCCAAATGTAAGACCTACTGGAGTTCACCTTAAAGGGGAAGCAGAGTTATGCGAGTGCTGACATTCTCTCAAAAATCATACAGGCTGGGTTGGATTTCTTTTTTCACAGTCAGGTCTGCTGCCAAACCATCCGAGAAAAGCACGAGGCTTCGGTTCAATGAGTGAGGGTAGTCTTTTGGACAATTATTTTTTCACAGTATCAAATGAAAGAGCTCATTTCCAGTCCCGAAACTAACAATAAGCATTTGTATTTCTTCTTTTTTAGTCTGTGGTTGTGCACTGTCATATTGCTGAGAGGAAATTGGTTTGAAGCAGAGTCTCAGTTTCTCTTCCTGTTAAACTTATTTTAGTAGTAGTCTTCATAGTTCTTAGGGTTGAGGCAATATAGGAAGGCCCCTCCAAAAGAGAAGATGGTGGATCCCCAGGCCAGGCCGTAGCCCCAGTTAAACTCGTGGTACACCCTCAGACTGACTGTCTCGATGAACTTGATGGGGAACAGGACCAAGCTGCACAGCTGGAGCACCACTGCAGAAGGAAAAAAAGGAAGTTGTCAAAAACAGTTTGGTAAATACAAGCAGATATAAAACATGACTGAGCAGCTTACAAGAAGGGAAAATCAAGGCAATCGGCAACATCTTCTAGTAATGAAGAATTTTGAAGAGTGCCTGACTCTGGAAATTGGACAGTGATTGTTTTCTATTATTCCACTATCCTTCAGCTCTTGTGTTTTGCTACAGAATAACTTGCATACCTGCAGAGAACAGCATGACAGCCACAGGCTTGTAACAGCGACTCCTGGATCCAGAGCACAGGGAGATCAGCGCCACCAGAAAGGAGATCAGGGTGAGGGCCGCACCCCCCAACAGCAAGGCCAGTGTGGCAATTTGCCAGTCTGAGACAAACACACACATACAGGGACAGAGAGCAGGGGGTGGGTGGGAGGCATGTTATCACACTGAGATAGAATGACAAAGGCAGCTAAAACAAGGTTACTCTGGAGAGCTGTGTCTGCTCTGTTAAGGAGGGAGGAAATTAGATAGATAGAATAAAAGGACAGGATAGGTCACAGGCCAGATTGGTGAACCGCAGGAAAACTGCCATGCTCAATCTCACACAAGACACGTATTATTCCACCCACTGACGTTTTTGGTAAATAACCACAGTGTATACATAGACTATTTGTGGCTGAGACAACTCCTCGAGCACATTCTGAGAAGCTTCTGGTGGCTCATAATGTTTTGATAGGAGCCACTGGGGATCCATAGCCAGTAGCAGAAGGAGAAGATAAAGAATGTGAACCATGCGGTGAATAACCCTGGAACCGAGCACAGCAGTTTCTGTTTGACAGGAAACAAACAAACGCACACATGCCTGGCTACGCACGCATTTCAGCAGGTTCAGTAATGGATCCCAATGCAGCAGAAAGGCTTCTGTGAAGTGACTCAGATAATGAGTATCCCCCTCTCTTGGCTGATGCCAGCTCAGCAGCATTCTCAGCATTTCATTCAGATTTACTTCAAAACAGTCAACTGGAAATAAGTGCAGTTTCAATCCCGCTTCCTATCCTTGTTGGAATGCCTAATCGGAAACAACAACAAAAAAAGTGGACAAAATAGGAATGTGTTCGTCAAAAAAAGTAGAAAACAAACATTTTTTAAAGATTCTTGTTTGCTCTGTGCTAAACAAAAAAACTTGAACAGAAGGTTGCATATAAAAAATGTTTTTAAGAAACTTAATTAACAGCACACTATATGTTATTGTTTAGAGATTATGTGTCTCTTTCGTAGTTTTACTGTTTTTACTGTGTACTTGCGGAAGCAGGAGGTCCATTGGTAAACAAGCAGAGGATATTGTGATGAAGCATTTGATTACACCGGAGGAAATCACTTAAAGTACAGTGGGTGGGGAAAGAGAAAAAACATCAGAGCATAAAGGGGGCTGAGCTCTGTGTAAGTGATCCAATATTATAGTGGGTGGAGAATTTAAAGACTTTTAGTTTTTGTCTTTTTTGGAAATATAAAGAATTGCCAAGATTATCTCCTCTCTGTTGAGGCAGAAAATCATTAAACCAGCAGAGAAAAAGTGCCTGAACATAAGCAGCTTAAAGTACAGTTCCCACTCTTGTTGGAGGGAAACTTTATTCCAGGGGCCAAGCAGCTCAAATATAAACAAACATCAACTACTTCTGACCAAATATGGCTCAGGACTTAGAGTTTAAAAATGGGTCCTGTCACCACAGGATGTTGGAAAGAGCCCACAGAAAACAGAGCTCCTGCTCCCTCCGGCCTCCAGCTTGCACAACACGAGGCCCCCTTGGAGACTGACCCCTTGACTTTCTCTACCACTGCCTCACTGGTTTCTCTCAGCAAAGGGCCACAATGACTTGACCCGCAGTTGTCAAAGCCTATCACTGGTGAGATATCTTCTCTCGGTCTATTTGGTGCCTTTAGCCCAGCCAGCCTGCAACCGAAAGCCTTATCAGAGAGCTCCTGAAAAAAGCAGGATGCAGAAAGTCATCTCATCTCAGATTTGGAACAGACCCTTTGCGCTGTGCAAGAAACTCAGCCAGAGTGTGAGTGCTTAAAGGCTTTGATGAGCAGGAAGCGCCAAACTATTTATCTGAGCCCTGCATGATGACAGATGGAAAAGGAGATACAGTACACAAGATCCAATCTGAGCATTAATTATGGTCCCCTATGTGCATCTCAGGCACTGCTTAAGTGTTAATCAAAAGAATCCTTTGGGGTCTGTTTTTTGTCCAAGACAATGGTGGAAGATCTGTGTCACAGAAGAGCCTGGAGTTTCTCTCTTGCTGTCACACACCAGTTCAGATTTGCTCTCTCAACACTGGAATTTAATAAGAAGCAGGAAGTTCATCAATTTAAGTCATGACCCCAGTGTCTGTGAGCAGGACGCTGAATCTTTACAAGCACTCTGTGTCCAACATAATGCTCTGACCTCCCTCAAAGACAAAACAGTCACCCAAATACGGGATCAATAACGTATTAAATTATTAATATGCTTGGGCTTCACCACGTATGACCGAGCTCACACACTGGCTCCACATTCGTCCTTCGTCTTACACCGACATGACATCCACACACACTTCTCTTGCACGACCATTCCACATTCCTAATCTCGTAATGTCTGTATCTTTTCTACTTGACCTCGGACCTTCTGCCCAAGTGTGTGTATGTGTGTGAGATAGAAAAACTGGAAGAAAGGAGGATTACTATTTGTGTGTGTATATTTTAAACACTTCACGAGCACGTAGTGAAGCAATATTTCATTTCTGCCTTCAACTTCACACAGACATGCCTTGCAGAACAAGCTCAGAACATCTAAGGCCAGCTGGTGTTTCTAACTAACAGGATTTATTTAATGCCCAGAGCATGACACTGAGGAAATATTGGGGAGCTGGTGAGGAGGGGGTAGAAACTGATTACTGGGATTCAAATCAATAAGCCTAGCCAAGCACACGCCTGAGGAAATGGGCAGTTTGCTGTGTGCATTTACTGTGGTATGCTGCCGCCAATGCTGAGAGCTGACGCGGAGACTGCTTGTCTTTATATGGCACCAAAGTGCACTTTGTCTCCGCTGACAGAGGAGGATCGGGGCCAGCGTGACACACAGTTACTCATCTCTCAGACAGAAAGAAAACATTTTGTCAGACTAACAAAAACACAATTTACCACTCAGGAGTACAGGAGGAGGTCAGACGCAGACGAAAACTAATTATAGGCTATATATAGGTGCACACAGAGACACACATGAACACAAAGACATAACTAAAGAAGCTGTAGTGTAAGATAGAGCTACATTTTTTTTTCCAGAACAAAGTTTAGACAACTTTTGAAAAAGTCCCTTATTGGATATTAACACAATATTTAGTGCTAATTAGGCTAAGTTACCCTGCAAACTTCAGAAAGCTTGTAACTGTTTTCTGTTCTCCTCGTGTTATAGTTGTGTTTGCTGACTGCATTATTGTTATTTTTTCCATCTTACAGTTTAACCTTTTCCAGCAAACCCACAATGTGTAACATGGAGCCAAAGTTAAACCAGTTTGAATCCCTATGCAGGGCTGCTGTATTGGATTACATTCAATATTATAATTGTCACAACAAGACATAAATAAATGTTTTCCTGAATTCATGATTGATTTTTTGCGGATGTTATCGATATGGTAACCTATTCTTAGTCACATGTCATTCCTGAATTAATGATTGTGATGAAAATATGAAATACTTCCAGAAATAAACCTTCATGGGATATATGTGAAGGAGTTTCCTAAATAGAGGAATATCAGCAATTCTAGAGTGCTTCACTTGTTTCCCTGGTTACTAATCTCCAGGCATCTGGACCTCTGGGGAGTTCTCTGCTCTGAGTTGCCCTCTCTCCTTGGCTGGTGAAGAAACCCATACAAAGGCTCATTTTGTGAGCAACAAAAGGCCAAATGAAACCCCAGCTGGACCGCTCCTGGCAAGGCAAAATTCCCACATCATTCAGAGGCGCACAAATGTTTTAAAAGAAAAGTTAACTAGCCTAAATAGATAAACCAAATATGTTTTATTGATGACTCAAGGATAACGTCATAGTTTTTATTTTATTTCCCACTTGGCAGGTTGCAATGAAGAGCCAATAGCTAACTATCTTATTGCATGTATAAAACAGTTCTAAGTTTAAATTAAGCAGGCAATAACTAATTATAAAGTAATTATATTTAGCACTCTCTTGGGTGATATTTTATAATTCTCACCCACAGATTGCTTCAGCAGTGCACTGTCTGCAGGGACTCTTTGTTATCCCTCTGACTTCATTTGAATATGAATGTGGGTGTCTGTCTGCACCTCGAAATCTGCCATTTCAAGGGTGAAACATTCCTAAACCTACAACAACCATGTACAACCCACTGGTTTCAAACTTCCAAAACAACATGGTGGCTCATCACCCCATCAGCCACTATTAATCAGTGTGTGTGCAGGCGCATGAGTGTGTTTCTCACCGGTGGCCAGCGTGCTGTTGCAGGACCACTCCGCGGAGCTGACGGGCTTCCAGCAGGAGACCCACATGGACAGGTAGTACTGGTCATCCGCAGTGACCCACGCCGGGCTCAACACGGCCCCGACATCCAGGCACACGGCGAGAAAGACGCACACCAGTCCCACCAACTTCAGGGGCGTCAACACCGACACCCGGACCTCCTCTGTGCCGCTCACGGATGAAGACATGTCTAAAGTATCTTACTCATTTAAAATAAATGAAAAATAAGTAAAACATTTGCTTTCTGTGGTTCTGTGTTGTACCTCAGATCCACAAAAGGAATCAAAGTTGTGGTTGTCCCCCCTGCCCGTGCCCGTTTTGTGGGTAGCAGGATGGGGAGACGCTGCTCACTGAGCGTCCAGAGTCCAGAGACGCTGCTGCCGCTGAGCTGCGCTCTGCTGACGGGACCGCGCTGCTGAGCGATGAGATAACAGGCTGCACCTGCTGGGTCCTAGTGCCTACTCTAAATCCACCACCAGTGTAGGAGTCAAAGTCAACTTTTTTGTTAAGTTTTGATGACTTTGAATACTGCGGGGTAGCTTGTGAATGTTACTCCAGGTGAAACTAGAGTCTTAACTAGAGTGTTAATTATATTTCACATTATTAATCCAAATGTGTAAAGTCACTAACTATGTTAAACAAATGTAGCGTTGTAAAAGGACACCAATTGATGGGTTTAAATTGCCATAAGCCAAACTGTGCATTGTTCTTTGTATTTAGATCAGCCGGTTACATTATCAGCTGTTTACACTCAAACCTGTATGGTGGCTGAATTTAAACTTTTCAAATGTGTTTTAAAACGTGTTGCTGATCATAATATACTCTTAGAGTATACAATGTATTATAAAACGTGAATCATGAGTTGCCGTGGGATTTGAGATGTTTTGCTGCTATACTTTTTTAAAAACAGCTTATGGAGAATATCAGCAACATATGCAGTCATCAAATGCAGCCATCGGGAGGCAAACATCCAAAAATAAAAATGTTTTCAGAAAAGTATCTTAAGATTTGTGGTAATATAACTTAAGAATGGCAATAGAGTACATGTTTTTGTTTTAGTTGTTTCACCTTTTAACTACATCATCTCTGCTTTGTGTTTGCAACGCTATTTAGACTCCTCTTTATACTGCTCTTTCTTTTATGTCTTCAGGTTACATTTTGTATAACATCCAATTTTCTGTCACACACGCGCGCGCACACACACACACACACACACACACACACACACACACACACACACACACACACACACACACACACACACACACACACACACACACACACACACACACACACACACAAAATGTGCTGAGGGGATGCTTAGACGGCTAATTTTTTTTGCCTAATTGAACTTAGCTAATCCTTTGTCCTGAGGGAAGATTCTCTGACTTCATTATTGATACAGTAAGACACACTCACACACACACACACACACACACACACACACACACACACATACACACACACACACACACACACACACACACACACACACACACACACACACACACACACACACACAATATATACTGTATGCATGAACTATATATGATTTTTTAAATCAAATTAAGTTTATGGTTACATTTAAAAATAAATGCTTCTTGTTAATTAACTATACATTAAAGGGTTACTGGCGGTAGAGTGGAACCAATACATTAAAGAAGATAGTGGTCATGTAATACGAAACAAAGTGTTATGAGATTTCAATTTCCCAAACCCCATATGGATTCATTAAAAACAGACATACTTGAAAAAAAAACCTCACAGGAGTAGGTCAACTAATCCTGGCGGCAAAGTCTTTCAAAAAAATGTATTGATTATTACAGATTGTAATCAGTAGATTGTGACCGAAAACATGATTATACACACGCGCGCACACACACACACACACACACACACACACACACACACACACACACACACACACACACACACACACACACACACACACACACACACACACACACACACATTCCTTTCTTACTACTCTTTCTTCAGCGTTGATATAAAATTACTACTGTGGGGTTGCAGCACACATATTTAATAATGTGTGGGGTTCAAAATGTCACTGCTTGGATTAAACATTAAGTAAAAGTTAAGCTGCATGGAAAATTGTGTATCGCAGCTGATTAATGATGTGAGCAAAATACTCAATTAAAGCAGCAGAGGACAAATGTGAGGCTGATGTACTAAATGTTTGTTTAATAAAAAAGATCGAATTCATTGGACTGGGATTTTTTCTTAGTCTCTTAATTCATGAAAATGTCAAAAGTTACAACATAAGGTGAGAAATTGTTGCAGTCAATGTCTTTCTCAAATACAATTTACAGCCATTCCAACTAGGAATAGAAATCAAGATTTGTAACGATTTCTATTTAACAAGAACTGCAACAATTTACACAATAAATTCAAATCAGAATTTATTTGTATCTGTCAGATTTCCTCATATTACACATGTATTCATAGTACAGTAATTTGTTCTGAAAAAAGAAAATGGAAGATGAAAAGGGGCTGAAATCTGACATTATCTTCCACTTTTTTTCATTCCAAGTGTCTAACTACTGTGATCAGTAAATGAAAAGCTGACAGTGAAGAGTGACTTCTAGTGGTCACAATAAGGCTTGCAAAAGATGAACTGTTCCCATTGACAACCTTCTAGATCTATGTTATTCATTCATGTTCTCACTCTATGTAGCTATCATTTGTTATATTAGCTGTCTATATCGTAATTTGATGTTTGTCTGTTCTACAAACGATTCATTGCTCACCTTCCCATCATCAGTTACTCTAATCTACATGTTCTATGTTAACGGTTTTTTGTGGTTTATATTCTTCGTGTGTACAGTGTAAAGCCCAAAACGACAAATCTGTGATTTGTCAAATGACTTTTTCTTCTCAATGTAATGCAATGTTTATTTTAACAAGTAATCTTGGTTTTTTAATATGCAATATCCATTTTTTAGTAAGACACAGAGAACTCTACTAGGGGGTTTCAATGAAAATTCAGCTTACCTTGTATTATCTAGTAATATAAACATTTATTTAGTGCTATAAAACGTTATTATGTTTGATGTGAATATTTTGGGTCCATGTCCCTTTAACTGAGGGGAAGGGGCGCTGGACGCAAACAGAGCATTGCGCATGCGCGACGTGCATAGCAACACTGGGAAGGCAGAGGAGAAGAGGGATCGTTTATGCGCATTTTTGGGACGAAAAGAGGTGAGCTGAAGTGATAAACTTTTTTCCTACATTGACACACGACTCCCAAACGAGGTTAATGCTTGTAGTATTTAGCGGTTCTTCTTTCGACCTCTTTTTCGGTGTATCCGGCCGTGTGAATCATGTGTTGCTCGTTAAATCGCATCCGAGGCAGGAGACTCACTGATCCTACAAATCATCCCCGCTTGTCAATACACGGGGCGCTAACCAAAGCTAACAGCGCTACACATACGGACGAGAATATACCCTAAATATGCTCGCTAGCATTGTTGTAGCTTTCTGTTTTTACAGGCTGTCTTTTAATCTGTGTAACGGGGCGGCGGCTCTTTGTGTGATGTCTCCTCCGCTGGTGATCTAAATCGGGTAGCTGCTAGCAGGATTCCCGTAACACTTAACACTGTCCAGCAGCCGCCATTGGTCACTCTGGTCAAGGATGTCACACTCACTACACGCCCTTTAACGCATAGCTGTTATATCCTTACACATCCATTGGAATACCATATGCAAGTCTTATAATCCCCATAGCATGTTGCAAAATGTCTAAGAGGAGAGTGATGTTTTCACACGGCTGTGCTACTTCTATGTCAGGCATTGATTCATAGTCAGAGGTGGTAGAGAAGTACTCCGATCTTGTACTTGGGTAAATGTAGAAGTACCAGAGTGTAGGAATATTATGTAACAAGTAAAAGTCCTGCATTCAGAATGTTACTAACGTTTAAGTATTACATGATTAGAACCAAAATACACTTAAAGTAACAAAAGTAAAATTACTCATTGTGCAAAAGGTCCTTTTTCAGAATTAAAAAGTAAAGAAGTATTGTTAGCAGGGCTCCGAACCGGTTCAAGGAACGAAAACGAAAACCGAAAACGAACGGAATTTTACGAGGAACGGAAACGGAAACGAAAACGAAATGGTCTTCAACTGTTCCGGAACAGAATTGTTATTCTGAAATCCACAAAACCGGTTAATAACGTTTTTTTTCGTTCTCAAAACTTTTATAAAATTTCACAAAAGCATAGCCTTTGTCAGGGGAAAAAAAGACTACTTCCGGTTGAACGTTCACTTCGCTGCCCGCTAGGCTCAATGCAGGCTGCTGTCACGAATCACACCCCAGCGAGAGGCGATGCTTTTGAAGCTGAGCTATATAAAACATCAACAAAGGTAACTGAGTTTAATTAACCGAGTCCACAATAATAACGTTAACTTAGCAGTAACTCACTACAAGGTTACAAATATAAATATAAAATCTATGTATTAGACATTTCTAGCAGCGAAAAACGAATCAGCTACACTGTTAATGTGAGCTAACTAGCCAACATTAGCTATATAGCCAATTAGGACTTAATGTTAGCTGGCTAGTTTGGTTGTTACGGATTGAATGCTTACATTTATTTTGGCTTTTACGTGTTGTTTAGATGGGACGGAACCAGGAAAACCCGATGAGAAAACATTTCTCATTTAATGCGGCGTTAAATAGGAAATTGGAGGTATATTTGTCAGCAACAGACAGGCTACAACATGTTCGCTTATAAGCGGGGTTAGGAATTATTGAGCAAGCCTTTGAAGATCTCCATATGGATAAAACTTACAACCAGGTAAGGAGTTTCTAGCAGGAGAGGGGGAGAGCAGGGACGAATGAAACAGCGATTTCCTCGAGAACAGTACACATATGAAACATGTAGGCTATTCTGTCAGTAGCCTACATTCATCTTACCCGTCGTAGTTTTTTTGTGATCAAAAGTTGTTTTAGTTGTTTTATGCAGTAGGATGTTATGACCATACAGCAGATGAATCGTTACTTTAATAAATCCGAAAGTCTGAAATGTTAACGTTGTCAGGTTTACTGACAAAAAGGATTTAAGTGTCAGTATAGGAGGACACTCGACGAATGAAACACTTGTTTCAATCGTCACCCACGCCTTAATGCTGGATCAAAATAAAACAGGAGGATCCGATCCACTATAAATTCTGCAACAGGGCTCAAGTAAGTAGCCTAAAGTAATAATAATAGAATAAGTGAATTAGATTAAATATAGTCTTCAGAATGGTAGAAAAAAAGCTTAACAGAAATGTGGATCTCGCGCATTGGCGCACGTGTTTCATTCGTCCCGTCTCTCCCCCACTTATCCAGAAATGTTTTTGATAAGAAATTATTTATCATGGAATAGGCCTACAGGCTACAGTAAGCTATGTGGGATGGATAGCCCATCAGAATGGTTTTGGATGCCGCCGGTGATTTAGCCTATTATTTTTGGGCAGAGCTACGGTGTAAATCAAGGGCAAATACTAATGAGTAGCCTACGCCTATTCTAAGGTAAAGTCCACACACATAGACTTGATAGGCCCGCCAAACACTGCCGGAACGATAAGAACGAACGATATTTTACGTTCCGAACCGGTTCAGGAACGATATGTTGGTGGCGGAACGCAAGAACGAAAACGTTAAACATGCCTGAACCGTTCGGAACGGAACGATTGAAAAATAATTTCGTTTTCAAGCCCTGATTGTTAGCTAAATGTACTAAAAATATCAACTGTGAAAGTACTTTGCTTTGTGGCTGTGGACCAAATAGACATACTAAAATACTGTGTAGCAGTCCAGTACTGCATTGTACCATATCAGCATATCATGTGATTTTAAATGTACTAAATAACTAAATAAAATGTATGGTTATCGCCTCTGAAAGGTAGCAGAATAGAAGTATATAGTATCTTTAAATGGAAATACTCAAGTAAAGTACAATAATGTCATAAACCATCTTAAGTACAATACCTGAGTACATTTACTTTCCACCGATTCATATAATATGCCATTGTTATTATCCCCAAAGCATGTTGCAATACGTCGTAAAAGGAGAGGGATGTTTTCACATGGCTATGCTGCTGCTATGTCGTGCATTGATTCATTCAGCTTTTATTTTTTAATGAAAGTGAATAATTAAGAAAGTGATTTGGCTCATATCAGATGTTATTTTTGTACTGGGTGATCACATTCTTTAAACTTGTGTTCTTGATTCGTTCCAAATGTAACAGGTCAAAGCTGCGTTGGGGGATTTTTTTAGATAACTGTTTATGTTTGAAAAGAATATGTGTATTTTGTGAGAGGATGTCTTGGTCATTGTTGGATTTGTGTCAGCAGGTCCAGAGCTGTTGACTCATGTGTGTTTGGATTTCTGCAGAAAAATCCTCCTAAACAGACGCTCAGGAATCATGGGGAGTGGTAAGTTTACTGACACGAAACCTTTTTGCTTTTGTTTCACAGACAGAAGTTCACATGTACATATCACTTATACATTTCCTAAATAATCTCCAATTTCCTTTTTTCTTTCTTGTCTGTTGTGTTGATATTAAACGTGTTTGTCCGTGAAACACAAGCTCAGTCGTGGAATGTGATTCTCCAGGTTTTTCTCTGTTGTCTTAAGCACACAATTCCCATTCTTTCCTAAGGGATTTTTTCCTGTTCTGATCAATTTTGCCATTATGTTCCTTTCTGTATTTTTTCAAGCTAATCACATCCCTAATTTGATAACACACCCCTGGGCATGTTTCATGAGTTTATGTTCATGTCCTGGATGTGTGAAACAGAGGGCCGCTCTGTTTCTCTAAGTTCATTCCTCAAGTGTGTCTTATGTGGCCCAGGGATGGAAGCCTAAATCAAAGGAGCTTTTGTTTTTATTCAGAAATGTGGGCACTTGGCAGCTCCCGGCTCTGCTCTACTGCCTTTGTTTCAATCCCCACCATCCCATTCCTGGCCCTCTCCCTTTTCTGCTTTTTTGGCATCTCTATCCTCCTTTACTTTACTCCTCTTTCTTTCAAAACACTCTCTCTTTGCTTAAAACACCGTCCGTCCATGAACTTCCTCCCCCATGCTGTTCTGCTTACTGACTCACCCCAGCTTTCCTCTCCTTTTCTCTTGTCTCGGCTTGTCACTTGATTTACGTATTATTTCCTCGCTCATGTTTCCATCTTGCATAATTAGCTCTTATTCCCTTGTCTTTGTCTTCCCCTCCATTCCCCTTCTATCTCCTGCCTCTCAGTGTTCCTGCCGGCGGACGCGGCCCACTCGGTGCTGCACAGGCTGCGCAGGGCCAACTTCTTGCTCGAGGAGATGAAGCAGGGGAACATCCAGAGGGAGTGCCGCGAGGAGATCTGCACCTATGAGGAGGCCCGCGAGGCTTTCGAGAATGACGAGAAGACGGTGAGGGAAGGAGATTAGCTTCTAATCAGACCTGCAAACCTTCCTTGTGCTAATTTGAAAAAGTAGAACACATTAAACACCTGCCACACGTAAGGCTTACACGAGGGCACCTGTATAAACACATGAAGGGAAAGTTTTATATTATCATTAGGTTATTTGAGTTAGTTGCAATGTCTGAAAAGGGGGTTTAGCTCCAGCAGCGAGTCATGTGTACCGGGATTTACCAGAAAGACAAACATTTACCATACCTCATGGGGTCACTAAAGAATAATAAGAACTATAAAAAAACTAAATTCTCTT
Organism: Eleginops maclovinus; assembly: GCF_036324505.1. Classification (NCBI taxonomy): domain Eukaryota; kingdom Metazoa; phylum Chordata; class Actinopteri; order Perciformes; family Eleginopidae; genus Eleginops; species Eleginops maclovinus. Next base: position 19,202,970 of record NC_086357.1, on the reverse strand, counting down.
TCTGCTGCTGCCTTCTAGTAATTAATTCTTATCATGCCGCCTAGCTGGCTGGAAATCTATGAACACAGACCTCCAGCTGGAGCCAAGGGCCTCAAATCAATACTACTACTGCTGAGTAACTCATACCAGCAAACATTTGAAATATCCCCTCAAAGTGCTATTCTGTAAGGTTTAGGTGTCCGGTAATGAAATGCTATGCCAACAGTGGCGCTTGTGGAATGTGTGTGTTTTTTCAGGAAGTGATGATTATCAGCAGGAAGAACAGCCGAGTCCATAGAGAGGTGGGGGGGTGTGTGTGTCTGTTACACTATTGTGAGAGGCCAGAGAGCAAAGTCACGCAGATGGACGCGGCACAATCATGTGTTCGCTTTTTGTTTCGGATGTTGTTGTCTACCGCCTTTGTTTCACAGCAATCCAGAAAGAAAGCATTTATGCTGTGCGCCCCGTTGTTGTTGAAACCGCTTTGTGCCACCGTGTTGACCCTGCCAGTTCATTATCTAGAAGGGAAATGTTTTTATCCTGTATTTCATTTTTACAACATGTCTGTCTTCTGGTTGGTTTCAGAGGCGGTTCTGGGAGGAATATGTGCGGGAGAGCAGTCCAAACGGAGGGCTGGAAACGGTGGTGGGAGGAGTCCATTCTCTCTACCTGATTGTGCCGTTGCTGCTGGTTGTGCTCATCATCATCGCCGTCGCCATCACTGTGTGGCGCTGCCATTCCCGCAAGCGCTCGCAACGCAGCCCCAGCCTGGGTCACTCGCACCACGACCACGTCCTTTCAGTGGTCTCTATGGACCATTGGGGGAGGGAATACCACCAAGGGGACCATTCAGAACTCAGTGTGCACAGCAGCCCCGCCTATCAGGGCTCAGAGCTCACATCAGGGAGAGGAGGCACCGGAGACCCGCCACCATCCTATGAGGAGGCTGTGGGCCATACAGACGTCCAGATAGAGACGGAGCCACCGCCGCAATACGAGGATATAGTCAACACTAGCTCTGGCGGCCATGGGAAGTAAAGTTGCTCTCACTACCACCCCAACAGAAGCCCTAACACACACTAAGAGCCTCTGATAAATGAGCAGAATCACTGTTGAGGAATCACCAGCCTTTTCCCTTCACACAGAGACACTTTTAACCGTTCAGTGGACTAACACAATGTCTGCCCGGTGCCAGCACTGTTGAAGTTTGCACTAATCTTTCATTGATGAGGTGAAGTAATAGCAGGAAGGATGTTGCAATCCCAAAACCAATCAGCCTCCTCTGATTTTCCTCATCTGTTGCTTTCACACTGTCGCAAATATTTAACTCGGCAGGCATAACAAATGTTGCATGTGGGGAATAAAAGGGTTCAGATTGCCATAATGGAGGACAACTACTCTAAAAGTGTATACAAGGGTTGGACCAATGCTTTATTGAAGGGTTAGTGCCAATTTTGTAGGCTTTAGTGTTCGTTAGTACATATTCTGCACTTACAATTGAATACCTTTTTGGAATTCAACCTTTTTGTTGTAAAAAAATATGGTATTTTCTACGGTTTGGCCCCAGTCCGTACCCATTCTTTGCAAGAGTTTCTATTCATTTTTTTCTAACTAGCAAGGATTGATTTTACAAATGCAAAAAGTAATCCCAATAAAAAAATGTGAATCTGTTGTAAATGCCTCTGAGCTACGGGCACAACTATGAATGCAAATACTTTTTACTTGCTAGAGAACAGTCTTTTACATTTGGAAGACTGCATGCTTTTGCTAAAATGTTGCCTAGCACAATTCTGAAAGAGCCGTTTTTGTTACAATAAGTGATTTTTGACAACCAGAGGTCAGAAAGAGAGAAGCAAGTACAAAATCAAGCAATCATTGTTTGCTTACAGGTTTGTGTGTCTAACCTGTAAGCAAACAATGATGTATCTCTCTGCAGGTTCACCCCACCTTAAGTTCAAGATTTACTCGTTAGCTCTGGCCTGGTCGACTGACTCCTAACACCAACATTTTGTGAGTTTACTTTTGCTGTTTTATGATGGGCAAGTGGTAGATGCTTGTTTTCTAAATTGTAATTTCAATTAACACTCTTGTCTTCCTATCAACTGTGCCACTTCATTATAAATAATCACCCAAATCTATGTTACACCGTTTAAGCCAACTTTATTCTGACCAAGTTTTACTTTCTTTTTTTTAATTGATGGTAAATAGACCTCATTTACATAGAATTAAACCTCATTTCTGAGTTAAAAAAGGCAAACATGTTAAACGTATTTACAAAATGACCCCAGAAGATCACAGATGCTATACATTTGAATAAAACCCAAAACTTAATGAAAGTGATCATACTTATTTTCAAAAACGTGCATGAACATAGAACAAACCTTTATTCTAACATAAAAACATTTGGAAACGTTTCAAATTCGACCGGAGGACAACAGGACGGTTACATTTAAATTACTGCTCACAGTTTTGTATTGGGGGTTAAAGGGAGTCCTGAGACCCAGCATTTAGTAAATGATCAGGTTTCACAACCTAAAACAATCATCGTTTTCTACATTTATTTAATTATTTAAAACAATCTAATTTTACAGGTTTAAAAAGTCAAGATGCCAAAGGAATGCATTGGTCCAACCTCAGAATACACTTGATTGTTTTGGAGATTAAAATGTAAGATAAAACCAGCAGTTATAAAGGGGTGGTGAAATGTGTGTGTGTGTCGTATGTGCTTACAGTGTGGTAATGCATGCAGCTGGGTCTGTTCTCATGAGGTTGGATGTGGCTCTGCTCAGTCTGTTGATGCTCAGAGCTCCCATGGCCTTCTCCGGTCTGTCGGCATTAACCAGAGCCTGCTTTAACTGTGAAATGTTTCCCTACTCTTTCCTCTAAAGCAAACGTAACCGTGTTGGAATTTAACACAGTCTTCTGCTGTGCCACTTTCACTAAAAGCACACTGCGGATTCTCACAATAGGTTTTCAGCTACACCATTAATGAGTTTTGGGAGTGACTTGCAGATGATTGTGGGACAGGAAGCAATAGAAACAGACCCTTTGGAAAATGTTTAAAAGAGGGAAGAGATGTTATTAACGATACTATGGACAAATTTAGCATGTGTAATGTACCTGTATATAAATATGTATAGTCTTGACGTGTGAAGGTGAGTTACAGTGATTGTTTTTCAATGCAGTGACACAGGGATCTCTATTATACAGTAGGTTTGGATACATGAAGGCACTTTGTGTTTGAGCTCAAACTGAGCTGCTGGATGAAAACCAGGACCCTGGTTTGACGTCTTCAGCGTCACTTTCAGCCATTACAATGTCACTGTAATCTTCTGGAGAAAAAGTGCTCATACTCTATATGCAATGTTGCTGCATACACTCTAAAAACCAAATATATCTGTCTAATAATACTCATACATGTCACATTTCCTGTCTACACCTCAGACGTGGAGCACTGATTATTATACTTTGTGTGAGTTGACCTGTGAACCTCAGCACCTGCAATGACCTTTAACTGAGTTGGGGGGGGGGGGGGGCAGCCATTTTGGTAAGGTCAGTTGTTGTACTGTTACTTGCAGAGCCCTTTTTTTACAATGCTTTATTAAACAAAATGTTATATAACATTTACTGCAAGAAAAGTTGTAATAAGTCCTTGATATGTGCAGAAGCTTGAATTAATTTGTAATAAAACACGAAAAATGTGCAACGTGCGTTTCCTCAATTTCATTTAGTGACACATTATTATTGTTGTCCATGCAAGTTTCAATTTGAGTTTTCTATTCTTTTTCCTGCTGGATTCCCGCAATGATCCACAATGTGTCAATCATGTGTCAATGAAGACCCTTGAAACAACCGAGGCATTCAGTTTTGTAGATTGTGATTACATAACTAGACTATTTCTATCACATACGATTACTCTCATAGGACATGTATATAAAGTTCTGTAGTCTGGCTTTATTTTGTGACAAACTGCTACATAATTAATGCGTCTCATGGCGTACTGTACTTTTAAATTCATTATGGACATTTGATTGGCATAGTGTATGACATTTCTTATGACATACGTAACTGACTTTTTTGTAACATACTATTCTATGACATTGTACTGTGATTTTTATGAAAAACGGATACCGTACATATTGATTACTATTTAAAGACTTGCTATGACTATGTTTATGGCATATGAAGTGATACCTTTTTGGTGACAGGTATTATTGCATACTTTCATTTTTAATAACAAACTACAGTAACACTTTTTATGACATTGCTTATCCAGATTTTTTTATTATATACTATACTAAGGCTTTTTTAGCACATGACACATTGCTGAGCTTTGGTCCGTGTTGCAGTACTAACTGAGATTAACTTGAATTAAAGACTTGAAAGATAACAGAACAAACAATTATGATTTTAGCTATAAATTATTTTTATATATTTCAAATGGCATTTTGTTTTTCCATTCTCCTTTCTTCACTGAGACACCTGGCCTGTGATTCACATATATCCTCTCTGTGGATCCAACATCCAGCTATTGTTTTACTGCTTCAAACAAACCAGAAAGTGACTCATTTGCACTGAAACATAACAACAGATTTATTAACATTTCCCACCTGTGGGTGCACACACACATGCAGTGGCTCAGTTCGTCCCAATTTTCTCTTTCAGTGCTTTGTTAAACGAAGACTACAGAGATTCAAGTAGAGCAAGCCCAATTTAGCTTAGACATAGAAAAAACAGCTAGTGTTTGACACAAACACTTCACAAAAGGAGAACATCATCAGTGTGACCTAGAAGCAGGTACAAGTATAGTAATGCAATCCCAGTGAGTTTTAACAAGGCTGATTTGGCAAAACATAGCGTACAGGAAAAAGGGAAAAGTACCATAGCAGATTTTAAATTATCGGACGAGTTCATTGATATAGGATTTGAGTAAACAGAGTGAACTGCTGCTGATTTAGTCCAACAGTTCACACCATCATCACAGACAGATCCCTGGAGGTTTCATCCATAGTGATGTATAAACCTTGGATCAGCGGTCACACCCACTCCTTGGGGTTTCGTAATGCCTCCAGCATCTCGGCCTCCAGGGTACCTTTGGCAGGCTCATGCATGTACTCCCACCTGAGGAAGAAGGGGGAGTTTGTTACTAAGCAACACAGAGAGTTTTTTGCTGTCATACAGGAGCAAGGCGAGCGGTGTTTTAATTTATCTTACCTGGCAGTGAGGGGGAGAGACATGAGAATGCTCTCGATTCTAGAGCCAGGCGTGGCCAGGCCAAACTTCACTCCTCTGTCATACACCAGGTTAAACTCCACATATCTGCAACAGAAAGATAGAAAAAACCTAATGTAGACACCTAGGGTAATGTGATTTATCATCATGAGGTATCATCTGTTGTGCCTAATCCAATCAGAAACAACATCCAGACCAAGATTTCTTGAAACACTATTAAAAGGTACTCCAGCACAGTTAACATTAACATCCTCTATAATCATTTCTGTGCTACAGAGCAGCCCTGTTAGAAACGTCTCACTGCAGAGAACAAACCGTTTAATGCTGTAACCAAATCCACATTAATCTGCACTATCAGCTGCATATTTCTAAACACCATAAACATAACTTCAGCGTCTCTTTCCTCTCCTACGTTCCACTTTACCCAACCTTTGTCTGAGTTTCTGACCCACCATCATACCTTTACTTTTCAGAAATTCCCTTTTCAGTTTTTTATTTAGCTGTGGTCTCTTTTGAAATGTCTCAATACTCCCCCTGCTGGTGCAGAGAGCTACAAACTACTATTTTTGGATAAAAAGGCTGTTCATGGAGACCTTTTTTACATCAACATGTTTAGGGTATCTTCTTATTTTAACTTTTATAAAACAAGAAGAAAATAAATATTGACTGCGATGGGTTACCTATCATTAGCATGTTTAATGTTTATTGTGTTAATAGTTGATCTGGCTGAATTTTTAAGCGCAAATGGTATAAACAAAGAATTGAAATGCTAAAGGTTTACGTTTGTTGCTGTATCACTAGTTTTAGAAGCCTTCATTCATTGAACCACAATGTCCTACGATGTAAAACAACTCATCTTAACCCTCTCCTATGTGAATTGTGCACATTACTCAATAAAAGCCACAAGTCCTAATGAGCGTCTTTTACTCACCTTCCTCGTCGTACTTGCTGCCAGTCCTTCTCTTCATCAGTAAAGGAGTCGTTGAGGTGTTTGGATACGATGGGCAGGTAGCAGGGCACCACGGTGCGAGCACAGCTTTTAACGAAGCTGAATGCCTCCTCCTGACTCGGGGAGTCCAGATCATCGAAGAAGATTCCTCCTATGCCTCGAGTCTCTCCTCTGTGTCTGATGTAGAAGTATCTGTCACACCTAGAAAAACACAGCCAAATATATAAATAAAAAGCCAGCCTTTTAAAGCCAGGAATAGACTTTAAAATATTCAGTAGAACTGGGCTATGCTGCATATATATTATTTAAAGGCAAGAGGACGAAGAGAATAAAAAAGTAAGTTGGGTTAAAGTACATCTATAGTGCTTGTATATAATGGAATTTCAATGGAAATTAAGTGTGCTCCCATTTCTGACATTAAGCTTAGCATAGACTGAATGCAGGCTGAAACACTGCATGTGTCTGGTCCTTTGGTGGAAAAATGCATTACAGATGCTGCTTTAGATTTTTTAAGTAATGTTCCTTATTTTTATTGTCTTATATCTTGCTTGCAGGGTGATGTGGTGGTTAACCTTTACAATGTGTTCTGCTTCAGCTTAACTATCTTTACTTTTTTAACCAGCTTTTTTTAGCTGCTGAATCAGCTTGACATCCTGTTCTCAAAATGCATATTGTTGACTTTTCTGTCTGCTTCTCTCTGAAATTGCTTGCATTTAAAAATAAATGATATGTCTCTGGGAAATGCAGTTAAAATGAAGGCTCCATAGTAGCTTTGACAGCTTGACAGTGTAACACCGTGGGGATGGAACAAGCACAGGGTGAATTAAATAAAAAACGTCCTTATTAAAAGCCACATCAGATAAACCACACCCGTACCATTCATACCGCCAATGGTCACTGACTTGTGTCAGGGCTCAACGGTTTTTCTGTAACTGAAGATTTTTGTCAAAGACTTCCTCTTATCATCGTTTTACAGTGAGGATACACCCATTGTAATACACACACACACACACACACACACACACACACACACACAAATTCACAGAAATCAGGCCTACGTGCTGAAGTGCACACACACACACAGGAATAATCTAGAATCAAACTCTACCATTTCTTAAAGTCGGGGTAATACTGCGAGTGGTGTTTGTCACAAGCCTCCTTCAGGGTGTTGTGGAAGTGAAAAGCATCTTCTTTACTAATATAAACTGGAGTCAGGTCTGTGCCTCCACCAAACCACCACTGCTTAGAGCCTGAACCCACACACACAAAACACAAAGCCAAGGGAGAAAGAAACAAGTGTTATCATTCATTCACTGATGCACTCAACAGTGTCACTGACACCAAGACACAACTGCTGACATCATAAATGACGCTCACCGTCTTCCTCCTCGATCTCAAAGTATCTGTAGTTGAAGTGCACTGTGGGGATGTGCGGGTTCTTGGGGTGAATAACAGAGCTCACACCCATGGCACAAAACGGCAGCTTACCTATGAGAAAACAAAGGCTCCAGTTAAGAGCTATATTGAGATTTAAACCTGCCAATAAATATCATAGGAACAGAACGTACCATCTTTCCCTTTGAGCACTTTTCCTCTGCTCCTCATCTGCTTGGCAGCCTCTTCCGTAAGGTGTCCAAACACCACGGACACATTGACCCCCGCCTTCTCAAACACCTTTCCATCCTGCATCACACAGCTGATTCCTCCACCACCTGAAACACACACACATACACAAATGGTGAAATACCAACTTCAATAGGCCTTCATAGTAAGGAATAAATAGCAGGCAAGACCCCCTCACCTTCATTCCTCTGCCACCGGTCCACCTTGAACTTCCCACCGTCCACCTCCTGCAGAGCTTTGCAGAAGTCGGCCTGCGTCTCCATGATCAACATCTCCATCCGCGTCCTCATCTCCCCTTTCCTCTCTTGCAGCTCACCAATGTCGGTCACCGGAGGAGACATGAACCCCCTGCACCTCTCCAAGATATCCCCCTCCGGCTGCTTCTCCTCAGCAATTGGGGATACTTTCGTTGCCATTTCGGCACGCTGGAAGTGGTTAGCGTTGGCTAAAAATCCTGCTACTGCCGCTGCTGCTGTGACGGCTGCGGCTCCAGTGAGCGCCAGGGCTCCCCTCCTGGTTCTCCCGGCCCCGGCTCTGCCTGCGGTCCCTTGGGACATGAACCGTACGCTGGAGCCCCTGGAAAACCATCTTGTACCCGGAAGGAGAGTCGTTAGCGGGCTGTGAGTGCAGGAAAACGGCGACTCTCCTGAACTAGCAAGCCCTTTCGAATATGAACTCAAACATCGTCTTGCAGTGGTCCTGGCCGTTTTGTTAACAGAGCAAAAGACAATGGTAGCCATTTGTAGGAAAAACAACCGCTCTAGGGCTATTTGTAGTTATTGTATAGTTACTTAAACATTATCAGAAGTTGTGCCTACGTGCTGTCATGTGTGTTATCAGTCAAGGGGGCGTGTAGTTCCTCGGTAGTAACAGATGCAATGTGGGAAATGTCGTTCTTTGAAGTTCACTCCACGTAATGACAGTCTACAAAAAACTTCATGGCCCGAAATGCAGTGCGCCACACACCAAATGTTGCGTTCAAATAATTGTAATATGTTTCGTATTTTGTGCTTTGTACGAAATTGGTACTTTTTATGCTTGGTTTATGTTTTGTTCATACAACAATACTATCCTAGATGCCAAAATTAACAACCATGTACAGGTATTTGCATTATATATATGTATTATAGTTTCCTTCTATAATAAAATTAACAAAATAAGAGTAATCGGATGACTGACTGTGCCTGTGTCATGTAGAACAAATGATGTGGCACACTGACCAGAGCCAACATACGGCTCTGACACTGACCAATGACGCAATGGCCGTTTGTGCTAACAAGATTTACAGAACATTATTTATTAAATGACATTTTTCTTGTAATTTATAGGGTAATGCTTTCTTTGGCAATAGTCTCTGTTTACAGCAGCCTTCTTCGTATTGACTAAAATTAATATAATTAATATACTAATTAATTAATTAATTAATTAAATAAGCCTTAAAATGAACTTCATAAGGTGATTTAGCAGTAATAAAGTAGTGATGCATCAACATACCAACTTGCAATGAAAATCAGAAGCTGTCTTTTATTTTTCAGTAATGAATCATCTTGTATAATCAGTAGGCCTACTTTTAGAACCTTAATATCTTTCGTATTTCTACTCAGTATTCAATTGTATTAGTACTTTAAGCGGTAAAACATTTAAGTACTTGTTCCATCACTGTTTAAATATCATAAAGCAAGCCATGATTTTCGCATTGTTTTATTTCTTAATCTCCTATGATAGGCTACTATAACAGGCAACTCGTTTGTTAAAGAAATAAATAAACAGAGAAGGTGGTATTGGAATTTTGTATACTAGCCTAACATTTCTCCGAGGGATTTCTGGAACAATGTGTGTGTTTTCTCTCGTGTGCATGGAGATGTTATTACTTAAGTGAATTGTGTGTCCAGTGTGCGCATGCGCAAGTGGTAAAGCGTGTTGTAGGTCTCTATGACGACGGGTCTAATAAACCTTTTAGGGCTGCAGAGGGACTGGAAGCAGATTATGTGCACAGGTGTTGTTCCACAGACTGCCAGACACTATGTGGGCCAGTTAGATGGAGGGATAGTTACAGAACAACCCGGCCGGATGGTGGTTACATCGCTCTTAACTCAACAGGAATACTAAGCAAGGACCCGCCGGTGCTGGTGAGTTTACTAACAATTGTCCCAATTATTTGCTATGCTTTTAATTCCCGGTAGACAAGCAACCTCACAAATCAGCCCCCTAATTCGGTCTCCTGTTTATTTGCAGCTCGTAAAACTACACAGATAAACAGGATTATAGTCTGTACATGTTGAACTCTGTGTTATAGCCAGTGGAATTGGTTCTGAGACACAACAGAGGCATAGCTACTGTAAACCTACATGTCAACAGAGAGGGCATATCTGTGACAAAGAACAACAACAAGAATATTAGTTCACTAGTGCTCTGGTAGAACTGGTTTCTTTCCAGTAGGTGACGACCAACCCTCAACAGAATTAAATTGTATACCCACAAGAAGGATTCAGATCTTTATTAATACACAGAAGCAATACTACAGTTAAAGTCCTTAAATTAACACAAAAGTGTTAGCACCAACATATTATTAAAGCAGCAAAAGTAAAAGTATTCATTGTTCAGAATGGTTCTTTACATGAATGCTTAAGTTATACTGGATAATATTTTTTGATATACTAATGTTTGCATTGCTTTATTGTAGCTTCATTCAACATTTGAGCGACATTCTGCTATTCCTAGCTCATGAGTATGACCACGGGATAAATAAGGTCTCATCTTTAATATTAGGTCGTAGTTTGTTGAATATGTTATATTTCTTATCTTTATTAACTAAAGTAATTAGTAAGTTAATGTATCACAACTGTAGTGATTTATAGAAGTACAGTATTCCCGTCTGAGATGCAATGGAGATAGAGTAAGGTGTCATTTAGCAGGGAATTCACACACACAAAATTGAATTACATTATTTAAGTACAGCCTTTGAGTAAATGTTCTTAGTAACATTCCAGCTTTTAATTTTTTTTTAATTTACCTTGTATATCCACATTACATAAAAGGATGTGTGGGAAGAAGGGGCAACACAACGATCCAAAAATTCCTCTGTAAGGTCTGTGTGGTGTCGTTTTGATTATCCAAATAGATGGAGTATAATCTGTTTTCCTCACGACCTTAGATGATGTTTAGTATTGCTTATCTGTGAACATTCTCAGTGATGAGAGTCATGAGATGTCTAGCATCTGACCTTTAACCTCTGTTGGCTATCACTTACCTTGATGTCATGCGGTGGTATTGACCGAATGTTGGCAAGAATCATTTGGGGTTATCTGGTCAGATGTTAAGATATCTTTCTCAGGCCCTTCTGCTAATGTGGCAACCATCTTGTGTGAACATTATTTCTGATCTTCTTCCAGTCAAGATTATGAGTGGGGTGGTTTGCACAAAGTCTCAGGAGGAATACGAGGACGACTTTGAGAAGGATCTGGACTGGCTGATCAGCGAGGAATCCCGGAGTGAGGGCCAGGTAATTGATTTAAATAACGTCTTTGGAAAGGCTGATAATTTCTCTTCTATATACTATTTGTTAATACTGCTTGTTTTTTAAATCATGGGAAACTAGGTCTGTGCTGCTCTACTTACTGCAGACTAGGTGCAGCATCTGTAGTGTTGAGTTACCCAGCCAGGCACATATCAGTGTATACATGTGAAACCCATGCTGTTGACATGCAGTGACATACTTTCACTGTGCACCACTGCTGGATGCAATATTGATGAACACACTAATGCATGTCTGTTATCACACCACCTAATACTTGCTAACTATTGATGTTGATTATTCATTTACCTTCAAACCTAATTAATTAATGCAGTTTTTCTGTTGTTCTGCACCCCAGGGTCCTGACTTTAAAGACATAGAAGCAGAAATTGACAAAGAACTGGAGGAGGATGAGAAACAGAAAAGAAAGAAAAGAAAGCCGAGAAGCCTTAGAGGAGAAGAGAGGCAAAAAATCAGAGGAGTTGAAAGAAGAGGATGAGAGGTGGCCCTCTCCTATGGAGCCATTAGAGTATGATTCAGACAGAGATAGCCCAAACAAGTCCTCAACCATAGTCCCACCTCCTCCAGAGATGGAGGAACAGACTGAAGAGGAGAAGAAGTACATCCTGGAGAAGATCCAGCAGGCTAATCGAGAGCTGCAGGACCAGGAGGCTCCGAGTATGACAAGGCGCAGGCGACTGCATTTTAAAGAGACGCTGGTGGACCTGGTGGTGTCTCCACAGCAGTTTGAGATAGAAAACACTGGGGTTACAGAAGGGGAGCCATGCACCAAGGATTCAGAGGTAGAGATCGAAGTGTCAGGGAAGCTTTCTGAGCTTAAACTTTCCCCTCGACAGGAGAGAGAATCTAGCAGAGCTGCGGAGAGTAGTGAGGGAGGGTTAAAGGAAGGAAGAGTCCTTGTTGAAAAGGATGGTAAGTTTGACCTAGTCAGCCTGAAAGAGGTGGAGAGTCTAGGATTGCTTCCTCCTATAGCAAACAACAACAACAGTGACTTCTCCTTCTCACGTCACACGGAGCAGACTGTGGGCTCCAGTAAGAGCTCCAGGTCCTCTGTCTCTCCTCGCGCCGTCTCTCACCCTTTCCATCAAGGCATAAATTACCTCCCCGCACCCCGACCTCCAGCCCAGCCCAGGAGCAGGCCCAGCTCAGCCAGCCACAGCCAGAGAGGCACCCAGAGAAGAAACAGCAAGCGGCGGGTGCAGTCGGCCACCGGGACACCCTGCCAGGCCACCTACAGCCTCTCACCGCAGCAGAAAGAGCTGCTGCAGAGGATCCAGGAGAGGAAGGACAGGCTGGCCAGAGAGGTAACAAAGAATACTTGAATGACAAAAAATAGTATATACTGTATTTAACCAGTAAGAGTACCACAGTTAGCATCAAAACAACCAATTATCATTTCCACTTGGAGCCTTAATTACTTAAAATACAGATCTAATCATTCTTGCTCTTCGTGTCAGGAAGAGCAGAGGAAACAGGAGGAAGAGGAGCTGAAGAAGCAGGAGAACGAGTTGGCATTTAAGGCCTGGCTGATGAAGAAGAGAGAGCAGTTTCAGGAGGAGAAGAGGATCCACAGAGCCCAGGAGATGGAGAGGAACAGTGCTAAGGTACAACAACAGGAGGCCACACAGCATGGATGTACAGCAGTGAAAGCAGATGTAGATACAGCAGATTATGCTTTATATTCCTTTTCTTTTATCAGACTCTAATAAAGTTTTCAATATCATCTTACCAATATTTATTAATTCTTTGGTATTCAAAGAGTTTTTCTCAAGTCTTTATCCTACTCTAAAGACATGAAATCATCTGCATTTTGTACAGCAAACTTGTTTAGGCTCAAGGTATAGCAGATACATTTTCAAGAAAAATTCCATAGCGCAAAAGGCCAAACATACTTTTACAATAAGTAGTAACAGTGATCTATCTTTAACGCACATAGAAATGAGCGCTTAGTTGGTTAGCATTGAGAGCCTATAAGATAAACAAATCAGCAATACTGTACTAAATGTCAAGTGCTACTGCTTACTAGATGTATGTCTGGCAGCAAGAGTCCAGCGACCCAGAGGAAACATTCAAGCGGTGGCTTCAGAGGAAGCAAGAGCAGCAGCAAAGAGAGAGACATCTGCTGGAGCTGAAGAGGCTGGAGGAGGACAGTGGTTACCTTCTGCGCAGCCGAGAGGAATGTGAACGTGCCTTCAAACTGTGAGTTCACCTTTTTATTTACATTCCCCACAACTACTCACAATATTTCGAAATGTCTCTCTATTTGAATCCTCATATATACAGTGTACAGTATATTAGCATAGGCCTATCTGACAATTTACCTATAGCATGCAAAGTAAGTTATTAGTTATAATTAGTAAGTTTGTTTTACATTATCTGTGAAATGTCTTTTTACACGTAGAAAAATGCCATGTTTATCTCAATTCAATTGTGTTTCTCTCCACATGTTTTCCTCATGCGTAAATTGGCATCTGATCATCTCCATCCTCTTCCCGTCCTCCTCAGGTGGCTGAAGCGTAAACGGGCGGAGAAGCGAGCGGAGCAGCAGGCGGCTAGAGAGCGATCCCGCAGGTTGGTGCTGGAAGAGCGACGCGCACGACGCATGAGGGACCTGCTCTGCACGGTCAATGAAACAAAGCCATTCAGATTCACTGAACAGCTGGACCACCGCTTCTGAACCAAACGGCACCTGAATTAAAACAAACACCACCTCAAACTCCGGACTGAGCAACACTACAGTAAACCATGTATTGTCCAGTTGTTGCAAGGATCTTGTTTTATCTATTTATACTTCTTGGTTGTGTTAAAGCACATTCTGAGAAGAAACAGTTTACCGACGTGACCTCCTCTTAGTGTGATAACATTTAAAGACTGAATGATTTTATACTGTATTTACCTTGTGTTGTGGCTGATGCACTTTACTTTTACATAGACATACAAAGATACCTTTGAGTTTACAACCGGTGACTTTAACAGAGACAACTGTAAAGGAATTAAATATATATCTATAAAAGGGAAATATGCCTGGTAGTTTGAGAGACAGATACACAAATAATGTATCACTTGCTTCATTTAAAATGCATTCTTGTTTCCTGCAAAGGAACAAATGATGAGATGAACAAATAAAACAATATACACAGTTAAATATAGATATGGAATTTTATAATTTTAATTTATAGACATGGACACATACATTTTTGTGTGCTACAGCATTTCAGAATTAAATATCAGTGAAACAAAAGTGGCCAACCTCATAACACGACAGGTTTAAGTTTCTGGTTAGCAGTTTGTATCTATGTAAAAAAAAAAAAGAAGAAGACGAAGCTTTTTGTACGTTTCTCTCCATTGGATTTACAGTGCACGACTCGACCTCTCATCTGTATCCTCAACACAATTATAAAGACAAAAAAAAAAAATAGATACATATTTATTCCTTGAAACAGGAATGATTGACATCTTTTATGAAAAAAGTTCCTCATATTAAATGCCAACAGTTACGTCAGCAGCTGGCTATTATTAAAAAAACACATAAATAATAGTAAAATATGTCAGTGAACATGTAAAACAGTATATTCTGCTCTGTGTGCCCAGAGAGTAAGGGGGATCACGCAAACAACAAAGGAAAAGAAGACATTTACAGTTTCAGACTTGGCACACAGAGGAGGACAGAGTGCATGATCATTAAATATTCAGCATATAAGAACATATCTCTTTCTTAAACTCTTTGTATGAGCACTATTATAAAATCAGGTACCCAAATTAGAAAAACAGTCCGTTTCTACATTGAAAATAGTTAATACTGGCACTATAAAAAATATTGAAGAACATTATGTTGTTAGTTATTAATAGTAATTGCAACGGTACCCTTTGTGAGTTATTTTAAAATAGAGACCACGAAAGTACGACATTCTTTGTAAATATCTGCATAGTGTTGATGAATAAAACCCATTAGATATGTTGTCCAAAACAAGGACAAGCACAACTCAGAGCAACAACAAAAAAAAGGACTGCCGTTCTTCGGTTTGGCTTCTTCACAGTTCAGTGAGATTACAGATATAATCAATCTTAGATGAAACAGTCTACTTACCAGGTACAACAAAACAAAACAGAAATAGTTGAATTTCAGAAGCTGTCGCTGGAGGGAAAGACAAAAGGTAAACTCAAGTACTTGTGGGTAGAGAAACAAAACAAAACAAAACACAAAAAAAACGACAATATTATTAACCTTGCACTTCAAACAGTACAAAAATAGAAAAGTTCTGATCCAAAGGCTGTTTCAATAAATAGTTAAAATATTTAGAAGGATTTGGTAGAAGGGGAAGAGGTGGAGCTTCTAAAGTTCATCTTTAGGGTTGATGTTGAGGCCTTGATCCCACACAGACTGTGTGTCCAATGCCTGGATCACCTCATCCGCCTGAAGTCTCTCCTAGCACAAAAAAAAAAAAGTTAATTCAGGCTAGAGTAAAAATTACACACCAAATAAATCATCTGAAGGGATTTCTTATACGAATAAGAACTAAAGGTTGTTGCTAGCCCATTGCTTTGGGTGAAATGGGAGATCCATTATTTCCTGTGTTTGGCTGACTTGCCTCCAAAACCTAATAGTACCTAAGTAGATCTATGGCCTTTCACTTATGGGAAAAATTTATGCCAGCCCCTCTTTTGGATTTTTCTTAAGACCAGCTTTTGTCATTTAAAGCTGTGCTGTTTTGTAGATCGACAAACAAACAGCTCTCTTAGGCAGTATTTATGTGCAGTGGGGTTGGGAGCTAAGCACTTACACATCTTAGTGTAAACATGGTCACATTTGCTAATAGCACTAAACTTGAAACCATCTTAGAATAAACATATTAACAGAGTAATTCTACTTCATGGTTGCAAGTGTTCTTTAACAGAAACATTAATTTACCAGTTCTCTGAAGAGCGGGTCCAGGGTGAACCACAGAGCGACGGCACACCTCTGCCCGCTTGTGACGGCCTTCACACCGTGTGGATTCTCCCCTCCTGATGAGAAACCCACCATCCGGCCGCACTTGGGCTTCACTGATGCCTGGAGAAATTGAGATTTAGGTTTAGTGACATTAGCATGTTCGCTGACTTCCTGTGCCGCAAAATCATTTTAAAGTAACTCTCACATCCAAGAAGACAGTTTCTTACCGTGACTGTTTTGGCATCCATTTCTGTGAATATAAACTCCCCTCCTTCGAAATCTCCATTTAGATATAACAGTGCACTGAAAAAAAAATAAGGAAAGTAAAGATCAGCACAAACTCAACTAATTGAAAGAGGCCATTGCAAAAAAGTGGGTTAATTATTTAAAGCAGTGTTAACAATGGCATCCTCTCACCTGTAGTCTCTGTATGTATACGCTGGAGGCTCCTTCCAGCACTCATTGGCCTCGGGGTCCAGCAGACAGTTGTCAGCATGGATGGGATGGCTGAGGTCATTCCTGTGATCCTGCTGACCTGTGAAGGACAAGCAATACACAAAACGCATAAATACAAATCAAACATCCTCTGTAGTTTTCAAGGTATAAAGCATGGCAAGACTTTTTATTAGATTGACTATTGGAGGGCGTTCTTTATTACAGTCTAGGCTGTGATTAAAGTACAAGAATTGAAGATTATTGTTACACGTATAACTTAAAGACTACTTTTTAAAAGACGGCACTTGTGAGGTCGGGTTCCTGACCTGTGATGGCTGTCCGGCACACTAGGTGTGTGTAGGAGAAGTGTAGGGTGGAGTTGAGCAGAAAGTAAGACTCGATAATCTGCCTTGCCCGCTCGCTGATATCATAGAACATGCGAGCACTCCTCATCGGCACCCTGCCCTCATAGCCGTACTGCAGGGAAAATAATAACAAAATGGAGCATGTACAGGTAAACCACAAATTAAGAAAGATGACACATTCTATTGAACACCACAGATGATGAAGCAAATGGTGCAATATTGCTGAGCCCATGGATTGAATTTGGACTCTTTTTAGCTCAGACAATATGCAGTTTTTTGTAACCCTGACAACAATCTAGTCTGATGATTAATGCAGTCATTCCTTTCTGTTTAGTGGTGAGTGTACCTGCAGGGTTTTTAGCACAGTGGCTCCTTCAAACTTCTCATTGGGAGTGTGTGGAGACATCCTCCCTCTGTAGCCGTCTCCTGCCTTGGTGACAGCCTGGAAGCAAGATTAAGATTCATAAGATTCATCGTAAAATTAGGATTTAAAATCTTAATGAATGGGATGTCCTTACATGTGCCAGGTCTCTGAGGTCCGAGCACTCCACCTCAGATATGACATGATCCAGCAGCACCCGCTGCGTCCCGTTCAAAGCCGCAGAGTTCTGCACCAGCTGCACCTTGTCGAACAGCAAGGGGCCACCTACACAGATCACAGAGCAGTATTTAAAAAATGCAACATGTTATCTTAGCAATGATGTTCAGAGATAATTTAACTGAGAGCTTCTTCTTCAAGGTTTAACTCCTGTTCTGCTTTATCTCTGGTTATAGTGAGGAGTTACCTTCTTTGAGTTGCTGTGGAGCAAGAGCAGAGATGTTCTTCTTCTCTGAGATGGGAACATACTCCATCCAACCGTCTGTACCAGAGGGAATCCTGGAAAAATAGAAAAAAATGATAATTGTTTTGCCATTAGGGGTCATAAGTATTATTTTATTTTTAAAATGTATTTATGTGGGCAATTTTGACACCAGCAAACACCAACATGTTATGTTTTGGTTTGAATTGATAATATAACAAATTCAAGCAGATACAAAACACCCTTATCGTTAATTTAGGGGGTTTCCTGATAAATGTCAGTCCAATATTCCTTCCCCTTTAGCTCTGTATCTGTCTCTTTCGACTCCTGAGGGAATATCTGGCTCTAAAGTTACTAAATGCTCCATTATGTTCACAGCTATTTGTTTACTGTGTCAGTCTGCTGTTTAGTCCAGAGTGTGTAGCATACAAATGTTTTTTTAAGAGCTGAAAAATAGTTATGAATGAACACAAACAGTAAAGTTGCAGTCCCCCCAGCTAAACAATGAGCTTAAACAAGTTATATAAATATAAATCCCTACAGAGTTCAGAGAAACAGTTTTTCTTAAAAGACTAAGGCTACACCTACAAGTTTGACAGATTCAGATATCTCTTTACCTGTTAGAGTCCTCTCTTCGACCTGTGCTGCTCCAATAATTCTGTAGGAAAAATAATGGAAATGTGTTAAATACACATTTTTACTTTCTAAATCTCTGGTGCCAGGGAGTCATATGCCAGTGGGATATGTTTCAAAGTGGCCAGCAGGTGTCGCTGTAGGCTGAGAGGATAGTGGTGGATGGTGGCCGCCAAACACCTGTTACCCTGCTTTGAGTCAGCCAGCAGTGGAGGCACATTAATGCCTTTACACACTCAGCAGGAGATCTGCTCAGCATCAGACACATGTGGACTGGCTTAGGGATATACGCCTGTTAAATTACACAATCTCCTTTTATTTCTGGGCAAACCTGGGAATTAAAGAGCACTGGTTTGCCAATAAATACTGGCAGCCTGCTTTGAGTGTGTGGTTACACATGGAAGATGAACAACATTTGGGATATGGTTGTATTCTGTTAACTCACCCCTTCTGTAAACTCTACACCCATGGTTTCGCTGCCAATCAGAAGGAGCTCCAGTTCCTGTTTGTGCCTCCTCAGGTACCATGCCGCATTCTAAGAACAACAACACACCAAACGTTAATGGCTAACAGTTTCCTGGGTCATTAAGGTAAATGTAAGCACATGCTTTAAGTCCGGGACAGATGTTTAGGAGGGAAATAACGGCAGAAAACATAGAAAAATAGACAATAGAATGAATTATTTTGCCAAATGAACCTATTGTATGACTTATAAAGGAATGTTTAAGCCATCAATAACATATTTAAATCACTGCACTCTTTCATTCCCCATAGGTACAGTAGAGTAAAACTATTATGGTTAAAAACGTATATCTTGGGTGTTGTTTCAAAGCTCATTGCCATAACTTTTCCAAACTCTTAAAGTGACAGTGTACTCCTTTCCTCCCACTCTCACCCTAAATGAAGGGAAGCAGGATGAGTTTCTGTTTCCCTCGGCTCTCCTCGCCTCAGTGCCAGGACTAATGGGGTATGATGGCCTCTCTGTTTCTATGTCCTCTCAGAGGGACAGTTTTACTACTGTTTCCTGCCTTGAGTGAAAACCTAAATAAAAAACCAAATGCTGTTTCTCCAGCTAAGATAATACAGTGCGAGTGGGTTCTGCAGTGATTTTGCATCTACAGGATGTTACAGGATTTTATTACCTTAATATCGATTTTACTATATTAAAATACTAAAAATGCGATGATGTACTGATATTCATTCACACAAGATAAGTCAAAAAGAAATAGGAAGTAATTCCTGCCTGTGGCCATTAGATTATCCTACTCCTCCCCAGGAGTTTCAGGCAATAGAGTCAAAATGTCACATGACTTCTTATTTTATATAATATTTGATTTATGGTATCTTTGTTGGACATTTTATTGCAACATTTTACTCCTTATGTTTATATAATACTTTAATTTTTCTATTTTATTAAAATGGAACAACTGTCAGCTGTTGAGTTGAGTATTATGAAACTCGAGCCCCCGATAGTGTTGTTCTTTTTGTGGTTTGAAAGAAATAGAAAAGAGAAGCTCTTTTTTTTTTTTTCCATCACCCTTAATATTAACATCCCCTAAATTGTTCCAGAGACTTCTGTGGGCACTGTGACATGACTTTCCTGCTCCTCGACGTTCCTGAAAGGCAGGATTCTTTGGCAGGGAGGCAGGTCGGCCTGGCACTGAGATCTAGGGGCTCTTTAAATGAGTTCCCCGAGGCCGGAGGGAGAGAGAGAGGACGCAGGGCTACCGACTGATCTGTGAACTGACGGGACTGAAAATATTTTAATGCTAGAAAAATGTATGCTATGAGTAGAAAAACAGAAAAACTGCAACAAGTAGGCCTCTCTTTATCACACACACACACACACACACACACACACACACACACACACACACACACACACACACACACACACACACACACACACACACACACACACACACACACACACACACACACACACACACACACACACACACACACACACACACACACACACACACACACACACACACACACACACACACACACACACACACACACAGTCCTTCTGGGAGTCTTGCTCAACATAATCAGTACCAGGCTTTGTAGGAAAAAGACAGTTTCTGTAATTGAGACTTCGACCAAGCACTGCTTGACTTTTCAAAGCAGCTGATCAGAGTTTGAGAAAGAACACATTCCCAATGCTTAAGTGGCTGATGGGTAGCCAGACTTAACTAATTACATTTTCTTGAGCAGGCAGACGTTCAGCCTTTAATCATTCAGAGTGGTATAAACACCAGGGGGGCAAGGACATCATAAAGAGCAAGCCCAGAGGAAGAAATATGTTGTCGTTAACACATTGATGTAGCAAAATCTGCCTAAAACTTCCAGCTGGACGAAGGACCTATACAAGTGTAAAGCAAACTTTAAGAGGCGATAGCTGCCAAGCGCGAGTAGCAAACCTATCCAAGAAATACAGAAAACAGCCTGGTTCCTCCAGTCCCCTAGTTTTCCCTCAAATACACACTTTTCCTCTCCCGTCTCTGACCTACATTACCTCAGCTGAAAATGTATACTGTTGAACTAATTGAAGACATTAATGATGATAATTGATGAGTCATCCCAATAACTATACCTAAATCCACAAGGAGAACAAGCTGTTTTTTCTTTGAGACATATTGCTCATTTTCAGCTTCATTCCTGTAGTTTGAGTTTTTACTAGGACATGTTTACAACAAGTACACACAACTGTATTGGTTGTCTTAGTTCACAGTCTGAGGGTTAGATACCAAAAAACAAGCACTCAAAAAGTACATTTACTATAATGTCTTTCTACCAGGAATTTTAGGGGGCATAATTCCCATGCCAAGTTATTGTCATTTTTTACAGAGAATAATCAATCCTGACATTAGAAATTGTCATGGTTTGTTCATGGCTCTCTAAGCTGTCAGCCGTCACCATTAACCCCCTCCACACCCAATGAGAACAGCAGATCCTGACCTCTCTTGGCTTGCCATCGTGTCCCAGCTCCTCTCTGTAGTAATCCATGTTGTCCGTCATGGACTCCTCTCCCTCGTGGAATAGCAGGTAGGTCAGAGCGCACTGCAGCGCCTCCTCCAGCCTGTCCACTGCACAGAGAGACAGAAAGCAGTTAAAGTGGTGTATCCTTTGATGTTGACATAGAAACATAAATCAAGTTAACCTTTTATAACCATTAGCATCATGGACTGGTTGCTGCTGACCAGTGTGTGTGTGTGTGTGTGTGTGTGTGTGTGTGTGTGTGTGTGTGTGTGTGTATATCAAGACTGACATTCCAAAACTGTTAATATAAAGGAGTAAAAGTGAGACAAACATACAGCAGGACGGTCCTGTACCCTACAACACGTATACAATCACACTTTAATTAATAATCATTAGACCACAGATCCACAATCACATCTGTAACCCCACACACACACACCTTGTGCCTTACGACAGCTGATAAGTGCACACACAAACACATTTTTTACTAGCTTGTAAAGATGAGGGTTAACCAAAGACTTCCTGTCTTGGCAGAGGCTGAGGCAGCAAATCTGCCGTTGTCAGCTCAGCTGTGTGTTCCCTGGTCAATAAGAGTCTGGAGATATGAGCTCAGTCAAACAGAAAAACGTCATTGAGAATTTATTTAAGAATCTGAGACAGCCAAAGCACAATGCTGCTGAGTGATGCCAAACGTCCACTGCTGTGTGATGTGAAGCCACTGAGGAGAGTAAATCACAGCAGGACACAGGTCAGCCCTTCAATCACTCAGATTCCTGACATGTGGCAAGGAGTTACTGCCATAGATTTATAATTTGGAAAAAGAAGAAGTAAAAGGCCTGCTGAATTGAAATCTGCCCAGTGTTATCCGATATAAAACATAGACTTAAAAGCACAGACAGCCAGAAACACACACGTATGCATGTCCACACACAGAGGCTGTAAAAAAAAAAAAAAATCAAAGCTTGCTCTGAGTGTGTTTGCAGAGACCCAATGATTCACTTTGCTTTATGAGAGCCACATGCTTACGGGTCATTAAATATAATCTAGTGATCTCACAACCACTCGGCACAATGACTTTCCCAACTCGCTTTGTTGTAGTGCCAACGCCCTCATTTAAAAGAGTTTTTCGTGACTACAAATAGAAGAGAATAGAACAGAAGAAAGACTTGAGCCTATCCTTTTATTCACACACACACACCCACACCCACCCACCCACCCACCCACACACCCACACAAACAACACCTGAGAGCCCCGACATGAGACATAGATATACCCATTTTAAAGACAATGTCAAGGGGTGCGGACAACTTTTGACCGGCTGTTTGCAGCTCCAGTTTCACCATGAGTTCTTGGATGTGTGTGTTCAGGATCAGTTTCGTTCCCTGTGCTTCATAGCTTTTTGAAAACACTTCAATCAGAAAAGTCGTTAAAATGAAATCTGTAAAAGGTCTGAAAAAGTATCACATTTATTGAACTTACCGTGGAAGTAGGCAAACTGCAGGTAGTCGTAGTGCAAAGGCAGGTAGTTCTCCATGGGTGAGAGGCGGCCAGGTCGGGTGGCGAGGTCTCGAACACACTCGTGTTCACAGTGCAGCACCTGAGTGAAGTGATCTGCAACCAATCAACAAAATGATTAATGATAAAAATCAGAATCTGAAATGCATTTTGTTGTGTGTTGGTTAAGGGGTGGAACAATGTTACTATCACCTATACTTGATGTGAGGTTATGAGTTTATACAAAACATCCGCCTGTTAGTTAACGCTTATTTACAAAACCTGCACATTTTTTCATTTAACGTATAACGCTTCTTTCTTTCTAAATGTTTCAAAGCTCAAACTGAGGTGAAATCTCAGCATTCATATTCTCAGCTCAATCTCAGTTTTCCATAGTGCAGAGGAACATGTCCAAAATACATCTAATCAAAGTACTTCTTACCAAAATGGCATTTAAACATTTTTGCAAGAGGTCTTTACAATCCGTTCATAACATCACTTTTTGTCCTCCAGGAATAGATAGAAAACATGATGTTTTTTTCATCTTTACTGTCATAATGATTTGATCAGTCACCGTTATTTCAAACCTGTATTTTTTAAATCAACCCAGAACAGTGGCCAGCAGCTTCCATCACAGAGTTTATATATTCAGTATGAACAATACCACTGAACCTCTCTCTGGTCTGTTGTAAACGTAATGCTTCAATGCAATACGGTGACTATTACAAATGGAGCTGAATGTAATGAATTGCTTGTCAGCATTACAGTCAGTCTGATGGAAGCTAATGGCAGCAGATCTCCAGCTCTTCAGGAACCTGTTTGGCACTAAGGCGCATGCTTAAAACAACATTGAATAGCTGATGGTGTATTTGTTTGTTGTATACTATACTGCAGAGATTACTATTGGACATGAGAACATAGTGTATCCTTATGGTTGCCTAAACTGAAAATAAACTTGTTGAGATAGTATTTGGTGCCTCTGCTTTGACGTGTTTACATGCTTTAATGTTCAAAAAGCTCTTTATTTTTCTATTACTTCCTGTGCAGCAGCACCTCTTTTCACCCTCTGTCTGAAACCAGAGGCCAGTCTGCTCCGATTGGTTAGCTGGCCGGCTCGGTTGTGATTGGTCAACAGCTTAGAGAAATCAAGCCCCTTATCCTATCATGTACAATGTGATGGAGCATTAGCCAATAGAATTTCAAGTGCTACATAGTGATGTCATTATGTTAGAGAAGTAAACAAAGCAGTCTAATGTAGGTGTTTCAGGCAGGGGGGGAGGGGTTGTGTGGAAGAGTAACTCCCTTTGGAAGGAGCTTTGGGAATTTAGCCTTTAAAGACCATTACATCTAACACACTACAGGAAAGGGAAAACCCCAAAAAGCACAACAGGGACTCTTTAAAGCACCTCAGCGGTGTCTTTTGTTCCCTTTCATCCAGTTTTGTTTTCAAATCAAATACAGCATTTCCAACATCACGTTGTTCCCTGGTGATGCGAAGTAGATCAAGTTGTTTACTTTATAACAGTAAAGTATTTTTATGTCTTCGTGTTTCCAGAGGGTTCGACAAACAACAGGATTCATCACCACCTCATGGACAACAGATTTTACAGTGTGTTACATATCATTTTCTTATGTCGAGAGGAGAGCCAGACAAAGAGATGATAGCATGTGTGTGTTTGTGTGTGTGCATGAATATACAGTGAGGTCATTCTTGAGCAGCTGCAATGCTACTTTACTCATGTTCAGACAGCATTGCTGAGTCTCAGAGGTGCTGAAATATGAAATGATTTAGGCCAGCATCGTGCAGCACTGTAAGGGGCTTCTTTTATTCTCTGAAAATCAAATCACAACATGAGGAAGCCATTGTAAGAAAAACTTTCTCTTTTATTAAACCCACAAAGCGGATTATATTACTCTCAAAAAATACATACAGGTCATCTTAACATAAATAAACATCATAATCACAGACCTTTCTACCGTGGTGCTATGGAAAATAATCCCTTGATGGTAAGTAAAACAAAGCATGGCCAAAACTAATTACCTATGGTTTCTGTGTTTATGCAACCAGGCCATACATTTTTGAGACAAAGCACACTTGTCAGAAATTAAGCTGTGGCTACTGCACAAAACTTGCCTTGATTTCGAGAAAGAAAGGCCTGACTCATGTCATCAAAAGCCAGACTGCCCAAAGTAGATGTGTATGTTTAAATGTGTAATCCCGTAATTATGATCCGATGCTTTGCTGTGGATACACACATCCCTCCACATCAAAAACGCCTGATTCTCTGCAGGAAGATAGTTAAGGCCGACATCACTCCTATTGGCTGCCCAACATGATGTAAACAAGATAAGATCTTAAAGCGGTACATTAAATGTTTCAGTGATTAGAGCTTGTTGTTTATGAAGCTCATTAAAACTGTATGATTAACACTCGATGATGAGATAACACGGAAGTTCCCCTCTGTAGCTGCCAGTTTGATGAAAGCCAGCGGCTACAGGGCTGAACGTTAAATGTCTCACAGTGCCCTCTCGTTTTTCTGCTCTCTGTTTAGGGTACAGAGATCAGCAGCAGAGAGAGGGAGAAACACTGAGCTGTGGAGACTGGGATCAGTGCAGTTTTCTTTTTATGTTTTTTCATATTTACTAACATTGGTTTTGAATCCTATCCTCGGACTGCATTCACATGATTTGCGATTTTGATGATTGGTGAAAACACCTTGTGCCCCTGCTAGGTTGCGTCGCTTGGCACAGCAATAATCTGATTGGTTGCTCAGCGAAAGGTCAGCGGAAATTGAGGTAAATGTTTAAATACTTTCAATTTTGAGCGCAGAACTCGGCAACAATTTCTAGCGCCGCACGTCGCCGAGGGTAGACTTACACCAAGCCGGATGTCAGCGCCCCCCTCCATAGAAACACAACAGCAAGGTCGGTTGGTAAAAAGCTCTAAAACCTGAACAGTCCCTAATAATCTATACTTTCGGATCTGCTTTTTATTTAGCGTAGAGAGGATGCTAAAAACATACAGTGCAAACTCAATGCACCCAAACGTAATATATTGATTTTAGCAGTAAATCAATGGGCTCTCTATTGTGCCGTGAGTCTTTCTGCATCATGGCTCAACACGTCTGAATAGCATAATAAGTCAAGTTTAATGACACCTGAGGGCCTGTAATGTGGCCTCTTTTAAAGTATTGTGATGATTACATGAAATTTATGAATAAAAATGTAAGACCAAAAATGTTCTGGATGCAGTTTGAGTAAATGCGTTTACCCAAATCCTCAGTGATGTGGTAAATGAAAAACCAACAACATTGAAGGAAGGAAGGTGAAGGAAGTCTGTGGACAAAATATTTAAACTGTTTGGAGGACCTGGTGTTCCTTAGCTGTGGACATTTTGTAACCCTTCTTATTTCAAAGTTATTCAAACCAAAGCATCAGCATATACATATCTCTATTTCAATATGTTGAACTGGTAAAGTGCCAGTAAAATCCAAGAGAATGATGAATATGAATATTGATTGTAACTAACAGTCTTTTTCCTAATAAAAGGGATAGCTAACTGTGTCACAATAAAGCCTCAACTGTCAATATTTCTAGGGAAAAATCCAGTTAAGAACACATACAGTTTATATAACAAAACACACATTCTCTTTTCATGGCTTTTATCTCCTCTGCCTTTTGCCTCCGTGCCAATCTCAATCCAGTGCCAAGCCACTGCCAGGGAGATTTGATCAGCGAGTGAGCATGAAGGGCCTTGTACAACAACAGCTGAGTTTGGGCTCAGAGCCACTCAGTACAATCCTCGTGTTGGGGGAGCAGTCACGATAAGTTGACAAAATGCTCCACAACCTAACTGTCCCATTCCTTTCATCCAGGACTGTAATAGACCTCTGGGTCTTTTCAGAAACACTAAAGACAGGATTTATGAAACCACTGTCAGAGGGCGGTGTGTCTAAAATCAAGACAAAGTGGTATTTACAAATCCACAGAAAACACAAAGGTGGGGTTCCTCAGAAAGCAGAGAACATTGGAGGAAGCTCTTAATGCATTGCAACAGAAGGAGGGGATCAATTTAGAATCAGCTCATACTGGGAATAACATTTTGCAGACCCCCTTTATCCTCCAAAGCCCATTTTAAGTACAGGTATAAATGAATTTACATTATTCAGCCCAGGGAGATTTCTTTAGATACTTGTGTATATTTGCAGGTCAACAGCTGTTTTCTTCAGTAATAAACCTGTTTAGATGCGGGCTCTTACCTGAAATGAGTTCATAAAGGCTGTAACGGTAGCGGAGGTAGTCGTGGCCCTCGAACCTCTGTGGCCATTGACACAGGGCCCGGCACTCGGAGTCTGCTTTATAGTACTCCACCAGAGCCTGCTCGAACAGAGCGATGGCTTCCTCATGGAAGCCTTTATCATACAAACTCACTGCGCCAGCAAAGGAGCGCTGTGGTAGAGGAGAAATGGAAAAATTATGAGTCAGGAATGATGGGATGAGTATTTATGATCTACAGTGTGCAGTAAAGTTATTTATGTAATGCTTGTATTGACATTTTTGTACATGAGCAAATATTTGTTTTCACTTTTAAAGTAAACCTGTAGCCAGTTCATAAAAGTTTAACAGGACCTCTGGTGCACATCATTATTCCTACAGCATGCACGATCATTTGTTTGGGATAAACAGAAGGAGCAGGGTATGGCTTAGCCTGAATGTCTGCCAGTCAGACAGGATTCCCAGTTTCCATACTTTATGAATACTTTCAAAAAAGGATCAATATGTATTTATGGTCCCTGAATAAATGTTGGTTTGGATTGGAAAGTTAAAAAAAAGACACAGAAATTGAGGATAAGTTGGAATAAATAAGATATTGCAGTTGTTATATCTGTTGAGCTTCTCTGAGAAGGTAAACATGTTGGAGCTTGACAAAGAGAGATATGTTTCTGTACATAAATGAGAGCACAAAGGATCCAAAACTGTACGGCATTCAGGGTTTAACAGCAGGATAGCACTTAAATGTCTAAAGAGGTTTCCAGTCAGGCCATTACCACAAAGGCTCCTCCATACTGTCAGTGACAAAGCTGTCATTTCCTTTTAGGAAAGATGAGAAGCACAAAAAGAATCTAGACATTTTGGCTATGATAGAAAAAAGAATGGCAAAAGGTTAAATGTATTATCTTAAACGTTATCAGGTATGATTGTCAAGGCTAGAAGGTAAGGTATAACAAATAAAAGCGATGAAATAGACTAGAATAAATAACAGTTAACACTGTTCTAGATCTTACCTGGTGAGGCCGGGCTTCTCGGTCCACAAAGTGGTCCTCTTCGACACCCTTCAGGTCTTTGTACTGCTCCAGGTTCTGACTCATCTCCACATGCTCTGGGTTGGCCTGGAAATAAGTGTGAGCCGCCGCTGCTGCCTTGTCAGGCTGCTTCAACTAAAGAGAGAAACAGAGAGAGAAGGAAAAAGCGATGTTAGTCATTAATGACAAAAACTACACAAAATAAATGAGTTTGTAATTTGATGAAGCAAATGTTTTCTTAAGGAGTTTTGAAATGTGTTACAAAAATTATGAAAACATTTGAAACGAGTTTTAAAATAAGAAAAACAGACAGACAATCTGCAGATGTTTTTCTGTAGTGTTTTTTGGACAACGAAACAGACTTAAATACGAGGGTGCATTCAAGTGTTTCCTATTGGCAAGTTATTTGGAATCAACTTCAAGGAAGTAATATTTCTGAATTGAATTAATTGGAAAGAGGAAAAATGAAAAAGATTTATGGCCACAAACCGTTTCCATCTACATCCTGTCATTAAAAAAAGCCCTCATCATAGCAACTAATGTGATGGATGAGGTCTCTGCACTTGAAGCATTTGAACTTCGTGAAAGTAAGGGAGTATTTGAATAAAATAACAGACCTCCCATCCTCTTTCTGAGAAATGTATCCAGCATAAACACAGCTGAGGGCTAGATAAGAGACGTGCGAGTAATACTGATACAGTGCAGAACATGTCTTAAGATTAAAAAGGATATAGAGCAGAGCAGCTCTCACATGATTGACAAATAAAATAACACAAATGGAAAAAGTACTTTTGAATATGTGTGAATATGTTTTATATACTAAAGTTGATGTACGCTATGCATGGAAGGTCATTTGAAATATATATTTATTGTTTAATTTAAACCATAAAGGGGACATGCAAATAACAAACAGAAGTCAGTGAGACACATGAAGCTTTGTTAAAAAGTAACATGTAACTTTTTGATATGGCTTTAGATAAAATACCACATCTTTTTACATGTTTATTCAAATATCAGCAACAGGTCCCTAGTGACCACAGTGATGTCCTGAAATGTTTATTTTCTTTACTTATTGATTAATCGACTAATAATTTTAGCAGTAGATCAAATGTCGAATCGATAAAAAAGAATATAAAGAATATGTTGACGTTTGTATGTCAACAGAGCAAGACAAATTCACTTCCATTTCAAATATATTTCAAAACAAACTATTTAACAATACTACCACAATTAAGGAAGTGGAAACATTTATTACAAGTAACACAATAAGCCTCTGCCCAATCATTACCACTGCTTTCCTCTAACATGTCAGATATATAGACCGTTACGCTCTGGTATTACACAACACAAGTTCTCTCAACCAAAAAATACTTTGCTTAGAGATCCCAGATGTCTGGTGCAAGCTTGTTTCTTGTAGATTTAAGATGATGCTTATCCCTAAAAACACAGATCGTTTCAGAACAACTACGACCAAAAGCCACCATAAGATCAGAAGACAAGATCCTGAGATCATACTTGAGCCTCAAAATAGGTCAACTTACATAACAACCTTACACAATAGTCTTTTACTGCACAGTACGACATACTCAACACAGCCAGTTTACAACACTCAAGAGAGAATAAGTCGAAGATGTATGCTGCCATGTGACATTTGTTGCATTTTAATCTCCTAGAGCAGGGGCGTCCAAACTTTTTTCACCGAGGGCCACATACAGAAACATACGAGCTGGGCCACTTATAGAGGTGAAAATTGTCTCAAAAGTTAAGTTATAAGTTAGCAAAACAAATCAAATGTAGGTGAATAATGCGCGATACTTGAAAATGCTTTCAGAAAAAAACAGCCTACATCCCGTCTGTCTTTAGGGTTTCATTTATTTTGTTGGCAGCGCATTCCTTAAAACAGAAGCCTCAGATTGCTGATAATGAGTAAATATGAAGGTTACATTTCAAGCTTGTTATAGAAATAAGTTATTGGGTTTTTTTTATCAACTAAGGTTTGTTAGAAAATGTTTTACATATAACATATATATTTGAGAAGTACAATATAAGATACGCAAATGTTTAATTTGTGGGCTACATTCCATTATACTTTTAGAATTTGCAGAGGGCCGATTCAAAATGCCCTACGGGCCGCATTTGGCTCCCGGGCCGTAGTTTGGGCACTCCTGTCCTAGAGCATAAAGTACTGACAACTGAAACTAGAAACCAGTAGAGTTATGATGTGTTTGATAGCAACTGAACTGGGAAAAATGTGAGTTGAGCACGATACAGAAGGAGGATGACAGGACGAGAAAATAAGATGCAGACAAGACACAGAGAGGTGAGAGTAGACGGAGCTTGCTCTCTTGTGAAATATTTGCAGCAACGCCTCTCAGTCACAGTAACTCAGAGACATCTGATCACATTTGTTTAGATCCTTCATGGTCCCAACAGGTGCAAATGTGAAGCAGATTCCAGTGTTTTACAGTTGAGAAGGTCAGTCTGGCATGGCTGCCAAAACCACAACAGGCTGAGAGAGCTTCTCAACACACCCAGCCTCTGTTATGACACTCAGCACTGATCCATGTCTGCCAGGAAAGACATTTGTTGTTATGAATACTTTAGTTCTGTTTGGGGGGGTTTATGAGGTGAATTGGCAAGATAAAGCTTGGGAATTCACACATTTATCCAAGAAATCTGGGAAATCTGTACACAGCTGAATGTACAGAAGTTGAAGTTGATACAAAAACAAAGCACAAAGAGGAAAACTGTTTCCACAAAGGCTGCACAATGCATAATAAAACAGACACTGAACTACTGTTCTGATGGAAGAAGCAGAAATTCTGTTTCCCACAAACAACCCAGTTCCTTATGAAGAAGGACTCTCCTGTGAGACACAACTGGGTCTCTTTCATGTGGTATTTGAAGAGGCAGGAGCGAAAAGCCCAGCTGGACATGCTTGGTTACCCGTGAAAGGCCAAAGAGTTGCAGTGGCGTCGGGTGCATTCCTGGTCAGATCACCTGGCTGGAGCCACCGGGAGACATACCATGACGACTATAGGAAAGGTGGGTGGCACATATTAAGTCCTGTGCATGTGCACTGCATGACGCATTTAATTAAATACTGTATATAAAAGCTGAATAATGCACAACTCTAAACAAGGTTAACTTGTATTCTGTGAATGATCACAAAATTCCAAGAGCAGTTCATATTCCTCATGCCATGCATTAAATACTTAAAGTGGGCATTCCTATGCTGTTATACTTACAGTACAATTGATATTAATTGGGGATGATGAACGACCAACGGCAGTTTTGAGGACTTGTATTTATTAAAATGCTGGCTGACAGATAATGAACAAACAACTACTTTCTCCCTTGTGTATTTCTAAGAATAAAACACTCAAATCAAAACCAGTTTGCCAACTGAGTTGTTACGAAAAATGCAGAGGTAAATCACAATCAGAAAAAGTAGCAATAGATTGCACATTTAGAAAAGCTGATTAAACCGAAAACTCAGTTGCAACAACTGAGCACACAATAAATCGTGGAATGCAATAAAACGCTGATGAAATCATTTTAAGTGGATCTGGGGGTGTAAGTGATGGCGCAACCTCAAACACAGAACACAGCTCTATCACGTTGCCTCTGCTGCTGCATTCCTGACAAAGTCTCCCTAAGGTTAGTCGTGGAAAACATCCTCCTTAAAGACACTATTATCGACCTGGCTTAACTGGATTTGATTATTATCTGCTGATATGTCTTTGGGAGACTCAGCAGACGTGAACTCACCTGCCTCCACCTCTTCTGGACCTGGCTTCCCTTAAGCTGATGAAAAAAATGGGCTATGGACAGGGTCAAATGTAGGTCACAGTGCTGGTCACACACAAAGCTGTTCTTGTCTACTGTAATATCTATTGCCTGGGGAAAAGAAATCCCAAAAGTTGTGAAAAGATTGAAGGCTTTTTTCCTTTATTGACAGGATTTCACAATCATAGCTAAAATTACTTGAATAAAAGAAAACCTTATCTGTTCAGGAGTTATCTGGAGCATTTGGGCAGAAATTAAGAACAATATATATATACTGAGTGTTTCATTGCATGACTAACACTTGGGTGATAGATTTACAATCATTAAAAGCTGAGCCCACACATACAAGATGGACAGGCACTACTATATTATGGAGCTGGATAATTCAATATGGATGATTTCTGGGAGTACTGTATCAAACTGTCAAAAAAACACAAAATACTCCAAGCTTCTGGATTGAAAACAGATGCTCATATATCCACCAGAGTGAAAGGTTGAAACACCCTCTCATGAGAGAGCAGAAATCAATCATGGGCTTCTTTAAAGTGAGATTGCCATCATACTGAACAGTGTATTGCAAAACAATGCAGCCTAGAAACAGTTGGGAGTGGGTAAATCAAAAAGGTTCATGCCTTGTCTGCCAAAGAGGAGAAAGTGGATACTAAGAAAGTCATTATTTTTCAGTGAAAACCTTAGTCAGTGTTAGCCACTTCGACATATATTTTTACAGTGCTCGTTATTTTGCTTATCAACGTCCAAAATGGTCTGACACAAGGATTTCAGGGATTGAATAGCAGACTACCTTGCTGCTGGAGGTACCTACATGTATACCATGCATTTAAACAGGCAAACTATCTATTCTATTCTGTGTACAAAAAGGAAACTGACTGGAAAAAGTACTTTTCATATAGAAATCAAAAAGTTGCACAAGGTTACTGCAGTGTTGATGTAACTCTTGAAAACATCTGTGCTAAATAAATGTTTCTATCTTTCAAGTTCAAAACACAAAAAACATGTTGAGCTAGCAAATCACAACAGCTAATTTGATCTGAATTCTATCAGTGATTTCTGACATGAATCTGAACAAGACTTAATATCAAAGTAACTCTCAAATCCTGCCATTAAAAGCAAACCTTTGAACACATCAGAAGTTTACATGTCGTACCACATGAGTACAGTTTTCCTCTCACATGAATTTCAAAGGAGCACCTGTAGAGGTGAATAACTAGCACTCAGTGGGAGCCCTCAGCTTACCCTCCTCACTAAACACAACCTGTGTCAGAGCTGCCGGACCGCCCTGCCACTCTGAGAGACGTGCTCTGATGTGGGCACAGACAGTGCCAAGGCAAACGCACATTTGCATGCCTTTCTCCTCTGGGCCTCATGCTTGATTCACAGGTATTTAAATAATCCTGGGCTGGCGCCACGGATGCAGAGATGATGTTGTGACAAAAAGCACGTATCCAAAATGCCACAAACAAGCCTTGAAACAGTTACAGAGAGCTACAGAAAGTGACAGAACTTGTCCCAAATAGAACCACCACCCATGTAATGATAGAGGATTTGGAAAAATGAGCTCAACAAGGGTGAAACCTGGAAAGCAGCTGTCCTAAATAGACAAGCTGTTCCCCAAGAGGTTACTAAACTAAGTGCAGTGAGCAGTTTAAAGGCTGTAAAGTGTAAACTCAAGTGCTTGTCATTTTGTTGAACACTCTGAATACCTCATCAACCCACAACATTCTCTGGTCAGATACGGGGGGTGGGGGCCTGCAAAAGCAATGCTCATACATTTACTTCATGTCGAGATGGGCCAGATGTGCAGGGATGAGACAGAGGACAAGGTTTGTAAACTCTCAAGCATAACCATAAATGAAATGAAAGTGTGTGCTGTAACATTCATATTATCTTGTGATTTAATTAAAAACAATTGTAATTACTTTTCCCCCTCCCACACTGTTGCTGCACAAACTAGTTTCAAGTGTTCCCTCATCTTAAAGGCAGTGTTTAGACCTGCAAGGACACAGAATCAACTTTTACTGTCAGTCAACCCAAACTCAACTCACAGTTCACTGCATTGGCCAATCAAATGTGTACATTCCTGCATTGCAGTTCTGCTGTTTAGCTCCTGCTCATCAAACAGAGGGTTAGGTAAGAGTTCGGCAGCTGATAAACATTAAAACAAATTCAAAGTACTGAAATTGGACTTCTTTTTATCTTCTCACACATACAATTAACAATACACCCACACCGTTCCAGACATTTTCAGTCACTCCCCTTAAGTGCTAATTGCTTATGTCATACAGCTGCAGTGAAATGAATCATTTAGCCTGCTAAATCCTAAATAACCATTCCTGGACTAAATGGCCTCAAGCCAGTTTGCAATGAACGTATTCCAGCAGAAACATCTGCAACAGTGATAACAGCATCCTTATAGAGCCAATAATGGTTTTAAGTTGAAGTATGAGGGGGGGTGTCTGCTTAAGAAAGGTCAATGTGATACAGCTGTTTAGGAATGTACCTCAGAGGAACTCAAATTATCAGAAAAAACACAAAAGAAGTTTCACCTCAACCTGTGCTTGTAAAATCTTTGAAGGATGGAAAGAAAAGCTTGTCTTTAAAACACATTAAAGTCAAACTGGGATCTGGTTTGAAATATAAAAGGATAATAACTATCAAAAGCAACCTAAATCTATGGATTTATAAACACATTTGTGCGCCACAGCTGGGCCCTAAACCTTACAGCCATCTGCTTAAGGAGCACTTATATGTTTGAACGTATCCCAGGAGTGTTTTAATGGGAAGGATATTTACTCGTCTCTAAACACAGTAGTCATTTTTCTGACCAGACCAATGGGAAAGTTTACTGTCACTAAACCAATATTTGTGTAATGAGTTGGAGGGTTTGAGGCCTTTGTCGCAAATATCCCCCAAACAAGCACGTAAAACACATAATCATCTCACTTTGGGTCGAGAGCAGACATAACAAAGCCAAACATTTCAGCTGTTTAGACACAACATGATTTAAAGTTTATGATGAGAGAAGAAAGTCCATGTTTGCGTTTACACTGTAAATGGTTCACAGCAGGAAACACTTTGAGGAAAGGGGTGCTTCGCTTCCTTTTGGCTTAATTTATGAGAAGGGTTGGGTATCAAAACTCAATACTGTATTGGTACCACTTGAACTGCGTCCGAAGCACAGACTACCAACAACTGTTGAATTACTCAAGAGCTTAATAGTTATTGAGCTGCTGCTTTAGTTAAATATTATTTTAAAGATTGGCTTTGGTTCAATTAACAAAAAAGAGTACCGTTTAGTTATTAGTGCCAAAACTCAGCTTTCATATTTGTACAACAATAGGTCAATACAAATAAAAATAATCAGATCACTTTAGTAAACAAGTGAAAAATCCATAAATCTAGAAGAAGTCCCACTGTATAAATAAAGCTGGATATAATAGAGCTTTTACTTTCCTATAATAATATATATTTTTTTCCTTTAAGTTCGCTATTTTCTTCACTCAGCTTTCCCTTTATGATAATATTCATGATCATGGAAAATCAGCAAATAGATGATGTACTCTCATTGAATGCAGAGTGGTTTTTCTACTCATATCAACAATGAAGTCTCTATGTTTTTCAAAGTCATGGTCCATTAAATTGATGAGTTTTGAGCCTGAGAAAACACATGGCACTTTGATATGAGCATCAGGTTGGAAAGAAGAATCAGAGTACTTCCAAATACATGTAAATCATCAACAAATGGAAGAAGATTTGGGTTTACATTTCCATGATGATGAGAGTTGCATATGCCTAAAGACTCTATTAAGTCAAACTTTGTGTTGCCAGTGATAGTTGTATAAGCGATGCGGAGGCGAGGTATTGGCACCAATGCCTGGCACAAGCAATTCACTGTAGGAAAGTTTGTCTAACTGAATGATTACCTCCCCATGAGGCGAGCACCCCACTTCCTTCCACTCTGGATCGTTTCAAAGGCACACAGCGAACACTTTG
Organism: Eleginops maclovinus; assembly: GCF_036324505.1. Classification (NCBI taxonomy): domain Eukaryota; kingdom Metazoa; phylum Chordata; class Actinopteri; order Perciformes; family Eleginopidae; genus Eleginops; species Eleginops maclovinus. The sequence continues at coordinate 19,166,906 of NC_086357.1, read as the reverse complement.
ATTGACGATTCAAGGAACTTCAGAAATTCCTGGAAGTCTGGAAAATAACTTATGTCTGTTTTCAAGTGTTTACACTGAAAGATCCCCTGTAAGACAATACAGCAGAACCCTTGACTTAAGTAGGGTTTGACAAGATGATGCGGAAGACATTGTAGTGGACACACACACTTGCACATCTTTAGAAATGCACACTTGAGCACCAAGAACGAAGCGGGTGCTCATGATGTAAGTGTGAGACTAATTGGACAGGAAAACATTACAGCCTCGACAAATGAAACTCTCCATCATTTACCCTTAAGTCTTTCATTCCATTAACTTTGATGGACAAAAGGCTGCTTCCGCTTATGCTTACTGTTCACACAGGCCGCATAACGTCTTTACTGTACAAGGCAGGTGTGAATTAGACGCTTGATAATCTCAGCTAAATGAACCAGACAAGGGTTTGTTTTTGCTCTGCTGCTAAATCAAATAACACTTTAACACAAGACCTGGACTGTAACTCATATGTTTGCAATGCCAGGCAGGAAACCAGCCAGCCGGTCAGTGTGTACATTACATGCAACATGGCCAACACGTTAAGCACATGCTGTGGAAAGAAATGAGGGGAGCTTTTCCTCTATGTGATGTCATGGGTTAAAGTTGTCCACCTTGATGTCTTCCCTCCCTCTGCTCCTTGCTCTCGACATCGAACCAACCCTCTTTCTCTCATCTGTCCGTCCCGCTGACAGCTCAGCACAGTGGCCTCTTTCTGCTTGTCCTCGCCCCACCCTGGGCCGGAGTGTGTTCCTCCTAGAAGGTCATGTCAAAGGAATGCCTCACCGCTGTCGCTGCTAAAAAGCCTCTTTCATTACCCAGTGATACACACAGGACGAATGACAGCGTTCACTTTTTTCTTCACTGGTCTTCAACTATCCTTAAAACCCCCAGCAGGCAGAAACAGTCCATCAATTAGAAAACTGTGGTAGAACAATAACAATGCCACTGTTGACTCTGTGTTGTTGTTGCATGCCTGAGCTGTGTGCGCTGAAGCTGCTGGCTTGGATTAGAGAGAAATATGAGTGAACGTATTTGAGCAACGCATCCTGAACTCAGAAAGATTGTGGAGCAGCCCCTCATGATCCAGAATAAATTAGTTATCAAAACACAATTAATATCTATTATGAGCTTATCTGGATCAGGCAACAGGTCTTGCTTTTGGTGCATCCGTAGTTGTGTCTGCCCTGTGGCTGACATCATTTGGCTGTATAGAAAGAAATGACTGCTTCCATTATCGTCTCCATCCCCATTGACAGCTTAGTTAAGCTTTGTGGGAGTTAACACTGAGAGGCTACACAACATTTTTCTCTAAGCTATCCTGAGGCCACCTGACACCACACCGGCTACTGTACCCTTAGTCAACCATCACACTCTTTCCCATGTCTGATCTTGCTTCCTGGGCAGTTTCAGGACACACAAAGGCAGCTTTGTATGGAAACCTCAAAAACACAAGGTGCGTACGTTTTAAGTAGTGCAGACGGGCTGGAAAATCACCTATAATGTCTCCCTCCTCCCCCGTCGCCTAGATGCCCTCCGCCCGACACCTTCCTCACGTTCTCTCCTGCCCAAAATACAGTAACACACACACACTCTTTTCTCTCTGGAACTTCTAAATACAGCTGCACACGCCCACTGACCGACGTCTTATTTTTACGCCACAATCAAACTATCTATTCTATTCTGTGTACAAAAAGGAAACTGACTGGAAAAAGTACTTTTCATATAGAAATCAAAAAGTTGCACAAGGTTACTGCAGTGTTGATGTAACTCTTGAAAACATCTGTGCTAAATAAATGTTTCTATCTTTCAAGTTCAAAACACAAAAAACATGTTGAGCTAGCAAATCACAACAGCTAATTTGATCTGAATTCTATCAGTGATTTCTGACATGAATCTGAACAAGACTTAATATCAAAGTAACTCTCAAATCCTGCCATTAAAAGCAAACCTTTGAACACATCAGAAGTTTACATGTCGTACCACATGAGTACAGTTTTCCTCTCACATGAATTTCAAAGGAGCACCTGTAGAGGTGAATAACTAGCACTCAGTGGGAGCCCTCAGCTTACCCTCCTCACTAAACACAACCTGTGTCAGAGCTGCCGGACCGCCCTGCCACTCTGAGAGACGTGCTCTGATGTGGGCACAGACAGTGCCAAGGCAAACGCACATTTGCATGCCTTTCTCCTCTGGGCCTCATGCTTGATTCACAGGTATTTAAATAATCCTGGGCTGGCGCCACGGATGCAGAGATGATGTTGTGACAAAAAGCACGTATCCAAAATGCCACAAACAAGCCTTGAAACAGTTACAGAGAGCTACAGAAAGTGACAGAACTTGTCCCAAATAGAACCACCACCCATGTAATGATAGAGGATTTGGAAAAATGAGCTCAACAAGGGTGAAACCTGGAAAGCAGCTGTCCTAAATAGACAAGCTGTTCCCCAAGAGGTTACTAAACTAAGTGCAGTGAGCAGTTTAAAGGCTGTAAAGTGTAAACTCAAGTGCTTGTCATTTTGTTGAACACTCTGAATACCTCATCAACCCACAACATTCTCTGGTCAGATACGGGGGGGTGGGGGCCTGCAAAAGCAATGCTCATACATTTACTTCATGTCGAGATGGGCCAGATGTGCAGGGATGAGACAGAGGACAAGGTTTGTAAACTCTCAAGCATAACCATAAATGAAATGAAAGTGTGTGCTGTAACATTCATATTATCTTGTGATTTAATTAAAAACAATTGTAATTACTTTTCCCCCTCCCACACTGTTGCTGCACAAACTAGTTTCAAGTGTTCCCTCATCTTAAAGGCAGTGTTTAGACCTGCAAGGACACAGAATCAACTTTTACTGTCAGTCAACCCAAACTCAACTCACAGTTCACTGCATTGGCCAATCAAATGTGTACATTCCTGCATTGCAGTTCTGCTGTTTAGCTCCTGCTCATCAAACAGAGGGTTAGGTAAGAGTTCGGCAGCTGATAAACATTAAAACAAATTCAAAGTACTGAAATTGGACTTCTTTTTATCTTCTCACACATACAATTAACAATACACCCACACCGTTCCAGACATTTTCAGTCACTCCCCTTAAGTGCTAATTGCTTATGTCATACAGCTGCAGTGAAATGAATCATTTAGCCTGCTAAATCCTAAATAACCATTCCTGGACTAAATGGCCTCAAGCCAGTTTGCAATGAACGTATTCCAGCAGAAACATCTGCAACAGTGATAACAGCATCCTTATAGAGCCAATAATGGTTTTAAGTTGAAGTATGAGGGGGGGTGTCTGCTTAAGAAAGGTCAATGTGATACAGCTGTTTAGGAATGTACCTCAGAGGAACTCAAATTATCAGAAAAAACACAAAAGAAGTTTCACCTCAACCTGTGCTTGTAAAATCTTTGAAGGATGGAAAGAAAAGCTTGTCTTTAAAACACATTAAAGTCAAACTGGGATCTGGTTTGAAATATAAAAGGATAATAACTATCAAAAGCAACCTAAATCTATGGATTTATAAACACATTTGTGCGCCACAGCTGGGCCCTAAACCTTACAGCCATCTGCTTAAGGAGCACTTATATGTTTGAACGTATCCCAGGAGTGTTTTAATGGGAAGGATATTTACTCGTCTCTAAACACAGTAGTCATTTTTCTGACCAGACCAATGGGAAAGTTTACTGTCACTAAACCAATATTTGTGTAATGAGTTGGAGGGTTTGAGGCCTTTGTCGCAAATATCCCCCAAACAAGCACGTAAAACACATAATCATCTCACTTTGGGTCGAGAGCAGACATAACAAAGCCAAACATTTCAGCTGTTTAGACACAACATGATTTAAAGTTTATGATGAGAGAAGAAAGTCCATGTTTGCGTTTACACTGTAAATGGTTCACAGCAGGAAACACTTTGAGGAAAGGGGTGCTTCGCTTCCTTTTGGCTTAATTTATGAGAAGGGTTGGGTATCAAAACTCAATACTGTATTGGTACCACTTGAACTGCGTCCGAAGCACAGACTACCAACAACTGTTGAATTACTCAAGAGCTTAATAGTTATTGAGCTGCTGCTTTAGTTAAATATTATTTTAAAGATTGGCTTTGGTTCAATTAACAAAAAAGAGTACCGTTTAGTTATTAGTGCCAAAACTCAGCTTTCATATTTGTACAACAATAGGTCAATACAAATAAAAATAATCAGATCACTTTAGTAAACAAGTGAAAAATCCATAAATCTAGAAGAAGTCCCACTGTATAAATAAAGCTGGATATAATAGAGCTTTTACTTTCCTATAATAATATATATTTTTTTCCTTTAAGTTCGCTATTTTCTTCACTCAGCTTTCCCTTTATGATAATATTCATGATCATGGAAAATCATCAAATAGATGATGTACTTTCATTGAATGCAGAGTGGTCTTTCTACTCGTATCAACAATGAAGTCTCTATGTTTTTCAAAGTCATGGTCCATTAAATTGATGAGTTTTGAGCCTGAGAAAACACATGGCACTTTGATATGAGCATCAGGTTGGAAAGAAGAATCAGAGTACTTCCAAATACATGTAAATCATCAACAAATGGAAGAAGATTTGGGTTTACATTTCCATGATGATGAGAGTTGCATATGCCTAAAGACTCTATTAAGTCAAACTTTGTGTTGCCAGTGATAGTTGTATAAGCGATGCGGAGGCGAGGTATTGGCACCAATGCCTGGCACAAGCAATTCACTGTAGGAAAGTTTGTCTAACTGAATGATTACCTCCCCATGAGGCGAGCACCCCACTTCCTTCCACTCTGGATCGTTTCAAAGGCACACAGCGAACACTTTGATTGACGATTCAAGGAACTTCAGAAATTCCTGGAAGTCTGGAAAATAACTTATGTCTGTTTTCAAGTGTTTACACTGAAAGATCCCCTGTAAGACAATACAGCAGAACCCTTGACTTAAGTAGGGTTTGACAAGATGATGCGGAAGACATTGTAGTGGACACACACACTTGCACATCTTTAGAAATGCACACTTGAGCACCAAGAACGAAGCGGGTGCTCATGATGTAAGTGTGAGACTAATTGGACAGGAAAACATTACAGCCTCGACAAATGAAACTCTCCATCATTTACCCTTAAGTCTTTCATTCCATTAACTTTGATGGACAAAAGGCTGCTTCCGCTTATGCTTACTGTTCACACAGGCCGCATAACGTCTTTACTGTACAAGGCAGGTGTGAATTAGACGCTTGATAATCTCAGCTAAATGAACCAGACAAGGGTTTGTTTTTGCTCTGCTGCTAAATCAAATAACACTTTAACACAAGACCTGGACTGTAACTCATATGTTTGCAATGCCAGGCAGGAAACCAGCCAGCCGGTCAGTGTGTACATTACATGCAACATGGCCAACACGTTAAGCACATGCTGTGGAAAGAAATGAGGGGAGCTTTTCCTCTATGTGATGTCATGGGTTAAAGTTGTCCACCTTGATGTCTTCCCTCCCTCTGCTCCTTGCTCTCGACATCGAACCAACCCTCTTTCTCTCATCTGTCCGTCCCGCTGACAGCTCAGCACAGTGGCCTCTTTCTGCTTGTCCTCGCCCCACCCTGGGCCGGAGTGTGTTCCTCCTAGAAGGTCATGTCAAAGGAATGCCTCACCGCTGTCGCTGCTAAAAAGCCTCTTTCATTACCCAGTGATACACACAGGACGAATGACAGCGTTCACTTTTTTCTTCACTGGTCTTCAACTATCCTTAAAACCCCCAGCAGGCAGAAACAGTCCATCAATTAGAAAACTGTGGTAGAACAATAACAATGCCACTGTTGACTCTGTGTTGTTGTTGCATGCCTGAGCTGTGTGCGCTGAAGCTGCTGGCTTGGATTAGAGAGAAATATGAGTGAACGTATTTGAGCAACGCATCCTGAACTCAGAAAGATTGTGGAGCAGCCCCTCATGATCCAGAATAAATTAGTTATCAAAACACAATTAATATCTATTATGAGCTTATCTGGATCAGGCAACAGGTCTTGCTTTTGGTGCATCCGTAGTTGTGTCTGCCCTGTGGCTGACATCATTTGGCTGTATAGAAAGAAATGACTGCTTCCATTATCGTCTCCATCCCCATTGACAGCTTAGTTAAGCTTTGTGGGAGTTAACACTGAGAGGCTACACAACATTTTTCTCTAAGCTATCCTGAGGCCACCTGACACCACACCGGCTACTGTACCCTTAGTCAACCATCACACTCTTTCCCATGTCTGATCTTGCTTCCTGGGCAGTTTCAGGACACACAAAGGCAGCTTTGTATGGAAACCTCAAAAACACAAGGTGCGTACGTTTTAAGTAGTGCAGACGGGCTGGAAAATCACCTATAATGTCTCCCTCCTCCCCCGTCGCCTAGATGCCCTCCGCCCGACACCTTCCTCACGTTCTCTCCTGCCCAAAATACAGTAACACACACACACTCTTTTCTCTCTGGAACTTCTAAATACAGCTGCACACGCCCACTGACCGACGTCTTATTTTTACGCCACAATCCTCTGATCTCACACTCCACCAGTTTCCATTCACATAAAGGTGCCTTTTTCAAGACTGGAAAAACACCCTCTAACTGGAACCAGAAATCTGAAATGTGACTAACAGTTGTGTTTTGTCTCTCTAACTTTGCTTTCAGTAGAGATGTGCTATGTGTATTGAAGGTGTATACAGACTGGAACTGGAGCCCACACATCAGAAACCAGCAGGCAGCTTTTTCCTCAGAAACCTCTACTGTGTTGCAACAGCTTAAAGGAATAGTGTGAAATATACTTTTTTGCTTTCTTGCTTAGAGTCACTGCATATCTGTAGGAGTTGCAGTACGCTGCTCTTCCAGGCATTTAATGCCATTGGACATGTTATTTTCCCATCTATTTATGCTGTTAAATCCAATTCTTTTATGTTTTATTAATGGATATTGTGGAGGTTTTAACACTTTTATCGGCATTGTAGCTGGTGTGACACCATACCAAGATAACTCCAAAGAAAGCAAAAGCCAGATTCTTACATTAAAGGGGCCCTATTATGCTCATTTTTCAGTTCATATGTGTATTTTGTGCTTCTTCTGTGACATGTTAACATAATTAAATGATTTAAATGGCCTTAGTTTTCCTGCCTGTGCTGCAGCACCTCTTTTCACCCTCTGTCTGAAACCACAACCCAGTCTGATCTGACTGGGTTAGCTGGCCATCTCTGTTGTGATTGGTCAACCACGTAGAGATGTCCCTTAGCCTGTCAAGGACAATCAGTTGAAGCGCTAACCAAAAGAAGCGCAAGTGTTACATAGTGATGACACTATATCGCTGAGGTACACTAATGAGTCCACCTAGGGATTTTTGCCTTTGCAGACCATTTACAAGCGCAAAAACCTATATAATAAACTACAGGAAAGGGAAACCCCCCAAAAGCATAACAGGGCCCCTTTTACATGTTTGTCTCAGAAGTTACCAATATCTCAGAGGCGAAGGACTGAACCACTTCTAAATGTTGTAGACCTTTAACTATGTTTCCCTATAAAGCTCCAGAGATGAGGGGATTTCCCTTCTGAGATGAACTTTACAAGGTCCAGCACATTTGAAGGAACATTTACGAGCCCGCCACTCACAGAGCTGGGGGTTGGAGGTCACCCGTTCATATGAACATTTGCACATTCAGCGTTTCCACTGGTTGTATAAGTAGAGGTGAGCATGCTCTGAGGTTTAAGTATAAATCTTAAGCAGACAAATGTTTAGTTCAAACACAACAGAGTCTTCAAGAAAGCACAAAGGAGTATGCTATGATGAACTGTGTGTAAGTGTGTGTTTGTGTGTGGCAGCCAGTGTGTGTGCCACAGCAGACAAAGCCAGCATTCATTAAGCCACTCACTGCAGTTCTCACCCTGTCCAGCCCCTTCATACCCTAGAGAGATATAAAATATAATTGTTCATGCTGAAATCAATCTAGTGTTCAAACAATGAGACACTTCTAAAAACTAACACGCTATAAACAACGCCCACAACTCTCAACTTGAGCTGGGAGACTGAAATGCATCTGAGAACAAATAATGGATGCAAGAATCACTAATATTTCTACATTAAGAATAACAGGAGAGTTTTACATTAGGAAACTATTGGAAGCCATCAAACATTTGCCTTTTAATGCAAAACAAATCGGAAAAAACTGAAAGTGAGCATGAAGGAGCAACTTCCCATGTCACTCAAGAATGTTTACCAGCATATTTGATTATGAATAAGGGGCTGTCATACCGGAAACATCATCATCTAACAGACTTAAAAACCAGCTGATTTTGAAGATATGAAACGGTTGAAGTGCCCTGGAGAAGTATTTCCTGGGTCAGACTTCAAGCAAAGCTTTTTTTTTCTTGTGAATAGACACACCTTTCTCTGAGGGCTAAATCAAACAATGACAGAGCAGCCCAATGATTAAGCATAGACACAGCCCATCAATCAAGTTGCAGCCTTCTGAGCCCTGGAAGAGAACCCCCCAAGGATACTTCAGACATGGAAAATATCAAGAAATGTCCAAGGAAATAAGCCAAAACAGAAAAGCCTGCATGATTTAAGGATTACCTAAAAGGAGAGAAGAATGCATTTCCCATAGTCTCATTCTTAAGCTGCTAGTGGTATGCCTGCTTGAGACTAAGCTAACCAGATCCTTAACAAAGCATGACTCAAATGACCAGTAGTCCATCATATGAAGCCTTCCTCTGCCTTTCAGTTCAGTTTTTCTGAAGACAAAATGGTCCTGTGACAGGTTCCTTGCCAAAAGAATAATCTTCCCATGCACCCAATAGGTGAGATGAAGTTTACAGTAAGTGTCTCTCCCCTCCCTTTGGCGATATCATCTTAGTTCCCCTGCAGAGACCACCACTAGAGAGGATGCAACCGGATCCAGGATAAGATCCCTGTGGGGCTGAACAATCAGACGTTATGAGAGGAGAGGAGCTTAGTGGTCAGCTGCAAAAGGGGAGGCAAGAAAAGCAGACACAGGTTGGAGTTGTAAACACTCAGCGGGAGGTAAAAGACAGATTCCAGCTGAGAAGATATGAGCTGTGTCGCTTTAGGCTGCTGTTGTGAGAGACAAACATGAAGCTTCTTGTGTTTCCCTCCATCTCTTCCTACAGCAATATAAAGAACACATGGTGCTTAATATCATGCAACACTTATCCTTGCCTGCTATACATTTGCATTGTTTCACATCCACCACCAGCTGGGATTGATTTAGGATGTTTTTTCATTACAGAGCGAGTTCAGCTGATTATTTAAGATTGGCCTCTGGCGTCTCATAAATCTGGGACAGTAGTGGGAGGCTTTTTTGTTGTGTTGTCCAATAAAGAAAAGAAAAACAAAGACAAACCAAACCTTTAATACCTGTGAAATATATATGTGTGGTAAATCAAGTAAGCCTATTTAAGTATGAAAACATCAATACAAATTAGAACCAACTGTTGGATGTACATTTCCTTGACAGGCTGAAACCATTATTGCGGATAAAAGGACATTCTTGAAATAGAATGCCTCCAACCAACAACCGAGAAATCTTTTTAAGCGGCAACGCTAAAGAAAGATTTGCATGAATATGTGCAAAAACACACACTTCTACATTACCCACTGGGGGATCTTGGCACAGACTACATTCATGTGACAGCAACAATAATTCACATTTATTGTGACTGCATTTTAAGAGAAAAACTACACTCTGCACATTATGTGATGATACAGAGGGTAATAAATCTTCAGAGGTCTTGTCGGGAGGAAAAAGCTGACAAGACCTAATTTCAGACATTCTTTCAGCCCGACACCACTTCCCTCTGGGGAGCCGTTTCAAATACCTTGCCACCTTGCCCTGCCGGGGGTCCACACACCGCCACATTTCATCTGGCTTTTTATACACACTCGCTGTGAATTGGAGTGTGTGGACAGGTGTGCGAAAAAACTCAAAGTTGTGAATTTGTTTGTATGTGTGAGAGGCCATGTCTGTCGGCTGGAGTGTGAGCCAGTGATCATAACTCTTCTATACGAGTGTGTGCACACATGAGAACATGAGGGGAGTTACTGCAGACACTGTTCTCTAAAATACAATTGGGAAAGGCTTTGCTGTGAGACCTTACTGCATATTAAGGGCTAGGGGATCTAAAGATAACCATGATCTTTATATATTATGATACTTCTTACCAAATATAAAAGGTAATGTTCTGGGGTTGACCTCTGGTATGTTGAACAAATAAATTAACAATGAGACTTTTGATGAATAATGATCATTAATGTGGATTGAATATGATTGTTAAGGCAATAACAGAACAGCTAGGCCAGTTCAGACAATTACATCACGTAACTGTGTTGTAGCCTTTCAAACCAGAAATGGAAAACACAAATGCAATATTACAAAATCTCGAGTCTTATATCACTATGCTTATCATATTGATTTATTGATCAGCCTTATGAAAAATAATCAGATTTTCACAAAAATGTTAATTACAGTGTTTTTTACGAGGTATCCTCCACTCAAATAACATCACCGTCTTTGTAGCTTAATTGGTAAATGTAATTGTGGCCCCCCCAGGGAGTGGTGGAGGTAAATCTCTTCAAAGGCCTTGGAAAGTGATTTGCGCTTTCTCCATAAACACCACATGCTCCTGTTGCTGCTGTCACATTACATGAATCTAGTTTTCTTGACACACAGCATGATGACTGGAATTCAGTCCAAATAAACTCTCACACTCACACACCACGCTTCAGATCACATGATATTGATTACATGTTCCCAAGATCCATATGATCTGAGTGTGTGTGTGTGTGTGTGTGTGTGTGTGTGTGTGTGTGTGTGTGTGTGTCATGTACTGTATATGAGAGGATCATGTCTACAATAGGCAAATCCAAATGATCAGTTTTTGCTGCATTGCCATCAAGTTAAGTGTTGATTACTCTTTGTTTTGCAAACTCAGGGATAAAGACATATGTTTTGTGAAAGAAAAGTCAGTATATAAGTCAGTGTTAGCAAGCAAGTCTGTGCCTGCCCACCTCTTCCTGTCTACGGCTGAACCCCCTGCGCAGACGGCGACTCGCCTTTCTGCATTTTGCTTTGATGTGACTGGCTGTGAGCGGCTGGACAAGGCTGAGGTCAGGGGTCGTGTGTTGGCAGGCTGATAACTTAGTGGTGAGACGTCCCAGGAAGGAGCATGCTTCACATTCTCAAACAGTGACAGAGGAGCTGTGGTGTTAAGATGAGACAGTCAGAGCTGGATGCAACTACAGCAAACCAACATATGGAGAGAAACTCGGATGTGATCATAGCTCCAATAAAAGTATTTTCATTATAAAAGTTTCAAATGACATTTTAGATGGAGTTAGGAACTTCTTTGACTCAGGAGCATTTCAGAGTATAGCGGAAGCTAAGTTTGTCGAGTGGATGATAGAATTTGGATGTTAAGAGAAGGGCTTTGAAGATAGAAAATGCACAGGAAGCGCACCTCTGTCAAGTTTGAAAGGAGTAATAAGGTTTTCCACCTTGATTCCAACAAAAGTTCTCCATCTTGTTGTTTTGTAACCCATAGCTCAGAAATGACCTTTTATAGAAATAAGGTAAAGCCTTTTTGCCTCTCTGAAAAAATACATTATGCGGATAAACCATCGGCATAATGACCCTCACTAATTAGACCACTTTGGACAAATGTTGGGGAAAAGTGGTCACTGATTCTGGGTAAAAGACAATGAAAAATTCTTATATCCTTAGACTATAGGCTATAGGGTGAGTCATAAGAGAAAACCTTGATTTCCGCTGTGGAAAACTCAGCTAAAGACTTTCTTTTATTTCTCAAATTCTTTCCTTTAGTCTTTAAACAGTGTGTTTTACTATACATCTGGAAATCAGGAGAGAGATGTTATCAAAAGCCTCAACCAAACTAAAATGTGGTTAAGGGAGAGTAGCGACAGTGGTAGAAACCAGCATCTCGCTATGAAAGACACTGTGTGTTGGGTTGATAATAGGGTAGGACTGCAATGCTGCAATGTGTAATGTTGGTTGTGGTTTTGAACAGCATGAATGAAACAGTCAGGAGTTGATCCCGCTTGTAGTTTCAGTGATGCTGATGACTCATATTTGCTGCTACAGCTTCAGAATCATTGGCCAAGCACATGGAGCTCTTTCTGAATAATGTTACAGAATGAGCGCAGTCCAAACCTTACCTAGATACAAGCTAATCTTTCACAATCATACATTTGGAGACCTGGCAATAATATGTTCCATGTGTATTTCCCTTAAATATGTTTCCAGCAAGGATTTCCATCCTTCATTATGAAAATCTGCTTCCACTTTACTTCTGCAATTCATTGTTCTTTGTTACGAGGGTACCCCTCTCAAGCCTCTGCTGCTAGAAGTACTGGGAGCGCTAGTGATGTGTGTGCACGCTGATGGAAACTAATTGACCTCATTTGAGTCCAAGTCTGTCCATTTGGTTTTAATTCCATGCCAAATTAAATAAAGAGTAAAAGTCTGTGTCTCCATGATTGAACCTATTCAGGGAAACGTAGCTCTCGTAAGCTGCAGAAACTATGTCCAGGCCTCAATTCTTCACGCAGTGATTGGTGGAGAAAAAGGGACGACCTGGTCCAGATGTTGGCAGTTTGTTTACAATTCTACAGTATTTGCTTGTGTGTAGATAACTTTGTTTGGTTTCTGTTTCCTGTTGTAGAAAACCCTGTGTGGTCACACACTGAGAGCCCAGGTGTTGTAAAGTGTCTGTGTGTACATCAGATTATGAGTGTTTATGTGAATGAGAGAAAGTATGATATAGATACAAGTAGCAGGGACACTCAGAAAGAATGTTGTTTAAAGGTCTCCTATTATGCAAAATGCACTTTCTGCTGTCTTTTATACATAAATATGTGTCCCCGGTGTGTAAGTAGACTCACAAAGTGTCAGAAAATACAAGCCTCTCTCTTTTCCTCCTTACCCACATCTCTAAAAATGAGGGTTCAGACAAGATGATCCAGATTTGCTTCGGTTATGACGTCATATCGGAAATGTGGGCTGGCTTTACATTGAACTCCTGGCAACGTCCCATCCACATGACACGTCCCAACCTATCATACGCAATATACAGTCGCGGGCTGAATCCCCTCCGCATCACCTCTTTGTGTCTGTGTGTTCAGCAGGATGTCTGCAGGAGGGACTTAGAGTTGTTGTATATATAATACATATAATGTCACTGTTCTCTTTGTAAACACTGAGAAAATAAGTGTTTCAGAAATAATGCTTGATGTGGTTTGGAACATAATATGGGGTTTAATCACGGCAGCGTTTAGCTGAGTTTCTCCGTTAAAAACTTCTCTCTTCAGACAGAGAGCTGCATGCGCTCCAAAGGGGCATGGCCAGCTTCAGGTCAGCTCAAATTTAAAGCGACAGTCACAGAATCAGCACTTTGGGCTGAAATAGAGAGCTACAATTGGTGATCTGTTTGGTATTTTGAGCAAAACACTTCACAGACATGTTTTGTATAGATATTGCCCTACAATATATTGTTGAAATATAGCATAATAGCAGGCCTTTAAAAGTTGAAGAAAACGTGAAAAATAATGATCAATTTACGAAGCAAGCAAGCATATATGGTTATGGAATGGGTTTTACAAAAGAAGTTATACAAAGCACCATAAAAGTAAATATCTCTAACAAAAAAAAAGACCACAGCCCTACACCAACATCAGAAATTGAGCCTCTAACGTCCCTTAAGAAGACTTTCACCTCAATGAGAAAATCAACAAACAACAAAGTAGGCTTCGATTTCTGATGAGCATGATTTTCATTTTCATACAAGATTCCACAGGAATTTATCCAATAATTGTTGAGATATTTTAAGTCTGAACTGAAGTTGTGAATTGACCAACTCACTACTCAAGTTAGGCCACAAGCATGGCTAAAATTGTGTTTGTTTTGTTTAATTGTCACTCTCTGAATTGTAAAGGGTTTTGGTTTTTGCCATTAGCAGATGGACTTTAAACCTCAGGGTAAATATAATATAGTTAAAAACGATAACAAATGTAAAAGGCTTGAGAACAGCCTGCGGCTTAACGGTCTGACTGATGGACAGGCTGTCACGATGGCTACCTATAAAAATGCAATAATGGTACCCAATTAATCCTGACACTTTCTTAACAACAAACCCAGCAGTAGCAACCTAGCTGGGTTTGAAAAAGGGGTTTCTGTATTTGTTGATTTTCATGATGGTTGAATGACTGACAGCAGCTAATCCCTCCATACCAGTCATCCTGAAACACTTAGAGACAGATATTTCCATTTGCATCCCTCAGTCTGCGCGGCGAGGCGGCCCACCTGGCAATAGTTTCTGCTGCTGTCATGCTAGGTCACAGGCAATAAAATCAACACACTTTCTACCGTAAGATCGGACACCGGCCCCTTCCTCCAAATAGCACCCCGGGAAATAAAAACATGTGCGGAGATTACCTGTCGAGGTTAAACAAGAGTCATTTTGAGATCAGCTTTGATTCGAGAGAGGTGGAAAAGATGTGTGTGGGCAGAAGGATACATGTGTGGGGTTATTGCTTGTTGATGTGTCCCACCTGCATCAACTTCCCCTGGATGTGTGTGTATTCTAGCATGTGTACACCTCAGGCAAGGGTTTGTTCGAGCCTCTGTGTGTCCATACATGAGTGTGTGTATCTGCACGTCAACCCGTGTGCACGCCGATCTCCCAGCTTGGGTTGAGAGCTAACAGACGCAGGAGAATAAATAATGATGGGATCTGAGCCTCAAAAAAGGGCACAGATGGTTCTCGTTAATTTTTTTTCTAACTTGAACATCTCCATTGTCAGCAGAGCATCGCACAAACACAGACGGAGACAAACAGTCCTGGTTTTCTTCAGCCAAGCACCACAATACAGGCTAAGAGCATCACTTCAACCAAGAATCTCAAACATTCAGACTCTGGCAGCTCTGACACTTCACTTTAAAACTTATTTTCAGGGCTGTGACATTGGCATGAAACAATGCCAGCTACCACTTAAAATAGTGAACAGAGAGGCTTCTGGACCTCAGCTATTGTGAAATCCTGAGTGAGTATTTTGAGATGTTTGTTGGATGCATGTCACCTGTTGCTACAGAGGTGAGAGACTCAGGTTCAGGTCTGGAGTCCATGCCCTGTTAAACTACTAAGGAAGTGGTTTGGAAAAGAAGGAAACGCAGGAGGTCCAGGATTAGACATCTGTTCATTATAAGAAGTCTGCTTATCCTATGCAGAGAATCTAGGTTGTAGCTGGCATACTGTGGTCAACAGAGCGCCCCTCTAACATCTGATTTTGCTTCACAAACACATCCTGAAGATTAAATTAGAATAAAGTCTTTATAACATCTTACAACACAGTTGATCTGATTTAACAAGAATGAAAACACAGAAAGAATATCTCAAAATATCTCCATAAACAACTGCAAGGACCACATGAAAACCCACACACATCCAAAAACAGGGCAATTAAAGATTATGGAGAAAGTGAGAAATACCAGACAGGCTTTATAGGCGTACCCCAGATTGCATTCACATTATCTGGTTGGCATGGGACACTTTTTAAAAATACCAACAACAACAACAACAACCAACTTCCCAAATGCTTCACTGGATTTCCATAATTTGCTTGGTACAGTAAATAGGGATACACTTTAAGCCGTATGCACTTAACAATTATTAAGAAAACGCACAATATATTATCCCCAATAAAACCCACTACATTCTTAAGCCTTTTTTCTTTACCTTTGCATACAGTCATTAGAAAATTAGATCTTCTGCCAGTTTAATAGACACATAAATCTCCTGTAAGTTCATGCCTAAATGATGGTGCTGCGATCACATAAAGAATGGATGTTATTCAGTTATAAGGATCATAAGGATATATAGATTACAGCTGTTTTAACGTTCTTGTCTGTCATTAAAACGTACCCAATATAGCAGATAAATGTCTTTAATTTGAAATACTGGTCAGGACCAAATTTAGACCTATAAATTACTCTGTGGTTCCTTTAAAGCTGTGAGGAAAACCACTGTGAATTGACCACATGATGACAGAATATTTAAAAAAGGGAAGCATGTGTCTTTATGACATTCAAACACTTTTAGACTAATGAATAAATGTTTCTCTTTAAGCCTGATACAGAGTCACATTCTTCATACACACATGCTGATCCAAACATCCTGATCCAAACCGGGCAGGCTGTTGCCCCTCTGATATTTGTAATTACAGACACGAACATGAGATCATTGGGCTGAGACTCAATGGGAGGAAATGAATAGAGGAAAATGTCTGATTCTAAACGTGGACAAAATTCATACTATGAGCCAGGAGGCCAGGGAATACAAGTTAACTTAATCAGTAGTTTTTGAACAAGAAGACAAACAAGGTGCAAACAGCTGTATCATCTATGTATGCTTACAGTTGTTTGTGCCTCGCTCTGTTTTACTCCAATGCAATTTTACCTTTTTGGATCCATGTATCTACAGATCATTTTTTATTTTATTGTTCGCCCTTGTCTTTTCTTCCAAATAAGTTTTACCAACGAAGTGTTTGTTTACAACCTCGTGATTGTCTTACTGTTAGTAAGTTGATGAAACGGTTTTTGATTTAAAAAACGAATCAATAGAATTGATTGCAATTAATTGAGATCACCTGTTGCACGAGGTGTGGATACCGGCTCCTAATTAAGAATTAAGAGCAGCTTGCTGCATTTCCCTCTCAGCCTATCAGTGTGACAACACCCATTCTGTAGGGCTGAAGAGAGGGTGAGAAACAAACACTAGATGTTGGACAGAAATTGTATAATGTTAGACAAACATTCCGGAATGTTGAACAAAAAATCTAAAATTTGAACGACGAATCCAGAATGTTCGTTCAATATTCTAGAATGTTGAACGACATTCCGGAATTTGGGACAAAATTATAGAATGTTGAATGAACATTCTATAATTTGAACAAACATTCTGGAATTTTGAATAAACATTCTAGAAGTTGAACGACCATTCTGGAATCTTGGACGACAATTCCGGAATTTGGGACGAAAATTCTAGAATGTTGAACGACCATTCTGGAATGTTGAATGAACATTCTAGAATGTTGAATGAACATTCTAAAATTTGAACAAACATTCTGGAATTTTGAATAAACATTCTAGAATTTTCCAATTCTAGAATGTTGAACGACCATTCTGGAATCTTGGACGACAATTCCAGAATTTGGGATGAAAATTCTAGAATGTTGAAATAACATTCCGGAATCTGGGACGAAAATTCTAGAATGTTGAACAAACATTCCGGAATGTTGAATGAACATTCTAGAATTTAAACAAACATTCTGGAATTTTGAATGAACATTCTAGAATTTGAAAATTCTAGAATGTTGAACGACCATTCTGGAATATTGGACGACAATTCCAGAATTTGGGACGAAAATTCTAGAATGTTGAATTAACATTCCGGAATTTGGGATGAAAATTCTAGAATGTTGAATGAACATTCCGGAATCTGGGACGAAAATTCTAGAATGTTGAATTAACATTCTGGAATTTGGGATGAAAATTCTAGAATGTTGAATGACCATTCTGGAATCTTGGACGACAATTCCGGAATTTGGGACGAAAATTCTAGAATGTTGAACAAACATTCCGGAATGTTGAATGAACATTCTAGAATTTGAAAATTCTAGAATGTTGAACGACCATTCTGGAATATTGGACGACAATTCCAGAATTTGGGACGAAAATTCTAGAATGTTGAATGAACATTCCGGAATCTGGGACGAAAATTCTAGAAAGTTGAATGAACATTCTGGAATTTGGGATGAAAATTCTAGAATGTTGAATGACCATTCCGGAATTTGGGACGAAAATTCTAGAATGTTGAACAAACATTCTGGAATGTTGAATGAACATTCTAGAATTTGGACAAACATTCTGGAATTTTGAATGAACATTCGTTGAACGACCATTCTGGAATATTGGACGACAATTCCAGAATTTGGGACGAAAATTCTAGAATGTTGAATTAACTTTCCGGAATTTGGGATGAAAATTCTAGAATGTTGAATGAACATTCCGGAATCTGGGACGACAATTCCGGAATTTGGGACGAAAATTCTAGAATGTTGAACAAACATTCCGGAATGTTGAATGAACATTCTAGAATTTGAACAAACATTCTGGAATTTTGAATAAACATGTTGAACGACAATTCCAGAATTTGGGACGAAAATTCTAGAATGTTGAACAAACATTCCAGAATGTTGAACGAACATTCTAGAATTTGAACAAACATTCTGGAATTTTGAATAAACATTCTAGAATTTGAAAATTCTAGAATGTTAAACGACCATTCTGGAATATTGGACGACAATTCCAGAATTTGGGACGAAAATTCTAGAATGTTGAACTAACATTCCGGAATTTGGGATGAAAATTCTAGAATGTTGAATGAACATTCCGGAATCTGGGACGACAATTCCGGAATTTGGGACGAAAATTCTAGAATGTTGAATGAACATTCTGGAATCTTGGACGACAATTCCGGAATCTGGGACATAGACTTCTAGAATGTTCGTCCCAAATTCTGGAATGTTCGCCTGTGACAACACTTGTTCTGTAGGGCTGAAGAGAGGGTGAGAAACAAACACTGGATGTTGGACGGAATGCAATGTAAATTAAATTAAAATTATAATTCACACATTAACAACTGAATCATTCACAGCATATTTTCTAGCAAAACAACATACTCTATATGTATGAAAGCTCATTTGGGTGTGACATGGGACAGCAGAAATAGCATTAAAGAGGCCCCATTAGGCTTGTGGTTTTCCCTTTCCTGTAGTGTGTTATATAGGTTTTTGTGCATGTAAAAGGTCTAAAAATGCAAAAATTCCAACATTCTCTCCTACATACTCCCCTCCTGCCTAAATACTTTTCTTGGACTCTGTTGTTGACTTCCGTAACGTAGTGCTGTAACTATGTAACTCTTGCGCTTCATTGGCTAGTGCTCCAACACATTGTACAGTACATGATAGGCTAAGGTGCGGGACATCTCTAAGCAGTTTACTAATCACAACAGAGCCGACCAGCTTACAACCAATCAGAGCAGACCAGGCTCTGGTTGCAGGACGGGCAGTATGAGAAAAAATAAAGTCCAAGTAAAGTCACAGTATAGGCACAAAATACAAATATAAACCTGAAAATGAGCATAGTGTGTTCTCTTTGTTAAAACTCCCAAGATAGAAACTGAGCGACTGACTGACATGTTAATCTGAGGAGGGTCCACGCAGGTGGGGCAGAGTTCAACCCAGCCAGGTGTTTAAGAGCAGGCCCACAGGCACAACTGGTCTATATTTCTATCATCGTCATTCCTTCTACTTCACATGATGTTAATTAGTCTTTGGAGAAACCTTGTGTGACACAGACCAGGCTCGACCAAACAAATTAATCAGGGAAAAGGCTAGAAGCTGAGGGCAAAGGTCAGGTCTTTCACTGGGGTGTACTTCACTCAAAAAGTTACAACACTAGAGAAATCACCGTGGACAAGTTTGTCATAACTGCCCCAGCTGTCTGTGCGAGTCAGTTATTCACAAAGCTACCAAACATTACTAGTGACTCATAAACAACAGTTTGACATCTGGTGTTCTCCTTCCTAAAAAGATACAAATATACATGGACATATCGGGAGTAACATGGTAGCACAGATAAAAAAAGCTGTCGCACTCTTCTCCTGGTGGGAAAGTCTCCTCACTGTTTTTAGCCTAATGTTTGCCACTTTGGATTAAGTCCAATAAACAATTAAACGTTTGACTTTAAAATAGGAGACCACAGTTTGTTTATCTTCCTTTTTAAGCGGGGACAATCTTTAAACATAGCATTGTCACATCATAAAACTTAATTATTTCACAACAGTTTTGGCAGGCATCAGATATTATAAGTGCCCTACAGACGCCAATTTAGCTTTTTTTTCCACTGCTCCAAAATTGAGCTGTTGATTTAAGTTGTGGTGTTGTGTAAGGACAGGACTTAAATTATGTATTGTCATTAAAATGTCTGTAAAAACAACTGCAAATAAATAAAATTCAAATAACACATGTTTAACCCTCTTACATCTGCCTGAACCACAAAGACTAGTTTAAGTTTTTCCTTCCTCAAAAGAAATGTTAGAGTTGAGCTGTCGTAACTACCCCCCCCCCCCCCTCTGTATTTCTGCTTGTCCAGACCTGAGTCATCCCACACACAGCTGCTAAAGTTATAAAAGAGAAGGACCGATTACAAACGTCAGAAGTGGTTATATTTCCTAGACTGATTAAATAATGATAAAATGCTGCAACATTGAACCAGAGTATTCAATGTGGGGTTTTAGATAAGAAAAATAGCCTTCATCAATCAAGTGTAGTAATCTAGAGGGAGAAAACTTCCAGTCACTGAAAGCAGGTCTTTCCATTGAGTCATCTCAGATAACAGGATGTCCCCGGGGAAGGAAAGGAAATCCCCAACAATCTGGAGGGGAAAAACTCCTCCAGACTTCCCAAACCAAAACATTTCTTGAGAACTCGACCATCACTATCAATACATCTTGAATCATGTGGCTCTACTGTACCATAAATGTCTTATAAAGATGTATTTAAATAAAAAGAGATGATGACAAGAGCTGAAGAAATGTATCATCGTTATAGTTGTGGGCAGTTCTACAAATGTGACTCCCTGAGTAGGGGCCGACCTCATTTCCTCCCTGTCCACAGCTGGCTCGTACTGAGCCCCTGAGAATGAAACCATCCACATCTTTCCTCATTTCGTCTTCCTGCCTCTGTTCACCAGAGACGGAGATGTGTCACAACATCCAACTGCTGTTTCCATTAACTTTATTAGCTGTTATTCCATCTTTCCAAAGACAGCTCTTTTGTCTGGGTTTCACTGTGGCGCTGCGATGCCAAGATTTTGCTGTGATCTGTCTCATGTGTGGCATTGTGAGGAAGAGGAATAGGTGGAAACAGGCTGAAAATGTAATAATCACACTTATAAAACCATGCACTTCACATTTTATTACCCATTTTGTGAATGGAAATAGAGACTCACTTGATGTTTCTGATAGCCTGAGGAGGTGCGGAGGCAACTGTGAGAGCAGCTGAAAACATCATAATAACATAGTTACATAACAGGAAAAAAAACACACTCCCTAAACTACAAAGCAGTAGGTGACAGGGATGATGACATGCCTACACTTTCACTGAACAATCCACAAAGGTATGTACCCTCAAAGTGTTGGAATAATCTGTTTGTAAGGCAGTAAATTATACCTACTGTCGTCTTTCTAAGGCCCCCAGGATAACCAAGGATGAAGGATTGTTATGAGTGTAAGTTTGTACACTAAGCCATGACAGCTGTAAGTGGTGGGACTGACAAATCAAACCAGGCATTTACAGAGATCTTCAAACCTTTACCTTGCCTATTAATTTCAAGCAGGTGAGGAAAGGTGACTGTGGGGTTTCTCTTACATAACATTATGTGGGATTGTAAGTGTCACAATAAATATGTTTTTGACTTATCGTATAAAGACATGACTCAGGTCACTTTTTCTGACCTAGATATTTTATCCATTGTGTTTGTTGAGACAAGTGTGGCAGTTCTACTATTATTTCAATAGCCTAAAATTGTGTGGTAGTGACATTATTATTGTTTATTGCGAATATTTCTAGATCGGATCTAGGGAAATGCCTAATAGTACTATAAAGCCGCCACTATCTTCTCCATAGCTCTTATTAAGATGATAAATGTTGTTTGCTCGCATCAGGGCATGGAGTTTATAACAAAGTTGAGGGTGAGTTAGGGGCGAGACAGCAATGATTGAAAACACACAGGGCAGGGGTTCTTTTTTTCCAAATACTTCACTCCAACACTGCTGATCCACTTTAACTACAGAGACAATAACAGATCTGTACCAATATGCACAAAGCACTTTTCATTCCAGAGCTAATAGCTCATCTTCAGGCGCTGGATAGTGTGACAGAGTATCTTCCGACCAGAACACATAGCTGAACAAGAGCAGTCAAGACTGTGCTCTGACCTCATGGTAATGCTTCAAAAATGAACTGTATGACTATTCAACCATCTCTTTTAGAGCCATGACCGAGGAATTGATGTATTGGCCAAGATCAACTTATGACAAACACTGTGTGAATTCAAAAAGTAGAAACAGTGGTTTAGTAACATAGTTTGTCGACCCAGATATATTTTTCAGCCGTCAAAAGTCCGCTGTAGAGGTTGTGAGAAAACCGAGATGAATAACTTTTGGCTACACAGGGTGTGTGACATTTCTACACCAGGTACAAGCTCAACAAGAAACCCGTTGGAAACAGTAACTCTCAACACTAAATGCTACCTTAGGAACACACTCACTGTCCAACTGTGTTAAAGGGGTCCTATTGTGCTGTTTTGGGGGATTTCCCTTTCTTCTAGGTTTTGCTGCATGTAAATGGTCCACAAAGGCTGAAGTTTCTCTCACACACACTCCCCCCTCCCTGCCTGAAACGCCTTCATTGGACTCCTTTCTTTACTTCCGTAACATAATGACAACAAACTTGAGCTTCTATTGGCTAGCGCTCCAACACATTGTTAAGTGGCGGTACATCTCATAGCACCAATCACAACTGTGCCAGCAAGCTTACCAATCAGATATCACAGGCAGTATGAGAAAAAAAAGAGCACTTTTTTGAACATTAAAGTATGTAAACATGTCACAGTAGAGGCACAAAGTACAAATAAGAACCTAAAAAGGTGCATATTAGGGCAGGCAAAACATCACAAAAAGGCAGATAAGTTGATTGCTAGTGTTTAACTGCAGACAATGTTTAATGTTTCCTTAGAATCCACTACTCCGGGCAACAGATAACAATCAAATAAAATTGTCTGACCTATTAATTCTACATTACGCCTCATATATTCAGTGCTGGTTGTACTGGTAGGTTCATTCTCAATAGAAACAGACTGTCACGCCTGTTCAAGGAAAACAGAGAGATGGAGTCCCCAACATCTTCAAAAGGTTGTTACCTTATTAGTTTTGTGTTCATACCTGCCCACACATACCAAACAAAAGCAATAACTGCTTTGAGACAATTCTGTTTAGACATGTGAAAGTGGCACACCTGTAAGAATAAGAGAAAAAAACCTTTCCCAATTTCCCAATGTTCATCAGTCATTTCACATATAAAATTATATTGTAGCACCACTTATTCACATGAGCTCATCCTGCCCTGGCAGTGATCAGCGTCTGAGGCAAAGTCAGCGCCTGTGCATGCCGTTACTGAGCCACCAGGCTATGCCTCCTACAGGCTGACACCAAAACCTCAGCTGGGCTGTACAGTAGAAGCAAGTAGCTCATGGAAAACATGAAACACGGAGGCCTCAGTGGATGCATGACATGTCTACACTTTACTTAAAACCACACTGCACCCAGTAAGTGAGAGGACAAAAAGTGCAGTTTTTGTTGGACACAGACTACAGGCCCACACGAAACTTTAAAAAAGAGAAGGCACAGTGGACGCTTCATAGGGAGATGAAGATGACCTAATGCTTCATGACAGCAAGTCAAACTAGTGCCAGCTGGGGC
Source organism: Eleginops maclovinus (assembly GCF_036324505.1). Taxonomy (NCBI): domain Eukaryota; kingdom Metazoa; phylum Chordata; class Actinopteri; order Perciformes; family Eleginopidae; genus Eleginops; species Eleginops maclovinus. Next base: position 19,143,222 of record NC_086357.1, on the reverse strand, counting down.
CTGATGTACTGTATATTGAAAACTGTCAAAATCATATGAGATACTGCAAAACCAATCAGTGAAACTACTCCGTGGAATTCTAATAACTTGTAGCACGATTGTCCCACTCAAACGGTGCGTAACAAAGAACACTTGTTTACTGTCCAACATGATGTCATGAACCAGTTTCTGTAACACCACAAGGGCCCTACTGTACATCACGTCATACTCCTCTTTCAAGTCCATATTACATCCTTTCATGGGGAATTAACTAGTCATTTCCTCAGATTGAGACAGTCTCCAAGATTCTGCTTTCTGCGGGAACCATTTAAAAATTCCTCTTTGGTGAAGAGATGCTCTGAGACACCAAACCGCGGTGCAGCTTGTCTCTCATTGGATCTGTTTGTATCCCTGCTGCTGCTTAGAAACCAGCCCACAAGGTGAGCTCTTGCACTGGGTTGAAGCCATTAATAGCCTTCTCTGTGAGGAAGCAATAATAAAAGAATGATGGACAGGTTTCATTGCTGAAATTCAACATCTTAATTATGTGGTTCAGTTTGTGTGTACCGCAGTTAAAGTGAGGAATGGACTACAATACACAGTTCATGATTTATTTCAGCTGTACCTAGGCAAAACCTCAAACATGCAAACATATGCCATGAACATGTGAGATATTCTTAGAACCAGCACGTATAATTTTCTAAAGCCAAATTTAACTGCTATGCACAGCCTCATTTAGTCCAATAAAAGAAAACATGTTGGTCTTTATGGGGTTTGCCAGAAAAAAGCAACATAAAGAGGAAATATCTGAGTCATGTGGATTTAAAATGCGTCAGCACTTCAGGTCTATATCCACAGCTTAAAAACGCTGTACAGGAATCAAAAGAAGTAAGTTAAGGCTAAATGTATCTCAAGTGCCCTACTTAACAGTACTATAACTCAATACTGTAGTCATAAGTAGAACCACAAAGATACATGTTGCCTCCTACATGTTGTTTTGGAGTCCGTGCCAAAAAAGATAAGTATGGAATGCAGTAGTATAATTATTATTTCAAGATAGGAGTTATCATGGGTGTCATGAGTTAGTTTCATAATCGAGTCTGTGCACTTTATTATGAACGTGGCCCATGTTAATATAATGAACTCAGTATCAATTGTTTACTTTTATAATAAGCATTTAAGCTTGCAACTTAGCAACAATAACACAGTTTTACAAACCCAACCTCTAAGTATAAACATTACATCACCATGAACTGATACTGTGATGGACTTATGTTGAAAATAATAAATATTAGACTCGAAGGCAACTATGTAAATATTAACACAGATTTAAGACTAAAACTTAAGTGAAAGTCACATGAAGTCAGGTTTAACTCCACTACAAATACAACGGTTTAGCTTAAATGACAAAAAACTACACCAGATTGGAAGGCAGTAAAGATCAGAATATAAGATCAAAAGGAAGAAAGAATAACATACAAATACATGTTCAAGTGGAAACAGAGTGCAAAAGGTCATCAGCTTTTTATGTGCAGGAGCTAAATCCATGTTGAGTGTTATTGAGCGCCATGGATACAAAAGCAACCTGCAGCCCTGTTGTCCTCTGACCACGTGCTCCACAGCAGTGGCCTGATGGCAGGAGTTCAAACTTTTTTTACGGTGCCTTTCGGAGCCGTATAGGATGGCCTTGGCCCTCCAGAGGACTCACATTCTGTAAATACCTCAGAGTATTTTGCTGCTAAATTGAGAAGCCTGTTGAGCGTAGTTTACTTGCCATGTCAAGGTTTCCATACTGGAGAACAATAAAAGTAGGTAATCCTGTTTCTATTAAATTCCTGTAAACCAACGCTGACACAGTAACAATAATGTCAGTTTCATCCAAGGGAAAAGACACAGCCGCCCTTGTTCGAATGGCATTTATATTAAAATGGAAACATTTTATTTTCTCCTGAACAGAAGCCAAATATGTGTAGTGTTCCTTCAGCCTGACTGTTCTAACTCTTACTCGTTATGGGGTAAAACTTTGGATACTTATGGATACTTGCTAAACTGTTTAAGAAATGCTGGGTATTGCAATAACCTGAGGTTCAGATTGAGGTTCAATACCTTATTCCATCTTTGTTTTGAACAGCTTCCTGTCAATACACTGCCTCTACCCATGACAATACAAAAAATCCAAATTCAGGCTTTATGAACCAGAAACATACAACTAGTCACGTAAAACAGAAAATAAAAAGGTCAGTCATTGATAAAACTAGGAAATATTTTTCTTTTCGAATTGTACTTAAATAAACAGTAATATCCACCATAACTATAACATCAAAACTCTGTGCTAACCAGAGACAGTACCTCAGCAATAGCTACAAGAACTAAACAATAAAGTATTGTAAACATGCCACACCGTTATACGAAGCAGACATTCGGGATGACATTCGATACCCTTATGCATGAACACCAAACAGTTTGTGAACTTCCTAGAAGTCTTTTTTTCCTCCTGAGCAGACCGGGTCTCTGGCCTTGGACGTGTCACCAGGTTTATGATCACAGCACACGGAAGAGTTTATTTTCACAGATTCGTCTGTCTTCACAGGAGAAATGATTACTCCTGCATGTTGACGTTCAAGAAGACTGATGCCTTCCCTCTGTATTCAGTGCATGTAGTCACAGGGTAATATGTCTCCCTGAGTGGCAACACCAAGGTTGTTTTCTCTCAAATTCATGACGGGGGCCAAAAGTTTACGTTGTTTGCAGAGACTCTCCCATTGGGTGACATCACAGTCCTCTGACTGCTTCATATAAACTGAACTTACAAATTCACTTTAGTGACTCATTAGAAAATTGGCAAACCTTGCTGAATACAAACACTAGCCTCAAGCATAATCAAATTGTAAAAAGATGTTGTAAAATAAATTGCAACTTGGACAGCTGACGGCAGTGTTCAGGGATTTACAAGGACTTGTGTTTGTTTAGGATGGGCCTTTATGAGTAAATCATTTTAACGCATGCTGAATGACTTAATATGTATTTGTAACTCCAAGAAAGAGTAAATAAGATCAAGGTTGCAGCTACATTTTGAAGATACAGTTGCACATAAAGTAAAAGGAGACATGTCAGTGATCATTTATATATGTTTTGAAAGGAAACGAAATGTTCTGATCACAATTCATTTGACTTTGCCAAAGATGTACTTCAAACGACATCCCTGATTCAGGTGCCAGAGGATGTAGGTCTTCTAAAAGGAATAGATTCAAAGGCAAATACTTTTTCAAAACACAATAAAACCATAATTAGTTTGTTTATCCAGCTATTTCTATCACTGTTTATCGGGGTTGGTTCCACGGGGTTGTTTTTCTCTGTGTTATATAAGTCCTAGTATTCAATGATATTGATTTGTTAAGATAATAATGAATTGCAGACCTGCTTTAAGATATTAAAACTGATAGAATTAGTTTTGAACTTTTATTTTCCAATTCAAAAAGCAGTCAGTTTTTAGGCAGTCTCATTTTTGTCCAATTAATCAGTGCATCTAATTTTTAAAGCCTGCTGTAGGAGCCAGCAAGAAATGATAAAGAACTAGCGTCCATGCAACTCTAGGATAATACACTCCTGCTTCTCAGGCAAATGCTTACATTTGCAGTGAAGGTTCCTTAAGGACATTTGTCTTTCACATGGGAAGAATTGACTCTTAGTTATACTGTTTAATCACCACTTTGGCAGCAATGTGATATGACCCATCCACATGTTGGAACTACTTTTAGTTTTCTTTAAGGATGTATTTAAGAAGCATGGATTATTTTCTTTATAAAATGGAGTGGTTCAGTCAGAAAAAAGAGTGGAAAACTGAATTTCCCCTTCGGGGGATCAATAAAGGTCCATCTTCATCTTCTTCTTCCAATATTTGTTTCAGTTATCATGGATAATTACCAAAAAAAACAATTAACAGGTAAAACCTGACAATTATGTAAGTAATGAAGGCCATTGTTTAAATACACAGTTCTTGGAGTTAATAGATAAATAATTAGGGTTAAACAATAAACACCACCACCATATTGACGTATTTGCAACTAAAACTACGTACATTAATGCACAATTCATCCCAAACCTAATTTTCTTCTAATGCTGTCACAGTAGTCTGGCAAATAGACAGCCTGAATGTGGCTCCTTGGGCCTGACGCTGTTTAGCACTGTTATTAGCAGCAATTCAGAGATCTGAACCAGATGTGGAGACGCTGCGAGGTCAGTGTCGACCAGGGTACAGGTCAACATGAGATCATGAAAACCACTCTCTCCTGACTTCTTAATAGGTGGTAATATTACCCGTTTCTCTGCAGGGAAAAACCTCCAGGGATCAGGAGGTGCTGAGATCTAACGACAAAGATAAGCAGGTCACAGAGCGGCAGGGGATAATAGTTGGAAATCCTGGCGGTATGCACTGCTAACATGAATTATTCTTTGGCAGTCGTCGGTAGGAGGGAGAAAGACAGGGGTGTGCAAATTGGAAAGAGTCCCCTTCTCCATGCCAGCTGTCAAACTTAACTTAGTGATGTGCAGCATAGCAGGGGAGATGTAATGTTGTCTTTCACGGTATGATAAAAAGACATCTGGAACATTTCTAATACTAAGAGAATCTCAGGGGCGCTTTCAATCTAGACACATTCTGATATCAAACTATATATCTTAGTTCTCAAACACACTTAAACAGACACCTACACCTACCTAAACAGTGCCATATAAGCAGAAATTGGCTAGAGAGACACCCAGGGAGCATTGCCCTGCTGACCTCTAATTGAATTTCACAGGAAACAGCTCTTGGTTCAAAAAAGCAGACAAGCTGCCCTCAATACATGAATGCCTCTCACTTTGGAAGAGGATTTGGCCCAGGAGTCAAAATTAACATTTTGAAAATTAATCAATTGTTTTGTGTAAAGAAGACGTGTTAAATTTGCCAAACTTCACACATATAATTGCATAAAAAATATGTTAATGTATCCTATAAAGCAAAGAGGTTACTTGCATCTTAACTTTCATAACTAAAAGAAATATCGCAACATACCATACCAAAAGCAGACAAGCCCAGTTTTATATCACTGTACTCCAGGGCTGTATCTAATAATTTGATAGCTTGTTTTGTCTATTCAACAGCCCAGCACCCAGACACATGAGACGTGACAGCATAGAAAGCTTACAATACTTCACACAAAAAATGTGTCCAAATCCAGAAAGACAGACAGAAATATAAACACGTGCAAATTACTTTTAACCTCCTCTGTGGTTGTTCCTGCGGCATTAGGAGTCTCTAGGAGAACATTCTGCCATGATAACACACAAAGATTCACAAAGACAAAAAACAACCCTCTATACTTTAACTTAAAGTAAAACTGCTAACTTAGAAAAAGACAGATTTTTCAGATCAGAATTGACTTTGTGTACCCTCTAGCCTCTTTGTGGTTTCCTGCTGAAGCCCACAGCTCTCCACTTCCCAGAAATTATCTGCCAAGGACAGAAGCAACCTGAAACGTTAGATACATTTAGCTCACAGTTGTGTGGAACAAGCTGCGAGGTGGATATAAGATACCTTTAGAAAACCTGTGGAACATTTTATTCTCTGTGTGGACATAAATGTTTTGAAATACCTACCTACAGTTCTGTCAAAGCCAAATATGTGTTTAGTCACACTCGGAATATATCCTAAACTAGCTACTGGCTTTTATGTGAACAAACATTCTGGTAAAAACGAAAATGACCAACCAGTACACAGTACACTGGCCCTTTCTACCTCATATTTTAACAGCTAGGTATACAGTGTATAACACACCCATGGGTTTCTGAAAAAGTCAACAACAAAAATCAATTTATGTTCTTCCTCTTCAGCATGAAAGCTTCCTTCTCTCTAATGCAGCTAGTGCAAAGTTGATTTGACAGCATATTTCGGAAAATATCATTTTCTACTGTGTGTACTGTGATGGTGCCACACTTGATAGTGAGAAACATTTGTCTATTTTTCTTGATTTAATGAAAAATGAAGTGTGATAATGCGTGCTCTGTGGAAGGTGTCATGACGGATAGAAGATGTTTCTCTGCTCGCTCCCCTGCAGACGCCAACACATCGTTCAACTCACTAGTGAAGCTGAACAGATGCCTGGCAAACGCTGGTTTTTCCATCCCAGCCCTGATTACTCCACTCAGACACCCAGGAGTCTTTGGTCTTTGACGCAACCCAAATGTACACATACTAACACACACTGAATCTGTCCTTGCCGCCAACTTTTCATTTACGGAAATTCAGAAATCCCCACACACAGTGATTTACGTATATTGACATGCTGTCTTCCAGCTGCTTGGATCAAGACTGCGAATCCTGGTCCAAATACTCCCTTTTGTGACAGGTGATATTCTAATCTTCCATAAATTAAGAATATACTGAGATCAGAATGAAGTCACTATCATAAATATTTCTCAATAAATCAAGAGTTTGGAACTTGAACCAAAAGCTTCATGATCGTCAGCTCTTGCATTTGGCCAGTTGCTGTTCTGCTCGGCCTCAGCCACACATGCACAGGTGGCAGCACTGTCACATTTAAACAAAATCTAACTCCTGTCCACAACATGCTGCTGCCTCGTCCCAGCCCCCAAACCAATGCACAGTTTACAGCAGTGACCCATTAGCAGTATTCTGGGTTCTCATATCCTACAGGCATTTAATTGTTAATGGGGGCAGGAACAATATTGGTGTGTCACGCCACAGTGTGCCCCCACATTCCTGTAGTGGGTTATCCACTCAAATCCAGTCATGCAGAAGGCCTTTGGCACAGCCAAGTGCCACAATGTCTGGCTGTCTGGGCAGAGCACAGCCCTGCACGCTAGGTCAGTGGACCCAGGGGAGCATGATGGCACTGCAGGTGTGTGCAGAAAGTAGTTCTTGCTAAGGGGCTTATTTACATGTATTAGGAAGACAGGATCCTGTTTGTCGTTTCTTTTTGCCAATACACTTTCCTGGAACACTATGATTTGTTTCCCTGAGCTTTTCCAATGAAAGAAAACTTTCAATCTTATCTCAACTATTTTGTATTGGTGTTTTACTGCCCAGCAAGTAAGCAGACATTGTAAAACCTAAATATCTTTAATAACACAAAGACACATTTAAATATAGTACAATCAGAGCTGTTATTTAGCTTGATACTACTCTCATGAAGACGCTAAAAGTTGCTACAGTTACAACTTTATTAATCACAAACCCTAAATGGACCTTTGAGCCACAGCCTTCATTTCCTTCAGTTAAGCATGTGTTTTTCTAAGATTTCTTCATCTACGTCATCTGTTCTTGCACTGCTCCAAGTGACCTTACAAATAGGATAAGCGCAAATCAACCCTGCGGTTACACCAAATACATAAAATCTGACTTGGCGGCAAACAACATGCCTCTGAGCAAATGGCAGCGTTACAACTTGCTTTATCCATTATAAACACAAAGCTCACTCTCCCTCTGTCTACAACCTATTAACAGCTGCAGATGACAATAACAATATCTGTGAGTTCCATCTAGCCAAACATTCATCACTGGGGTTCAACCTGGAAAAAGACATGTTCATGCTGCTGGGTGTTTGGCAATTTCTCCGCATAATCAGGAGATTATTCACAAGATCATTACAGCCCCTTCACACTAACCAAGCCTCTACTCACATTCAAACTAGCAAATTTCATCTCACCATGTGGCCTTCTAAGGGAACTGTACTTGAGCCATAAGCTGCCTGCTGTGTTGTAACCAAATCATCACATTCACAGAGGAAACATGATAGAGAGTCGGACTTTAGAGGAATCTACAGAGAAGGCTCACAACATCAGGCTTCAGAGACTCTCCTGACCCCCTGTCACCTTTTAACATCATGCTGTGAGAGACAGGGAAGTTCTCAAAACATAAAGACGATGCGTGTCCCACATTCCTTAGCTTTCTCTTGTAGGTCGGTGCCATAACAAAAAGACATATTTCATTTTACTGGTTGCTACTAGGCTGAATATTCTTCTCATCATTAATGCTGCATGTACTTTGGTGGGCGTACAGGAGGAGCATCGCAACAGGCTCATTTTGGAGCAACATCAAGCCCCTTGATTACTAGTAACTGCTATCCCAATCTCCCTGGACTCATCTGTAACATGGAGATCATTGTGATCAGCAGAAAAAAACAATAGCTTTTAAACAAACCCCATGGTTTGGTTATATGAGATGTCAGTTACTGTAAGATGAGCACAAATGTACATCATTTCTAAAAAGCCAAAACACAAGATTATTAGTTATCTTGGTTTGGAGATGTTTGGCTGAACTGCAAGAGTTTGTAATGACTGACCACCTATAGCCTGTTGTAGGATTTAAGAGTGTATGCCTATCATTTATAGATGATCCTCATGAGAAAATTCACTGATTCTCAGAAGGTAATCAAAGTTTGAATATATATTTTGACAAAGATTTTATGTCTCTATATAATGCAAATTAGCTTCTGCTTATTCGCAAGACACCATCTAGTAAAAATAAGTGGTTGTGTCTTCAACTCAAAACTGAACACTCAATCAGATTTTCACTCAATTTTTCATAATCAAGATAAACGTTGATAAATTCACAGTCCTGCAGTAAGGGGCCTTCTTTCACAACAACTTCTTGGCACAGCTGTACAGATAACGCATATAGGCGTTGGAGATTTGATGTCATCTTGTCTCTGAGGGCAGTTCAGGGTCTTTGATCGCTCTGCATTTGGGCAGCTGTAGTGAGAGCTGTGGCCAGAAGCAAAGAATCACTGCAGGTCCAGGGCAATGGCAGCTACAGAAGTCTCCCTTTAATACCTGCAGAATGTGGCGTGTCTCGCTTTTTTTAGAAAAGTAAACAGACCACAACAGGAAAATAAAATATTTGCCAGGCTAAATGATGGGCGAGCTAGGGACATACGCAGCAGCCTGAGTGAGGAGAACAGTTGGTGACTGTGGAACCTCTTCTTACAGGCCCAATGGCAGCATTGTGCCAGAGGCTGTCAGGAGGAGGGTGTGTGACGCTGGAATGTGCAGGAATGTTATTTATTTTCACAAACACCACCAAGTACCCCCATATTAACACACGTGAGGGTGCGCACACACACACACACACACACACACACACGGTTTGAATACTAATGTGCATACGTACACACTGACTGGTCTGATGTGCTCTGATCGGCCTGGCCAATAGGAGCGCTTCAGCTCGGCCTCTCCTTACCTGTGGTAAGATCAACATCACAGCTCCCTGCCTTGATGTACTGCCATGTACTCAGTTCATAAAGACGTCAACACACTCTTAAGACACAGGGGAGGCCGAAATAAAGATCTGCTCAAAAATAATTTCACTTTCTGCTTTGTTGTAAAAGAAATGTCACTATTTCTTTAAAACATATGTTAAAGAAATAATAATTCTTCCCACAATAGATTAGTGATATTTTTACAGCTGGCTGGGAATTTGTGAGTGAGGTTGTGACTACGGTCATGTCTAGACAGGAGCGTGCACTTTTATGAGAGGATCACATCAGCTCTTAGTTATTCTATGCTGATTCAGAAAAAAATGGGGAAACCATTTGCCCAGCAGACAGCAACATGGCAGATTGACTTCCCACCACTTCTGAGCGGGGGAAGCTGTGTGTCATCACCCTGGCATTTAGAGCTGGTCTGCAGTCAGCGACAGCGGAAGTAGACTGAGTCTCAGGTTCATGTGAGGAGATCATGCCAGTTTCCCAACGGAGCTCCAACAGGGTTAAAATGTCAATCTCTTGCTCACATAAGGTGAAAAGTTCAAAGAGTTATTATTTGTACACACTAACATGTAGTCCTTGCTGTATGATAACCACACTTCAAGCTATAAGCATAAGTGTCCTGAAGTCGACTGAGCTGCTGTTTGGAGATGCATACAAATATTTTTTTTATGCAGGAATCGTTCATTGTATTACTGTATGCCTTCATATTGAAGGGAGTATTTGTAAAGATCAAGTCTCACTCTTTTCATCAGTCGGAAGTCCAAAATAATACTCAGCTAAGGGAGGTTTGGAGACACTCCAAATGTTCCCATTACTTTTTTTTTTCCACACAAAGATTGCAAACAAAAAAGTTGGGGGTTTCCAATTATTTATAAATAATGAGCTTTGGAATAAAATATCTCTACAAGAGATACATTCGTGCAACTCCAAGTATAACACTGATGGCAAATGTTCAACAGACAAAACAAATTCACTTGCTCCTCTGGGACAGATCTAGCACACAGCACTGAGTCTGAATCAGCAGTTACACTTTGTTCCCAGCTCTCCTGTTTTACCCGTCTCTTGGATTGTTCCCACGCCTTCTCATGGGAAATGCTGATCTGGAAGTTTGTACATTGAATGTGAAACAAATAACAAATAGTGCTAATGTGTTGGGATTATCGAATAATGGTAGTTTAGGTGTGTTTCAATAACCAAAAGCAAACTGAATCTATTACCTGACTGCACTTTTAAGTTATGCACTGCCATTTTGCAGGTTAATGTCAATGTGGAAGTAGAATGAAGAATGAAAGAGAAAGTCGGAACTGCCAAAACAGAAAGATACCAGAAAAACATTTGCTTGAAAATAACATAGCACAGAGAGTAGCCATAACAACCAAAGTCTGGTTGTAAACAAAGGGCTGAAGCAAGTGCACAGACACCTGTAGTGTCAGCCTGCTGGGATGAGGCAGCTCGTTTACATAATTTTGACTTTTAAAGAACTAAGGTATAGAGCTTTCGCTTGTTCATTATTACAGTGCAAAGAGTCCAACTGATAATATCAGCAGGCCACTATTGATTTATCACACACTGTAGATCAGTATCAGATATGAGGTACCTGATTTCTCCGGCATCTTAATGGTAAATGTCCCCTCATTTTGCTAAAAAAAAAAGTATATATATTTGTATAGTATGTTTTTATGTGTTATTGACAGAATGCAATCCCAGTTGGGTCTACAGGTTCAACTTGATCAAATAGTTGGTTACTCTTATCAAGTTTGTTTTACATTATGTTCTTGCAAATATTAAATAAATGCTTATTTATGATCTGAAATATCAATATTGTTACCTGAACATGGTTAATTGTGTACTTCTGCAGTTGGGTGTTGGTTAAAGATTACCCTCATTTGTGAGAGATCATGCTTTTTGACAAATTTAAAGGCGAGTGAGGCTGCCTACTTGTGTAAATGCCCAACTTTTTAATATCCTCAAATATTAGTTTAAGTGTAGCCTAACAGTAAAGTGACAACACCTTGAATCCTCGGGAAGAGCTACAGTGTTTTCTACATGTGCGCTGTGAAGCTGACTTCATCTCTCTGCATCAGGTGGCTGGGCAGCAGGAACAGCTGATGAAGACTGTGGCAGCAGGTAAAGTATAGCAGAAAGATAATGAAGTCTCATCTGGGTTGACAACAGAAGTGCTCATTCAGAGCAAGTTTTCTCATGCAGACCCCCTCCCCCTACCTTCTTATAAGCCAGTTGAAGATAGTTGTAGGGGATCCTCCTGTGGAAGTCCTGCACTACATCCTCGCTGACTTTGTGCAGAGACTGACTGCCAAGTTTCTCCTCGATGCATGTGTTCATACACGCTGCTCTCCGGAGCACCACGTCAGGGAAGCGCAGGTCCGAGAAGGTCGCATCAAAGGGATGCTGGTCCTGGCACCTCAGCCGGCACCGGACCTTGGTTTGGCGGACTTCCCTGTAGCTGCTGAGCGCTCCCTCCATGAAGCGCACCACATTTGAGTAGTCGCTGTTGTAAAACGCCTGAACCGCATTGTCATATAAAAGGTCGTAAGGCTCCAGAAAAGCTGTTGAAGGGGACAACACCACGGTGAGCAGGACTACTGAGAAGATAGCAGCCGGGGAAAAGTTCCCATCCATCCTCTGCTTCTGTTCAGAGTTGTCAGTCACTTCTGCGATCAGCTCAGACTCGTTTCAGAGTCCATTTAAAAGCTCCTTTCAAAGAGACTCAGGACGGCTCGGGACCAGGGCGGAAATAATGTTGCTTCAGTCGGGGACACACATCTTGTTATGACCCCTCTCCGGCTCCGCTAACTCCGCCCCTCCAAGACATGAATGGCCGGAGCACAATGCCAGCTTTCCTTATAGCAGAGACACACAAGGGTCCTTTAGGGAGAAACGAGAAATAATACTGTTAGTAGCATCATTTCTTCACCAATTTACTTTTACACTTCATGAAGTGTGGTTCACATGGCACAGTTAAATCAAAGGTTGTTGCGTCAGAGAAAGCATTGAAGCAACAACCTACCTAACATTCCATATTGCTATTTATTTTAATTTTTGAATGTGTTTTTTGAAGAAAAATGTCCCCTTCCTAATATCTATCTTTTTCTGCTTGAATTTGTAACATAAGCCCACAGACTACAGAATGGCCCTGTTAAATACACCAATAAATAACAGTAATACAGAGAAATATTAAATAAATTGGCTGATAGTTAGTTTTAATATGTGTTTCACACACAACCCCTTATTGTGAGTTATACATTTAAATCTAAGACTATGTGCTGTCTTGTCTTCTGGAAGTTTCTATATTCAGGAGGGCTGATGTGAGAGTCAGAAACAATTCACTTAAAGGAAAATGTCTCCCTCTCCAGGATAATTCAGTTCAAGGCAGTTTTGCTACCTGTTTTTCAACCAAACTCTTACCTTTTTTTTCAGGAAAAACTGAAATCCATGAAGCATAAATAAATAAACTTTACATTTTAAGCAACTGCTAATTATTATTATATTTACTTCAGGGGCAATGGGTATGTAGCCAAGCAGGTACAATCACTCCAGTAAATAAGCTAAAGTACACAATAGAAAGCTTGCTGTGAACACAAGTGTTGCAGCAAAATGTTATGAGCTAATAATTAAAATAATGTTTTTTTATCATCATTAGTTTAGTCATCACAATGTCAAGCAAAAGCAGTAACAATAATTTACTGCTACACATACCTGCATTAAAATACACCTTACTGGCATCCTGGATAGTCCCTCAACTTTGACAACTCCACCTTTGAGATCTAAATTCCAGTTTGTGTGGTTCAATGTTTTTTAAATAGAGTAAGTGAATGTGTGGTTTAGATACTTCACATCTGCTGAGGTGCCAACAAGCTCCTTACTGTGAGGAATGCCATCACATCCAGATATTTGTGTCTCTATTCATATACATGCAGAAGGTACACTAGGTGTAGGTGTAATTTAGTTTGTGCTGCAGGTATAAACTGGTTGTTTTAATTTGTACAGATTGTGTTGTTTTGTTTTATGTGTAGAGTAAATATATCTGGATCTGAATTAGCATGCAAGGTTGGCAAATACCATGTTTCACCAGGTACTTAAAACATGTAAAAAAAGATATCATGCTGCCTACATGTTCTACTATTTTACTTTCCCTTGCTCTCTGAGAGTTCAGGAAGAGTCTGGGCAGCACTGTGCCACCATGAGAGGTTCCTACGTGAGTTTGTATCCGCTGAAGATCCAACCCAATCCAGCAAATTATTAATGTATGCTTAACTGAAGAGACAGATTTTTGCTACCATTTGACCAAGGATGGCTTACCTGCACATCTAGGTCTCGTGCACTAATCTCAATAAGGATCAAGAGTGTCGTCAAGCAAATCTCATAGCAGTAACTCTCAGTCTCTGTTTGTACAAAAACCTATTCTCTATTTTGAATTCACCATGGCAGCAGCGTTGATACCAGATGGCTGTAAATACAGTATTTAGAGAGTAAAACGACAGCAGATACGAGAGGAAGGAAACTGTTTGGCTGTCAGGAAGGCTCTCATTACTGGAGCCAAGCCTCAGGACAGCACAGGCTCCACTTAGTCACAACAAACATCAACATCCTCACATTTTAAATTAAGTCAACAAGTACATTAACTCAAATACTGCACCACAAAAGTCAGAATTTAAGTATTTGAGTCATTTAAGGAAGAGAAAATATATCACGTAATTTGCCTAAAACTTCTCTTCTCCTAATAAGAACCAGACTTCAGTGGAGTGAAGTCCAAAGATTTTGGCCGAATCAAAAGCCGATGTGTGAGTGTTTAAATCATATCGTAAACACAACCAAGAAAAAGGGGAGCAAACAAACTATATAAATAGTCAGTTTAGTTAGTCCCTTTTTCTTACTTAAGTTTTATAATATTATCACAATATGTGTATGTTGTAAATGTGTGATTTATAACAGAGAGAAGTGAGCAAATGCAATGAATGGTGTTACAGGTGCATTACATCAGCCAAAAAAACATTCACACATATAGCAACAAAACCTTCAATAATCTTGTAATACTAGTTTTGGACAGCATAAATGTATATACCTTGTATTCAACATGCCAGAAGTGATTTCATGAGTTTGACACAAGCATAAAGTGAATACTGTATGTAATATAAAAGAGTATAAAGTTAACCTGAGTAAAGAATCAGTTAAAAAACTTTCTCAAAATGTATAAACAACAATCTTTCAAACTGACAAATAAAAATAACAACCAAGTTAAATGAAAAAAATAAAAACAACAAGAAAAATATAAAACTTTAACAAAATACACAAGCAACACGATACACCAGTGTGAAACTGAAGTAGAATGGATTGTACAGCAATGAAAAAAAAGGCATTTTGCCACCAGGCATCTAAATAATTATTCTACATTATTCTTAGTTTTTGATATATCGCTCTTCATTAGTAGTTGTTGCGCAACTTCACAATTGTGTACTCACCCAAACACATTTTCTAGATAAAACAAGTTAAGGCAGTGACTTTCTGATTGATAGAAAACTTTAAATTTAAAAAATGATATTGAATTTCAGAACAAACTGCCTGATGTTGTGTGTAATCCTGATCCTTGATGTTCAGTATTTCTAATCGTGTAATAAAAACACAACCTGCTTTGCTCTGTAATGTCACTGCTGGACTGATTGTATCGCAGCCTCTCCACTAGACATAGTTGGACCTTGGGCCCTCCTTGGGGGGGAGGAGGTGGTTGTTGGAGATCATGGATCCGGTCGTCTGAGACTGCGAGCATGTCCGACAGCCCAGGAAAGCTCCACCAGCCACAGTGAGGAGACCACCAGCCCAGCTGACAAACACAGCATTACCAAACTCAAAGCTGCAGAGGAAAACAGATATACACACATTTAGATGTACAAAATCAAATTTGTTTATGTTGGTGTTTTGTGTCCTGACTTAAACTACTTTTGCAACACATTTTTTTCTGAATCAGCATAGAATAACTAAGAGCTGATGTGATCCTCTCATAAAAGTGCACGCTCCTGTCTAGACATGACCGTAGTCACGACCTCACTCACAGATTCCCAGCCAGCTGTAAAAATATCACTAATCTATTGTGGGAAGAATTATTATTTCTTTAACATATGTTTTAAAGAAATAGTGACATTTCTTTTACAACAAAGCAGAAAGTTAAGATCTTTCTGAGCAGACCTTTCTTTCGGCCCCCCCTGTGTCTTAAGAGTGTGTTGACGTCTTTATGAACTGAGTACATGGCAGTACATCAAGGCAGGGAGCTGTGATGTTGATCTTACCACAGGTAAGGAGAGGCCGAGCTGAAGCGCTCCTATTGGCCAGGCCGATCAGAGCACATCAGACCAGTCAGTGTGTACGTATGCCTTAGTATTTAAACCTTCGGTGTGTGTGTGTGTGTGTGTGTGTGTGTGTGTGTGTGTGTGTGTGTGTGTGTGTGTGTGTGTGTGTGTGTGTGTGTGTATGTGTGTGTGTGTATACCTCTGAAGTTGACTGGATTCCTGGTTGATGTCAACAATCACTTTGACATACCAGGAGGTTATAATGATTGTCAATATACCTGAAAAAAGAAAACACATCATATTGTGAAACAGAGAAGGGCTCATTTAAATTATTTTAGTTGTTTTGTTTCTTGTGTAGTTTGCTTAATGTTTTAGGGATGATTCAATTATATGACATCGGTAAAAAAAAACAGTGGGCGCGAAAAAACATGAGGTTAAAGGATAGATGAGTAATTTCCTTGACGACAAACCACTGCTTAACCTCATTTTCAGATAAAAAAAGAAAACACGATCTTAGAAATAATGGGTAAAACAAAGTGCAAAATATAGTGACCTGTTAACCGTGCAGGGCTTTAATTGCTTGTTGTTTTTCAGCAATTAAATATATATAAATATCAATTCGGTGCCCCATTAGTAAAGCCGATGTCTTGTGATTGTGTAAAGTATTAATGTGTGAGTCTCCTTAAGTTATTGATTTGCATCAGTCTAAGAAACGTCTATGTTTTTCAACAATTCTTGGGTAATGTTGTTTATAGCATTACATCTTTTATATTAAATTACTATTAAAAATACTATTTGTGATTTTTATAACAGCTTTTCTTTTTAACTTTGGGTTGTGGCATATTTTTGACATGCGTGTTTTGGTGTCTGTTACTCTTTATCATTGCTGTTCATTGTGGCCAGGAGAAAAACAGAGATTTTAAATCTCAATGATGCTTCTTTTGTTTGTTATATAAAGGTTACATTTAAGAATATGATTAGGATATTATATTGAGTACGATGGCCTGGTAAAGCCTGTAACCACTGTACGCACCTGAAACCATGAACATGATTCCTCCGATCATAGCTGTTATGGATTTGCTCTCAGGCTTGCCATCCATGAAGCGAGTACACTTCATCCCCACTGTGGAGACCATCAGAGCCACGGTGGAGAGGAAGACGCTGATCAGCATCACCGCCCTTGTAGCCTGGACCTCCCCTAGAAGAGAAAAACTGGGAATGTTGGAACATAAACACTTTTCATGTATACTGTCTGATAATTGTTGGAAATGCCTTCTGTGAGAAATTGCATAATCTTTCTGTAACTTCAATCATTACACATTTCGCTGCATTTTTTTTTAACCTTTGCACTTTTTGACAGCAAACAATTATAAAAAGAAAAAGCTGAGATAAAGATGAATCTCCAAAAAAATCCTCAAGAATTCAACAAGAAAATGTACTTTCAAGAAATATACTTTCTATGAATATAGGACATACCATAAAATCAGTAAAGGTCAATCTAAAGAGCTCATACAACAAAGACGCACTTCTGTCTAATTATAGTAACTTGTTATCTTAAGAAGCAGCGTCTGGTTTTTGGAGGAGATGCAGATGTGATAAATAAAAACGTACTTGGCAGCTTCAGGAGGTACTGGTGATATTCACAAGTTGTTCTTTCATTGCCACTGCAGCTCATCCACAAACCCTCAAATATGCGGTGCGTCTTGCCCTGGTACTGCTTCTTCCATTCAACCAACAACGTTGCGCCCACAGTGGCAGCGAGACCGACCAGAGAGAGGAAGAAACCGAGGAGCTGCAGTCCCGAGCTGGCCATCGTACAGCGTCAAGAGTTCAATTACTGTAAGAAGTCCGAGAAGTTGGTTGAAAACTGAATACAAGAGGAAAAAAATCTAAAAGCGAGCAAAAGTCGTTGAAGCCAACAGATGATCTACCTTTATGTGACTCCTCGCAGACCGTTATACACGCGCTCCTCTGCAGCCTCTATTTAAAGTGCATGGAGCGTGACGCATGTTACGTCCACTCCACCTGCAGTGGATGATGGGAATACACTTTCTTAGAAAGTCCTAGCAGAACATTAGATGCATTGCGGTGAATAATGCATAATAAAAACACAAAAACGTTATAGTCTTTTAAATTATTAGAATGTCAGTTTCTACCTTCAGTGTTACACATTTGACACAAGAGTGAGTTTCAAGGTTTCAAGGTTTCAAGGTTTTATTGGTCATATGCACAGCATATACAACGTATATGTTGGCAATGAAAATCTTATGTCGCGTGCTCCTCCAACAACTCAACATACATGGTGCGAATAAGATAAATAAAATAGTGCAAAAAGAGAGAAGAATATTTACAATAACAACAATAAAGATTTAAGGATGTGAAATATATACATATGTGGAATACATTGAAAGTATTTAAATACACTGTACAGTAATTTAAATACTTTACACTGTTGAATGAGGAGGTATGGACAGATGCATATATTATGTATAGCAGATGTATGTGGCAGATATGTATAATATATAGATATGTGTACTATAAACAGATATGTATGTATATATATATATATATATATATATATATATATATATATATATATATATGTATGTGTTTACTATAAACAGATGTGCGTAGACATTCACAGAGCTCAGGAGTTCAGCAGTCTTATAGCCTGTGGTATAAAAGAGTCTGGTGGTCTTGGTCTGGATGCTGCAGACCCAATGTCATTCAAAGACAACACATTCAAATATATAATACAGCAATTCCCTAAAAATAAAAACACTGTATGGACTCATGGTGGTGAAAAAAGTACTCGGATTCTTAAAGTAAATATACCAGCAGAAATACTCTGCTACAAGTAAAAGTCCTGCATTCATGTTGTTACAAACATTTTGTCAAATATACTGAACGTACCAAAACTAAAAGTATAGTATTGCAGAATTACCTTTTAACAATATATATTATATCAATGGATAATAATTGGTGATTTATTATTATTGTTTTATTATAACTTTACTGAGTTTGACCCTGCAAGGCATCTTCCTTGTTGTACATCATAATCTAATAGTTTATATACATATCATCAGCAATTAATTGTATACTTCTGGAAAGTAACACAATGTGTCAGATAAATGTAATGTAAGGAGTAATGAGTACAATATTTGCCTTCAAAATGTAATGGAGTAGAACTATAAAGTAGCATGAAATGGAAATACTCAAGGAGAGTATAAGTACCTTCAAATGATTATTAAGTACAGTACTTGAGTAAATATACTTATTTTCGACCACCGCTCATACAAAAAGAATCCTTCTAGATCATCACTTATGACCCACTACAAGTGTGTGCTGGTATCTATAGAGATGTAACCACTCTGGATTATCTCTTCTGACACTATATCTATCTGTTTATAACTCTTAAATAATAAAAAGGTTATTTTCCCTGATGATGCCCATTCTAAGATTTGCAGACAATGGCTTCAGTTCAAAATGGCAGTTCAAAAACCTATATACAGGAAAGGGAAAACCCTGAAAAGCACAATAGATCCCCTTTGAGTAATATTTGCTGACTGAATATATGTTGTGTTATTCTGGACAATTACAAAAAGACTAAGGAAACATTGCCTTCCAATGGTGTACATGGGAGAGTGATAGGCTGGCACATAAAGGTGTCAATTGGCTATTTCTAAATGGAGGTCATCAAAACGATTAGTTTGTTCCTAGTGCAGGACTGGTTTATTGTGCATGTCAGTATCAACAAGAAAGACAACAAATAAAAACAAGAACTAAACTGACACAAACATCACTGAAAGAGGAGGTCTTTCAACCAAACAAGTGATGGTTAGGATGCTTAATTGATGTTCCTTTCCTCAGCAAATTAGAGCAGCAAGCTTATGTTTACGTGGTTAAAAAGTCTTTATTTTACTCAGGCAATTACTAAATCACTTGACCTTATTTGGTTAAGTGGATGCCAGTTTGTAAACACTGCATTTGTCTGTTAGATTGAATCAGTTTCCACCCTTTCCTGAAAAAAGCCTCCATCAAAACATTGTGCCGCAATTAAAGTCACAGCTCCCATCTAAATTCTCCTGAAGCAAGTCATTATGTAGCCCTCCCTTACAGGCACTTAGTTTAGTTATTACATTGTTTCACGCCCATTGTTTAATATCACTTTAAAAGGTCTGCTCAGGCCACACATTAATATTGAGGAATTCCTGGTCTATGATTGCAGATTACATGGTAAAATGATTATCAAATCTGACAACTCCTGTGTGCATGGAAACAGACTTCTTTTTATAGTATTAGTAATAGGATTTGTTATAGAGGAAAATACTGTATATTTCATACGTCAACGCCGCTTGGACAACATGGTGATTGTAAATCGGCTACCCCACTATGTGGAATCACTGACTCACATCCTGAGAAAGAGATTTTAGATTGTATCTGTAGGATATGTATGCTGATAACAGGTAGTAGTTAGTATGCCATCAGAGCAAATGGTTTTCTTGGTTTTTTCATGATTTAATTAGCCTTTTTTGACATAATCGTGCATGTGTTTTAGTTATAAACTCAATTAGGCATTGGAACACTACACAAAAAACTCTAAACAAAAAAAGTGAGAAAGACCAAAGTTTTAATCAAATTCACTGTATTTGCACTTAGGGTTAATGCAACACTGAAACTGAAAACTCATGCAATTTGCTCATGGTTTCAAGGGTAAGGAGGCACTGAACCATAGTCACATAGTTTGTGTCTATGTTTGTAACATTAAGTATGACACATACCTAGAGTGTTTCAAAACATAACTATGATCCTGATGCCTGAACAACGGATGCACACACTCCCTACAGAGTCACAGTCAATCTGCCACTATGAAACAGAAAAACTATATTTGGTTTTATGTGTTTACTGTAATAAACACACAAAACCTCATTAACTGCCATCAGCTATTGGAATTGTTGTCATGAAATGTAGTTTACACTTTCATTGTTCCCTGAACTGTAGTAACTTTGGTTTCCCCTGAAATTCAGTTAAGTGCCTTCCTCTTGTCAAAAATGTGGTTAATTAGTTTGAGTCTTAATTTCCCATCAGCCTCAACTGTAGCTACTTGTTTAAGCTAATTCTCAATGTTGCTAACACGGTAAGGTGAGATGGTGATTATGGTAAACATTGTTCCTGCTTTGCATCAGCATGTTAGCATCCAGACATTATGAGAATGTTAGCATGCTGACATTAGCATTGAGCTTGCAGCATAGTTTGGGACCAATTGCATCATCACAGAGCTGCTACAGTATTAGTCTAATGAAAGTAGTTGCAAGCTGATAAAGGATGAAAGTTAAACAATGCAAAGGTCAGGATGATATAAACATTTTATTTTATTTAAAATACATGTCAGACAGGGTACACAGAAAACCCCTATTACAAACGCAAAAACCGACTTGCAAAATAAAGACAGATGTAGGTAACTCCAATCTTTATCAACATTCAGCAGGCTGATAATGTTTCCTCTCACTGGGTGTGTTTGTGGATACAAAACACAAAATTGCGACAAAATGTAAATGCATAGTTAAAAAGGCACAGAAAAGGTTGTTTGTTAGGAAACCACAGTCCTTCGAGATCAGTTGTAAACTCATTGTTTTCTTTTAAAGCTTTGTCACCGGTGGCTGGTTTTATGCTGTGGTACAATAGTTTGGCAGGAAAAGGATTGTTAAACTGAAGGTTGGTTTTCCATACTGAGCTGTGAAAGCTGTTGTTCAGTTGTCTT
Source organism: Eleginops maclovinus (assembly GCF_036324505.1). Lineage (NCBI taxonomy): Eukaryota > Metazoa > Chordata > Actinopteri > Perciformes > Eleginopidae > Eleginops > Eleginops maclovinus. The sequence continues at coordinate 19,121,914 of NC_086357.1, read as the reverse complement.
TCTGAAGTTATCTATTTTATTATCCTCTATCACATCTATCAGCATTGACAGGAAGTAAAGATCACAAACAAAACACAACTAAAACAGACACATTGATGGTTGACACTTGGGAAATTGAGTGTGACTTTTTCAAAAATATACAACTGCAGACAAAACCCTTCTAGAGAGTTCAGTCAGCACATAGTAAGGTCAACACCAATTTAGGGAGACGTTTTAATTTCTTGGAAATCACCTGTAAGATTTACAGTAAATTAAAGTTATCTGTTAAAATGACTTTATACTGCCACTGTCATTGTTTGACTCTCTAAATGTACTTTTGGCAATCGCTAGGCATGCTTTCCTCGAAGTGATGACAGATTCTTGCCATCGTCACACAAAAGAAGGAAGCCCAAATCTGGGAGGAGTTACAGTGTAATCTCATTTCTGGGAATAGCAGTGAGGCATTGTTAATTGCACCCGAAAATGTGTTTAGTTAAGAGGAAAAGGCCAAATCGAAAGTATGTTAAAAGTCATTAGCCTTCCTATTATGTCTGTACAATGTGACCAAAATAAACAAAAAATCTCAGAGCAGGGACGACAGTGAACGAATGGTTACAACTTTATAAGCGGAAAAGTGTTTCAATCACTAATTAAGCAAACCCCAGTATGAAAAAAAACACAACAAAGTTTGACACTGCTACAAATAATAGTAAGGATCATGGTGAGGATACCTCTTACGGTGGAAAACATGACGAAGACGCCATCTAGTGGCTCCTCTGAGCAAGACAACCCCAACGAGATGAGACACCTGTTACAAGATGAGTTCAGTGCCAAAGTTATAGTTATTATTTTTTTGACACCCGGACAAAATCTTAATGTTAAAACGCAAATAGAGTTTGACTTTAGGTCTAACACTGTAACAATAAAAGCATTTACATTGTATTAAATAGAGAACCTTGGAGTTTTCCTTTGTGTAGTAGAAGAAGAAGAAGAAGACATACTTTATTAATACCTTACAGGGAAATTGCTTTCTCTACTCTGTTGTGTTGACACACATAGGATATACATGCACAAACACAGAGGAAATACATGCACACACAACCACATGCAGAGGAGAGGTCGCAGAGCAGAGAGGCAGCCAGGTACCTGGCGCCAAGGGAGCAGATAGAGGCTCAGCAGTGGCCTAGCAGGAGAACTGGCACCTCTCTAGCTAGCTATTTTTATTTTTTTGGTCCGATCGGGACGTGAACCGGCGACCCTTCGGTCCCAAGTCCCTTTTTACTGAGCCACTGCCCCCCCTAGTAGTTTAACAGTTTGGATCCCAGTCATTTCTTTACCCCTATCAACACAAATAGCATATGATTCTATGTTATACTACAATTTGTGTTATTGCTGATTTATGAATCAGTGCACAAGTGATTCAATCAGGAAGAATTATTAAGGCTCTGTAACTGTCATTGTTACCTTTGAATGTTAAATAGTAAGTCATTTTAGATACTGTATTTTATCATTTTTACTGCTACATTGATATAATGTGAGTTACGGTTTTTAGAGAGCTGGAGACTGACTGCTAGTGAGCCTTGCCCAAAAAATAAGTTTAAATAGTCATACAGGGGTGTAACTCATAACAATAATAATGGCTGCAGTCCAAAAGGTGTTTCAATGCCAAAGAGCTCTTAAAGCATTTACAGTCCTGTTCTTTTCCTGTAAGGAATGTGTGTCTGGTTTGTACAAATACAAATAAGGCGGGTACTGGGAGTATACTTTAAGTTAATCATAGCCGTAAGTTGAAGATGGTTTTGCCTCTTTCTGTGGACTTTATTCAACAGTATTTGACATTTCATACGTTTTAAAGTGTGTTTTTATTATTCTTGTTGGTGGGGATTTCAGTCACTCAGTGCAGGCAATCATAAAATGTGTTTCCAGAAAAATACAAACTCACCAGAGGGTAGGCAATCTTCTTTTCTACATTTATAGCAGGAGTACTTATGTTAGGCATATCAAAAGCCTGAGTATTCATGATTACATTTGACAGAGAGGGGGTTTCCATTAAATTCAATGCAGCATGTGACATCAAAGATGGAGCAGGTTCTTCTTCTGTCCCACCTGAGGAGCTGCTCAGTGCTGCTCCTAGTGGATGGAAGAGAGGCTTCCTGTATAGTCAGTAGTTTTGTCACAAGGATCATCTAAGGCTTTAAAGCTAGGTCTTTGAACACACAAGTGTTTTTACAGCATGTATCCCCCAGAACATGAAACCCTCATGTTCTGGGGCAGTGGTCCTCATTATGCATTGGTACTCTTACACATGAACGATATGGTATTTTCCAAGCCTTTCAAAAAGAGTGTTGTATCTGAGTGAGTTACATTGAAGCTTTTCAGCAAGGACCCAGATTCAGATTTCCCAACCTCTTTCTCATGCAGACATTTTGATTTGTCGTAGTAGGAAAAGCCCCAATGTAATTATAAGAATGAGAAAGGTTTTGTTTTACTCAAATGTCCCAGTAAGTGTGTCAATGAGCCATCACTCACATTCCTGGAACTGAAGCAGCTAAATTGAAGCAAAACTTACTTCATTGCTTATTTGCTCTGTGTCTAGTTCAAAATGTCTTCAGTCTGTCAACGGAACATGATTAAACCCTTTATAGTAAACTTTCTAAAGTCTCCTTCCTGTATCAGGGCATTATCTTTAAAAAACAAATAGCCATTAAGCTGTATAGTATTTCTTATAGCCGCTTTTAACTACAAGTTTAATGGATCAATATTCTAAAATGATTTCAGTTGTACTTGGTACTTTTGTGCAAATAATCACCTTGGCATGCATACAAGGGTGACTCCCTGCATGATGGGCCTTGGTGCAGCTTTAAACCAGTCCGATGTCATTCCTGCATCAGGCACAGCACGGAGCGCCTAGGGCTCAACCGCCTGCTTCATTTTTACACCTAATCATGAGAATATTTCCCTTTGCCGACATGGCAGCTTACATCAGCTGTCCCTTTCTGCAGCTATATTTCAACCTTATCTCAACATGTGACATGCACTCAAGGGCTATAAGAGAGCCATTTGTACCTTTATTAAGTTCATACAGGAAGTTTAGGGGAAAAAAAGAAAAGTGAATAGATGAGATTAGCATATGAGCACAAATATGAGTGCTATATCACTCTCATTAGTTTGATACATTCGGGCTACCTCATATGAAGTTATCCTGGATTAATAGACAGACAGACAGACAGACAGACAGACAGACAACTCAAACACGGGATTCAAACAAAAATAAATAGGTTGCAAAATAGGTTTGCAAATGCAATGATAAAATATATTCAGATTATGGATAAGTGCAGAAATGTGGTTTTCACTCAACTTTCCTTGTTTCTTTGAGTTGCATTTTGATCTGTAACTGCAGTAATGATCCCCTCCCATGAAAATGAGGCAGAGCTTAGTTGAGGGTTGGATCAGTTGAGTGTCTGGCAAATAGTTATCTGACTCCCTCCACCGGTTTTTCCTGAAGATGCGCCCAAGACTTCATCAGGCCGAGAGAGAGAGAGAGAGAGAGAGAGAGAGAGAGAGAGAGAGAGAGAGAGAGAGAGAGAGAGAGAGAGAGAGAAAATACATCAAAGGATTAAAATGAGGTTTAAAATAATTAAGTGATATCAAACAGCGCAACTGAAGCACATGCTTTTATTTTCTCTGTGTAGGATTTACATGTTGATATACACTTGACCAGGATAGACAGAAACCTCCCTCTCTCCCCCACCCTCCCCTCCCTCCCTCTCTCGCTAATAAGTGGGTGCGTCTTCATGTCTTAACACGGCACGCTGCAGTTGATAGACAGCTGCACTCACCTTGTTAGCTGCCAGGTGAGACACGGAAAAGACATTCAGTCCTCAGAATTGATTCCACTCTCGCGTTGAATAAAGCAGCTCGTTTATCACTCTCGTGCTACCTGAGTGATTGGAAGGCAGGTGAGTTCAATTACCCGTGAAAACGCGTAATTCTGTTATGCAACACTGTCAACTTTTTCTGTGCACTTTTCGGCGCAAACACCTGTTGTGGCGGTGCAGATTGCCACACAGTGAAGAGTCAAATTATTCATATCAATCGAGTTTTGAGCAAAGTGTTAAGAATGCAGTTTTAAGATAATTGTGTGTGTTTGGGCCTATTATGTTATGCAGCCTGTCTGAGAAACACGCTCAAACGTGTAGCCTACAAATGACGCATAACTATATATTGTTAAAACATAATTTATACTTTTTTTTTCTTCACAGGGTTTTGCAGTATTTCTGTAATCCGCACAGCTGGAAACTTTGCCTGGGTATTATTTGCTCAAAAATTTCAGTCATTGTTTCTGGTCGTGTGTGTAATGCAGGCTACATCAGTGCCAACAAGAGCTGACCCAATGGAGTTATGGCTGATTTCTTATCTGTTTGAGCCACAGCCGTTTTCAGGCTTGGAAAATCTATCTATTTTTTTAAAAAGTTTGTAAATTAAAAAAAACAAACACTTGAATGGATGCCAGTATGAAACACCGATGAGCTAAACTGTCTGGACAGCATAGCCAAAATGTTGCAGCATGACTGTATACTTTTACAGTATCTAGAGTTGCATGGATATTATAGTTTTTAAACTATTTCTAATCTTAATTTTTAACACAGTTGAAATCTCATCTCACAAGTTTTAATTCAAATGTAAATGTAAGGACACTAAAGAAGCAAGACAGGTTTCTTGTCTGATCTCAAAACCCTTTAAGCTCTACGGCAACCACTTTCCTCGTTGTGGAGGTGTAGCTCCAGTAGTTTGGTTGTGACATCTCCCACTGAGGGCATGGCAGCGGTGTTACCACATGCAAGCAGGCGTCAGTATGTCAGGTATGTTGGTCAACTAGATCAACTCAGCCATTCTCAGATTAAGGGTGTAACTCTGTACTTTACTGGAGATTGGCAAGGTTTATTAAACATGCTGTCAATAAAACACTAACTGACATACAAGTATTGCACAATGAATCCACTGAGCACATGATGTTGTCATGTTTTAGATACGAGTCACAGATAATGAGATGAAAACTACAAAGTATTTGTTTTATATCAAAGGAAAAATATTGCATGTTGGGTTATATTAAATATACACTTTTGTATCTTTTCCAAAAGAAATACACATGATAAATAAACGATACAATTATTACTGTATACTTAGTTTTCATGTCTCACTATTCTTTTAGCTAGATTTAGTCTAGGTAACATTTTTATGCACAAACAGCTGAAGGTCATAGTTCAAACTGGGATCCCTTTTCAGTATTGCAGAGATGCAGACTTAACTTTGATCTGCTCAACAGTTGGGTGGGACAAATCAATCCTAATGAAATGTTACGGTATTATTTGAGTTTTGCTTAAGATTTACTCATGGTCAAATGTTTCAGCAGGTCAGTGCCACGAGGGAGAGCTCAAAGGGGATACAAAAAAAACACGTTTTGCTTCAGAGGGCAGGTTGTCTCTCGTAAGCTTCATACCTGTTTTACTGGTAGAGTGTCTTGTGGTTAGAGGACATTCTGGAAATGTAAATATGGATATAAATGATTCAAGAAACCTTAAGGTTCTTCTTTAAATGAAGGCGTAAACCCGTTTTACCGGTGAACTCACTGACCAGCTTATTTTGTATCGGTGACCAAAATGAGGCTTAATGAAAGAGTCCGATGCACAAACGATGGAAATGCTGATAGTTTATTACATTTGAGATGCTAAAAAGGTAAAATCGACTTCATTTGTTTTACTTTAAAAACAATCTGTCACAGCAAATGCCAACATGTGTGCTGATTCATGATTGGTAGATTGCATACAAGCCCTGGATTAAAGAAACAACTGTAGCACTTTGTTGACAGCACTCTATTCCAAAGTAATGTTTGATGCACATTATCCCCAAATACACTTAAGACCCCAAGCATATCATTTTTGTAGGTTTAGTTTTTAATTGTCAACATGTCCACAAGGTGGTGCTCTCACCAAATAATAAATAAGGAGTCCCACCTTGGTTGGTGTGGTTTCTCTGCTACAACCACAACAACTTCTACGTTTTTCCCATTTTCAAGTCCCTGAAAATTACAAACATATGGCACGAATCTCATTAAGTCAACAGCAACTAGCACATTTCATATTTCAACACCTAATTGTTTGTCCTTGGCAATACAAACCTCTTACACTTTCTCTGAAAAGGGAGGGAGTCATTTTGGAAGCAGACATTTGAATACAACATGAGGACTCGGAGGCAGCACTAAAGATTGGAAGGACAGAATCGCAAACGTTTCAGTAAACTCAAAAGCATAAATGTGCTTTTTACTTTTCTTAACATCCTTATTATTCAATATGAACAGAAAATAATGGATCCCAGAGTAATAAAGACATTAAAATAGGTCCCTTTGAGCAGTAATATGTATTGAAGCTGATCCTTTGACCGATTTCCCTAAATCCATATGCACTTCCATTGTGGGAATGATTGTTTTTCTGCCGGCAGGAAATTAAGTCTGCCTTTGAGCTTCAGACAAAGAAGCAGATTGAAGTAACTGTGGGAAAGCTTTTGGGAATGTAAATTAAAGAAACAATCTTAGGAAAGACCAATAAAACAGTGGTGAAAAAAAATAGAAAGGTCCCTTTATAAAATAAAAAAAAGTGGAGACACTTGATCGAGGTACTAATGAGAGAACCTTGTATTTTTCACTGTAGGGAACATCATTTGGTGGCACAATTAAAAAAGAAACAAAAACTGGATATTTACATTTAAATAAAAGAGCATATATTCCATCGCAACAACAAGTGCATACAAGCACAAGCATGAATTCAGGTTTGACAGACAAGCAATGTACATGCATTTCATTTGGGTACTGGTTCTTTTATGGGCCAGGTTTGGTTTGTAAATGATAAGCTGATCTGAAATAATGGCAGGAAAGTGATATATTTCACAGCAGTACAGTATGAGCTAATATATTTTGTTCATTCACAAAGATATTATTGGCTTTTTGTGGCTTTGACAATAAAGAGGGAGTCAGAGAACTTGGTATAGAGCTGAAATGCATGTACACAGTTGTATACTTTCAGTAAGCATGCACATAGAAACAGTGAGTCATACACAGAATATCATCCATCCACAGTTTTAAGGGTGATGGGGCTAAAAAGTGCCCCACACAAGCAGAAGAAGACAGCCTACAGCCAATTAAAATGTCCATGGATCATCACAAAGCTCCACCTCCCCTGCACTGGAACAAGGTGGTAAAAAATGTCGAAGCAAAACTACCAGCATCTTGATAAAGGCTTATTTTTCGAGTTGTTTGAATAACAGGAGTGGTACGCTGTATGGCACATGGAGAGGGCCTGTATAGCCTCGTAGCACAGCATGATAAGACAACAGAACTGCAGCATGAGGTATAAAGCAGCTGCCATGTTGGTATGTAAGACACTAGCAGCCGAGTTGGACCAGGCAGGCACGTCCATGAGAGGAATTTAGAGATTGCATGGTCATATCCAGCAGAGGCGTTGAGCCCTTGTGATGGCATGGTCCACAGATGGCAGGAGCATCAGCACATGTTGACCACAGAAAGTGAGGAGCCTCTACATGTTGACAGCTAAGAATCAGGGGGAGTCGTGTCACAAGGCTTTTGGCTTGTCTGGATGTTGAGTCAGTTAAAAGAAACAATAAAATAATTTACAAATAAAACAAAGGAACAGATGAGTGCGATTGCATCACTCACAAACACACTTTCCTAACTCTGGGCCGACTTTGGAGGGTATTTAAAAAAAGAAAAGAAAAGAATCCCATTGCATTAACTTTTCCGAAAGTTTTGGGTCAACAGAGTAAAACACAAAGATAAATAAAAATAAAAAAGAGGACGAAGGAGGACTGAAAGGATGTCTGGACAGGGTGTAGAGCCGGAGTCACCGCTTATAATAGGCACCTGTCAGAGACGGAGGAGACAGACACATCTATCAGTACTGACACGTCACGCTGCATTCATAGTATTTCTGCACTGCAACTTTCAAACATCAGCTTGTCTCTGAGATCCGGAAAGTACAACAATATTTGCACCCGGGTGAAAATAGTGGACAACAATATTTAGACCCGGGTGTAAATAGTCAAGAATGCTATTTGCACCGGGGTGTAAAAAAAACCCCAAAAATATGTACACCCAGGTGAAAACAGTCAACAATAATATTTGCACCCAGGTGTAACAAAAAAACCCACAACAAATATTTGACAATAATATATTCTTGATGATTTACACCCAGGTACAATTAGCATTGCTGACTATTTATACCCTGTGTGCAAATAGCAATTGGCTTATCTAACAGCCACAACTCAACTGATATACAGCATATAAACTTTTTATAAACCAGGATTCATAATTATGGGAAGGTTTGTGAGTTGAGAACTTTTATTTTCTTAATTGTTATTTAAAGACCAACACTACTTTCCACAACAGTACAGAATATATACAGTCAAGACAGTCCACCATTTTTGAAGCATTCAGCAAATGGAATCGAGTAAAACATATTTTAAAAAATACTATCACTTCAAGCTTTAAGAAGGCCAAAAAAATAAAACTTTAGTAAAGTAATAAACTGTAATGTTAATAATCTGTGTTTTATACCTCTGATATGAGCCTCGGGTCTGGTGGGAGCGCGGGGGGGGGGCATGGAGGTCCGAGTAGCCGTAGGCAGAGTTCACGTTCTCATAGTCATGTGCACGAGGCTGAGGAGGCCTGAGACAGACGGAGGGAGAAAAACATTAAACATTAAAAAGTTAATGACATAATTGAGATTGTGAGCCTCGACTGACGCAAAATATTTGGTCTTAAGAAGTAAAGAGTCTTGTACTGTACCTGGAAGGCTTGTTGTGGTTCCTCTGCCTCTGGTGTTCCTGCTCATCCCGTGTTCTGGGCCGGACGACTTCCTCCGAGCTGGGCTGGAAACCAACACAAATTATGGTTTCTTAAATTATGGTTCCAGTACCGCAGTGGAAATACACTTTTTTAAGTCAGGTCTGTAAAAATATTTCACCCCAAAGCAAATCTTTTAAAATTAGTTTGGTTAGAGCAAATTACCCGGTAGTCTCCCTCTGGACGCCTCCTTTCATATGCCATCTTCTCCAAGGCCAACCTCTCCCTCTCTTTCTCCTCCCTGTCCTGCTCTTTCTCCCGATCTCGATTTTTCCTGTACTCCTTCTTCTCTTGTTCCATTAACAGTCGGGCGATTTCCTGCCAGATGCATCAGACACATCAACAGGATAATTAACACAGAACAACCTCATGCATTTAATGTGTGGGCAATGCATTTATTATCAGAATCAGAAGTACTTCATTTATCCCAAACTGGGAAATGTTTGCGTTGCAGCAGCAAAATACAAAGAGAAGCAAATTATCTTACGCAGCGATATTTAAAGACCATTAAATAGCCATATAATATATCTATAATAAAATGCCACAGCACAGTGGTACATCACATTACTTTTTAGATAACCTAGGGCCAAAAGCTGGTTTAGAAATGGCCTTGCAGAATCAAGAGTGTAGGAAAATAAAGCTGATTCAATTGCCTCAGTTCAGGAAATTAAAGGGTATATAAAAAAAGAGGAAAGACAGCTTAAGAGAGGTTTCCAGACTTCGTGCCCACTCACCTCATCCTGCGCGACTTGAGCTGAACGCACGTGCATCTTGCTGGCCTGAAACCAGAGAACAATCAAAAAGTCAGAGTGGAAAACATTGTTCCAGTGTTACATAACATAGGAAATGGCCGAGATTGAGGCATTTCAGTTTGTTTTTTGCATTGACATCAGAGTGTATTTCAATGTATCACAATGTGCCATTCTGGTGCTTCTTTGCTACAGTATTTGCTCCAGATATTGGAGCTGGGTTGCTTAAGCATATCAGATTAGTTTGTATATCTGATGGGTGTTGCTCTTTGTGGCTCTTAGTACTAGGTTTAAGTGCTTGAGGTTGTTAAGTAATGACCAGGTAATGGTATTTTTACATAAAACCCAGTAGAATAAGACATCTTCAACATATTGTGTAATTTCAATTTTTAAGGGTTTTGTATTAAAATTTTTCCTTCATATCTTACATGCAGAAAACAAAAAAGGTTTCAGGTTTTCTTCCTCACCTTGATCTCCTCCTCCTGCAGTTTCCTGGCCACCTCCATGTCCTTCAGCTCCTGCTCACGGATATCGAGCTTTGCTAATCCCTTGGTGGCCTCGGTCACTCCGAACTCTGCTGGAATCACTGCTCCGCTCCCTCGGTGCACAATACGACCTGTTGATTTCGCCAAAAACAGTTAACAATAGATAAAAGGTTTCTTTCCATAGTCAAATAATCAGTATATTTTATTTTAAATTATTATTATTTTTTGGGGGCATTTTTCTTAACTAATGACAAATTGAATGATCCAATTAAACATAATTTTCTGACTGATCGAGTAATTCAATTATAGTTGGATTTAAGTGATGAGGCACCTCAAAGGGCTGCAGTGCGTCTCTACTGGTGTTTATCAGTGGGTTTGGTTAAATGTTTTTACCATTTTTGGGATAATACAACCAGCACGCTAGCCCTGAAACCCTTTGAGATTACCAGATTTGAGGTCATCAGAATATGCGACGCTAATCTACGACAAAATCACAACACACAAAATATCAGTGTGATCATTTCTTTGCTCGTTGCAACAACCCAGCACACATTGCAACTGAAACAACCCCACAGCACAACAACAACAAATTGAATCATCCAAACCATCATCTGAATCACTTGGTGGTCCTCATGAGAAGGGAGGAAATTAGTGTCTTTGTTAGTGATTGCAAGGTTAGATGAACCCACCACCTGAGATTGCCAAAGCCAAAAAAGCTGCACACCACACAAACTCCCCCACAGAGCCCCAAGGGGGGGGGGGGGGGGGGCTCAGGGCGGTACCTGTCTCTCCGTTGGAACGAGAATGACTGCGTCCCCTGCCAGGACCCCCGCCTTCCAACTCCAGATCATCAAACACATTTTCGGGGCCTGAGTGGATACGCAGCCGGACCCCGGCCCTCCTCTCCCTCTCACCGTCATCCTCCTCCTCCTCCCAAGACGCCTTGCCCTCCCTGGGCCGGTCCCTGCTGTGCCCCCGTTCCTCTTCGAATCCTCTGTCCCTGCTCATTGTTCTTATCCGTTGTCTGTCTTTGTCTTTCTGTCTCTGCCTGTCTCTCTCTCTTTCATCATCTCTCCCTCCTGCTCTCGCCCCCCTGAGGTCCTGCTCTCTCCTCGGATCCTTCCCCATATGCCTCTCCCAGTCCAGGTCTCTGCCTTTGTCTCGATCATGGTGCCTGTCCCTTTTCCTATCCCAGGCCCCGTCTCTCTCTATGGGGCTCTGTGGTGGAGGCGGTCTGCCCGGTCTCTCCTTTGTCCTGACCACTGTGTCGCCCCCCCCGTCGCCCCTGGCCCTGCCAGTTTCTGTGGGCTCATACTCTGTGTACCTGTCCCCATGCTTGCCTTTAGAGGGCAACAGGTGCTCTGGGTACGGGTCTGCGTGCCTGCTTCGCCCTCCTTCTGCCACTAGGTGATGCTCGGGGTATCGGGAGTGGCTGTGGGGTGCTGCTGGGTCCTGTCTTGGGTACCTGCTCCTTTTGGGGTGTGTTGAGCTATATTCAGGGGAGTTATCACGATGTGTGCTCACTGGAGCATATGCATCATGTCGGCCTGGGGAACTGGATTTGTGACGCCTGTGTTTCTCCGGGTCAAGGTGTTGACTGGCAGCTGAGCAGAGAGGATCGGAAGAGGGCGGCGAGGACAGAATGATGAAGGTGTTTGATGACAACATAGAAACATAAAAACAAAACAAAAAAAAACACAGGACTGATGTAAGCTAAGATGGTTAGTAAGACATAACCCCTGTGAGGACATTGATGGAAAGACAAAGTTCATGCTATGGATGTTAAGGGTGGATGAAGAGGCTGCTCCCAAAATGTCCAGAGATGGGATTACTACCCTGGGGTTAAATCGTGTCAGAGTTTAAAGTGTTTGGAGCCTTAAATAAAGATGGTAATATTCACACAATTTTGTCCTGAAGAGTAAAAAAGCTCCAAATACTTCAGACTTATAGTAGTAAACAAACAACACCCTTCATTTCCAGCTCTTCAGTTTTGTTGAACGTACATAACGTTGGCGATCTGTAACACCTGCAATTCCAAAATGATTTGGTGGTACAACCTTAAAACATTTGGAACAACAAACCTAACAATGATTCTGAGTCATTCCCATGCATACTGGTCAGAGTCATCACAGCGTCTGTCTGTAGGTGGGGTGTGTCTAAAATAATAATATGCACCTTTACTTACCTGTTGTGTCTGAATGAATAAATAAATAAATAAATTGTGTTAGACAATTATTAAATAGTTTACTTTATACATGTTCTCTGATATGTATAAACAAACAACTTTATTTTTCATTGGAGAAAAAACCCAGACTTTTGTGAAATCAGAATCCCACGAAAAATGCAATCACTGCATTTTTTAAAACTGTGCGAGATTGAGTTAAAAAGGAAAAATAACTGAACTAGGGACGTCACAAATGCTCACCTCTTAAGAAAACCGTAGTGCTGTGTAAAGCAAACAGCAGAGGCCTGTCTGCTCAATGGAATTCAAGTTATCTCCCCGACTACTTTACTTCTCAACACCACGTTGATGTTCACATTTTGAAAACAAAAGGCAGGTACAAAACGGCCTGACTGGTAAATACATACACCAAGAGAGGAGGCATAAGTGTTTGCTCTCTTCTAAATAACCTCTCTTCCTTCCCATTTTTACCAGTCAACCTGAGACAGATCTGCCCCCCCGCTGGTTTGTGTGCGACTGTAATCCACTGGATTAAGACAGCAGGCGATCGTTTCCTGAGAGGAGCAGCCAATTACACGACCGGATGGAAAGCAACATGATCTGGTGTGAATGTGTGTGTCTCTGCCAGTGTGTACATGAGCATAAGGTGGGCATACACATTTGGTGGAAGGGGGGATTAAAATGAAACTGTCACGAGCACAAGAAGGTTAAATTGCTCAGAGATTTGGTCTGAAACTGTAACAGCTCTGTGAAAATCTACTAACCTGCATAAATATGTCCGCTTACTCACAGCGACTTGTACAGGGTTAGAGGCCAAAGTAAACAAGGGAACCGAGTCATTGTTCTACTGTGTGTACATTCACACACACTATGCAGGGACATTATAGGTGAGGGTTTATTTAACCAGCAAAACAATAGGGCAAAGACAGTGCGCCTGGCAGTGGCGCAAATATTCCAGTATAAATAGCTCAGTCAGCAAGCACAGGCTGTGGCTTCATTAAGCACCAGCCACGTGTGACAGCTTTACAGAGAGGCAGAGCACCTGGGCAGCTGATGAGATACAGACACAGCAGGACAGACAGACTGACAGCTGAGAACATTTTTCTCAGTCCTGTTCAAGTCAACACAGCGGATACACAGTGAGGTGCTGCAGTATCTAAACCAGGCATCTGTAACAGAAACTGTCTTTCGACTACGGTCTGTCACGCTGTCCTGTTTTGCAGACAATGTTTAACTGCCCTATTGAAAGTCAAGGAGTGGAAGCCTTAGATTCCTCTTATAAGCCAACAAAACTATTCCTAAGAGTCAATACAACACTGGCAGAGAAAGTAAATACAACATAGTCCTGTGTATTTATTGCAGAGAATAGAAAGGTGTTTGGACGGGAAAAAACCAAGCAGAGAGAGCGGAAACTGTTTGTTTTTTGTGTTATGCTAAACGTGAACAAAATCCAAACACCACACAAGTGTTCATGCAGTCAATGTGCCACATTACACCAGTTTGTGAGAAATACACTTAACTCCTATACTCACAATCGCACATTTGGCGATTGCATCGAACCTAGATTTGAGCTAAATCATCCGCAAAGGGTTACTTAACACAGATGTGTGACACATTCTCTCCACTGTTAAAGAAGGAGGACAGATACATAACTGTTGGTCTGCATCATTAGACGGTAAATCCTTATGTTTTTGATACAATCATTCCCGACAATTTGCGATTAATTTTATACCGAGGTTAAATCTGTCTTCAAAGCAAATTCAAGCTGCATCATAAAACTGGAGCACTGTTAAACCCTTTACAGCACTGTTTCCTGTAGAATGGAATTGAAATCACATATTTTTCTCTGTAGGAACATATAATCCTGCCTTCAAGGTTCATAATGAGCTCATAAATGTATTTCAAAATCTTTGCCTCGAGTGTGCCACAGTCTCCAGCTCTGTGCAGCATCAAAAGCAAACCCTTAGACATCCTGACCTGAAAAAAGAAATGGCCTCAGAGGAGGAGGTACATCTTCTCTCATGTCCTTAAGGACAGGAGACGCAGGAACGGCCACATAATAACATCAGTCAGGGATTCTCTGCCTACCTCCGTGATCCTCAAAGTACTCCTGCTCAAGGTTCGATTCCATCTGCTTCTGTCTCCTCCTTTCCTCTTTCATCTCCTTCTCCTGCAGCTTACGAGCTATGGCCTACAAACAAACAAAGCCACAGTAAACAAGGGGTCCCAAGTAAATATGAAAAATCCTTGTTTGGGCTGAGATGTAACAAATATGTCACTTTGTTTTGGGTAGTAGTTTTTGACATCAGAGTAGCTTCAAGTATATCAGATGACAGTGGTGAGATGACAGAACTGCGAAGCAATGGGAACCACAACTCCTTAAACTTAAAAGGGAAAGCAATACTTTTTGAAAGATTAACTGAAAATCTACAAAGATTTTGAAAATAAAGGTAACGTTTTTGGATATGTCTCTTGTACATGTTGTACTGTAATTCCATCTTAGTCCAACCACCTTCCCCATCCCCCTGCACGCTGATGGGCTGATTCACCTGAAGCATCTCGGTGCATATACTTCATTGAATCGCTGCCCTTTATGTAGGACACAACCATTGTGATTAACCTTTGAGAAAAAATACAGGTCAGATCCCTGTGGCCGTCATTCCTTTATTACACTGGGGAGACGTGACGATTCAGTTGAATGACCCACCCAGTACAGTACATCTATACTCAGAGTAATGACAGACGGGTGGAGTAGATGTTCCCTACATTGTGCCGTAGTGTGCAAAGATGTCAGTGTGTGTGTGCGTTTCTTACCGCATCCTTCTCTTCCTGCTTTAGCTGCTGCTCGGCCTGTCGCACCAGTTCTTCCTGAATCTCCTGGGCGATCTCATTGTCTTGACGCTCTCTGAGGTTACCAAGGGTTCATGTGTGTGTGGGGAGGGGTATGGAGAACAAAGAAAACATAAAGTTAACCTTTTAATAGCTTTGGGGTCATGGCGTTATTAATGTTTAATGTAAAATGTTTCTTGACGATGGCCATGAACCACTGTTTTTACATGCTTTTCATTCATGTAAAGCATCTTATAAACAATAAAAATGTTTGTCAGTTCCCTGTATCTCTTCTTTCTTCTAAGCACTTCCTGCTGATTCATCTGTTGGCTTTCTTCTGATTTTCTATAATCCCTCTCAGACATTACATACATTTTCCACCTCGTCATGAGGATTAAATTAAAATTCACTGCATTTATAAATAGGGCTGTTTTATTCCTCTAAAATATAAAGATTTCCTGCTGTTCTGTTTCATAAACACATTAAACTGAACATCTTCCGGTGTTTGACAAACTAAACAAGACATTTTATAGCAAACAACCAATTAATAAATAAAAAAGATGTCAGATTAATTGAAAATTATTCATTTGCAGCCCTTTTTTAAAACATTGTAGAAAATTAAAACACGTCATCAATGTCAAAAAATAATAATACATCTAAATGCAAAGTGAACCAAAGGCACACAACAGTTAATAATCAGAGAGCAGTGATCAGCAGAGACGTTATCTAACATGTGAGAGGTAGCATGTTTGCTTCAGGCAGGAGTATGTGCTCACTTTGGCTCACTCATCTTTCACAGACGTGATTTTGACAACACCATCTGCCCCGAGGGCTGGCAAGCAAAGATCATTTTTCAGTTTGAGTTCTGAGACAAACATAAGTGTAATGCTTTCCAGTAGCGCCCTAATATGCCTTCATCAGAACGTACTAAGAAACAAGAGATGCTGCATTCCCCTGTGTGTGTGTGTGTGTGTGTGTGTGTGTGTGTGTGTGTGTGTGTGTGTGTGTGTGTGTGTGTGTGTGTGTGTGTGTGTGTGCGCTCAGCCACATGTCAGAGTGTGTGAATATAAAGTGGCATTGGTAAGTGCAGGGTGGATGACAGTGTGAGCTCCCAGCGTGATGAGCAGCATTGACTTGCCTGCATCGATGCTGGAGCATCTGGCCTCTCCCCGGGGGGAGAGTATGTCTGTGTGTGTGTGTGCTTGTGTAGGTTTGTGAAGCAGGGCTCGCTCTAAGCTGTGAGTCAGCATTTTCATTTTAATAAAGATTGCATGGACTAACTCCAGAGTGGGCTTGATTGCAGCTCCTGATCTGGACCAAAAACAAGAGGCAACAGAACACTTCCCTGTGTGAGTGAGCTGTCAGTCAACTGTGTGGGAGCTGCAGAGCTTTGGACATGCAGCTACTGTAGAGCTTACAGACCCCGTAGGAAATATCATTATACTTCAGGGCTATGAAGATGCAACACAGAGACCACAGAAACTGAGATCTGTTTTGGCTGCTTGTTTTACTACACGTTTGTGAAAACAACATATCAAGAGACATTCTTGAGGATTATCTTTGTTTCAGATAAGATAGACACTATATTGTGTGATCTAACAACCAGAACTAATCAATCAATAATGTTGAGTCAAGTACAATGTATATGTACTGAATGTATGACTCAGTAACACAGAATGTAGAAAAATCTTCATTTCTGACAAAGTCAAACCTTGTATTGTATTTCACTGTACTCAGTTTCCCACATAATTCTATTTTGTGTAAATACTGTCTTTATTTTTCATCTCTTACAAGTCATAAAATAGCTTTTATAGTTACTTTTTTTTGTTGCTACGTATTATTCTTTCTGTGTCTCTGTATGTACCCAAGCATATTCTTCGTATGTGTAAACCTACTTGGTAATAAACCAAATTCTGATTCTTTGTATCTTTGCTCTCGAGCACAAACTAAATGAAAGAGCATGAACGCGCTGGTAATAAATGCAAGCCGTGACCTACTAATTTACGACGATAAAAGGGTCAACCCTCCACTGAAGGATAAATCAGTTTGGAGCTATCTGTGGTGGGAGTGATGGATCCCCTCGCTGCTGAAGCATAAATCTGTCGCTATAGGGGAATGGGAGTAATTACACTAGATTACACTAATCTGAAACAGATGCCATCAACAGCAATACTGCACACAGCTACTATTGCAAAGTATTCTGAACAACTCTTGGTATCAAATATGTTACTAAAGAAAAATGTATCTTTTTACCACGTATTTTCATGAGTTGCCTACTCCACTTTTGTGTGTATAGATTCATTGTCAATTTCCTCCATTAACTTGTGCTTTGATATAAAATATGAGAGTCGCAACCTATAATGTGTGTGTGTGTGAGAGAGAGAAACACCTACATTTCAACATGCTGCTTCAGGATCTGGCCCTTGGCCCTCAGATCCTCCTCCTCCTGCAGCTTCTTGGCTACAAGCAGGTCCTTCTGCACCAGACGGCTCTTATTGACGTTGGACGCCAAGTGGCTCTCAACTGTTGGACACAAACACATAAGCACTTCTCTTAAAATGTGTGTACACAGAGCAGAGAGGGCCTGTGGCTGGTGATGAGGAACTAGAGAAGTGATGAGCAGCAGAGCATCAAGGAGTTTATTTACAGATTCACACGTTCTTAACGTTTCCTCTCTGGGGAGCAGCAGTGTTGTTAAGATGGACTGAAGAGAACAAGATGAACATCGAGGACACAGGTGCTCCAGTCTCTGGTGATAAACAGAGAGCGCTCTTAGTCACTGAGAAATGACTGTTCGCGACTGAGGTGCTGTTCCAAGGTTGTGTGATGGCTAGTTGTGGGCCATAACAGATGATAAATCCTGCCTGCTGACGCACTCTGGGTACTTTGTTAGCAAGGAGGGCATCACTCACTTGCTCAGCTCTGTTTCACCTGGCTATCGATCTGGTCACAGCTTTCATGTGAAAAGGACCAAATTACGTTTGGCAATTTACCCGTGAGAGGCTCCATAAAGTTCATGCTTTGTGACTGGTGGGATTGAAAGAGGAAGCTGCGAGTCACAGCTGGGGAGACTTGATAAAAAGTCAAGGGGCTGACATTGATTTTTTTTTTGGATGACGCTGATCAATTGTTAAAGTTTATGGCACCTTACAAAAAAATATCTGAGGGGAAAGAACTGATGTCATAACTCAAGCTAAGGCTATCATTTATCCATCGCTACATCTAACAAAAGGAAAATTGATTCATCTTTCAAGGCAGCAAAACAAACACGGCCAGACACTGTGACATTCGTTCATTCAACAAAACGCAACCTTGAAAGGCTCTCGCGTCATTCAGAACAGGGCAGTTGGGGTGAGAGTGTCTGAACCTTAGACATATCAGTGAAAAGCAGTAATACAGAAAAACACATTCCAGAAACAACTTTAACAGCTTTAACTCCTTGTTAACTTAAAGTCAATGTGTTCAAGAAAAATCTGTTGGGGACGGCCATCAGTTGATAGGATCCAGGAAAAAATTACACTGCATATTCAGAAGTCAGGCAGCATTCACCTCAGTAACCTCCAAGGTCAAAGGTGAAAGCAGATCAGTTAGTGTGGCAACAAACTGAGCAGAGGGGGATTATCCTTCTTCATGGATCACTAAAGCTTTAAAAAGGGTCAATGACAACACAAAGGCCAGCCAAAACAAAATGAATCTAAGCTAAAAAAACCTAACCTGCAGTTAGGGCAAGGCTAGGTGACATTTGTTCTTCTTACTTAAAGAGTTGTTGCATAATTTACCCATTTATGGTGAGTAATGTATTGAAATAACCAAGTAAAGATTGGTAAGTGTTTATGAAACAACAGGCTTCAAGTTCCCCCCCCCAAAAAAAATGTGAATAGAATTTAACTAATTTCCTTCACACCCTAAAAGCAGAATCATTTTTCTGTTAGTTCCTGTCAAGGTGGAGGATATGAGTAGTTTCTGTGGCCATCACAGCCATCTGCACATCCATTTGTGTCTGATCAAAGGAAGCCCCTGTTATGCATGTCCTTTCAACCCGCCTCGACCGCATAACCTACAGACAAGGGCCAGCAGCTCCACACAGAATAACTTAACCGGAAACACTTAAGCCAAAAAAGCTTTTGATGCGAGAAAAAGAAGTTATAATCACATTGAGATTTTCAGCAATTCCTAATAATACACTTACTGAAAATCAGCAGCGAGGGAACAAACCCTCTCAAGTGAGTCCCTAAAGTGCCTTTTCAAATCATGTGAAAAACATGCCGGCTAATTACAAACATATGAGCTCACATAAAAAGCACCAGCTAGTCTAATAAGGCATGCAGGGACACACACTGGCACCACAACTCATAGCATGTTCCCCCCAAAAAAACCTGGCTAAGCTTCTCTGTGCCACAGCTGCATCACACACAAATTAATGAAATCCAAACTAATCGCATGCAGCAGTCCACTGCCACGGCCCTGATACAGTATTGTTGTTGCACCCTGCACCATTCACACCGTTAACTGCGATGATGAAGCAGGGTTTATGTCGGCTTAATCAGACTGCAGCCACTGATGCTGCAGATGGGAGACAATTCCAGATTTTTCCATAAATGAAAAAAAGGGAGCTTTGTGGACTGCATTCATTTTTTCTACAGCAACGCTCTGAAAACATCTTTCATAGCTGGTTCTCTTGCAACGTAAGCATTGAGTGACCTACAAGTAGAATGCAGCAGGTCAGCGGTGATGTCAGGGGTTTGATGCAGAAAACATGTACCAAGTGTTTAAACCGACAGGAAATGGACTTCCAATACCTGTATGAATATTTATTTCCTTTCTTAATAAGGTAGTCAGACTGTTTTCTGAATGGGACCACAGATCAGTGAGATTTAAAGCAGATGTCCCCTGTTTGAATTACCCATCTTTTAAAAAGGGGAAAGATGAACAGGGCTGGGAAGATGACATAAAAAAAAAACATGGCTAATTTGTAGTTTCTTACTTTCTTGCTCCTGGAGGTTGTAGGCCAGGCAGTGGTCCTCCAGTACAGCAAAGTCTCGACACACTGAAAAGGAAATATATTGAAATGGAAAAAGAACAAAGACAAGGTTTAAAATGAGTCTCATGCATGTTTATTCAGACTCAAAGCTATGAAGCTGGTACAAGGAAAGCTCGAGGCAGTTGAGATGTTAGATTTTAATCTGACATTCAGTTTCAGGTGTTCTACATGACTACACAGTACACAGATAAGCACGGAGAGCCACACAATTAAATCTGTCTCACAACCAATACAGGAGGTCATGTTTCATGATATACATAAGCAACGCGTCTGTTTTTCAATCAATGCAGTTTAAGAGATATTACATGTATGGATTTATTTTATGCTCACCACGAGTCCACATGATTTATGGATGTGCCTTTTAAACTGTGTGACTATTAGATTACATTGAAACAAAATACCTTTATTTAACACTTTCTTCATCACACTTTGAGACTATATTTTTCAAAGATTAAAAACTGGAACAAACTGTTTCTCTCAGTCTGTTAAAAAAAAAAGTTTGGCCATTTGGCAAGTGGTGTGTGGTTAGGTTATTTCTGTGTGCGAAACTTTGAATGAGAAACAACTATTCACCCTCAGACTGTAAAAGCCTAAATAAGGGCTGATTTTGTGGTGAGTTTTGGGCTACATCTTATTCAAAGTTATTCAAGAGGTGCAAAGGGATGCAATTAGTCAGAAGTATGCTTACCACTGACAAGCTTTCGGGTAAATTCCCTAAACTGGTGGACAGTTCTCGAGAAATACTGCGATACTACGTGTCCATCCGTCAGAGATTCAGTTATATATATATTTTTGAAAATGGTTTATCCTAAATGCTGATTTAATTACATAATGTTAATCAGCCACAAATATATGTTACCGTGACTCCGTTTTAACTTTAAATCTTACAGACAGCATACTACCAGTGACTCACACTTACTGAAGCTGAGTTTTTGAAAACAGAATATCATTTTTATCTGGCCTATTGTCTTTTCAGTTGCACGCTCGAGGACTCAAACTGATCACATATGACTAATATCCTGAACTTGACACAAAAAAACACTAAATTATAGCAGACTTTCCATCCACGATTTTCCAATATTAAGGCTACCGAGGGCAATCAGTCATTATGAAAACAATTGTGAAAATGTTTAGAGGAGGGGGGTTTCCTTATAAAAACCCAATAAAAAAAAAAAGCATCACATCCATCGGAACTGTTCTGAATGAAGAAGCCTTTCATTTTGTATGGCTCCACCAGTCTTTTGAATACTGGCTGTTTCCAGTGTAGGAAACAGTAAAAGCTAAAGGGATATTCAAGACCTTTCTCAAAGCCTTAGCTAATTATGGATGTGGACCCTATAGCATAGGACATATGTCTTTAAAAGCATCTGCTTGTAGAGATCTTCAGTGCATGCATTTAACTACACTGTGGTTACCATATACACCTTAAAATAGTACGGGAAGAAACGTTTCTTCAGCTGCAAAAATTGTGTAAACATCACTGCATCAAATATAGAAGAACAAAAAGAGGTCATGATTTCATCTCACAAGCAGCCACGCACCGCTCTGCTGTTGGCAGAGGCTTCTGTTCAGCGAAGACCAAACTAAAGAATACTTTACTTACTCTTAAGTATTTCTTTAACCTACTCTATTTGTTATAGGATGAGAATTAATACACGACATATATTCAGTCAAGCCTTTATGCGACACTAATCTTGTATTTCCAGCTCTGCTTTTTCTCAGCTTTCATTACAGAGAAAACCCACGCTCAGTAACCCCAGGCTGCCAGGCTCACAGCCCATCATCTGCTCTCACAAAGATGACCTCATCCATATAAAAAATTAATAACTGGCAACAGTCTATGAGTATGTGTTAGCTTGCGTTAAAGCCAAGCACAAAATCGTCTGGGATTCAAACTAAACCCTGATGAGTGGTCCAGATTGTCCAGTTTAATATGATGGGAGGTGACTGGGTCGATGGCTGGGTTTAAGCAGATGCTGCCAAGAGGAGGGCGAGACCTCCACAAAGCCCCAACCAGTACAGGATTTGAACAACACAGACTATTTTCAACCATATGCTTAATAGTCTTAGCCAAGGAACCTTGATTGAGATTGATTCTGCTGGATATATCAGCGTGAACACTAGTTGATTTTACTTCTCTAACAATGTTTGTGTCAGATGCTTCAAAAGCTTATGTACGTTAAATGCAGTATTTGACTTGATGTTATTTTCAAAAGCAACAAGTGACAAACGGATTACAGCGCCAATCATTTGATCAATTTGTGCATTGTGGAGGCAGGATGATTCTCAGTTTGAAGTATAAAGAACCACTTTATGTGCAGAGGGAAATGGCAAAATACAACCTCAGTAAATCTGTGAGTTATGGCACAACTAGACAGCTCACAATATTTACTTGATTCCTCACACATGGTGGATGAAATTTGAAACTTTTCCAGCAGCTTTCTGAGTCTTTGCCTCTGCAGACTAATCAAGCAGTGGCAATGCACGTTCCTTCTCTCTGACCAGAATAACAAGCATCCTGCTGAGCAGCTGCTTCACACCAACAGGACGGGTCCTTCCGACAAACACAGCTTCAGATCCAAATCCTGCCTCAGTGTGAAAGATCCACTCTCCAGCTTCACATCACTTACAGAGGCAGACAAGAAAGGGGGGCCTGGTGTTGGTTATGTCTTCCTTGTGACAAAGTCTTCATGATAAAATGTCAAAGCAGCGACAGATTTTCAAGCCAAAAGCAAAACATAACAGTTAATGTCAGCAGTGGTGGAAATGTTCTAAGACCCTCAAGTACTGTACTTAAGTACACATTTGAGATAGCTGCATTTACTAGGACTTCATTTTTGATACTTCTACAACCCTACATCTGAGAAGCAAGAAAACTCAAGTTACTTACATATTAATGATTCAATACTCATGATAGATTAAGCTAACAAGTTATGCATAGCGAGTCATTTCACTGTTGGGTCTCCAAGTAGTTGATAGTTTTGTACAGTTACATTTTGAATTCAGGACTTTTACTTGTAACACAGGATCTCTACCATGTAGGCTACGAGTTCTTCCACCTTTGTTTGTCAGATACGAAATTCAAAATGAAGAGTGCACTGCTCATGCTGTTTTCATCATAAACAAATCATCTAGTCCTCCACATACCTTACAACACGAAACACCTCCATGGGATCAGTACTAAGCCACTTGGCTCAAACAATGCATTTACACACACAGGTTTCGTGACAGACGGTACACTGTAATGTCCACTTGCCCGCAAATCATTTGAGCATCATCCAAACCATTAATGTTATTTGGGATACAATATGCCCAACTGTTTTCTCCCTTCTTAAATAATGTCTAGTATTCTGGCCTAATAAGAAACGTATGTAGAATGGGATACAAAATCTGGCACGACATCTGTTCCCAGGCCGAGAAGTGTATACCACCTGACTCCAGAATTAACAGCCTTAGCAGCAAATGGCAAGATGTGCTAGCAACCATCACAATCACAACACCAAACATATACACCTGTGTTCACTCGGTTAGCCTAGCTAGTATCACCTAGCTAGTGATGTGATGCTAAACAGCTAGCTTACTGCACACGAATATATTATAGACGTTACCCTCTTTCACTCCAGGTAGTTTATTCTTGTCGATGCTAATGTCAGTTTCAGCCATGTTGTCACCGATAATAAGTCACAAAAAACGATGACGTTGAATTACACTTCCGCGTTTCACCGAAGGTTAACCGCGGGCTGATTGATCGCCTTTACTCATAAACCCGATTGATGGTTCAGGTGCTGGACGGCCCTTTTGATTAGTTTCGGTGGCCACCCTCCTTTCGATACGTCGCTGCTGTAATTGCCTAGCAGCTACTAACGTGTTGTAGGGTTTTCAACAAGGGTCCCTCCCTCCCTTAACCCTCACATGACCAGCTAGCCAAGTCACAGCGACACGGCACACCACTTCCGCTTAGAACATTTCAAAATAAAACATGTGGATTTTTTTGTAGATTTTATTTTATTAGAAACATGCCTCTATGGAAGTAACCAAACCTCCTATCAAACAGAAACCGTTGAAGTTTATCTTTAGAAGTTCTAACTACACTTTATTATAAAAGTATGTTTGTATAAGTAGGCTATAGTACATAAAAAAACATTTTTTCATCACATTTAAAGTTGTAGTAGAGAAGGAGAATAAATAGTTGTTAGCATTAAAAGTGAATTAATTGCTTTTACTTCAACTCAGTTGAGAGAGTAGTAGTTATTTATTTTCATAATGTCATACATTCATAATCTTTTTCCAGAGTATTATGATTAATTATATCCAAGACTAAAATATATATATTGCTTTGAAAAATGTAGATTATATACTTTTTCCTGTAAGGTAAATAATACTCCAAAATAGAAACACCATATAAGAATTCTTGCTGAAAACAATTCCTGATTCATTTTGGTATTTATTTTTCAGGGCATCTGCTAGGGCTTAAAGGGTTATATCTTCCATAACCTGGCTTAAATTACTGATAGTTAAGTGAATGAAAAAAACACAAAAAACCATACTGGATATCACTTTTTAAAATCACAACATTCAGCTTATATGCCTCAACAGGACAGTGTGGGTATGAATGAGTGACAGTTACTGAATCACTGCACACATTTCACAAACAGTGCAATTTGAAACCTCATACTGTAGGTGCCTTTATTTTTTTACATATTATTTTTATCTGCGACATTATGTCAGAAAGATTCATCCACAATAAATATTCAAAGATCATACAATGGCTAAAATACCCTTTATTATCACAAAACTAATCTTTTAGTAAAAAGGATAATGAGCAGTTATGAGCAGTCATGCTTTCAACATGCTTGCAACATCTATGCTCTTGTTATGAAGACTGAATTATCATACTTCCGGTACAACTCTAGCTACTGCTGGTAAGTTTGACGCAGCTCCCGCCTCCAGTGTGTAGACCTCTGCAGATGCAAGAAGTCATCTTCAACACAAAGCGACAGGGAGCACGCTTGCCTGAGCTTTATCTGATACAAATGTGTAATGATGCCTTGAGGCTGCTGCAGGTGGCGTTAGTTAAAAAACTCAAAGAATGTAATGTAAGTAAAATGACTACACACCTACATTAAGTCTGTCTGAATAAAGAAGAGGCACGTCTGGGCATTGCAAGCTCTGTAGGCTATTCCTGTCTTTTTCTCTCTGCCTCGCTCTTCCTTTATAAAAGTAAAAAGCATTTTATACATCCCACCGTTTTTTAGAAGACAAAACCTCGGGTAGATTGCCGGTATAGGCCTCCAGTCCTAGTTATATATTTGACATTGATTTCAGGATGTAAATGAACATCAAATTAGTCAAAGACAATAAGACAGTCACTTGTAACTATATACACTAATAAGCAACCATTGATTTACCAAGATAGAGTTTTAACAGTGTCTTATACAATCATGTCAGGAGGTCAGGACTCTTGCTGGTGATCACATTTGCATTGGTGCTTTTGGGAATTTGTTATGTTGTTGGTGATGAGTAGCATTTTGCACAAGCTTTTATTGGACATATTTGATTTTAAAACAATTGTCATGGGAAACATGTGTTTACTTTGCCAAAGTCAGTGTGAAATAATAAAATGTACTGACAATAGCTTCAGTAAAGATCTACTAGTTTAGAATAAAGAAGGGTTTGAACAGAGCTTTGTTGCATTGCAACATTGTATAAAACCAGTGGCGGCTGGCCAATAGAGGGCGCTAGGGAGCCGCCCCACCACTCACCTCTCACCACATTTCCTTGAATAAGACATAAAAAAATTAAATAAAAATGAAATAATAAAATAAAAATATTTCGAAATATATTTATATATTTTTTTAGATGTGCAAGATAAATATTTCATAGTTAATGATGAGTAAAGTTGTTTCGTTCGTTGACATTGTCTGATTGGTGACGTATTTCCGCCCTGGGGCGCAGGAATCTTTGCCCTTAGACTCTCGTTAAAAGTTGTACATGCGCAGTAGCTCCTCTTCAATACAAGAGATAGGACGATGTTGGGGCGCACCTCTCCTGCGCCCCGAGCTGAATGCAGCTGGATTTGGCGGCGGGGCTGACGTCACAGCCTTCTGTCATAAAGTATGTGTATTGTCCATGTTATATATGATATATATTATTTAAGATAGATAGATAGATAGATAGATAGATAGATAGATAGATAGATAGATAGATAGATAGATAGATAGATAGATAGATAGATAGATAGATAGATAGATAGATAGATAGATAGATATTTATTATATATGTATATTGGCCATCTGTATAGTAATATAGCACATCTGTATATTTGTTCATACTACATCTGTTTATACTATGCCAATTATTCCCACCTCTTTATACTGCCCTTATCTTTACATAATCACTCTTAACTGCATATACTGTACATACTCTATATATCGCACTTGTTTCTCTTTGCACTTCTATCTATCTATCTATAATGTTGTTTTTGTTGTTTTAATTTATGTAAATACACTCGTTTGATACCTTAGTACATGTATGCATGCTTTTTTTTTTAATATACATTTTGGAGTTATAGCCCCCCCTGGAGAAAACTCCACCAGCCGCCACTGATGAAAACTATAGAAAGAAAAGCAGGAACATTCTCTCTCTCTATCTCATATACACACACACACACACACACACACACACACACACACACACACACACACACACACACACACACACACACACACACAGTGATGTGATCTGACAGCAGCTGGCATTATGACATGTTAATGTAATTACTCCCTCTAGTGTTCAGCTTCTCAGTTTGCAGTTGTCTGTAACACCTGAACCAGTCTGTTTCCAATAACTATCTGTAGTTTGCATCAATTATAATCAACTGGTATTAGTGGTCCATTTACGACCTGTCGATAACGCCATTAATAGACGCCCAGTAACAGTGCCCATGTCTTGCTGTTTGTTTTCATTGACGTATGAGGTCAACATGGCCCTGACCTTTTTCATTAGTGATGAAGTGGACTGGTTTAGAGCGGGACAGGATTGCTGACGTGGCTTCAGCCCACACATCATTCACACATAAATAGAAACTCAAATTGGTTCAACTGTTTGCCAAATCTTTGAACTACAGTATAGTGTTGAATCATTCAGAGAAAGAGCCACAAAATGATAGACTGGCAAACCAGACCTACATCTTGATGTAGGTCTGGGCTATCATTTTTATGTCATAATATAATAAAGCTCCTGGTTAAACTATTTAATTTGACTATATATGACTCAAACTACAAATGTAGTACTCTTTCAGGCTGTTTTATATTTTTAGTTTCTTCAATCATAACTAAAGTGATGGCTCTTACTGTAGTTACAAGATAGCAGACATCACTAGGCTCCCAAGTCCAGTCTTAAGGGGTGCAGCTCAGCTTTTTATAAGACCCCCACTAGCCAAATACACTAGTTGCCAACCAGCTCATTTCCCTAACACCACACAAGCACAATGACTGCTGCTCTGGCAGATATGAGATGTGATTTCATTTATGCTCAAAATAGACTAGAGTGACTTAAGAGGTGTTGGGTTGTTCGCTCAGCCGTGGTGATGGATGTTCCTTCAACTCCGAAACAGTCCTGAAGCCAAGATTGAGGAGCTCATCTCCAGCTATGATGCACTTAGAGGCTAAATCAATTTATTTGCCCCCTTCGTTTCCCAGACTAACACACTCCCATGTATCTATTTAAAGAAGCAATTAAAGTAAAAGAAAAAGACTTGCAAGTGCCAAGAACATCCAATTATGGCCTCTCATAACCAACAGGCTGATTGATACCTTCCTCTCTCGGTTTGATTTGCACATGTCAGAGTGATGTAGGGTTACGGGCCTCGCCTGCAACGTCACATCACCGTATTTCTCTCAGACCCTCAATGGTCCATATGAAAAGGTGGCCTATTGACGAAACCCACGATGACGAGGAATTGATTTAGTACGCAAGGGGCTGACTGGCCACTCCTCCTGGCCCCTGAGGATAAATATATTGACAGGATGGACTCAAGGCAGTGGATTCCTTGTATTGCTTGAAGCAGGACTCATAGTGCAGCAATAGTTTGGGACCTTACAATCAGTACTATGGACAGAGTTACAGTTGTCAACTACTGCTTAGGGGTCCTGGGCTTGTTGCTACTGCAGGGAGTGCTACATTTGGAGGGACGGAGAATTTATAACCCAGGTAAGTGTACAATAATGGCATTGATTTAGGTCTGTACTGTATATTTTGGAAATACTAGAGGATGCTGAATGCAATCAGCTCTATTGGTGGTATAATGGTTAAGCTTTTCCTATGTGCAACAGGTTAAACGATGATGCCTGACTATGATATGGGGTGGATGTGATGATTTCTGTCAATGTTTTGTGCTGTTAAGGTTGCTTTAAGTTGTTGTTTTTTCTTTGTATGCGCAGGAAACCATGTTTTTAATCCAAAGGAAGACACAGATCCACAGAGCAAGATCCTTGCACTGTTACTACACAAGAGCTTAATTCCTGTTGAGAAAGATGACCCTCTAGGTGAGAAAAAAAATGGTGATGGTAAAATAACCAACACAAATGTTTTCCTTCCTTTGATTATGACGACTGCTTTACCTATCTGCAGGCCTTGAGCTGACCAACAAATTAGCTGAATTGGAGGCGGTAAGAACATTTACAGATTCTTCCTTGAAGTAACTTTGGAAAAAATGTGGAAAAAACTTCCAGGATTTACACAGTGTGATTATTTGTTCTGAACAAATTCTCAACAAAGTTGACTCCAAGAAGATAAGACATTACATATGAAATCCTGTTACACTTCCTGCATGCAAAAGTCATTGCTGTATTGATATTGGGGTGACGTCTACCTGCCGTGGTGCGTTTAATCACTCTGATCTCTGCTCGTAGCTGCGGGCGCTGAGGGAGGATCTGGAGCTGGAGAGGGAGATCACAGCCGATTTGGCAGAAGGCAAATCATCTCAGAAAAGGGGTGAACGTGAGTTACATTTAGTACTTCTGAATTAAAATGTACCATCCATCCCATTACTATTGGAAGTTAACTCTAACTATTGTAGCTTTTATATCTAGCATGTAAAATGACTTTATCTGTTTTCGTCAGCAGCTTGCTTCTGGAAGTACTGCGTCTGACACGGATGCAAGGGGAGGAGGATCACTGTGAAATCTTGCTGCAAAGCCCAACATAGCCTTAAGACTCAAATCACCAGTAAAATAATCACACAGTATTTATTCTAGCAATATAGAGTTGTACCATAATCAAGGCATCAATAAACATGTTCACCGCACCAGGGGTGCTCTCATTAGAGATCCAAGGACTGAGGCTGTCCATATTTAACCTGTATATAATCAGCTACTCACTGGAAATACTTGAGGGTCAGAAATGACAAAAATTTACTTGACTGCAAAGACATACTGTAGTATTATTTTCGTAGGGATTTAATTCGCATACTGCTCGTGTTTATGTCGGTCTCTAGTGGCAGAATTCGGCACAACATTTTTTGTACTGCTGCCAACAAACATCACATCTGTCACTGCTTTTAGAAATGCAATGCTGTTTATTTTACAAAATAAAAACAATTATAATGTGAATCTGTACTTTTGGTTTTGTTATTTGAAAATCTTAAGAGAAAATGATTGAGGATTAGTGGTTTGAAGAATGGGACTTTGAAGGTACAAGCATTGTTTGCATTACTTTTCTAACAAAAGAGGAAAAATATTACTGAACCACACAGAAAACATCTTAACCATTTAATCTACTATTAATCATTATTGACTTCAGAAATGTAATATTTTAAACAGTGGATATAATGCCTACGTAAAGGAATGTAGCATGTGTTGCACATCTGTTGGGAGAGCGGATTACTGCACAGTAATTAGACGGGGTCTTTTGTTGGGAGGGTGTTACAAAGCTGAGTCACAGGCTTAGTCTTGACAATGGGAGAGCTGCTGTGAAAATATCTGTATCACACAAAAACAATGAAGAGAGAAGATTTCTGGGAAACCACACTGAATATAATGCTAGGCTGCATTTACAGCAGCATCAAAGAAAGTGTTGACTTTGCTCTGAGCCAGTGAGCCAATGCAGCAATCTTTCCAATATCTACGGTACAGGGATATAACACAAAAACAGTTTGATTCCTGAACACTTCAAAAGTAAATGTCTATTCACGGGAGAGAAATTAAGAACAAAATCCCATCGTGCAATACATTCTGTGGTCATCCAATACATTGGCAGACATAAATAAAGTTATTCTGAATCTTAATCTGTTTGTGCATTTATCAGTCCTTTGGAAAAAATCTACTTTCTATTAATATTACTTGGGATATTTGTTTTGGCACAGTATTAACCTGTGTGATCTGTCACAAGATAAAATTAAAGTAAGGTATAATTGAATAAATAAATAAAAATTGCACTTAGAAACATGATCACTGGGCTCTATTTTACTTAGATTGTTTTCTTTTAAAAACAAGACTATCTTGATTTTTTCTATCCAAGTTTGGCAGTTAGAGTCACTCCAGGTCCAAATTACTATCGATTCTTGGAGGATAAAGAAATACATCTCAACAAGAAAAAACAAACCAATCAGCAATCAATTGAAATGTTCTCGTAATAAAAACGTGTCCCAAGTTAACCATTTAGTTATCTCTTGCACATTGCTGACATGAATATTTTGCCCCTAAATTCAAGGTGTGTAAGCAAACTCAACATGCAAAATGCATCAATAACATTTGAAAAAACTAGACTAACAGGTGATGCATTTGTCACCCTGTGGTATCTATTTAATTAGCAGTACATCATCACTGCCTGGTAGTCAGTTTGTGACTCTCAGTGAGAGGCCAATGATTCACAAAGACCAGCAGAATACCTTCTTTCTCTCTCTAAACACACACACTGAGAGGTGACAAATTGAAAAAATGCTATCCATACAAGTCTTAAAATAAGTTACAGTGTTCATACAGTACAGCTGCCCCCTTACACTGACCCGATATAGAGAAGGGTGTTATCAGTTTCAGTTCCCTCCATTAACGGAAGCGCCGTAACAGTGGGATAAGGCCTGTTGAGATAAGTCTACCGGAAATGAGCCAGCTTCCTTAATGTCACTCATGCGTTACCAGTGACAAAAAACCAAAGCCAAAAGTTTAACATTTCCAGGCAGCCCAAGACAAGAAATAACATTTTCCACAAGCACTTAGCACATAAGGAAAGTAAAACTCTTAAAAATCAAACCAAAACTCACCCCCGTCAAGCTGCAGTACGAAACCTGCTTTTACACATGCTGTAAAAAATCCAACAACATAAAAACCGTGTATTTGTAATCCCACAACAAGATTATAATGGGTCCAAAATGTATGTAGAGTTCCCAAAACTAAGTTGACCAGTAAAACATGCGCACAATGACAGAAGCCTAATGAAACGGGTCATTGCCTACAGCAAATATTGTTATTATTTTCCACGTCTATGGTACAGGGTTAAAGTGATGTTCGGGCAGTATAAAGGATTTGTACTGAGATACTTTTGGGTGGGTATTTTGATGGGCAGGGTAACTTGACAGACAGGGTGCTCAGCTGTATAAAAAGCCCTGCAGATACGAGCAGCACACATCACAGCAACATGACCATACTGTCAAACTGGCAGTGATGGATTCTCTCTTCAGAGGTGGGTGGAATATTAAGCCTGACTTTTGACTGTTCTTTAAGAGGAATACATATCGCAAAAGTTTTATTGCATTATCGTTATAACTATTTGTCAGGAATCACATTTTTTGATAAACTTGATCGAATTGTATGTTGGTCTTTTGTTAAAACCGTAAAAGATCATTACTGCTGAGATAATGAGGCTTCATTTCAGATTTAATCTCATGCACAAAATGTGTCTTTATTTCAACGTTGCAGGCACCCTTTGGACCCTACTCATCCTCTTCACACTGCCACACCTCACCTGCAACATGCTGTGCACAGGCAGCTGCCTATGTGGCTTTAACGGTGCTGTCAAGTGTGTTGGCAACACCATCACAGATATACCACAGAATCTGCCCATCCACACGTACCTGCTGCAGCTTAATGACACTGACATGAACGTCATCAATGAGCGGAGCTTGGCTGAGAGGAATCTGCTGTTGCGTTTCAGTCTGACGCACAGCCATTTACATGCTATCCATCCCAATGCCTTCCAAGTTGCTCCGCAGCTCAGATCTATCAAGCTGTCGTCCAATGATCTCTCTACCGTCCCTGCTAAGGTCTTCAGTCCGTTAGTGACACTGGAGCAACTGCATTTGGATGAGAACCAGTTGGAGACCATAACTCCAGATATGTTTGAAGGACTGGTTAGTTTGCTGGTTCTGGACCTGAGCCAGAACAAACTGACCAGTCCTGTTTCAGATGTTTTCGATGGACTGACCAATCTCACCTTTCTGAACCTTGGAAGGAACTCCATAAATAAACTCCCACCGACCATCTTCCACTCATTGACTAATCTTCGCAACCTCATGATCTATAACAACCAGTTAGAGGTGCTAGAAGCTGGGATTTTTGATAAACTTGGCAACCTTTTGGAGCTAAAAATCCACCATAACCAGATTACCAGCCTTCCCCCTCATGTGTTTTGGTCACTAAAGAACCTGATGATCCTCACCCTGTCCTCCAACCGACTTCAGGCTATCCCAGAAAAGACCTTCTACAACATGCCAAAGCTGACCAAGCTCACCATTTACAACAACCCATTATTATCTCTGCCAGACCAGCTAATGGGTCACATGCCTGACATGACAGAATTTTATCTGTTTTCTACTAATCTCACCACTGTTCCCGGAAATTTGTTTGCAAACATGTCAGGACTTTTGAGGCTTAACTTCCACTTGAATGACAAGCTAAGGGAGTTGCCTTCAGACCTCTTCTGCTGCCTTCCCAAGCTCGACAAGCTCTCATTGAAATCCAACGACCTCCTTTATCTACATCCCAACCTGTTCTCTGGACTAACCACACTTGGTATACTGCTCCTCAATGACAACAAGCTGAAGAGCCTACCAGATAACATCTTCCAGGGCCTTGGAGGGGTTTTGACAGTTGATTTAAGGCGTAACCATCTCGAGACTCTTTCAGGAGATACTTTCTTCTCAAATTCAGTTTTGAAGGGTCTTGCTCTGGGTGGCAACCCCTGGGACTGTACTTGTAGTATTAGAGGTATTGCGAAATGGATAAGACAACATAAGCATGATGTTCTCGACAGACAGGATGTGATATGTCACAGTCCTGTATACCAACAGCTCCGTACCGTTGGCTCTCTGCAGGACGAGGAATTCAACTTTTGCGATGCTAAGAAACTCAAGTCAACCTCAACCACCACACTTCCCACAACAACATTAATGACCACTCATGGCATCACCCAACAAGACACCATCCTATCAACCACTCCGACTGCCAGGCCGGCTACTTTCCCTACCACCGTCTTACCAACAACTCTCCAAACTCCCACCACCAACGAGCCAAACGAGGAGTTTCTTCCCACCACTGAGAATCCCTCGTCTCATTACATATTACCTAATTTCTATGGCACACTGGTGATTGAACAGGGGCCAGAGTTTGTTCACCACAACCTTTACAAGGGCTGGGTGTACGTGTGGTTTCTGCCCTCAGATGCTGGCTTGACCGGGCTACTCATGTTCTGCTATATCCTTCTTGTGGCTGCAGGCTTGGTCCTCATTTTTGCTGCTGTGTTTTGCATGTATCGCCTTAACAAGAGCATGGATGAGCTGAAGGCTGAGTGGGCACATCCTCCAGAGTAACAACACATGTTATCAGGCCTGTTACACACGAGAACGAGATAAATTGTCCTTTTTAAGAGGATGCAGTTTATAAAACACACCCTCCCTTGGGGTTAGGTTTTGTTGTTACTGTATTAAGTGGTAAAACTTATGTGTAACATTAAGACAGCCTGACTTACAGTATGGGAGTTTTAAATCATTTGACACATTTTAAGTTGAAGGAATTCTTACATATCAAAGAATTACACTTAGATTATACTTTCATACATATTTCATTCATACAACAGTACAGCATTTAATTCAGTATGTAAGCTAATGTAAAGGATGTTCATTAATAAATGTTACCACTTGTTTGTTCATCCTTTTATACAATTATGTAGAGCTGTTTTAGTTATTTCTTTATGAGCTTTTCAAAACTTGTCAGGGAAATATGAAGCAAATTAGAAATGAAAACCAGTGGAACTATATGAAAGTCAAGCCTTTTTCTTTGCTATTCATTCATATTAATTCTCCATGCTAACGTCTGTAATAAATACTAACGTTTTTATGTGTTGGTTTCCCTTTTTCTATTTATGTGTTTATCTCGAGTAAAGTGTAGCAAAGTCAGGCAAAAGTTGTCAACAAGTGCTTTTGATTCCCTCTAGTGATGAAAGCATCAAACTTCATGGAGAGAGATCACAACATTGTTACTTTAACTTTTAAGTTATCAATCTGATTAAATAGTCATATTTTCCACGGTCTTCATTTAGAATAAAAAACGTGTTTATTACATTATAAATTTGTAATATTTAAAGTTATAAAAGAAGGATCAGAAAACTTCACTCATGTAACTTGGCCCATTTGTGGCTCACTCTGAAAATATGCGCTATTAAATCATTATCGGTTTATCGACTTCCCCTGTAATTTCACACACTCACAATCCATGACAAAACAAAAGCTCAAAAATGTCCACACAGTGTCGATTCCCTTTTTTAGACCAGTTCAAGATCACTCATAACATTATATTTTTAAATATGATTGTATCATTTTAAATCTCACTTTGTAGGCTTATGAAGAGACTGTTTGACTGTGGTTCAAAGCTGCTTTGAAAACCCACACAAAATGACAGCGGATGCCACAAATTCCACAAGGAGTGATTGGACTTTAAAACAAACGGCAAACAAAAGAGGATGAATAGCAAAACAGCACCCAAGTTCATTGCTATGGCAACGGGTGATTAGGCCTTCCAGTACGCTGAGCTTACACAACAGTGGGCATACACACACACACACACACTGAGAGAGAGAGTGAGCATGGGTAGAGGAAATCTTACTGCAGGGGTCAAAGGGAATAATTCAAAACAATGGAAAACAAGGGGAGTTTTTTTGTTAATCCAACCTTTCATTGTCTGTGATGAATTATTTTAACCTGTTATTCCGTGGGATTTTCGAAGGCAAATTTCTAACTCTGTTCCTGGCAAAAATATTGGCTGTAGAGCAGAGCGCTAATCATCTTAAGTTGATTTATTTACTGTTAAAGAGCATTTTGACATTTACTTTTCCAGCTAGTTGTCATCTGGTAGAGCAGTTATCTCACAAAGGTCTTAGTTTAGTCATGCCATATTTAGCTATATTCTTATCAATTTTAAAGAAATGTGCATGTTGGACATATAAAGCTGTTGCTGTGCTCATGTTTCTGTACGCTCTTCATTCTTCAACTCTTTTTTATCATGTCACAACATTCCTGGAGCAAAGCAAATGATTTAGTAGCCAATCTAAAGCTTCTTAAATGGGATATTATGTTGGATATAAGAGCTCAAACAGGAGAATAAAAAAAAAGTATACTGACATATAGCATCTCTCCTTATCTGTTTGCTGACAGCTGACCTTTTGACCTGACTCAGATGAAGACACTGAACATGAACTTCTGTAAGGCTCCGTGACGTTTCCTGGTTTCATGGAGAAGTTTTATTAGCTAACAGACGCTATGATCTAACTCCTGCTCCCCATATAGCAGATCATATAGCAGCTATTTTTTCGGACTCAAATGACAGGACGTTTTTTTCATATAACTCAAGTGTGAGAGGCAGCTGACGTGACTGTCAGGCTTTACATTGCCTCACAGTTGACAGATTGTTTGCTCACCCACTGGGAAAAAAAGGAGCAGCACTGAAACTGTCCCCTTCTATCTCTATCTCTAACTCTCTGAGAAAGGAGTATGTATTTACATTATCAAAACATGCTTTCATTTTGAAAAAATGTGGCTCCAAACTTTAACCTTTAGTTTTAAAGATATCTTAAATGTAAAGCTCTTTTTGAACAGTTTAGCTTTTCTTAGATGAAACATCACATCTGTATTCTGTTGCCAAACGTTTTTAAATACCAATTAAAAATATGATACGGTTTTCTGGATTAAGGAAAATTACTTTATTTTCTTCTCTTTCAGTATCTTTACAGTAGTAATAGAAAATCACCATGTTTATAGTACAAGTATTGAGTGCTGCAGCAATTCACTATAGGTTAAAACTCCACCCTCACTATCTGTCTTTTGTAGTGGGGATTTTGTCAGTTTACAGTAACAGATGTAGTAACTTACTGCAACTGAGGAATGTTAAACCCTGCAGAACACTTAGCCTCCCTCCTGCTGATTTATAGAGGAACATACACCTCCACATTTTAGCATCAAAGCTAAATCCTAATGAATGTAGATGAACAGGTTGAGAAAAACAACAACATTTAAGTCCTCCACAGAAAATATTCAGATAATGTTTTCTGTCATCTTGCTTGATCACTAGAATGCTTGGTAAACAATTTAGTTTTTTAAAATTCTGTCATTCTCATAAACCCAGAATTGAATGATACTAAATAGCAGTTTTTTTTAAATGATGTGACTAAAAAGTAGTTTTACCTTTCTTTAAATCATCTTTCACTCATATCATTTCAAAACTATAAACATCCAAAATGGAATGATCGGCTTACCATGATACCGGGGACGTCACAACAAAAATATGGGAGACAATTATATTTTCACGCCCATCTAAAAGGCAAGTACACACAAACAACGTCACACAAAAACCCACAAAACCAGCGCTGTTAACCAAACTAAATTCTTACTCTCCTTATAATCCTAACCCTTCAAATAAATATACTTCTTATTCTTGAGGGAATAAATGTTATTGAATTGAAAACACATGAATCCCCTAAGATGAAGCAAAGATCACTTATCTGCTATATGTATTCAAACGAACACAGACAGCTGTATAGAATACATTCAAATCACCAGAGGGTGGGGTTAACCTTTGCGTGCTTGATCCCCCACCACCACATTTTGCGAAAAAAAAAAAAAAAAATGTGAGCATGAGTGTGAGAGGAACAGAGGGGGCAGGGGGTTATAGCTTGGACGCTGAGCAGTGCAACTAAAGTTCCAGTAACAGAACCTGCAGATTTGATCTGCTCAGGAAAAAAAAGAAAACTGGTTGGTGAGGGGAATCGACTGATGACGAAGAGCAGGAAAATGTGATGGTGTGTGAGTTCAGACGGTGCTGGAAACTTTCATCAGAGGATTTGTGAAGGGAGGACGTCCATAAAAGATAACAACACCAACTCACTGTCACTTTTCACTCAATCATCTGCCACTACCGGAGGTAAGTTCTCTAAAACAGGGTGATTTGCTGGTTAACAGAGTGATGATCCGTACTACTTAGTTGTAACATACTTGTCCAGGATGAGGCAGGCAGATTTAATGATGAAAATGATCTGAACCCTGCTAAGAGAAGGATAGCAATCAGTAAGTTATAAGAGCATTATTCTAGTGTAATCTATTGGACTTCTATCTTAACAATACAAGCTTCTGTATACAATTCAACCTGTCTGTATTGTTGTATAAAGTACATTACTGCCAATATGTTTTGAAGGTTGCTTGAATTTAGTGAGATTTTCTGTGTTAAAATGTGTTTTATTGGTGGATAACTTTAGACTTAACACTATGTTAAATAATGTAGTAATCAAAAAACCTTTATATAAACTTTTAATCAAGTTCTGTGGCTTGAGTGAGTCTCCGGCAGCACTGTACCCCACTGTGCTAGTTCAGTCTTTTCATGACACACAAAGTGCTGATCCTTCGGCTATGGCTCAGGGGGAAAAAAAATAAAGCAATTAATGGTGAACTGGAAATGCTTTAGCCATTACACAGTGCTGCAGAGCGTTCCAGGTTGTCTAAGTTGGGAGCAGACAGAGTGTTTTGTTGGAATGGTATGTTATAATACAAACCCAAGAGGAAATATGGTTTAGCTTTCCGAGTGTGTTGTTGTGTCTACAAGTAGGCATGCTAGAAGGTTTCCTGTGTCTGAAAAGTTACTTAAGTTGCTTAAATTCATTGTTCCTAATGATTCCCACCTTAACACATACTGGGGGAGGGGAACTATATAAAGATAACACATTACTCAATGGACATCTGGTAGATGTGTGTTCAGAGTCACATCCTTGACTTAAATGGTAACTTTGACTCATCTCTTTCACACGAGAAAAAGGGAAATGATGAAAGTGATGAAAACATTGGCTGTTGCCCAATAAAACTGATTTTTAACAAATGAGAAGGAACGCTTACCTTACAGTTTGGGTTTAAGGTTATTAAAAGTAGCAGTAAAAGTAAGGATAATGGTAAAGTAGGGGTGTTGGTTGGCAATAAAGAATAACATGTTTCAAAATAGCAAAGTACTGCTGTTTCACAACAATGAGAACATTTTTTCCCTCTCACAGCGGGGACCCATCACCCACCTCTTAAATTAAAACAGATGCGAGTACGAATGTATTGAAATTTGAAACAGTTGTGACGCAACAGGATGTATTTTATCACCATATCTTTGATGTGAAAAGCAAAGGGAAAGGAGGGAAAGACAGAAAGAAATCAGTTTTTGCTGAGCTCATTTGAGGGTCTCTTTAGAAAGTTACTTCCTTGGAAAGACACTTTCTGCACCCTAATACATCTAAACCACTGAGAAACAACTCGTGCTTGCCAACCGTAAGTTGCAAAACTTTAAAAGGATTTGTATGGAGAAGCAGGTCATTATGTTGGCAGAGCTTTGCCTTTGGAGCATCCTGTGCCATAACAAACAGCAAGCACAGCCTCCACCACAACCTCAAACATGTGATGCACCGTAGACACAGAGATCCTTTTTTCTTGTGGCAGAAAAAAAACATCATTGCCACATTCAATAAGGGTATATTCTGCCTTTATAGAATCTAATACTTTTAAAAATGTGACAGCAAACCTTTTATTTGAGCTAGAAAAATGCAGTTTGAAAGAAATTTGGTCTTAATGCCAAAGGCTGCTAGCCATGCTGATTTACCAGCCAACCCTGTTGGCCATGTTGGTGGGCAATGCTCCAAGCCACAGGCAACAAAGTAAAATACTGTATCCATTGCAAATGCAAATGTCTCCTTTTTGGCATAAACAAGAATGCTGATGACTTCAACATGTAGGCAGGTTACTAAAAAGATTGCCTAACTCATTCCATGCAATTATATTGATGATTGAAAGTTATGATAACTCAAAACTGGCATACACTTGTGCTACACTTTGTCATTGTAGTAAAACTGATACAAGATTCATATCCAACCTTGAGCTGTTTTTTCTGTTCTAGGTTAAAAAATGGACCTGCCCCTGAAGCTTGAAGTGCTACTTCTTCTCTGTTCTTTCCACACTGTTGTTTGGGCGTGTCCAGATGGATGCTTATGTCATGAAACCAAAATCCTTTGCAACGGGCTCTCAGGCTTCCCCACGATTGTGTCCTCAGCAACCACAACCATCTACTTCTCCAACTGCAGTATCTACTCCCTGAAACCAGAGGACCTGACTGATTTTTCTCATACACTTAGGGTCTTTGTGATGAAAGACACTGTTTTAAGGGAAGTACGCACTGGCACCTTTGATTCAGCTCCAAATATGGATGCCTTAGGGTTTACTACAACCGAATTACAAGATCTCCCTGAAAAATTGTTCCAAAATCTGCAGAATCTTAATTCTCTGAATCTGAAGAACAACAAGCTCCTGGTACTCCGCCCTAACTGGTTTTCCACGTTGGCAGAGCTAAAATACCTTGACCTCAGCAAAAACCTTTTCACTTCTGTACCTGTAGAAACCTTTCACCCTCTTACTGTGCTGCAGAACCTTCTTTTTTCTGGAAACAATATCATTCATCTACATAGAGAGACATTCAAGGGTCTTTCAGAGCTGAAAATCTTACGGCTTAACAGCAACTCTCTACAGGAATTACCCCTTGGAAGTTTGGATGACCTTGGAGAACTGGAGGAACTATCCCTACAAGACAATCTAATCACTCATCTCCACCAGGATCTGTTCTCCAAGACTTTGAAACTCCAGAAGCTATTCCTCTCCAACAACAGGCTCAGATCTCTTCCACAAGGGATATTCTTAAACCTGCCCATTCTTTCCAAGATCTCCCTGTATGAAAACCAGCTGGAGAGTCTGGGGCCAGGAGTGTTTGGGCCCATGGCCCTCCAGGAGTTGTGGCTGTATGACAACAAGCTGAGTCGTGTGGAGGATGACACATTCAGAAACCTGACCCAGTTGCGTCTCCTGGTCCTCAGTCGCAACCAGATCAGCTCTATATCCACAAGGGCCTTCGGAGGGTTGGAGCAGCTTGGAGAGGTATCACTTCACACTAATCTGATCACAACACTGCAAGCTGGGACTTTCCAAGATCTGCCGAGTCTGGTCAACATTTCCTTGGAGCACAACTTCATCAGCTCCCTACCTTTGGGTTTTCTCCAGGGCGTGAGCAACCTGGGACAGATAGACCTGCAAAATAACTCCCTTCCCAATCTGCCACAAGAGATTCTAGATGCGCTCAGTTCAGCAAAGGAGGTTCTCTTGCAGCAAAACCCATGGAGGTGTGACAGGGACATTCTGCCACTTAGAAGCTGGCTGAAACAGCACCCATCCAAGGCCAACCAAACTCTTGTGGTGTGTGAAACACCTTTCGATCTTAACGGTGAGGTAATTGCACTGCTGGAGGATGAGAATTTCCTGTCCTTCGGCTCTACCGAGGCCCCTGTGTGGACCTCAACGGAGAAGAGGAAGAAACCACAGACTCCACCAGCAAGACGAAGCACTTCCTCACCTGTAGCCAAGACCACCGCTGCCTCAGAGAGTGGCGGTGAGGAAGTCACCAGTGGTGGACAAGGGGAGAAGGATACTGTTTCTAAGGATAATTCAATCATCCTCATCCTCATCGCAGTAGTGGCCACTGTCATCATCATCACTGTCATCGTCAGCTGTGTATGCTGGAGGAAGAACAAGAGAGGCAGGGGAAATATTGGTCGCAGAAACAAGAACACTGTGCTGTAGATGAGACCATCCAATTTTAGCAATCCAAGAACTATTAAAGCCAAGGGAAAATGCTCATTGGTTATTTTGGCTTAGTTGGAAAATGTGGAGCCCGTAGTTGGTTTAAGCTTCAAAAGCCACAGAATGAACCACTTCATCTCAATTCAGATGTACCAACTAAAACAAACAAGTAGACTTTGAATTAATCAGCTTTCACTTTAAATGATTTTATTTTTAACCAATTTAACAGCCAGTTTTCCTCATGTGTGCTGTAAAATGACAACTGATGTAGTATTGACTAACAGTGAAAAGACCACAGTGCCATCTTGTGGGCAACCTGGATATTTTGGGGAATGTAAGCTGAGATGCACTGAAACAGTGTATTTCTTCTAGCAGACTTAATGCTGCCTTCAGTACTTTGTGAAAAATATTTTCAATTTTTCATAATATATAGTTGCAGTTTGGCAACTACTTTGTGTGCTAACAACACATTTAGGAGACAGGTTT
This sequence comes from Eleginops maclovinus, assembly GCF_036324505.1. Lineage (NCBI taxonomy): Eukaryota > Metazoa > Chordata > Actinopteri > Perciformes > Eleginopidae > Eleginops > Eleginops maclovinus. The sequence goes on along the minus strand of NC_086357.1, from coordinate 19,080,119 downwards.
ACTTTTTGCAAAACGGCAATCGATAAGAAATACTTCTGACTCGACTGTAACATAACTCATACTATGGTTTCACACTTACAATACAAAATGTCACTTTACGTTGAATAAATGCACTACTTTTAGTGGGAGCAATGTTATATTGGGTTAATCATTTACTTAACTATGTTGTATTATACTCAAGCTTAAACCTCATTGAATCTGAGAGCAGGTGATCTTTTATCTACACATTATTCAGGATTCAACATTCTATTTAAAGAAATGTAAAAGTATTATAACACTGACTTATTCTTTCATACATTATATGATAAAGAAAATATACATTAACACATCAAAAGGAAATATACATTAGGTTATTTACGCAGAAAGCTAAGGTCCACTTTTTGCAGCATGTTGATTGTATTACTTAAGAGTAGCCAGACACACGATTTACAATCATTGGTATGTTTGTAACTATGTTGATATTTCACCATAAACCTTTGTTGCATTTACAGCAATCTGTATGTTTTGTAATGTAGTGATGATGTACATTTATTACTGGTAAAACTATAGCCACCCATTTAATTCATGTCTACTTATCTCTTCATTAAATTAAACTACAGAAAAGACCGACACAGAAGGAAGGAAGTCAGAATAATGTTTGAATCATTTGGATAAAAAACTAATATTCCTTGATTTGTCGAAACAAATGAAACACCAAAACAAAGCCAAAACAAATGAAACACAAATACTGTAATGTCTGATTGTTGCCTGACACTAACAATTAAAGGAAGGAAGTTAAAGCAAAACATCCTTTAAAAAAAAAACTGGAGATGAACGCATGTGAAGTGGAGCTTTCTGCTTTTCCTGATGTGGGAACAGATCTAATTTAGAAAATTACAAAATGTGTATACATATATTATAGCCTATGTTAAGAGTGTGCACATGAATGATAACTTATTAGTTACTATCCTTATCAAATAACATACCTAACACTAGCAATTGCAGACTTAGTTGCACCCATGCAGAAAGCATTACCACCCATCACATTTTAAATTAACATTCAGTTCATTTGTATTCAGGGATGGCAGAAAGCTCTTAAATCTATAATATTCAGGACATTGAAACCAAATCATTTGTGGTTGCTGTTAAAATATCAGTGGGAAATATGTTACAATCAATACAATGAGAAAATAATTGAAACCATGCTGCAAAACAGCACTGTAACTGACTGAACTATATCAAACCTGGAGTCCTTGCTCTTATCTCAAGTTGCAGAAGTGTTTGACACCACGCCTCACATGGGATGCAACCCACTCAAGCCCTGCTGGCTAACATCGATACAGTTGATAACTAATGAAACTGAACGTGTTTGTGTCTCCTCACTGCTGTAACAACTTATTTTCTACCCGCATCAGGAAATAATAAGGTAGGTTTTGGCATTTGATTGTAAAAGATTCTAGATTGAAAATGTTAATGATACACTTCATCAATAACTTTAACAGGAAATATAAATAATACATTGAGGTATAAAAAGTAAAAGTTGAATCCACACAATTTCATAAAAAGTTAAAGATTTTCCTGTTTTTCTTTTTATAGTGAATAAGCATGTCAAGAGGAGAAATTACCCTTCTTATTTTGTCTTTACTGTTGGAGGCTTCATTGAACCAAATCCAAAAATGTGAAAAGGAGACAGACTGTCCCAAAGACCACCAGCAAATGTTCAGTAAACAAATAACAGCAATCCCAGGCTTCCTGGGACCAGGTATCACTGAGATTTTCTTTGTGTCAAGCCAGATTGAAACAATCCCCAAAAGAGCCTTTGTTGAAAACCCGCAGCTTCAAAAGGTGTTCTTACTGACTACCATCACGACATCTATTGAACCGGGAGCTTTTGAAGGTTTGGTAGATCTCAAGCATCTTGAGATCTCAAGCACTCCATTAACGTGGATCCCAGTGGGAGCCTTTAAAGACCTCAACAACTTGGAGAATATTGTCTTAAAGTTTAACAAGCTCCCTAGTCTGGAAAAAGGCTTGTTTGATGGCCTTCCAAAACTAACGGGGCTCCAGCTACATGGGAACGAGATCGGGTCAATTGAAAATGGGACATTTGATGGTCTGGAGAACCTCTTGATGCTTCATTTAGCTAAAAACAATCTCTCTGCTGTATCCACACACTGGTTTTCAAATTTGAGCAAACTGCAGATACTACGACTTTACGAGAATCAGCTGACCTTGGTTCCTGAGGATATCTTCCATAATTTACCAAAATTAAAGGAAATTGGCTTGAATGGAAACAAAATAACAGAATTGTCACCTAATCTATTTCCACATAAGAACGCACTCAATAAACTGTTTCTGGACAATAATCTTCTTACCAGTTTGCCTGAAGGATTCTTTGTTGGCTTCCAACACCTTAAAAAGCTGACCTTAGAGAAAAATAAATTGACAAGTCTACCACCTGTGCTTTTTGGAGAAATGCCTGACTTGACAGATTTGAGCCTCAGTCAAAACAATCTTAGCACTATTCCTAAAGGAGTATTCAGCCTTCTGAAGAACCTCAAGAAGTTAGATCTGTCTGGAAATTCGTTTGTCAATGTGTACGAGTACTTTGATGGCCCTGAGAAGCTTAAAGAACTGAATCTACAAAACAACAAGATAAAGTCGCTGGATGCAGATCTGTTTGAAAAGCTACAATCGCTTGTCACACTCAAGCTAGCTCACAATGACCTCCAAACACTTCCAGAGGATATTTTTCAGCATTTAAAAAAAGTGAAGAAACTTTCCCTCAATGACAACCCGTGGCGTTGTGATTGTAATCTGATTCCTCTTCACCTCTGGATAAAAGCAAACGTTGACAAGACTTTGTCTCCTGCTGTCTGTGAGTATCCAGAACATCTAAAAGGGCAGAATATTAAATCATTAACAGAGGATCAATTCATTTGCCTAACCCTTCCCCCCACTAGCGCCCCCACCACAACATTTCCTACTACAGAACCAACGACCATCGTTGCTACCACAACACCACTTCTAACAACACCAACCACCACTTTACCAACCACCACCCCGACCACTACACTCCCAACCACAGAACCAACTACCACAACACCAATAACTACCTTTCCAACCACACTTATAACAACAACCCCTGTCTTAACCACAACACTAGCCACAACAATACCAACAACTACAACTCTGCAAATAACTACACCCACAATCACGACAACAACCAGAACTACCATAATGACAACTCTTCTTACAACCACAACAACAACAACAACCACACTAACAACCACTATTATGACAACTGTACCAACAACTATTATGACAACTGTTCCCACGACCATGACAACAACCACATCAACAACCACTATTATGACAACCCTAATTACGACCGCAACGACAACCACACCAACAACCACTATTATGACAATCCTACCTACGACCACAACAACAACAACCACACCAACAACCACTATCATGACAACTGTACCAACAACTATTATGACAACTATTACGACAACTGTTCCCACGACCATGACAACAACCACACCAACAACCACTATTATGACAACCCTACCTACGACCACAACAACCACACCAACAACCACTATTATGACAATCCTACCTACGACCACAACAACAACAACCACACCAACAGCCACTATTATGACAATCCTACCTGCGATCACACCAACAACCACTATTATGACAACCCTACCTACGACCACAACAACCACACCAACAACCACTATCATGACAAGCCTACCTACGACCACAACAACAACTATTATGACAACTGTTCCCACGACCATGACAACAACCACACCCACCACCACTTTTCCTCCCACCACAACAACTTTTTCCACAACTGCCCTTACCACTACCCAACCAACCACCAAAGTTCAGCGGTGCAAATCTCAGATGATGATCTACACCACACTGTTGGTGGTGGAGATCACTTGCACACTGGCGCTGGCTTGGTTTACCCTGTCCATCTACCGACTGCTGCAATGCAGGGCGAGTATGAACCAGAGGGTTGAACTAACCCACTTCTCATACAGGAGGGAAGTTATCCTCAGGCCTCTACATAAGGCAGAGACTAGATTAATGTAAACAACAAAATCCCCTTAAGAGAAACCTCGCTTGTTTGGTATCAATGATCGTAAATGAGGACATTTGCAACCAATGTATGTATGCATATATATGTATGTATGTATGTATGTATGTATGTATGTATGTATGTATGTATGTATGTATGTATGTATGTATGTATGTATGTATGTATGTATGTATGTATGTATGTATGTATAATATAACTAAAAGTTCTGATCACCAGTGTTGCCACAGTTACCTTGAAAAAGTAATCTGATACTGACTAGGCCTACTCCTTTAAAAAGTAACTTAGATACTTTACCAGTGGCGGCTGGTGGAGTTTTCTCCAGGGGGGGCTATAACTCCAAAATGTATATATATAAAAAAAGCATGCATACCTGTACTAAGGTATCAAACGAGTGTATTTACATAAATGAAAACAACAAAAACAACATTATAGATAGATAGATAGAAGTGCAAAGAGAAACAAGTGCGATATATAGAGTATGTACAGTATATGCAGTTAAGAGTGATTATGTAAAGATAAGGACAGTATAAAGAGGTGGGAATAATTGGCATATTATAAACAGATGTAGTATGAACAAATATACAGATGTGCTATATTACTATACAGATGGCCAATATACATATGTAATAAATATCTATCTATCTATCTCTCTATCTATCTCTAGATATATCTCTATATCTATATATTTAAATAATATATATCATATATAACATGGACAACACACATACTTTATGACAGAAGGCTGTGACGTCAGCCCCGCCGCCAAATCCAGCTGCATTCAACTCGGGGCGCAGGAGAGGTGCGCCCCAACATCGTCCTATCTCTTGTATTGAAGAGGAGCTACTGCGCATGTACAACTTTTAACGAGAGTCTATGGGCAAAGATTCCTGCGCCCGAGGGCGGAAATACATCACCAATAAGATAATGTCAACGAACGAAACAACTTTACTCATCATTAACTATGAAATATTTATCTTGCACATCTAAAAAAATATATACATATATTTCGAAATATTTTTATTTTATTATTTCATTTTTATTTAATTTTTTCTATGTCTTATTCAAGGAAATGTGGTGAGAGGTGAGTGGTGGGGCGGCACCATAGCGTCCTCTATTGGCCAGCCGCCACTGTACTTTACTGATTACTCGATTTTAAAAGTAACTAAGTTAGATTACAAGTTACTTTATTATTTAAATTCAGCAGCTGAACGTGACTTAATTGTCGCATAGACGTCACTCCCCAAGACGCAAGACAAAGCAAAAATATATCTTTTTACTAAAGAAAATGACAAAAATAGTAACGCACAGTGACTTGGATCAGTAACTTTAATCTGATTACTGGTTTGGAAACAGTAACGCGTTAGATTACTCGTTACTGAAAAAAGTGGTCAAGTAACCCGTTGCCGATATCACTGCTGATCACATGCTTTAGCAGAATGTGTATCCATTAAACAAGCAGTATTATCATGAAATTCTATCACTGTTAAGGACTTGCCAGAAAAGAAAAAATGTTTCATAAATAAAAACAAGTTGTATTCATCATTAATAGTAAAATCGTGAAAAAAGAAAAGAAAAATCTTCTTGGAGTCTGGTTGTCTTGTTTTAAATGAAATCCATGCACTTGGGTACAGAAACACACCCTCTTACAGCAGGGGGAGACAGAGATCCATGAAATGATGTCCCATTAACTGATTAAAAAAAGGTTTAGGAAACTTGATCTCACAAACTACTGTATGAGTCTGCAAGTGAAATTACATTTTAATAGATTGGATGAAATGTATAGTATAGTTGTTGCCTGTGAAGTGATACAGCTTTATTTTTTGTTACAGCAGCAATATTTTGATGTTGCTTGATAAAAACTATAGTTATTGCACACTCTCAATAAGGTCAAAATGAATCTTTACAGCTTAACGATGAAAATGAAATGAATCCCAGAGGTTAACTCATTATGTGGCAGAGTAAAAGACCGTGTGCAGGTTCTGGGATTTGGATGTGTGTCTGGTACGGTTGTCTACCTGATAACTAAAGGTTGAATACATTAATTAGGCCTTTTATTAGATAGTAGCACAGAAAGACAACAGTAGGGCAGATTCATTAACCTGTCTGTGTGAACATGTCTGTGAGTGTGTGCACTTGTGTAAGGATAATAACTGAATTAAAAAGTAAAATTCATCTTAAATGTCTGCTTTCTGTTTGCTCTTTTATAATTGGGCTAATAATTAATGAAGTATTCGTCCACTTTCACTTTATTTTGTATATGTCATAAACTTCAAACTGTAAAATATCTACTTTATATAAAAACTAAAAAGAAGTTACAAGGAAAAACTTTAAAAGAAATTTGGTAATGTTGCGATGCATGAATGTTTTCTTCCACTAGAGGACACTTCTGTGGTGGATAAAACAGCACCTTAAACACAAAGGCAACAGAAAAATACGTGACTGTTTCTTTTTAAAAAATGCTACCTGTTGTGTTGGTCCCCACAGTAAAACTTCATATCAAATTACAAAGCCAAGATAAATCGAGTGACATAGACAAGAAAATGTAGTTTAAGTAAAACATATGCGTTAATATTTAATCAGACGGGATCCAATCTTAGACTACGACTTCAGAGGAGTGTAATCTGAAGGAAAAAGATTATGAGTTGTGCCAGAAAGAAAGACTTGTGAGTGAAGAGAATGAATGAAGTTAACAAATGCTTTATCAGATTCACCTCGAGGCTATTTTTAAGAAAGCCAGACACAGATTTAGAGGGATGAATCATATTACACGAGATATGGCTGATGCTGTAAGTCAGTGATTCTTAAACTAGGGGTCGCGACCCCAAACGGGGTCGGCAAAAACTTCCGTGGGGTCGCAAAATTATTTGTTACTTCAGTCGGAAATTAGCTGTTATAACAACGAAAAATAAAATGTCAATACAATGAAAATCTGCCTTTTTCTCATTCCTACACGCTGTTAAGAGGGAGAGAGAGAGAGAAAAAAAAAAGTTGCCCAGCTTTAAATGGCGTTTCGAATCGTTTATTGGTCCTATGATAGAAACAATGTAACAATCTGCGCCCACTGTTCAAACTCAATTTCTTCCCGGTTTTTTTACAATACGTCATAGTTAACTCGCCACGTTACTAGCCACGTTTGTGATACTAGCCACTTTTTTAGCCACTAGCCTAGTTATAACTTTCATCAAAAATGGACAGGTGGCTGCTAAAAAACAATGATTTGAGCTCAGAAGTGCCATCTACCTCCAGTTGTGCACCTACTCCTCCGCGATCCTCAGATGGGACAAGTTTGGCCGGTGGTGAGAATAAAAAAGACCCACCAACGAGGCGTCGCCGATACCTGAAAGAATTTCTTAAATATGGATTCACGTGCCAGGTAAAACATGAGCTCGACCACCCACAGTGTGTTATTTGCGGCGATGTTCTGGCACATGAAAGTTTAAAGCCCACAAAAATGAGACGACATCTCGAAAGCCGACATCCAGATGATGCTCAGAAACCCATGACATTTTTTTTACGAAAAGAAGCTGCGCTGCATGGGCAAAAGACCGTTGTGCATAGCCAAGCTACTGTGCCCACCAAAGCCTTGGCAGCGTCATACAAAGTGGCCCACCTTGTAGCCAAAGCACAAAAGCCACACACAATTGCTGAAAGCCTCATCCTTCCTGCAGCAATTGCGATGACCACAGCAATGCATGGTGAAAAGATCGCAAGTGTGCTTAAACAGATTCCCCTCTCCAATGATACCATGTCCAAACGCATTAACGACATCGCTAATGATATGAAATGCCAGCTCATCGAGAGAGTGAAAAACAGCCGGTTTTCTTTGCAGTTAGACGAGTCTACTGACTTGACTAATGTAGCCCATTTAATGGTTTTCATTCGCTACAGTCATGACGGGAAACTGCATGAGGACATGCTGTGCTGCTCTCCGATGGAAGGAAGATGTACTGGTGGAGACATTTTTAACTGTCTTAATGGTTGGATGGAGGAGACAGGCCTGGATTGGGATAAATGCATAAGCATATGCACTGACGGTGCCGGGGCTATGATGGGAAAACACAAAGGGCTGAAAGCCAAGGTCCTTAGCGTTGCACCACATGTCAAGTTCACACACTGCATTATCCATAGGGAGGCCCTGGCATCCAAGACACTTGAACCCGAGCTTAACAATGTTCTTCAAACAGCAATCCAAATAGTGAATTCGATCAAATCGCGCCCTTTAAATTCACGACTCTTCGCCCTTCTCTGCCAGGAAATGGGGTCTGCACATGAATCCCTTCTTTTTCATTCAGAGGTAAGGTGGCTTTCACGGGGCAAAGTTCTTACACGCCTGTTCGAGTTGCGAAGCGAGGTGCGCACCTTCCTCTCAGACGTGCATTCCCCTCTTGCAGACCATCTCACTGACTCGAGATGGTTATCACGTCTTGCATACCTGGCGTGCATATTTGACAAATTAAATAGTCTCAACCTGTCACTACAAGGCCCCAGCACAAACATCCTGACCCTCTCAGACAAAGTGAATGCTTTCACAAAAAAATTGCAGCGTTGGGCAGCCCGTGCAGAGAGTGGGGACTTTGAAATGTTCTCGGAGCTGCACGACTTTTTGGAGAGTGACATGAATGCCAATTCATTGAAAGAGTCAATAACCTGTCATCTTCGTAGTCTCCTCGACAAATTCAATAAGTATTTCCTCACGGAGAATGTAGAGCCTTTTGACTGGGTACGACAACCATTCACCAACTGCTCCTCAAACAACCTGCCATCTGAGCTCGAGGATGCGCTGATTGAGCTGTCCAGCGACCGCACATTGCAGGCGTCGTTTGCCTCAAAAACTCTAGATGAATTCTGGCTGTCAGTTGTGCAGGAATACCCCGGGTTGTCCAAGGCTGCCATGGACATCCTCACGCCGTTTGGATCAACCTATCTGTGCGAAAAGACATTTTCGTCCCTGGCCTACATAAAGAACAAATACAGATGTCGTCTCAACAGCATGGAGGAGAATCTTCGTGTTGCTGTGAGCAGCATCGATCCCCGAATTGACCTGCTATGCTCGCGGAAGCAGGCCCATCCTTCTCATTGACATGGCGTCCGTATAAGAGGAAGTGAGATCGTTCCAATCATACACACTCTCTGTTGACTCTTGACTCCCGTTTGATTTGGACATTTGTTTCATTGCTTTGTTTGTTCCAGTTCTTGTTTGCGTTAATAAATTGTTGCCGCCCAGGCCTTTTCTTACACATTGCCTATTTGTTTTTGCTTGATTGACAGTCGTTACCATGGGTTTGCAATGCATAACGTTGTCCTGGCAACGCGATTTACAGCCCGCCCCCAAACAACCAAACTGCAGATGGCATTGCTGTTTCTTTCAAAATGTATGACTATCACTCAAATCATTGGAGACGCAAACTCGTAAATTAATTCACACAAAATCGTTCCTTTTCCATAAAATAATCGTCATACATTGTTAATTTGTTTGGATTGGAACAAAAAATCGGTTGCTACGGAAACGTGACGTCACACTTACACACTTTTGGGAAAGTGGGGTCACCAAACCTCTCCAGTTTTTTTTGTGGGGTCGTCAGACAAAAAGTTTAAGAACCACTGCTGTAAGTGATAAATGTTACATTAAGGGGACAGTGTGTTACCACCACCTGTTTTATCAAATTCTTAATCACATTAATAAGTCTTGACCAATCAATGATAGTACACAATATATCAGATGTCCTGTACTGATGAAGAACAACATGCTGCATAACTCAACTAAAGACTTGTGATGCTAAATATTTCATCCCGTTCTGAATTGCAGCTGAGTGTAATGCACGCTTTGTTAAGACGTCTCCTGGGAGGTGACTTCACAAAGCTATTCTTGTGTTGAAATGGAATAAGCAGTCTGATGTCTTTATTATTTATCCAGATTAGAGTGACTGGTGCATTTCAGTCCATTCTATATTTGTCTGTGTCTCTGTGATGGCAAATACAACTGTTTCAGTTTTCTGAGACATTGCAATTGTCTGTAAAGGGAAAAAAGGGGATGAGGTTAAAATCATCCAGACGATTATACTAAAGGTATGCTTTACTGATTTTTTTTGTTGGCAGAAAATGTGTCTAGAGTACACGCTCGCAATCCTACCTCATGCTACTACTGCTACATGCTGCTACTACTAATACTGGAGCAGATTTTCTGATGATTTACAAGAATGTGTTTATAATTAGAAAAAAAACTCACAATGCAGACGTTAAAGTGTATTAATGACAAAACATGTTGCTTGTAAAAGGGCCAACAACAAGGTCAGTTATATCTGACAAGCTAACATGTGACCTCGCCACGATGTACTGTGACTATAATGACTAGCTGGAGCTAGCAATGTGATGGAGCCTCCACATGGGTTTACATTTGACAGTAAGCAGTTGCCCATCTTTTGTCCACAGAAACATACAATGAGATAGAAGGTAAAGGATTAGATTATGCTCAAAAACAGTGTGAAAGGTTGCAGGGTTGTTGTCTGGATTAAACATCTTTCCCTGTTTCCAAAAGCCGTCCTGGTGGATTTTACCCGGGTGATTTAAAATAAGCACGAAGAAATCAGCAGCAGAAATCCTTAGTCTTGATACATTAATGTATCAGTATAGGCAACGTTCTGAAACTGTTACATCAGTGATCCTTTCTATTAAAAGACATGATCAATTCAGCTAATTTTAACTTCTCATTTTATACTTCTTTGGTTTAACAGTTCTACAGTTTTCAATGAGCTAAACGATCTTCTTACAGAAGCAGAACAACTTGTCATATCCCTTGAAACCTCTGTTTTAGGGAGGGATAAGCCAGCAAGTCCTGCTAATGAGCCTGAAATGGAGCTGAGGAGGTAATTGTGTGTGAAAAGGGCAATGTGCTGATGAACATAAGAGGCCATAAAATAAAGGGGAACCCATTATAGCCAAACTAAGACATTTCAACTGGAAAATAGCTTGCAGTAACCAGGCGGATTTTCAGAAGGAATCGTACATCTGATTACCTGGGGTTAATGACCAACAGAGGCCTATTATCGAGAATATGTGGAATATAGCATAGAGTTATGGCCAGCTGATTTTTTTTAGCACTCCTCCTCCCATTCCTCATAGTATATTCTTTCTTTTTGAATTTGAAAAGAAAACTCAGAGAACACCATAGGGGCAGGTTCCTTTCTTTGTCCTCAGAATACAAATCTCAAGGCAAAACTCAAAAAGAAGTCTTCAATGTTGTTGGGCATTTCATCAGAATTTCTATAACCACCATTGTAGCATTCAAAAGCTATAAGAAACCACTTTTGTGATTGTGTCAATGTTGGTAATTCTTGAAAATTGTTGTGTGAAAAAGGCAGAAAAAGGGGATGTTTGTGAGTTTACCTTAACCTCTTGATACGACTCTGCTAGGAGGCTGCTACAGTCTTTCAATCCCATAATAGATCCATCAAAATAGAGATTCATCATCTGTTGGCATATAGAAAATACAATAGTTACTTAAAAGCTGCAAAACCAAATTGATAATATTCTGCTTTGCTAACAAAAGACATGTTTTTCTTTATTATTTTGCCATCAAAATGTTAGTTTTTAGATTACTTATGCTGTTATTCATGCCTTAAGCTTTGAGGGATGGTGTTGTTACTCATTTCTGACACACAGACCGACAGGCCTCTTTTCTTGGCTCAGTGGACTCAGTCCTACAGCTGCCCTCCAGCCTCCAGTAGCCTCCTTATGGTGCAACTGCAACCTGCTCAACACACACATACAAATGTCAACAGACACACAGAAAATCAATCATTTCAGGGCTGTATTTTTAAAAATGTTTATGTTTTGAATACTGTGCTTTAATAAAGGCCTACGAGAGCAACTGGGATAAGATGGAAAGATACCAAATGTCAGGACAACTATTTGAGCCCCAAAGTACGTTAATCATTTTACATTTTATCGTCCAATAAACTTGAATACATCAGATATTAGAGACCCAAGGTTTGAAGATGATTTGATATGATCCATAAGGGGTTTCATTTGTATAGTCAAAGGTTTAGTTAATGCCATATTTCAAAACACCTCCGAACCTTTGAATCCCCTTCCAATGTCTTCCTTTTACTATTTTTATCCATCATCAGGGAGTGAAGTGAAACTGTTTAATTATTATTGATTTGTCAATTATAAAACTATACAAACATTTTTATTTTTTAAGTTTATGTCTGCAAGTTGTATTTGGAATAAAAAGTAATTTTCATACAATTTATATATTTTGTCAAATAAAATCACATTGAGTTAGGTGTATTTCAGTACTGTTTTAAAAACCAACCCCCTCACACACATAGTATGTGTACTCAAGTGTTTTTATTCCTTAACCCCCAGCCCTTACTGTGACCTTCATCACCTCCTTACCCTAAACCTATTCATTATTGTTATAGTATATTGACATTAAATCTATAAATAAGTGAGGACCTGCATATCTATCAGCTTCCTCATCCTTGTATTATGTGGAGGCAAAGGTCTTCACTCGTGTATAGAAACCAGTGCACATATGCAACAGCAACCTCACACAGTCAGACAGCGCTGGGGGCAGTCCTGGCCTCTGGCACTGGAAAACACAGCCGCATTGGAGCTAGGGTTGCTTGCATCTGCCCCCCTAAACCAAGCTCCCACCCGAGGAGTCTCCATCAGTGCCAGCTGAGTCCAATCTCTGCCTGCCAGCTGCACCCCCCAGGCTGCACTACCATGGACCTGAGGTCAGCATGAAACCTCCTCACCCGCTGCTAAAAATGGAATCTGTCACGTACTGGAACTTGTCACAAAGCTTACAAAAATATTTGTGATATTATTTATTTCCATGAAATAATTTGCTTAGGACAATATTTGAATGGTATAGTATCTCAGTGAATATGGTGTTGTTATGCCCAGCTTATTCAGGGGCAACGCAAAGAAGAGAGGGGCACACAGCAACAGTTAAAGAAAACAATTACATCAAATAAGTCATAAATCAGCAGTTTCAAGGTTTCAAGGTTTCAAGGTTTTATTTGTCATATGCACAGCAGATACAGCGTATATGTTGGCAATGAAAATCTTATGTCGCGTGCTCCTCCAACAACTCAACATACATGGTGCAAAAGATAAATAAAATAGTGAAAAAGAGAGAAGAATATTTACAATATTAACAATAAAGATTTGAGGATGTGAAATATATACATATGTGGAATACATTGAGAGTATTTAAATACTTTACACTGTTGAATGAGGAGGTATGGACAGATGCATATATTATGTATAGCAGATGTATATGGCAGATATGTATAATATATAGCAGGGATTCTTGAGATGAGGGACAAAACATGTCCGAGAGATAAAACTCATTGTAATTCTTAAAATGTGTTTAAAAAATGTCCAATAATTTGATTAAACAATAAAACAAGAACTCATTTATACCACAAAATGTGAATTAATGCTTTTTTACACATATATTTTATTTTACATCACCTAGTGTGCTGCCTGAACCCCAAAATACCCTTGTCCGAAAGCAAGTTCCATGACTTTACAATACTTAAATAATTGTTAAAATTAAAATAAAACAAACACAATAGCTACTGTGATCATGTATTTTAAGTAATTATTCAAACTATATAGAAATTTACAATTAAAAATATATATTTATGTACTTTTTACGTGATTGAAATCGCGTCCGGAGTTTCTGTCAACACCATAAGATTTTTCTAAAAATGCAAAAAAACAGCCATTATATTGGCCAACTCATACTCTAAGGACCCCTTTTCCACTTGCTGTTTGGTGGACATGCCATGAGGCCACTGCTCTGGTAAGTAAATATTTCTCATATTTTTCCTTAATTATCTTCTTTTACAAAACCAGCTATGTCACAACCATAGAGTGTCAACACCATGGTCGATAAAATTCAAGGTTTATGTGATTTTATCAAGAAATAAAAGTTTAATCTAACGTTATTGTTGAGGCCACTAGCAGCTAGTGATAAACAAGATGGCTTCTGCAAAGAAATCACATGTTATGATGAAAAATTGAAGATATCGTCAACTCCGTAAGACTCCATCAGACGTCAACTCCGTAAGAAATGTTGTCTTATGGAGTTGACCACTTACCTTATGGTGTTGACAAATGGGAACTCAGACACTCAGAGAAAACACACCAATCCAAAGAAAGCCCAGTTACCTCCAGACAATCTCCTCAGTGGTTCACACATTTTTTGAAAACAATTCAAGAATCACGACAGACAAGCAAGACACCATCACAAGAAAAAAAGTGAAACGTCAAAGGATGGTAATGACAGACACAATGCAGAATCTCCACCAGTCATATACTGAGCAAAACCCCAGCATTCGCCTGAGTTATTCCTCTTTCTGTGCACTACGTCCCTTCTACATAACACCACCCAAAACCTCAGATCGAAACACTTGTCAGTGCCAGATCCATGAAAACGCCACGCTCATGCTTGATGTTTTGAAATCTTTCCAGGCTGTGTCAACCAGCAAGCTTAAAGAGAGTTTTCAGCTTGTCTGTTGTTCTCCACCAAGTGAATCGTGTCTATTGCGCACCTGTGCAAGATGCCTTCACAAATCATCAAGTCTGCCTTTAGAGCAAGGGAAAACAAAAGTGGACTGGAAGCAGTGGGAACGGGTCGAAGAGAAAACAGAGGATGGAGTTCACTTTCATACCAGACTACAGAAACGTACGGGTACTCTGTCGGAGATGATGGATCTCTACCAAGACAAATTAAGAAACGAAACAACCACCCATGTCCATCTTGTTCAAAATCAATCCAAAGAGTACCGAAACATGATTGAAAATTGCAATGAAAGAACAGGGATTGTGCATATCGATTTCTCTGAAGCATGGAAATGCAAATACAGCTCCGAAGTACAATCCTGCCACTATGGCCAAAATCTCCCACTGATAACGCTCCATACAGGCATGTTTTACACCAAGCAAGAAAAACAAGCTTTTTGCACAATTTCCGAGTCCAAGCGCCAAGACGCAGCAGCAATATGGACCTACATGGATGAAGTTCTGAAGGACATTCATACCAGATTCCCCCACATTGACACAATTCACTTTTGGTCTGATGGTCCAAGTAAACAATACAAAAATAAAAAGAACTTTCTCCTCCTCTCCACCATCCCTCCTCGACTGGGGTTCAACAATGTAACATGGAACTTCTTCCCTACATCCCACGGAAAGGGCGCCCCGGATGGTATTGGGGCAACAGTTAAGCGGTGTGCTGACAGAATGGTTCTTGGAGGAGTGGACATCGTCAATGGCATGACTTTTCATCAGCTTGTGTCCAGCAGGCTAAGTGGAGTCCACCTACACTATGTCAGCACTGATGATTTCCTGGCTTATGATGCTGTCCTCCCCAAGTCCCTACGACCCATCTCAGGAACAAGAAAGGTTCATCAAGTGGTAGCTCGGGGCAATACCATCTACTGTAGGCATAGTTCATGCTTTTGTAATGAGCCACAAATCTGCCGCTGTTTTAATCCAGTTGCACACCACCACAATCCAGTTGCACACCACACCACACCACACACACCACAGCATGCAGATGAGCATCGGGCTGTTCAGAGTCCTCTTGCCATGTTAGTGGAGGCAATGGAGGAGGAGCCGACCAGAGCACCTGAGGGCTTAATGTCAGCAGTGGGGCCGAGTGACATCAACACAGAGGATTGGCTTGCTGTGGTTTATGACTACAATTGGTGGCTGGCTAAAGTGCTTAAAACAGATCAAGAACAAGGGGATGTTCAAGTGGATTTTTTCCACCCTCATGGGCCATGTAGTCGTTTCCAAAGGAAACAAGGGTGCCAGGATGTCTGCTATGTTCCATCTACTGACATCATAGTCAAAATTCACCCATCATTACCAGTCCGCACAAGCCGCACAAGGGATATCTACCAGCTCTCCTCAGAGGTCATGGACTTCCTAGATGAGGACCTTTTCAATCGGTTGTTGCCAGGTGTTTAAATTCATGCCATGATATAAGATGAGTTCAAGATTTACAGAGAATTTTCCATTTCCAAAGGCTGAATTAATGAATATTCTTAGTGTTTTTCTCCATGATCTGTAAATTTGATGAGTTTATGGACTGTTCAAGAGATCTGATATGAGTTTATGGACTGTTCAAAAGATCCAATATGAGTTTATGGACTGTTCAATAGATCAGATATGAGTTTATGGACTTTTCAAGAGATCCGATATGCCTACTGCCAAGTTCCTGTTTTTAAAGTGGGTGTGAGTGCAAAAATAATGATTGATATTAAATGGCCTTTTATCCTGAAATGTTACAGTTGAAAAGTTGAGTTTTTGAAGTTCAATGGCCATGTTAAATGAAGTTATCTCCAGTTCTCTTCTAATTCGTCAACACCGTAAGATGTGCGTCAACACCGTAAACAGCTGGTCAACTCCATAAGATGAGTTTTCTGTTCATTTTTGTTTTTAAAAAGATATTTTATTACATTTTCTCACATTATCTCAACAAAAGCACTGCATTTCCTAAATAAATGTGTAATTTCTGTATTGCTGACTAACATTGTTTGTTTTTGAGATTAAAAAATAAATGTGAACATGTATATTTCCCCAGTTATAATAATTGGCAGCTTGATAATATATATATTTTAAAGTAATAGTATTAGTTTAAAAACATGGATTGAATAACACAGATTAAAATAACCTCCAGTAGTCAAAATAACTGCAATAAGTTTATTCAAAATACATATTTCTATGTTTCTTTGTGTCTTACGGTGTTGACAAAATCCCAGGCTTGTCCAGCAAACATGAAAAAAATGTTTAAAATGTTAAACCTGGGAGATTGTATTTCAACAGCATCAAAAGGCCAGCACCTGGGACAAATATAATATATAGATATATTTTGGAAAAATCAACATTTTATTTTTAGAAATTAAAAACCCATTTTGTCCCTTGTCTCAAGAATCCCTGATAGATATGTGTACTATAAACAGATATGTATGGCAGATGTGTATAATATATATATATATATATATTTGTGGTCTAGTGCAGGTGTTGGGTGCTTTGAAACTGATGTGCTAACCTAAAGTTCCTGTAAACGAAACCGAGTTAAGGCCCAGAAAGGCACCAGCTGGCAAGCCTTGCAGGAAAGAGTGTCATCTTGGATCCAGCGAGTTTACAGGCTCCTCAAAGGTGCGTCTGCCATTATATTTAGAGGCAGAGTGCACAGACTGATAGGGCTTTAATAAGTTAACATGATACAGTTGCACTCTCTTGCTTCACTCTGGTGTGTATATTAAATAATCCCTCTCCGACACACGGCTTTTAACTATGCATGGCCTACTGAACCTCGCCTTAAACTGTGACCTTCTATCAGCATGACACCAAATTCATTCCCCTGGCTCTGATAGACAGTTTCAGTATATATGGCTGAGCTGTTTGTAAGCAATGGCACAGAAGAAATTGTATCAACTTTAAAAATATATAGAAAGCCATCATACTTTGGTCCACAGTTTGGTTTTGTAGTGAGAAAATATAAAATAATGAAACAGATTTTAGGCTTTATCCAAATATTGATGTATTAATAAGAGCATTGTTATTGTTAAAAGTGCTGACAGACTGCTTCACTGTATGTATCACTACACATATCCAAATATAAATCTAAACAAGATATATAGGCCCTATAATACATAACATTTTACTGTTATCAAAGTAATCAATACACAGTGAAATGTGCTTTGAGACAATACTGAATATAGTGGACCCAAAAACAGGTAATGTGCCAAGTACGGTCACATTTAGAAAATTATTGAAAAGCTGTACAATCTAATTTGTAGTTTCAACCTTCAGTGATCTCAGCATTAGTAACTACAGTGTATTTTAACCTTCCCCTGAGAAGAATTATGAAAAAAAGATATGAAAAATATTCAGTGTCTGAGCCGATGGGAAGATGAATCTTTGATGATAGACAAAAATAAATAATGGCTTTAAATAATGACTTGTCAGGAATTGTATGAGGAAATGAGACCGAAATAGCTCTAAAAAAGGGACTATTTTTACCATGTCCTATTCTCCTTTGTCTAATTTTAGTTAAGAATGACTCTAGCTCATCCATCTGCACAAGGGTGTTCAAAGAGAAAATTACAGGAGCAACTCCATCATCTTCATTTAAACATCTGGGTTCATACACCCCCTAAAAAGCTTAGTACCCAAAGTCACATCCTTTTATTCATTTGGAGGTCAGTTTGAGGCGCCAGATTAAAGAGAAGTTAGAGATATTTTGGGATCAAGAATGGCATCACATTCTGAAACACACCAGTGATAATGCTGTCATTGACTTAATGAGCTGTTTCACCTTCGCTGCATCCATACTAGATGGTTTGACACCAGCCCAGCATACAGGACACAAGAGGACACTCTGTCATCCAACTTCCTGTTTCATAGGCAAAGTATTTGGCTTTTAATTGGCCATTTGCAATTATAACAGTTCTGTCTCTTCTGGTCCCTATACCCACAGGACTGCACTGTGGGTTAAAGAGAAAAGTAAAGGTGTTGGGTTTAATTAGAAGGGAATTAAGTATATTGCAGTTTTCAGCATGACGTATTGAAAGGCAGCCACCCAGCAACTCTACATCTAACTGTCAAGTTAGTCAAGACAGACTGACCATGTGTTCTTGCTCTGCTGCATTTAACAGGGGCAAAGGCTGAGAGTGGTTCCTTGTATACACATAAGTTCTTCAATGAAAAGCTAATTTCACTTATGTATGTCTTATATACCTGCATGTTTGGGTTGGTGGTTTCTTCACACAACAGTTGTGCGACAAAAAGACTTAAATCTTGCACTTTCAATGCAAATAGAAACACAACTAATTAGCCCTTTCTCATTACTCAGTTTTCCCCTCCTCGACTCCTCAACTCCTCGCCTCGTGTCTTAGTCCCGCCCAGTGCCCAGGAGTTGAGGAGGGTAACCGAGGAAAGAGGAGTGGAAACAACAGGCCTTTAGAGAAATGAGAAATCCTCTCCCCTGAGCGATGATTCTGAAGGGACGTCCATTAATGATAACAGGAGGCACAGCAGCACTGTGTTCATGACAATTTATTTATTTACATTTAATTAATTCACAATGTACTGTATATATATATATATATATATATATATATATATATATATATACGATTTCAGGATCAAACAAGTATCAGAGCACTCTTTAATAACGTGACACTATCAGAGACTGGATATATTTCCCTCTCCTCTCTCTGGTCCCTACCACGGGGAAATGAAGCGACTGGACAAAAGGTTTTATTTACAATGATTAAAAGTAAGCAGGGGAAACCAGACCAACTGAGACCTGTTCTGTCTCTCCGCCGCATATACGCACACACACGCACCTACACACGCACTTACACTCTGTACAACACACACCTAAAACTGCGGTCAAGCCAGTCTCCACATTTTCTTTTCTATTGTCTTTTCAATGTTCTGATTACTTTTCCAAATTGAAAAATGTCCCAATATTTCCTCATTATTCTAATTCCTTCTTCATGTGGCCCTAATCATCTTCTTTTTAAAATTCACACTTTTGGTCTCCACATTTATTTTTCCTTTCTATTTTCTGATCTGACTTTTTTTCAAATTTCAGATTTTTTCTTCCGTGCTAATGTCTGTAGGAGGTGAAACTCAACATGTGAAGGCGTAAATATGATTACAATATGTGATGATCATAAGTATGTGCCTGGCAGATATAATACAGCTCCTTTATATATATGGGACTATATATGACACAGCACGACTTCTGTGTCTAATAACAAAGAAAACAACATCGCACACACAAGATTTGAACACCCCCCCTAATTCCCCCCCCCCCCCCTCACACACACACACACACACACACACACACACACACACACACACACACACACACACACACACACACACACACACACACACACAAAGAACAAAATTAGCTTATAAAGTGATAAACATGCAGTCTCTCATTGTGCCTGTTTGCACCGTCTCGTGTTCAAACTGAAAGTTGGTTATTTTTAGATAAGAGCATCACCATTCTGTCAAATTAGGCTCAAACTTTGTGAGACTGCCAATGAAATTTTCCAAATAATCCAACTACAAAGTTTCATCATCTGAACTGCCTTGGATGGGCCAACAGCCAATGCCACTGATTAAATGTATTTTTTGAAATAGCTCACACAACACACACAATGTGCAGAACTGTAGCTCAAATGTCTAAACTTTTGTGGAAGACTCTTATTTTTTATCAACCTCTATAAGACTCCAAATTTGTAAAAGACTGTATTGCAAGATGGTCCACGTTTATTTTTGCTGGAGTGGTTTGCTTGCAATTTGCAGGACACAGACTTTCACTTGTTTCCACAATTCTTCAAAATAACAACAGCAAATCATCTTATTTGTTTGCAGGAACTACAATACATTGGTTATCTTAACCATAGAGGGAATCTACATCCTTTTATTTGTCTGCACCGCAAAGTACTGTACCTTCCTCATGAAACTATGCTAAAAATGGATCCTTCATCTTCGAGAAATCGAGAAGAGATTCGTGGGGGGCTGATTAATGTTCAGCAGTCCTCCACTCCGTCTTCAAAAAAAAGAATCTATGCAGAGCTCATTTGCAGTGAATGTAAGTATGAATATTGATTAGACTAAATTCAAGATCTTACGCTATAGTACTCTTATTAATTGGACTGATGCAACCTCACAAACCGGATTGAAATGTCTAGTTAGCAGCTAATCATCTCAAGTCACACACAGTTTCTTGAGTTTTTCCACAAAATACTAAAAAAATATGTTAAAGGTTAACAGCAATAGAGGTGGTGTGCTTTTAGAGAATAGCCCCCCAGAGCAGGTATCCTTAATAAACAAAGCAATGTAGATAGGGTGGCTTTAAGGTTATACAGCTAGGGCCTGATAGCGCAGCAGCCTGGATCACATCCCCCTCACTGTGAATGCACCTGTGTAGATGTGTCACCTCAGCCAGAAATCAATTGTAATCTCCTTCCATCTATTCTCCCAGGAGAAGCTTGTTTTCCCACCCTGCAGTGCCTGAACTAACCGAGTAGCACTGAGGATGGCTCTGCAGTATCCGGGAGTCTCTGTTTGTGATGTTACACAGAATATTGATGAATTTAAAAGGTAAAGAATGCCTTACTAAAGTGCAAGTGTTGTATTTCTTTTGCCCAAACACACTGCAGCACTTGTACTGATGAAGACATCTAGTCCCTTGTTTGTTTGTTCACAGTGCCTCTCAGTCATTGTGAAGTGATACTGCAGGGTGAGATGTAACAGCAGGTGATTTAGAGCCGAGCGGGCAGCCGTCATCAGACACATTTACACTTTGGATGATAAAAGCATCCACATGATTTGTGTGTGCGCAAAACTTTTTCTCCACCAAGGTCTGGATAAATTAAGTGTGAATGTCAGATTATCTGTTTGGAAGGTGGAAAAAAAGGGTTTATTTCAGATGTCATCTTAAAGCATCAGATTGATTAATATTTCAATTTAGCCAACGCTCAGGTTATCTCAGAGAACAAAACGGCCAGAAGTGAATTAAGTGAGGACTTGATCGCATTGTCATTTGAGCAGCATATCCATCTAGATTTAAGAACATCTTTCAAGTCAGCATTTGAAAATATTCAATCAACTATTTTATGGGAGACCAACCTCTTAAAAACAAGCCTTGTGCCACTAAATAAAAGTGTGGATGTTGTTACACATGGTAGTGCTTGTGAACTTTTTTTGTAATCCTCAATTGTTGTGTTGTTTAATGCGGCGTTATTTTTTGCAAAGTGAGTTTATGAAAGCTTTTGAGTCTGTGATGTATTTGTCAGGTTTAATGCTCACTTTTAGTAAATGTATACATACTGTATAACCGAGGTCATGTCAACATTGTTATTTTGATGATTCTTTTACACTAGTTTCTTGCATGAGAAGGAAACATTTGTTCAATTCCCAACACATTTTGGGAGAAAATATTACTCATGGAATTCTGTTGCCAAATGTCAGTTCCTCAGGAAACTGTGAAAAAGTCTGACAGTAAGTGTCAACACTGACATAATGTGTGTCCTTTACACAAAAGCTCTGATAATGTGATAACCTGTTAAAAAATGCCCCATTAAGAGTCTGTTAAGGTATTGCCCTCCGCTCTCATAAATTCAATTAGTATCAATTAGATCAATTGGTGTTCAATTTGAATATGAACTGCATACAATTGCAATATACAGTATACATTGAATGCATACTGTGTATATATTAACTGCTTTTCTCTGTTTATTCAAGAGTTTTGAACCAGTCATCTATACCAAAAAATTAAACTAGCACACAAAAAATACATAAACAAAATCTACCTTTGAACCTACACACACACACACACACACACACACACACACACACACACACACACACACACACACACACACACACACACACACACACACACACACACACACACACACACACACACACACACACACACACACACACACACACACACACACACACACACACACACACACACACACACACACTCGCCCCTTCCCTCTAACTGACATTCAGTTGACCCACGAAGAGTCATCTCAGTACACATATCAGCAGCATTGGCCCTGTGCTGTGTCAGGGTGCACCCAGCATTAAGTAGCAATATAAATGGAGATTAGCTCCTCAAATGTAGAGAAGACACAGTGCAAGGAAACAATAGACGTTTCTAGATAAGTAACGATGATAAATATGTCAAATGGCTGACTAGATTATGTGCTTGTTGAGAAGAATATAACTCTCAGAGGGAATGTCTCTTTTAAGAATGGCTGTTATTGCACAACTTGTGTTTACTGTCTCTATTCTTTCTTACTGCACTGATTGATGCAATTTAGTTTTTACCCTGCAAACTCATCATACACAAACCTTTTGCAGTATCTGCTTTGTGTGGAAAAAGGCCACGCTCTCTTCTTATGTTGTCCGGAAGATGATTGTTTACAAAAAATGTTGAACTCTTGCACCAAGCCTGTTTCTTTAGCCCTGCAATACTCTATATATAGTACTATAAAAAATGCTATCTTGCCTAGTTAAAGTTTAGTGACGTGCTATGTGAAAGTCTGATGGATATCAGTCAGGAATCTGTCAACATGGTCTTTTGCAGATGGACAGAAAAAAGCTCAGCCATCATCTATTCAGACAGCAGTGGCAAATAGCTCAGAGGCTTCACAATATAGACAACACCCTCTCTCTCTCACTCTGCTGTTGCATCTGACCTCAAAGCATGGCTTCAGTCATATTTCCAATAGAAAACAATGTTGTTGGCAGCAGCCACTCACTGCCTGCAAGCATCTTTAGGCACAAAGTCGTGCAGGCATTCTAAACTTTATATTTATAGTCAATGATATTGCCACAGTTAAGTGACCATTTAATAGCTTCGGTGTTCACAGAAAGAGGGCAGGGCAGACTGTAGTTGTACATTTGTTTCAGCCCTCCAACATAAGCTTATTTCTAAATAACATGAATCGTGAATTATGAAGACGGACCTGGCGTTAAAACCTAACTGACATGTCTTATATCTTTGTGCTTCAGTATACTTAAAAAGAATATCCAAAGTCTCTCCTCAGAAATCATCGCCCTACTCTGAGAGCATTGGAGAGACCGGGGTTTTCTTGTGAGGCAATTCAAACGTGCTTATCCTCTTCTTTCATTCAATAACATTGAGTTGTGTATTGCATTATGGAAAAGCACTAAGGACAGACAGTTCAACAGTATCAGCACATTTCCAAATGTATTCATTTAAATTGATAATATTGCTTAAAACAATTATTTGTCCCTTGAACTTCAAATAACTCACAAAGACATACATGATCATTATAATGAATGAAGCCAAGGTATGTGGTATCTGTTTGAGGTAAGCCTTTCCTTATCTCAAGGAGAAAGGCAAGTTATCGCAGTGCGAGGCAGAAATCTGTTTAAGCATTGTGTACACAAAATATACCTCAAAATTGTACTTCAGCACCATACATTAATAAATGTACTTGGTCACTCACCACAAACACATACTTAAACTGCGTTGGATTAAAGCATATCATTTATGACAACAAGTGACTACTAGGTGTGGATGCTGTCTACCTGTCAAGGCAGAAACTGGCCTCTCATGCTCCAGCCCCCTGCGACCCTGCTTGCGAAAGTCGGATGAAGAAAATGGACGGATGTTTTCTGTTGTTTGTGTAGAGAGGTAGCATGACTCGCCGGTCAGCCTCTGGGACCGGCAGGTGAGAGGGGAACAGTCTGTTTTCTCAAACGTCACATAACAATATCACAACCCCGCCGCAATCCGCCACTTTTCACTTGATGTTTGTTTATCCGACTGGGGTCGTACACATCCTCCTCCTTCATCCCAAAACAAAACTTTTCCAAAACAAGATACTTTGAACAATTCATAGTTTCAACAAACGTTTGTCCTAAACAAAAGGAATCATGCAAATGCTGCCTGCTAAAATATGCAAATCATTCATCAGAGGGAGAACTGGGAACAAAGCAAAAAGATGCATATAAATAAAACAAAAGTGCTGATAGACCGAGAGAGATTTAGATAAGAATGAAGAAAAATGGTTGTGAGTGTTTATACAATGAATGGGATTCAAAAATAGCAGGAAGTGTCATAACTTTGTGAATGTGTCTTTCATCAAATGTGTATGCAAATACACCGCTTCCAATTCCAAAACATAGAAATAAGATGTACTGTATAAAGTATGTACAGATTTACATGTGTCCTAAATGACAGTAATGATTAAAAAAGAGTCTATAAATCATGCAGTGGTTATTAGAACAGACTTTTAAATGTCTCAGTCAGTGTGCTCGGCTCTCCCTTGTGCAGCGTTTTGTCATTTGTGATGACAGAACAGTTTTTGTTAGCTGTTGATGTACCGGCATGACTAATACATCTCTATTACAGTGATGAACAATGCTGCCATTCAAATCTACATCACCAGACTGCTGTCACGCCTCTCAACACTCTCACTGATGTACCAGACGATTACTCGTAGAGAACGGCAAAGGGTGTGACTAAGTAAAGTACATGATCATTGTTTGAACTTCAAATGAAAATGTTAAAAAAACAGAGAATTTCTTGCTCATTTGTGTTTTTTATATATTAATTTTCGATTGCTTCTGTCTGTTAGAACTACAGCAGGTATAGTCTATAAAAGAGGCACCGTGTGGGAGCGTTTCTAATCAAGTTGTGCTTTCACAGGTGTAAAAAGTAAATAGCTTTCTTTTCAAATTACAAATGTACTCATGAGTTTCTCAGGTACAATGAGGCTGCTTCTACATTTCATCCATATGCAATCTATTTACACTATATGTTACTTAAAATTTCCAATCCTCAAGTGAGACTAATTACCAAAGATGATTCCAAAAGAATTACAGGCTGCTACCGGCTCACCAACTGAGGAGTTTTAGAAAGTGACAATAATGAAAAAAATATTTTGCAGCTTGACAAGCATTAAGGAGATGCTTTGTGATTAAGAATCAAAACAGCACTAAGAGCATGATTGTATTAACACTCAGTTTGACTCAAATATTAAACCATAAACCTTCAGCTTCATGAACGGCATGATTATCTTTCAAATTTCTACGAAATACAAACTTTATTTTTTTAACTATAACTGTTATCAAATGGTTTCTGATTGAAATGCTTTTGTCAAAAATTCAACCAGTGGTCAAGATGTCCTCCAGCATTTTGTTGGTTGCATTCATCTCCAGAGACAATAACATACAAATGAACTGAGCAACATCCTGAGGCCTTTCAGGCAAGTAGTTGCAAGGTCACACCTGCTGGTGGTAAGTGGGCTACTTGAATTTTCATGAAGCAAATCCGTTACATAAGTGAGGTCAGGAGCTTTCTCCAGGGGTTTGAGGCTATTGCCTTTTTGTGTTGTCGGTATGCTTGGGCTGGTATATTATAAGCAAATCCATCTAGTTCCAAAAGTTTGGCATCCCTGTGTAAGGGGCGTAATTGTTGTTGTTTTTTAAATACTAACCTAATATCAGATAATTGCTGGAATAAGTCTTGTTTTGATATCCACATTGAAACCAATTTCTACACCTACTGTGGTCCCATGTGATATGCTTGCGGCTGGCTTTAAAACCTTTACAGTGTAAAAGACAGAAAAAAGGGACACATTTGTTCCCAAATAAACCATTTTAAACTGCATGGAATAGCTGTATAGGTGTTTGTTATTTCACACACAGGAGATGTGTTCAAAATAAAGAGAAAGGAACTGTGAGCTCTCTTGGAGGCAACACTGCAGACTTGCCAGAGTTACGTAAGGCAGTGACTGCTCCTTTTGTAGACACTGGCCCCTCTGTGCTTTTCTCTACTCCTTGCTCTCATTGTGCCATAATCGCAACGATGGATGTATTAAGATGTCAGTTGTTTGGCTTTGATTAAAGTAGTGTAAAACAAGGGAGTGGATAGGCCACATTTATCACAGCCTTGTCTAAGTTCTTAAGGAAGAAAAGCCTTTTGATTTTAATCTCTAAGAGGCTTAATCTCCCTACTGTGAGAGAAAGTAATGTTTATAATCCCTAAAGAAAAGCGTTTAATAAAAATATGAACTCCCCAGCATGGTCCATCAGCATAACCACAGTCAGTTTGACAGAAAACACATCCTCAGATGAAATACTGTACATTACCTGATTACAATAACTATACAATCAATCAGGTTGTCTGAATCTTCTATCGATACACTACTGGGGATGTTTCGAGCTTGACCTTTCCCTTAATTCATCTCATCCCTGCCTTCCATCAATCACATTTTAAAAAAATGATCATCCTTAACCTGATCATCTGAAGGCTTACATCCGGTGGAAGGAACATCATGTCTGCAGTTTGTCCATCTCTCTGTCTATCATATACAGTACTTGTCAACAGATATCTTGGGAAGCTTAAGGGATTTTCTATTTTAAATGAAATTAGGCAAAGATGTCTACTTGAATGAATGAACTGATTGATGATGATCAAAACAAATAGTTCATATGAATGTTCTGAAAATGTCACACAATGTCTAAAAGCATTAAATGATGACTTTTGGACAGATATGGATGTTACTGCAACTGTGGTGTCTGCAACTTGCCTTTTAGTTATTCTTTGCTTTAACTTACGCCCAGTATGGACTTTTTCACAGAGCTTCATCTCATTGTAACGCATTTTGATGTTTGCTGTAAGCAACTTCCTAAATATGCTCAAATATACTATGATGCAACTAAATTGTAATATATATTATCGACTTAACCGGAGTAAAAAAGGAACATTTCCCGATGTGTGGCTATCTCTATTGAAGATATTGATACCGGATCATATTTGTGTTTGACACATTTCATTAAAAAATAAGTTTAATGAAACTTTTTTAAATCCCTTTCAGCCCCAAGTCATCCTGGAGTCTTGCATTGTTAGTGGCTTCCACTAAAATAAATAATGTTCTCTTTTACAATAAAAGATGGCCTTTATTGAATAAATAACACTGATATTGTTTTCATTTTGCAACCACGCTTACTGTATGTGTTCCTGTATAAAGCAGCCCTTTGGGTTAGTTTGTATTGTCTCTCCTCTGGGATTCCCATCCTCTACTGTGCTATCAGCACAGTGTTGGCTCAAGACCAGCATGACAAAAAAACTTGGCAGAGGCAATGCAAGTTGTAAAACCCTTTCTATATCTAAATAGTTTTAGCCATTCTTAATAACATTGATTTTGAAAAACCAACATAGGAAAATGTATTGTCACCAACTACATCACTAGCCCTCATGCTCTGCCCTCCACAGGACTAAAACATGCACTACACTTAATACACTGCCTTAAGACCCAGAAGTAAAGAACAACAAGGATTTAAATTCTCATTGCATCTAATCTTTCTGTACTACTTTTCCTGCAGTCTTGCCAGACTGTTATGAAACATGTGCAATTTAAATCAAAGAAGCACAACAAGTACATATCCATGTGTTCCTCTAAAAACAGAGGACATAAATATAGAAGAAAGAAAATAAATAATCCTTATTCATCATAAATCTGACTCTCTCCACACTGCTTTAACACAATTGTGCGTGGTAGCTATAAAATAGATTAGTGGGTTCAGTGAATTCAAATACAATGTTTAGAACATAAAGTGTTATTTTAACTTGCCCTCATTTAACTTATGTCACAAGGACAGAGGATAGAGTCATGTGACTGTAAGACATCCATACAATCTCCTAAAGCCTCCCCTTCACTGCATGAGGTAAATATCGCTGTGATGTCAGGTTCAGAGGTCACTAAAGGTCAACAGAAATTGTCCACTGACGAATTAAGTGTTTTCAAGTAGGTAGAGACACAGCTAATCAGTTACCTTTGTGCATAAACTCAAGGAATCCTTCGATCTTTTTCTGACTGTGCATTAGTGGAATGAGATGTTCGTGGCATATAAATTAGCACCTGCAATGCTGAGTCACCTGAAATGCAGACATTACAATGTACAATGACTTCACACATTTACATATAGTCATGCTATTTTTAACTTTGATTGAAAGCACATAATGCAAAAATTGCAGTGAGCTGTTTCCCTATTGGTACAAGTGCTCTATTCAATCAATCATACGTGGCATAATGCATTAAATACATTATTATTCACAGATGCAGTGTGCAGGAGGGGGCTTTAATGCTTGTGTTTGAGTCAGTGAAGAAGAAATAGAGAAAGTGGCAAACAAAATCTGGTTCTTTTCCATCTGGATTTCGAACTCATCTGTTATTAAAAGGAGCGAGGACAACAAATATCATACATTTATACCTTGAGCTTTTCCTTCTGCTCACCTGTCACAATTGTGCCAAGTCTGGCTGCTTACAAGAAAGATACAGTCAGAGAAAGAGAGTAAGTGAGTCTAATAGAGAGAGCGTTATTTTGCAGCATTGCTGAACTCGCCCCCCATCATTTCTCCATCTCACTTAGTTCATCAGATATAGCCTGGCAGAACCACCCAACCTTGGCCATGGTTATGCTCACCTTGTCAGTCATTCTCTGTGTCTGTGGAATCCCATGAGTTGGAGCAGTGCTAAAAGTGGTACACAGCCAATTCTGATTGCCCTCTCTGGAGAGGATGTATTTTTTGTAATATAATGTTCAGATAGAGACACATAACTTACTCAAGATGAGGTCTATGCAATACAATTCATCAGCACCCTCAATGCAGTCTCCAAAATGACCATAAAGTTCAATCAACACTGCTCATGATTTTAATGATGGTAGGATTTATTTCAGGACTGTTGTATTCGACTGCTTTAGTTTTAGCTAGGTGTAGCTCATAATTCTATGTTTATACGTACACATCCTTAGATATACAAAAACAATCCAGAGCACACAAACCCTTTTCACAACTGATGGAGCGTTTAACTGTTGAAACAGCATATGGTGATGTGATTAACATGTGCTAACACGCATGTTCCAGTGCCCAGCCTTAATTTGTCGGAAAAGCAGCCAGCTGTTGTGGTGTAAAGGGTCAGCACAGGATTGTCCCGACTCCATATGACACGGCACAGCTGCCAAAGAGAGCCATATGATGACACAGTTGGGTGCAGTTTCCATCAGTGGCTTAGGCATTGATTTGGCATTAAAGCCAAATTGCACCTTGACTACTGCCTGCTGGTCGGGTGATTCTTAAAGAAACCAGGCAACTGTAACATGTAAACAAGATTTTTTAAAAAGTTTTATGGTCTATCTGCTATCTCCAAGCACACCTTAAGCTTAAGTGATCCAATATATAGTTACATTAGTAAAAGTGTTTTAACTTTAGGGACAATGATTAAACAGCATTTATTAAATTGGAAATAGAAAATGTTACCTCTATTGGGTGAATTTTGATCATGTCTGTCTTCTTCTTGCATTTTACTTGTCAATTTTTAAATGATTCAGACTAATTAATTGACATACTATCAATTCTTCACATCATGTAGTCATTCAAATGTTTTGGAACAATACATATACTAGAATCATGGAAAACGACTTCCTAGAAGCATGACATTAAATCAAAACAGGTGCATGTGTTGTTGCTATGAGTGAAAGGAAAGATGTCCTGGGAAAGAGCCCTTGACATCTTCTCCACATCATCAGTTTTGTCTCTGAACACTAGTTCCTTCAGTCTAATATTGACAAATGATGAGTTATGTTGTTTTGAGGTCTATTGAATTGTTGTTCTTAACGCTAAGAGGGGTACAGGGAACCATCCACTGAGGTCTAATGAAAACAATAAGATGAGGTCTATGACTGTGATGATCACAAACAGGTGGGTCTGTGACATAGACTGTCTAGATTAGCATTAGCAGCAATGGTTGAAGAAACTATATTGAAAAACACAATATCTACAGAAACTCAGCAGAAAATCTAAAAAAACAAACATTTTATAGCACTGCCCCGCTCCCTTTGAATGCAGGAGATCTCTGTCTCTTACAGTGAATAAATAACTCAGAATCAGCGAAAAAGCATAATGGGAATAAAGGAGTTACATTTGTACACAGTTGATTTTGTTCCACTCACACTTATTTCTGGCCTGTTCCTAACATAAACCAATTTTTTTGTTGACCTTGGGAACTAGAATTAAATGAATTGGTGTACAGTAGAAGTATTTGAAACCTAATAAGAGGACCATACGTTAAACAATGTCCGTACTTAAACTCAACCAGCTCAGCTCACAAATCATCTCACCAAAGCAATTTATCTTTAAAAGACGTTCCGATTGATCGAGGAGCACAAGAGCAGTCTTTAATAATCCAACAGCTGAGAGAGGGTGGGGGGACATAACCTTATTTCTGGGTTTTAATGCGAGTGTTTGGGTGAGAAATGAGAAAATTAATGATGCTCACCATGGGTGGACATGCACTGTACTGTGTTGGATGGTGGAAGTCAGGTGTGTGTGTGTGTGTGTGTGTGTGTGTGTGTGTGTGTGTGTCAGTTAATACTACCATATGTGCCCTCTACCAAGATGACACTGACTGACAGTTGACAAGGTGAGAAGGTGTTTGCTGCAGAGCAAAATGCAGTATGGCCAAGAAAAGGTATTTGTATCAAAGGAGTAGCATCTGAATTCAAAAAAACATGTTAGTCGGGATGTTACTAATCGAATTGGCTGAGCAAGTAACTACAATATTTCAACCAAAAATGTTGCCTTTTGTCTCAGTTTAAGTTTGGGTGTATTTGTTGAAGAAAGTTTAACGTAATATCTTCCAGCCCCTGGTTGCAAAGAATGTAAGTGAATGTGATTTTAAGACTTCATTTGAAATGGCTGAAATGACACAATCCATGGAGCTTTTTAGTGTATGACGTGTTTACCTCTTTCTTCCTAAAAGAGTAACAAAAAGTGCAAAACCACTGAACGACCCTGAAGATTACAAGTATTTAAAGGGCCCTATAGTGCTTTTGGGGGTTTTCCCTTTCCTGTAGTGTGTTATAAAGGTTTTTGTGCAGGTAATTGGTTGCAAAGGCTAAAAGCCCTAAGTTCCCGCCAAAGCGAGTTTCTTTCCCACACTCTCCCCGCTGGCCTGAAACGCCTCTGAACTCCTTTGTTCACTTCCCTACCTTAATGACATCAATACGTAACACTTGCGCTCTAACACATTGTTCATGGTAGGCTAAGGAGCGGGACATCTCTAAACAGTTAACAATCACAAAGCCGACCAGCTAACCAATCAGAGCAGACCGGGCTCTGGTTTCAGACAGTGAGTGAAAAGAGGTGCTGCAGCACAGGCAGGAATAGAAAAGAAGACACAATAACGCATTTAAACACGTCAAATTAGAGGAAATACAAATATGAACCTGAAAATTAGCATAATATGTCCTCTTTAACTTCAATTTAGTTTTAATTCTGGCAGTATACTTTGGGGTTCCAACACATTCAGCGTTGTCTGAAAGGCTTTATTCATGGTCAGCATGAAGACTTATGAGGATTTCCCACAGCAACATTTTGCCTGTGTATGAGTGTCTGTCACTGTAAGCATATCCAACTAATTATCCCATTGTTCTGTTGTGTGTTGGGAGGTCACAGAAGGGTTTTTGGCTGTCAAAGCTGACAGCGGCACTGAGAGATGATCACATCTCTGTGTCAGCCCCAAAGCCTGAATACACTACACCCGGTCAAAACACACATCGGGCAAGCAGCCAACGCTGATGAGATTTATACAAGAGGGGGAAAAATCACTGATGTTAAATCCTTTGTGAGCCAAATGTAATCATGTTTTGTTATGCAGGTTGAAATTGAAATATCCGTGTCACACTTGGCACAAATGTTTTCGTTCAGATCTAAATCCAGCTCAACCACAAAATGCCGGCTTATGTAATGTTGTTGTGCTCATACACTTTGAAGTCATCTGATAAAGTGACTGTGGTTTTTTTCCTAACCGCAAATTCCTGTTGTTCATTCTGCCCTATAATGGACTCATATATAAAGTACCTCCTATAAACAGTCCTGTAGTTTGAATGGCGCATATTTTTTACTTTCCAAAGCCAAACGCTGCTTTGAAAGACACCTTAAATGTGAATCAGTGAAGATGGACTTAAAGGGTTGAGTTAATAAGTGTCAGCAGAGGTTGGTTGTCTTTGCCCCATCTGTATCCTTACAACAAAATGAATGCCAATGAATACAATTTAACTCCAGACAGATTGAATTATTGCTTTTTTCTAAACAATAATCCATAAGTGTATAGTGGATAATTTACTATCTCAATCTTAGGACAAGTAAAAAAGATACTGTCAAAACCTTTAGAATTTGTTTTTCTTCTCCTTCAGGGCAGGCAGACAACTTGGATCTTTCCGTGAACATATAGAGGAAACTGGTATTGAAACTTTAAATAATTCCTGACAAGAATGAAAAGAGGCAGCGCTTGGCAGAATCGCAGCATATTACTACTTTCACTTATTAAAATCACAATAAACCTTCTCAATACAAATTCCTGTATCTTGACGTTCCTCTGTCATTGTGTGAAATTGTGTTGTGTATGTTATGTTGTATGAGACACATTTACACAATGACAGCTTCCAGTGTAGTCACTTAAGGAACGGTTAACAGAACGCCTAATTAGCATCTGTGTGACACTTAGGTAGTTATCAACCTGCTGCGTCAATTTACCACCCTCGAGCTACACACTCTGGACGCCCCGTCCGTCTCATATCTCACCTCATCATATTATCTCCATGCCTTTGTTCTAAAGGGGTCACATTTCCATTCATCAGAGTGAGCCAACAGATCACAGGAAGGGGAAAGAGAGACAGACACATCAGACACAGGGATGACTAACTGCTCATTGTTACGGACGGGGAGATTTTTTCACTTGTGAGCCAACCTGCTTCATACAGTAAAACCAAACTGCAGTCATAATTTGTACAAATGAGTTTTTTCTTTCTATGGCACAGGATTCAAAGTGTTATGTTGGTTGATAAGTCAGAAATTATGAATGCACAGGAGACAGATTTACAGTCTGAAAGCCATCGATATCCATCACCTCGTTCATGTTCATTAAGGAGCCGTACACATGAACATAATGCGTTTTTTAATCTGTAAACAAGCATAATGGGAAACTAATGGGAAAATGAAACAATGCTTAGTCTTGGTTTTATTCAGGGTCATGTGGATTTGCTGCATAAGTGCACTTCAGTGCTGATGAACGAGTCAAGTAGGGGCTTATGTTTAAGATGGAAACACGAGTCACCTGCCAACTCCTGCAATGTTTGCGCCACAACACACACAATATATCTATTGAATAGATATATTGTGTGTGTTGTGGCGCAAAAAAAATGTTTGAATAGATTCTATTCAAACATTTTTTTCAATTGGAGGTCACGCATTCTGATTACAGTGCATAATCACATTCTTTATTAGCTTAATTAGTAAAGCGTTACACAATAAACAGCCAAGGGGTTTATCAAGTGTCGGCAACAAGTTTTTCGAGTCAATAAGAAAGAGTTTTCTGAGTGAGTACTTTATGTAGAGTGCTTGGCATTTCTCGGCTGCTGTTATGTGCACGTAGTTAGCCATCAGTTTGTTATGTGAAATGATCACACAATAAACATACGTGATATTTACTGTTAAAAAGGTCCAGTGTTTTCTGTGTGTAGTGCAAAATCACAATAGCTTGACTATGTATGCGCATGCTTCCACGTGTGCAAATATTCACACAGACAAACACACCTCACAAAAACTCTCACGATCTAGATTGACTCACAGAAGAACCTACAACAAACAGTTCATGAGTTTGGTCATGGTGCTTGAATCTGTAAAGGACTCAATGCCACTCTCATTTTCCAATCCTCTTTTTGCTGATAAACACCAACACACAACTTTACACGCACACACTTGACCTCCATGCTTAATTTGCACCCTCCAAATGCAGAAACTGTCATCAAAGGGAGGGACATTTTTGTGGATGTGCATTAACCTATAAATCTGCTGGTTGAGGCTAAGAATTGAATAGTAACTGTCAGGCAAATCGTTGTGTAATAGTGAAAATGCACTTAGAAGTAAATCCAATGACGTAATTCACCTTGTAAATCCAAACATATTGCTGTCCTTTACATGATAGTACATTAGGTAATTTGTATACTTGAATTATCTGATATTGGAGTGTAACCATATTGGTTCTATTACCCACTCCTAACAATGGCACCACTCCGTCCTTTATATACTCCATCGTTTCCTCGTTTAAAACAGCTTATCCTGTTCGAGGTCACAACGGGTTGGAGCTTTTCCCAGAATGCATTAGGTAACTGGCAGGAGCACAATATCACAGCACTATCACACATTCACACTCACAGTAATCTCATTTGCCTTTTTCGAAGTCTGAGAATAATCCAGAAGACCTGTGGGTTACCCATGCTGACACAGCAGGAACATGACCTTATATAATGCTTATCAACAAGCACAAAATGAAGCACAACAACAAGAGTGTTTCAATTATAGTACAAAGCACTTTGTATTAACCTATTCATATTACCTGGCTATCCAAATTGTCAGTTCTACATGCTCTTTGATTGTGTGTTCTGCCATGCTGGGAGAAATAGAGCTCACCTTTGGCACTAGCTTAAGAGGATCCCTAATAAAAGACTAATAATCTCTCTATTGCTGCAGTAATTGACCTTGCCACAAATACTAAAGTGCATAGATAAAAGGATAGGCACTGAGGGGTCAACATTGTTTGAAGGTGCTCGCAGCTCAGCGGGTTTATGAATGCAACCTGCTTTTATCGGCCACCAAACAACTACATGTAGCAAAAGCAAGCGGCTACATTTGCATTCTAAACACCCAAACAATCAGCGGGTAGTGATATCAAAGCACTGCAGACCCATTGATCTACTTCTGTATTCATCAAGAAAATCCTGCATTTGCTGATAAATATATAAATACTTCTGCATATAAATATTCCTAGTTTGCTTAATCTGGAGCAGTTCAGCTGATGTTAAAGTGTGTGTTTGCATTGCAGACGAATGGGATTTCTGTGTACGCTTCTACTCATCTGAGGGAATATTTGAGAAACATGAATTATGAATCCCATGCCATGCACAGATAACCGTGGTAATGAAGCCAGCAGAACAACTGGATAGGCTACATATTTAAAGAGGCCACTTCCTTTGTGGACATGTCATCTGGGCATAAAAAATTCAGACGTTGTGATAGCCCAACATTAGAGAGGACTGCAGGGTGAGTGGGTAGGAGATGAGAATATTATCTGGCCAGTAATATGGGGCTGATGCTTGCAGGAAACCAGAGCTGGCAGGCCAAAGCTGATGTAACATGACGGCACATATACACTTAACTGTGAAGTGTCCATAAAGCGTCTGCAAACTCTTCCCAATATCCTCAACTGTAAATGTTAAACATTTAGGATGCTGATTTAATTAAAATGCTAATGTATTCAGCATCACAAATACAAATAAGCCCATATGTAAGGATTATTTACTGCCTCAAACTTCAAAGAGTCCTTAAAGGGCCTCTTTAATCACACTCGAAAACACGATTGAAACATACTTCCTACAATGCAAACCATCTAAGCTCGACACACGTAGCAGTCTAAAAATAAAACAGAGACAAAATGTTTCCTTTATCCATACACGTTTCTTTGTAATGATACATTCACACTTCAATGGGACACATCTCTACTAGTTTCTCTGCAACATTAGCCCTTGGTGAATCTTATCCTGCCTGTGACACCGGGCTACAGACGTGAATCAGGATATAATTTACAAGAGGAAAAAAAGAGGACAGCACGTGCCGTTTAATCCTACAATACCTCATGGTTAACCAAGGCTATTCGTTTAATCAAACTCCAAGTGGAGTCTGATAGGGAAACAGTATACCACAGATAGATGCAGACTGTCAGTGAAGCAGTGAAAGAACATGCCAACCTTTGGCCAACTGAGCTTTTAGATCCACTTACTGCTGCAGTTTAGATGCTGGTGGCAGCGTCTCCTTTTTGTGTTGAGAACATGTTTAAGGTTATGGTCAGTGTGAACTGTTTACTAGAGGGATGTGATTTCTAGAAGCAGTTTGTGCCTCTCAAGCATTATTGTCACTTTGATTTTCAGACCAATACCTGGAGACGTTGGAAAAACCCAGAAGGTGGTTTAACAACATATCCTAAATACCCTAACTATCTGGATGAAGATAACTGTGTTTTAGTCCTGATTGAAATATCTCAAAGATTTGATGGATTGCCAGAAGCTGAATCCTGCTGACTTTTACCCTAATGTCACCATAAAGTTGACAATTTTGCTTTTTAGCTAAATATCCAACTTACTTCTCATAGATTTATTGGATCTCTAAATGTAATGCTTTGGTGTTCGAGAATAAAGAGTCCAATTACTTTTTAAAATTCCTCCCATTGTTGTTGATAGCTATTTAATTGTTATGGTTATCATTTTTTACTATGATTCTTAGCTTTTCACATAACAATGCCCCACGAAGACCCAGTGTGGATCAAGCAGGTTTGCGCACTCCTTTTATATATTTTACCTTGATATACCCTAATATAATAATGACGACATCCTTGGCTTAGTAACAATGTGAAGACCCTAGAAGTTTGTTTTATTAAATAATGGTATAAACCAGAAGCGCCCAAACATTGGAAAAATGATATCTTGCAAAACTACATTAAAGTCAAAGTATAAATATGTAAAATTGTGATCAGTCGTATCATATTATTATAAGCGATTTGCAAATGATATATTCCATAATCCAAGGCGAGGCAGCTGGAGTGTAAACTGGCACAAACTGTCTGTTTCTGCAGATCATTTGATATCATTTGTTTGCTCTATTAACTTTTTGTCATTCTCTTCCTCAGCTCCGTGTTTTGCTGGCTTACTGTTAATGACTTGTATTCAAAACAGCAGATTAGATGTCAGCAGTGCAGTTACACTGTGTGCTAAATCCAAATAAATTAAGAATTTCTCTGAGATGACCTGATGGAGCATGTAGTTAAAAGAAGAAGTCGCAGCAGGAAAATGCAGTGTGACTGAAGAGATAAAAGAACAAGAATCATCTCAGTGGTGCACATTCATTGTTATCGTTTATGAAGCAGAAAGGCAGATTATTCCTATAATTAGACCTCTGAATAACGTCAGTACCGAGGTCTCTCAGTTGACGAGCGCAGAACATACAAACCACGCTCACTTCCTCTTAAAGGTTTTTCTGAGGAAACACAAACACTTTTTTTGATTGCTGGGTGACAATGATTAAAGGTCAGACCTGTCTCAAGCAAACTAAACATGGTGATGTACAGAACAAAATAACCAAACAATACCCATAAGGACAAACAGCAGGGGACACAAGACAGCATTTTTTATTCAATCATGAATTGAAGGTGTAGAATGCTGTTGAATGAAAGAAATACAGTTACAGCAAACTGAAAGGTACGCTTCACTTTAAGAAATGTGTGATTAAACCTACGGTATATTAAACTCTACTTTGAAGGTACAAGGTCATTTGTACTCGCTGCTCTATCTCTATTTTGTGTGAACGATGTAGCAACATGGCAGTGCCTCAGGGACAAAGGGATTTTTCATCAAACATGAATCCTAAATCCAGTTAAACTAAACTTGACATCCCTTGCTGTGTGGGTTATATATTTCGCTTCAGCTGCTGTACATTTTTTTGCATCTCGACTCAACTTGAATTTGACAAACTTCAATGTCACATGATGTAGCTATCATCCAAAAGATGATACATTACATTAAATGGAAATTTGCATTTTTAATCAGCCAATGTATCTCTTGAATTTGGTTCACGTCTGCTAATAATGGGCTCACCAAATGTGCCGACTGCATCTATTTTTGGTATAATTCATAATATTCAGGCACTGCCTCATTTGAAATACTGTGAAGTGAGAAATCAATGTAATCTGCGATGTATCTCTGAGATAGATGGAATTGTTGGAATTAAAGGAACCGTCCAAGAATGATTTTTCAGGAATAGGCATTACCATCTGTGGTCTAGTTTTGAATACTGACAGATAGTGATTAAATTATGGTAGAGTGACTAAATGTTAATAGATATTGTGAATGTTTGGCAAAAGAAGGGTGTTGTGTTGCTCACAATATGATTTGATGAACTAGAAAAATATCAATAATGATTATGATCAAAACAAGTATGTATTCATGATCACAAACTTATCATATTGATTAAAACACCTCATGTGAAGTGGCACTACACATACCTCTACAGGTGTGAATATCATCGAATAATTGATTCAAGCGTGAGTAGTCTTTATTAAAAATCAATTCACACATACTGTGCCTTCATTGCTGTTAGATGCATCATATCCCCAGGTCTGGTGGTTCTAATGTTGTCAGACTGATAGCATGCTTGTGTGTGACAAATTCTAAAAAATCTTGAAAATGAGCAGGATAAGGGGGATAACCACATACTGATACGCTAGCTTTGGTTTTTGAGCTGGTGACTTTTGCACAACAAGTGTACCTTTGTTTTTAATATTCATCATGCTGAAAAAATGCAGTTAGGGATCACTATTGCACTACTGTTTTGTTCCATTGCATGCAATGTTTGTAATGTGTATAGTGCACATACTACTGTAAACTACTACTGTAATTGGTTGTGTATCCCTGTGTTGCATATTTGGTTACTATTGAAACAATGATTTTAGCTGGTAAAAGTAAAGTTGAATTTCCCTAAAATAACAGAAACTCCAAGCCTCAGGATAAGATAACTTAAGGTTTTCAAAGCTAGTGATATATTGCATACAAACTGTAGCTGTAGCAAATGTTAAATTGAATAACATTTTCAAACATCATGAATGATTTACTGAAATCAGGAGAAGACGGCTGTGGTATAAAGTTAACTAAAATGTTCCATTACAATTAATTATGTACTCTCTCTACCCCTGAATTAATGAAGGTGCTCGTAAGCTACAAGTTGTTGTCCCTCGTTATCTTTACATACCTTTTTATTCCTAAAAGTCATTGATTTAAAGTTTGGCAATTCCAGCATCTTTTCTCTCCAAAAAAAACGCAAGAATAGATTCTGAGCAGTTCTGTGAAGATAACAAAAACCCTGTGGCATAACATAGACATTCAAGGTATGACCTATGACTCCAATTATGGTTTATTTTCACTTGAATTTCTGCTCAGCAATTATGAAAACTCAGCAACTCTGTCTTGCAGCTGGTACATTTCCGAGACTGATAAAACTTTCAATTTGACTGAAATAATGTGTCTGTCAGACTGTCTGCTCCTTTGTATTGAGAAGTAATTCCCCCCATCCTAACATTAATTATGTCCCCCTTTTGTCTGCCAACACAAGGAGATTGATGGCTGAATGAGGAAATAAAATCACGCAGAACCACAGTCCGAATAAATCTATAAATAGATTCAAAGGACGGCACTACACGTCTGTCGTCTCAAATCATGCGAGTGTGAATCACTTTTCATTGATAAAGTGAGAGGACGGGAATATGGAAGAATGCCAATCATTTGATACACAGGCTGGCAAATCTATATATGTGTATTTCTGATGGGTAATATACATAGAAACACAAGGTATTCAGAAAGGTCTTTATCTTTCTTATACTGCCTGTGCTGCAGCAGCTCTTTTCACTCTCTGTCTTAAACCAGAGCCCAGTCGGCTCTGATTGGTTAGCTGGCCGATTCTGTTGTGAGATGTCACGCCCCTTAGCCTAGGATGTACAGTGTGTTGGAACGCTAGCCAGAAGCACAATGTTTGGGAGTGTAGACACAGGTGACAGTTTTAGCCCACTAAAACTGACTATTTATGAATAAAGAATGATACCACTTGATCAGGACTGACTGAAGAAAACATCAAGAGAAAACTAGAACATATTATT
Source organism: Eleginops maclovinus (assembly GCF_036324505.1). Classification (NCBI taxonomy): domain Eukaryota; kingdom Metazoa; phylum Chordata; class Actinopteri; order Perciformes; family Eleginopidae; genus Eleginops; species Eleginops maclovinus. Next base: position 19,039,655 of record NC_086357.1, on the reverse strand, counting down.
ATAAATCCTTTGCATATTCACAGCCAATAGTCATGCATTACATGATTTCTGGTTAATGAGGTTTGGGTAGATGGTTACCCCTTGCTGCCATCTGGAGCTGCCAGTGTGAATAGTAGCTAGTGCAGCTTTAATTTATATACTTCTTTGAGTAGTGAAACATCTGACCTGAGAACAATGCATGCTAGAAGCAATCCAGATGGCGATGCATGTTTCGTCATTTCCTTTTTCATTGTGACTACTTCTTATAAACAGCTGCAAAGTAAAAAAGGTGTTGCATGAAACCATATAGTGAACTTGGGATATATTATATTCTCTTTGTTCAGAACAAGAAGTGTTAGAGGATCAACACAATGTTATCTGGTGAGGATAAGAGTGATAGGTAATATACAGTATAATATAGATGCCAGCATAGATAAATAATGTAGAGGCATTTTATTAAATGTTGCATGTCAAAATGAAAAAGAGGAGCATAAAAAACATCCATCTCCCCAACAACAGACTCTTCTCTCTGCTGCGGTCAGGGAGGCACTACCACTGCCTCAAGGCCAAAACAGAGAAGATGAAGACAAGTTTCTCCCCTCAGGCCGTCCAGGTACTCAACCACTAACTTTCACATCCATAACTCATAATATATAATTTATAACTCATTACATTCTGAACAGGATCCAAATTACTTGGCAGGTACACAAATTAAACATAGTGAGATTGGGCTTTTTGCCTTGACGGAGGTCTGTGCTGTCCAAGTGCTCTTCTAGTTTCATGTGTTGTATGCACATACAGTATGTGAAAGCATTGTTGTTTCCATTTTGGAACTAATTATGTTTTCATTGGTTTACCGTTTCATTTTGAGTTTTTTGTATATTTTATTTAGTTTATTTTGCTTTCTGGAGATAGGCACACACAAATTGCACTCTACATTGTAGGTGATGGATAAACATGATTACGTTTGATTTAAGAAATGTTAGAACCCCTCAAGCGGTTATAATCTAGCAAGCACAACAATTATCCAACAATAATAATAATTGTTAAAAAACTGTTATTATTGCCAATAAAAGACAGTCAAATTGCTCTAATTTTCACACCCAGTATAGTAGTTGGCAGTATACACCTTTAAAATTGGTTTGCAAACTTTCAAAAAGCATAAAAAAGAAGTAGCAAAGTTTAGGAATATCAACGCTTCCATAAAATTGGTCTGTGTGAATGGAAACCTGTCAAAAATGATTTACTCCATATTATCTGGCACACAAGACTCTGTTGTTATATAGTAATTCTCCATGTTTATTTATATAAACGTTCATTTAGTTCCCAGTTTTGACCCTTATAAAGTTCCTTTCTGCACTGCCCAGCAGCCAGTCCAGAGCATATTTGTTTATCCTACTGGCCAGGCTAGGAGTCTTACATAAGGTCGGGTCTGAGACTTATTTTTGAGATAAATTGCAGGTAAATACTAAACTGTGCAGGTTGTGATGGCCAGGTTTGTTAAACCGTAAATAGGCAGGAGATATGTCTCCCATATTGTTAAAAAAGTTGACATTACTTTTTGTTGTTTTTTTGCCTGCCGCAAACAGGGTGAAACATTGTGTTTTACCCTATAGATAGTGTTGACTATATTTAAAGTATGGCCCGATGTATTTCACACTGGACATTTTGCTCTAGCTCTCCTACAAACCATGAAACTATATGACCTGCAGTTTTGGTTGTATAATTGTGTCTTCCACTAATTGGACAACTGGGAACAACAGCTCATTTGCTCTGAGCATACAGATATCACGAGCTTTCAGATGCTTTCAGATGTGCATGTGCTGTTCATGGTTTCCTTGCCCAATATGTTACATAACAATATGCCAGAGAGAACTAAGGAACATACACACATGTTTCAATAATAGAAATTGGCCGTACATTATATGTAATATATGTTGCATTTATTTACATTGAATTAAATATATGTAGGTAGGTAGGTAGGTAGTTATATAACTACATTGATTTTAAAATAAATCTGTAACAAAGCCATCTATATGCTTTGTGAACATGCTCTGAGATGTTCTTGTGTGCCTCCTTGTGGAGCACGTCAGCACTGGAGGAGGCTCCAGAGGGCTGGGTCAGAGGGAGTGTAGCAGGAAAGAGGAGCACACTATAAGAAGAGGATGAACCCGGGGGAGCGTCATTTAGACCACAGCTTACAGAGGAGGAGAGGAGAGAGGGAGACAGACGCGAGGTGAGGGACCCAGATAAGAGATACAAGGCAAAGCGTTCAGGATTGAAGATTTTAATCGCGGTGATTTCTTTTTTTTCTACCAGGACTGCAAAGCTGTATTCCTGTCATAACCCAGCGTCAGCACACTGTGAGGAAAGGTAAAAGTGAGGTCGAACGTTGCACTCCTATTGCACCCGGTGTCCTGGCGCACAGAAATCCTGGATGAGTGCAAAGTGTGAGCTTCAGGTACCGAGGAGAGGACAGCTCCGCTCCATGTGCTCCTCCGGACCTCCTGTCCAGGAACTCCGCTCAAGCTTTTTACATGTCAACACTTCCAGTCTGAATCTCTACTTCACAAGTCTGGAAGAAGTCTGAAAAATCCGCTGACGGAGCGATCCGCAACCGACTGTGTGCTCAATATGTACCAGGGGCATTTACAGGTAAGTCTGCCTCTTTCGCCTGTTCACTTTCCATCTCAACAAACAGTTGTGATGGAACAATTGAAGTGATGTGAAAAGCGCACATGTCTATAGAAAATATATAAGACAATCACGTTTAGTTCATGGCAAGTAGAGATGTCTGCGCTCAACTGTACATGACAACAGAGACATCTATGGTGTTTCTGAGAATATGCATGACATGCTCATTTTGACCTATTAAGTGAGGTACGCTTGCTCGGAAAACAGCCGACATATTGCTTAAATTGACAAATCAAGGAACTAAAAATGCTCGTATACTTTGATAAGTCAGCTAGAGCCAGCATTAGCAAAAGTCATTGATAACAACAGAGCGAGACAAAGCGCTACTGCAGCGCTACTATTGCACGTGCATGACACATGTAAACAGGAGGGACCTCTATACCGGTTTAAGCATTGCAGCTTTGACACATGGTGCAACCAATCATTAAGTTTCTTGACGTGCATGCTTAGGCCCACGTGACGTCATGCAACCTGACGTACATTTTGATACAGCAGACTCCAGTACTAACAATGTATTAAATGTTAGATTAAATTAGATTAAAACTGAACTCAGACACCAACCATTAAGACAAGAAGGCACACAATGTTCAAAACATGAAAAGTTGCCTATCTTCCGGGCCTAATTAGCTTCCAACATTGATGTAGGCTTTAATATAATTTCATAACTTCAATTGAACAAATGTTCTTGTAGTGCAAAACATAAACCTTCCTTAGATGTTAATGATAGCATCTTCTCCATCTTTGATGTATGGATTGTTGGCTGACTTCAGCTCCCAGACAGTTGATTATGTAATAAAAGACCTCTCCTGAGTCAGTACTCCGGAGCATTAAAGACCAACATTAAATATTTCATGGTATATTACTCAAGCAGCAGCATTCATTGAAAATGCATGAAAAGGCGGTCGGCAGCTCTAGTCTGGGTTACCCAGTCGTGTTTGGTAAGGGTCAATGAAAAGCCTTTTGATACCAAGTTATTTTATGTCAAATACACATTAAATAATAAACACGTGTTTTATATTTTTATTACAATTTTACATGTTTCATCCCATTATGTTTCAATAATCTCACACTTTATATGTTTTTCATCATATGCATGCAAGTCATTACACTGTGCCTTGTTTAGATCCTAACTGAAATAGAATACCGCCCCTTCCCGACCTTATACAGGAATAATTTAGCAGCAAATGTCCATTGAATGCAAAGCAGACGCTATATCTTTCGATAATGGATCTTTTGACGCCAAACTCGCTTGCATAATCGATGCATTTATCTTGATGTGGACAACACTTTCTCCTTGAAGTCAAATGTGCAAGTGCATAAAGTATGAAATCAGACCTACGAGAAGTTCAGATTATTACAACTTTGTCACAAAGATTTTAGAAATAACTTTTAGCTTGTGTTGGATATGGGTGCAGTTTGTTATATAAGGACAGCTACGAACATATTTGCACAATTTAAAACTTTATAATCTACATCAACTTTTTCTACAAAAGGAAATCTTTTTGAAAAAACAATTGTATCTGTATTTCAAGATTAAAATCTGTTGTTTGTGCAAATAAAAAAAACACATTAAGGCCTGGCTGCATACTTTCGAAACACGGGGACCTTTTGAAGAGGTACAGATTTTAAAGTGAGGTTTTTTATATCTTGCATGCATTTTTATTTAAGTCACATTACACATTGTTTGAAATCATAGTGTACATGATGTTCTTTACACCCTAAGAAACTCTTTACATATTTTACAGTGTGGATCTGGGAAAGCAGGCTTGGGGCATAAATCATGGAGAGTTGTGGGAAATAGCTTGGAATTGTTAATGGAGCTCAGACTGTAAACAGTTATTTATGTAGCAGAGATGCAGCATCAGTCACTCATTTTCAAAGCTGTCCAATTTCTTTCCCTACAGTACTGTAGATACACTTGTAAGTCTTTTTTTATTATTACACGACTATCAGTCAGCAAGATTTGTCAGCTTATTGCAGCTCAGGAAGCAGTTGGCTGTGAGAACAAGATAAGGATGTCTTTTTTTGTCAGAGTATTTTTAATTTGTTGACCTTCTCATGTCCCCCCTACCTGATGTATACATATATGTGTGGTTTAAGGTGACTGTTTAATCCATGGAGGGTAATATATATCCATAAACACTCTGACATGTTCGCATATTTGCTGCAGATCTGCACACAATCAGACGATATTGGATGGATCAAATATCTTGGCATGAACAAATCCAGCCCTCATGGTTGGCTGGGGTGGGAGGGGCTTCTGCATGGGCAATATCAGAGAATGGCATTACTGCTTGGCCAAAGTATAACGTTGGACTTGCGTCTTCAATTTCTTCTTTATGTCTTAAAAGTAAAGTATTACCAGTATCATATTGTGTAGTAATAACCAAATTGTGTTGTGTGTGGAACAAAGTGCATCCATTTTTGTGAGCAGAGTATCACCTTACTGTATCAAGTGTTGGAAAAGATTGATGCAGTTAACGCAAAGCAATTTAGGGGTGTGGATGTCAGCCTCATTGCTGAAGGTGCAACTGAAGACGCTGTGAGGCAAGCTGATTCAGCACGGCTGCTCATCTTCATCAAACAAAAAGCCACAGGATATATTTTTACAGTCAATGTGCCGTGTATTTCTGCTTTGATGTACTACATATAAGTAAGACCTTGAGTTTGTACCCATTCATACTCCCTCAGATGGCACATTTCCACAACATTTTGACGGTATAGATTAATTGCTTTAGCAGTTTCCTTGCTTTGGCATCATGTTTACAGTAATGTAATTACTGGAGGGCTTGTACTGTTTGTATAAAACACATCCTGGATTAATGGAAATTATGTTCCAAGGCCTGTGGATATTTGCTCAGTTAAGCATAACATGCTTACTTAATTTGATTCCCATATTCCACGTTCCCCAGGGAAGAACTTGGATGGATGCTATCGTTAAACAGAAGTAGATCCTGTCTCATAAGATCGTAGTCATTCTCACAATGTTTTCATTTTAATTCTGATTTATTGAGACTATGAAGGAATTATGTTTATAGGTTGTCCTCTAGAATTGTGCAGGAGTAAATAGGCCACAGGTACTATATAAAATCGCTGAGTTGTCCAAAATTATTTTGTTCTACTGTATTTCCTGTTTTCTGTTCTGTGTTGGTGGTATGACTTTGTGTGGTAATCAAGTGCATACCCATTTTGCTCCAAAGCCCTGATAGATTCTGAGTTCCCATTTCCCTCCTTACCTCAATTCGTAAACATGCTTGATAATACCACATTAAAATGTTGGGAATCAGCATAATTACATGTTTTATGAATTGCAAAATAACATGTTGCAAGACTTAATGATTTAAAATATTCCAATTAATGCAAAAATAAAAAAAAGTAATGAGGAAAATGTCTTGAATTTATGCAAATGCAGAATAATCAACTACAGTTGAATTAAAGTGAGTGCAAAGCAATCAACCCATTGAGTCGACAGGACTCACACCACAACACCAGCAGGAGACGATGCAAGCATGCAGCTCACATCACAATACAAGCATTCATCAATCAGAGTTGCACAGTCAATCAATCCATCGTTCGTCCGTTGAGTCCATAAAATATCCACTGTTGCACTGCGACGCCTTCATCCAGACTTTTTTTCACAGCCGTGGTGGTCAACTACAGGCCAGACAAAGGGGTCCCAAATTATTTTTCCACAGAGACCGTTTCAAAGACTCCTTGATTTAATGAACCATGGTCTATGATTAAGAGCGATTTAATAGGCCTGACTATTTCAAGAGCCAGGATAATGAGTGAAATCAGGTGGTATGCGGCTAGAAGGAAGGCTCCTCACACAGTACTGCTCTCCTTCTTTGAGGTGTGCGGTAGGGAAGCAAACTAAATGTCTACAAGAAATATAGCTGAGGGGGGATCACTGTGTTTCGAAAGAATAGTAAAATAATCACAACAAAAATATTAACTAGATAAAGATATACAGTATTTCTACACCGAATAATAATTTGAAGGAGGATCTGACTAGAGAAAAAAGCCATTGTTAAGCTAGAAAGCTGCTCTGAACGCAGTTTGTGGAGTTAGACGTTTTCTTTGCCTTCTTTAACTTGGATTTAATTCCCAACAGAATGTCAAAATGGGTTTAACTGAACTGAACCAATTTCCTTTTTAGCTGTCTTACCTCAAACAGGAACAAAATCATACTTTATGCTAAATGCTTAAACATATCAACATTGCATGTCCATTGAACGCTAACATAATGCTTTCATGCTAGAGGAATATAATAGGGAGGTTACATGCTTGACACACAACGTCTTATTTTGCGCTTGTGCCACACAATTTTGTACAATACCATCTTAGTATTATTATTAACCTTGTGAGGACTTCAAATAACCTTACACCAAAAGTGAATGTTTGACTGCGAATTGACATTGAAAACGGCCTTCATTTCCAAGGGAGGGGGCGGTGTGCATCACACTGATTCTGACATATTTCTGGTTTTGAAGCTAAAGGTCAGTTTTGACCCCAAATATGTTGACCTTTCAATGATTGTTCGATGGGCTTTTGGTATCACCAGGGGGTAGGAGTTTTACAAGAGGGCTGGTCAGGGTTGGTGCCTTTTTTTATGAAGTTATGCACTTCTGATTCCATAAGAAAACTTTCGAGCACAGTAGAAAGCTACATGGAATCGCAGGTTAGAAAATTATAATTGTAATCATAATTGTCATTGCATTTTAGTTTTAATCCTTAGCATCTTGTCTTCTTCAGAAAGTGCTCTACATATTGCAAGCTCTCTTTAATGTATGTATCTTTGCTAACAAGTAAAGAAACATCAGTGAAACCACACAGAAAGGTTTGCTGAGGAGACCAAATAAAGAACCTAACGGATTTGCATTGTGCAAGGTGGCTGGAATCCAGTCGTCAGTAGTTGGGGACAGTGGGGGGGTGCCTGATGGGAGTCTGTCCTCTCCCTGGTTGGGTAGTTGTTGCTCAATCGAGGCTGTGGGCAGCTTCTGTAGCTCATAAAGCGACTAAAGGGAGACTAACAGGGATTCGAGCATACATCAGCAGCAATCCTAAAAGCTGATTGAGGGTTGTTGTTCTTGCTCACATAGCATGCGAATGTGATCAGTTTTGTCTTTCTCTGTCATCTGTGCTCTCCTAACACGCGACCCTCCATCTTATAAAATTAATTAAAATGACAAAGTTAACATTGTGGACTCGTGTGGGGGATGAAAGCGGGTAAAAGAGATGGGGATGATGGGAGTGAAATAAAGAAAATACAAATATTACTGTCAATCTGCTAAAAAAAAAGGCCATTTTAATGTTATGTTTATTTTATGTACACTTTAATCAAGTCCCTAATCTGCTTCTCAGAGTCATAATTCCACCTGATGAGGTCTGACTAAGATGATTAGACCTCCTGTGCCTTCAACAAATGCTGTGTATCAGTTCTGTACGACTTGGTATTGTACCTTTTATTCAGAGTATTAATAATGCCTAAAATGTATTTGCCCATTAGTAACTGTGCACTGGTTATCGACTGATCACTGATTCTCTTTTAAAGGTTACCACAATATAAAGGAGAGTAAAGATTTTTTTTTACATAGCTGATAGATCAAGTCTATTTTATTATTGATTGTTAAGGTTTGACTCATATTATAGATTTTCTTTGACAGCCATACATCAATAATACTGACCAAATACACAAAACTGACCTTGATAGACAATCCTTGTTTCCTACCACCCTATCACCTGCTGACAGTTAAATCACAGACATTTTAACAAATATGTTGTTACTTAAAACCCATTGAAAATTACAATTAAACGCAATTTTGGATTGAACAACATGGTTGGTTTGGTGTTTTAATTAGATAATTGTCAGAAAAGAAGTCATTTAAAACTATAATAAGCAAACACAGAAAATGCAATCCATTGATCAACATCTTGCAAATATTAATTATGCACTTCATGCCCAACACTGCTGGTACAAAACAATAAGCTTAAGCAAGCTCAAGCTTAGTAAAAAAAAAGATCCTCTACATTATTTAACATTTAAGCAACAGTATCGGCAACATTACCATTTTTCCCTGCAACCTTTACACTTTAAATCTACTTTTCATCCACAAGTTCACTAGACTGTAGGAAGAAAATGTCACAGTAACCCTTTTAGATGGATTTTCAAAGGACAAAGTGATCTGCATAACACAGAGGATTTATTTACAGTTTCCATAAGCGGTTTGTTGAAACTCTGTGTCTATATTTTACATAACAAATATGTAATGTCTACTTTATAATATTTCTATACTTATTTATTGTTATATTGAGTAATCCTCGAAAAATGAAAGGTGAAGAACTTTTAACAGATACCAGAGATGGATCATAAAACAGATGTGTAGCTTTTGGTACCTAGACACATTCTAACCTGCTTGAAAGATAATGGTGTCATATTATACGCATGCTTTGAGTTTTGACAGAAAGGGCGACAGAGAATAAGTGTTGTGTCCACCGTGGCAGAAACCAGCTCACAATCCTAACACTCCATGAGTCTCAAACTGAATGTCATGGGGCTGACTTGGCCTGACACACTCGCATGCACACACCAAATGTCAAAACACTTTGTCAGGCTTTATCAAGCCAGACACCTGTATCTGAGAGGGGATGCAATCAATGTGAAGCACCCAAATTCACAGCTTCACAGCTCTACATCATCCTCTCTGTTGGAAGATTTCCTCTGGGTGTCTGTCTGCTCCGAGTCAGTTAACACAGCAGCCCCACATGGAGAGTCCCCTGAGCTACTGTACAAAGCCACATTTTTCTCCCACAAAAGTAGGACAAGCCCCGGCATCTTTGTTGCGGGGTGCAGAGGGCTGTGCAGAAGAATGGCTAGCCCATCCATCTCTCGCCCCAACCCATTCATAACAGTCATTCTCCAACTGGGAATTAATTTGCTCCAGAAACCAGGCGTCTTAGCGCCCAAGTGGAGAGAGCATGTGTTTGGTCCTCCGGGGAGAAATGAGCTATCATGGATGAGAGCTGTTGACAAACAAATATGCACTTTCTTCTGGCAGCTGTGAGCAGGATTTCTCCAGTAGATAAAAAAAGGGACTTTCCAGTGATGATTTAGCACCACCCTTCCCCTGGTATAAGGTATTAGATACGTAGTTTGTGCTCTAAGTCTGTGACTCTTCCTCAGACAGTGGTAGAGGTGGGGGAGGTTTTACTGTAATTCTATGCTACTTCCACTACTCCTTAGAGCAATAATAAATCATTATAAGCAACCATTACATTAATTGATTAATGAACATAATGTAAAAGGACCATCATCATTTCCATAATCCAAAGTGGAGTCTTTAAATGTCTTGTTTTGTGGGACCAACAATGCAAACTGAAGGATACTGGTTTGACAAAGACATAAGACAAGGAAAAGCAGCAAATCATTGCCATCTTTAGCAACATAGCATGACTCAGCATGACTCTAGGGACGGTAATGTTGGTGTGTCATTCCACTGAAATATCACAACTTTAAGATGGATTGCAATAACATTTTGTACAAACATTCATGGTCCCTAAGGGATGAATCCTACTGACTTTGAAAACTACTTTCAAAGCGGAAAAGTCACCTCAGTCTCACATTATCAGACAGAATCGAGGTTAATGCTTGCAGTTCAGCGGTTTGCATTAGGGCCTATACAAATGATTTAGGTTTTGATTTTCCTGCTGGATGATTGTGTAACTGCATAAAGACCTTCTGGTTATTTTTAACAACACCCCTTTTAAAATCTCGCACGACAGCCCCTCGTAGAGGTATGACTGCCCTTAGGTTTTTTCTGTTAGTCCAATGTCTTGACCACTATTGGAAAATTGCAATAAAGTGTTGTATTCATGTTGACCACACCAAAATGAACAGTGGTGGACAGGCTTCCTTAAATAGCAACTGCTATATAAGTTGGCTTACATGCATGTTGACAGAAAATATGCAGAGGACCTTGTGACATGCAAAAAAAGGAAAAAAACAAAACAATTTAAAATTAAATAAAACTATTAAAAAAATAACTGGATATAGAAAGTTGAGTTGGTCTTTAGTGTTCTTGATTGATAAAGCATTTAAGCTATTAACTATCAAATCTGTCTGTGAACAACAATCTTAGTTTGAATTTATCATACTTTAGACAAAATGTAGAAAGCTGAATTACTTTTAGAAAATATTACGTCATTTTCTGCTGCCAATCACTTCAGGTTTAAACATAGACATACACTCATGCATGTTATGTTTATGTTTTTCTCTTTGTGCTTTTAGGATATAGCAGCAAAAGTAAACTGGATAGTTCAAAGAGAGGTATATCCAAAGGCAGTAACACACGAAACACTGCATGTTCATCATGGCTCATTCTCATCACTGTTCTTCTTGGAGAATCAGTTTTCCCTCCTCCAGCAAGAGATACTCATCTTTTGATTTGCGAATCCCGACATCCTTCCTCTGGATTTAAACCTAGCATCTCTATCTCCACCCTGCGCCCTACACAATAGCTCTTCCTCCTTCACTCTGTGATCTTTGTCAGATAATTGCAGGAGAACACTTGGCAAAAAACAAGGTCTGTAAATTACCACACCAATTAGCGTGTACCCACAAATACCAACTGCCTCCCCCTCATTATTATGACTAATGACAATTTCAACACTCTCCGTCACACTATACAGCTGGAAAAAGGCAGCTGTTTTCAGAGAAGTCAAAATAATGAAATGTAAACTGAAGCTGCTCTAATTCCTGTAAATTAATTTCAAGAGCTCTCTGCAGCATGAACCAATAATTTGTCTCTTCAAAGCTCTCTTGTGTAACGCTGGAGTGGAAACAGGAATTTTTGATGTTATTTGTATACGCTGAATGAAGGATGAAGTGTTGAGAATAATGATACTGTAGCTGAAAATTGTGGCAATTTGACATTATTTGCGAAGACAGACGCAGAAAATGAATGCATATGGAATTTGTTTAGTGTTTTGTGGCATTTGGATTTAAAGCAGTTTTCAAAGAGTCAAATGACATCCCTTTTCTTCAGTTGTTCACTAAGTGTTTTCAGTGGAGTGTATTTCAGTGTCTATAAAGCATAACTTACTGTAGGAGTTTTGAAAGCGGGAGAGAGGGAATTGCCTTGCATATCTATAAATACCTTTGAGACATGCAAGCAATGAATGCTCGGGCAGAAGTTAAGGGCTGGGCTGCAGAGCGGAGCACAGAGAGGAGCGGGGTGTACAGATGGGATATATGCTGAGTTCAAGGGTACACCAGCTGAGAGGTCCAAAGGCAGAAAGGTTTCGTTAGCAGAGCGGGAACCGACTCCTTCCCTGGAGCGGTCCCACAGGCCTCAATCTGACTCTGACTTCATGTGCATTCTCAGCTCATGCGTGTTAGTGCAGTATGTGTTTTTGAGATGCAAATAAAGTACCTGCATGCTATTGTGTGCATCTGTATGCCCGTGAGCATGCAGGCATGTTCACACAAGTGTACGTAACATAGCATGGCATAGATGTGTGATTCATGCTCCTCCACATGACGGGGGAATGCAGCAGTGTGCCAGGGAAGAGGTGAAAGGCCCTGCGCCTCCCTGACTTCTCTCCAAACATGCAGAGAATGAAAGATGATTCTTGGCAGCCGATTGTACATGTTTTCATATATACATATATTGCATGGGTCATCATAGGTCAACGAACCTCCTGAAATGACACTCATGTTTCATAATTACGAAGGAATTGAATGTAGTTTCTTGAATAACCTTCGACAAAGTTCTCAGATTTGATTGATGTTGGTTAATAGCTTTAATGGGAATGCTATTTGTGGTTTGTGATGCATTAGGTTGGAAATACTTTATCATAAATCAAATGATTAGCAAGCAATGTTGGGCAAGTTACTTCCAAAATGTAATACAGCACATATTACTTAGTACTGTCTTTTTAAAGTAATAAGTTACATTACATTATTACTGTCTCTGAAATGTAATGCGTTACACTACTTTTACATTACTTTGAGTTATTTTCACCAAAATAACGGCTAAAGTATGGATTTAAATGCTAATTCTAAAATGTAGTTTATTGCAGCTCATTAATTAAAGCTATTTACCTATCTGGCATTACATGCTGAAAATTAGGAAAAGAGCTAGAAATTAAACGTATGCGTCGTTTAAGTGGGCTAAATAATATGTGATACTGGTAGCATTACGTCGCTGTTTGTTATTGATAACATGTTAGGGGAGCCTCGGCACGGCCCTGTAACCTGCTGTATATGAACAAGTCTCCATGGCAACGTTAGCTCACCTGTTCATTGGTGTGTTAACTGGGATTTCATTCCACAGAGGACAGAGGCAGATCTTCAACACTCCGCCACGAGTCTCTGAACTTCTCTGGGTTCAAGAGGCATGCAGTCTGAGAGAAAGTTACCTTCTGTTGCTTTGGCCTGCGCGCACTCCTGTCTTTTTCTTTTCTTTTCTCCGAGCCTGCGGCTCTGCATTGTGAGCCCGCGGCTCTGCATTGTGAATCTGTTTCTGCAGCCCTCTTAACCAATAGTAAACAGGCTTACTGAGTTACCGTTATAACCGCACAATTATTTCTCTGGTGTCGGAATGTCTCGCGATGTTTGTGAATTCTTAGAAACAAAACACCACATTATTTCGGGTTAAAATGTGTTGCAACTGCGTTACTGAGAATTGCAACGCGTAATATATTACACAAATTTCATAAGTAATGCGTTATATTACTGCGTTACAGCAAAAAGTAATACTTTACTTTAACTCTGTTACTTTTGTAACACGTTACATCCAACACTGTTAGCAAGTGAGTAAGTGAAGCTCTATTTATTCATGATGGCTCATTGAGAACAAAAGGAAACTTGGGAAACAAATTCCATACAGTATGTATAAAACTGCTTGGCCAGGTGCTGACCTGACACTACTATTGGCTGGTTTCTGGTGTCAGTAGCCACATCTTTAAAGGAACTATCTATAAAATGGTGAAGAAAAAGTCTTGACAAATAGCAAATAACACATAGCCCGAACACTACCCCTGCAAAGGGACTGGTTCGAAAATCATAATATGATTGACTCCCTGCAGTAGCATTGGGAAAGTCTAGAAGAGCAAAAGTAATCATTTTAGCCTCATTCATGTAAGCATATTGCTAAAACTGAGGTAAGCCGGCTCGGACAGTCGAAATCTATTGGTAATGCTCAAAGTAGCATGTAGCTATGAGATTGCTAACAAGAAGTCAGTAGCCGGACCCATTCTGATAATAAGTAATTTTATATAATAAACCATAATTAACCTCCTTGTTACTTTAAGGTTCTGTCCAAAAGAAAACACTGTAAATGAAGCATTATCATCATCCTCATATCCTTGCCCACTCTCTTCACTCATGTGTAGAGTGGGTTAGGATATGAAGAGGAGAAGAGGGAAGGAACAAAAGGACTATAGTCTCAGTGGGAACTACGCTGAAGGAGAAAAACAAATGTCTCAATATGTTGTGACATTTTAGTTATTAGGGAACAAATAATTTTAGGATGCCGAGGACAGGAAGACACAAACAATGTAATAGCTCACTATTTGTCCTTGTCTACAAAACACCTATCATTTCTATAAGCCTCATCTTGTGTGGCATTGTATCTTCCAATTCATTGCTCTCTCAGCATTATCCATCACTGACAGAGGCTATTACGGCCTAGTTGTTTCTGTGTGTCTGTCTCAGAGGAAAGGGGCCTGTGTGTCAGTGAGGGGCTTGCTGGCTGTGAGGATGTCTAGTTCAAGTAATATAGATACCGGGGTTTGGTGCTATTTTGGGCTGCGTGAGTAGTATGCTTGTGTCAGATCATCACACAGACAAAGTGAAGAGATTGATTAAGTTCAACAGTCCCCCATGCGTTTGAATACATTCAAAGAAACCATATACAGTAAAAAGAATTCAAACCCGTGTATCTCATTTTCCCAGGGTGTCATATGCAATTTATTCATGGGTCACTTTATCAAGACTGGTCTGAGGTGGGCAAGATTTCTTAAAATGCAAGTATGCAATGCTCCTGTTAAGAATAACGAAGAGGGAATATGATTTCCCTCGACAAAATCGCCACAAAAACAAAGATGTGGCACTTTGTTAGTGACGTGGCACAGCAGGAAGGACGTCCTGGTTGTACAGATTACTGTAGTAATACTTCTGCATTGGAGGGTAACTGTACACCTACAGGGGCAATGTGCATTGGCCACATTTTGAATTAAATATTGTAAACATGGATATTTTTAGCGAATGTAATGCATGCATACAGCTCAATCACATACAATACATCTGTCAGGTGTTGCAGAGGTAATATTAATAAGAGAAATCTGACAGAGCTATAAATCAAATCCCATGCCAAACATTATGTAACTCCGGCAGAACAGCTAATAATGTAACCCTCACCTCGAATGTCCACAACTCATAGAAACATTGCCGGTGCTAGTCAGGTTTTATTACTGTGATAAATAAGATAAACAAAGGGTAAACATGCAGGAAAATTTGCTGAGGTGTAAAAGTCATCTAAATTTAAAAAGAAGAATCTATAGTGCATTGTCATTTAAGATAAATGTAGTACACACATCCAACTGGGAGATTCCCAGTATAACCACTGTCCTCTACTGCTTGTCCCGGTGTTGTTCCACCGGACCACATGGGAGCCTCACTCAGGTTCACCTTCATGTTTTTGGAGGTGGTCAGAACTTTACTAAGGCCTTGTCCATTAGAGAATTGGGTCCAGAACTTGAACTGGTGACTCTCTAATGGAATAATATGGACTCTCCTTTCAGAAAGAGAAGCAGATGTCAGAGTACCATGATGCTCTATTAAGAGTTTTTTGTTTCCAAAAGTGAGTGTGTGTGCATGCGTGTGTATGTTCATGTGTATGCTAGCATAAGTTTGGGTGTCTTCAATTTTCCAAAATGTTCCTTATTTAGGATAATATGAAATATGTTTTGAAATGTAAGCAGCTTATGCTAGATACTATACCTAACAAGCTTACTGTCAAGAATGTTTTTATGGGCATGTCGTCAATTTGCTATATCTTTATTAATGTGATAAATCTACATAATCCTGAGTTCACAATCCTGAGTACATGAACCAAGATGAGTTCAAAAAAGTATCACTGTAGAGAAAAGTCAGCAATTTAGATATAAAACTTAAAATATTTGTTTTATTTCTATACCAGGAGAAACATTACCTTATATAAAAAAAACCTCTGTAACACAGATCAAATTCAAACTGCCAAAAGTGCTGTGGATGCTTAAAAGTAAGCAACAGATGATCGGCTCCTGGGAAGAAGCTTCCTGATGTTTCAGCTCATTAATGCTTTGCAGTGTAACAAAGTGACGCGGCTCAATCATGAAGGCCAGAAATAAATGCACCAATGCACACCAAAAGCTGCACTACTGTATATGGAAGCCTCTAGATGGATGAATGGAAATAAACTAGAAGCCGAGATAAAGAATCACGATCCACTGCTATTTCTGCTCTGCTGAAAAACTCTAGCGTGATTCACCTCTACAGACAATAAAAATACTGTTACACAGGGTTCTTTTAGAAGATCTACTTTGAAAAATGAATGTAAGTTCATTAAGAGTTGAGACCCTAAAAGATTTATCTTGTTATAGTTTACAAAAAATAAATAAGATGTTGAGATAACAGCGGCGGTACTTAAAGCAGCCAGTGGCGTATTTTCTCAAGTCCAGGACTGTTGTTTTCTTTCCATCTCAACTAAAGACAAATCTGTACAGTCCGATGTAAAGGTCGTAGAAAAATAATCGCCTCAATTAGGGGCTGTAAAACATGGCTCTACAGAAGATATTGAAAACTGAGTGTACAACAACTTTTAAGTGGTCTCTTTGGCCTCCAGCACTGGATCAACCTGAAGTAGTTCTGCTGAATGAAGACAAACACTCTGTCTTCGATCACAACATAGCTCAAGGTTAAAAAATGCCTCTTTATGAGTTTAGATGACAAAGACCACTCAAGACTGTATCCTTTCTACCTCTACATTTCTCCATACCTACTCCTCTCCCTTACCTTACACACCCTACGAATGTTATCACAGCAATTAAATTCTATCCTCCAGCTATATCATATACCCCAGAGTAGTTGAACAGGCTGCCAGGGAAAAGGTCAGTGAGAGCTTTTACGAAGGAGAAATGAAGACAGAAAAGATAGAAGACTGTTGTTGTAGGGAATGACAGGAGGGACTGACACAAAACAATAAAAGGTCAGATTGCACTCACTTACAGATTTAAAAACATGTTGAGACTTAGATGTGCCTAACCTTGAACCATTAGACCTTACATAAGTCACATTTCCACTACTAAAACGTTATAAAGCTTAAGCAGTTTGAGGTTTGGGTGATGCTTGGGCTTCATAAAAAAAACGGCAACAGAATAGAAAAATCACAAATGATTATTCCTACTGATTATTCTGTCATTTCTTTATTTAACGTACATTATTATTAAAATATCAGTAAATATCAGAGGCAAACGTCACTATTCCCCAGAATTCATGGTAATATTATTATGTCCGATCAACAGAACCAAACACACAAAGATATCAAGTTAACTATAAAAGAGGAAAAAGAAAACCAGCAAATATTGGTTATTAATGAGCCGCAGGAAGAGTGCATTTGTAGCATACAGTATACAGCCATATTATCAACTCTGTGAGGCTGTACTTCATCACAGTAATGCTTTGAGTTTTCATTGCACTTCATTCAAAAGTTATCCTTTCACTCTTAATGCGTAATAGGTACCCAGTTAAGAGTAATACACTCGCTCATATGCTACCTATTATCAACGTGCTGCCTTTCATCTGCATTATTTCAAAGTAAAAGCGTCAGTGCACAGATCCTGTAAATAGTGTTTGAAGACGCTGCTCAATCCTGCAGATTCATTAAGTCCAACCCATCCTGCTAATAACTAGATCCAGGCAAATATATTTTTCCTCCTATCCCTGACAGACAGTGAATGCATATTGTAAATTAAAATCAAAGGTATCCAGTGAGACATGCATAATACAAGTAAAACACCAGCAGGATCCCGCTCCATCCTGCCTGAGTATTATTATACAGTATCATCATTTTTGTTAATGTAAATCAGTTTATTGTGCACAACACAGGATGTGTTCATGCTTTGAAAAGCGAGATAATGCGTGGCATTTTCACTGCGCTGTTGGCATTCTCTTTTATGGCCAACAGCCCTTATTCCAATAACAGACTGAAACTGTAAGAAAATCACAAGTTGGAAGTATCAGAGACAAGATGGTTGCCTCTTCACAGCAGGCTCATTATTACACTTTGTTCCTCTCTGCATTCAATTGCTATACAAAGTTTTCAAAAGGCAGCCAGACAGCATGGGGGTATAGTCTCTCGAGTGTGGCAGTTGGTAAGAGAGGGTAAACTAAGCTGTTGTACGTGATTACGTGTGCCTCACAGACCCTTGTGTAATCAGTAAAATGCTGCCCTCATCTAATCTTGTGTGAAGAGTACCCTCCTAACCCCCGACACACACACTCACACATCAGCCCATTCTTGATGACCAGTAATGAAAATGTCCTTTGATCTGAGCAGGAAGTCTAACAAATAATATGTAGAAAGCTTCAACAGCAGTATGAATCCCTCATCAAGAACAACCACTCAAGTCTACTTGAGAACCCAATGCGAGAAATTCATCATTTTACATTTTACTTTCTGCAATTAAGGCAGTTCTCTACACACATAGGTAGGTCACATGATCTATCCATTCAGTTATTATCAAAAGCTGATGAAGTGAGGGCCCAAATTTGATGACACTGCCTCTCCGTCAACAGTTTTAAAAATAGAAACCTAAATTGGCCACACATCTGGAGGCTGTTGTGTAATCTGAGAACTCTTGATCGGTGCCCGGGCTCAAAGCCAGCCTCTGCTCCGAACTTGTGGATGTTGTGTTGAGGAAACCCTTTCTAATTTCATCCGTGAATATCTGTTTCAATGCAGAAAATACCGTTCATGCAAACACCTAATAATTACAGATTACCAAGTGAACCCATTTTGGTTAAAGGACATCCTTTGTTGCCATGTTCATCCTCTGTATAAGCAATCAAAGAGGAAAGGCTTGAAATAGCAGATGGAGAGCGAGGAAGAGGGTCAATGACACAACATTTCAGTGTGAACTCTAAGGTTTTGTTGTACAAGCTCAACCTTGTGCACGCTGGCATGAAAGGGCATCTGTAGAAGTGGGACTGCATGTGTGTTTGCCAAAGGGTAAGATTATGATAGATAATCCTAATTACATGATGCTAATGAGCTGCATTGCGCTAATGCATTGTTTGATGATAAATGGAACTAGCGCTATCTTGGCTCGCTGGTGTGACTGGCTGCTTCTTAGTTTTCAGGTCTTGAGGGGAAAGACAAAAAGGCACAGTGTCCAAATCTGCTCTAAAAGCTGTCAGTGACAGCAGCTAAGAAAACTCAGTGAGCCAGTGTGCTGGGAATTAGAAATAACTGGCAATACAGCTGGCGACAGTATCTCACCTTGCACAGCTGCTCTGCATGAATGGCTATGGTCTCCCGAAAATCTGTTTTTGTGATATTTGGCTTAGTGCTAGATGTCATATCGGGACATCAGTCCTCTTTTGATAAAGGGCTCAGGGGGAAACCAGGTCTGAGTTCTGCCAGAGATAGAAAACGCAACACTGGAACTGCTTCTTGATGCTGCCTTTACTTGCAGTCAATGGCATTAGGCCACAACGTCCCTAAGAGTTTTATTTACTGTCACACATTTTAGAAAGGGATTAATGCGGATTTTAAGTAAAGATTCTTAAATCATTTAATTGGAAAAGTGAGATACTAAGACTGAACAGTGACACGTTACATCTTCGTTTTGGCTCCATGAAAAGACAAGGTTAATGGTTGTGTATTGCTAGTACGGTGGCCATGCCTGTTAGGCAGTGATGCCTTCCCACTTTGAGTAAATGGCATCCTATCTCTATTCAGATCAATGGTATTGTGAGAGGATATTTATCTTCTGATGGATTCCTTGTGATTGTGGTGAACAGGTAATAAGCTGCCTGTGGGCGTCTCCCTCTCTTTCTTTCTTTGTCATAGTGTCTCTAACACACACACGCACACGCACACGCACACGCACACACACACACACACACACACACACACACACACACACACACACACACACACACACACACACACACACACACACACCAACATTAATCAGCAAACCTCATGCCTCCAACACAGACACACTCAAACATCGGCACACATCTACTCAAAAGAAAATCTCACCCATTGTAAAGCATTATTACAATAGAAAGCATATACATCAGCTGGCAGTTCCCATTTGAGGAAAGCTCCTCTCTATGGGTCATACTTCAGTTTGATAGATTCGTACTATTACAATGTGATGATCACAAAAGAGCCATTAGATGGTTGACTGCACCCTTTCTTAGAAGGAAATGACTTTGCATGCCCTGCAGGTACAGCGTCATTCTAAGAAATTCTACAAATTCATTCAGTTCATTGTGTCCGGAGAAACAAGCTCTTACAGACAAGCCGCTCTTCATTCAGACTCCTGAAATGTTCTACTTCAAAGAGGACGTCAGGTCATCCACTTCTCTCAGTTGAACAGCTCGCATTGGAATGGCTGAACTTGTCCAGTAAATGCTTTTAAAACATCAGCAACCACAAATGATTCAGTAAGTGCACAAGGTCTTCTTAATGGTCCCTGTGGATGCGCCTTCACATGAAGTTTGCATAACGTTTCAGTCTTTGGCTTCGTCCTGAAACGTAATAATTATAACTTTAGTAATTATTACTCCTAAAAGCTTCTAATGGACAGCAGTGTTTTGTCTTCCTGAATACAGTTAGTCCTTTACTGTAAATATCTCCCACAAAAACCTTATATTCAGCATAATCAGATCAGTACATCTCACAAGGTAAGTACTTTACTGTATATGTTAACTAAAAGGCCCTGCTACCACACTCACTGCCAGCCAACATCATTAAAGCACTGCTAAAAACCGAAACCTTGTCTGACAGTGGCTTGAAAAAACGTTTGTCTTTGGATGGAAATGATTTCTATAAATATCCCCTATATATGTTTTGTATAGGACAATGTGGTTTTGTAGGAAGAGAAGAAGTATGCGGATCAAAATACAAAGCATATATTAATTCTTTTAAAATTAAGAGTTTGGGAAGCTGATGCTGAAGTCTGAAGTATAATTCTGCCTTGCCTTTTCGTGGTTTGACTAAAATCTTTTTAAAAACGTTTTCTTAATCACTTGGAATCGTCTGTGTGTTAGAGGTCCAAAAAGCATCCTGGCTCAGTTTGACTGATAACATAATCAGCCCAAATAGGCGCTGGTACAGATAGTGTTCTTTAGACCAAATGGCTGACGGGAACAAAATGTTACTTTTGACGATTTGAAATACTTAAAATGCAAATAGAGCCACTTTATTAAATTAAGGAGACATATTTTAAGCTGCCAAATTTTGTGTTCTTTATTTGAAAAAAATACAGAACATCTCCAACAAAATCTAGAAATGACCATTTTTATGAAAGCACATCATGATCTAATATATCCTTCATGAATGACCACCGCATGGTTGCTTTACTGTCATATTCCAAAGTAGTCAGACCTTTTTATGATATGTAAATGGCTGCATCTTTAGAGAATTAATTTCCTCTCCCAGCATGGGTGGGCATCCTCAAACAATAAGCCATCACTGGCAGCCTATCTTGTTTACGCAGCAGGACCTCCATCCATTCCAGTGAAGGACCGGTGATGGAGAGGCAGGCTGGGAGACAGCAGGGAGGTGGGGTTCAGTGTCAGGGCATTCAGAGTGTGACACCATACTAATCAAGTGGAACATGGACCAAGGATTGCTTGTTAGTGCATATACACCAAAAGCCTGACTCCTGCCTTTATTCAGTCTTTGTGATTATTGGTATGTCTAAGAATGCTTTTATTCTCCATTCTTGACAATGATGTACATGTTTCAAGTGACATCAATCAACATCAATTTTTGTATGTTGTTTGTGTAGTTCTTTATCCGAGGTTTGATTACACCTTACTTTCCAACTTCTAATGTGGAACATCGGAGGTTGATTTTTTGGATTGTCTATTGCCCTCTTAGGATTGTAATCAGTGAACTACACAAGCAAGCAGGAAATACATTTTATAGTATACTCAATGAGGATTGCGATTGGATTTTAGGTTGACTGGCATTTAAGACAGGATTGTGATAGAAATTGGTCAAGATCAGCAGGGAGGTTGTTGTGGTGCTGATGCATGCACATTAATGACCCGTCTCCCCCCAGCTATTCTCTATTCCTGCAGCTGCTGCTTTCAAAGCCTTTAATTGGGCAAAGTCACTCAAGGTAACAAGGGCCTCTTGGGCCTGTGTCTGGGCAACCTGTGTGTGTGTGTGTGTGTGTGTGTGTGTGTGTGTGTGTGTGTGTGTGTGTGTGTGTGTGTGTGTGTGTGTGTGTGTGTGTGTGTGTGTGTGTGTGTGTGTGTGTGTGTGTGTGTGTGTGTGTGTGTGTGTGTGTGTAATGGTCACTGAAGTCAACAAGAAGGACATGTAATTGCTTGTGGTGTTAAAATGAATTAAATAAGCCAGTGCTTTGCTATGATTAAAATTCAGCTTCACTGCCAAAATTGTGTTGAAAACTGTTTGGCTGGCCAGAAAACACACACATCTAATGCGGTGATTTCTGGTAATAGATGTCCATGAACCCTCACAACGAAGAAAAATTATTCTTGGATGACAGAGGAAATATCTGTTTTGTTTTTTGTTTTTTTGCCAAGGCAGTGCCTGGTTACCTGCAGCTGGATTGTCACAATATTGCAATACCATGCAAGAATGTACCCAGTCAGACTTCTAGTATAAATAGAAAATGAATGTACCAGAGGGTCCATAATCACTTTGGTTATCCCCTGCCTTTCATCTAGTTCAAATTCAGTTAGCCCAACACTTTGGTTTATGTTAAAACCTGCAAAAATAATGACATTTCCAACAGTTGTACCTTGTGTTTTTCTGTTAATAATCATACTAACTTAGCTAGTTAAACTATTATGGGGAGTAAGGTAAACATACCAGTAAAACATCAGCACATTACCATATTAATTGTGAGCATGTTAGCATAGCTCAAAGCATTGTTGTTCCTAGTTAGAGCCTCACAGAGCTGCTAGCATGACTGTAGACTCTTCAATTTTTTATTGGATTTCTATGAGACACTATCAGCCTTGGTCTCGCTCTCCTCTTTCTCTCTCTCCACAAATAGCTCTCTGTCTATTTCAGTACCACAGATCCCTAAGATAGAAGAAATAATAAGTGGACCTGATTGAATTGCAGGTATCAAAATGATAAAAGCCAATTTTCTAGATTAAGTCAACTCATAGAAGGTCGCCCAGAGAGTAGCTCTTGACTAAGTCCCACAATGAGGTCATTTTTTTTTGTTGATGGTGTCCACATCTCCGATATTATTCCCAGTGGTAAACTATACTTAACAAAATCTTGGTCATCTTATTGAAAGGCAGCCAGACTTGAATCCCTTAGTGTGGGCGAATAATTAAATCAAAACACATCCTGAAGGACTGAAATAGTAATGCATGAAGAAGACAGCAAGCCACGTTTGCAATCAAAGCACTCAGGGGCAGACAGCTGCTGAATAGCCGTTTATACGACAGCTCCTTACAAAGCACAATGATATAAAGTATTCTAGAGAGAGACAGAAAGTGCAGCCGCCTGGATCTAGGACAGACAGAGGCTCGAAGTGAAAGACGGGTCTGCTGCGAGAATGTAATGTCATTTTCCAGGCAGCCACTAGTAATCAGGTTACTGTACCCTCCTGCTCAATGCGCAGAGGGGATCCTCCTCCTTTTACTGCCATCCCTCATCATTAGCAGCTGCAGGGCAAGTTCAAATAGTGACACAGCTATAGTGTAAGTAATGACTTGGGCTGGCTCTGCAAGAAGGGCTCAGTGACCTCTTTCTTCACAGTTTTTTTCTAATAGGTAGGTAATGGGGGAAGAAGAAATTGGCCACTATAGGGCCTGAAGAGGGCTTTTGTTCTGTCAGGATATGAGGAGTTATCAAAGTGGGAGAGTTCAGCTTGAGGGTGAGTGTTCCCGCCCAGCCATCATCACCTGCCTTCATTCTTCAATCATGCTCTCTTGCCATTATAGCCCCCATTATTACTTCGCAAGCTCGCTGCAAGATGTGTGAGATATCGGTAAGGAAGGAGAATATGGAATGAAATTATAATTTTAGATGTTTGGTTTTGTTTTAAGAATATAGAGTATGCTACGCTATAGTATGCTCTATAGTATAATTTTCACATTTACAGCAGGTACACCCTTAACGGTGAATTGGCTAGTAATCTGTGTCAAGTAACAACCTTGTCTGTTGGAAATCTTATTTATATAGTACTTATTAGCAATGTTGCATGTTTTTATCAATATACAACCGCATCACAAAACGTTCATTCTAAATATAATTGTAAAACATTGACTGAGACCCTGTTTGATTTGTTGTTAATTCAACTGATAAATACAATAGCAGTCTGAAGCCTTATTAATGTTTTTATAGCTTTCACTGTCACTCCATTCTCCCCTCATTTTTATCCCTTATCGTTCATTATTTTGGGAGGTGTGCAGCAGCATATCAGCAGAGGAGAAGACTAAGCAGTCTTGTTGGATTATAATGCCAATTTCTTTTTTTTAGCCCACCAGCTCATTGCTACAGAAACCCCTGTAGGTATGACTGAGCACTGCTGAGGGAAATGTAAGGGTCAGTCAATGGGAGTTGGGCTCAAGCAGCTACCTATAAAACCGATGATGTCAGTTAGAAATACTGTGTGAATGTTTTATGATAAAAAAAAATGTTTTATTTGATTACAGCAGCATGGGAGCATTCTTGTTTAATATCTGGTTTCAAGGACAGTCTTTCCACTGAAACTGATAGAAACCCTAAGGGGAGCGAGAAGCGTGTCAAGACATCAGTTCTCATCTTCCTGGACCCATCACCAGCAAATACTGTTCCCATTCTTATCCAAACTATGCATCTCTAAGACAAAACTATCTTGTTTCCATTGGGGTACAACATGGATCGGTTCACGGCCCATTACTCATATCTACGTCACCTCTCTTGATCCAACTCTCAGCTCATAAGGCTTTTGTTAACACTGCACAGCTGATTATTAAATCTATGCCCTTCTGCCAGACAACCCAACTGTCTCACCAAGAATATCAGCAGGCTTCAATATTATTATAAAATGCAGACACTTTCTTGGTCAAATTTGCAGATCAGCGTGGAAGAGACTACAATGAGGCATTACTAAGTAATGAACTTTCAGCAGTTCGGATATAAGGGCCCTTAAAACATTAATACACATGCAAAGTAGGCCATTGCTCAACACTTAATAATAAAGTTAATGAAAATAACACACCTGCTCTTAGAGGCTTTCAGAGCAGGTGTGTTGTTTAAAATAAAACTGGAGGACACTGCATACCATTAGTCTTAGCCGACACAGTGCACTGGGAAGCAAATTCACATGAGAAATTGCTGAATTGCTGGTGTTTCACAAGTTTGCAACTTCCTTCAGTAGCTGGCTCATGCGCGTCTGAGCGCTGGAATGGAGCTACTGTACAAAACATGATTAAAGACAGAACTGACTCACAGTTATTGCTGGAATTTGGAGATTTACTGTTATGTCAAACCTTGCCCCCAGGTCATGTGGGCTTGGGGAAATAAAAAATAAACTCAGTGTAATAACACTGTATAAGCCAATGTACCTTTTCATTTAGTATCACCATTATGTAGGGGAGGAAATAAGCCTTTTTGATCCTATTTATTGGAGTCTTATTGCAATTTTCTTGAAACTTGTGTACTGTATAGTTGTCCCGGTGCAAACCTGTGACTTAAAAGGGTATGTCGCAATCAAAAACTACTAAAACACACAAAGGGGAAATATGACTTTACTGTCTGCCAACCCTTTACCCTTTCTAATACTGTATGTACATTATACACAATAATCCCTCTGTATTTCATATACATTTGACACACTTACATTTGATTTCTTGTCTATTGGAGTTTATAATCCTCTCTCAGTTCAGAATTACCTCTCTCCATTTCATGGCTATTTTTTTTTTCTACAATACATTTATAGTTAACGAAGCTGTGGTTTGTGTCATGTGATCCCTTTTGTGGCAAGCAAATATGATTTTCTAAGCTGTAATTTCTTGAACTGTATTGTATATCAAGTTCTCCCACATATTTTCTTAAGCTGCAGACAACAGAAGCTTAAGTCCCACCTAAATGAAGAATACAATTAGGTCAGGGTTCATAGAAAAGCAGTGATTTGCAAAAGGAATAATTTAACCCTTTAATTAAGATTTTACTGGATCTTTATTTATTTTATAAGTTGCATATTTACCCTAATCCCCTTTTAATGTTGGACCCTTCTCTTGGGTGCAATGGGGAAATTAGGGAGTGTTTAGTCTAGCCCATCACCATTGATGACCCAAAGCACACTACCAGAGGATAGAGCAGAGCAGTGGCAGAGTTAGGTCAGGTTGTAGAACATCACAGCGAAGGGTCCAGATGGTAGCAGGGAAAGAGCAGACGATGAATTTTATCTTTTGCTAGTGCAAGCTGTTTGGAGACTGTTTCACTGCATAACACACCTCAATATATTATTCTCATAACATGCTCAACATTACAGTGCCATTATTCAGTTTTCCCAGGTCTCTATGAATGAACTTGTCATTCAAAAGGAGGAGCAGTCCGTACATTATAGCAGTTTACTCTTGGTTGCAGGGAAATAAAATAGAGAAGTAAGGTTAGATAATTAAATAATTGTAATTCCTGCAGCTGATGCCAAGGGGACACAAGTGCTTCCTTTACACTTAATTGTAAAGTCAAGAATCTTGTTGTCCTTTAAATGTAATGATTTATAGGTGACAGCAGGTTGATATGCTTGTGTGTTCGTGACTATATGGTCATGGTCCCTCCCTTGAAAGCCTGTTCCCTGTCCTTGTAGCTGACATGACTATAAAGAACCTCCACTGGGTTCTCCCAAAACAGGTTTATCAGTGCTGCGAACTGTGGCTGGATTTCACTTCACTAGAGCTTCATTCTCACTCCTGTCTCGACAGACATGAGCAGTATTTTAAAGAGTCCAAAGCAAGAATCGATCTTCTGCTGCTAAGAAGAGTGGAAACCAAATTAAGCGAACCATCTGCTCTGAGGTACCTGATCGTTGTCTTCAGAGAATACAATTTAAGGGGGAAGGAGGAGGAAAGAACATCATGTTGAGCAAACAGTCAACACAGCATTGTTCGTCTGAAAGGGTGCAAGAGGGTGTTAACAAAAGGGTATGGTTGCGAAACACATCACAATTATGCCAGTGTTGCAATTAGTCAAATAAAAAGAGAACAGCAATTTAGGGCATGCAACAAAGCCATAAGGGCTCCAGGAACGTGGTTTATGTCAGAGATGATATCATTATTAAATACTTTAAATATGAATGATACCAGCCCATAATTGTTTGCATATGAAAAGAGACATCAGAAGTTACAAAATGCTCACTTGCTGAAAGTTTAATTAGTTTTAAATACCATTATCTTCTCCATGCACGCACTACATGTACTGAATCACTAGCTTATTAAATCTGTGTATGCCTTCTATATTATAGCCCGAGTTACACAATACGAAGTTAATATATGCAGTTATAATGAGGAATAGGAATGAATTATCCACTACTCGGAGTACTCAACCAAGCACAGAAGCGAAATCCTTGTGTTTTTCTTGCCAAATCGGATTCTCGTTAATGAAATGTTCAACTGCCAAAACACATCTTGTGTGAGTATTCCAACTTAGAGGGGCCCAACGCTGTCTGTAATGAAAACAACAGGCCACTTTTTACACGGAGGCTAACACTTGGTTTCTATCAGCAGTTCATGAGTATTTTCAGCCAAACTGGGATACAGTGTCCAGTGCGCATACATACTAATGAGCGGAATATACATCTTCTGGATGCTGGTTGCCTCTAAAATTAGGTTTTGTCCAGCCTCAGTTGAAATTGACGTGCTTTCTACATGCTCTGTGATCCAGCGTTAATGTTTTATGAGCAGTAGCCTGTGTTTCATGTTTCAACATGAGCCTACAGTATCCACCGGGATTAAATACACATCTCTCCCCTCCAGGTTGAAAGCTTTAGTATCATAATGTGGTCCGACAGCCGGCTGGTTTTTCAGTGATGTGCACCCCTGTTTCAGTTCAAGTCACCCTGGGAGATATGCATCAGATAGGTGATCCTGTTGTAGTGTCCTCCTGACCCCAAGAACTTTCACCAAGAGAATTATTTTGATCAAAGACCAAAGGCAACTATTCCTAGGACATGTTTACACTTTACAACAGAGCAGTGCGCTCTTTCAATTGACTTCTTTACAGTATATCATGTGTTTAGGGAGGAGATCCAGCACTATTTCCTTGTTTGCAAGATTTTCATGGTTTCACATGAGTGCTTTCAGGACTTTTTGCCCATGTTTGCTTCAAACTTGATCTGAGTGAAGTTTTTTCTACTCAAGGCTTTACTTTAAAACTTCTGTTTTGAAGTAAAATTAATTGTAAAACTCAAGAATGTTTTGATACAATGAAGCCGAATAACAAAAACAATGTGCAGACACCGACTGAGCGCTGGCATGTCGGGTTGTGCTCTTTCATAAAAGACAACAACATCACTGATTGGAACAGTGCATTAATGATATCATCATATTATGTTGATGGGAGTCTTTTGAGAAAGTGACTTGTGGCTTGCTGAAACATTTGTTGTTTATCTGACAAATGTGAGACGGGTTCATAAATCTGCAATATTACATTAAAATGTTGAACACTACATTTCCTGTAATGGATGGAGAATATTCAACAGAGGGTGATTAATACACAAAATTGATTGATGGAGAGAAGAAAAAAAATAGAAGAAAAACCTTGATGGGATTTGAAGTCTTATTTAGGAGATTAGGACAATGGAAGAGTGTCTCACGAATCGTAGACTGATTCTTTGCATGAGCAGCTTTCAATTAAACAGTTTTCAGGGTCAGAAAATGTCTTGAATCATTCATTTATATTATGGTGCATGCATGTGAATTTCTTGGCAGATTTAGCATTAAACATTTTATTGGAAACAAAAGAAGAAAAGACAAACTGATATCATATTCGGGCTTCTGATGTATAAAAACACAGAATGTATTTCCTTTTTTTTTTTTTAACAACGCTGCAGTATGTCAAGATGTTTCAATTTTTTTCTGATGGCCTGAGGTTCAAGCTAGCAACCACGTAGAATAGATCATCACACGTAAGCTCAAGACTACTGCACCCTCTGTGTGTCACATCCTTACATCCTGACATATGATCTGTTCTAACACAGCTGTTCCCTCGAATTACTTATTATAAGAGATAAACACATTTGTAGGCGAGTAATGAGTTGTTTTTTCCCTCAACACTAATGTCCTGGCTGCAGGGTAATTGCATCTGCAGACTGTTGACAGAAACAGCATATGTACACGAATAAGTGCAGTAAATGAAGTGCATCTTTTGTGATAATAAAGACAATTTTTTACTTGTATCTCTTTACGCAAAAACCATTAACTCTGACAATGTTAGCCCTGTGATATACTAAAGACCGAGACTATTTGATATCCCACAACCCTGACAAGCAGACGCAGTACGGATGGGTGGGTGATTATTTATTAGTTAGATTGTAAGTTATTTTTTCTTTATTAAGAGAGTTTTAATGTTGATATTTGTTGGTATAGCTTGATGCTTTAGCTGTTTATAGTCTTGATCATAACATATTATGTATATATTAGTTGAAGGTTTCACTTAGTCTTTATGTACATGGGTGATATATCCAATTAAACCTTTGGCCAGATGAAGGTATTATTGTGAAGGAAATTGTACATTACATATACATTACACACAGTGCTGATTTCTCCCAAAACATACATGCACTGCCTGGCCAAAAAAAGGTCACAAGCCTGTGGGGGGCAGTGCTATGATCTGGGGTTGCTGCAGTTGGTCTGGTTTGTACCCAAAGAATGAGGTCAGCTGACTACCTGAATATACAGAATCACCAGGTTATTCCATCAATGGATTTTTTCTTCCCTGATGGCACGGGCATGTTCCAAGATGACAATGCCCGGATCCATCGGGCTCTCCCGTCATCAATACAAGATCTTGGAGAAAACTTAATGCAAGACAGAAATAAATGTTGTGACATTGCAGAAGCTTGTGGAAACGATGCCACAGAGAATGTGTGCCGTAATCAAAGCTAATGGCGGTCCAACGAATATTGGAGTGTGTGACCTTTTTTTTGGCCGGGCAGTGCATTATGTGCATATAACTACAGCTACAATCAAAACGGATCAGTTGGTTGGGCAGGTGAATCCTAATGGTGTGAATTCAGAGGTGGGCTTGAGCTGTAATAGTCTGACACTCGACGGCCTGATGCCTTTGCAATGATTTCTATTTAAGCCGTATTTGCTCTGCTTGTCCTTAGGAGCGGCATCCTGTAAATACCTCAGAGTGTTTTTCACCATCTATCCCCCAATAAATGCATTACACTCCTCCACCTTACCCAGAGATTCATTTCTTTGACGGATCTGCCATGGCACATCCTCTCCATAATGAAATATAATCAGTTGTGCCGCGCTGAAATAAAATTTTCAGGGAACCAGTGAATTAATTATTCCCATGTACATATATTTTATATTGCACAATTACTGAAGTTGTTTGTTGATGATAAAGAAGTTAATGAAGTTTTGGTTAATACTTAGTTAATTTTGTGCTGCATATGAGATTAACAGTGTCGGGACCAACATCATTTATAAAGAGTTGTTTGTTTTAGTTGAGAGAAATGTGGTATGTTATTTCAGCAGCTACTCTGTGGATTTGTACTTATATTTATGGACTCTTCCACATGATCCTTCGTGTTAGTTTAAAGACTCTGAATGAGATATACCCATCCTAATTCTAATAAATCACTATTTAATGTAACATAGGTATGAATCTTAATGTCCCCATGTTGGTGCTTAATCAGAGAGTTGTTAAGGTGCTGTAATAATTTAGATTTTGCATCGCAATGAAATGGTCACCGTTGGATGGTGTTAAGACTTTACTCATTAATCATTAATCAGTCAAATAAGTTATTAAACTGACTACATGTAGTTATTGTTATATTAGCAGTACATGTGCAGAGTAAACAAAATGCAAACTGTTCTGGGAAAGAACTGCCCTCTGGGAAGCTCCACTGGGAACTCTATGCCTTCAAGGGTTTTTCTTGCACTCGCACTGGGACTGATAAATTGGGGCGTGTTGTTTTTATACTGTCACACAAATTCTCAGATATGTCTTTGGTTTACTTGGGGTATATTTGTCAATTGTTTTCTGTTATAAGCATTTTGTTGTGCTGTCTGTTTACAGTTTTTTAAAATAGCGTTTGCAAGAGTTGCATTGTCTCTTTTGTTGTGTGACTAAGATAATTCCTGGTTCTTGCGATGTAGGCACAATGACAAGAGGGGCTTTAAAAATATGTTCTGGGAACTTTAAAAGTTTCCTCCGGTCCAAAAACACCTAAAACATAAAAAGACATTATTGTGAGTTGCAAAGCCTCTCCTGAAATATTCATTTTATTCAGAATACATTCAGTGAGCTGCACTGAGCATCTGACACCATGGATATAGTGTTCAACCAAAGCAAGAATAAACAATAAACGTGTTAATGTCTCACTTCAATTCACTCGCTGCTGTAAATAATAACAGAAAGGGTTTAGTTCCCATAGTTCAACAAGATCAATATCACCTGTGTGACACCTGCATAAGTAAAAGCCTTCCCTAAAAAAGGTTTGTCTTGGGTCTGATGACAGCAGAAACCTGACATGCCCTTCAGTAGCTGAATGCTACAGGTGCAGAAATGGAGCTTCTGGCTGGCTTTCAGCAAATCGCTTGAAACCTCTTTTGTTGAGGGATTTAAAGCCTCACCAAAGCTTAAATCCATACAGACTTGTCTGTCACAGTACTATGGGAGACACTGCTGACAGACATACAGAGATCACCGACTGAGTATAGTGCTGTCCAGGCAACCTGTGGGTAAATATCTGTGCCAACTATTTAAACTGATTCCCTTAAAGTGAATTGAAAACAAAAAGGATGATGAAGTTAAATGAGGGCTATTGGTCAAATACATGTCATGCATTTACATTTACTTTTAACATCTATTTATTTTAATCAAACCAGAAACCATGTTTTGTAATCTAACTTTTGAGTAGATCAGGTACGACCAAATACTGAACAAGACATTTTCAGGCACATTTTTCAAATTGATCTGGAAATAAAATACAAATGTTTAAGCTTTAAGACAAAAACACAGACAGCACCCAAACCGAAGAACGCCATGGTCGTGCAAATGGGACCATCATTTATGAAATATAAACATTTTCTCCTAGACTTTCATACAATTTGCCTTATTTTTGCAACCAGTGGAGTTGCTTCCTTCCGGAAAGAGCGCAGGTTTAAGGCACTCCTGCATTGGCTTCCCTTTTCAGACCTGGAAGTTGTCACTTGCACTAAATAGAGTTATCATTCTTAATATCCACATTTTTAGGATTTTTACTTGCTGGTATAAAACCCTGTGTTCTTTGCTTGATTGTTTATAGAAACATTCCCAATTACAATAATTTACTACCTGATTGCCTCTAGCACTGTTATAAATATTTTCCTATGCTACATTACGCTGAATTAGACGACATTTTATGATGCACGCAAAAAACAATTAAAAGCTTTGCTGCAGCCTCTGATCCCACTCATTACCTCTGTGGCCTGAATTGCACGTTATTAAGGAGAATGTAAGTTAACCACTGATTAGAGTTGAGAAATAACCGTACCATGCTGTTTTTCTGGGTTTTAATTATGTTCATATTAGAATAATTGTAAGATATTTTGCCAAGAGCACAAAAGAAAAAATGCTTAACCAACCAAAACATGCCTGTGATCCTGAGTGTGCCTTTAAACTGTTGGTGGCTCAGAGTTAGATCATGTTTTAGAGCTCAGACAGGTTTATTTGGATGCCGGTGACTTAAAGTCACATTTTTCCTGTCTTTATAAACCACTTTGGGTACATGAGTGGGTACTAAATGTATCCTCGGGAGACGAGACCAGGAATAGAGGGCAGTTATTTGTACTGGAACATAAATTTCCCTGGGCTGCTGTAATCCTGGATGTAATTTGTGCTGTGTTAGCCATCATCGCTGAAAAACTGGTTGCAATGACAACCACAGTACAGACTCAGTTTTGCACAATGATGTATGAGCAGCTGCTAAAAGTTGAGCTGTTATTTCTTCAAATTATTTATCAGCAGTTTTTAAGTATGCTGCCACTTACCAACATTGATTATAAGAAGCAATCCCTGTAACATTTATGAAAGCCAATAAACAGTGGTAGGAAATGTCCCACTTATTTTAAAAAAACACTTAATGGGCTGCTTCAGTTGAAATAGCAGCAATAAAATTGAAGACCCAGGGTATCTGAGTATTAACACGTCAGTTATTGGTTTTAATATCTCGAGTGTTCAGGATCCTACAACACACTCAGCATGGCCCTAAGTGTGTATCCATTATTATTAATTGTGTCTGACTGCATCATTTTCTACACATACAGTGTGTGTCTGTTTGTCAACAATAACCCTGTGCACTATAATTTCATGTCAGCACAGCCTGTTTTTGGCTTAAAAAGTGAAGCTAATGTGAGGTGCCTTAATACTGCATTCTCTTTTAAAGCCAGCAGGGGCCACTCAACTGGTAGCAAAAAACGACAAATTGTATAGAAGTCTATGAGGAAATTACCCCTTTGTTTTAACTTGTTTTATTAATGCAGTAAACGTTATACTGATGAGTTTAGGGTCACAACTGCTAGTTTTAAGACTTTTTCAATAAAGTATTATACTCATTTTTTATGTTTTGGTCCCATTTATAGTGAAATACATGATTAAGCAGGGCATGCTTGAACAACATACTTCTTTCATGGTATCAAAAGCTGTATGAAATAACAGTTGAAGCATTTTTCTGAGTTGCAAGTCTTTATTAAGCTCTCCAAGCTTTATTTAGGGCTGCACAAGGACTGCTTTTGCACCTCTGGCCACCAAAATGGCAAACTTTGTTGCACGCCAAATTAGTAAGCTAGAGTGTAGACAAGGCTCTGCCTGGAAGCCTGAACATTGGCATGTGTTGAGGGGCCTGTACCGAGGATCTATTATACATAATCATGATTTATTTACACAAGCTCCCTGAGTCCCGGATAGCTACAGTCCACACATTATTTGCCATCGTGCCACGTTTCCCTCAATTGCTTATAGAGTATGTGCTCGTCCCTGACTGTGATCATGTTTCAAGCATAGAAAGGCATCCTGGCTATTGTCGAGGCATTTCTCTGAAGCCAAGAGTGAATCATGCGAGAGGTGAAAGGCTAAAGGTCAGCCAGGAGCGCAGAGAGATGCATCACAAACTACACTTCATTATCACAGCCAGCTGATACTGCAACATGTGGACAACCTGAACAGCAGATTGTGCTCCAGGTTCTGACCAGACCTCTCAATACAGTGGTGAATGTTATTCAACACTCATACATGAATTTTAAATCTGCATGCAAGATGAGATAAACAAATATCTATTCTCATGAAATATTCTTTCCAAATATGTCTTTTTATGCAATGTTTCCTCCTGTCTACAACCAGCTCTTTGTATAAAGCATGTGACTATTAGTCTCCATCTTGCTCTGAAGTACATCTTGTAGGAGACTCTCCTGTTATATAATGCAGGAGTGTTTAACCCCATAAAAAGGGATCAACGAAACAGTGACCTGAATTCAAAACCCTTGGTAATCCCTCATGAAATCCATCTTTTATATGAACTATGAAGAATAAGGGTATGTCGAAGTTAGGTAACTGCTTTATATTCCCACGAAAACCTTGATCTACTGGAAATACTACTTTTATTTTAAAGACAGTGACAGAAAAACTTGAGGATTCCTTTGCCTCAGAGTAGATAGGACATGTATAGATTCAATGTACATATTTACTGAGAAAAAAAGATTGGGCATAAAGTGACTGGAACTTGTCTTTACCCTTTCATACCACTATTAGGCAGGATAACCGTACAGAAATAAAGTTTAGAAATGTAAAAAGTGTTGGTACAGTTATCTCCTGAGTTAATTCACTGCCTTAACCCTATAGCATACTGTTGCCCTCAGTCAACAAACCACTTTTTTCGACCTCACACTGGCCCTTTAAATATTTAAATATTTAAAAATATATACAATGTCACCAGACATGTTTGTATCCAATAAAATGAGGGAATGATATGGGAGTGGCATTTTGTCTGGGGGTGGAGCAGTCCTTTCTGCAAGCAAAGCTGAATGAAAATAAATACTTTTACTCCTTATTAAGGAGCAAAAGCAATCCACAATGGCTCTATTGTTTTGGAAGCATTACCCTGAAATTGTATCTGGTCTGAAACGGTCCCACACTGGAAAAACAGGGCTTAATGCAGGTAGTCTTTGATGGAAAGTGGATAGCAGCCTGTTTGTAAAAACGAGCGGAGTTCTGACTTGTCAGACGTGACACCTACCGCATGTCTGAATAACAAAAAGCCGATGGATAGACAGAGTCAGGTGTTCTTTATACTGTATTCTACGTCTGAAAAGGGATTTACTCCCAGTGGGAATACTAATCATCCATTTTAAAAACAGGCCACTTAATTGACAAAACAGGCCACCATCGGCTCCTAAGCTCAAGGATTTATCATTGTTATTTGTGATTGTTATATGACTTTGAAAACACCAACTCTCCAGAAGAGATGTAAATAAATTGCTTATAGAAGAAACTCTCTCCAGAATCACATACAATGAATCTTATGGAATTCATAGAGCTCTTCAATCCTACCTATGAGAACGCCTGCATTACTTCCAGTAAATGGATTAGTTTAAAGTGATGGCTGAGGGGCTTATAGGAGATTGTAAATACATTGTTCAGAGTCTTGAGATAAACAGCAACATGTATGTCCTCTGCCAACAACAGCACTCAGAGATTTGATCAATCTGTTTACATAATGCTGCAGTCAATCTTATCTGTTGAGGATTATTATGCCGTATTAAGGAAGAAAACAACTGAATGAAAATGTGTTGAAGCTGTTTTGTTCAGCAAAGAATTAAATAAGATGATCTTCCACAAAACAATGTATAATCAGATTTCTATCTAAGCAGCTTGCACGCTTGGAAAAAATAAACATTACAATCTTTTTCAAAGTTTTAAAAAGATGGGTTGGTCACGGGCAAAAAAGTTTTAAAAAATGTATCAAGTTCTGTGGTTATCTACTGCAGTCCTAAAATTAAAAAGTGTAGCTTATTTTTCTTACACAAAGCTGAAGGCAGGTCAAAACTGTAAAACAATGCAAACTGAATCCATACAAGATATCCTCGACACTGTTTTCTCCCACAACACCTGCCGATACTGCACTGAAGGAAGATGTGGTGCTTTTCAGATGTATCATTTGCCATTAAAAAACAGCCAAATGTTAGGAGCTTTTCTAAATCATCTCTTGCTGTGTGAAGGCTGCTTCTGGTGTCACCTTGGCAATGGATGTCGTTCATTTATACTGAGTGACACTAAGCCAGAAAGTGGGCGCAGGTGGCTTTTTGGACTTTATTAGGAGCATTATAGGCTTTCAAGGGAGTACTCCCTCTAGGAAAATGCATTTTGTGAAATGATCAGCTGAGGA
This sequence comes from Eleginops maclovinus, assembly GCF_036324505.1. NCBI lineage: Eukaryota > Metazoa > Chordata > Actinopteri > Perciformes > Eleginopidae > Eleginops > Eleginops maclovinus. The sequence continues at coordinate 19,003,127 of NC_086357.1, read as the reverse complement.
AATCAGTCAATGAATTTCATTTTATTTGTTTTCTTTTGGCAAGAAGGAATATGAAAAGCCCTAATATGATCGAGCTAAAAGGCATCCAGTGAGCTCCATGTGCAGTCTGAAAGGCAGCTTCCCTTAGACTACAAAATGTAGGCACTGAGTGTGATGAGCAGCAGCTTTGTCTCTCTTTGGTCAGCAAATTTAATTGCAAGTATATTTTTTCGAGTCAAAATGTGTGGTCTCCTGTGGCGACTATAATTCCCATCCATCTGTGTGTCACAGAAATGATAAATAGCATGCCATATAATCTACTGCTGGCTATGGGTATAATGTGAACTGAATGAGTTTCTGCAGTCTTTGATTTCTGCCATAAAGTCAAGGTGAAGGGATGACAAGAGTCAAAACCAATTTGACCTCTTATGTAATCAATTTCTACTGTTATATGATGTTTGCTAAGCAATTATTGGAGCGCTAGTACATGTATTTTCTTCATATGAGGGGCTGTGGGTGGCAGACAGAGGGCAGCAGCGTGTGTGTTGTGTGTGTGTGTGTCTGTGTGTGTGTGTGTGTGTGTGTTGAACAGTAAGTTAATAGTGAAAGCCACATACTCTCTAGATACTTTATACTATCAATGCTATGATATCCCTGTGCAATACAGCAGCAGTCTGTGAGTGGGTGATATTTAAAAAAAAGCTGCTGCCTTCCAAAAAATGCAAAGAGAAACAGAGGCAGAGTAACAAAATAACATTGAGGTCCAAATAGGATATGTAAAAGAGCTAAAAAATAACTTTAAAGGCCATGTTATTACGTACAATAGGTTTATTGTATTATAACGTATTATAACAGTAATACTACCCAGATATTTGACAACGAAGTAATAACAGAGATGACAATTTTAACTCAAAATAATTATATTTTTGAGAGCAGACACGAGCTAGTGAGTTGACTGCAACCACAGCACATATTTTAAACCACTTAGGGATCACAGGATGCTATACTAAGGGAAAAATGTCATAGGCTTGGCACCAACAGCTTGAAACATCCCGAACTTGCATACGGCATCACTTTTCAGTCCTGAAGTTTTAACCTTCCAGAAATAATAACAATACATCTGTAGTGTTAATCAGCACAGCCAGAGATACATCACAACTGTCAGTAGCCCAGTAAACATGGACACATTCATCTATCATACACTGTAGTGAACAACATGGTCTGTGTAATGAGCTCTGTATGATATCTGTCATCATAAGTACTTGATAAGTACTGCTGTGGACGACCATGCTCATCACTGTCTACAGTCAACATCGTGCAGTGACACTCTTTTCATTGCCATAGTCTTGTGGAAATGTCTTCAGTCGATGTGTTGTTACCGTAGACAGCCCCACACGGTATTTCCATCATCATAAAGTAAAGTATTTTCTGTAAGTTGCCCTGGACAGGGGCAAAAAAAAGCACTGAGTTGACCAACTGTCCTGACACAAGTCATTGTTGATTTCACTGTTGTAGGGGAAAGACTCTAGGGCTGCAGATAAGACTGTTGCCATGGTCCTGAAGGAGATACCAAGTAAGGCGTCATCAGAAGGGAAGCCCCTCCTCACAGTGACTACCAAGGTGGGCAGAACCATTTCAGAAACACCCCCCGCCCTCCCCCCCTGCCTTCAAGTGGAATGTCCTCCTGCTGGTCATACTGAACAATAGCAAAGCTTTGAGTGTCCTATATCTGACCTCCACTGTCTACTAACTCATTACTTTATTAGCCTTTTGACTGCTACATCTAACAAAGAAGCAACAAATATTTCATTTCCAGCTGCTCTATGGGGTATAAAACCATCCTACTGCATCACCACATCTACACAAACAGTGAATCATGTTCTTATCATCTATTGGAGCAGCCTCAAATTGATCCAATTATCTATATTACTTTTTATCTTTTCAAATTACCCTCAGAAAGATTTATAGTGCTCTTCTAGTTAACATTTATTGTGCATTCAGTTTGAGGGTCACACAAATTTCCTCTCTCATTCCAAATAAGGTTGGCATAAACTCCCTCATGAACTTTTTACACCTCATAAGCAGCTAATCCTCTGCACAAACAGTGTATGAATGCATTTCCAAAATGCTTTGCGACATGGCAATGCATTGAGCTTTCTCTGTGTACAAAATACTGCAGCAAACGACTGAACCCACTGCTGAGCTTTCACTTCTCTTTTGCTTTTTTAAGTGTTGTTGCTGGATAGAGCTGGTGTTCCAGATGCCAATATGAGCTTTCTTGATCTGTGCTTGATTGCTTTGTGTACACTGCGTGCTGCTGTGTGTCTCTTGTAAAGCTGTCGATGTTTTTCTGATAACTTGTGGCATGCTTCATACATGTTGGATTTTCTAACACAATGTCTGGTTTTGATAAGCTGTCATGCAATCATATAATGCTTCCATTCAAAGAGAGGGGATTTATTTATGTCTCAGAGATGGAAGCTGCTGAGTTCACACTAACATTATTACAGAAGGTTAAATGTGTAAATCATGATTTTCCATAATTAAATAACTGTATAAAATGGCAATGTCCCTCTGCAACAACTTATCTGCTGTGTACTGAACTGACTGAATACATTATATTTCCTTAAGCCAGTGCAGTAGCACAGAAATCAATATTATGGACACAACAGGTTCAACGATACCGTTAATATTTGAACACCTACAAAATCAACACTGTTTTCTTCTAAAAACCCATTGAACTGCTCCACAACTGTCTTTCTCTGACATTAACTGCAGACTAAACTGAAGCCACCAAAAGTGTCCCATTGTTCTATGAAGCAAGTTTAATATATATTACGATGACATAAATATAATTCATTATGGATCTCATACCAGTGGACATCTTTTCATAACTATCATACTTTTTACCTCTAAAGTGACATCACATACAACGGCTGATGTCATTTGACCAGAACCACCCAACATACCAACAGTCCTTTCATAAACAGCAAAACATTTCAGAAGTGAGCCAACACATAGAGCAACTATAAGCATTAGTAATTTAATATAATCATGGTTTCATTTGTCATTATCAGGGTAGATAGGAAGTGTCCACTGCTTCGCCCTTACACTGACATATGGTTATATATTAAACATATTTTTAAATAAATGTGTTTTGAATGTGCAAACTTGGGTACAGCCCATTTAAAAAACATTCTCCAAAACAAAACAGCCTTGTTTTATGACAATGAGGCTGTAGAATGCTCGTAATCCTTCAACATGTCGGAAAACATGACAACTAAGCGCCTGCTTGCAGTCACATTAGAGTACCTGCAACCTCGCTGTCAAGTGAAGTGGCTTCTCAGAAGTGCAGTGCAAAACAACACAACAACAAATAGAAAAGACTCCAAAAATCTTAACAATGATCACTGTTTAGAGCGGATGCTGTGAGCAATACCCTAACTCTCTCAGATGCAAGCACACACACTGAGGTAAGAAGCTGTTCCCAGTCATCATTGTTTTGCTAAGATCAGCTGCTAAATAATTCATGGCTGAATCGAGTAAAGCAAACACCAGGAATAAAACAGATTAGGTTTTCTTTCTTATGTAATCAACATTATTTCAATCCCACTAGATTTCTAAGTCCATAACATCACCTCTCGCTTGGTTGTGTTGCTTTAACCGTCTTTTTAGGAAAATAAACACTAAATAAACTTCAGTCTCAAGCTGATCACTTGACGTTGTTTCCATGTGGCCAAACACAATTCCTGATTGCTGTCATGCTCTCCAGTGGCTGAGGATGCCGTTCGAGAGGCATCGTGTCCCAGCCTGATGTCACTTAGCAAGTGACAGAGGCCAAGTGACAGGCTGCGGCTCCTCACACCACATGTCAAGCCAAGTCAAGTGTATTCGTAAAGACCAATTTCACATAAGATGTCTCATTGGGCTTCACAGCAGCAGGGGTCTCTGCCCAGCTCCATCTCAGAAGATGGGAACAACTTCAAAGGAAGCAGCAAGAAACCAGAAGTCATGTACATCTATAAAAAAACAACAACTCTAGCAACAGAGACGAGTATTTTATTTAAGATATTATGTTGGTTAAGCTCTTCCCTTAGTTACATTGAAGAGGATTTCTAGTGGGAAAACAAATAGCATGTAAATGAAGCGCAACTTCCAAACAGTAAATGCGCTGCAAACTATGAAATATGTTCCCTAATTTGTACAAAGCCGAACAACAGTTTACAGAGATCTTAAGGGATTGTCTTACTGCACGTAAAATGTGTAACATTTGCTGCTTGAAGGATATACAGTAGCTGGTGATATTGTATGGTGTTTTTACTGTCAACAAATCCCATGAAAAGAACCCAAACTAATGATGGATTGATTCTTCAAGTACTGATTGTGTAGCCAAACACTTGGTATCTTATTTCTCTTAGCCTCGCAAAGATAAAAACTAAAAAAAGAAACATGAATGAGTCACACTGCCTGCCACACTTCAGTATAACAAGCATTCTGTCATTTATTTTGAGTCAATGTAACATCGTGTTGTGCCATTAATACCTCCAAAAGAACTAAATGTGTATTAATCTGCAGTTAAAAAAAGTCCCCAATGGACGATTTTCTGCTACAATGTTTGCAAAAAACATCAGTGCCCAGCTGTAGGAGAAGTATTTGTGACCTGTTTTTTTAAGATTTGCATCTCCAAGAGGAGTTCATCAGCTTGGGGCTGGAGACAGACTATTGCTTTGTAGTGTTCTGTCTTTTTATGGAGTTAGCTGAATATAAAATAATACAGAATAATGCAACTTAATACACATATAATAAATATGTGTATTAAATAAGTCATGTTAAAGTGGCCCTATTATGCTTTTGAAGGTTTTCCCTTCCCTTTAGTTTGCTGTATAGGTTTCAGTGCACTTTAACATGATGGTCGGCAAAGGCTGTCCTTTTTAAGTCATTATGATAGGACTTGAAATGCCCAACTGAACTCCAGTATGCAGGCCTATGGGAGCACATTGAACAGTTTACTGCACCCCACTACAACAGATCGACACAACTGTAATGAGTAAACAATCTGCTGCAATATAGCATAACAAGAAATATCAGAAACTTAGCATTGAAATACAGATTCTGAGTTAAATGTGATATATCATAACAAATCCCACGTTAGCTACACATACTGAAAGTTGATGGCGTTAACTTTTTCTCACAACATCCTCCCCTAACACAGCCTTAAGCTCTCCTCTAACAACTATTGTACATCCTCTGCTTTGATATATTCTATACACCTTTCCCTTTATGTAGTGTTTTCCATGATCTCCCCCTCCCGCTGTCCTCACCTTGATCTCGCCGCCTTCAAAGCTCTGACAAGTTTAACTGGAACACACTTCCTTAACAAACACATCTGAGAGATCCCTTGGTGTCAAGCCCAAGCGGCACAATTAGCTCGAGTTTTTCCATTACATAATTTTCTTCATTACTCCTTAAAACAAACAAAGTGCGAAAGTGATTTGCATATGGGAGGAGCAAAGGGTATAACAGAAGGAAAGCAAAGGAGGGAAAAAAGCAAATAGGGAATCAGTAACCTCCTTCTAGTGAGAGTAATGGGCAAGCAGCTCAGGAAGCGGCTCTCGTGGATTAAAAGTCAACCTTTAATTGGGGTTTGCATGCTACCTGCTTCCAAAGTGCAAGTCCAGCTCCCTGTAGATGAATCTGCTGTCCCCGTTTTCTGGATGATTAAAAGAGAAAAAAGCAGAGGTCTTATCGTTTCAAGAACATTATTTGAAAATGGCCCCCATGGCAATAAAAGGAAGTGCTTTGAAGAACATCTACAGTACAGTGATCGGTGTACTGTATATGGCACAGTTACCTCCATACAGACTGCCAACTATACTGCACATAAAGCCCATAAATCCAAGTGAATTGTGATATTATAAAAAAAAAGCTTAATGACTTTTGCCATTTTTAGAAGCGACTAATTCTGAATCGCTCTGACAGTGAATTTAAAAAAAACCTACAGCCATGCTCTTTGCTCTTGGATACAGCTGGAGGTTGTCCACAATCATATTCATGCTAACATGCTCACAATACAAGAAGGATAATGTTTAACATGCATTATATTTGCCTTTATCACATTTCAGTTAAGCGTGTTGTGATGGCAAATTAGGACTAAACACAAAGTGAATCTGAGGCTGTTATAAGGGAATAACGAAATGCCAAATGTATTGCATTAAGACATCATGTGAACAGAAATGACTAAACTACAATTCATAGTATTCCATTCAACTATAGTGGAATTATTTACCTAAAGAACTCCAGTGTAATTCTCACTAAGTCACTAAAGACAAGTGGCATCAATTACTGGCACGCCTTTCAATAGATGTTAAGATATTTCACCCTGAAGAATTGACCAACAAACTGTCTTGCAGGAAACGCTAAATCGTCTTAAAACTTTACAACACATGTACCAAAACGGTATAATGCATCAGTCAGTTGGTGAAGCAGCAGCGTCCTGCACTACAGATCCACAAATATTGTTCTCATTTTACAACTAAGCAGCATGTTGTATTTCCTGAAAATATGCCAACACTGCCAGCTTTAAAAAGTAAACATGACTCAGCAGGGCCAGTGTTCTGTCAACATCTCTCATTATTCCCTGAATTACTCCAGACTATTTCTGAATTAAATGTATTAGTTGAAGCATATGGTTGAAGTGTACTATTTATCTCTAGCATTCTGCTCCGCTGACAGTGCTGACCTTCAGTCAATCATTACCAAATATCATAAGAGCAAAAACAGTAAGTCTTAAGGGAAGGCTTCAGCCTGCAGGCATTGTAAAAAGAAATTGTGGCCAAACTAAGTGAGGTCATTTATTTTTAGGGGGTTTTAGACAGTTTACTGTACAGGGATTTAACAGTCCCTCTCTTTATAATGCAGGAGTTTTTCCAATATGCTTCAAGCATCACAACAACTGTAATTCTCTGACAGATGTTTCTCTGATGTTTGTGTTTTGTCTACTCAGCCTTTTTTGCATATGTGAATAAACCAGACAATGAAATGGTTTTAAAAATGTCAAATAAATAGGAGCCAGTTTTCTTAGGAAATCTACATAGTAGCCTACACCTAACACAGTGAGCACGACATATATGCTTCCCTATCATCAATGAAATTCTTTAAAAGGGGAAAAAAGTGTTTGATGTTGTGAATAATAAGTAGCAGGGCGTGAGAATGATGCTGTTTTTGTTTCCTTTAAATGACAAGCAGAGCGTCTCCGCTCTCACTGGCAGAGTTAGTTCATTTTAATCATTGTGACTTGTCTATAAACGGAAACAAACAGTCTAATTAAAACAGCAGAAGTTATTTGAAATAATTAATTACTTCCAATAAAGGTTAACGGTTGAGTAGGCTATTATTCTGCCTGTATGAAAATTTGAAGATTAAATTAAGCCTCTGTCTTTTGGAGTCAACAGTGGCTCAGACACCCACTCAGACTCAATTACACATTTCCAAGCACTGACCATAAATCACGGATAAATTTGACCTTTAAAACCTGTTTATTCTCATATTATGATTTGTCGCTGCAGTCCAAAATTGGGGGGGGGAAATGCATGGGCAGGCAGCAGCGGCGGGTGAAATCAGGTTACTTCACACTGTGAGGCTTTCTCTGAAGCAAAGCTTTATTCCGACACCAGAACAGCACAAACTCTAATTACCTATGCTGGGTCAGCGTTCTTTCAGAGCAGCACAACACAGTAACAACCCCTCTCTGGATATTATTGATGAACTTGTTTCAAAAGTTTTCTGTTTTTTGTGAAAGTATCTTTTCTTCTCTGACCATCATTATCTTCTACATTTCTTAATGTTATTGTTAGACATCATTGTTAGCTGCCAACACTAGCAACATTTCTGTTAGTCAAAATATATAATTATATAATTGATTTTATCTTTATTGTGGCTTAATAGCTTAAAAATATATGTGTGTACTACGTCGATACTTCATGACTTTTTCTCATTTCATGAAAAGATAACATCACCAGGCATAGCTATCTAAAACAAATTCAACTTCAGTTTTGGGTGTTCATTTAAGACTTTGGAGGCTGTGGTTTGTGGGGCTTTGACTCTTCGTTATACTGAAAGGTTTATTTTACATGTTTTGAATTTTTCCATCTCAATTAGAGTCGGCGAAATAACATGAACAACTGAATATTTCTTCATCCTTTGTTCAAATTTAAAATAATTTATTATAGGCCTTATTACAATATTTGTATAAATAATAAAACCCATAATACGATTACTTTTATTCTTTACCAATATAGGTTTCAAGGATACATATATAGAAGTTGTGTCTGTGAAACCCAATACAAGAAGGAGGAATAACTACAATCATATCATTTGTATTGTAGGGTCATGTAAAGTGCGTACATGCTATGAAAATTTCTTTCAGCTTCCATATTAAGCACATGGCAGGTTGCATGCAGTCCATTCACTGATTGCTAATTAAACATTCAGCACCTTCATTAAAATTCTGCATGCGAACACAGCCTTGAGAGCTACAATAGCTGATGTCATGTTTCCTCGCTGCCTCCATTATACTGTGTACACGGCACGCAGTCTGACAACAGCGGTGGTGGATTACCCTTTCTACGGGACAAAACTGGTTCTCATCTCCAAATTATGAAGCATGGGTTTGTAAATTGTGGCCAGCTGCACCTGGAGTATCGACGCTTCAGGGTACCAATAATGAATTGAATGTATCTTATTCTGCAGCTGCACTGGCAAGCCACCAAATTGGTGAATCACAGGCAAGGTGATTAACATTTTTATGGATTTGGAAGGTGGGCTAAGCAATAATGGTTAACTCATAATTGGGTGGGACACGTCCAGCTCGGCCAGCCCATCTCAGTGGTTCTTTCATTGGAGACTATGGGATCTATTAAGTAAGAGTAGATGCATTACCTGTACACAATCCTGTAGAAATCTGATCTCTTAAATATAATGTGAATGAGAGACCCATTGTGTAAACTCTCTGTACCTGACATTTATTTGTAGATCTCTTCTGAAGGTGCGATGAGTATCTTCCCTGACACAGTCTGATTGAAACAATGCAAAGTCACTTCAAAAGATAGGATGGGATTGACCTGCCATTCAGGACTATGGATTGATTGAATATACAGTGGGGCAAAATAGTATTTAGTCAGCCACCAATTGTGCAAGTTCTCCCATTTAAAAAGATGAGAGAGGCCTGTAATTTTTTATCATAGGTATACCTCAACTATGAGAGACAAACTGAGAAAAGAAAATCCAGGAAATCACATTGTAGGATTTTTAATGAATTTATTGGTAAATTCCTCGGTAAAATAAGTATTTGGTCACCTACAAACAAGCAAGATTTCTGGCTCTCACAGACCTGTAACTTCTTCTTTAAGAGGCTCCTCTGTCCTCCACTCGTTACCTGTATTAATGGCACCTTTTTGAACTCGTTATCAGTATAAAAGACACCTGTCCACAACCTCAAACAGTCATACTCCAAACTCCACTATGGCCAAGACCAAAGAGCTGTCAAAGGAGACCAGAGACAAAGTTGTAGACCTGCACCAGGCTGGGAAAACTGAATCTGCAATAGGTAAGCAGCTTGGTGTGAAGAAATCAACTGTGGGAGCAATTATTAGAAAATGGAAGACATACAAGACCACTGCTAATCTCCCTCGATCTGGGGCTCCACGCAAGATCTCACCCCGTGGGGTCAAAATGATCACAAGAACGGTGAGCAAAAATCCCAGAACCACACAGGGGGCCTAGTGAATGACCTGCAGAGAGCTGGGACCAAAGTAACAGAGGCTACCATCAGTAACACACTACGCCGCCAGGGACTTAAATCCTGCAGTTCCAGACGTGTCCCCCTGCTTAAGCCAGTACATGTCCAGGCCCGTCTGAAGTTTGCTAGAGGGCATTTGGATGATCCAGAAGAGGATTGGGAGAATGTCATATGGTCAGATGAAACCAAAATAGAACTTTTTGGTAAAAACTCAACTCGTGGTGTTTGGAGGAGAAAGAATGCAGAGTTGCATCCAAAGAACACCATACCTACTGTGAAGCATGGGGGTGGAAACATCATGCTTTGGGGCTGTTTTTCTGCAAAGGGACCAGGACGACTGATCCGTGTAAAGGAAAGAATGAATGGGGCCATGTATCGTGAGATTTTGTGTGAAAACCTCCTTCCATCAGCAAGGGCACTGAAGATGAAGCGTGGCTGGGTCTTTCAGCATGACAATGATCCCAAACACACCGCCAGGGCAACGAAGGAGTGGCTTCGTAAGAAGCATTTCAAGGTCCTGGAGTGGCCTAGCCAGTCTCCAGATCTCAACCCCATAGAAAATCTTTGGAGGGAGTTGAAAGTCCGTGTTGCCCAGCGACAGCCCCAAAACATCACTGCTTTAGAGGAGATCTGCATGGAGGAATGGGCCAAAATGCCAGCAACAGTGTGTGAAAACCTTGTGAAGACTTACAGAAAACGTTTGCCCTCTGTCATTGCCAACAAAGGGTATATAACAAAGTATTGAGATGAACTTTTGTTATTGACCAAATACTTATTTTCCACAATCATTTGAAAATAAATTCATTAAAAATCCTACAATGTGATTTTCTGGATTTTTTTTCTCATTTTGTCTCTCATAGTTGAGGTATACCTATGATAAAAATGACAGGCCTCTCTCATCTTTTTAAATGGGAGAACTTGCACAATTGGTGGCTGACTAAATACTTTTTTGCCCCACTGTAAGTGTACTTTAATGGCAGGCACAATAGGACAATTAGCAGAGAAAGAGGGATTCTGCTTGGCAGTAAGTGCAAGGACAGTGAAAGAGGCTAATGACAATAATGTCTTTTGGATATTATAATTGGTCAAGTTAATAACAGAGTATAGACCGATGTTGTTTGCGATGCTTGTTGTTGCATGTTTACCACCCAAACATTGCTATTTTTTTGTCCTGTCTTTCTCCCCTCAGTGCACCATCAATCCGAATGACCTCGAATTCATACAAAAAAATAAAACACTCCCTCTGCAGCCAACAGCTTCATTCCTAACAAATTTAAAATGCAAATTAAAAAAATATCATTGGGTGTTAATGAGATGTCTCATAACACACGAGCTGTATGTAAAGACAGGTTATACAGCAACCAGGTAATTACAGTGCATGAGAACAAATTGTCCAATTTCCTGCCATTCGCTGACACTCCTTTGTTGTGTATGCATGCAAACAAAACAATATGATTGTGGGATGAAGATGTTTCTCTACGAACCGATGGCCAAACAGCAGCTGTGTTTTGACGTCTGTTAGAAAAGCTTTTCTTAAAGTTGGCTGTAGCTGCACATTTTGGCAACATCAGCCACCATCAAAAGTATTAATCCCGAACTAATGCTGCCAGCTAAACAACCATGTGACAGTGTTAAAATATTACCGGCACACATAGCTAGGAGTCAAACAGCAGCCACTGGGCCTTACCATGACTCAAATACACAGCTCATGATTTAATGTAGTCTCTGGTACATGTCAAGTCTCTTTGTGCTGTTCTGATCAACATTATCACAGCCTGAGAACAAACTTTCATAAAAAGGCAGCAACATCTCTAACATCTGAGTGGATCTGCACACTTGAATCACTCCAGTGTATCTATGTCAAGATGCTGTAAAAAATGAAAGGGGGACAAGTTTGTGTTTTCTTCCTAAAAAGAAACACAGTCATATTGATTTAGGATGTGTCAGCATAGGGACAATGGTGTAATCTGTATGCTGCCCAGAAGGACTTCAGTTCACTTAATGTTAACAAACCAGGGAGCTTTCCCATGCTGAGTGAGAGCCTGAACTGTATATTCTGTTTGCCCTTACAGCTGGTGAGTGAGCAACAAGAGAGCCGTCCGCTTTTAAGCCCATCCATCGACGATTTCCTCTGCGAGACCAAGTGTGATGGGCTTTCCCGCCCAGTGACTTCCAACACAGCTGGTACAGTACAGTAGATTTACAGTGTGCAAAAAAAGTCTGTCTAACTGATGACGGGAATCATGTAATACAAGTTATACAATCTGCTTAAGATGCCCTTTACCAATCAAGATGAAATATAATTGACCCTGCAGTATATAGAGGAAGACAGCTTTGATACCAGAGTGTGGTTGTTAGCATGTGAGGGACTTGAATAACACATTGGATGCTGCCTCCTGTTAACAACATGTTTTTTATCAACCATGGTAACATAACTGGGGAGGGTGTTTTTTTTGCCAGGCTATGCGGATGGGTGCATTTTTTTTTTTTTCACTGGGCGACCGCATACTCTCTCTACTCATTAGGAATATTTGAAAGGAAATGCTGGTGCTGAGAAAAAGATGCTATATGGGCATTCAGCCATCCCAATTACTGACCTAATTAATCCCTTTAGAAACACACTAAATTCCATTTCTACAATGTAAAATAATTGTATCAGTTACTAAATGTACAGCACTTTGAAAGCTAGTTCACGTGTCTTTTTCTTCCTAACGAGTGGTGAAGAACACCAGGAGCAAATACTAGGAGTTTTTCTTTTTGTATAAAACATCCTTTTGAGTTGTGTTTTCAATGCATCAGCAACTCCCAAAGTGGTGTAACTGGGCAGAGATCACTACATAAAAATGCATCAATGATAATAAAACCAAGTAGCACACCCCCCCTACTATTATTCAAAGCATTAAAAAGCTGCCAAATAAGATTTTACATGCAGTTTAATCGATGTGAACATGTAACTCTTTAGTGTACACATTTATGTGCAATATATAAACATAAACATGCCATTATTAATAACTGTGCAATATTACCTGGCTGCTATATCTCATTACAGGATGTGTATTTTGTAAATTGTGTGTTTGTCTTTATCTTAATATTTTTTAAATGCTGTAGCAAATTTAAATTTCCCCTCTGTGGGACGAAGAATGATTCTGATTCTGATACACGTGAGAGGAAAATCTTGGCATCAGTAGACGACATATGAAAGTATGTTTAAGGTTCTCCCCAAGTCAGTTAAATCTGCATGTGTATTATAGAGTAAATATTAAATATAACATCATCAATCTCATAATGAATGAACTAAATATCAACTAGGTAGGAAAAAAAAGGGTCTGAATTTAACAGATGCCTTGCCCCATCTTTGTTTCCACATGGATGGTATCATGATCGCTAAGCTTCACCATCTTTTGAGTGACGATGATTCGGACAGATTGCACAGCTGACATGTGTCATCTTCAAACTGGCCGCTGACTGTGCTGATTGAGGCGGGCAGAGTAGGGGCGAATGTTGCTGGAAACTCTCTGCCTTCTGTCTCCCCGGTGCCTCCTGCTGCTCCTGCTGACAATCAAGTAGGCCTGACATAGTTGGTCATGAATCTCAACATTTCAAAAAACGAGGTTGGATCCTGTCTCATATTATGTAGACTATTTAAAAAAGGTATTTGCCATCTAAACTAAATGATTGCACATTAAACCATCAGTGCCAAGAAGTGGATTAATGTTTTGCGTTTAAAGACTGTGTGCAGGTATTTCTCCACATGTTGGTTTCCTCAAGCTGCTCTGATTTCCTGCCACAGTCTGAAGACATGCAGGTGGAGAGGATTTAGGAGTGATTGTCTGTCAATCTGTTTTCACACTGTGACAGACTGGCAGGAGCAAAGCTAAACAGGAATTAGCAAGCAAAGACAATCAATAATGAATGATAATTACCAGCTCAAATGTGCTTATCCACATGAAACCTACATCCTGTTGTGCTATTGTGTTCAATACAGTGTTACTTTTGTCTCAGTTTGAGGAGGATTACAATTTTTCCCTTTTATAAAACTGCAAAACTTTTTTTATCATTATTATTATAGGTAATATTCTTCTATGATATATTCATGTTCTAGTCTTATCTTGTACCTTGCCTGAATTTCTATTTCCTCTTAATATGTTTAATATGCACCAAACACCAACACAAATGCCTTGTAAATGAATAACCTACGTAAGGGTATGGTACTTGGTCGTTTTATACACATTTCATACTAAAGTAAATTCAAAGTGCCGCTCATAATCACTAACAAACAATACAAATTAAAAATGTATAAAACTATTATAAAAGAGAGACAGAAAGTAAGTAAAATTTGACATTGTAAATACAGATGATGCTGCCAGAAGAACTTAACCTTATTCTGAAAGTCTGTTAAAGCTTTCAATCTACAGAATAAAAACATAAAATCTGGAGCTATGAACAAACCTAATCAGCTGGTTGCCCCTGTTGCAATTTCCTTTCCACTCTCATTAGAATATCCATCATCAATCATTTGCTGACGTAAGCTCAAATGGCTTCATTCGAGAGCTTCTCATCAGACCCCCCCCTTATGCATAAAATCTCCACCCTTTCGCGTTCAATCAAAAACTCTTTCTTTCTTTTGTCAGCACTTTGCTCTCACATGCTGCTTCAATAATCACAGGAATCCTCTTAAGACACATTTGTTCTGACCTTCTGGATTTACGTGAACACAATTGATTGCTTGAGCTTCCAGTGATCAATCTCGCCCCTCTTTTTGTTTGATAGACACTAAATGTTGGAACTGTTGTCGCATTTGTGCCAGTGTTTTGTTCTTTGTATGTGTGTGCCATTTCTCCTATCACTAATTTCTGTCAGGCATCATTATGTTGTGAAGAGAAAACCCTAAACTCCAATAAATGTTCAGGAATCGTATTTACTCGCTCACCATCAGCTCATTTGCAACCGCAGAGCAACTTGTTATCCATTAGATTAACACAGTTAACAAGCACCCAGTTAAGATATTTAGTTGATGGAAAACTTGTGCAATTGTCTTCACAGTCTCATCATCTCATCTCAAGGGTGCCAAAACAATTTTGACATCATTGCCTTTTTATGAACAGCTTGAGTTTCCTTTAGATGCTGAAATCTCTTCAGGCAACCATCCCCACGAGTGTGTCTTCCTGATTTGTAATTGTATTTGTCATCTAAAGAGCACAAGGCACGGAAGACAAGCATACTCTCTAATTACGCAGAGATTTCAGTCAACAAATGCTCTCAGTTGGTTGTCAGGAAACAGCAGCAAGCCAATTATGCAGTCATGTGTCTGTAGTTCTGAGCTCCAATTGCACAAAAGAAACAGTCAGGATCCCGGGAAAGAAGGGAGGAAACTTTTGTGGTAAATAACCAATAATAAAAAGACTGCCATTATTATCCTCTTATCTGAACTGAACCTAAACTAAAGGCAGCAGATGCCATCCACATTTAGTTGGTTAACAACATATAGACTGACAGTGGTTCATAAAAAAACAGGAGAATCAGCAGAGGCAAAGATCATAGAGGCTCCCAGAGGCCACAATTACACACATTTGTGTACACTCTACCCCGATTGCTTTGGTTTAATTTATTTATTTACTCATTTCAGTTGCCAGATATCGATTTAACAGTAAGCCCACTGTCTGCTTGCAGTACTGTAAATATGTTTTTGTTTTTATAAACTTATGAAAATAACCAATGATTCAGTCTGAAAGTTACAGCAACACACAACCAAACGTAGGACATTATGTAATTGTGATTTGACCCAAACTATAACACATAAAATGAATCTCTACTTACAAATTTGTCCAAAAACATTCACTAATCAATATGTGAAAAATAAAGTGGCATTCAGTAGGCAAGAAAGTTATCATAAGTGGGAAGAAAGTGGATTTTCTTTCTTTGTTTTAAGTGAGAAATCTATACCGTACATAATTCTTCTGGAAAAGCTTCTGCTATTACCTGAGATTTTAAAAGTATAACCATCATTATTCAAATCAACCATCAATTTGTTCTATATTAAAACCTGGGTATCAGAATATTACCACTGTTACTGAGTCTGCAGTCGTGATGCTGAACGACAGGCCAGACTAAAGTTAAGCTCCTTGACAGAAGGCTCTGTCCTCCTTCGCGCTCTAACAACCTGCGATTGAATTACTTAATTGTTCACACTGGAGCTCCTCAAGGGGCGGCCTTATCCTTATCGGTGCAGAGGCCTGAAGTAAATTTAGATTTTCTGAAAAGAGCAGCAGCCAATTTTTTTCCCCATGTCCACCCAGGGGGCAATGCTGCGACAGCTTAAGTACCCCTGACAGCTTACTCGCCGTGTCAGGGAATGTGTAGATCAAAATCAAAGCTTCATGCAGCTGAATAAGTGAAACCTGTCTTCCTGTCCCATAACCAAGCTAAATAAAATTTTCAGAAATATTATACATGGTTGAAAAATGTTAAAAACCACTTAGTGACTACAGTGAGCAATCTTGTCATTGCCACAAAATCAAAGCAGACCCATTTCATATCTGAGAATAAAAACGACATGGAAGACCGTCATTCACAGATGAAAGAGATATTACATTTATTTGAATTCCAAAGAGAGACTATTTAGGGTAACAAAAGAATAGAGAAAATAATGAGGCATTGAATCTGTATTTTTTTAGCCGTAATTGTCCCCCTGAATTACCCCCTGAACAGTACAGCAAATCTTCCAGATGAAAAACTTCATGAGATAGCATGTTTGACGTTTCAAACTGCGTGCAATTTCACTTTAATTTTCCTGCTTGTAAAATCCATTAGTAGTGAAACTTGAACTACCCAGCCCTTCACATTTATAACTTTGGGAGAGAGCAAACCTTCAGTAGTTTTCTTTTGTTGAAGTGATTGGTCTGTCCTGTGATGCTTATTTACTCCAAAATGTAAAGGGATCTTGCATGGCCCAAGCAAATGAAATCAGGCCAGTATTTTTTCCATTATCATGCTGACAGTCAGACTGAAAAACCAAACCAAAAACGTAACATCCTTGGCAGAGGAAACAATAAATATAACAATAAATGTCCCCCAAGCAAGAGGGTGTTATCTCTCAGATTCCCAAACAATCTGAGTTAGAAATCATAAAGCGCACGCAACTAACCAAACTAAATAACGTATATCCTGTCCTACACAGTTCTATCTTCAACACTGGACCTGCTGGATCTCAGTGAACCGGGCGAGAGGAGGAGCAGCAAGGACAAAAGGAGCCCCCTGTCGTCCCGGGTCAACAGCCAGAAGAACAGCCTTCGCAGGAAGAAGAAGGAGACGGACGAGACGGAGCTGATCCAGGTGGAAGTTGAACAGACAGAACAAAGCATGAGGACCCCAGAGAGAGTGTCACTGGACTCAGGTAGATAGCTACAAGTATAAACCTTTCTAATATACAATGTATGGGTAAAAGCCTAGTTTGTCTTTTGGCAAAAATGCAGACCAACCATCAGTTTCAGGTACTTTATACATGGAACAATCTTGTTACAAGGAAACACAATGGTACAGTGAAAAGGTACTTAGTACTTGTTCTCTTGCCCATTTTAGATTGGATTTTATGCTAAGTTATGGAACAGCTGCTTGTGTTTTCTTTTGTAGAAGGAAAACATTTTCAGCACTAAAATGTCAAACAATACCTTCATGTACTATATTGATTCAACATAACAAGTAAATATGGTGTTTCCAGTCATAAAGTGCAGTAAGATACACAGAAGACTTTAAGTATTTTCCAATTTTCAATGAATATTTTATATTTTCTCTAATGTCATATTTATAAAATACCATAGACATCTAATAAATGAAATCCTATAATTTCACAAATCGAGAATCATGCCAGCAACCGCCTCTCTCTCAAAAGTCATACATCTCTGCAACACATCCCTACATACACCAACAACTCTGACTCCCATCATCCCCTGTGGAACTGACCTCGCACACGTTTAAGACAGCCCAAAGAAGGATCAAGCCAATTTACTGTAATGAAAGGGATCATCTTAAAAGACATAAAGAGGAAACGGCCAATTACTTTCCTATTTGCCAGTTGAAAAGGTTAAAGTCTTCAAATAGAACCAATTATGCAGACTGACTCCTACAGTGTGGTGAATAATTCATGGCAGTGAGATTGATTATAACCCTGGTATCATTTACAAGGAAAACTTTATGTCATGTTGAAAAGTGAGCAGCACTAACTGTCTGTTTTTAGCTAGCTGTCCTAGCAGAAAGACTCAATGTGTTAAAAGCGTATGCTTTTCAACAAAGAAGTAAAAGCTCACTTTTAAATAAAGTAGTTTGCTTAATGCCTAATAAATAAACCGACCAGCTTTGTCCAAATGTACAGATTACAGACTGTGTTGAGTTTTGTTTCAGATTTACATTTTACATTTACAGAGTGGTTCGATTGCTCAAAGGGGAGGTTGTTTTTGATGTGAAGCAAATTAAAAATACATTGCTTTTTATGTCAGTTTAGTGATTTTTACATGTTTTAATTATGCTATTGCTGTCACCAGTTACCATTTGTACACCGTTGGATAAATGGGAAGAGCTGAATCCCAACCCTGAGAGGAATGGCAACAGGAAATGGAAGATGGAAAAGCGGCGTTCTTCTAAAAATGCATCCAATGAATTCCTATGGTACGTTTTGTCCTGAGCAGGCATTAATGAGACATGAGTGACATTTTCTATCTGTGTCCATTGGAATCAGGCCCATATTTGACATTTCCACGACTCACAGTGCACATCCTGCTCAAATACAGGAAGTGCAGGTGTGGAGATCTTGCAATGGCTTACTCAGTTGTCTATTGTTAGCAAGAAGTGACGTTCCACAGGCAGTGTCCATAGCTAGCCCAGCTGTACAGTTCAACAAAAGTCCACTTCAGAAACGTTGTTGTAATAAAGAACAATATAGGAATCTCCGTTTTATTACTCAGTTTCAAAGTTATAATTTGCTTACAAAAAATATGGCTGGCTAATACACTTGTTGTAACTATTTACTATTCACTAAAAAGAAGGTAAGAAAACCGTTTGCCTCCACAGCTCTCAAGCACTGTCCGCACGCTCCCCTTGTCCACAGAATATCTAGCGCATGTATGCGGTCTTAAAGGGGAAGTACACCTATTTTTCAACATGTACCAAATCATATAAAACATGAATTCTAGTATGCTTTTAACGTTTTTAACCATTATATGACCTTCAAAATGAAATGATGTATCTATTTAACACATTTTAGTCATGTTAACTGTAGTTATCACTATGAACTGTTCTTTCGCCTCTACAGCAGGCATGGAGGATTTTAATTGAGGTCAAGGAGGTTGATGACCGTGTAGCACATCAGACTTTCATACAGGAGACTGGTTGTTCCTGGAAATGCATGAACATTTTCCCAAACATTTACTTGAACACGCAGATATTGTAGAGTTTAAAAATGTTCTTCTAGAATAGTCTATATCCGCGTTTTCGCCTGAGCGATAGTGTTGCTTGTGTTCAGGCAGAAATGCTAACAAAAATTCACTTTTGAAATAAAACCAACCTTAAAAAATGGTTTGTGGGTGTACATTAATTCTAAATGAAATGTTATATGAAGTTTAGTTCAATGTGTGTGTATATCGTAATCCACCAGTTTCTTCTCTACTTTAGGTCCATAGACTGTAAAACCCAATTAGAGGTATTGAACAAGAACTCCTTGGAAGCAAACACAAAAGTGGATCCAGAGTCTGCTTTAGCATCTCAAGTAAGTGCTCAGTGTGACAGGAGCAGGCAGTAATCATCATTACTGTGTGCGCTGTATACACTTGAAATCAACATCCCTTTGAAGTGAGAAAGCTTCACACATCTCAACATATTGTGTTGGCTGATGGTGAACCTTTCTTATCATTTCATGAAAAAATGTATATCTGTTTTTATTTTGGGAAATGCATATTAATGCATGATAAGATTGTTAAAATGCAAAAGGGTTTTTCTACACCCTGTTGTGTAATCGTTTAACCATCAATCTGTCCTAACACCTACAATTCTTCCATTTCAGCTCAACAGGCAGTATATTAGTGGAAGACATGTAAGCCTCCCTATGCATCCTTTCATATGACATTCAACCACTTATTCATTTGCACCGGTAAAAGAAGAATCACACTTCTCAGAATAATTGGCCTTTGAACAAAATCAGGAGATTATTGAAGCCAAAATTCAACGCTGAGGAAATCCGGATATACTGTTGGCCTTGAGATTGTTCTTTTGTGGTGCTACAAGGTCCAAATGTCAAGCGCTTTATTACACAAGTTGATGTGTCTGTGTAGGCCTGCAAAACAGGTCTTGTTTCCAGACGCCATTATTAGATTAATAGTCAATGAATTATTCAACAACTTCACTCTGAGCCCATGAGTGTTGATCTCACAAAAGCCAGCTAACATACATCATCTATTCAGGCGAAGTAATTGGCACACACACATTTCTATTGCTCAGGAGTTGCATAATGCCTGAAAGAGATACTGTAAACAGTGGTTTTAGTTTCTTGTGAACTGTAGCAGGTATCACATAAACTGAAAATGCATGGGAGATGTGTGTTGCATGAGATGTACATACAGTACACCAACCGAAAAAGAAGAAGGTCTAAAAAAATTACACCAAATTCACACTGGAGAGCACTAATTAAAATGTTCTTTTTCCAGGAGGCAGGTTCATGTGTTTCAGGCTTTAAAAATGTTTGTTAAATAGGTCAATATTTCACTGGAGTGATTGGTTACGAATACTTTTCCTGGTCGAATTTGAGTTTTGTTGCACTTTGCTGCAGAATCGAAACAGCTGCACTCGTAGAGGCCAGCAGCAGCTTTGCGCAGACATGGCATGGCAGCTTGCCACAGGGTACTCCTTACTTTGCCAGTCCATGGTGTGAATTATGCGTTCATGAATAATCCACCCGCAGATAATCCCGCAGCTTTATATATGGTCAGATTAAAGCACACAGTTAATTCCAGGATTGACTAAGGGCTGTATTTTCAGTTGATGTGAAAATCACTTTGTAAAATGACAAAATAACCCAAAGTCAAGGTCCACCAACGAGCAATTTCTAAACTTTCGACCTCATCTTAGTTTTTATTAAAACATGGATCTATATACACCTTTGTCCAAACCCCTCACTAGGACTACAGGAGCACAACATTAACCCATAGGAGCATTTCAAGGTTACAGAAAAAACATACAGTTAGTATTTCTAGTGGAGTGGAAGCCAATCCTGGATGCTTTAAAAGTTAAAGTACCATTGCAGCTCTGTCCTGCTCTTTATTGACTTTAGGGAAGTGTACAGTTAGTACCCCAAGCCACGTTAGACAATAGCATTATGTTCGTGTAACTCGAAAACCTAAAGTCTTTTCCCTTGTAAACATAAAAGTCAAAAACATAAACCACTACGCTAATAACAGATTTATGAACAACAAAACATCAGTCTGATCTAACTGGCTCTAAACTACACAGAATTTCCATGTATGCTATCTGCATTTATCCTAGACTGCTGAGGATTGTAACTAATTACATAGAGCTTTAGCCTCAGACTTTAAGCAGGATGCCCTGTATGTAGCCAAGCATACAGTATGTTAGGACCCCTTTTTATTGGGAGATTTATCCCAAGAAATAAACAGAACCATCTGAAATGAATGTAGCTACTCTTAATTAGCAAGTTAATTAACCGTTAGAAAACAAATTACTAACAACTTTGACTCGAAACAACATCCGGCTGCTTGCTTTCTGATCAATTGAGTCTTGACTTTGAAACACATTGGTGTTACTGCCACTTCTACATTGAGCCCATCCCTGTGTTAAAGTGAAAATTAAAGTCTGCAAAGACTTTGTTTCTGAAACACTAGCACCTTTAACAAGTCTACGACAGCATAGTGTGGGTTCTTCAGGCACCACAGCAAACAGCATTGTTGTGAGCTTTATTATTAAACTGCATATATTTTCGTTCTTGTAAATAAAAAATGTGGTTATCTTCAATAAATGAATACTGTCCATTAATACTGAGATTAAGTCACCTCAATTAATCTTTCATAATGGCAGTCTGTAACGAAGGGAATTGTAACAGGTATTGGCTGGACTTTTCTGGAGGAAGCCACTGACATGGAATAATTAATTAATTTCTCAGGCTCTGTTATAGATTTGCCAACCCTTGAATGCATACAGTCTTCGGTTATAATAGAAAATCTAGTGGGCAATATCACATCCAAGCATGAAAAGGTATCTCAAATCCATTTACACGTGTTATGTTGAATCACGTAAACTACACCACACTTTCAAAACACAAACCATGTGCGTGTAATTGGGCTATTTTCATTTTTCACAGCAGATCAAGACTTTCTGTGCAAGTTTGTAACGGAGAGCCTATCAGCATCAGATATGCATGTGGAGGTGCACGGGAAAAGGGAGAGGGTGGGTGGAGGGTAAAATTTCGAGAGGCTGGATGAGTAGCATGGCATTCAGATGAGGGTTGGGGGGGGAAATGCTGACAGTAGTGATTCTGCTGGCCTTCCTAAGCATGTCAGAGGCTTTGTCGAGGCAGGGATATTTACTCGTCCCTGGGAAAGCACAGACGGCTGACCCTGCACACTCTGCCTGCCTGTCTCTCCCTCTGGCTGACTGTGTGTGTGTGTGTGTGTGTGTGTGTGTGTGTGTGTGTGTGTGTGTGTGTGTGTGTGTGTGTGTGTGTGTGTGTGTGTGTGTGTGTGTGTGTGTGTGTGTGTATGAGATTTGCTATGCGGATGTGTTCACGCTCTCCTTGTGATGTTTGGTGAATGTGATTGTTTAATGGATTTAGTTTTTGCATTTGTATATATTATAAGATGTGTGTGTGTGTGTGTGTGTGTGTGTGTGTGTGTGTGTGTGTGTGTGTGTGTGTGTGTGTGTGTGTGTGTGTGTGTGTGTGTGTGTGTGTGTGTGTGTGTGTGTGTGTGTGTGTGTGTGTGTGACAGGCTCGCCTTACCAAGGAACAGCGGTTGGGCAGCGCCCTCCTGTCCAGACATCAATCCCTGGAGGAAGAGTTTGAGCGAGCCAAGGCTGCTGTTGAGGTAAGCAGTGCTGCTTAGTACACCTAACATCTGTCACCTGTCAGCAGAGAGCAGACTTTTAATAAGACTTAGCAGGAAAGTTGGATTTTCATTATTGAAAAGCCAAACTTTGTATCCTCGGTTCCCTGTGATTAAATTTGGAATCGTCAGGGCGGCCTAGTGGATAGAGATGCTGCCTTAAACAGATGACTGCGATCCAATCAGCAAGATGCTGATGCTGCGTTCTATTTACCTGCATAGTTGGAAATGACAACGCGGAAGGTCGACCGAGTACTACCACAACATTTCAGAAAACCAAATTCTAGCCACGTTAGCTTTGTTAGCCATTGTTAGCACGCATACAAACACCATAGAAAAGCAGACAGGGATTGGACATCATAGTATGTAAGACAGATTTATTGAGACACAAATACGACAGAATTGAAAGTAAATAGTAATATATTAATAACGCTTTCAATGCTCAGAGCAACCATTTGGGCTTTTGAGGTTGGGGTTGGTGAGGTTCTTCAAAGTTAATTCAGTTATGCTTGGTTCACTTTAATGCAATTGCGCTGCTCCGGTGAATGAGACTGTTCCCAATTGGGCTTCCCAGACAGATCCAATGAGAATAAGATGATCATAAAATGTTTACAGTAAGAAATGTGTGATACTGAATATATTTTCAATACTATTATAAGGTTAAGATATTTTTTACTTCAGTACAAAAACACCAGCCCTGTCATTAGTTCCAATTTTGGTGAAAAGGGGATGGAAAAATCTCTTGAGTGCAATTAAATGAGATTTCTGTGAACTTTAAGCCAAGAATCCCTTTCCCGGTGTCACATATCACACATCATTGCCCATGTAGCCTCATAAT
The DNA here is from genome assembly GCF_036324505.1 of Eleginops maclovinus. NCBI lineage: Eukaryota > Metazoa > Chordata > Actinopteri > Perciformes > Eleginopidae > Eleginops > Eleginops maclovinus. Next base: position 18,979,417 of record NC_086357.1, on the reverse strand, counting down.
TGTTCCTGCAATTTGAATACATCTACCTGAAGTCCTGTGGAGCTGATTTCCATTTGACTCCCTCAGCCCTTTATCTCCTTGTCAAATGATCGCTATTGTGCTTCCTGCAAAGTAGTCGCCCCTGGGGTGGTGGCTGACAGTTTAATAGTCCCTGCTAAGACATCACACACACACTCAAGTTCACGGGGTGTGTGACCCAGACATATATTCACCACTCTGAGTTTGAGAATTATCAGGTACCTAAGGGGTTACTGAAGTTAGAGTTATTGGTTATGGCTTGATTCTCACTCTTGATTGGTGCAATTGGAGATTATACATGATACATTTTTCATCCCTAAAACTATAGGCTTGTATTAAAATGACATGGATTGAAATGTATGTTTTTCAAAGTATTTGCAGTAGATATTCTTCCAACCAAGGATATTTTTGGAAAGGTAACATCACTTGGCTAAACAACAACTACCTGAGTGACTAAAGCAGTACGGTGTCTGAATTGTACAGGAGTTTAGAGAACCTCAAAAAAGTTTTGTTTTTTACTTCCCATTAAAACCACTCTACCACTCAATGGATCTCCTTTCAACGAAAATGGGAGTGAACTCTGCACTATTGAGTTCCTTCAGCTTTACTGAGGGCTACAGTGGACTGTTGCACACCGTGTAATGGTCAATAAATAATGGAGCAGGAACAAACAGACGATGAGAAAGTTAGAGGAGCAGATGCAAAGAAGTGGATGGTCCGCTTGGGGATCCCTTCCCAAAGTTAGCGATGATGTCATGTCTTGCATAAGCCGTGAGCTGCATCCTCCAAAATAATTGCAGACTGAGTGCAAGCGTCAGCCAGAGGGCAGGTAACTGATGAGATTCTGGGATTCTCCTGGACAGAGCATGGAGCATCGATTTGAAATAGTATCTCGCGGCTTCGATCGAGCAGCCTGAGTGCTGGCCTTTCACTCTAGAGGCGCTCTGATGCAAGTAGTCAGCCATTTTGGCTTCAAGTGAAAATCTCAGAGAACATAATTAGATAATTTCCATTTATGGCTGTGCATAGGCATGCTTTCTCATACTTATAAAGACATGGAGGTACAGAGATGTCTCAGATAGCAGACAGAACCTTAAATCAGCACACCGCCTTTCTGCCAATTCATTCAATTAGACTAAGTACCCTAATATATAAAAATAGGACTCACAGAGGAAGAAGATGAGGAATAAGGATCCTAAAAATCATCCGTTTTACAAAGTTGCCGCTGTTACAAAACTTGAACAAGTAGAATAACAGACGTGGACAATAAATGAAAACACTGGGGGGAATTCTCTCACAAAGAAGCTGATGAAGAGATATTCTCTGTGTAGCTAAGTGAGGGTTCATGCCACTAGGGGATACCACCAATTACTGAGGGCTGATGACAATGTAATACTTTTATTAAATAGAGAACCACTGTAACAGCTGCAGGGTACATTGGACTTCAGGGAACAGTATTTTGGCTGTGAGGCACGACAAAGTGCTTTCACAGTGGAGATAAAGAGGAGATGAAGGTGACGGTGTGGCCTCATGTTTGATTAAAAACTCTGGCGGAACTGGTTCACTTTTATCTTGCTGAATATTGTTCTCAGGGAGCTCGGGTTTAGTGAGGGATTGCAAAGGCAGTTGCCTAGTACTTGGAGATTGAAGCTTGTCATCAAAAGGTCAGTGGTTTTAATCCACAGACCTGCTGGGGAAATGCGAATGAGAAAAAGTAAATGAATAGCCTAATGCTCTCAATTACTTCAACAGCTTCAAACATTGTGTCCCCAAGCAGACACTAAACTTTTCCTGTGAAGCTGCTACCATGAAAATAAGGGTAATAGTGAAACCCTGGTTAAGCCAAATGACAAAAAGGGAGATAATCTGGGTTATTTTTTAATTATAGTTAATTAATCTGCTCCAAGTGAATTGGTTGGGTAAATTTTTTCAGTTTTCCTTCAGCACACCAAACGCAACAATGAAACTACCGCAGTGCTTCAGTAGAAGGTTAATTAGAGGAAAAGGTCTTTAAAAAAAAGCCGAACTCTTCCCAAAAGAAGGCAGTGTTTTGTTGCTATTCAAGGTCAGACCTCAATTCATTTGCAGGGTAGCTGAGACTTTAAACCTGGTTATGGCAAAGGTCCAGCTTTCTCACCACAAATGAATCGCTTCTAAAGTTTGTTTGTGACGGGACTTAGACTGCTTTGTCCAAGGTGAGAACAATTGCTGGATTCAGAACAACCCAAATGAATTGCACCAAGATGGAAAGCAAACCAGAGCACAATTCAACAGAACTAAACAATGCAGAATTGGACATAGACAAAACCCAGGATCCAAGCACAGAAAAATGTTGGTTTCAGCATACAAAAGCAAATGTGAACTGTCAAGAAAGCAATCTCATGAGTGATCTTTGAAGGTGACGTATCAACCATCATAATTGTGACATCACGTGAACATTAATACACACAAGGAACAGTAACATGCAGCATGACTTGCTGTCACTCATAGGAATTTGATATCTGTAACCAAATGTATAAAGTTCCTGTCAGTCCACATGACTTGAGCTAACAAATCTTGCTCTGTGTGTAAAAGGCCAACATAAAATGGACAAGAACTCATAAAGTAGACGGTGATTCTTTTTTTTTTTTCTTAAATCCAGACCGAAGTTCCAGGTGTTAAAGCATAATAGATTCATCCCACTATAACCAAGCAACAGCAGCCCTCAACACCATCCATATGAGATATTCAAAGTTGACTGCAGTAATGCACGGCTGCAGTCGCTCCATGTGTTGTCATCACACATTCACACAGAGTGAAGTCGCATGGTCGATTAATCCACCAAAATGAGTGACGTTATCAGCACTTAGGCCTCCTATTTCTGTCTTGCTGACCACAGACTTGGTCTACGCAGTGGAGCAGTGGGTGGTTCATTATCATTAAAAGGCCAGCCTTGCTCTGTGTGACTAGTAAATAATAAAGATAAAGATAAAGATAAAGATTCAACTTTATTGTCATTGCACAGAGTACAAGTACTAGGACAACGAAATGCGGTCTCTGCATTTGACCCATCCTAGTGTTAGGAGCAGTGGGCTGCCATTATGTACGGCGCCCGGGGAGCAGTGTAGGTAACCAGTGTCTTGCTCAGGGACACCACGGTGGCACTTGGCCTTTCGGGGACTTGAACTGGTGACCTTCCAGTTCCCAGGCCAAGCCCCTATGGACTTTGCCACCACCGCCAAATAATGAGAGTCTTGGTAATGTAAGCCCCCAAAGTGGATGAGTAAACCCTATTCATGTGCTTGGTTTCCTCTAAAGACTGAGGCTCAAGTTAGGACAACTTGAACTTAGGTAAACAGAGAATGTTTTTAAATGCCATTTTATAATGTGTCTCTGCCGCACTATTTCTAAATGCTCTTTATGTCTTTCATTTTTGTAAAGCACTTTGAATTGCCTTGTGTTGAAAGGTGCTATATAAATAAACTTGCCTTGCCTTGAACTTAGGTAAACAGAATATAGTAAACTCGAGTATCACTCACACACATATCGATACAGGAAACAAATATTTTTATGATCATTTCACTACAGTATCTGATTTTGGCAGCAAGGCATTCTCTCGAGGAAATAAAAGTGTTGCTAAAACGTATAGGGACAATGTTCATTTCAGCAGTATAAATACTGAGTAAGCAGATTATGAAAAATGAGTCCCATTTCTACCCTGAATCAGTGTGCTTGCCAAAAGCTTCAAAGACTATAGGGCAACATTTCCCTTTTGTATTCATATGCAAAATGGTCTACAGATTTTCATAACACTCATTTGACTGAAGGATTTGTATAAATCGAGTCGTGGTTTGGATTCATTTTTGTGTAACATGCAAACTCAAGAAAACAGACGCTTAATTGCAGATAAAATATTGTTCGCTTGGGGACAAATTATGCTTTAACAAATGCTGTATGTAAACACCGGTGAGACTGCTGTAAATTATGGCCGATAATTATATAATAACATGTATTTTTTTTATAGCAAAAGACAAAGTGTATAGTCCTCCCATTCAGGGTAAAATTCTGGAGTTCTGTGTTTTAGTCGATTTAGCATGAATGATCAAGATCTACAAATGACCTCCCTGGCAGTGAACAGTTATTTCCACTGTATTTCTTACTTCAGTCTAGCTGACTAAGACACAACTAATTGGATTGTAGTCTCAGAATGTAAATATACCTTTTCTAAATGTGGGTACAGCCACAGCAGAGTGTATTAGTAACCTTTGCCATGATTATCAATAATGTATTCATGAAGTTAATGAATCCCCCACCGACCCTGCAGACCCCGGTTCATTTCCAAACAGTGGTGACATATTTGGCGGCAGGAAGCACTCTGGATTTAATCCATTCCACGTAACACTTCATCAGAGCTGCTGAAATTAGAGTCGCAGCTATGGGATCGCTCCAGTGATACACAGGATATAAATTGCCTCGCTGTATCTTTGTCATGTTCCACATAATTAAACTGCCAATGCCCTTCACAGCATTATTAACAAATATGAATAGATTTCTTGTAAATTAAAAAACGTCAGTATATTTACTTCATTTTAACACTGCGAGCAATTTGATGTAATTTGTGTTGCAATTAGGGGGCTGAGAAGTTACACACATGATGAGATTAACACAAACATTTAACAGACTGTCTATAACACGCAAATATCAACATGATTAACTAAAGCGCAGTGCAAATAAACACAATGAGAAATTAGGAAAATATATGTAGACTAAAGGATGTAAACAAGCATAATGGCTAAAGCTTGACGACCATTCATATTAACATAAAAAATAAAGTCACATGACATACACACACATTACACTGAAACAAATCAGGTACTGCACTTATAGTCAGCAAGTGTTTGAGGTATTTGTACTTTACTTGGAGGTTTCAATTATATATTACTTTATAGTTCCACTTATATATTGTACTCCATTAGATAATCTTAACAGCTTTTAGTCTCCTTGTAAATTCCAAAACATACGTGCAGTTTAAACTTTATGCTGTAGCTTAAAGTACCAAGCAGTACATAAAGTAGTTTAACGATAGCTCCGCCTTGACACATCATAAAAAGGTTGCTTGCACACGAATGAATTTAAGTGTCCTGACATCTCACAGTCCATCTCTCATGGGATAATAAGGCACCTTCACATTTGATCAATATTTGATATTTACAGTACAGTCAATCATTGACCCCTTACTGATGCTAGGTTTTCTTTCATAGCATGCTTTCACTTAATAAACCGTCAGATTTATAGATATATTTTCAAACATCATCCATTCCTACCATTAAACAATCGTTCCCAAAGTCTACATTTGGCAGGCCAGTAAGAAACCATTTTCAATTTCTCCCAGTTCACTCAGTGACAGGACTCAAATCCCAGAGCAGCATATCAACCCGTTTCAATATAATGAGGTAGTATCCCAGCTGATCGAGCACAAACAACTTATATATATATATAAGAACATCATTTTCAGTGCAGTCGATTGAGTCGTGTGAGTTGATTACTTTTATTGGGATGTATTGAAATAATCATACAAATGAAGCTAACTTGTAAAAAGTGTATAGTTGAATTACAACTTAACTTTTACTGACCACTTTTATGATAGATTAATTCATGCTAACCTCCGAATCCAAGTTCCTGATAAAAAATGTGTTATATGACTTTTTCCAGTCCTTACATTCGCTAGATCTATGAATTTCCTTCACCTCGATAGAGTACTTACTGACAGAGTTGACAGGCGAGACTCATCTTCAGGCAATTTGTCTGAGAGCCGGCAGCCTGCAATTACCTGACATCTCTCACCATCAGGGGCCACACTATTGCCTCCACGTCAATCAAAAGTCTCCAAGATGTGGAGATGATAAGACCTTGGACACACACACACACACACACACACACACACACACACACACACACAATTACTGTACACAGTGCTGTCATGTTCTGATGAGGTTCTAGCCAAGAGGACTCCATATATTAGTCACAAGAGACTGTTCTGCTCTGTTTAGCATTACTGTTCCTGGTTTGCTCCACCACTGACAGGAAGACAGCCAAGACTCATTCAGTTGGAAGAGGACTCACATGAAAAACAGGCATGACGTTAACTTCATTTGTAGTGGCGATGATGTACGCTAGAGACAAAGGCAGAGCTCACGAAGGTCTGTGTGTACATTTTAAACACATATATGAGGGATAAAGTGGGACAGAAAAAGATCTGTATCCCTGACGGGTCATGTAGCTGTATCAAAGACATCAAACTCCATCCCAACTCAGCTAATAATGTACAGCATTGTATGTGCACTTCATACAACGTTATGTTGTACCTTGTTATAAATATCGACACCTTGGAGGTCATCATTTGCAACTGCAGACTGTTGTCATTTCTTTACGACATGATCAGACAATAAACTTGCATCTGCTGTCCAGTTGAAACTCAAAGTGAGCTGAAACACATGCAGAACATTAACACATTGTTTTTTATACTAAAGGCTTTATATTTTTACAAACCCAGGGGATGTGAGTGAAGTGCACCATGGCCAGTGCATCGGGGGGCATAACAAACACACGTGTTGTGATTTTATGGCCTAGCTCGTCAAGCACCATGAGGCGCACTTGAATACCGAAATGGCAGATTACAGGTGGTGTGTTAAAGGCTTTGGCAATCAAGGCAAACCACACTGACTACTTTCATCCTCTTCCAACACCATCATCACACATCGACAGTTTGAACATCTAGTGTGTTTCCTTGGTCATCATGCTCTCCTTGAATAATAGGGCCTGATTATATTTTTTTTCATCACAATGACCCATCCAATAATAACCTGCAGTTCAATCCCACCAAAGCGCCGTATACTATATTGAAGAAGAATTATTTGGCTTGTTGTTTTATGCTCATTAAAGTTCCTCTTTAACGGTTTCACATGGAACATAAAATAGCCTATTTTTAGCATAATTATTAACAATCAGGAACTACATCTACTTAATCTTCAAATACATTTATGGGATCAGGTGATCCACAAAGTAATTGGGGGTTTTTAAATCGCAGTTTTTTCCCTGCATAGGCACAGTTGTACCCGACTAATCTCACATCTACCTTTGTAGACGTAAATCGCAACGCTCCAGAGGGAATTATTTGTTTAAGTTTCAGTTGATGTAACCGTGTGGAACTCTTTCCAAAATACCTGCTTATTTACACTGCAGTTTAAATGTTGATTAATTATAAGGACACGTTTAAGTGCACATAAGCACCGACTTTCTTTATGGTCTGTGGTTTGACAGTGTGCGATATCACTCCAATTAGAGTCAGCAGATGAAACAGATACCTGCTGCCTTCAGATGGCTCGCCACATCAGAGGAAAGGGATTTAAAAGTTAACAGCCATGGCAGCCGCTCTGTGAGGTTGTTCTTTGGCAGCACGCTGCTGTTTGGACTGAGTAATGTTCACAATGTTGGCCATCTTAGTTTAGAGTGTTTTGGTATGCAAACATTTGCTAAAGCTAAAGCTGGGTATGTAATTAAAGATATTTGGTCTTAAAACAGGATAAAAGCTAGTCAAATGATACCGTATATAATGTGAATAATAAAACGTTAATCCTACATACATACATTCTAAAGGTTAACATTTAAAGTGTCAGTTTATAGAAAAATAACCATAAAATTAAGTAAATAATCTACTGTGAAACTCACGGACCTTTTAATCAGCTCTAAAATAAACAGGTATGCCATGAGAGGATGGTAAATTGGACAGTAGGTCCTGTTTCATACTTTAATCCCTTGATGCAGTTTTTTTAAACACACTGAAGCTGTTTCAACTCCTCTTGGCTGAGGCAGGTAAATAGCAGGTGTGGCACCCCTCAAAGTGAGAAGAGAAGATAAAGGCACATATAATCCTCCCGGTATCACTGAAATTTATGATGGATCTATTTTTAGCCATCCCCTGAGATGGAAAGCACAGGTGAACAGGTTTTTAGCACCTCTTTCCAAACTACAGTCTCTCAAACTCTCAAACTCCTTTGGTTTTTTGGAGGTGTTTTTTTTTTTCTAGGTGATTACAGGCTAAATATGGCTGGAAAAAAACCAACAAGAAGTTTTATTTAAATTATAAAAATATAAATTTTAATTTTTTGTTTTTGAGCGTCATTAAAGGGAGGCTTCATCTACACCCCTAAAAAGACCACCTATACTGTGATCTTTGATTTATTGTTTCAAACAATAAAATAATTTTGAAATGTCATACAAGACGTGCAATGACCTCAAAATGTATCTACATAGAACCCACTTAACCTTCAGTACAAGTTTGAATATGAATTTTCCACAACACTTAACCCTCGTCAATTCAATAAGCAATCAGGCTCAAGAGGAAAATTGTACGTCTGACTCAAGATTATATTTCCTCGAGTTGCTCTTCATTCTGCTTTGCCTTTTGACTTTTATTTTTTGAAACCACTTGTATGGTCTGATCTGGATTTAGGTTCTTCATCTTGCTAAGATGATTAGTTGAAAAAATGACACACACACAATTCTCACTGAAATCTAATTGAACGCTGGGTTTGAGGAAAAGTAGAGATGAAGAATTTCCTCAATGTTCTTAGGCTATAGATTATGGCAAACTCATCATCCAGACAACACAACTCCGATTAAAACAGCTGATTTAAAACAATGTCTAGCTGCGGTTTAATGTAGGAGTTGTTTTATAGCTTAATCTCATTCCAACATATTCTGTCTTAACTATGACGTTTTGTTCTCTTTACTGAGAGTCAGGTAAGACTCAGTAAGACACATTAGGATATCTTTTTGGATTCCCAAAACAGACAAAGAAAATAATGGTGGTGTAACACAAACAGATGTACTGTATATTGGGAAACATTCAGACAGTGCTGCTATTTGTTTGAAGTAATTAAATGCATAATCAATATAAGCCCTCATTCTACCAGCTTAAGTTTCCTGTCTGACAGAAAATCAAGGGAACGGCATCAACTGCTAACCTTCGAGGATTCAGTCAGTTAACGGAAAAGCCAATAAATAACTGTTCAAATGTCAGGCTAATAGGGATGTTAAAGCCCAAATCTGACATTTTGGGACCAAATGAATGAAGACTCTCTTCAATTGCATGATTAAACAAAGAAATTCCAGGCTGTTTTCCAGCTGTAAACAAACATTCTTAATGCTAACTCACCTTTTAGCAGCTTCAGAAAACAATAGACTTAGTTCCTGATAAGTGTTCATTTATTTACCTAGTATATGTCATTTGCATTTTTAGCAAGACCTGTCAATCGATTTGAAAGTAAAATAGGTTGTTATCTTGTGATTTGATAGTTTATGGGGCCATCCATGTGTTTGCATTGTGAGTGTGGATTCCTTTAAGCTCTGATACGACACGCAAATGTGATGACTCATCGGAAGTGTGGTTAAAGGTGTCCATGAGTTAAAGCCATTTCTCCAGACAGACAGGATGATGGGAAATTACAGAACCGTTGTTCGATTGTGCACCAATCACTCCTTCCCCTCTTCTCATCTCCCCCATCCATCAACCCTTCTTCCTCCCACTGTCTCTCTCTCTCTGACGTCTGCAGTCAGATACCGAGTTCTGGGATAAGATGCAGGCCGAGTGGGAAGAGCTCGCTCGAAGGAACTGGCTGACGGAAAACGAGCAGGCGCAGATTCCCTCCTCTGTCTCTCCACATGAGAAGGTCACTACCATTACACTGTTAAAATCAGCAGCCTGTGCAGGAATCTGTCTTGATGACACTGATGTAGGGATGCACAGGACTGATAGCCACTGCAGAGTAAACAATGCATGCCCATCTAGAGTTCAATTATAAATGAGTTACCAAGAATATTTAATCAGGTTTATTGTACTTTTGAATACGATATAAATACACCTGAATCATGCTCAGCTTGGAAAGGGAAAAATGATAAACCATTCACTCTATTTGTACCCGAAAGGAAGCGTTCAACAGTTTGGGAAAAACACTTAATGATCTTCCTAGCAGAATGTTAGCTGAGAAAATCGATACCACATTTAAAAAACAACATTACATACAGTATGTTCCAGTCTATGTATTGTTGGTAGACCTAAGAGGGCTGAGCATATGGTCGAGCATTATACTCTTTTATTTAAATCAGCTGAGCTTAGAAGGAAATCATAAGAGATCAGACGTCTGGGGCTCACTGATTGATCCCCATGCAGAACTAGTTCTTAAAGAACAGCCATTTCAAAGTCATCGCGCCCAGAAGCGGTCAACAACACACCAGGGTAATCACAGTTTGAAAATGCAAAGTTTAACATTTAAAGAGAACAGACAAACCCGGGGGAACTCAGCCCAGGTTTGATGTGTGGCAGAAAAGATCAATTCCTGCTGCTGGATCTTTGCCTAAATATACAACTGCACAGGACAGTTGCCCTGGTTTGAATTTGAATATGAAAGAGAGATAAACTGACAATGTCCCTATGTGTTCTTTTTTTTTTTTGCTTACAGGGTTACTACTTCCACACAGATAATCCTTATAAAGACTTGCCTAATGCATTTGATGAGGGACAAAAGAAGTCTCGAGAAGGAGACTTGCAAAACGCTGTGCTCATGCTGGAAGGAGCCGTCTTGCAGGACCCTCAAGATTCAGAGGTGAATAATTCAAACACACAAACATGTATTTTTTCCTAGTTTTACCAGGAGGCAGTGACGACATGCTTATTTACAGCAGTAAGATGGGGGCACATTAACAGCACATAAGGCCAATAAAACTGTATTAATGCAATGGTCAAGCTGACTGAGTCGTCGCGTTTTTAGTGGAACGTTTTGTCTCAATGCAACCACAATAACTGCACCTCAGTGATAGAAGCTAGAGGAGGAATGGCTCACTGACCACACAGGCTGTGTGAAGCAGATTTAGTAGGCAGCCCCCACAGGCTAGACGCTGATTGCCTGTAGAGGGCAAAAGGGTTTTTTTCTTGATAAAGAGTTGTTTACTGTAGCAAAAATAGTCAAGTTGTTCTTATTCTTGATAAGAATTTCCATTTGCCCAGTGAGCTGAATAATAGCTCATTCTGCAGGTTTTTTCTCCTTTATGTATTCTCCCCGTTTCCAAGGAGTGACCTCTTTGCAGACTGGAAGAGCAGAGCCTTCATTCAAAGTACTTTCAGAATCCCCTTGAATATACAGAAATGTGCCAGTTATTCAGAGGGGAGGATTATCCCACGGTGTATGGAACTAATACGATTCCGAAATTCATCCTAGGGCGCTTAGTGGCTTATTGCCCCACTGTGAAGACCTCTGAATCATTCAGAAATAATTTCGACCCTCATTTCGAAGCGCGGGAACAGAAAAGCATCTACTGAGATTAGCTTTAGAACAGGTTATTAAGTATGTCCTTACACACACACAAACAGAGGAGCAATCTCTTAATCTCACATTTGGATTTGAGGTTAGTTACATCATTGTCTGCCCTCTTGTGCTGATCAAGGGAAACTCCATTTGCATGTCCCTGCTGAGGCACTGGCACAAAGAACAACCGCAGCAGCCTAACACAGTGACATTCAACATTTACGGAGCTAAAACTCAACAACCAGTTCAATATTTATCTTTCAGTCAGATAGAAAATCCTTCTTTAACTATTTAGAGGATCAGTTTAAGATTTCAGCAATGCTTAAAGCAAAAATGCCAAACATTTCGTTGTTACAAATTCTCAAGTGACATTTGTGTAAATAATATATGTTATGGTTCTTGCACCTGACAAAACAAGAAATCTGAAGGTGTCACTTTGGGCTTCGGGAAACTGTGAATAAAGTTGTCAACACGATCTCGTCCCACAAACAGTCCAAAACCCAAATGAGTCTTTACCTGAATCCTCACCTACATTTTTAGAGAGATAAAACAGTATGTCAGCAAGTCATCTCTGGTTGAATAATACATGACTTTATTTTTCTCAGATGATGTAATGGGTTATTTGATTGTTTTTAAGGAGGACCCTCCAAGATAAAAACGTTTTCTTTTCTAAACTATTTTTAATCTTAATTGCATGCAGCCTTGTTGACCTGAAGAAAGTTTTAGATGTGGTGGAGTTCTGAAGGGTTAAATGCGCTGTAGCTCCTCTATGTTGACGTGTCGGAAAGACTTGCATCCCTCGCTCTGTTCTGGATAAACACTCAAAGTGCCAGACAGCTGTATCAGAGCCTCTGTAACTGTGATTCAGACCCTTGAGAATACCGTCTATGGAGCCCAGGTTTCCATATTGCTGTTTACTTTTTCCTATCTTTGTTCCCCTGTAGGCTTGGCAAGTGTTGGGTACCACACAGGCTGAAAATGAGAATGAGCAAGCAGCGATCGTCTCCCTCCAAAGGTAAGGAGAAACCACTGCATCAAATTCCCATTTAAAATCCAAAAATTGCACTCAGGCTTAGCCAAGCAGTCGGCAATTATTGCTCCATATGTTTGCACAAGTGGGACTCCGTTAATGTTAAAAGACAAAGCCCTTCATTAAGGAAATTTGCCTGAGAGGTTTCAATTAGCTTTCTAGCAGAAGTCTATTCAGCAATTAAATTATATTTATAGTCCAGAGGAAAACGGCATCACCATTTAGCAATTTTTTCACTGTATTACTTAACCAGCCGGCAATTGGGAGGAAGCAATTTTATTCTTAAAATAGAGACACCCCACATGGATGGTGATTGCAGAGAGCCACGGTATGAGTCCACAATGGGAGGTGGCCCACTTATATTCATAACACTGCTGAAGCCAGAAATGGTAGCTATCTGAGAGTGTGAACACTGACAAGAAAACTGAAAACACAGGAGACAGCCATCCAGCAAAATACAATCTTTAGGTGCAACATACAGTATACGGTCCATTCGTTTACATATAAATATAGTAATAAAATAAACTTAAATGGTATTACAAAAGAAGCCTCACTTAATCCAAAACATTCTCAGATAGTTTGCATGGTGCACATTTTAGTTTGTTCATTATGTAACAGCTCCATCTGTGAGGGGACTGTTTGGGTACGAAATGAGACTAGATGTTTAACTGGCATTAGTCCTGTTGTTGCTACACTGGCAACACTTCACTTGGCCAGCCCCATGTTATCCTGCTCTATTCAGCTTCTTTTTTTTACACTAAATATTGTCACAGAGAAGAATAAAAACATGCTGAAAATAAAAAAAATTAGCTTGGCTTTCATTTTGTTTCTGTTATTTGAAGCTTCACTCTAAATTCTTTAAAAAATGTGAGCTTTGTCTCCACAGCTCTCGACAAACAAATGTGACTGATGTGTGGATATGTTCTGTTATTTATAGGAGCCAGTAGATTCTGTACACAAACAAAAGCTGGATAACATTGTTGTCTGGTCACTCTTGGCTTGAGTAAATATGGAATCATTTTTTATAAAAATGTAATAAAATTACATCTTTGAAAGCGATGGTGGATTTTAGTGGCCTTAACCAAAGTTTATGTAATCTTCAGCAACAGCAAATCGCAATGGGGGGCAGAAATAATTTGGTTTGGCTGAGATTATGAGGGTTTTAAGGAAGTTGGCAAACAAATCTGTCTTCAATTATCTTGATGAAAGCTAAATCTTGTTTTTCGCTTCTCTTCCAGTTTTTTAACTAATCCTAGATCTTATCCCTCCCCTTTTTAATTATAGAAGTAATTATAGACTTTAGGTGAAGTTGTCAAAATGATACAATATGTGATATAACTTTTGCACCTGCTGCAAACATACTTTCCATCTCTAGCTCTGGAACAATCAGCAGGAGCTTTTTTTTTCAAATGCAAAATGTATGCAAATCATTTCACCCCAATGCTGGGAGCAGAATGCAAACTGTCCTCTGCAGGAGAGGTGCAGCTCATTCATCATGACCCAGAAATCATTAGCTTCCGCCTGATGTCCCCCTGCTTTGGCCTGTCCCAATTAATGCCTGTCAAATCTGGCGTACCGTTCAAATTCCTTTGAAGTGTACACCTTACAGCATCTCTTCTCTCCCATGCCCTCTCTCCATCCAGGTGTTTGGAGCTCCACCCAAACAACCTCACAGCCCTCATGGCTCTGGCAGTGAGCCTGACCAACACTGGTATGCGCAATGAGGCCTGTGAGACTCTGCTCCGCTGGCTGCAACACAATCCAAAGTACAAGCACCTGCTGAAGTCCAAGACCCACCTGATGGCATCCCCAAACTCCCCACGCAAGGTGTCGACTGCCAACAACGTGGGAAAACACGAAAGGTGGAGTATTTAAAGTGAATAGGTAGAAAGTTTCACAATTCTTTAGACCTGATGAGAACAAAAAAAGAGCATTTAGATGTAAAGTGAGCTATTTTTTTCTACAAACAAAGAGGACATAAACTTAACCAAGAAACAAAAACAAAACTGAATACTCCAAGGTCCTTCTGAATCAACTTTGCATTTTTCCTCATCTGTTTTTACTCCATTTAAAAGTTTAGATGCAGCACATCGCAGCTTTGCAATCTTAAGAGCGCTCACTCAGCGGCCTTAAACCACATTAATCCTTAGCTGTGTGTGTGTGTGTGTGTGTGTGTGTGTGTGTGTGTGTGTGTGTGTGTGTGTGTGTGTGTGTGTGTGTGTGTGTGTGTGTGTGTGTGTGTCTGTGTGTGTCTGTGTGTGTGTGTGTGTGTGTGTGTGTGTGTGTGTGTGTGTGTGTGTGTGTGTGTGTGTGTCCGTCCACAGTGCACTACAATCTGAGGTCAAAGAGCTCTTCCTGGAAGCAGTTCAGCAAAACTCTGAGAGCATCGACCCAGATTTGCAGACGGGGCCTCGGGGTGCTCTACAACGTTAGCGGAGAGTTCAACAAAGCTGTGGATGCTTTCAACACAGCCCTGTCAGTGCGGCCTGAGGTAGGACACACACACACACACGCAGATTGGAGTGGAGCAGTAGTTGGACAAACGCTTGTCAGAGGCATGGATGCAGATATAATCTCATTGGAAACGTCCAGCCTCAGTGAAAGCATGAAAATATATTTTTTTTATTTTCTTAAAAATATAATTTGGCAGTCATTTTATATCAGTTGCGAAAGAATAAACATAAAGTACAATTTACAGATGTTTTAAGAAATACAATTAAAATAAAATCCTTAAAAAAGGGTCAGTTCAAAACATTCAATACCAAGATAAGATAAGAAGGAACTTTATTTATCCCTGTGGGGAAATTCAGGCGTTTATAGCAGCAACAGGGTCAGAGTGAAAAACAAGACAGTACAGATTCACACAAGATAAAAAAAAAACTATTGCATGAACTAAGCTGCCATTCAGTTCATACTGGGGTCGCACTGGCAGAGATCTGATCACCAGCGTGAGCAGCTGACTGTAGACTGTGGTTGGTGAACACATGGAAAGCACTGGGTTCCCTGCAGAGACAACATGTCTGACAGCTGGTTGACTCCAGCTGGCGCTAAGCTGTGCCAGTGGTGTAAACTCTGCACCTCTCATGAAGAACTATTTATGGATGATCAGATGCTCATTCGAATATTGTTGCCAGTACATCTTAGACTTGCAGTATTCTCCCACAGCCAGTACTTCTTATTTTTCCTGATTAAACTCAAAGGATGGTGATTTGTATATCCTAACCGATGGCTGCTCATAGGAAGCTGCGTTACAGGGTGTAATGCAATGTTTCCAAGTCTTATGCTTACTGTATAAAATGATATGAATAACAATAAACTCACACTTTTGGATTTCATTGTATCTTTTAGCAAATTATTGTATTTAGTATTCTGTACGTTTCTACTAAACACAGCATGAGAATCAGTTTTTTATCACCTTGGAGGGTCAACATGCAACATCATTTCACTTACTAAGATAATTTGGCTATGGTATTTTGTTTAATTTTGTAGTGAAAGCAATAAAATATGTGCAATAATTATAAAATGCATATTATTGGATGCAACCCAAGGTTAAGGCCTCTGAGAAACACTTTAAGATCTACTATAAAAACACACAAACTCAGACACACACACACGACAAACCGTGACCTGTCACACACCAGATGTTCCCATGCAAACACATACAGCTGACATGAATCATGTTCACATTCTTAGAGCCACAAATATCAAAGGAGACCTCATGCAAACAGATGCAGTGAAGCACATCAAACTGTCTCAGCGATACGTGAAGCAGGGAGAAGCTAAATCTGGCCTCGCGAACTCTTGACTGGCACACATAGGCACTGTGAGTAGAGCAATATATAGAGCACAAACACAAGCATAGAAAACTAAAACTTGATTCTGACACATGTTTCGTACCACAAAAAAACATAATACACACACACACAGCACACGCACACGCACACACACACACACACACACACACACACACCACACACACCGCACACACACGCACAAACATTTCCCCCATCTCTGCATCTCCTTCATGCAAATCAGTCTCTGTCCTCCCAGCTCCGTCCCAGGCCGGTAAGAATATTACTCACTGTTAAATCCAACCTCACATATTTGACTTGGTAATATCTGCTCCCCTGCTGGAATAAATAGCTCTGAACACAAAGGCAGATAATTATATCCGCTGCTAGGCTTAGCCAAAGATGAAAGGCCCCTATATTGTAGCAGACCATGACCTCTGTGTGTGGTGTCTACCTGCAGGTGGGAAACAACGGCAAGGACACAGTGTGATGTAACACAGCTATCCTCAAAATACCGTTGTTAGGTTACTTCAAAGCAGGAAGCTGAATAATTCCCCAAACAATTACTTGTTGTGTGTGCATACAAAGTTAAACACAAAAAAACTGTTTCTAACACTGATTTGTCATGCTGTCTTTTCATATACAAGACTGAGTGTTAGCAGATTATTCAGCTCTATTTCACTCACACTTTTCTGTTAAACCAACTGTCATCTGCTTGATCAGGACTTTGGAGGGGGAAAGCTGGTACAACATAAGGACGTATCCCATTTGTGCTTGCGTCAGCATTGTAGTTGTCTCCCAGAAGCTTCAATAAATAGATTTGTAATACATATTAAGGAAATATTTGCCTAATGTTTATATATTTGACCATCATCATCGGACAACCTCGGACGTCTGGATGTTAATTTAACAGAAGAAAAAGATGGGAATACGTTAGCGGTAAGCTTGTAGACCTCCAATTAACACTGAAGGAATGCAATGACTGCAGAGGTGGTGGAGACAAGAACTCCCATGATTCCACCTCACAACACCACTACTCTGTCTTTTGTAACAGTGTTTCCCTAGTTGCAGAAATGTACTTTTATTATTTATGTAATAAGATAACTGAAGAGGTGTTGCTGAAGAGTTTTCAAATGAAGTTATCTCAAAACAAATCTCTCATCTTCACCCTCTGACATTGCTTATCCATCAACCAACCCTACCACTCGCCTTTCATCCAGGACTACTTGTTATGGAACCGCCTGGGGGCCACACTGGCAAACGGGGACCGGAGTCAGGAGGCGGTGGAGGCTTACACGCGGGCACTAGAGCTGCAACCGGGGTTCATCAGGTCCCGCTACAACCTGGGCATCAGCTGTATTAATCTGGGGGCACACCGGTGAGTGACCTGGGACTATGAGAGAGTGGGACAAAGCTCCAACAACTTTTTGATGCAGTGAAGTAGACGGTATCACCTCTGAAAAGTGAAAATGGTACTCCCAGCCATTTAAGACAATACACAATCTATGGCTGAATAATTCATCAAAATGTATTTGCGATTGCTTAATGGACTATTGCTACATCCAAATAAATATCATCCTTACGTAAGTATGGTCCACAAATGGTATTCTACAGATTTAAGGAAAAATCTGGTTTGGGACAGATCAACACACATAATAATTTTGATATATTTTCAAATGAAAAGAAAAAATACATTAAAATGATTATTCCCTCCAAAGCATGAATAATGTTTATGCTAACCATACGTTATTGCAATCAATGTTTATTTGATGAATCTTTCAGTCAATCTCGTGAAACGAAATGAATAAACATAAACTCAATCCACCTGGTATGCATCAGTGGTCCTTTCAATTATGCAGTAGTAAATATACACGTATTTAAATTAAGGCTACGAATATCGATTAACCTTCCTAATTGACAAAAGCACACAATAAATTCAATTTATATTCAGTGTTCTGATGAGCAGATGACAATCAGCAAGCTTAGTGTTACAGCATTTCCTTTCAGTGATACTTCTAGTAATAAAGGCTTGGCTGTTTTGTTTTTGGTTTTTTTTTTATTGGGGAGATATTTGTGTGACAAGCCTGTTTACTATACATGATAAAGCAGATAGGACATAAAAACAATTGTGTGAATTGGCAAAAATATTTAACACCAGGAAATAGTCCGCACAATTCCCAAGCATGGGTATTTACCTTATCATGTATCACAACTAGCTCCCTTAATAAAAAACATCACAGTCTGCCAGAAAACAAGCCACCTAACTTCAATACAAAACATACAGTTCAAACAAAGCAGCAGATACGACGAGTATGATGCTTAGTAACCAAGTCATAGCCATGTCCCAACATTAAAACTAGCAAACCCACTACACAGAAAATGTCATTAAGAATGTCAGTACAACAAACAGAAAATACTTACAGTAAGCAGAGAACCTCCTCATCTCAGGGGACAACAATTCATCCTTTTTGAAAGTGTTTTCCCACCCTGGAGACGGCAAAGAGGAAAGTATAACCTTCAGAGTTGAAGAGTGGGATAAGGGTAATAACTGGAATGACTAACTGTCGAGCAGCTGCTATCTGTTTTGGGACACACACGGGATTATTCTTTCGCAAACTTTCCGGAAGCGACAAAACGGAGCAGGTGAGCTAGCTTTTAGATATAAAGAGGCAATGTCAGTAGCATTCAGTAGTTTATCAAATGATATATAATAACAACAACACTGAGCCTAAATCAGCTGTTGGTTCAACTCCTGTCAACGTTAATCTAGAGTAGTCAATTTCATCCTAAATAGCCATTACCTTTACAAAAATCACGTTTTTGTAAAAACGGCAAATTGAGTTAAACATATGAGTTGAACAATGGATGTGTGGAGTAGCAAGAGTTTATATAATCTGTTGTAGACTTCACCTTTAGGCCAGGTTGGTAACTGCATGGGGCTTCAATCTAAAAGTGCCTAAACACATATGGCAGGGGTGTCCAAACAGTTTTCACTGAGGGCCACATACAGAAAAATATACCAAAGGCTAGGCCCCTCATTCGAGGTGAGATATTTTGCCTCATAAGTTAGTGAATCAATCAAGAAAGAAAAACATCCTACATCCCAGCTCTCCATAGGGTTTCATTCATTTAATTACAAAAAGTGTTGGCAGCTCATCACTTTAAACAGTAGCTTCGGATTGCTTATAGTAAGGGGAAATGTGGAGGGTTTATTTCAACCTTCTTTTGCAAAACGTTTTTGTTTTTTTAATCAACTAAGGTAAAAAAATAAAAAAGCGTATTTGTAAACGTTTTCAACTTTAATTGACTGAATTTATTTGAAAAGTGGGTTTATTAAAAGATGAAAACTATTCTGCAATACATGTTTACATACAGTATTTAAGAAGCACAATTTAAGAAGTTTCAGTTTGGAGCCATATTCCATTATAGTTTTAAAATTAGCTGAGGGCCGATCTAAAATGGACAACGGGCCGCATTTGGTTTAAAATATATGAAAAAAACGTTTTACTAAGTGACATTTTCCATTTGGGTGTGCAGGGCCTGAGCAAGATTAACCTTTTTTAAGTTTCCAAAGCACACACAGCATGCCCTTAAAAACACTGATCCTATAATATTGTTGCTTCCCCAGAGAGGCGGCCAGAAACTTCCTGACTGCCTTGAGCCTTCAGAGGAAAAGCCGGAGTCGCCAGCAGTCCCATCAGGTGATGTCTGGAAACATCTGGGCTGCTCTGAGGATAGCTTTATCCATGATGGACCAGCCCGAACTCTTCCAGGCTGCAAATATTGGTGACCTGGATCTTCTCATGCGGGCATTCAACCTAGACGTTTGAGGAATGGGAAGTAGTGACAATAGCATCGCCCCCTTCACTTACTAGCCAAAAGCCCAAAGTGCACACGTCAGATATCGGATCTGTATTAGTGAGCGTGTTTTTTTATGCACGTCAAAACTAACTGCAGTCGTCAAAGCTGTCATTTCTTTTGCCCAAGTTCTTCAGAGCAGTTCTGCGGACAGGTCCTTCCAAGAGCTTGAAGTGACTGCTTTGTGGTGGATTTGCACTGCAATTTGTGATTTCCCTGAAGAGCACAAGGACGGGCAAAGACTGTTAGAGCAATGCCTTAGAGAACACATCAATTAAAAACTGACTCATCCAGTGGAACAGAGCTGAGCCAGGAGTGGGAAGACAGACATTTTGAGAAGCTCACACAGGAACCCTCACACATGTTTGCAGAGAAAGGATGAGGTTTTGAGAAATAAAAAAAAAAGGATTTGTTATCCAATTACTTTCAAAGACTCAAGAATGTCTCCACCTACTGAAGTATGGATTTAGTGGGCAAGTGATAAAGACTGCACCGTCTGACCTGAAGCTATAAATGCTGTTCCTTGCTTGTTTTCATCCTCTTTCAATGGAGAATAATGATACTGCATGAATAAGCATTTTCATAAATGGATTCTTGTTCAAAATTAACATACCTTTAGAAGTTTTCCCTTTGCACTTCAGACTAACAGATTCCAGATAACAACTTCCTCAACCTTAGTGAGGATGTAAAGCCTTACTCAAATGCATGCGAACAACAATATTTATTTATACTATTATTATGGCAACACAAAAAGAGAAGCCATTTTAGACTGGTTTTAATTTCTTTAAATAAATGCCATCTTATGCACTTGAAAGCTTATGAGCCATTAGTTTTGGATTGGTTGTATTTTTTGTGTTTGATTTGGCTCCTAGCTTCTCTTTGTTCCCTTTAAGCTGACTAGCTAGAGAAATATACACAAACCCAGGGCAACATTGGTCTGTAAAACATCCCCTTTCAAACTTTTTCATGTGAACAAATGTTTTTACAGGTCTAAAAATATCTCTTTAATCTTCTGGTATTGCTTAAGTAGAACTCACATGTTATGTATCATACTCCCATTTTATTTCATAATACTGTACTAATTTCGATACAGTATAATTCAATTACATGCAGTTGATGTGAAGCTGCAAGCTAAGACCTTTATAGACTTTGGGTATTTCACAAAGCACTCATCGTGTGTCTTTACTGTTCCTCCACAGGCAGTGAAGCCCATACATTGAATTACATTTGTCTGCCTCATGCATGATATCAATATTTATGTTAGCTTTGGCAGAATGCCTCGCATATCTAAAAAGCTATTTGTTTTACCATCTGCAAACTTCATTTCCCATGAAAACATTACGTTATCGTGCATCCACAAAGCACGTGATCGTACTGAGCCTGTTACTCTATATAATTCCTCTACACCATCACAGGAGCAAAGCTTTTAAACATGTTCTTTATGGCTCCTCTAGCATCACTGTTGCTGTTTCTAAAGTCAGTCTGTGAGGTGAACGTCTTATTTCTTGCCGGGCATCAGAGTAAATGATAGATATCTGCTTTTCTGCATGATTCAGCATCTTGTTTAACAGGCTTGTCAACAGTCTGGGAGTGCTATAGAAAGAAGGTTTTTATTCTCCGATCCTATGCAAAAGGCCATGTTTTATGTTGCCATTCTGTATTGTTGTTTTGTTGCTGTCTGCCTCGGTGAACCAAAAGGAAAGCGGCGATTCTGTGCTTTTAAAGAACGCTATCAGGGGGAACCAGAGACCAGTCCGGGAGCGATTCATCTTCCAAACTGTACAGCTTTGATGTCATGGTCTGTATGAGAACCAGTGTTTCATTAGGGAGCTTGTGGATAAACAAAAAAAAAAAAACTGTTCTTTTTCAAGAGAGAAACATGGTCAGTGATTTAGAAAAACAGATACACACAAACAGCATCCACCCAAAATGAAGCCGTCATGTTTTATAACTCTGCCATGCACTGATATGACCTTGCACCCGTTGAACTCACTGAAGTACATCAAGCTTTGCTATCAGATGTTTTATTACGCAAGCGGCTGTATATGTGCTCTTTGAAGCTCATCTTAGATCTGCTTTAAAACGAAAACTCCCTTTTTTTAAGTGCAAAATTAGCAAGCTGTAACTGTTGTCAGACCAATGACATTAATATGTTATGCACTCATTCATTGAAACAGATGATTTAACATCAGATTCTTAAAAGAAATGTTGGCAGGGAATCTCTGTGGCCGACCACATGATGTTTAATAGATCAAGGAGGCGGAGGAGCCCAGTGAGACGCAGCACATATGTGCATGCCAGTAACAATCTGCGTCAGAGGGGGTGGGGGGGGCTGACAGTGGACTGCACAATTGAAAAGGAAATGAGGCCAAAGCAGAAGTGCACGCCCAAATGTATTGAATTATTATTATGATCAAATAATTGGCAGTATATGTTTTTTACATAAATATTTTGGGTATTAGTCCACCAGTGCTATCCTATTGAATATTTCCCTAATCATTAAATGACTAAAATGATGTTTTTACCATGCTAGCAGTACTGTTTTGAAGATGGAACTGTGAGTCTCTTCAGACAGAAATTTCTCGTTTTGATGGATCGCTGTGACATTCATGTTTGGCAGAGGATGACTCTTTCTGACCTTTGTGATCCCGACTTTAAAAAAAAAATCATTAATCACCATCAGTTCAAATTGTTCATGTATCTAATACTTGAGTAATTTACTATAATTTTTACATTCAAGACCAATTATCTGCCATACTTTTAACAGTCTCATTAGCCTCAGTTGCGCTTTGTGATTACAGCTAAAGAGCAACTGTGCATACCCAAACTAAGATAGTGGCTTTGATATACAGTACAGTATGAATGCCAACCGTAAGCATGATAGCTTTTACGTTATGAACAGTCATGTACAGCCTCACAGAGCAGGCTGTAGACTCTTTCTTGCATCTATTTTACAGCTGCACAGCTACCTTTAGCTTATTTTAGTGGTAGAGGGCTCCCAATGTACATCTGCGTCAGCCAGGTGTTTTCTTCTGTTGAAATCCACCTGCTTCTTATGTTGGACGTGCTAACAGTGCAGACTAAAAGCACTCTGGCCAGCAATGTGAGCAATGTCCTCATGTTTGTTTATTTTGTATCAAGTCTCAGCATCTAAAGTTTTCCTAAACTATAAACTCAATGTATTTGTAAAAGTTCCCTAAGAGATTGCTAATAGTCATGGGGGGTATTCTTTAGGTGAGCATCCCTCCATTTTTAAAAAGAAAACCTCCTGTCTCTCGTCCAAGGTTCATTCGTGTCAGCAGTGATCTATAGAAACTCATAAACATGATGTCTGGTAAGTTGTGCTTTCTAAATCAACTCTAAATTTCTTATGTGGTTGTAGTCCTCTGTCTTTTGCATTTTAAGATACTGTAGTCGTGTTAAAATGAGAAACTTATTTTTTTAAAGAAACTTTAAATTGCAAGCGTGAAACCTAAACTTCTACCGTGTACATTATACTGCAGCACATTGAGATGGGATGCCTGGTGACCGTTTCCTTTTTGTAGAACCTACCTATTGTACCTTCTCAGGTGAACTGACCTAGCGTAACGCATGCTCTGAGGAACAGATCGAGGTTGATCGCATGCTAGATCCTTTCCATGAACTGTATTTTCATTGGTATGCACGAAATACATGGAAGTGCTTGCTTTCCCTCCCACTAACGTAGGAAAATATATCATAAGGTGTCCTTGCAATATTTCTACGATGCACTTTTTAAATCTGCAACCTTGAAGAAAAGTGATGTACATATTCAGTATATATTCTACACGAGGCTTTTTCCTGCATAGAATGCGTGAGTGTGCAAGGCTCAAGAAGAGTTAGTCTTAATATTTACCAAACATGACGATTCTTGAGCTTGAATATTGGTACATTGCTACCACTCGCTTGTCATAGTTATATTCTGTAAAACCTTTTTACAAGTGGCTTCTACAAGTTACAAATGTACTGGTAACACTTTCAATGACCCCAGCCAACAGTGTCAGTTCTTACGTGCTTTTTAGTTTTGAAAAAAACGTTTTCAAACTTAAAATGACATCAATAAATAATTAGGAACACATTCATAAAGCTACTGTACGTTATTAAAAACATTTTCCCTTCATTAATTCTAGTTATAACATGTATTTTTTAAATATCTTGATCAACTTTATTAATGTCATAAATATATCTATTTATTAGATAAGATATACCTTGTGAAATTAATTGGAAAAAATTCGAAATAAATACAGTGTTGACCATAAACTCATCTTGTTATGAATTTTGAAAAGAACTAAGTGTAATAGAGGTCACATATTTTTTTTGCAGCCTGTATGTATTACTTTGAGCACCTACCACTTTTGAGGACCTGAAGACCTGCAGAAAGTCTTCAATGTTGAACACTTCTTCAAAAAGAAAGAAGCATTTTCTGTTGCTTTGTGTGTGGTACGAACAATTTATATGTGTTCAGTCTTCTGGAAAAAATAGGTTTTCTGATCATTTATAAGACGATATGATGTTAACGGCGACGTTGGTTGGGGTTCACAGAGGTTATCAGTACATTGTCTGTAATGTCTTTCCTCACTCCTTTAATTCAACATGTGTACAAAGGCAGTTTGTTCTAGTTTATTTCTCGATGCATCAAATAAAATGATATTTTGATGAATGAATATAGAAATTATATACTTTATATACAATATGGATTACTTATTGAAACACCTACTATAATGCATATTACTATCCCTGTATAATCAAGAAAGCATTAGCACCTTTGAAACCTACAATATGAAAGTAAACTTTTAAAATAAACTGTTGTTATACATTCTATGTTCATGTGTCTATTTTCTCACAGAAAAAACTGGAGTTTGAGTTTCTTGATCACAGTTACAGAGGCAAAGTCTCAACAAAAGTGTAGTTTATTAAATTATCCAAACATCGTAGGTAAACAGTGCCACTGAGAATACTGTCATGACTCTATTCACATACAACTAAGCCACATTTGGATGAAAGCATACATTACAAAAGTCAACTTAAAATAATCCCATCAGGAAATCTATGTAATGAAAACTACAGAATTGGCACAAACTTGTTTGCAAAAAGGCAACAGAGTGAAAACAAATGAGGAACCTTTTTTGACATTTAGTTAAATGAAAAAAAAGACAATACAACCCACAGAAGTACCATTGTACAATCCAAATGACTAAATGTCAAAGTCTAGTGCACATGCTGACAGTGAAAAAGCATTTTTGTTAAAAATGGAACCGTTTTAACAACATAGGAAAACAAAGACCAAGCTGGAGGGAAAGCTGAAACAAACACAAATTAAATGCATTGCACAGAACACCTAAAGACATTTGTGACTATACAGTATTTCATACAGCAAGGCGGCAAGAGTATTTTCCACTGACGGTGACGAGCAGAGACACTGATTACAGAGCAGTGTGACATAACACATTTGGTTCTTGACAACGAATCAAACAAAACTTTGTATAGGGAGAACGGCAGGAACAAAAGACTAGCATAGAGAACTTTTACAATTCCCTGCTGCATGGACATTAAACACTGCAGCAGTTTATCAAAAACTATCTGACGAAAATGAGGGGTTGAGATATAATAAAACAAAAGTTCTGAAGGGAAGTACTGCCAAAATATAGACTTATAGACTCGTTTTTCATAAAGATTTTTGTGATGAGTGGTCATAGAAAGCATTAACTTAGATTGTTCAAAAACATTGTTGAAGACTATTATATCACCTCGCTAATTTCCACAGTTTCAATGTTCAAAATGACATTTGGAAATGTCTGTTCATTGTCAAATAATTGCCATCTTCTTGAATATGAGAGCTAATGACTCCAAGATTAAAAAAATGTAAAAGGCATCGACTTATGCACAGTACTGTAACATTCAAGAAGTGTATTTTCAAGCAGAACTCCCCATTAAAATATGTATCCAAAATGCAGCCATTGAATGAACAGCATTCGATGGCTGTTCAATTCAATACACCGCATGCCATGGTCACCAAACTGTGTTTGTCCCATGAGACAAAATACCAACAATGCCTTTTTTTTAGATGCAACAAGTAAAACAAGATTAAGCCAGAGGCCGCATTTCACAAATAATCACACAATATCTGCATTGAATCTGTCCGGCACTCGGAGTATATAAAGAAGATGAGTATCGTGTATATGGATAATCCAGCATGAGGTTATTTGTAAAGACCAAACGGTTGAGTTTCAGCTGAACAGGAGGTTTTGGTTGCTGTGAGCACCATCGAGTCATACATTCAGCACTGCACCACAGCTCTACCACAGTAAATTTGGTTGTAATTGCATATATCGCTTTAGATGTGATGACAATTCAGATGCATATTTAAGTCAACCAGTGAAAAGTGGCAACAGGTGAGGAAAACATTCATTTTAACGTTTGTGTCACAGGTTGAATCTGTCAGTGATAAAAGAATACACTGGTGCAGCTGAGAGTTTTTCTAACATCTTGTAATTTGGGCAAACTAATAAACAACGTTTCAAGCACTGATGTGGATCTTACAACAAAAAAAAGCACAGCATTGCATAACTGAAGTTTAGATTTGAATTATCACATATAATTGCTTTTAGCTGATTCTTGAAAGAAAACTTCTGCAAAATATGAACTTGTTTTAACCAAAAAGTGCTTTCAGCTCTTAACCAGTATTAGAATGGAAAAACTTGTATGTAATCTCTCAGGAGAGGTAAGGGCAGGGTACAGCCATTTTTTAACCACTAGCAATGTATTGTACCGTCTAATGACACTTGTTCACGGCCGTCTTAGTGCTCTACAGTCTGAGCATTCACTCTGTTGGTAATTTCTTTCAGTATCCGACCAAAAGATTTGAATTCCTTTCAATTTCCTAGGGATGAAAGACATTGAAAAAGGCAAAGCCACTGGCAGCAGAATTTCTTGTTTGTTGTTGCAGTTTCAGAGCATTTCAGGGCTGGCAGTGAAGCCATTTCAATATACATTTATAAAATGTACCACTTTGAAAATACTGGCACTGTAGCTAAAGGCATAGGAACAATGGTATTTGATATGTGACGTTATTCTATGTAGAGAAGTGGAAATTGCACAACCCTCTGCACCTATACTGTCAAGAAAATGTATTTTCTTTAACATACACACTGAATATACACATTCAAAGCATAACAAAACACAAATGCACAAAAAGCACATTGCTTTCCCATTCTGAGTGGGGTTCCTGGTTGCTCCGGCATGACATCACGGTAAGGCGAGCAGCTGGTCTTGTGAGGTCCATCGTTTTCACGGCGGCTGTTACTAAAGTTGCCTGCCAGTCTTCGGGGGGGAAAGACCGCGGTTCTTTGAAAGGTTGCATGGTGGAGGGGGGTTACGGGGGGCAGTAACTTTAGTTTAACTGATTGACAGTCGATGGTAAAAGTAGATGTAGCCCAAGTCTTTTGGAGGCCTTTCTGACAAACACACTTTGTGGTCGTTGTAGATCACCCACCTTCAGGAAGAAAGAGCATTTGTGGAGTGTGAAAAAACAAGTGTCACTTCTCTCAAAGCTAGGGGGACAGAAAATCAAAACAATACACTGCCCCTGTATGTTATTTTTGGTGGCATAAAGTTAATAATAAAACTGGTATGACCATTGAAATTCTTTAGAGATGTATTTCCTGATGGAAACACATTAAGGTAATTAAAAACACACTAACTGGAAAGCCCCTCAACGTGATCAACAAAGTGCTTTGAGTTTCTGTACCAGTGTGAATTTAATGAATATAAAGTAGAGAAAATGTGTTTCACTTACCTTCCTTCCTTCTTGATGTGACAAACATAATGTCCAGACATTGTGGATGCTCCCATGTGACTGATGAAAGCGAAGAGCTCATAACCTGAAAAGAGGAACATGAAAAAAAGTTTAAAAATTAAAAGTATTTCTTGTACTTAAACCATCTGTACAACCACTTTATTAAAAATAGTGTCAGGAGGACAGGTAAACTCCAGATACCCTCAGGGTTAAAGGGCGCAGTTGCATGGGCAGCATCAAAATAATCAAAAAGTTAAAACATTCAGGTCATTTTATAATGATATAAATGGTTCAATTTAGCAGATTTTCCAGAAAAGGGCATGTTTTATTATTTTGTTTCTGTTGCCAAGCATCTTGTTAGGACAGTTCATGAAGTACGAAAAGCTTAAAAAAGCCAGTATGTCATTAATAAAATATGATTATAATTTTCACCAATTTCTCGCTGTAATTATTAAAACCATTGATATGCAAGTGTGTAGATACATTATTACATTGAACACATTTTCTTTATGAAGAGTGTTAACAGTGTTTCTGTGCCTCAGTCTGTCAGATGGTGTCAGTGCCGTGTAGCACGACAGTAGACTTTGTACCAGCATCACACATTAATTGGATTGGAATGGAAAACTGGCCGCGGTTATGAAACATCCAGGAGAAATTAAAAGTCAGGAGCTAGAAAATGCCCTCTCACACCTTTTTTTGGACCCTAACCCCATTTTAATTTCATCATAATGCAGGTCTCTGTCTTGTAAGTGAATATGCTCAACGCTTCTGCTAGATGTCTGCCCCAAATACCAAGCTAACTATTAAACTCTTTTTGTACCTATAATAAGATTATTTTGAGTCTACACCAACAAAGGATGCTCAAAGTAAACCTCACCCTTAGATAAGAATCAATAACAAATAAAGTCAAGACAGCAGCTTCAATCAGAGTCACTCACGTCCCGGTCCGTCTTTGACCCGTGGGCCTGCTGCGTCTCTGTCTGGGGACATCGTGGAGTTGCTGTGTGAGTTGGCGTTGGAGAAGGCGTTGTCGTTGGGCTCCGTGTCAGGCCATGTCTGAAAGGACATCACTCTCCTCCTCCTCAGGGTGGGTGAAGATCCAGTCGAGTGCTCGCTCGAGGTTATTATTCTGAAAGAACAATTGCCAAATTTACCTTATGAGCTTATTGTAATTCAAAAGAAACATTGCTACAGTACACACACACTCTTTCAGATATGTCAGCGTCACTCAAGTTCATGTTTTAACCAAAATCATATAAAATAAATAAGATAAATAATCATAACGGAAATGTATCCTTATATAAAAGACGGTTTATCTTTGTGAATTATTGTAATTCAAATTGCTACAATACATAAACACACACACACTTTCAGATATGTCAGCATCACTAGGTTTTCACCGGTTCAGAAAGCCTTTACATTCATAGTTATAAACATGGACTGTAAGAGGAAGTTGTGTTTTCCTGGGAATGTCCTACATAAAAAACGATGATACTGTGAAAACTAAAAAAGCTAGTAACAAACAATATTAGCACATAATGTATTAGACAGCATATGAGAAACGAAAGAGAAGTTAATATTCTTGTTATCCATCTTTCATTCTCTCGCTGATGTATCTTAAAGTAGCTAATAAAAAAAAAGGCAACAATGAACATGAGAAATCATTTAGTAGGGAGGTGGCAGGTATTCATCCGCGCTTAATTCCCCCTGAGGTCTTTTGCTTTTAATCCAAAATAGAGGTGTGATTCCTGGAGAATGTGGCAAATGAAGCTTCAAGGTTTTTTTTTCTCTCTCCCAGTCAAGTCACTAAGGTTGAAAAAAAGTTCCTCCTCCTAAATTTGGACTTATATTTCACACCTCCACCTTCCTCGTGAGAAATATATGTTCTGTATTTTTGTGGAAGGCAGTGAGTTTGGTGTTATTGGGGATAGTAAACAAGGAAGCCTGGTGTCTATTTCTGCGCCTTAATAACAGTCTGCTGTGGTGGTTTTGCTGAAGGGGCAGTTTGGAATATAAAGCATGAAACACGAGAATCAGGGGCCATTTCAAAACGGGCAATAATGCATTCGCTGCAGCTGCATTTCCTTTGATGCACACACAAAAACTTTAAAATTAACTAATGAGATGTGATGATGAAATGCCTCGACCTGTCTTGGCAGATCCTGTTTCAAAGGGATGCATTAGCGTCCATATGCTGATGGGACTATTTGTAAACACCATGTAGAGCAGACGACTTTAATCCCCTTGGACATGTAAGACATATTCAATTAACGAGGCCAGCCAAGTTCATTTATGACTGACAGATCTTGGTCTTTATCATCTTGACTTCTCTTTAAACAACACCTCACTTGATGCCAACCCATTTCCTTGTCCCGAACTGGTGACACTTTTTGTTTGTATTGCCCGGGACGTTCCTAGTCCTTCTGTGGTGTCTGTCAGGCGGTCGTTGCCTTTGTGTTTCTGCACTTGTCTTTCTCTGTGGGTGGTTCTCTGTCCACAGAATTTATCTTAACTCGCTCTTTTTCTTCCATATAACTCTTAACTGTCTCTGTGAGTCATAGACTAAGGAATGAGCTCTACCTACAGGAGTCTGACTCTCTGGAAGTGCTGTCTACTTTGTGAGCTGATGCATGCTGACCGTCACAGCATAATAGCTCCCCTCCCTGTTCAGGTCATTTGAAACAAATCGGTGTTACCACAAATTATAGCATAACACGGATAAGACCGGAGGTGTTTGCAGCAGTGAAATGCTGGAACTCATAAACTCATTTTGATGAACAAACTACTCTGGGGATTAGGTCTCATTCTAATTATCTGGCACAAACTTATGAGAAAGAATATGCCTGGAAAAGATGTTTTGATGCCAGATTTTTACAAAGTGCAATCAGAGTGGGCAGAAGACTGACCGTGGCTTTGAGTGCCTGGATGCTGTGAGTGCGCGGGAAGCCCATCGAAGTGAGGATGGCGATGCTCTCCTCAGGGGGCGAGTTTCCCAGCGGGGTGGCGCCCATGGGGCTGTCGCTGATGGAGGGACCGAGATCTATCATGGAGGGCAGTGTGAGAGGTTCTGCAAAGTCTGAGAAAATACAGAGAGAGAGAGAGAGAGAGAGAGAGAGAGAGAGAGAGAGAGAGAGAGAGAGAGAGAGAGAGAGAGGGACAGAATAATAAAGGGGATGCTGTAGTTAGTCCATTTATTAAACTCAATATGTGAATATATTTGTTTTGGGGGTCAGAGTTCCAGATTTTAGACTTCTTTCTGCTTCTTTCCTTTGACAATTTAACCCTTGTGTGGTGTTCGGGTCTGTGGGACCCGTTTTCATTTTTTATTAAAAGAAAAATTATACAATTAATACATTTTTCAAACTCAGACTCACTGGCTTTGGCTCATTTTCTGTGAAGAACATATATCAGAATACATTTTTAATGACCACACACTGTACACCCCCCCTACACATTTCTAGGGGGGTACATATAAGAGGTCCGGGTCCACTGGACCCAGGGCTAATAGAAGAAAAAAATCAAGGAATGACAGTTGTCCTGGACATGTCTCAGGGACTCAGTGGACACAACATCACATGCGACAATTTTTTTACCTCGCACAAGCTGGGACAGGAGCTCCTAAAGAGGAAGCTGACCATGGTGGGAACAATACGGAAAAACAAGTCAGAGCTCCCACCCCAACTGCTGACTTCAAAGAACAGTCCTGTCAAGTCTTCCAAGTTTGCCTACACGGCTGACACATCCCTGGTATCCTATGTGCCAAAGAAAGGCAGGAATGTGGTACTCATGAGTACACTGCACGGGGATGGAAGAATCTGTGACCAGGAACATCACAAACCAGAGATCATCATGGATTATAATGCCACAAAAGGAGGGGTAGACAACATGGACAAGCTGGTGACGGCCTACAGCTGCAAACGGAGGACTCGCTGGCCACTGGTGATATTCTTTGACATGTTGGACATCTCAGCAAACAACGCCTTTGTCATTTGGATGGCACTGAACCCAGAGTGGAACAGAGGGAAGCTCCAGAAGAGCATCTGTTGAGTATTTTAACATAAAAGTGCTTGATTGTGAGGCATTAAAAACCACAAAATGCTACGGGTCCACCAGACCCACAAACACTGGCTGAGTAACAACAATATGAACACCACACAAGGGTTGAGTAACAATCTCACAGTAAAGTACAGAAGTGCAATTTCATGTCAAAAAGTAACACATTTATTTTCTACTTTAGAAAGTAAAGGGAAGCTTATAAATCAATATCTCTGACCATAGATGATCATGGGGGTATTAGTCACTCACAAGACATCTGGAAAGCTGAAAGACACATGTCTGACATTAATAAAAGAAGCAATACTGTATTCTTAAAAACGATTCAGGAATCCTCCTCCTCATTTGAGCACTGACAAGCTATTTGTTAACATTCATAATCTCTTCATAAAATATATTTGAGAATACCTTTTTTTTCAAAGTGTTCAAAAGAGCTGCAATGTGTTGTGCTCTTTCAACAGATCGAAGGAAAGTGAACCTGGGATCAAGGACACTCCTGCTGTATTTACTTGACTGTTGGTCATAAACAGAGCTTTAATCATCCCACTTGCCATAAACTAAAATGTGAAGGCACTTATCTTCCACTCCGGTCTCCATCTCAGCCTCCTTCTCCTTTCAATTACCAGTATTATAGTTAGTTATGATATGGGAAGAAAGCTCTTGTGCAGGCAGAGAAATAACAAACAAAATTAAAAGTTAAACTTTTGCTCAAGTTCATGTTTTTTACCAAAATCACAGAAAATAAATACGATAAATAAGCTTAATAATTCCTGCTTTGGAAATGCATCCTTATATGAAGAAAGTTTTCTTTGTGAATGCAGCACTCTTTGGTTCACCTCAGTCAAAGAGAAATCATCTAAAAATGATAAAGTGAGAACTGTACCATTTTACTGAGGTTATTGAGCTTGAATGCAGCCCATTCTGCAGATCCATTAGGCCCGTTTAAAAACTAACAGGCAGAGTTAGTGCTGCTCTAAGGGCTGCTCTAATTCCTCTCCACTGTAGAGGCCCTTTACAGTCAACCTGGGAAATAAAAGTGACACGAGTCGACGCCTTTGGGAGCGTCTCTGCTGCTGAGAGGCTCTACAAGAGACAAAGTCAGCTCCTAAAAACTTTTTGGGTGATAATCTCACACACACACACACACACACACACACACACACACACACACACACACACACACACACACACACACACACACACACACACACACACACACACACACACACACACACACACACACACACACACACACACACACACACACACACACACACACACACACACACACACACACTACACAAAGGAATGCAAAGTCTGACACTTGCAAAAACAACTTAACCGTAACGGTAGAAGGGGGATATATGACATAATATCTCACTTTGAATTACCCTTGGGCTTAAAAGGTCCCATACAAATAAACATGCCTTGGCTTTCTATACTTTCTGCAGAAATGTTTTTGGCAGGTTTGCATAAACATGGCCTTTTGCAGAGAAAAAAAAATGCAACACAAGCTTTACATGAGCTGACTGGCTTTCAGAACCAATCTTATTCTTGGCCGACCATTGTGTTACTTTGTGAAGCAGCATGTCCATGTCTTTCCCTCATTTATTGTCCATATCTCATCCCCTTGGACGTCTGTAGACTCAAAGGTGATAATGAAATTGTGTCTCTTTCAGTGCAGCTGCTGTTCTTGTTCTTGGGTATTTTTGGGTCGCGGATACTTTTTTTACCCCTCCACACCAACTTAACACGCGCTCATACACATCCTATTTTTTGACATCACTATTTGGTCCGGAATGTTTTTAACTATTACACCCTTACCATGAATTTGTACATTAGTTACTTCCAGACTTCTTTAAAGGCAGAGTGGCACCATATTTTTAGAGTCGATTAAGTGGTGTGACTACAATATTATTCCAGACATCAGCAGACAATAGATCCATAACTGTAGCCTGATACAGTTATAACTGTGTTAAGCCATCAAAACCCCCCAAGTTACATTCAGTGGTTGAGGTTAGCAATGCAGCAACTTAAGCTCAGATATGTGCTCCCAAAGAACACTACCGACCTTTCCGAATCACACCAACACTTGGCTCTAAACTCTGGAGGGATCATCTTTATTGTTGTCTGTAAACACATCACATTGTAATCTGAAGCAAAGGGCAAGTGTGTAGTACTCAGGGCGTAGAAATTGAATACAACATGATTTCAAGTTTAAGTTGAGAATGGGCCCTTCATATCTTCAAATCTACGTAGCCTAGCTCAGAAAGGACAAACCAAACACTGGCTCTAGAGAGGACCTTTCACATCACATTACCTGAAGGCTACCCTAAATCTCAGAGATGCTTGTGAAACTGCAAGTTCCTGAAATATAGCACAGCAGTTATTAGGTTTTACTCTCGGGGGCTCGTTATCGCGGTTTTGTAAAGGGACGGGATGAACAGTTTTGAGTTGGTTGCAATCTGTAACCACAATGCTACTGTAGATGCCGCCCCAAAACAATCCTACTACTTAGAAATTGTGGACTTTTGTTTCATTTGTGCTTTTTTTGGTGTGACTTTCTACATCTCTAGATTTGTGTGATCTTGTATTCATAACATTTTGCCTGTTTCTAACCCCAAGATACAGAGCAACAAACTGAGACAAAGAGCCTTGTCTACTGATGCATAAAATATGTTCAAATATCTTTTCACTATACAAGCCAACCAGTTCATGGCGTCCTACACCTGAAGATTGGATTTCGGTTCAGTTCGTTTTCCTGCTTCCAGTAAAACTATTCTTTTGCTGCAGTTTTATTGGTTTAGGTTATGCACTCCTATGTGCCTTTTAACCAATATGCTGATAAAGGCTTTGAAATAAAAAATATAAACATCTGTGTCTGCGGATCTCTCGATACTTATGTCTCATTTGAATGCAGAGAGTCTCCTTACCGGGCTCCTCCATGTGGGCTATGATCCAGTTGAAGGCCATCTCGGGACCCATATTGCCCGTGTAGTAGACCGCCTTCCTACACGCCTCCACCGGGAAGCCCATCTCTGCCAGCTGCATTGCTGCCGCCTCATCTATTTCTGGAGCTGGGGACACGACAAACTGACATGAATAACTAAAAACAAAGCAGTTGCTGATTCAACATCGCCGTTCATCTTCCAGTTTCAACAACCAACAGATCAGCGATGGCTCTCTCTTTGGGCCTCATTAAACATAGATACCAGAGGAGAATCAGCCCTGGGGACTTTTTTTTATTGAGGGGTTATTTATCAGTAGGAGATATTAGTTTGTCTGAAGCAAACAAAGCCGTGTAGAAAAGTAAAGTTTGTGTGGAAGTAGAGAGCAGCTGCAGCACCTGCTCGAGTACATGTGGTCTGAGGTTTAGCTACATAGCATTCATCAGCATTACTTGGTGCCCAAAATACATTTCAACATGGCTATACATCTTTTAGGAACATTGCCTATTCAGATACAAAGTAGCAGGTATAGGGAAATGAAATACTCACAGTCTGCAGAGCCCATGGAGTTATCTGAAACAGAAGTGAAAACTTATTTCAGGAGATTGCAGATTATAGACATTATTCAGTCAGCCAAAAGAGCGATGAAGACTCTGAAAAGGACAACTGATTTAGTCGATCAAACTGAGGGAAGGGGTGGACTAAAACTTAAAATGCAACTCTCAAACAAAACTTTTTTCTTTTTGTGTTCAGTATATTTATGTTTTAGGTTTCTTCGTGAACATGTTCTATGGGGGAAAAAAACATCAAGACACTCTTCGCATATTGAGGTTGGTAACACCATGGACACAGTTATCTGCTAACGGGCCCCAAGGCAAATAATTAGCCGCTGTCTAACAATTAACGGCCCGGTCTGACTGACCCCGACTTAATACAATACACTCAGGAGTATTGCTGCTATCGGCTCATTTGGTCTAGTGTGGCCAATGTGTTTTGATGTCAATGTTAACAAAATTAACAAGTCTGTAAAATGGACACTGCTGCACTGTTGTGTTCAGTACTTTTTCTTTGTTACATTAAGTTTTAACATTGATATTTATCACTTGTGTGCACATATGGGGGCTGCTGTTGTTCAGTTATTGAAGCATTATATAAGCACCCCTTTACGATTCAAATTGGATACAAGATGCCACACCAAACTTTTCACAACTTCAGTTAGCCCTGCTTGTCTCAAAACAAAATAAAATCAAGGTCCTGTCGCTTCCCTAATATTTAATTTAACTGCATCTGAAGTTTTACAAAGTAAATTGCAGTTTTTAGTCATGGTGTTGCTTCCTCACTCTTTATCTAATACTCTTGAGTTATACAATTATGAAACAGATCATTTTTCATTTGAAATGGCTGGTAGGTATTTGAAATTGAAAAGTGTTGTAGTTTAACCTTGAAGAAGACAATCAGATTAGAAACCATAGTCAGAAATCCAAATCTAAAATGTATGTGAGCACTTTGTAATTGTTTGCTTTTGTGCTTTAAAATGAAAAAACATAATCACAGTGCGTCAATATACTTTTTTTTGTAAACCATTTCCTTAATAGTCTGTAA
Source organism: Eleginops maclovinus (assembly GCF_036324505.1). NCBI lineage: Eukaryota > Metazoa > Chordata > Actinopteri > Perciformes > Eleginopidae > Eleginops > Eleginops maclovinus. The sequence goes on along the minus strand of NC_086357.1, from coordinate 18,942,962 downwards.
TAATTGGATGAATGGATGATTCACCAGCCAATGAGAAATAATGTGGTTCATCCAGCAAAGAAGATTTGTGTGCTGCTGTGTAATCAATGAGGAGCACTGAAGCCTTTTTGGAGACAGAGGGGTGGCCAATGATTAATCACTGCTGATGCCGGCTGGGGGATAATGGGCCAGTGGTTAATTTGCAACCAACAAAACCCATCATATAAATGTGACATAAATAAAATCTGAAAATGCTTCTTAAACAGCACATCATCTCCTTTCGACCTCTTTTTGTTTCACAGTTTAAACAGCATTATTTCTAAACTGGTACTTCTTTAAACCTCTATGAAATAAAAGAAGACTGAAATTACTCTCACAATTACCACAACCAAACAACATTTACACTTGTTTCTATGAATCCCTTTCAGTGTGGCCCGCTGAGATAGCTGCACAGCTTGCTTCTGTTGGGCGTAGATATGCAACGCTGCCTAAGCAAAGTAGTTTCAGCTCAAAAGGCCGTGCAGCAGTCTGAAGAGTTTTAAGCAGGTACTCCACTCTTCCAAGCCAATTTCATGTGTTTGGAGATTTGAGATACCAGGTACAGCACATAATGTTCAGTCCTGAAATATTAAGGCATACTCAGACAAACATGTTCTGAGTCTTTCTGAGTTTCCCTTCCTAAGAAGCAGCCGGCTAAACATTCTGTAAAGCTCTAAGAAAAAAGCCCTCCTCTGAAGGCTGTCAATGTGTTAAGCACACTAAGGCTTCTTGCTGATGTTACCAAGTTTTTGCTCAGGACCAGTTTTTGGGTGTTGTAGCTGGAGACGGCACAGAACACTTTGTGCCTCACGCCTGCTAAAATATGCAGGAGGACGATGATAACTTGATGTAGTTCAACTTTGCAAACAACCGAAGAAGGCACACAGGAATCAAAATTACAATCACAGAGGAGAGGAGTTGTTGTCGTTAGGAAGAGAGGCAGACAAAAAGGCTTTAGTACACTGTATGTAAGGCTGGAAATATCAATAAGCAAACAGTATGATGTAACAAACTAACAAACGTAACCAACAAGAATACTGCTTGGGATTTAAAATGCACACCAGAGCATGAGGAGGTGCATTACAAGGGGATCCTTTAAAATCATTATAACTTATTAGACTTAGCCACACTACGAACACAACAACTTTTCAGTAATTGATTGAGCATTCCTTCCCAAAGGATTCCATTCAATATGGCCTTAAAAGAAGACCTGAGTGGCTTTGAGCAGAACATCATATTAGAGACAATTTCACGGATCATTTGTCCCTGTCACAAAAATACCTTGCACCTTCTGAAACGGGTGCTTGGCAGCAGCTTTGGAACAACACACATCTGGTGCAGTTCTCAAAGCAGCACTCTTTTTCCACTTGGCAAATCTGATTTATGCTGTCTCATATATTGAAGGTGTATTTAATATTCTGTATACTCGTGCATACAATAGAGTAGACACAATATGTGTGGTTATCTGGGTACAACAGAAACAGTTTCTTGGAGAAAACAATGCCCTTTGAAATAAATAAAAGTACTGTGAAATTGGTCATGAAGGGCCAAAAATGCCCCAAGAAGTTGAGTAGCGTGGTTTGCTTTTTTTAGTAGCCACGCATGGATGCAAATATATCCCTGTAGGACAAGGTAGGTGAGTCAGAGCTTGTGACCAGGGGATCCTTCTCAACTCTACAGTTTAGAGTATTTGTAAAAGGACCACAGAATGAATAAACAGCAAATCAAGGTCCCAATTTTATTCTAGCTCGAATCAAAGTGATATGCCTTGTAGAACCACATAAGTGTGCTGTATTGACACATATACACACACACACACATATACACACACACAAAGGTGCATACAATGAAGTTGTTCTGTACCTCTGGTGTCTTCAGGTAGCACGATGGGAGGCAGGAGGTCAGGCAGCTCCTCTTCACCGGCCTGCAGCCCTGTGGCCCGCATCCGACTCAAATCCAGAAAGTCTGGGACATCAATGGCCAAATCTGTGCAGGAACAAGCAAATACAACTTAAATGAGCCATGCATCGCAAAAATGGTGATCAAAGCCTCCTGAAAACTGTGGTTCCTAAAGCACCCTAAGATTACAAACACACAATTTCTAATTGTTATTTTATCAATGTTTTCTTTACATTTTTAAGTCAAAGCATAGACTCCTACAGTATGTGTAATATATTAGGTGTAAGCTGGTGTTATGCACTTATTATGAGCATATCTCACTGTTGAGGCAAAACATATGTAAGTAGTATAAGAGATGTGTACTTTGTATTTACTGTATGTGTTCAAAGTTGCAGGGAAAGCCAGTTTCACCTCCTTCTGTATGTGCCTTGTGAATTGCTGTTTGATGGTGCCCTCTGCTGGACATTTAAAGCACTATAACTACTTATAATAACAGAGTTACAACACTGGGGAGGCCAGTAAAAGACGGGTAAGGGAGGGGGGCAAATAGTTACCTAGTTTCTTTGGCACCCAGTCAACCCCAAATGTAAATTTCTTAATCTGCAGAATCAGATACTCTGGGAAGGAGGCGAAACGGGAAGTTCTGCAGAGAAGATTCAAAGAGAAACAAATATTACAAATACAATTTAATTCAAAGATGTGAGCCAAGGAAAAGATGGCCGCTTGCTTACTTGACTCCGGCTGACTTGGCTTGCAGCGCTGAGCTCCAGAAGTCGGGGACATTGTCCGGCTCTGTGAAGGCCTGCAGGCAGGCGGTGAAGGGGATCCGGGCTCGAACCGGCTCAGGAGGAGCCCGCATGTTCTCCTCGGCTTCCCTTCGCTTGGCCTCGTACGCCAGCAGCTCCTCTGGTAGAAACACAGCAAAAACAGACACTTTATCTTCAAAATGTTTAATGTTTTTTATATATATATATATATACATTTATATATATATATATATTTTTTTTAATCAGATTTGATACAAGATAAAGGATCCATTTTAATATCAATAAATCAGGACCATAAGAATTCTCTTTGACAGTCAAACACGTCTTGCGGGGTAGAGAACATATGGATTCATGTGTTTAAGAGGTTCACATCTCTTTCTGAATCGTCAAAACACTCACACCCCTAATGTCCCCCCTCACTCTGAACCTCCCAGCTCCCAGTCTGGCGGCCCTGACCTTCTGTGCCCTTTCACAGGAGGAGCTGCTGATGATGCTCCCAGCGGCGGGAGCCACCTGAGGCCAGCGTCCTGCCAGCTGTATCGACCAGAGGCAGCTGTGGCTCCCTGCTGCTGCGGGACATTTTGTGTGTATGGGGGCTCCTTTACCTCGATTGGTGGCCGCCTCAAAGGGAGCTGGCAGCTGGATGCAGTAGTCGACCCGCTGAGAGTAACGGACCCGACGAGACTGGCAGCACTGAAGTCGCTCCTCCACCAGGAAGCGGAAGGCGTCGCTCGGATTCTCTGAGCCTGCACTGTTCCTCTGTGAGACGACAATGTAGAGGGACAATGAGCGGACACGTATAAATATAAATAACAAAATAAGTCAATCCGATTACAGATGTTTCACATTGATAACAGACAATTCTAAGTATTGATAAAGAACAGCGAGTATCCAACACTGAGAAAATGGAGGTTCCTCGCAGACTGCAGTTGATAAGAAGTGTTTTCAGTCATTTTTGATTTTAAACAACCCAAATGCAATCCTAATGGCAGTAAAACAGTGTCCCACCAGCCTCTCAGATTGTAATTGTATTGTTTGGTATGCTTTGCTAATGCACCGATAATCGCATATAAACTTAATTAGCCCAAAAGTCTTTACCATTTTGTGATCCAGACGCTGTTACAAATATGTTTAGAGTAATGTCTGACTATTCTGTATTTTAGCAGTTTCAAATCAAATGTGCTGTTTATTAAAAATACTGCCTGTCTGCATATAGGCTGGGCAAAGAGCTTCACATTCAACATTAACTCATAAAGTCAGCTGAGACACGACAGCAGACATTTTTAAATGCAACTATCAATACATCTATTCTCTGCTTTGTCTATAAGTCTCCTGGAAAGACTCTAACCAAACTGCTGTTTGACCCACATCTCTTAATAAAGTCATTTATAATGTAGATGCAACTCTTTAATTTAGGAATCATATCAACTAACTGTACTTTCCATAACCAAGCATTACATCTTTTTAGATTCACAGACGCATTAATCATTATCACTGAGCGGCTCTGTGTCTCCTCACTGCTCATGAACAGCAGGGGTCATTAAAGTTCACACTGCGTTTATTTGAAGACTGTGATGAAGGACGGCAAGGGACTTAACACAGCAGTTTGCACTGCAGCCTTTCTGCAACCCAGCCCTTCTATTCTAAGAGGCTACAGAAATACTCAAGTTATAATTTTACGACTGACAAGTATGCCGGCTGACATAGACAGAGGGAAATGTTGCTGATGGTGGTGGCTTCAGTCAAGTTATCCATGTCTGGATAACTAAATCTGTGTCTAGTTTAAAGACAGCTGTAGAGGCAAGAAGGGGAGGATAGTTACAGCCTTTTTCAAACAAACTAAGTTTAAGCACTTGAGTTGCAGCTCTCTACAGATAAAGGGCCAAAGATGGAGGTATCAAAGCTTTGCAAATCTAGGTGGTATGTTGCTGATCTTCACAACATGAAGTTGAGGAAGTGTTGGGTCCAAGTCAGGGCACGTATCGTGGAGGCAGAATAGGAAGCATTATCTGGCCTCCCTGTGTAACAGATAGCACTGAGCTATATATATCCAGGTTGAGAAAGACGCGTCAGAGCACTGCATGTGTTCGTATCAACCAAAGAGACGGTGTGCTGTATCCAGTCAAAAACAGACCCCCCCCTCTAAATCAACTGCCTGTCCATTTGTGTCAGGGGTCAGATGTAATCGGCCATTTTGTAGAAGTTTTACGGTGTCACAGTGTAGATTGAGGTATACTCGGGCAGTTTTGTAAGAAGTAGCATCCCGTTCTGTTGTGTGTTTGTTATGATTAGTCTACCAAGAATAATCTACCTGATGTGGTAGACGTACACTTTAATTTGTGTTTATTTATCACAAGCTAAATCGCTTTGGAAATGTTCAAAAATATTTAAGCATACCTCCTTTTGTTCTAAGCAAACGCCTTTTGTAAAACCTTTTCAAAGCAGAATTGTAGGTCAAAGGGAAAAGTTGGGGCTACTGAAAAGGACATGCAAGCTCAGGAGGTCACCAAAATAATAAGGAGACATCATCCAAAGACTAGTAACATCCAAATACTGCAGTTAAAAACTATTTACACAACAAAGTATAAAACATCTTTATCACAGATAAACAAAAGAGTCTACACAGCACGATATATTACAATTTAAAGTGTACTGTTGTGATACATACCTACATGAACTCAGGCTTTCGTTTCTGCTTATTTACAATGAGCCATTGCGCATTTTCAATATTTGGACATACACATAGGTTTAAGCTTCACTCACCTCCACAATATTGATGACGTGCATGAGGAACTCCTGGGCATCTTGTTGTCTCGAAGAGGAAAACTCTGGGTGTGCCCTGCTGACCAGAGACTTCAACATTCGGGGGGAGACGCCCTTCTGCTGGTGCTGCAATGACCACATCTGGGCGTCAAAAACACTGACTGTACATGAGCACAAGTCTGTTTAAGAGATAAGAATTAGACAAGACAGCAGACCAGAGCTAGGAATTACAGATGCACACTGAATGCAACATCTGGCGGCCTGCCAGTCTTGGGTTTCTGAAGTAGCATAAAAGTACAAAGAAACATATAAAGTACCTCAAATAATGTTAACATCAGTTGATTATTAATAAACCCAACGAGTAAACATCCCTGCCACTTTATGTAGGCCATGTTCTCGCCACACACACGTTATCCAATAGCCTGTTTGACAGGGGAGTAAACTAGCAGCCATTTTAATGTGAATATGTTGATGCTATGGGTATATATTTCCTTAGCACAGACAAAACATGCCAAGTCAAGCCCCGTCCCAGCTGTTAATATGCATCTGAACCTGACCCCTCCATCACATGTGTAGGAAGTGCAGGATCACAGCTCTGCAATATCAATTACTGTGTCTGGTACAGCTTAAAGGATGCCCAGGGCTTACACACCAAGTGCTGAGATCCATTATGCTTTAATGGCTTTCCTCTGCTACTTACCGGCAGGGTTGTACTATGTGGTTAGGGTAGTAAAGGAAAACACACCAAGAAATAAAAATAAACCAAACTTCTGAAGGACTTGAGATATTGAAAGAAGAACAAGAAGATCAAACAAGCATGTGTGACTAAACAAAGCAGGAACATTAAAAGCACTGTTACAGCTGTGCTCAGAGCCGGGTTCATAAACAATTGAGTTGCACATTAGGTACTGCAGCCAACTGCTATTTACAGACTGAAAGAAAAAAGGTCAGAGCACAAGAAATCTTGTTGATGTATTTAAAAACCTTCCTTTTGTTTTTTTCCAGCTGTCACAATGCAAATCTAGGTCAGGTGTATTAATAACAAAAAAAAATAGTTTCATGCTTAAACTGGGAAAGCATCAAACAGACAAGCTGAAACTCTGTCTGCACAACCTTAACCGTTTAAATATTACATCAAAAACACTAACGTTGCTACCAGCACTCAGTATTGGCATGCTTCTGTTGGTTTTGGACCCAGTTTGGGAGCTGGACATACCCAGTTTAATACCTTGTATTCTTCTTTCATCACCTGTTCAATGAGCTCGGATTTCATGGGTGGTTTGGAGTATTGGCCTGAGAGCAGTCCATGTCCCAGTTTAGCCCTGCGGACCAAAACAAAAGGCACAAACATGACAACATGTAGGTAGCCCCTTAGTTAAGTTTGGGTGTCTACATGAAAACCCAGAGGGCACATGAGTTTTTATTGTTTAGATAAGAACAACATTTGAAAAACACTTGAGGTATCATACCTGGAGCCCTTTTTTCACTAACTTGTTAAACTCGACTCTCACCAAGCCGACTTTGTTTTTTACGTCATTTTCCAAAATCTTTCTCAGTTGCTGTCATGTCACTTATTTTTTAAATAAAAGATCAAAAAAATTGGTTATTTATTGATGGGAAACCATATTTTGTAGATATTGCTTTTTATCACAATCTATTTTGTTTTCAAACTATTGTTAAAGTGCATCATATTATTTTACTTCAAAGGGCCTACAAGTGAAAACTAGTTTATTTTATTTATCCTTCATCGAAGCCTGACTGAGGTTTAACACTCCCTTTGAAAAATATTCCTGGCCAAGATTTTTGGCACCTGGCACTTTTTGCATTTATTATACTGTAGCTACATATTGCGATCTAATACAGGAAGAGTAAATTATCTACAAATTATCATAATTAAAGCATCAAATCTTCTCTTTAGAGAACTGCAAGTCTTTCCATTTCATATGCATCTGAACAGACTCTTCTGAATCTCTTTCTGTACTCTCTTGTTTGTGAACAGTTGCCTCATCTGTATTTAAAGTACAGGCTACAAGCTGGTTTATTAATATAATAAGGATTGTGCCTTTCAAAGAATCAGGAAGATGTAATAAACACTCTCCTTCAGTGCCTTCAGTAGAAGGAATATATAATCTGGTCTATTCTTTCTGAATGACCTGATTCTTGCTGACTGGCTATTGAAAATACAGTAAACAGCGACGGGTATAAACATGTTTATCTGGCAATGTGGATCAGAATATGAGATGTGTGTTGCTTCACAAATCTGATATCGCCTGCAAAGCCAAGACTCTGCTTACCTTTCATCTTGACCACAGCACCTGACTGACCTCTTTCAACACACTGGCTTTAAGTTAGTTACTGCTGAGAACAGCTCAGCCTTTTTCCATCACACAGAGAGCAGCACCGAGCAAACATCTTCATTTGTTATGTGTATTTCAACACTGCATTATGTAACAGAGGAGTCACTTACATTTGTGTAGCAAAGTCCTGGCTGGGGTCAAGGGGTGAATAGTCAAATATCCTCTGGAGATTACCCACATACCTAAAGATCAAAGCACATGTCACACGCTCACCTCAGATGGAGCACATGGGCCTCAGAAACAAGACCATTGCAAACAGGCTGATGAGGAAACACCTTGTGCATATGGCCATATGAGTTAAATAATCAAAGCCGTTTCAAGATAATTATTACTCAGCATTACTCTGTAGAGACCTGTATACTCAATCCAGTGAGTACTTTGACCAGTACATCTGCCATTAGGGCAAAAAAATGATGTGGCCAATTGTTGGTTTCTCAGGTTGTTAGAAAGTCACTTATCAAAGGAGATCTTGAACGTGCTGTTAAACCTGCCAATTAACCTTACAATCTGCAATAGTACTTTCATTTAGGAGTTTTGTAAATTGTTATTCATTTAACTCCATTTAAATGCAACGTTTATGACATGGGTGACAAACTCTGGCAGGCTAGCCACAGGGACTGGTCTTTACTGGGTGAAAACAGATCCAATTGTTCAATAAATAAATGCTCTACTGGGGGTTGTGCTGTCCTAATAGGAGTCAAAGTCTTTTATTAGATTCACTATTATATAGTTATGTGATGGCTATGTGACACAACACTGCCACACTTAAGCTCGTGTTCACGGAGGAGCACGAAGTGATTTCTTTGTCCGAAACGGGTGAAAATGAACACAGAATATCAATGAAATTGACAGGTTCCTAATTCTTTATGTGGTTTACTGGGAAGGCAGTGGGCTGGGTATGTTCACAGCACCTTTCAAGGAATATAATATTTGATGCCAATTTTAGAGTCACCATGGCAAAAATACAAGAACTTGCAAGGAAGACGGAAAACAGAGAAGAGGAATGACCTGTTGGCGTGTTTGAGGAAACAGCTGTTTATTTTTAGTCGTAGCCAAAGATCGGACACTCATCTCCGGCTGTTCATCATCTGTTTTATGAATGGATTTCTTTCTCATTTTGAATGTCTTTAAAGTTAATGTAAAGTTAAAAAATGTTGAAGCATTATTAAGCAAAGTTAGAAGCTATGTTTTGGACTGTATGTGTCCCATAAACTGATACATTATTTTGACACACCTGGTTTAGAGTATATTTTGTCTGTTAAGTAAAGAAATAAGTAATAAAAAACTAATAAGATCCCGTTGTGTTCGCCTTCGATATTGTGAATCTACTTACAAACCAAAAAATATCTAATCCCAGCCTTTTTGTGCTAAGCTATATAGAGTATATTAATAATGTAAACAAAAAAGTCTACATCTTAATATAAAGATGATAACATATTTTAGGCATTTTAATCCTACATAATAAACATTGTGTTCTCGTGAAGTCGTCACAGTGAACTCACATCCTCTGGAAGTCTGGGATGCTGAACAGGACCTGCATCACCGTGCCCAGGTAGCAGCTGTTGCCCAGGTTTTTGATGCCCGTGTAGCCAGACCCAAACACCGCCTTCAGCTTCATGCCCGACTCCTGGATCACCTCCCACTCACTGACCCGCGGCCGGGAGTTATTGTCTGTGTGGTGACCGTTCTCTGTCTGCGGGGACAAAGAGAGAGGGAGTGAAACCTTCACGGTGGCAGTCTCGCCTTTTGGTTTTAGTTTTGATTGTTCAGACAACTTACTTTTTTCTGCATCTGTAGCATGTCTATTCCAAAGTGTGACAAGTGGTCTGATATGTGGGGGTCCAAAACTGCTTCCTCCTCCTCAAATGAGTACACATCTGAAACCAAATCAATAAAGTTACTATGACAGGTCTAATTTTTTATGTAACTTAACATGTTGAGGATTTGTGATCAGATTTGTTGTCAGCACGTCCCTGCTCATACCATGCTCTAAAATCCAAATAATGAATGAACAGTTATTAAGAGCGTTTAGCAGGATGCATGAAGCGTTAGAATTATACCATTTCAGCACAGTATTAGAAATATGAGCCACTGTACTGTTTTTTCATCCTTTAAAAGGTGTGTATTCACTGTGTAACACCATGTACTAACTAGGAGCAACTGTAATAACTATAACAGTTTGATAATCATGCCACGTGACACAGACCTGCTCCATCTGGTGTGATGGTGTCCATTTTGACAGCTAGCGGGTATTTGGTCTCTTTGTAGTGCTCAAGAGCATGGCCATTTCCCCCGCTCCCATCAAAGAACCACTTCCCACAGAGCACTGTTCCGTCTGTCAGGTTCAGCCACAGGTTTTCCCTCATCTCACACTTCTGACACTTCCAGCCACTGGAAGCAAAAACACAGAAACTCTTGTTACCTTTGAGTTGTGTGTTTTTTTAAAGTCCTGCAGTCATAAAGACTCTCTGCTCACAAGATTGATCAGATTGACATTTGTTCACTCCAAACAAGCCAAACAGCAAGAGAAAAAATAGCTTTGCACAAATGAAAACATTTCTGTCTACCCAGGAGTCTGTGTAACAGTGGTGTATAAGTGCCTACCTGGGTGGGATCCTGACCGCATTATCCAGCTGTCTGAGGCTCCTGGCATGTCTGGACACCTGGATCTCCTCCTCCCAGGATTCAGGCTCCTGCTTCTTGTAAGCTGAAGGTGCATTGAGCACTGCGTCACAGGCGATGGTGACCTGAACGTCACAGGAAACAGCAGAGATAGAATTAATTTCTGATAGTGTTCGATGAAAATATATCAACCTCAGTGCATGTGTAGGCTACAAGATTATAAGCTTTTAAACATTGGGAAAGCTAAACCTACAACAATAGTGGACATCCAAGATCTTTGAAAGAGATTTTGAAGCTGTGCCACATAAAGCAAGTATCAAGTATAGGAAGACAAATGTAGTGCAGAAACAAACCATGCAACAAGAAGGATAGTAAAAACTAAAACAATCCTCAATATCACAACATTGAATGATACATGCGTGAGTAATACTCAAAAGACATGCCAACACCAAGGCTCATTCACTTTCAAAGCTCACTCCAAAAACAACAAATTAGGTTAGAAAATGTCTCTTCTTAAAAAAATACGAAACTTAAAGCAAAAATATTTTTCAGCAAGTGCATCCAGTGGTTCCCCAGAATCTTTTCTTGGCAAAACCTATCCAAATGTCACTTTTTGATAAGGTTACAGCTTCCCGAGGACAGGCGTATATTCTTAAATGCAATGTTTAGAATGTGTGACTTACACTCTCACTACAACCTCAACAAATAAAAGGAATCAGGCTTGGTCTGCTTCAGGGGAACCACTGAGTGCACCTTTACCATCTTCATGCATGGAAACACACGAGAGCCCATGCAGCACAGACTCACTGACCAGAGCGGGCAACTCCTCAATATTTGGTAAGGGGATCTCGAAGTGGTCTGGAAAAATGACAAGCTTGGCCTCGTCTTCATATTCAAAGTCTTCTCCGTTAAAATCACGGTTTAGCTCTAAATCTACAGAGGAAGAAGTAAACATTGACGTTACTTCATTGTTATTTTTATTGGATGGTGCTCTTTGCTTTTCTCCAGTGGGGTCTGTTCTTTCTCAGTCCCATGATTGTCTTAGGATGTTGTGAAAACGGATGAATCCTTGAACAAGAAAACCCCGTCTTTATCATAAAAGCACAGGACGATTTTATATGAAGCTGATGACTCTTTCGCTCATACATAATTCATGTAGAGCTATTATTAGTCCTTTATTACACACTCTTATCACCAGCAATCTATAGAGGTATTAAGGGGTAATGAGGATGGCTCAAATCTCTGACATTCCTCTGTGCAATTTACCTTGTGGATGAACCTGCTTAGCATTTTATCAATTTATCATTTGGTCTTTCAAATGTCAGAAAACAATGAAAAGGTTCCATAGACTTTCCTAAAGCCATATGACATCTTAGTTAGTCTGAATTGATCGATCATTTTTAAATCAGCTAGTTTTTAACTTTTTTCATATTATTCGTTTTTCGAGCTTTTTGAGACTTCTCTGGTTTCTGTCTTTGAGCAAATATTAATTTAAAAAAATGTTTTATTGAAATATCCTATGGATTAGAAGTATTATTTTAATTGAGTTGGTGTTCCTCTTTAAATCACTCCCCATACATAGTTCTCCACATCAGCCTAAAGCCATGTAATGACTCATGAGAAACAGGATCATAAGTTATCTCTGACACTGTTATTGTGGCCGACGGATTCATGTGAGTGTCTGACGCTACCGGCTACATTAGATCACTGGACTGGTATGGAGATGACAGCGGACACATACATGCCCGCTGTCACATCAAACATCCAAAAATGGACGACAAAAGTATCATACTTAGAGATCCTGACTCATTTTGACCAGAGAGACTCAGTCAGACTTCGGCTAAGGGGTTATTATAAACAGTAGTCATCGAAAGGCAATAGATAGTAAAGTCTATTAAACACTTGATGATGATAAATCATAAACATCAATTACAGTGAGGGTGAGTGGAAGGAATTCCTCCCCCACCAGGCCAGCAGTGAGAGAGGGGGGTGAGAGACACCTGGTCGCCTCTGAGCAGCGTCACAGCTCTAGTGGAAGTGTGTCAGAGGGGCTGACAGGTGGTGGCAGCTGAAAGGCCGACAACCAACCACCCCCTACCAACGTCAGGGAGGAGGGCTTTGATTTAGCACAGTTACCAATCACATATACAAATAAATGGGCTATTTTTAGAGCACATGAGGAGGAGGAGGAGGAGGGGGGAGGGGGAGGAGGAAGAGGAGGAGGAGGAGGAGGAGGAAGAGGAGAGGTCTCACCATGAATAAATATCTGATGCTTTGGGTAAAGGCCGGCCAGAGGGGCAGCTGGCAGGTCAGCACAGTGTAACAAACAATAACAGCAGCTTGTAATGGAGGGGGGTCTCTGAGCAGAGAGGGGCGTTTCTGACCACACCAATCACATTTACTTTAATATTAAAAGACAAGGTCTAATGACGCCCATATGTGGAGGTGGATATTAACGGAGTATATTCATTTCACTGTTCAAACATTTTAAATGTTGCGGTACTTGTTGAACAGTTCATTCTAAGTTTTATGCTTCTACGCCATATCAATTACTGATAGATATCGTACTTTTTACTACATTTAACTTTTTTTTTGTATTAATTTATATAAAATAATCTTATATAAACAATGCTTATAGAGTAAAAAAATCACACGGCTAGTGGAAACAGTTTCTGCTGGGCCCTTGACACATTTAAGGATGTAGGTTTTTTCACCAAAGGGACTGTCATTGTCTAAACTTCTCAAATGGCTTGATTAATTTAACTTTTTTTAAAGGCCCAAAGACATAAAAGTCTCCAATATTTCCCAGCAAAAAGCAATAATTAGATAATGTGTTTTTTAAATTAGGGACATTTTGAGGAACAGAGTTTTATATCTTCTTTTCTTGGGTTGCATTCATTTCATGCCCCCTCAGTTCAATCCTACAGCTACAACAATCTATGAATCAATAAAAAGTAGTTAAAACTATTCCAAAAGTGTAAGTCATTTACACATCAATGACTGATATATTATTATATATAATAATAAATCAGTCACAGGAGACATTTATCAGTATTACAAAATATTTTGCTTTCAATGTAATGTTTAATGTAAATACTGTGTTCTGCTTTCACATGAGATTTTCACTACTTTAATAAAAGGATCTGAGCACCTTTTAAAACACTGCCTTGTACTCACCTAGAAACACTTTTCCATTCTTTCGTCTGGGGATGGCGCCTCCTGCAGCTCCTGTATTTTTCTGTGGGAAAACAGGAAGGAAGAGATTAAATCGGATCAAAGAAGTTCTCATCCCATTAAAAGTGCATTTTAATACCTCTAATGATTCTCTTTGTAAAATACTGGAAAAAGCTTTTTATGCCAGTCTGAGACAGATGGTTGTCATTTTTTAGAAATAGACACTGGATGCTCCAGTTGCCAGGTCGGGTTACAGGGCCAGGGGGGAAACCCCTTCCAGGGCATGGTCAAAATTAAAGGATGATTAATGAAACTGCTTCTGTTGCAAAGTTTAATTTGTAGACTTGGACAGATACCATAATGTGTTCAGGGACTTTCTCTGCCTGTAGAGTGTTTCATCTCTTTTTGTCTTAACAGTAACTTATATCATTTTATTTTAAATGTTATTATGCTCATGTGAATCTTTACTTTCCTGTTTTTCACTCTTACGACTTCCATCTTATCTTATCTTTTTTTTCTCAACTAAATTGTCAGACTGCCAACAACATTTTCAGCCATGATATAATCATCAAACAAAACAACTCTGCCAGTGAAAACACTAAAATGCCAATTGATGGGGTAGCCGAAAAACATCCCAGTGTAGCGGACATGTTTCATCTTAATCCCCTCAGGTGACCGCTTCCTATTCGCTCTGCAGTGATGAGGCAGACACGGTGGCCGTCAGACAGAAAGACAGAGAATGCTGACACACTCGGGACCAAATGGACTCATGGGAAAAAGAAGCAGACACAGGAGCCTACAGAATGTGAGCAGCTGTTTTCAGGCCAGATCCAGGCATGGAAATAGCAACTCTTTACAAAGCAGAGCTTATCTGGGGGCAATTAGAGCCAGGGAGAAAACATGGCAGCAGCAAAGGCTTTTGTTGTTTACCATCAACAAAAATAGGGCTTGTTTGTGAGGTTTTTCCACAAAGAAAAAGCTTAATTGTTTAGTTATTTATACATAAAAAGGGAGACAAAATAACAGAAAAATATAATGTAATCCAATGCAACACCACCACAAACTACAAAAGTTATTATAGAGTTGACTCAACAGTTTTTGGTTCAGTCTCAACAAAACTGTAACAATCTTTGGAAATATTTGTTGCAGGGTTATAGTTTTGGAATGATTATATCTTAAGATGTTCCTTTGTCTTCAATGTATAGTAATATAAACAGATTCTGTTACATAAATCTATAAAATACAGTTTTGTGGAGAGCACTATCTAAGTTGGTACTTAGTAACAGGAAATCTTAAAACACTCCATTTAAACCCAGGTAAATATTCAATCATGTCTGTGATTTAAAAGTTAATCTCTATATACAGTATAAACTGTAAGCTTACCTTCAAAACAAAACATGTTTATGCATGTTAAGCTGACCTGCTGCAAAATAACTACAAGACACTCTATATATTAATGGAAGAGTACTAAATGTTAACATCTCTAATTTAACAGTATTTATATTATTAAGAAATGTAGGAACCTAAAATAAAGTGCTACCAACAGAACAGTGTAAAAAGTTTGAGTCTTTACAGATATATGGATATTACAGATCGATCCACAGAAATGAAAACAAAGCACTACAACCCCTCAGTCAGGCCTCAGTCTGAGGGTTAGAGGCAAAAGAAAATGCTAATACAAAGTTCATATTTTCATCCTTCTTAAATTAAACGTTGATGACCAAGCAGTCAAGCTCCAAGAATATGCACTCGATGTAATTTAATCAGTGATGTTTAAATAACAGCATCGTGGTAACAGCAATCCAGGACACACAGTTTCCCATTTTAAAACAGCTACAAAGACAATTATTATTTGTATTTAACAATGCACATTATTGGGTCAACAACTGAAGATATTTGTACAAAAGTGTTCTACTATATTAGTATTAGAATAGGGTGTAAACCATTTGTTAAATATAATTTTAGAGCACACTGCTTCTAAATGCTATTATAATATTATTTATTTTGTATTTTAAAATATGGGTTTAAGTTTTACCAATTTTTTCCAATTCTGCCAATTTCATGTGCTATGAGATTCTCAAAGTGTATTAGAAATGTGTGCATAACTCTGTCAAGTAGGAACTTGTCAGTTTACCAAAATATATACATTTTAAATGTAAGTTTAATGCAATTGAGATCAACCTGAAGCTGGTAACAAAACTACATCAATTGAAAAAAGTTTCATATTTAAGTTAATAGATCATTGGTTGTGATTTAATTCACTTTATTGTGGTTGTATTGGCTTTTATTGTATCTCTCATTTCCTTTTGTGTATTATTGTTTTATACATTTCAAAACCCTTTCGAAATGTGATTTATCAAAACCATATGTTAACAAAGATTACTACTCCCACTCTTGCGACCAGTGCGTTTAAAAACCAGCTCTCAATAAACACACAGAGCCGGGGTAAAACGTACCTCTTTGACGTGTCGTTTGAGGTGCATGTAAACGCTCTGTCCTGTTTTGCGATAATGTCTCTCAACATGTTCTCGTCCGAAGCCGAGGAATGTGTTCATACACACATACAGGCCTCCCTCTGACTCCTGCAGACCAAAACAAACAGTAACAATGAGCAGCAGCACGAGGTTGAGCACCAGCAACACAACATGTATCACATTGAAACAGAAATGCAATTACACAGAAAATCTATTCTACCATATACTATAGATGCCTATGGTGACTGCCTTAATTATATTGCAACAGCCAGAGGCAGCTTGATACTACTTGTATACAAATATAAATCCTCACAAATATTCTGCTTTGTATTGCCTTTTTATTGACACAGAGAAATACTCTAAGTAGTTTGCAGTGAAAATAGAACAAGAATTAGTATTTCAGTAAAAGCAAAGATTGTTCATCATTAAAGCTACATTTTAATAGAGATTGTGATACTTTGGCCACAAATCTGGCACTAGTTACACAATTGTAACACCACATGCAGAGTGTAAATATTAGATAGTTGTGTCAATGATTCTGCAAGCACATAGGAAAAAAGCCTTTCTTTTTTGCATTTTGTCAAACAGCCAAAAATCGGTTTCAGCATTCTTGCACAGATTTTAAAAAAGTCTCACTCTATTCAAGAAAATGCCTGCTGCCTGTTTGTTTTAATCCTGTAAATAAACAGACTCTCCACCATCTTAAAGAATATTTCTAGCAAGTGAATTTCTCAAAAATTGGATATGGTGTTACCGGCAAGCAATTTGATGTATTAATGTTGCTGTTGTTTTAACTCAGTAATACACAGCTACAAAATAATGAATTTAATGCAGTTCAATGTAATTTCAAGTTGTTCCTCTTTGCTTTTCAGGCACCGGGGACTCTACAGGTTTAAAAACACAGTAACCTTATTCCTCAGAGAATTGAAGATTCAGACCCACACATGTCTCATCTTAGATTGGCTAACAGTATCTGAAACTTGTTACAGGTTACAAAAGGTATGATCATTTAATCTGCATGTGACTAGTGGCTCACATTTAAAGTCTTTTAAATGGCAGGATGGGGTTTTAATATTTTCGGGACGGAAACATCCTCCGGTATTTTCACACATGTTATGTGAGAGACAAGATACCTAAAGAATACCATTTCAAAACTAACACAAATCTGCAATCAGTATGGGCCGTATAAACCCCTATGATAAACCTTTAAGTGGCCCAGAGTGACATATGAGCTTCAACAGCACTAGGATAAAAATAAACCAGTCCTCTGGCCAACATGATGAACTCCAGACAGCTGAGTCACCTTTAAAAACGGTTTTAGTCGAGAAATTAGGTTTTTACGCTGTATGTAGAATGTGTTATGAACCAAAAACTCTGACTGTCAGTCTGTCCACAAATCAGCCTTTACAACTTAAAGGGAAGGTCATACGATCAATTGATTCTCACAGATCAAACGTTTTTTAAACTATACAAATCTAAATATTGAGGTTTGCAACCGTATCGCTATTTCTCTGTCACAAAAGACACAGAAAAAGATATTGGAAACATGCATGAAAATATTGTGCATGTGCTACATTTGAACTTTATAGTGGCACATGGTGTTACAACAACACTAAAAATGCTGTGGGCTACCACTTCTACATTGAAGGCCCGTACAAACTCACTATTTAGTTATTTAAGTCAAGTGAGGATAACAAAAACTATAATGGATTGCATGCATTTTAGATTAGTCATTGTAGCATCACTATTGATGATAAACCTAACTACGACATCACAACATAAACTAGCTGTCATAGGCCACTGAAGGCTAACTCGCACAATTCTTATAAAAAAGATTCCCTGTAAAATATTCAGTTACGAGCATTATGTCAATATTGTACCAACATTACAAACTTCCAAGTAGGCACCACTGACTCAACTTTGAAGGACTAATAAATTACAAAACAGCATACATGTTGCTTTAAACTCACATGCATTAGCTTCACCCTGACAGGGCAGCTAACACTTTATCTGGTTAATTCAGGGGTAAACGCAGGTGTGTTAGCCTGTGTTTTAATGTGGCCTGAACTGCATCGTATACCTGCCTGCACAAAGGGAAGCCCACCCATCCCACTCCTGTTTTGTAAACAACATATCATTATTTATTTGCTCACCACTTCATGGGGAATGTGGCCATGGATACACACAAACACACATTACAGCGGATTCACGTGTGTTTCTCAGCCAAGACAAATGGGACTGTCAGCCCGCGTAACCCTCCCCGGACAACACGCTCCTGTCTCGGCGTGTGTGTGTGTGTGTGTGCGGACGCTTACGGGAGAGTCGAAGGAGAAGGCGCACTCGCTCTTGAAAACCCTATCCCCGGTCCTGGGCACTCTGATGGTGGGCATATATGGGACCAGCAGCTCTCCGAGGTCTGCAGCCATCTTCGCATTCCTGCTTCTCGCACCACAGTGCTGCGGAGCCCCCTGAGCAGAGTGTCAGAGGAGAGGATGCTATTTTTAAATCCCTCCGTCCCTACATTCCTCCAGCCAGGGGGATGTGACGCTGAAAAATGATAAAAATAAGATGACAGAGGGGTGGCTGGAGGCTGGTCTGCTACACAGGCGGCAAAGCTCAGTGCATGGGGGCTAATGTTGTGGAATGTAGTTGTTTTCCTTTTTCTTCCACCATGCAGAAATCTTAGACCTGCGCAGAAATGATATTGCTTCTGTTGACTGTGATGACGCTTTGAACACGGGATGTTTTACCGGAGGGGCCCCTCCCATCTCTGAGGATGATTCATAAAGCCACCCATACTTACTACAGCATGTTTCCCCTCCAGGATCCAGGAAAAGCATAAATACGAAGTACACTTTGGTTTAATACAATCTACCACTCGCAGTACCCCTAAAACTCAATAAGAGGCTCTGGCACTATTTATTAAGGGGGGCTAACATTAAATATAAAATTGTATTTCTCAGTAGCACTTTTCGTTCATCATTAATACATTGTAGCAGTTGCATCACAAGAGATACAGCAAAAGGTTAATTTAGTGCATCTTATAAATAAAAATGTTCTTTGTCATGTCTGCACAGCCCTGCCACCAGGTGGACTCTTTCGTCTATTGCAAAAAAAAAAAAAGCAATTTATTTGCCAAAATCTCATCCTATTGCCTACAATGTGTCCTTGTTGAGACTTATGTGTTGCCTGCCAATGTCGTGTGGATGAGAAGTGAGAAGTAAACAATGTGTGTCTCAATGTGTACTCCAGGCAAATGTTTACACAGTACAGATGAACGGTGCTATGTATGAATTATAAATGCAACCTATCTAGGACACCTACATGAAATGGAAAGTCATGTAAAAGAATATATACATTACTTACATTAATTAATTTGCCGTCCTCATCCCTGCTTAGGTAGGATAAACAAATGGATGAATCAGATTGAGAACTGTAAAATGTATCATGGACTGAAATGAAGCAACAAGAGAAAGGACAGAAAGGACATTCAAATTTCACAGAAAAAAAACTAAAACTTGCCTTGCCTACCTTTGCTCAGCAATGTTACCTTTTTCACAAATATTTAAAGGAATTCCTTTACGATTTGATGGAATACTGCAGCCACATTAATTCAATTTGTTAAAAATCACTCACCGAGTTACTTTGAAATGTTGATGAAACTTTCTAAAACCTCACTATATATAAGAACATATGATTGCACTACTCGTCTGTTTTAAATGGTACGGTTTTAATCTCAAGGTAAACAGGTTCTATTGTAGAATGGAGCCAAAGAGACACAATAAAACATAATATTGGAGTCCATATAGATACTTTATTTACGCAAGAAGGGAAAAAATGTACAAACAGTGAGACTGATCGGCATGATGTACTGATTAATTGTCAGGTGTTGACTTGTTGCCGTAGTGAATGAGCTCCTTGTTGGGGGTCTGGTTTTGAAACCAGGGGCCGTCTCCCTTCGACCTCATGTGTCGACTCACCTCCAACTGTTTCAGTCTGTTGATAACAAATGGGCATTGAATTATTGAAATCATCATTCATAATTAACAGAAAAGAGCAGGTTTCGATTCCCAGAATAGTGCTACAGGTCAAAAAGCCATGAACAAAAATGTGTTGAAACAAAGCTTGTGAACTGAACTAATAGAGAAAGAGATAGAGGCATGACAGCAGTGTTTATCTGTGGATATAAAGGAGGTGTACTTGATAAGAAACATTACCTTTTGAATAACACTATTGTATTTATTCCTAATGAGCATTACAATTGAATGTTTGGTACAACTAATCCATTTAAGTTTGACAAGATTCATTTAGAATTATATTGAATAAAATCATAATTTGAAGACTAAACAAATGGCTTTGATAAAACTCAACACTTTGGCTATACTGAGTGCAAAGTGCAGCAGCTGACAAAAAAGAATCCTTTTAACAGCAGGACACCTTTTGTGTTTGAACAAAACTGTCACACTGCTCCTGGATGCTTCAGTCCGTCAGGACACTTGTTACAATAATAGCCCTTCAGAAAACGAAGATATTAGATAGATATTCCATGAAATGTAATCAAACAAGTAAAAAATCTTGCTCAAACATTTTTAATAATAAGAAATCTGGAACACTCCAAAGAAAAATGCATTATGCTTATAGCATTGACACCTAACTTCTGCAAGATTCAAGCAGTAGTCTGATAATGTTGCACTAAATTCAACATAAGTACATTTTCTCTCTGACTTGCACACAGTAGAAGTAACAAAATATCACAGCAGCAATAAAGACTCACCTCATGTCGGCCTTTTCTTTCTCAATTTCGATTGCAGCCATCATCTTCTCATAGTCCTTCACTGGAGAGTCATAAAACGTCCGTGTGATCCACCTGGTGATGGGGTGCTGCAAAGACAGAATGCAAAACAATTTTACTTATATATTATACAAAATAAACAATAACTGATTATGTGTTATGATATTGCTCATCAACAATTCAGGGACTGATTTCTATTTCCAAATGTAAACCATGCTTGAGCCCATCATTCCCCTTCCAGGGTCGAGATCAGTGACACAAAAACCTCGTGAAAATGTTATGAGATAAGATGCTTGTTAAGGCATACCTTGTAGTACTCCCAGTACTCAGGTTCGTAGCCCTCAGGAATTTCAGCCAGCTCTGCCTCACCTTTACAACACAATAAAACTCAAATTTAAAATCAAAGTAACAAGAAGACACACCTGAAACTTGGAAGATATACTGTATATTCCTACTTACCCTTGAAGACATTCACAGATGTGATAATGACAGCCACTGGAACGCCAGTCAGCAGGAGGTAAAATTTCTGAGAGGGAAAAAAAAAATCAAATGAAATACAGTCCAAGACTGTAGCTGTTACCAAGCCAACAGGTAAGGAATAATTGTTTGGATGCAGATCTAGTTTTTGTGCTTTTATTTCATCATATTACACTTTTATATCATAGAAACTACAAGCACAGGAGTAATTGTTAGACAAGAAATTCTGTCCACTTTGGGTTTGATGATTGCATGGATCGATATCTATTTGCTCCATGTAATGTTAATAATGTAAGTGTGGAAGCTTTTTCTATTGCTGAACCAGTATGCATATCTTGCATATTTCGGATAAATGTATCTTTAATAATGAAAGATAAATATGACACGCTATGAGCAAACCTGCTCTCAAATAAGGCTGATAATAGCATGTTAATCATTAAGTGGATTCAATAAGTAAATTCCGAAAATGTTGAAAAGAGATGCTGATACCTTCAGGAATACAACTTAAAACTCTGTATGGGGTCCAAATATGAGTAACATGGTATTACAGGCTTTTGGTGTCAAAATAATAAATAACTAAGAAGTTTTAGGTAGCTACTCACCAACAAGCGGAGAAATCTCCTGTCGTAGAAGTTAGTGGGCTTGACGACAAACAGTTGCTTTCCATGACCACCACCAAAACGTACGGCAACTGCAAGACAAAGGCAGGGGATAGTGTTATGACTATGGTTTTGACAATTTATGGTGTTAAGGTCGTGACATAAAACTAGACCCATTGTGATTTTGTTTTTTTCGTACGTCATGAACTTACTAAGTTGTAGTATCTGGGTAAACTAAACAATCAGTGTGTCATTATATATTGATGATTATTTCTCAATTGTGTCTTTTTCCTCTTTAACAATAAACTAGGGGTGGTCAATATAAACACTATTGCTATTATGATCATTATCAAAAGGCTTTATAACATAGGGTCTTTAAATGACAAATTATACATACTTCCCTTGTATATAAACTATTAAAGATACTCCATGAGATGGTGTATAAGGCCTGTGAAACACTAAATTGTGCAGAGATTAGATGAATGAAAAAAATGTTCAAATGTTTTTGTATGAGAAACATGACATGGTTATATGGGGAGAGGTGTCATTCAAACAACTTTACAACTATTACACCGGCTTACAGATAGTATTGGCTGTATGGATAAGAAGTGTAGTTTAAAAACGTTATATGCTGACAAAAATACGATATAGCTACATGTAAATAAAATAACTAACCTACGCGTTGAGCTTTCTGTTGACAAGAGGACAATCGTTAACAGCTAGCTAACATTAGCGTGCTAAAGAGCCCCGGTGCAAGGTCACAAGAAGTGACGGCCAGATTTGGGGTCAAACTCCTCACACTTTTAAAGGCGAGGATATCTCTTACCTTTATCTGTCCGTGGGATTGTTCTAGACAGTAATTGTGCCGCATTATTTCCAGATTTTAGAGGACTCAATCTGGCTGCAAAAGCAGCAGCAGATCTGAGAACACTCATGCCCACCATC
Organism: Eleginops maclovinus; assembly: GCF_036324505.1. Lineage (NCBI taxonomy): Eukaryota > Metazoa > Chordata > Actinopteri > Perciformes > Eleginopidae > Eleginops > Eleginops maclovinus. The sequence continues at coordinate 18,920,075 of NC_086357.1, read as the reverse complement.
TTTACTCGGAGACGGCCCAACAACACGAGCCCTGATTGGTTGATGACACAGAGAAGCGGAAAACGCCATTTTTATTTATTTGTATTATATTTCCATTTTATTTTATTTGTGTTATCATGTACGCACATATGATAACATTGTAAGGTAGCCATATATTTATAACTAAAAAAGTAAAATAATAAAAATAAAAACTCAAGAAATGCATGATGGGTAATGTGGGAAGGACTACGGGAAAGATGGCGGCGTCCTCATCAGCAGGACGCATTTTGACTCTTTGCAAGCAGTTTCAAAATGTCTTTAGGATATCTTCAGCAATAAATACCCATTACTGTACTGCCTCGTTGACCAAATACCAGCCTCGTCTGTACAGGTAGGACACTGTTGCAATGTGTAAAACATCCTCTAAACATAACGTTAAAGTCAACGTGTTGCGACCTCATACCGTCTCTGCTCCCCAGTGATGGGCTGTCAGTAAATATATATATATTAAGATTAGTTATTACAGTACAATAAATAACAGTACCAATAACTTAAATCTTCCACCAGCAGACATGTGTTGACTTGGATCAACGGAAATAGTCATGGGTTTACTTATTATAGTCTCTGAATAATATCATGAAAGTCTGGTTTCAATTCTGATGTTTTCAATCAATGGGAAGTATTGCCAATAATTGTAGTTTAAACTCTCACAGACTACAAATACATACATTGATACATCATCAAAAATCTTGTTTTTTATGCGTTTAAAAAAAAAGACATTTCTAACTTCTAGTTCCTTTTTTATTATATTTTGAGTTCCCTTTTGTAAATTGTTAAACTGAGCGTGTTCACGGGTTTTGGCTGTCAAAGAGTCACATCACATTTTAATTAAAAACTTTTTCATTTTTTCATTAATTTTCTGAAAATATAAAGACTACCATTTTTTCCCCCTACAGATTAATAAACAATAACAACATTTCATTAGTTGCCCTGAAACAAACCAGCAGTTACTAAAAGCAGTTTATTGGTCAGGAAAACAACAACAACAACTAGACATTTTAAGGTTAGTAAAATACACTTGTTTTAGGATTTGTCTCAAACTGGTCTTGTTATGTGCATTTCTTTTGCTTCTACCAGGGGAACGTCCTCCTCTCGCTGCCCTCTCTTTGTGCAGTCCTGTCAGCGCTGTGAGTCAGTGTCGAGCCCTGCACACCACCGTCAGCAGGAGGGGGCTGGACCAGTTCTTCGACCACCCTGAGAACTGGGGAGAGACCAACGTGAAGTCGGGTAAAACACAGAAGCATTATATAATTTGTATGCCTACATTACCCTACATCCTGCATGTAGCTTTACTAATAGACATTTGTTTGAAATGTTTAAGGTGCACCATGGACTGCCAAACAACTGAGAACAAAGAGCAATGAAGACTTGCACAAACTCTGGTAAGAACAGTGAAGTTTTCACTGATGCTTCAAACATGAAAAACATTTCCTAGCAGTGTGTCACGCTCTCGTTCTGTCTTAGGTATGTGCTGTTGAAAGAAAAGAACATGCTGCTCACGCTGGAACAGGAGGCAAAAAGGCAAAGGCTTCAGATGCCGAGTCCAGAAAGATTAAAGAAGGTCGGTATGATGCTCCACTCAAGCTCTTACCAAGTCTTGCAAGTTTAGATTGATTTCTGTGGGTATAAATAATTCTGTTAACTTTAATTTTCCCAATTGCATTTAGTATAATAATCTATATGTGATGATAAAGGCTTAGAGAGTCTGGGAATGTGTTAAAGGTACAGTGAAAGGCTGTATAAACACTGATTAATATAGGAATATAAAATCATATTTGATAGACAGACTGTGACCTATTCTTCTACGCTGTTGTTTGCAGGGTTTTTATCTGGAGTATTTTGGCTGTTGTATGTGTTAAAGTCTGGCTAAGATTAATCACACTGTCTTCCTTCCAGGTGAGCCGGTCGATGGTCAGAGTGGAGACGGTGGTGAAGGAGAGAGAGACTGCACTGCGGCTGCTGCAGACAGGACAGGAGAAAGGCAGACCAGGAGCGTGGAGGAGGAACATGTTTGGATACGCCTACTGGTGAGAGCAGATTCTTCTTTTTTACTATGTCAAATATATACATGGAGAAATGCAACACAATTTAGTCACATTTTAAAGGTTCTCTGTGGAGTTATGGATCAGTAGCATTACTGAACTGTTTTGAGTCCCAATATTTTTTTATGTGTATTTTTCATTTAGACAGGTAATTTCATGAAGACACAGGTTTGCATACTCAAATGAGGCCAGGCCAAGACACAACAGCAATACACCCATAGCTGCAGATAGACATTCATATAAAGACAAAAAAGATCCAAATCCTTTAAGATAAGTGCCAAAGCAATCATCTTTAAAATGTACAATTCCAGAAGATGCTCTCTACAGATTTTCTTTAAAGTACTTTTAAAATCCCCTAGACTAGTCATACTGGATAGTTTGGGTTCATGGTGCAGCGGGTTCTGGAGTAGGAAACTTTCTAGCAAACTCTGTACAGACCGAGGAGATCGAGACAGTGAGGAAGAGCGTAGGCATGGCTGTTTACGTGACTTGTGGGTGGATCTATACGTTTGCAGCAGTCCCAGGAAGGATTAATAATAAAAGTTTGACCAGTGTGAAGTTCTGGGCATGCACCTGCATGTTTTACCCTATTCCATTGATCAATAGGTGGTGGTACCACACCAAGATATGCTGCAATTATTTCTTTTGTAGACAAATATTGTTTCTGCAGGCAGTCTGTTATCTAATTGCAGAAGGGTCCAGGCTTAAGAAAATGAAATGAAGGCATAATGTGCTCTTTTCTTTTACTCAGGTATCGCTACAAAGAATATGCTATTCCTTGGTACATGAACAAAAGGTATAAGCGAAAGAGGTTCTTCACACCCAAGTTTGTCCAACCACACATAAGGTAAGATTCGGCTCACATCACTGTTGTGCCCTTGTTATTGTTTCAAAGATGTACAAGATGTTTGCAGTTCAACCTTGAATTATTGCATGCAAAATGATTTTTCTCTAAAAAAATGAATATGAAATGTTGATGTTTTCATATTGGTTCGTTCTAACAGGCTGCGCTTGGAGAAGCATCTCAGAGAGAAGGCCAGGAGCGCCACCTTACAGAGGGGAACTCGGTCTAAACTTAAGGAGAAGTTTCCTCAAATGAAAGTTTCTGCGTCGTAAAATTTCAAATGCACATTTTACAAATCAAGGAGTTTCGACAGCTGCATCTATCTGCAAAGTTAGCATTCAATCTAAATATGTTCATGTCAAACAGCTGAGTTGTCTGAAATTGTTTCCTATGTTGTGTGTGAGTGCATTTGTCCAGCTGTTTGATCCTGGAAGATAAATTATTCTACATCCCCCTGAATTCTTTTTTTTTTGTACTTACTATTAAAATGCATTCATTGAGATTTCGTATCTTGTTTTACTAAAAAATTAGCATTTCAATTAAAAGGGTCAGTAAAGTTGGTTTGAACTGTCCCAAGTTCTGGGATTATGCAAGTAATGAAGGACTTTAAAGCAACTTCAGTCATGTGATACCGTCATCAAAATCTAAAATGATAAAAGAACCCCCACAATTTATATTTTAAAGTGAGAAATTGTACCTTTATCACACATTTAACAAAAACTGACTTTATTTTTAAAACACCATATTTTTAAAAGACCATATGTGGCCAATGACAAGCAAAGTGAAAATTAAATACAGGTTTATGACTTGACACCAATAAGCAGAGGCAAGAACTGTCTGGCCTCTGACGATCGTACTTACTACACAAAAAAAGTCTTATGAACAGAAGACATCATTCACCCCAAACTGTAAGGTTGTTCCTCCAAATACACATCACCCAAAGTTTACCTGCAGCTTCTGTTTTCAATGCCAGACATTTTTTTATTTTTAGAGATGCAGTGTTTTCTACAAAACACAGACAATGTAAAGATTAGGCAACAGTAAGGCTGTAATGAAATAAACAGGAATGTAAACCCCATTTCATCATAGTAACAGTTTACTTTGCAGATGTGAATGTGATATCAAAATCCCAGACAGACTCAAATCCTTTTTTCTTTTCTTTCTTTTTAAAACAAATCATACAAAACAAGAGTGATCATCTGTGGGTGTTCCTGAGTCCAGGGTCAGAGTTGAGTGACTCATGATGTTGAGCTTATGGCAAAAAAAAATGGATGGATGGGCTGGATATGAAATCACGGGCACTTCCTGTCTACACACTGCTTTCCTCCCTCTTCGTACTCCTGTTTGGAGATCCACATCTGCTGGAAGGTTCCCTGGAAGTCACAGAACCATGTTTAGTTGGAATAAAACAGGATAAAGTTGGAGAGGCATGAATACACACATACAGATAAAGCTGTCAAGCTACCTGGATGTGTGAATCTAGTTATTTTCCAGCCACTTCATATCAGTGTTGATAAGGCAACAAAAGAAAATATTTTTAAAAGTAAACTGCACACGTATAAGAATATAAGCTCTTACATCTTCTTAAATAAAGGTTTACCTTGCTGGAAGCCAGATTCTAACTATGTAATAACCAATATATAGAAAATAATTCTTTAGATATGAATGCCATGTCGCTGCTCATTCAACACTCTTGGCTCCTTTCATAAAAAACATTTATTAACGGTTTGTTGAATTCCCCAGCTCTGGGCTTTACATTGCATCATTGTGTGAGAGACAGTTTCTTTCATCTCAAGAACTACTTCTTATCAAGAAACTGTTAATAATATATATTCCTAAAACACAGTTTTAACTGCTGTGTGTCCTTACCAGTGATGCCAGGATGGAGCCTCCTATCCAGGCACTGAAACGGCGCTCCACTGTAGTGTTGTTGGCGATCAGCTTCAGCCTCATGCTCTGCAAAGCACAGACAGACAAGTTAAAACTCAGACAGGAAGAAGAGTAAGGTTTGATGGATGCATTTAAGAGATCATATGCAATTGTGCATACACCAACCTTTCATTGACCAAGGCCTAAGATAAAAATGTTATGCAGATGTGTGAGGGAATTTTGGCATTCACTCACCGGAGGGGTTTTCTGGGAGAGCTCTCTATTCAGTCTGTCTGTGAATCCCGAAATGAGCGTGTTTCCTCCGGTCACCACCACACTGCCATAAAGACCCTGAGACACAAAGTCACAAGCTTTAGAACAAAATGGTTCTGTTTTAAATACAACACTCAGGACAGGGCAATGGACACATTCATTACAAGAACTTGTAATAATTTCCCTTTTTTTTTACCAATTACCGCAACTAACCTTTTCTACTTGAGGTGTGATTTTAATATACTTGTCGATATCAGTATATATTGCATTCACATACTATTTGCCAAATGTCTTGGACAGAACAACACATATACATTCAAGGCACTGTGTAGAACATTTGAGTTGAAGCTAACAGTTAGTCTAAATTTCAGCTTTTATGAATCTACTTAAAACATAAAGGTTTAAGCAAGATTTTGTAAGCCAGGAGATATTCATTCCTATAAAAGGGGCCACATTTAAATAATTTAAGTTCAACTGCCGAAAATAATTTTAAATAATTCATACACTAACATGTGTAACCCATGTTTAAACATGTTGATATTCACCGGCCGGATGTCGATGTCACACATTCCAACGCTGGTCGTCACAACGTGGCCGACTCCCAACATGGTGTTTCCGGACAGGCCCTGAAGGGATCACAAAAAACAACACTAAATTACATATTCAAAAAGGAATAGATTTCACACGAGAAACAACAGATTAGGACGCTTTAAACTCATTGTTACAGCCAAGCTTTCCTTGAGCTGTATGTTTAGCTAGTCCGGCTGCTGGTAGCCCTCCAGATTAAAGCACTCACCTTGGCATTAGAGGGGTCAAAAAGCCCCTCAGGGATCTTCAGCCTCTCAGCTCCGAAGTCAGCATTGTATCCGTTGGGCAGCTCGTAGTGCACTGTGGGCATCTGTGCCGCAACCCTGATGAGAGGATGAGGAGGAGGATTACCTTTAGAGACGCACTCATTGATATTCTCTTGGCTGATTGATGTTGTTTTTTAAAGTCTGAAATTCTGATTGTAATTTCCTTTTTTTCCAAGAACAATAATTAACAGCATACAGACACATTACCGTAACTTCTATCGCGTAAAAGCAAACGATTAAGTAACTTTAATAGTGCAACGGACTGCTCCAAGTTACAGGACCTTTTACTCCGTGGACATAATTACATTGAGATGAAGTTGACATTTTAACCTAATCTAAAAAGAGACTTACTTTTGGCATGCAAACCTCAACAGAGGCTGAGGGATTAAGTAAAGAATAATGTCTATGTAATTGACATATTCATTTGGTTAAGTTTCTTACTGTTCATCATATGGAGAGTCTGAGACCTGCAGCACAGCGGCCTGGAAGTCCTGGATCACAGTCTGCAAACATTAAAACAAGATAATTTGGCACACATTTATCAAAACACAAAGCACACCAACCAAATCTGCAATTCCTTTATTCAACATAGATACAAAAAGTGTAAAGGATCGATGTTTGCTGCTTACGTTACACATGTAGTTGTGCCATGAGCGGGTGACTTGAGGTAGTTTCTCTTTTTTCTTCCAGCTAGGCTGCTGATCCCTCTCGCACTCCATCCTGTCATGTAAAGTGGGGAAGTTAAAGCTCCCTGTTTGAATTTGAGGATGACTGTATTTTTTACTAATATATTGTAATTGTTACTTGGACAAGTTTGCTACTGAATCTAGGCTGGTTCTTCTTTCATCAGGCTCTCTTAGGTTTGCCCTTTACACATTTAGTCAGTCTATACCGTTTGTGTTTTATGATATACACCTAAAAGTCAACAACGTTATTATGATCACCCTTACAAATTGTATATTTGAATGCTTTAACATAACTTTTCCACATCAGTAAATCCAATTCAAATGCACACATTACAATTAAATCCTACAGTATTAACAGGAAAATACATTCTCCTTTAATTACTGTATAATTAATATGCTGTTACAGCAAATACACATTTGTTCATTCAAAGTATTTTAAGGCCGTCTCTTCAGCTGTCCTGCACGCTTAAATCCTAAATATTAGTACTCGATTAGTTAAAATAAGATGGTCTAAAATCATGTTGTCTTACCTTTGATGCAATCATGTAAGGGGGGACTATTTCAGCATTTAACTCTTGAAAGAGTTCCCTACACTGCATGCTCATGAAGTCTCCAGCCAGGGGCGATTTGACAATGCCTGTCAAGAGAGAATGAAAAGCACATTATTTGAAGGACTGCAGTAAATCTCACATAATATGCATTAACTCCCCGCTTCATGTCTCCCAAATTAATTAGCAATCTTCTGAATCAATCTCTATCATTGCAGCTCAAAATCAAATAGCTGTGTCAGAAAGCATATTTTTTTTGTCTACACAATTTAGTTTGATCCTCAGAAGTTATTACATTTTGATTAGGTGAAAACTTGATTGAACGCTACAGATCACTTTTGCCCCAAAATAGTCTATAATGTAAAACGAACATTTGTGGGGACTGAGAAGCATCCTCCAACCAGCAGATGGCAACATAAATCATAGAAGGTAACACATGCTTCCTTTAAATATTATACCTTTTCTAATACTGTTGCTTTTTAATACCTTACTTGGTTAATATGCAAAGCAGGTTAACTCAACATGAACATTATACAGTTACGGTGAAGGAGTTATGATAATTGTTCACCTTGCTGCAGGACGTAGCCATCATGCACCGGAATTGCTGTGGTGTGCGTGGCTCCGCTGTCCAGGACCAAGCCTGTAGATCGCCCATTGGCAAAGCTGAGACACTCCGAGTCAAGGAGCAGTAATCCACTTGAAAATGTAACAGACTCATTACAGGTTGAGCACTCTTAATTAAAGAAACAGTATTCCAATAAGAGTTAAAAGGACAAAATTTGCTCTTTCTCTTATTCTTTTTCAGGTGAAGTGTGGTAAAGGATACGCAGACAGCACAGCGGATTTGCAGAGGAAGAAGGCAGGAATGTTGTAATGTTCAAACATCAGCTCACATAGTTTCTCTCTTTTTGCTCGTGTGTTCCACTGCAGAGACAAATCAGAAAAAAGAGCTGCTTAAAACAGAACAAATGACAACTGCAAACATTTTCCATGGAGTGAACAGCTCAGAAAACAATCTGTTTACTCATCAAATATGAATTTTAAAAAAGGGGAAAGAAAGGAAGGAATCTGGAATGGTCACCAGCCACAGCAAATATTTAAATAGTGAAGATTTGCCAGCGTTTTGATTGTAGCAGAAAATGTATAACAATTTGAATACAGGTTGGCCTTGATAAAGTCACAGTAGTACAAGTATCCTGTGTTCAGACTCACCGATGCTTCTGACATGAGCACTGGATGCAAGCTGGGCTCAGACTTGAAGTGCATCTTGTAGGTGTGATCCAAAATGGCCTGAAAACTGTCCCAGTCCTCAACTGTAAAAGGGCAAGAAGAGAAAACCAGGACATGGCTTGTTAAAAATTAAAGGCTTGTCAAACAATAATATCTGTTTTACATGAAATAACCAAAGTAAAATGCTGAGTGTGTTGGGGGGGGGGGGATAATGTGCAGTTTTTATTGAAACCTTAATAAAAGATAGCTGTTTGAAATTGACAATATTTTTTTTTTTTTTTTATAGCTGCAGACCTACGTCATAAAATTAATGTATCTTTCATCGTCATAACTGGGTCAGATGGTGGAGAAAATAGTGCGATGATGAGCTTTTTTAGATAATAATTTGAGCGTCAGGCACCGATGTTCCAGGTCAGCCCTCTGAGGGAGCCTGAAGTCCCACAGTGCTGTTCTGCTGCAATTAATTTGGTGTCACACTTATGGAGTCTCTAAATAGCCTCACACTAAACTCCACTGGACCAGATTTTGAAGAGCATCATCAGCTAGGTCAGTGCACCGGAGCGCATGTTTTAATATCCGCTGTCGGCAATACTTACAATACTGAGGTGACAAAAATCAGACACACCAGCAAAAGGTGGCATTCATAGAACAGGATGTAATGCTTTTGACAGAAGAAAGAATTAGATAATTAACTGACTTAACAGAAAATTAACAAACTGCTTTTTTGCAACTGTTCTGAAAAATGTATCGTAATGAGCTTTGAAACTTTTATTTAATGCAGTGTAGAATTAAACTACATTTAATAAAAGTACTAAAGTAATAATTGATAAAGACTGATAAATGGGAAGTTGGTTATCCAAATATTTGTTTGTTGCAGAGCTTTGGAAAAGTAGTTGATAAACACAATATAGTTAAGCTAAAAAAAACAACTTCAAACAGGTAGAAATCTACGATAACAACTAAGTCGGACAAAAGCATGGGAAAAATAATCCAAAATCAGTATTGAAGTTCAGCACCAAGGACAGCTCAGGGCATACGACCCACATTTGGCTTTGATTGTGTGACACACCCATGATGAAGAAGATGACGGCGAGGAACAAACAAGAATGGGAAAGCGTGATCATTATCAGGCAGACATGTTGGCAAAACCAGACAGAGAGGGCCTGTCTTCCACTAAAAGGACACTATAGGCTCATGTTAGAGCTCATGCTAATGAGTTGCCTTGGTCTCTAAATAACCTCATTAATATTGATGATGAACAGCAGTCATCTATACGTCAGTCAGAGTTCTGACGAGTTCATCTACAAAGATGGATCGCAGTCAGACCGAAGAGGTCTAATTATGGTTATGGATCAGGCAGATAGGATTATCAATATTCATTGCAAAGTTTACATCACCGACTAAGATTAAAAGGGGGGGGGGGTCATACACACCACTCATGCATGTTCATAGGGGCTGTAAGCACTGCACATTAAGCAGTATACAGCCTGGAAAATTCCTTAGATTAACGAAAGTATATAGCAATTAAATACCCAAATGTTCTTTCAATAATAATCGCAGACCATGAACCAACACTCACTCATGCCATTCTTGAGCGGAGACATGACCTCCATGCTCTCCCGGGGTACCCTCAGCTGGTTGGTATCAATAAAGTAGGTGGTGCCACTCTGCTTGGTCTTTTCACCATCCGTCTCCATTGGCGTGCTGCCATCCTCTCGGTCAAGGGTCACGCCTATCACCGTAGGGAAGTCAGCCTGAGCCGAAACAAAAACAGGCCACAATACATGTCAGGACACATTCTCACGACTCAAATTTCATACGAGTTTGACAGTTTTGGAGATGACAACTGTAGAGAAATCTGCTTTCTATTCAATATAATTAAAATAAATGGGAGTTATTGTGTGCACCACGTGTTCACCAGACAGAAGGAAGCGGGCCTCTACTCATGGATGAGAAAATTGCGATGGCGCAAGATGTAAATATTTATTGCTTCCTCCTCGGTTAAGTTGTAAGCTTCCTTCTGCGCGGTAATAAGGTTTGCTGGTGTCGTATATGACGCTTCACAAAACGCTCTGTAATTTCCTCTCTGTGGGACGATCCTTGTGTTCAAATAGCACCATGTAAAAAAAATGAGTTTTTTGAGAGATATGTAAACTCAGTTGTTGAAAAGGGAGTTGTTGTTCTTACATACACATACAGTTGGTGCAAGAGTAAATTATTACTTGTTTAAATTCCTAACAAAAACGATAAGGCCTTTACAAATGGTGATAAAGTATATTGTGTAGGACATCATATTTATTGTTATTTTTTTGTATTTCTTTGACGCACCAAATTGGGAATTGATAATTGTGGAATTTTCCTGGGTGTTAATAACTACATCTCTGTTTTTTTGTAACATCCCTAATAAGTACAACATATTATATTTGAAAACAGGAAAGTGAAAGGATGGGGATGATAGGTTAGGGCGAAGCATTATATCCCACAAAGTCAATAATAGAGCTGACTGATATACCACATGATGACCAGTACATCCAATCTTGGGTATTTTCTCAGGGCCAATATTACAGATATTAATGAGATAAATGCAATCTTTAACATTTCTCTTATCAAGCTGATATTTACACAATCAAGACTCTACCTAAATTATAGATCAATCAGAACCCAGGAAAGCATCCAGAAAGATCTGAACTAAATTCATACCGTCTGTCTCCAGGGTGACAGCCCTCATTTCTTGACATTGACAGACCCCAGGAGGGAAGATAAGGATGCTCAGAGGAAGAAAATACACATAGTTAATCAGGTCATCTGAGTGATCCACTTACCTTGGGACAGTCTTCTCCTGCATAGCCAGCTCTTACAGTGTATGAGCCAATGTCAAACACCAAAGCTCCCACCTCATCTGCAAAGAGGAAAAGAAGAGCAACAAATGTCATTTAAACTGTAAAAAATAAAATGATACACCTGAGAGGTAAGCCAGTACAGTTTACCTCCTTATCAAATACTATACATATTTTGTTTTGCACATTGATAATCTGTACTCAATCGAATGTTTGGTATTAGTGCCTCGTCAATTAAATCTGATTCTGAAATCTAAATGTTAACTTAGTGCGGATATAAAATAGTTATTAAGATGAAATGCAGAAAGTTAATCAATGACTTTTAATATACATTTGTCAAAAAAACAACATATCTCTCACAATTGATTGACCCTGATGCAGAAGCTTTTAAGCACTATGTACAATAAACGTGTTTTACCCAATGAAAACAAACTATGTGGTGTGAGAAAAATCACAAGTGTAATTCTGATGTGTCAGGTCAGTATGTTGTTTGTACAAAAGTCCTCTTAACTTTCACAAACTCGCCACACAGGCTGTTCTCCTGGATTTCTAAGATCTATTTAAAACAACGCAAACCAAGTGTTTTATTATTGGAAGAAGCTGCAAATATCTAGCATGAAGTTCCCGTTGGTGAATGTAACTTTAATTCTCGGGCATGGTTATCATTACAATCAACATAGGGCCGGGCAATAATTAAATATGATAATTGATTGTATTTCAATGTTATAGTTCCGTGATAGGAACCGTTTACTCCCAAGCTTCTCAAACGTTTAAACTCCATTATACCAGAACACAAAACAATAACATACAACAGGGTTTCCTCTGCATAGCAATTGTGGATACTAATTTGTTAAGGTCCACCTGCAACCCATATATTGATTAAATACAATTTTGAGTCGGGATTTACAACAGCAAGGTGCAGTATCTTCTGTATTCCTTGAGCTTTATTATTCATCACTGCATGCATACTTAAAAGTTCATACAAATATATACTTCACTAATTACTCTGCATTTGTTTGAATGCATGTTAATACGCTCAGTGTAAATCTGCACATTTACGTATAATCATGTTATACTAGTGTGGATATCTGCTGTATCTTTACTCCTAATCAGCTATAAATGTAACATTTCTGTTGTACTTTGTTAGTAGCCTAATGTAATGTAGAGTTCTAATCTGCCAGGTAAGCTTATTTGCATTTGAAAGGCATATTAAGCTAGCCAAAACAACAGATCCATCTGATAAAGAAGTTATTCAGATCAGTACATCGGAAGTTTAATCTTTCAACGTAATGTCAACAGAGGTAAAGATGTAGAAAAAAACCTCCCTAAAACGGGTTGAATTAAGCATAATGAAACACGTATCCCGAACTCCAAGAAAGCTATAACAACGCTACACAAACCGAACTGAATGTGAGATCGGGACACACACTTTCATTCATTTCCTTGCTAGCTAGCTGGCTTGCTAGCTGGCTAGCTAATCGGCACCGGAGTTTCAGGGTTGTTGCATAAACACATTTAAGATTAAGCCACAACACTATGCACGCACAATTTGAAATGCACATGTTCTTACAAACAATTAAACATGTTCGCAAGAATGTTGCTTCTGTCTAGAGCGGAGTTAAACTTTAGCATAGATAGCATAGCAAGCTAACATTAAAGCTGGCTAAAGCGTGTATAACGGTTTCGTCTTATTTTAATCATTTAAGCCTACTCACCGCCTCCGTACACTCCGCCACTCATGGTTTGGATTATCTCAACGGCAACAATCTTAATATAAGTTATTAAAGCAGAAACACAACCGCTAAACGGTTAATCACAACAAAGGGAGTATGTTAGCATGGATCAATCTAACAAAGCAGGCGCCACACTGCGTCGGGGACTCTGACCAATCAGGACGCAGAACAGCGTCGTTACTTCCGCTTCATCTGTGACGGAAACATCCTGCAAGTACTTCCATGCTCTGGAGTGGACGTGGCCCTGCGTTCTTTATATCAACGTGAGTGAAAAACTGTCCATAAGTAGCACTAACTTACTTTTTCCATTAAAACGTTATGTGCATGAAGTGTAATAGCATGTTTTATAACGTTGAGGTGATGTTAGTGAGTGTTAACTGCAGGACCTTGGGTCACGGTCGTTTAGACTGAACAAGATTGAGGCTGAGCTCGGCAACCATGTCACTCAAGCTGCAAAAGAAGCAACACTGACATATTCCTATATATATAATTAGAACTATTAGAAATGCTAACTTCGAAATATTATTTTAGTTTACATTCAGTAATATTGTCGTTGCTGATTTTGTTTTTATTTTCATATTTAATTTCAAATTGCACAGCCTCGTGGTTGACCAAAGTTGGGTTAATGCGCAAGCGCACAGATTGGAAAAGGTTGAGTTACTTGCTTGCTATATATTGAAAATCAAGACGAACTGCGACTTTATAATCGATAGACTTTTTCGAATGAAGAGCATACAACTTCACAAGCATCAGTAATGACTAGTCACAGTTCTTATGCATATTGATTAAGTGGTGGCTTGTGCTGTTTACTATCTGCTATGTTGTATATGACCACATGTTTTATATGAGAATAAAGTGCATTTTCAGTATTGTTCTATAATATAGCACTAAAAAGCAATTGTGCCCAAGGTGACCTTATAAAATTGCTATTTTTGTGTCAACAACACTGCAAAACACAAAGAGACTAAAACATAGAGCAGAACATATTCATACTTTAAAACTTAAAAACCAGTGAATTTGTGGTCCAATAATATTGGGAAACGTAATATTAATTAACACATCTGTTTCACATTAATTGTCGTCCATAAAGTAATTGATTAACTAACTAATCATTTTGGACTGAAGAAGAATGTCTTAAACTATTCTGGTTTTATGTAAATGAATGCATACATAAGAAGTGTTGGAACAAAACTATCTATTTTTATAACGGCGTGCTCTGGTCAACACCTGTTGACTGTCCATATTCCCTGTAGGACATTAACTGTGTCCTGCATACGACTATGACGCATAGTTCAAGCTGCTTTTCAAAGTAATTAGTTACTTTTGAGTTTGAAAACAGCAGATCTGGAGTTGAATGGTCCAGTAATTGATTACTCAATTGAAATAAATACATTTGTTTTGACTAAAATACTGCTCAATATATCTAAAATCCTCAGTCAACAGAATAATAACCATGCAGGTGGCAGCTCTAAACATAATAAGCTCGTCTGAAAGCTTTGCTTAGATTGTTCTGTTAACAAATTTATACATGATCTCCTCATTTTTTTAACTTGCGAAATAACTTTTTAACTTGGTTTACTTCCAGCACCCATGCAGCGCTGCCTCACACTGACCTTTGCCCGTCACAGCCGGCTCCTCTTGAGAAACAAATTTGCATCTGTCCACTGCCAGCAGTCGGCAGCCATGTCAGGTCTCCTCATCAACCAGCCCAAATACTCCTGGCTGAAAGAGCTGGGTCTATCTGAGGATAACCCTGGCGTTTACAATGGGAGCTGGGGAGGCAGTGGGGAGGTCATCACTTCCTACTGTCCTGCCAACAATGAGCCAATCGCCAGAGTGACCCAGGCAACAATGGCAGAATATGAAGAAACTGTCCAGAAGACGAAAGAGGCTTGGAAGATGTGGGCAGATATTCCAGCCCCTAAAAGAGGGGAGATTGTGAGGCAGATTGGAGATGCACTTAGAAAGAAGATTAACGTCCTTGGGAGCCTGGTGTCTTTAGAAATGGGCAAGATCTATGTTGAGGGAGTGGGAGAAGTTCAGGAATATGTTGATGTCTGTGATTATGCTGTTGGTCTGTCGAGAATGATTGGTGGGCCCATGCTGCCTTCAGAGAGACCAGGCCATGCCCTGATCGAACAGTGGAACCCAGTTGGTCTCGTCGGTATCATCACTGCCTTCAACTTCCCTGTGGCTGTCTACGGCTGGAACAATGCCATCGCTCTGACCTGCGGCAACGTTTGCCTCTGGAAAGGTGCTCCAACCACACCTCTCACAAGTGTTGCCGTTTCCAAGATCGTGGCCGAGGTGCTGGAGCGGAACAACCTGCCTGGTGCTATCTGCTCCATGACCTGCGGAGGTGCTGATATTGGCACAGCCATGGCGAAGGATGAGCGGGTGGATCTGGTGTCATTCACCGGCAGCACTCACGTTGGCAAGATGGTGGCCATGACAGTGCAGGAAAGGTTCGGCCGTAAGCTTCTGGAGCTTGGTGGTAACAATGCAATCATTGTGTTTGAGGATGCTGACCTTAATCTTGTGGTGCCCGCCTCTGTCTTTGCATCTGTGGGAACCGCTGGCCAGCGCTGCACCACCACCAGGAGGCTTATGCTTCACGAGAGTGTCCATGATGCAGTGGTTGAGAGGGTTGCCAAGGCCTACAAACAAGTCAGAATTGGAGACCCCTGGGATCCCACCACCCTTTATGGGCCACTGCACACCAAACAAGCTGTGGATCAGTATCTGGCAGCTATTGAGCAGGCCAAGCAGCAGGGTGGCACTGTCGTCTACGGTGGAAAGGTGATGGACCGCCCTGGAAACTACGTAGAGCCCACCATCATCACAGGGCTTGCACATGACGCTCTCATTGTCCACACCGAAACCTTTGTCCCCATATTGTACGTCCTCAAGTTCAAGACAGAAGAGGAGGCGTTTGCCTGGAACAACGAGGTGCAGCAGGGCCTGTCCAGCAGCATCTTCACTAAAGATATGGGTAGAGTTTTCCGTTGGCTTGGGCCAAAAGGATCTGATTGCGGCATTGTGAATGTCAATATTCCTACAAGTGGAGCCGAGATTGGAGGAGCCTTCGGTGGAGAGAAACACACCGGAGGTGGAAGAGAGTCTGGCAGTGACTCGTGGAAGCAGTACATGAGGCGTTCAACCTGCACGATTAACTACAGCAAGGATCTTCCTCTGGCCCAGGGAATCAAGTTTGAGTAAAGCCTTCGAGTGATGTGTTTGAGCATTCAATGAACCCAAAAAGACAACACTAAGTGTTTTAGAGGCAGAGTGTTGTCCAACAAATGCTAAACTGTTATCACAACATTTCTGGATTCTGAAAACTCCGTCAGTTTTACAACATGTATCAAATCTGTCCATGGTTGTAGCATCAGATATTAATCCTTGTATGAAAATAATTCATGGTTAAAGGTCAAATACTGTTCCCCCACTTGTTGGTGTGCACTTTTCTACTAGTACTTAGAATGTTTTAGTGCTAGATGACTATATAAAGATACTATATATACGGTGTAAAAAAATTAATAAATCATACCTTTTATTTTGGAAGGACAACTGGCGTGGACCTCATTCATGTGTAGAGGAAATCATTGGAGTGCAGATAGCATTTTGACATTGACAGATACAATTGTGTCATTCAAATTTCGAGGTAACCATTAAAACACTAACTCAGTGATTTGCTTTTGTCTACATTTCAAGCACCCTATAAGAGAATCACAATATGATTCCCAGAAAATAATTCAAATATTTGATGTTGAAATTCGGATTTGGCTGAAGCATTTTTTAATAAACTTTCATTATGGGGAGTACCAGTAAAACCTGGACCAGTACGACTTCAGAACATTGAATTGTAGATTTCTAATCTTTATTGATTTTTTCCCTCGGTCACTCAAGTATCAAAAGCCATTGAAAAAATGTAAATGCAGTGACAATTTTAAAAAGCTTCTTATTCACCAAATACATTTCCAATTCCATTTGACATCCTCTGTAATGGGTTGCATCCTAAAATAATGCAACACATTCATTTGTTAAATTATATTTTGATTTGACAAAGTAGCATGTACTGAGAAGGAATCTAACACTGAAGCAGATAAATTGAATTCAGCCTTTGGTTAGATACTATTTGTACCTGCGATTTAACCACTTAACTTTGTATTTGAATATGCTTTGGATAAATAACAAAAGATTTCTGTAACTTCTCTTGTAACGTCCATCACTATAATATTACAGACCAAAATATCTGTCCCTTTAATAGAAATACTACTCCATCTCCAAACCGCCATGCCGCCCATATGCTCACCCTCCCACTCAGCAGCTCTCTACCTCATACTCCAGCTCAGTCTCTCTCTCTCTCTCTGCATTTACTGCTCCTCCCAGCAACATCTCAGCTGAAAGGCAGAACTGAAACGACAGCGCTCTGTCCGACTCATAATCCAAGCAATTTAGGACGTATGCAGAAAACAATCCGTCTGCTACTCATCTGAACTGGAAAAGGTAGAAAAGCTTTGATTATTTGCCTAATTTTAGAGGTTTGGAGTATGCATTAGTGTGCACATTGTCTGATGTTTCCTCTGGATATGTTCATAATTTTAATTTGAAATGAAAGTAAATGTATATTTTGGTAAAAAGTAAGTAGCCAGTTTGAAATAATATTTTTATTCAAGACAAGCACAAAGGAAGCCCTTCAATGTGCACTCGGAGCCTCATTTCAGTTAAAACCGATATGGGTGTGGACCGAAGCTAACAGTTAAGTCACCACTGCAGAACTACAGTAACAGGAAACATTGGTGGCTGGTATTTTGGCTGTGAGCTTATTAAACGGACCTATCATCAAAGGTTATACTTGCTTATTCAGGTGACTAGGAGTTAATGTCTTATTTCGTGCTCTGAACCTGGGTGGCACTAAAATGCATTGTGGGTTCATGGTAATAAATTAATGATCATCTGGTGTCCTATTAGTCGCAGCTAAAACAGGATGCATTTGAAAATGGTTAGCACATTAGAGTTGTTCCTCGCTTCCCTTAAAAAAAAATCCCATGCAAGGCTTGTGTGATTCACTTCTTTGGAAACTCAGAGCATGTTAGTTCATGCTTTATGTTGCTTGTTGCACCTCTGATTTACAGAAGTGTCTGGGATTCCCCTGGACTGAAACACTCTCACTTCTTCTCTTTGCACATTTCCTCTGCAGCTTGTCTCTGAAACAAAAAGCTATAAACCTCTCTTCTATCATTCTGCTGTTAATTGACTCTCTTATGTACATTTTACACATGTAACAGGTGCATACATTCGGGCAAATTATAATAAAGGTGGGTATGAACACATTTTTATGTTGCCTTTTAGTCACAGGATGGTCTTTCTAACGATTGGATATTGCATTAAGCTGTTTTTATCATTAATAACATACCTCTTAGTAACCTAAATGTTATATTAATGAAAGCAGTCCATGGTATGATTTACTTTCTTGCTGTAAACACTTGATCATCTGATTGAATGTTAATACTTCACAACATCTTTATTTTTGAGCTGATTCATTGTGCATTAACTCAACGCCATTACAGCATAATGGACAATATTCTTCTTTATGGTATTCTCTGAAGGAGAAAAACAGGAGTCTAAGACTTTTTATCACATGATAAGAACACTTTTAAGTGCTAGGATTTTTTGTTCAATGGATTCCAACGATATTCTAATACTCATTTGTTGATGTCCCTACTGAAGTTCAGAATAAGACACCAGACTGCTGCGTGTACATGCCTCTGTTATGCTGTATTCATTTGGACAGCAACAGTGCTTGGCCTTTGCCATCAGCAAGCCTGACTCCACAATCGGTGTCCCGATAGTGTGAGTCCAACAGAACATGAGAGGCATTATCACAGAAACGATGAGGGCTCTTCACAAAGCTGCCGCTGTGACAGTCTCTCATGGGCCAACAACTGCCCAGAGATTAGACAAGAACCTGAAACAGGGACAGAGCAAACTGCTGGTAGCTATGCTCTGGATTTACACATGATCTGAAGTGATCTCTTCTGAGAAGCTACACTTGAATGTCGGTATGGATTCTTGTTACGTGTCCAACAGAAGATCTTCTGGGGAAGGGAATAGCTGATGTGCCAGAACTCTCTTTTTTTAGTTCAGATGCAGTCAAACTAGCCATACGTTCTAATTCAAATACAGTGGAGGGAGGTTTATCCTTTTTAGAGAGTGCAAATATGCATCGTGACAGAGCAGCACTCATAAGCCATTATCACAAGAGTAATAATATTTACAAACAGATTTACAATTTCCCAAAAAGACAATGGGTTGTTTAAAGAGATAGTTCATCAGCAGTGTTTGATTCACGATGGATAATTTCAATTGGGCTAGTCAAGCCCAAGCTGTGCAAGTCAGCAAGTAAAACCCTGAAACTGTCAACATCTATTTTCCTCATCACACAGAGAGAGAGAGAGATATGGTGTGTGAGCCCAGCAAGGCACGCATATTTTAAGTCACTTTGCACTCTTCAAGAGGGCCCTTTTTTCAATAATCCATTATGCATAGCAGCTCTGGCTCTCCCTGGTATTTCTCCTACCTTCTTGACGTCAGTTGCCATTTGTGAGGGTTACCCTGGCAACGGCCAGCCTCCCTGGGAGATGTCTGGTGGATAAGACGGCCCTGATAAAGCCTTTTAAGGTTCTACTGTTGCTACACCTTTTAATTGCCTTTGATACAGTGGAAGTATTACATGGGGGTCGTCGGGGAGTGTCTCTGTATGTGGGCAAAAAATGGGAACGTGCAGATAAAAAAATAGACATTGAGGAGCTGCTTCAGATTGACGTCCCATTATCTTCACTTGATTCGATCACCCACGTATTGGGTCCATTTTTTAGCTGTTCTGTGAAACTGAATTGGACATGATAGGTCTATTTTTGGACACGATTTCTACTCCTCCGTTACACAAAGGACACGTGTGTACAACCCGTTTTAACAATGTGACATTGTAGTGATGAGATAACATGTAAAGAGAAGATAAAGCATCCTGCTGGTTGTTAACCCTTTAAACAATACGTGGATGTAGTTATGAGATGATATAAAAAGATCATACATCATCCAAGTTTTTCATGTAAGCTATTAAACTGTCATAAAATCTGGCAAGCAAACATATTTATGCACATTATTGATAACATATTACAGTATATTAAAATGTATAATGGCAGCAGAGACTAAATTTGCATCTATGCAAAATATCATGGCAGACAGAAGGATGAAGAAAACTGCTGTCTACAAATGCCAACCTGTTGTTAGTTTTAGGCTTTATTTAGACAGTAATACACGGATACCAAAGCTCTAAAGCCTACCTCACATTCAAATGATTTCATTCAGCTGCCTGACTGTTACTGTACTTTACCGCACGACCCACGCACATTTGCATTGATGCAAAAGCGTCTCATTCCTTCGCAAATATACAGTTCTGATAATGTACACCATACCTGTTCCAGGCTCCAGGAGGCTATTTATAGCCTCACCAACATGTGTGTCTTTCTTTTTTTTCAGACACCAGGCTATTGATGTGCTATTTTTACAGAGTCAACGTACTCCCTCCCTCTCTCTAGTTGCCAAGCAATGGGCTAAGGGACCCGATTGGCCATGGATGTGCTTTTGGACACCTTGACTCTGATTCTCAGCTGGCTAATTAATTCACAATTTTCACTAACTAGGCAAACAGCAGAGATGTTTCCTTTTTATTGTGTGTTTTTTTTTTTTAAATGTCCCTCTTAATCAATCTGTGGTCCAGAAAGGCTATAACATATTGAAGTAAGAAAATACCTGTTAACTGAAAAATAGTGTATGACTTCAGTCAAATTGTATCTGCAGGTAGCATCTCCCTTTGATCATCTATATGACACAACAGTAAGCTTGTGCTACTGCAAGACTGTGTCATCTTTAAGACAAGTTAAGACAAAAACATGTTATTGCATCAGCTTTTATCATATTGTACATTTAACAATAACAGTATAACCGTTCAGTTTTTCTGATGTCATGATGAGGCTATAAGGAGTATTTTTCTGCGAAATTTGTGGTTATGATTCAGTATCCTCCAACGTCCAATAATTGTATGTGAGGGTATTCATTCTTATTCAGTGAGTCTAGTATAAAGGAATTAATAAACACATTTTTGTCCAGAAACTTACACACAACCCATGCAATGCTGTATTTAATAATGTTTTGAAGAACTACCATTTTCCAAACTGCACTGATGACATACAAACCACAACATATGTTTCTGCTAATCCTAATCCTCATAATGTGTTTAGGGGGAAATTGGTCTGACACACCTAAACTACTGCTGTGTGTGAATTCAATTAGACTTAATCTGACCCCATGCCACTCCGATAGGAAACCGAGGGCTGGGCAACTTTCATCTTCCCTCCATTGATTGTGGCTCGTGCAGAGATATGAAAAAGCCTATCCCACTGCTCCCTTTCATTGGCTCCATTAAAAATTCATCCTGTCCTAATGGAGAGGTATCTTTTTCAATGAGCCAACTGCAGGCCAACCGTGGTGTGCCAGGGTGAGACTTGGCACAGCTGTCTCCTGGCACAACCAAAACCTCATAGCTAGACAAAGTTAATGTCTTAAATACTGAATATACCTTGAATAAGAGTATCCATTATAAGAATGACATGCTTGCAAAAAACTACAATTGCTTAATTTATTGTTGTAATTCATTATTTTATTCATTACCTGAAACATAATTTGTCTTTCAAATGTTATAAAATAGTGACTGCCCCTCACAAACGGAGAGTCTGCCATAAAAACCTCTTCAATTTTTTAGCTTATAATTTTCTTATGGATGAATCTGTTTATTTTAAAGAATGTAAATTGTGAAAATGCTCCTCACAAAATCACACAGCCTAAGGTGGGCACAAAACATGGGCCATATATAGAGGCTCTTCTGTAGTTCGACTTTGGTATGTTGTGCAACTGATTTGATATGCAAAACAATAAGCAATCAGGTATGCTAACAATAACGGTGACATATCACAGAGAAAAGACACAATTAGTAATAGATTATAATTATAGACTAAATCAAAATACTGTACTCTTCTCACCTACAGTTGGGATACTTATACTGCAGATACTCCTGATTTATTCAGGGTACAGAATTTGAAGAGTTTTGGACTAAAGTGTGTTTTTGTGGAGTCCGTTTTAATCACTACTACAGCACACTTATGGTCTAAAATTTGTTTCCTGTATCCCATTCGGTTCCTTTTTGTTGAGGGGGCTGACGGACGGTACCATTCTAGCCGTAGGTAACACAATACATTTCAGACATTCTCCCGAGCTTAAATACAAGTCATTCCGGTTGTTGTGTAGTACTGACATAAATATAATGCAATATTATAAGGGATCCTTGTGTTATTACATATCGTATTGGTTATAAAACTGAAAGCATTGATATATTCATCACCGCGCACCCCTCAGTGTAGGCTGTTGCCATGTTCCCACTTTCATGGGTGTGGTGATTAGCTTGCTTGGTGAAAAATTTTAGTCTAATCCGACCAGAGTCACTCTCGCTTCTGCCCCTTTAAACCGAATAAATTGTCTTAAAATTAACACGTCTGCCTTTGCAATTTCTCTCACAGCTGGGACCATGGTTGATGTGTGAACACGGATCAGTGTGACTCGAATCGGAAGGACGGACAGAGACAAAAAAGCCTGTTTCAGGTAAGGACGTGTTAGTCTTGCCTTGATATTTTGGAGGCTTTCAGGCTATTTCCTGCTTTGCTCGCGGCGGGGTTAGTTTGTTTTTATATTGAAGGTGAGGTGCAAACAATGCCCCTGAGTTTGAAATATTGTCAGTGCTGTCAGCGTCAATGAAGCTATTGAAATAACTGTTCGCAGCCTGTTTGAATGCAGTTTTTTTTGCCTCTAACTAAGCAAAGCTGAAAATTCACTGCTATCTAAACGCGGCCTTTTTTTCAGGCTGTCAAACGACTGTCACGTAACTATGGGAGCTTTCACTGGTTGGCACATATTTTTTCTGAGACAATTTTATAGATATGCCTTCTCTTTTGAGGTTGCACGACACCCTTTGCGTAGCTTTCCCCCCCCCCCCTTCTCTTTTCCATTAAATATACATGGCAGTCCGCCTTCATGCGAGCGGCAACTGGTAGCGTGACGGGGCGCGAGGCTCCTACAATTTGTTGCCTGTATCAGCAATGTATCTCCTCTCTTATCATTTCATACATATCTATATACACATGTCCATTAAACCTACAGTCAGTGGTGCTAAGTAGCTACGTACATTTACTCAAGTACTGTACTTGAATACAATTTTGAGGTACGTGTACTCTGCTTGAGTATTTGCATTATATGTTACTCTACTTCTACTCGACTACAATTCAGAGGTAAATGTAAGTACTTTCACCCATTGCATTTGTGTAGCACCTCGTTAGTTACTTTTCAATTATAGATTAATGATCAACAATATGATCAACACTTAAATAGGACTAAACATGCTACCAAGCAGTAGATTATGTAAATAAAATTAGTTCCACATTGACCAGCTTGAGAAACCCATCAATACATCAATAATTATAATCAAAAAGCACAATATATATGACTGTGAAATGGGCCAATCTGGAAAATGAGTACTTTTAATTTGTTTAAAGTTTATTGTTATATTTGTAAGTTTATTTAGATGCCAGTACTTTTTTACTTTCACTTGAGTAACTTTTTAAATTTAGGACTTTTTCTTGTAACATATTATTCATACACTTTGGTACTTCTACTTTTACTTAAGTACAACATCTGAGTACTCCTTGGCTGTTGACATATAGTACATCATGACAGGAGTTGTTGTTGTTGTTGTTGTTGTTGTTGTTGTTGTTGTTGTTGTTGTTGTTGTTGTTGTTGTTGACATGATATACAGCGTGAAGTTACAGTTTGTGATCATCTAGTCAATCTGCAGCTTATTTGGTGCTGGTCTGCACATGCCTGGAAGTTTGACTAGTTTAGACATGCTGCTCTTTCATAATTGCCTAATTTAAAAAAAGGGATAGTATGATGATTGACAAAAAATACATCATGTTAATTTTATATTATGTAGGTAAGATGGACAAGCAGCAACCTGCGCTGTTCATTTAGAATAATCAAATGCATATTTATAATATATTTCATTATAATGAATAATTTTCATTTACTGTAGTAAATATTTTAAATCTGAACAGATTAATCAATTCATCGATCGAGAGTAGATATAATGTCTATCGATCTAAAATGCCAAATGCTCAATGAAATATTCATTACATTAAAATATAAATGTATGGTATGCCTTTTGAAATTTAACTTACTATCATTATGTAAAATGATGTTCCCAAAATGATTAATATTCTAAAATCATACATTTTAGAACCAAGTGATTAACTCAAACTCGCTTTTTTAAATGTTTTTATATTGAGAACCAAAAAATGAAAGAGGGTTATTGCATTCTGAATGATTTGTATATTTAAATGTGACTTTGCATAATGTTTTCCATTATTATTACGTTGATGTCAGGGACAATAGGTGGGCTACACGAGATGTTCATTCATATGTTCGAATATGTGCTTCTGCTATTCTGCAGCTTTTAATACACTGCTAAAATGAAGACTATAAACTGATGAAGGATTTTAATTTCCAACATTATTTTATTTTATAAATTGAATAACTCAAAATTCCACCCCAGTTGATATCGTTTTTAAGGGGGAAAAACAATATTTTTGGGGCCCTATTTGATATGATGATAACCAATACCATACCACCTAACCCTAATGTACTGAATCATCAAGCTCTACATTTTCCTGTTTTACATCTGTGTGTTAGCAAACATCAGAAAGACTAACCTGTGGTAACGGCAAAACAACAGCCGGAAGTCTTTATGACCTGACCAAATATGCACAAGCAGGAAATCTTTATCTTTCTGCTGAAAGGGTCAGGGTTCACTCCAGATTATCAATGTCACTTAGGGTTAGTTTGGTTAGGAATGGTATGTGACTACATTATGTGTGATTGTGTGACTGTCTGGTGTAAGTGAATCGAAACCTGTGACCAAAGCAGGTCTTACACCCATCACACATTCACTCACCATCTGTCTGTAGTTTATGTTTAAACAATCGCGTATATGATGTAATACGAACATCTGTCAGCTGAAGAGGAGGATAACATGTGACTCCTTAACTTACTGGAATCTCATCACGTATTTCCTCCATTCTCCGGATGTTTGGAATAGTCAGTGTGTTACCTGAACAAGTTTACACCTGGTGGAGCTGCCCTGCTACATCCAATGTTCACTTTCACACACTGAGCCATAATTTAGATTCAGTACACACACTCATGAATGGCCTCTCAGATAGGAACTATGTGGGCAGGATCAGGCGTAAGTGTAGGTTTCTTTTTGTTTGTTGTAAGATGTCAACAAGGTTTAAACTCGATCATCTGATGAATACCTGAACATATTCAGTATCTTCTAGCTGTATCATACATTTGAAAGTGCCCTGATAAAGTACTGTAAATAATCTGGTTTTCGTTCAATAAAAGCCCAAAAAAGGGATTTACTTCACTTGGTTAGAGCCTTGTGACCAAACATTTATTAAACACATCGTGACATTTAACAAGGTACTTGGTTAAAATCAGTAAAATATTCAAGTAAGAGAGCGAAATCTCCAAGTTTGCATGCAAAATAATAACTGTGTCCAATTAATAGAATATGAGATTGATAAATATGATGACCTTGCTGTAAACGCCAGTGTTAAGTGCTAACAGTGGACCGTTGTGCAATAATTTGATTAGACCTGGCAGTGCGTATTGTTAATTCCTTAACTTCCTGACCATTTCATGTTGTTGGGCCCCTGTGGCTCTGGGTGCAGCTGCACTGCCTGCCCCTCCTGCTGCTCGGTTCCACAGTATTTGTTCACGATGGAGGCAGATGTGACTGACTTTCTACTGTATGTGACCCTGAAGGAGCAGAAGGTCTCGTTTAATTTCAAAACGCGCTGATGAGTGCTAGATCTAATTAGATTCTTGTCCAGGTGTCTCTTTTACTCTCTTTATGGTTGTATGTTTTCACTTGGGTTTGAGGTCTCATTGAGCCAGCAGAGAGACACACTGAAGCGGCAGTGTCTCCTCTAACGTATATAATGTGACCAAGCTTCATCATTGCAACCACCCACTATTGACTTCTGAGTGACAATGAACTTACTATGGAGAAGTCAGACAGAAAGTGAAATGCAGAGAGAGAGATCTCCCTGAGTGGTATAAAAAGGAAAGTGAAAGGTTGCATGCCAGTGTGATGAACATTGTTTTTACAATCATTGTTAACCTGGATTTAAACTTTTGAGGATGTGCTGCAGCAATTTACAACATATTGAAAGATGAACAAGATGTAAAAACTGCTTGCATACAAAACGAGTATATGCAATCCTCTGATAGGGCAATAAATCGTCCAACTACTTCCTTGATTAATTAATTGTAGGCTAAAGATCCAGTGTACTACTGAATAGCAACAACAGCTCCTGAAAAAATTAAGACACCACTCCAAAATGTTCTTAAATCTTTATCTCTACATGTAGGACAGCCATTCCAATGGTTGTTGAATTACAACACAGAGAAGAATTGTCAGTCATTTATACAATCAAATAATAATTTAACTCAGACATACCTATAAATAATGAAACAAGAGTAAATGATAATGCTGAAGTGGTCTCTCAATTTTTTCTGGGGCTGTATTCTCATTTAAAAACTGGAAGCTGTGAAGATTGCCCAAAATAGTTTGTAATGAATTAATTTGATTAATCAGGTCATACAAATACCATTTCCACTTTAATTCAAGTGACTTAAGTTTTTATACGTTTTTTATAATGATATTGACATTTTAAAGCTTGATTTTCATTCAATATGATTTATTTTTATTTAAATTGTGTAATTAATTTCTCTTTTTTTTTTCAAATTGTATTTGGTTTATTTTTCCTTTTTATTGCGGTGAACTTTGAAAAGTATTGATCAGTCTTTACTTAATTACAGATAACTTTTTAAGTTTTATGATGATAGATGTTATGAGACTAACTACAGCTGTGGAAAAAATTAAGAGACCACTCCAAACTTTTCTTAAATCTTTATCTCTACATGTTTGGGAGCCATTCCAGTGTTTGTTGGATGTCAACACAGAGACAAATTGTCAGTAGTTTATAGAATAAAATTTAAAAATCATTTAAGTCAAAGAGAAAATGAAAATGCTGAAGTGGTTTCCTATTTTTTTCCGGGGCTGTATATTCTTTAATTAAAGCCAGTTCTTTTCATTGACCAGTTTGTTAAATAGAGAGATTTATCTGCAACAGGTAGTTTGACGACGTATTGAATGCGTTTTTCTCTATCCATCTGGGAGAAAAGATCCTCAATAATTGCTATAGTGTTCTAAATATTTACATTCAGCGAAGCCCTTACCAATATCCCTATTTCTTAGTTTCTGCATCCTCGCAGCTTCATGCAGATGGCGGCTGTTTGTTCCCAGTTCACACACAATATTTCCCTGCTGGGAGCTCCAGCGTGAGACTGAACATGTTGGGTGGTAGCTTGGTGTCATAAGCAGCAGTTATAGCCTCCCATGGCTTTTCTCAGAGACTGCGGTGGTGCCAAGCAGCACTATCTGGCAGCCCTGCTCTAAACAATGGGCCGCTCCGACACACAGCTCTGTCTTTGTCGCCCTGGTCCTGTTCCTCGCTCTGGGCTTCATGACTCCAGTGTAGAGAAAAGGCACACAGCTCACTGAGTTTTAGATCTATTATTGTGAAAGGTAAACTTGATCTAGTCCTTTTGTAGGGACCAGTCAGCTTCTGATGGCTTTAGTTGATGTGTGGTTATTTACTAAAGATGGAATGAATGACCTGTTTTGGTTTCTGAATGACTTAGTGCCCATGTAAAGAAGAAACGTCGCGAGGGAATTATACCAGAGCTGTCATATTTAAACTGAATAGAAAGCACATCATCTTTTTTTCTGCATCTAACTCCATCACACCTGCATCATTTTCTACCTCATCTTTCTTGTGTGCGCCACCGCCTTCCACTACACAAGCCCCCGGCAGACAACATTGATCAAAAACATTAAGGATAGAAGGTCAGATTGGGTGTTTTGGTATTCCACAAGGCGCTGTGTGTGTGACGTGGCAGATTTCAGAGGCATACCGTATAATAGATCTATGGCAGTCATCAGCACCACATCACAGGCGAGCTGACGCTGAGAGCCTCTCTTCAGGGGGGTTGCGTCAGCCGGAGGAGAGAGTGACGTCACTCCCAGGCAGCTGAAAGCATTGCAACGCACGCTGCCCCTGATGCCTCATCACTGTCAAAGACTTTCCTGGCTGAGACAAGAGTCCTCAATGAGCAGTCCAAAGCATCCTCTCTTACAGAGCAGAGGCACAACGGCCAAACCAAGAGAACCAAGAATCTAGAAGAGCAGCTTTTCAAACATCCACAGTGTCATTTTAAGAGACAACTGGTGGCAGCGTACACATCAAATCATTGTCTCAGTAACTTCTTAGTAAAATCATTTTGGTTTCTCTTTTTTGTGGTGATTAAAGGTCCCCTATTATGCAAAATGCACTTTCTGCTGTGTTTTATACATAAATATGTGTCTCCGGTGTGTAAGTAGACTCACAAACCGTCTCTCTTTTCCTCCTTACCCACATCTCTAAAAACGGGGATACAAACGAGCTGATCCAGATTTGCTTCGGTTATGACATAATGACCAAAATGTGGGCTGGCTTTACAATGAACTCGTGGCAATGTCCCGCCCACGTGTCACGTCCCAACCTATCGTCCGCAATATATGTATTCGCGAGCTGAATCCCCTCCGCAGCAGCTCTCTGTGTGTATTCAGCAGGATGTGTGCAGGAGGGACTTGTATTGTGGTGTGTATATATATTACATATAATGTCACTGTTCTAGTGGTAAACACTGAGAAGTGTTTCAAAAATAATGCTTGATGTGGTTTGGAACATAATACGGCATTTTATCACGGCAGCGTTTAGCTGAGTTTCTCCGTTAGAAACGTCTCTCTTCAGAGAGAGAGCTGCATCAAAGGGGCGTGGTCAGCTCAAATTGAAAGTGACAGTCACAGAATCAGCACTTCAGGAACAGGGCTGAAATAGAGGGGTATGGAGCATGGCTACAATGGGGGATCTCTTTAAGCGACTGGTTCCCAATGGTTTTAAAGCCTGCAAAATTAGGATTAAAGCGACACAAACGACATCCTCTTTGCATTAACACGACTTCCTGTGGAGAGGAAGGGCTGGACTCCGTGTAATTGTTGAATTATAGAAAATGGAATTGAACATGTAATCTCCGAGGGTTAGACTTCTGGACAGCAGACTGTAAAAAAGCAGCCTGGAAAATGAGCAGAGGGGGTTGAAGGGGGGGTGGGGGGCGCGGTCCAAACATTACTGAGGAGTGTCTAAGTGCTCTGTGACCCACATTCAGGTTCCCCAAGGTAAAGGAAGTGACACACAAACACACTCACACACACTCACATATGTTCAGATACATGGCATACCTTAACCAGACGCACATTAAAGTAAATGCTCACGATGTATGCATACACACACACACACACACACGCACACACACACACACACACACACTCATATTTGCACCCAGGTTAAAATAGTTCTGAATTTTGAATTTGTTTTTAGTTTAATTGAAGTTTTAACAGTGTTTTTGCTTGTTTCAGTTTTTGTTTTTGTTAGAGCAGGTATAATGTCTCGGAGGTCTGTAGCTACATATTCATTATACTACTTTAGTCTTATTTTTTTATTACATACATTTTTTTTAACCATGCAATAAGGTTACACTTTGTTTTTTTTATATTAAAGATATCCTTTTTGTTTAGTTTCAGTTTAATAACATATTTTCCATTGCTTATTCTTGTTGTGCTTACTTCTGTTTACTATAACAAGAGAATTGTACATGTTCTCTTTCTCACTTGTATATATTATCCAATAAATATTCAAGATAAACACACACACACACACACACACACACACACACACACACAAACACATTCAAGGCTCTTTGGGGCTGGCCGAGTAAACAGCGCAATGCAACAACACAAAAGGCTGATTGAGTCAGGAAAGGTCAGAGCCGGGCTCAGATGGCCTTTTGAACCAGACTGGGGGTGTTTGAAGAGCCAGCCCCCCCTCCAGGCCCCCACCCAGCCCCACCCTCTGCAGCACCCTCCTTTGGTCTGAGCCCATACAGGATACCTATGTTTGTCGGATGGAAGTCTTCTCGTCCTTCACTCTCCATCTGCCCAGTGAACTCATAGTATTTCTGTCTCTCTGTCTTGCAGGTGTCAGCTGGTAAAGCGTGTGTGAGTCTGAGAGTGTGTGGGTGTGTGAGTGTGTGTGTGTATGCGTGCAGGCACTTGTGTTTTCCCAGCCCAGTAAGGATTTGGAGCGGAGCGTGGCCTGAACACATCACAGAGGGACAATGAGCGAGCTGGAACAGTTGCGGCAGGAAGCCGAGCAACTACGCAATCAGATCCGGGTACGGCAACGTTTTCTGTGTTTGTTTACGTTGACGTGTATGTTATACGTGTTTTGGTGCATCGTATGTGTGCCACGGTATATTCTCGAGCTGTGACTCATGCCGTTTCAGATGAGACGGTGACACACTGGAAATATAGCGTATAGCATTTTTTATTGTGGGAACTGATGCATTATTGTCAGTATTTGCTTTGTAATTATTCTAAGATCACCGGGATATTTAGTTTCTTTGATTTGCAATAAGTTAAAACGCATGTTATTGTACTTGTAGCACTTATACGTAAGTATTTTTTTGCCATTACCTTTTGAGGCATATTTTTTCCACTCTGTGTGTTCGCCTGTAGAGTGACAAAACAACCTGAGATCTCAAAATGATTATATTTGTTTTCTTGTGTCGCAGGATGCCAGGAAAGCCTGCAGCGACTCCACTCTGTCACAGGTAAGTCTTCTTCTCCACATATATAATAATGTGTACAAAAAAATTAGCTGTATTTTTTTCTTGTACACATTTTCAACAATTGCTATATTTTGCACCAGGAGGGAGCGTTAAACACAAAGTTACCATATGCCCGTTTGCCAGTAAGTAATGTTACAATAAAAAAAGGCTATTTGAAACTGAATGTAACTTGTTCCTTTGTTGGCTTGGCAGCTGTTTCCATCATAATTTATAGGAAAAACACTACACTGAATCCACACAAGTACTTCATAGACATTATACACATATATTAGCGTCACTATTTTTGGTCATTGTCTATTCTTGTGTTATCTTGACCTGGTTTTGCTGCCTCAGCTAGAGTCCACTGTCCAGTGCGGTGTAGTGTGTGTGTTTGTTTGTAATGATAAGTGTGTGTGTTTGTTTGTAATGATAAGTGTGTGTGTGTGTGTGTGTGTGGGCCTCGAGTGACACTGCTGACGCTTCTTCCTGTGTTTTGGCAGATCACAGCTGGTCTGGACTCAGTGGGCCGGATACAGATGCGGACGCGACGCACTCTCAGGGGCCACCTGGCCAAGATCTATGCAATGCACTGGGGGAGCGACTCCAGGTACTGTGGTTATTTTACAGGAAACAAATTATTATCAAACACCAGGATAGGAAAATAATATGTTAATAAATAAATATGTTGTTATTGTGTTAAATGTTGGGGGAAGGGGGGCTTTTCATACCTTGAACATACATATTTGAAAGTCATACTTCCCTTTGAGCCGGTGATATTTTGAGTTGAGCATGAGACTTTAAGCACTACTGCTTTAACTGTCAAGATCTACAGTATGCTGGGAATTCGCAAACAAGTGCCACCAAGAGCTAAGACACCTGGACACACCTTACAGTCACAGTGCAGGAATTTCACAATAAAATCCACTGGCATCTGGCATTGGCTTAATCACTGTCTTGTAAAGATGACTCGGCTGCTTAAATGTTTGCATAGGTAATGTCTAATATCTAGGTTTGTTAAGGAGTGTAGCATGACTTCAGTTATGTCAGCAAATCAGGATCAAAAACTCTCCCTGCAGATACACTCTGATACTCTTGCCTTTTTAATGATGGGGTTCCAACTGCTTATATGACTGGTTTTACTATAATTATTATGTATGTGTTTAATATGTCTGTGTCACTCTTTATTTCTCTCTCTGTCCATCTGTCTCCCAATGCAATGCACTGGGGCAGTGACGGCAGTCCCAGGTGTGGGGCTATACTACTACCAGTACCACTACTACTATTACTACCACTACTACTACAACTACTGTTCTACTAATATGACTAATACACCATAAGTGACTGTCACTACCGCCACCTCCACTACTACTGAACCTCTGTCTTAGCGCTAGCACTGTTTAACGCCCTCACTCAGAGCACAGGAATGATATCAGCTGGGCACAGAGACAGGCAGCCTCCTCACCCTGTTTAATATTTCCTTAAAGATGCAGTTTGTAAGATCTAACAATCTATTTTATCTTAATGTTGAGGCAATTCACAATCAATCAGTGAAAGTGTGGCTGCTAACATGGAGTTGTCACTTCATTAAAACTTACAGACTGCCTTTTTAACGGTTTGCTGAAATTATGAGCACTAAGGATTGTATTTTACCAATAGTATGCATGAAGTGCACTGGTTCTTATCAATAAAAGATATGAGAAAAAACATCAAAGATAGTGTAAAGTAACATTTTAGATCTGCAAAAATATGGTGTGTGTGTGTGTGTGTGTGTGTGTGTGTGTGTGTGTGTGTGTGTGTGTGTGTGTGTGTGTGTGTGTGTGTGTGTGTGTGTGTGTGTGTGTGTGTGTGTGTGTGTGTGTGTGTGTGTGTGTGTGTGTGTGTGTGTGTGTGTGTGTGTGTGTGTGTGTGTGTGTGTGTGTGTGTGTGTGTGTGTGTGTGTGTGTGTGTGTGTGTGTGTGTGTGTGTGTGTGTGTGTGTGTGTGTGTGTGTGTGTGTGTGTGTGTGTGTGTGTGTGTGTGTGTCCCTAGCACCCTCTGGGTGACCCTGCAGGAGGCCAGTGTTTATTGTGTATACAGCCACTGACATTTGAGCGTGATGGCTCTCCTCTTGATTGTAGCGTAGCACCGTCAAACCACTTCCTGTCATTGGAGAGGCGGAAACACCCAGTCAGGAAGAGAGGGAGGGAGGGGTTCAGCCGTTTCTTCATCTGCACCATCCTTAAAGGTCCCCTATTATGCAAAATGCACTTTTTGATGTCTTTTATACATACATATGTGTCCCCGGTGTGTAAGGAGACTCACAAAGTGTCAGAAAATACAACCCTCTCTCTTGTCCTCCTTACCCACATCCCTAAAAACGGGGGAACAAACGGGCTGATCCAGATTTGCTTCGGTTATGCCGTCATATCGGAAATGTGGGCTGGCTTTACATTGAACTCCTGGCAATGTCCCATCCACGTGACACGTCCCAACCTATCGTCCGCAATATACAGTCATGAGCTGAATCCCCTCCGCAGCACCTCTGTGCAGGATGTATGCAGGAGGGACTTAGCGTTGTTATATATATATATATATATATATAACACATATAATGTCTCTGTTCTGGTGGTAAACACTGAGAAGTGTTTCAGAAATAATGCTTGATGTGGTTTGGAACATAATATGGCATTTAATCACGGCAGCGTTTAGCTGAGTATCTTCTCCCGGTAGAAACCGTTCAGAGGAGAGAGAGCTGCATGACGCTTCAAACGGGCGTGGCAAGCATCAGGTCTGCTAAAATTTTAAGCGACAGTCACAGAATCAGCACTTCAGGAGCAGGGCTGAAATAGAGAGCTACAATTGGTGATCTGTTTGGTATTTTGAGCAAAACACTTCACAGACAAGTGTTGTATAGATATTGCCCTACAATATATTGTTGAAATATAGCATAATAGGAGACCTTTACCTATCTCTCTCTCCTGACTGATTCCTCCTCATCGTCTTCTCTGCATTAATTCTTTTGCTGTCCCTCTCTGCTGCCCCACCCCAGCGTCTTCCTAGCGCTTTCCCAGCCCCTCGTGCCTACCATTCGACAGTAGGACTTTTACATAACTGGGGTGATGAATATTACATGGAGTGGGACATTAAAAGTGGCTTCCCTGGATGAGGAGACTTCCACCATGAGGGGGAGGAAGAGGGAAAGATGGAGGGAGATGGGGAGTGGCAGAGAAGAGTAGGGAGCTCACACTGAATGCTTTTGACAGAGCACCTTTAACTACTTCCAACGGTCCAGCACAGGACTCTGTTAGCTGGCTGCTGGCTCTCATCGCTTTTAATGATCCAGGTGCATGTACCATTTAGATGATGTGGGTTTTTCAACATGTGAACCGCTTCTCATTGAGCTGTTCTCAACTTGTTTCCAGGTTACTTGTCAGTGCCTCGCAAGATGGAAAGCTAATCATCTGGGACAGCTACACGACAAATAAGGTGAGGGTATTGGGATGAGATTATAGTTGTATAGTAAGAAAAAACTAACAGTATGTTTCAAGTGTCAGGCTTCACTAAGAACAGTGCTGGCTGTGATGTTTGCCCTCTTAAACACAATACTGATCTATATGTTGTTACACGTTTACATCCAAATGGCATTAATGAGGTTTTCTAGTGTGGTAAACTAGTGAAAGTGACCACTGTATTTCGAGAGAAATCTGTTTAGAGAATATAACTCTTATTTTAATCATCCCCCTAGGAGTATAAAACCAATGTGGCCATTGATATCATCAGCTACAACTCACTCCGGCCTCATAGTTTTTTTTCAGCTCATACCGATGTTTTGATATCCAAAACGGAGGAAGAAAACCACCTAAAGCAGTCTTGTGCTTTCCTCTTGGACTTAATAAGTTCTGCTGTCTTCATATTTATGATGGCATAATGAAGTTACTATGTTCCTTACTGACATCTTGCAAAAATGCCAACCAGACAAAAGGAAGAATGCATTCTTTAACTCCTCTGGAGAGGGGGAGAAGCAGAACTGTATCAGCTGTTGACTCTTAAGCTCCACATTACTCCTACCTTACTAAAGACTGTCCTCGTCCTCAGATGCACGCCATCCCGCTGCGTTCTTCCTGGGTGATGACGTGCGCCTACGCCCCCTCTGGGAACTATGTGGCCTGTGGAGGCCTGGACAACATCTGCTCCATATACAGCCTGAAGACCCGGGAGGGCAACGTGCGTGTCACCCGAGAGCTTCCCGGACACACAGGTAGGCGCAGTGCCAGCTGAGAAATAATATGAATTAATGAAATGAGTCTATTTATGGACTCAACTCAGCTATTTATAGTCTAAATAACATGACAAATCATATTCTGACCTGAGGGCAGCACTCCAGCATGCCTGGTTCAATACCTTGACACCTATTCAATGCCTTACGGTAGTTTTAGAGCTCAGACTGAATATTCAGGCTGTTATTTGATACGGGATCTCGTATGTTTTCACAGGCTTGTTTACAATATGTGTTCTGGTGCAAACACTGTGGGTTTAATTGAACACAACTAGATCAGTGTGTGGGTTTGTCTCTCCTTGAAATGAAAAAAGGAAAGAAACACAAATTGACAAAGAAACAACATTTCATGGCTGTAATCGGATCAAATGCTAGTTATTATGAATCACAATTTGTGGCTCAAGGATTGGCATCAGATTCCTTGCAGGAAAATAAATTGCTCCTAGTTAAAACTTACTTAAGTCAACATTGTGAAGGAGGATTAGCACAGCAGAGATAGTCCAGTCGTGATAGGCCACCATACGAGTAGCTTGAGAGTAAAGTGCCTTGCCCAGGGGCGCTGATAAGGCAGGGCAGGCTCTCCTTATCTGATGTGGAACCTCTGTTCATCTCCAGGTTACCTGTCTTGCTGTCGTTTCTTGGACGACAACCAGATACTGACCAGCTCCGGAGACACCACCTGGTGAGATTTACTCTCTGCTCCACACACCTTAAAGAATATAAAAGTATTTTACATGATGGAAATATTCTCGTTTCACATTGAATTTCAATAAACTGTCCTTGATATCTATCTTGTCCTCTCACCATCTGACCCCCATCTTGCTGCTTTTTAATTCCCTTTGTGCTAATTTTACACTTTGATCTGTGCTATTCTTTAAAACGCTTATACTTTAGAGTAGATATGCACAGCAGGCTCAATATCAGTCATAGAGGCTCATAATTCTAGAGGGCTGGATAAAGATGCACTGGTAAAAGCACTTCAATAATAGCACAAAAACTGTAGTAATTCACATAAATCTATAAAGTTCTAATAATATTGGAGCTCATATGCTTTAGATCATATCTGAGTGTAAAAGCATTTATATTCTCACACCTGACTACTACGGCTGAACGATTAATTGCATTTGCGATAATATGGCGATATGACAAAACGAGATTTTCCAACCGCAAAGGCTGCGATTTGATTGGGCACGTGATCTGGTCACGTGACTTGTGAGCGAGCCGAGCGTAGCCGAGCGAAGCCGAGCAGGCAGGGAAAGAAGTCAACGCTGCGCTTGAACCTGTTGCACAATGGCCTCAGGCTCGTCAGAAGAGTGCACGGCTGGAAGTTTGGTACCAAAGAGGGGCGGCTCGAATTATTTTGGCTTTAAAAAGGAAGATGCTGCTCAACGTCAGGTATTGTGCAGAACGTGCCTCGCTACTGTTGCTACCTCACGAGGTTCACGATTGTAATCACGATTGATTTATTGCTTGTGTTTGTTGAAAAATACATGAGAAGAGGACCTTGAAAAAATAATCGCATATTAAATCGCAATATTGAGGAAAAAAATCGCAATTAGATTATTTTCCAAAATCGTTCAGCCCTACTGACTTTTTTTTCCTTTTTTTTCTACCTCTTTGATTGCTGTTGGTTGTGTGTGAGTGCACCGTCAGGATTGCTACCCAATTCCGTTGTACTTGTGTGCAAGGACCTAATCTAAACTACCATCTTCTTTGCAGTGCATTGTGGGACATAGAGACAGGCCAGCAGGCCACCTCCTTCAGTGGCCACACAGGGGATGTGATGAGCTTGTCTCTGAGCCCGGACTTCAAGACCTTTGTGTCCGGAGCCTGTGACGCCACCTCCAAGCTGTGGGACATCCGTGATGGGATGTGCAGGCAATCCTTCACCGGCCACGTGTCCGACATCAACGCTGTTACCGTGAGAACTGAAACACATACACATACACGCACACACTGATTGATTGCAAATTCAAGTTTGCCTTTTTTATAGTCTAGTATTTCCAATTTTCTCAGATTTCTTGTGTAGCTAAAAAGATTTTTATGAGCAGCAAAATTAACTTTATCGCGACCGGATACGTTACATGAAGGCAGTCTTGCATACTGCTGTTTCTGTTACTGAAATGTAAAAAGCATTATTACTTTTGCAAAGCCAATTCTGATTAAAAGAAGCCCACACTATAAAAACCAATGTTTAAAACACTTTTTTTTCATTTGTAATTAATAAATGATGCACTGTGGATGATTTGAGTGCATCAACAATAAGTCTAATCTATATAAATGATGTGAGACGACATTAATTTGCTTCATTAGTCCATATATTGGTCATCATCATTCTACTTCTACGGAAGATACTCCTTAGGTGCATGCCCTTATAATGGCCTTGGATTGAAAGTCAAGGAGCCTCAGAATATGATAATTAAAAAAAGAATATCCTGAAATCTGCTTGATTAAGATTTCTTTCTCTCCTGCAGTTCTTCCCCAATGGCAACGCCTTTGGCACAGGCTCGGATGACGCCACCTGCAGGCTGTTTGACCTGCGTGCCGACCAGGAGCTGATGATGTACAGCCACGACAACATCATCTGCGGCATCACCTCCGTTTCTTTCTCTAAAAGCGGCCGACTGCTCCTGGCCGGCTACGATGACTTCAACTGCAACGTCTGGGACACTCTGAAAGGAGAGCGTGCTGGTAATGACATCTTAAACTTCTTTATTTTTTTTAACAGTTTTAAGATACAGATTAAACAAACTATATGAATGTCAATTCTGCTTTATTTCTTGACAAGAGGCAAGCTACAAATTCTTAGATTTTGGAACCTGGAAGTGGAATTGTTCGCATTTGTGATAAACAACGATGATCAAAATCAGTGGCAGTTATAGATTCAGCTGTAAAATGTAGCATATAATGCATACTGAAACGGATATG
Source organism: Eleginops maclovinus (assembly GCF_036324505.1). NCBI lineage: Eukaryota > Metazoa > Chordata > Actinopteri > Perciformes > Eleginopidae > Eleginops > Eleginops maclovinus. Next base: position 18,881,932 of record NC_086357.1, on the reverse strand, counting down.
AACCGACACGAGTAGCAAGTTGAAATTGAACATAAAGGTCAGACTGTGCAAGTTGTCATGCTACAAAGCAGAAAATGTATTTTGGACTCAGAATGTTCTTCTTTGACCTCCAGGTGTGCTCGCGGGCCACGACAACAGAGTGAGCTGCTTAGGGGTGACAGAAGACGGCATGGCCGTGGCCACCGGTTCCTGGGACAGTTTCCTTCGCATCTGGAACTAAACAACATCTTCCCTGTTGTACTCAATCACTGCCCGCCTACTTCCTCCTGCACCCCCAAGCCACATGTCCCAACTCATCTGCTGGGCTGGACCTGAGGGGGTGCACACTGTGTCTGCCCAAATCCTCTCAACTCACCCCCAGCTCTCCTCTCTGCAGGCGACCTGCCCTCCTGTGAGAAAGTACAACTCTTTCTAACTTTCCAAGTGACGTTTTTTTTTTTTTTTACCCAACTATTACACAGAAACAAAAATAAGAACCTTTCGATAGAGTTGTCCAGTCAGAAGATTAAAAAAAGAGATTAGTTGTGAAAAACTGAAGGAAAAGATTATAAGATTTTGCCCAATTCTCTTGTGGGGTGGGTGGGTGGGGGGGGGGTGCGATAAAGAGCATCTGTTACCGTGACTAACAAACAACATGAGCGTCGGCGTGAAATATGTAAATGTATATATAAAGACAGTATATATATATAGCATTATGTGTGTATATATGCATCATATATGCATATATAATGTGTATGTATATATTTTTGTAGTTTATTTCCCACCCTTGAGGTTTTTTTTTATGTTTGGGGTTTTCTCTTTTATTTCAAGTGTACATATTCACATTACTACAAAACACAAGGCCAGAAACACTGATTTTGTCCCATCTGAGTACCAGACTGATCGTCAGACTTAAGAGGCTGCAGCGTATCATTTAATCTAAAAAGTCTGCTCATTTTTTCCCAATATTTCTGGTACTTGCTGATTATGTCAAGCCCACTCATTAATCAACAAACGAAGATCTGACAAAACTTAGAACTTGGCCAAGCTAAACTTACTTTCCTCATTTGTATGTGTATTATGGTTACAGGCAGTAGACACAACTCATGCATCCTCTATGCACCTTTTTTTTGTTTGTTCAACAACACAACCCCTCTCATTCCTCACCGCAGTCTTTCATTTGAAAGGAAACCGCCACACTGCTGTGTTAATGATAAAAGGGAGCATGTCAAAATAAACCAGCGGTGTTTTTAAGTTTTTAGTCTGCTAATCGAGCTTTACCTCGAAAGTAGGAACCGTTGAATTTTAGGCTAGGATAGAAAACTTAATTTACCTGGAGGCCCTGCCTTGGCCTCCACTTGTGTTTTATTGTGGTTTTAACCACACAAATATCTGAAGACCACATTCATTCCATGCAAACCAACAGCTGTGTGATATGATTGATAACCCAATAATAGTCCTGAAGATAGGTTTTGCATCATAATATCTGCTGTCTCCGGTGGCCTATAGAATCTACTTTTCCTTAGAGCTGAGATGTGAATCTAAGTTGCCCATACAAAAGACACTGATGGAGAGATGAGCATCGCAAAGAGAGACACGTTCTCCCGAAGCTGTTTTCTACCTGTGAGCCTGTAATGGTGCTGAGGCCTGTATGGAAATATAGTAGAATCAATACGTGAGGATATTTAAAGGACCATAAAGGACAGCAGCGACTCTGCTGGAGACGAGAAAAGATGAAGAGGAAAAAGAAAGATATCGGTCAGAGTTTGCCATGTCATTTTATCCTTTCTTAACCGAAGGATCAACAACTCCTTTTCGTCATCAACAGGGTGTGAACTGAGTGAAAACATGGAACTGAAGTCATGTCAGCCGCTCTGAAATCACACCAGTGCCACCACAAGCCTGTAAAAAGAAAAAGAAAAAAAAAAAGATTTTTAAAATGGTTTAACACTTTTTTTTTTCCTCACCAAAAACATGTTATGAACTGTTAAATATTGCTTGTGAAGAGAGTACACTTGGTAGACAGAAATGTACACTTAGTAGAGAGCTAGATATGCACTCACGAACTGTAGTACAAATGTAAACCATTGAGCACATGTGACTTATTTACCCTTAGAAGTGCTATCTCTGATTTTGAATCTTTTCTCATCACACATCTTCCATTATTTTGGTTCCTTTGGCTTAATTAAAAAACAAAACAATGTATGTGATTTGGACCTATCCATCAGCTGTCTCAGGTGCCTATCTCTGAATTTAAACATTTGACCCAAATGGGCTAGATAAAGGAGGGTTTGTGCTCCTGTGAGATGTGGCACGAGTGTGTCTCCATTCTGCCTTACAATACCATTCCTGATAGAAGGTCATACTAGCATCGACCACAGTAATGTTTTCCTCTTATTATTCCTTTTTACAGATTTATCAATAAGAGAGATTGCTTATGTTTCGTTTCCCAATAGAAGCACACTCTGATACTAGTGAACACTAAAAAGCATGCTTACAGAAAACCACTGCAACCACATTTAGCTCTATACTGCATCTTAAAGTCTTTCTACATCACTCTTTCTACAATTCTGCTTTCTAGTACTACCGTACAGTTTGTAGTATTTATTTAGGTTCAGTCAGCTATCAATGAAACCCCTCTTTGGCATAGTGTGATTCTAGTGATCTGTTTTTGTTTTGAAATGTTTTTGCTGCTTCTACCTGGCTTTGCATTGATGAATCAATTTTGAGAGAATGTTAAAAATAACCGTTATAGTTTTTAGCCTGAGAATATCTTTGAGGTGTGTAGGATGTGATATGTATTGCATATCAGTGTTGAGGTGTGTGTGTGTGTGGGGGGAGGGAAGGGATTGGGGGACGATTTGCTGATGTATGTGGATAACATAGATCTAAGTGTTACTTCTTCATTTGTGCCAATGTTATCCACAGACCCTGAGCTGTGAACTGAAAACTAAGTCAGTGTGACAAAAACAATATTGCTCACTTTACTCAAGTGCCAGATTTCTGCATATCCATTAATTAAATTCATCTCAGTATCTGATTTTATACCCAAGATGTTGTTTGATCAAACCGGTGGACTGCTTAGATCTCAAGATGGGTTTTTGTATCCCAAAGTGTTATCAAGTGCTTATTAGGGAAGTTTCTATATCAATCACCGGACATCAGAAGTGTCCCCATTATAAAGATGACAAAATGTATTTTAGGAGGAATTGTTTTAATATTGTGGGAAATGTTTACTTTCTGGCGGTTAGATAAAAAGAACACCCATATCTTTCCATTAAATATAAGGCCAAAACAAGCAGTGTGTTAGCTTAGCACAGAGACTGGAAACAGCTAGCCTGACTAATGAGGCTCACCAACTAACATTCAACATCTTCAAACCAAAGTGTAAAAAGGAAAGTTGCCAGAACTATTCTGAATGGCGAATTATCATTTTACATATTTAAGAAACGAGATATTCTTTTGGTTTTAGCTTCAGAGACAGGGAGGCATTGTTGCCGTTGGTCAGAGCCAGGCTAACTGTTTCCCTCAGTTTCCAATCATTAAACTAAGCTAAGCTCGCCGGCAGCTAGCAGAAGCTTATTACATTTCTCGTTACCGGACAGACATGAAGCGGTATAATTCCTAACTCCTCCGAAAGGAACTAAGCATATTTTCCCAAATCTCAAAATATTCCAATTCACCCTGCCTGCTCTTTCATAACATTGTGAGCTGCCTGAAATCAAATAAAAAAGAATACACCATAGCCCTTAACAGCTCTGAAGGAGGTTGTGTGTATTACTGACAGCGATTTCCAGTAGGAAATCATGTCCTCGCTCTGTGTGTAATTCAGCTGTATTAGCCGCTGGATCCTGGAATAGTAACACTTCTACGTGCCTGTGCAGTTCAATCATTAATCAAGAAGGTGCTTGAATTCTTTTAATTTCACATTATTGATGTATTTACCTGAAGTCTCATCCAGTTTATAACTACACAATTGATATGGAGCCATTGAATCCACCTCATCGGTGTTACAGAGCTTCGACATTGGATGCATTCACGGCATTGTGTGTAGATCTGTGACTCCTTTTAATAATTCGGTCCGTATGTTCGGCAGAAGTTTTTAAGGCGATTAATGTAAATTGCGATTTGTCACCTACAGTGCACACGTCTGACTTCAAAGAGCAGATGTGAAAAGGTCACAGATGCACAAGTTCAGGCTGTATTTTGACGACTACATTTGCATAACTCTCCAGGTTTAATATCTGGATATGAGACATTTAAAGTCTCCTGATTTAATGATGCATCACCTCTCTAGTTGCTTATGTCACATGGTCACCACCACAGCACCATCACAAAATAATGCACTGCCCTTTGACTCTACAACCTACTGTTCTGACATTTTCTTTGATTTTATTTATTGTTTTATGTTTTAAGCCAGTAAAGACCAGGGACTTGGTGCCATGATAATTCTCTTACAGTGCTATTGTGTGAAATTATAATCACTTGTTATGGAATAATTTTTATAGTCTTTTTCACACCAGACCTTTTTTTTGTATTTGTACAGTGGCTTGGTGATACTGATATGTTGCCATGAGTTATTGTAACCAATAAAAAGCTTCTAACCAAGAATACACATTTTGACTAACTTCCTTTGTTACAGAAATTTAGACTGTATACAAATGTCAAAATAAGTTTAAACAAGTTTCATTGAAGAAGAATCAACCGTTTGAGGAGAAAATTGACACCCACTTCAATTATGCAAAGTAATTGTCACGAGGAACAGGAAGACTAGTAGTTTAACAAGTTCGGATTTTGGTGCTTAATATTAAACAAGCTTTTTTACATATCTGTAGCTTTTGGCAGAAGAGTCAGCTCTGTACAAATAAATCATTTTTACTTTTAGGAAACACTTATGGTCACGGCAATGTTTGTTTGTCTAAATGTTCAGAAAGGTAAACACATTAAAATAAGTTAAAGCTATCATTTTGTGTTTGATTTCAAGACATACTGAATTTCAAGAGATGTTCCATTTAATGTGTGTAATTTGCAGGTGGAACAATATTTAATAAAATAAGGAAGACAAAGGCACTAACCACCACTGCCTGCAGTTGGTGCAAAAGTTGAATTGCGGCAGCTGGGACTTTCTTCACCTGTAGGATGCAACATCCACATGATTTTACCTACTAAGCTACTTTCCTTTTGCATAGGTGGCACTGTCCAGCAGATTAAGATCCTAATAAAAAAGATACTTAAAAAAAACATTTGAATGATGGTAAAGGAGTCTTAGGGCTGTTGAGTGAATAACATGCAGTTGCATGAGGTCATGAACATCTGTGCTCTTGATCTATATTTCTATCATGAGACTAAAGCTCATAGGTTATTGAGCAAGTCAGAAATGGAGACTCAAATATTGTGAAATATTTTCGACATGGAACATTACCTGAGGTAGGATTTAGGTAAACTTAATGTCCAACAAACATGCTGAATGCATTCTGTTCTACATATGCAAAGCCATTTTTCAAATATTGTGCACCGTTTACATGTTTTCTTGCCATAAGTCTTCTTCTAAAATGCCATGTTAGAGCACTGCCATCAACTGTATTACAGCGAAAAACTTTGAAAACATTTAGCAGATTGTGTAAAGCGATGTCTGCCTGCATAGTCGAGCACATGCAGGGGGTCCTCATGCAAAATATTAAAAGTGGAGGCGCTTGGAAAAGCATTTCTCCCTACCGCTAATAAAGTCTTCCCAATAAATAAACAATAAGCCAGTTTTAGATTGTGGCAGATTTAATACAATCGGGCAAATCTGGAGGTATTTCAACACACATTCAAAAAAAGAAGCAGACAGATGTACAAAGTGCAGACTGGTGTAATTCTCATTACAACGGTAATGGATATAAATAAAACATTATAAAATATGAGGATTTCCAAATCTTTAAATCTATAAAGTTTGAAATGTTAGAAAATATAACATAAACCAACAGTTTGCCAAAGACATGCTTTCCCTTTCCACTCAAATGTTTACTACGTTCTTATGATGAAGGAAAAAAACGATTCTCTTTTTTCTATTAAATATATTTATTTTTTGTGGCTAACTTACAGCAGATTGTGTGCTCGAACAGATGCATGATTAATCTAACAGACACTCAAACTTCATTTACTCCAAAAGATTAGTCAAAAAAGGCATATTCACAGTTAGAAGCACGTTAGTGTCAAAAAGTAGCACCCGACCGGAAGCCTTCCCGCCGACCGAGATTCAATCGCCAACTTTAAGAGCGTCTGAGTCCACGTTTTTGTTGTACAGGCAGTTTGTTTACAGTTTTTCACTGCAGTTATTCAGGCACCTGAAACACCTGGTTGAGGGGAGGGGTGGAGGAGGAAAAACTGTTGGGACTTGGCCTATTTTCTGTGTAGGTAACTAAAGATTATTTCCATTACCAATTGATCTTTTTAATCCTTGGTTAGTCTACAAAAGAAAAAGAGACAAAGGAGCCCAAAAAACTACATTTTTACAAAATAAACAAAAGGACAAACCCTTCATACTTAAGTGGCAGAAGTTTGGTATTCTTGCCTTATAACTGAATAACCCTCATTGATTATTAAAATACCTATTGATTTCATTTGGTTGATAGACCAATTGCTGAATCCGTGATCTTTCCAGCACTACTGTCCACACAGAGTCTTTAGAGTAGTTCAGAGGATGCGGGCCAGCGCTGTGAGGCGGCGTCTAGCTGAGGAATGGTTGGCTCAACAAGAACCAAACTGCGGAGGAGGAGCCGCTCACTGCTGAGGCTGCAGGTACTCGTTTGTGAACGCCTCCAACTGTTTCTCCAGATCTGTGGCTTTATGTCTGCAGAGGAAACAAACACATGTCAGATTTGGACCGACTTCTTAAACCTGGAACTTAATTTATTTAAATTGTTCATTTGCAGGGCTGTTGTGTAACATCTCAATTCACTAATAATGCAGTTATTTCACTGTACATCATAACTTATAAGTTGCCTTTTTTTGCCAAACATATACATGACACAATACCAAGGCCTTTCAAGAACTAAAAAGTAATATAATAATTGTCTAGATTTTCCTTCCTAATATACTTGTTTCAAGAAGTAGTTTGCAATTACCATCTTCATTTATAAATATTATGATCTTACAAATTATTAAATGGTTATATGTTTCAGTACTGTAGTTTAAAGCCAGCTCTTTAGAGGAGCAGTAGCAATCACACTCTTTATATTGCTTTGCACCTCATCCTACAAGAACCATATACTGTATGTTTATACACAACTTCAATCATTAAACCGCCTCTTAAACGGTGAGTCTGTTGACTGTGCGCAGGATTGTGCTACCTAAGCTAAAAAACACCCAAAGAAAACACCTATTTCTTCAACATGTCCCTCAGTGTAGACCCTCTTCTCCACCCTTCATGTTGCCCCCATGAGAGCCCCACTGACCTCAGGCTCTTGGAGTGGCTCTGGACCGTCTCCAGCTGATCTATCTTGGTTGTCAGTTGGCGGATTTCAGCCTCCAGCTCTTTCTGCGTCTGGTCCACCTGCTGACAGAGCCGAGCAAAAGTCGCCGCCATCTCCCTGGCAACACAGAGGGCACAGCATTGCAGTGCTTATTTATTTAGCCTTGCTACAGAGGAGGGTGTTGCTGGGATCCATGGGTGTGTGCAAATTAGGAAATGTACGGCAGGTTGTGGGATTTGACAGTAGATTACAGGAAATTGAGGAATGGTGCAGAGAAGTGAGCACTTGGTGTCAATGTCCACTTGATGTATGAATGTAATAAATGTGCTCAATGTTAAAGGATTATTCCGCCCCTAAAAAGATAAAGATGAATCTATCAGTTGTTTAGTCTATAAAATATTTTTAACATCTTGTTTTGGTAATAAACATTCCAAAGATATTTCGGTTTGATAAATATTAAACAGAGAAAAGCAAAAGAAGTGTCCTTATTTAAGAAGCTGAAAACAGCCATTTTTTCTAAACAAGCAAAGACTGGGACTGGGTGGAGATATTCACTGAATGTGTTCAAAGTGTTTTTGATCAAATTCAAAACATAATGATGCCTTGTAGATTAACTGTGCCTGTACACTTGAACACTTAATAAATGGAAAGAGCTGTCAAAACATCAGCTTAAGTTGGACCGCTTAATATATACCGTAACACATATTGAGTTCTTTAAATGCTGCTGTGTCAGGACTTACTGCTGGACCTGGTGGCTGCAGTTTGCACTCGTAAAGTTGACGATGAGCTGCAGCTTATCGGTGGCGTAGTCCACAAACTGACGCTTCAGAGTGCGCTCCTTTGCCTTCGTGGTCCACGTGAGTCTCTCGTACAGATACAGCAAGCCGTACAGTGAGGAGGACAGGGCGATCAGCTTCCAGCCAACTGTTCTCCACACCTAGAAAATAAATGAACAAACTAACAGTAACTGGATTAGCTCCGTCAGAGTTAGACCGGCCATTTCAGGGATGGTTTTATTTGCTGCATTCCTGTATAATATCATAAAAAAGAGGTTGAACGCCTTCTTTGCTTTATAATAATCCGCTTGTGAAGATAACTTCCTCAAGTTATTCATTTTATTATAACCTATAGCACAAGTCAGCAAATATCACCAAAGGCTCCAAGGTTATATTTTGCATTGTAAAAAAAAATGGTATTATCATTTTTGAGTATAATGTGATGTCTTAATAAGAGAAACCCCATTATTTTAATCAAATTTAAATCTGAAATCTACCAAATGGAGGCTCTTCCATGCAGAAATGCACAGAAAAAACATTTTGTATTACCTTTTATGGGCTTCATGATGGATGCCGATGTGCTAGAACTTTGGAAACAACATACCACTCCTCCGACGATGATGACGCTCATTGAAGTGCGGGAGGTGAGGGATGCTACGTTGGTCGCCACAGCTATCATCAAGTCCTCTTGGGTCATGACGGCTGTCTCGTTGTTGTTAGGCGGGGCCGCCAATGAGGGGGGCCCTGAGGAGGGTGTGAGGGCCGGCAGAGCTGGTCGGGAGCCCTGAGGAATGAGAGTGAAAATCTGAATTTCTTCAAAATGGTTCGTATATACAATAACTAGCCCACACCCAGGGTTTGTCTGCTTTTTAGAGGAATTTAAAACATGAAGATTTCCAGATTTTCATACGAAATTGTTTCTTCAATGCAATTTTGAAAAATAACTTTTACAGAAATAAATTATATACCCACAGAATTCAAAGTACCTTCATATTTTGTATTGGATGTGTATTTAGTAAATTGTGTCATTTGTAGTTTTATCTTAAAATACCTGATTATGTTGAAAATCGAGCACAGTATAATGGCTTAAATTAAACATTAGAGTATACGATTTTGTACAACCCTGGACATCACACAAAAAGCAGGAATAAAAACCAACAATGCGTTTTAAGCCTGTACCTGGAAATTCTGGTCCACCAGTTTGAGCGCTCTCTGTGCGTTGACAGATCCCAGGAAGCGGTGGACTAGCGTTGTCCAGCCCAATGAGAACTGAAACTCAATGTCCTCCTGGAAGTCATTGCACAGTGTGGCGCAGTTCAGGTCGTAACTCAGGTCAAACTTCCTGCTGGGCACCAGCATGTGGACTTGGCTCTGGGAAGAAGAGGGAAGCAGAGGGAGCATGCTCTCTAGAGAGGGAGAAAAAAATGCATATGAGAGTCGATTACAAAATAAATAGACAGAAATAAACATGGGATAGTTTGGGGCATAGTTCGTATTTCAAACATCCACTGATGCACAATGGAAAATGGACTTTTATTCAAAATATGTCCTTTTACTTTTTGTGCAATTACGTTGGGAACAAAGGGGCAGAAAATAACACAAATGGAAAAATCAACATCACCACATTATCATTAAATAGTGTGCATCTCTTTGTCTCTCCTTAGGGAAAATAAAAAGATCACACCACAATTTCATAACAGCACCTGAGTCCTTATCATCAGAGGGCACATTAACACCTTTTCAGCGTCACTGTCACCGAGCACAGCTTGCATTCATTTGCCTGACACTGTGACGCATGTGTAGCATAATGGGGCACGGGATGATGGCATTCAGCGAGGAGGGTAAATATAGCAGCGTGGGGTGTTGCAGACCGTAGCCTGAGAGCCCGAAAGGTTTGGACTAAGTTTAGCAACACACTTTAAATGAGCGGGTGAGGGAACAGACAATGGGGGACTGGAAATCTGGGCTAAGGTCATTTTCTATGAATTGATGATTATTTTCTTGAGTAAGGAAATGCTGTGAGAAAATTATTATTTTGGCTCACCAACCATTCATTGCAGTATTATGATGGGATACATAATGATACAGAATATATTAAATGACCAAGAGAAGCTGTAATCCTTAACTGATGGTGTTTGTTCAATCATTCGCAGGTTAGTGACGGGATGCAGATAGTTATTAGTACTTATTATTTCATATTTATTTAGTTTTAGTCAACCTTTTTGCTTCAGCTGAACTTAGGGCTGCAGATTAATCAAAGGAGCTGAACAGAATTTCTCCTAGTAAGCCTTGAAGTGTCCGAGACTGACAATGGATTTTACAAAGGAGATCTTATATTCTCTGCTCTGTTATGTTTGCAGTTAATTACCCATCATGTATTTTTGCGAGGAATGGACTGAAGCGTGCACTGCGTCGGAGCAGCGGAAGGCCAGGTTCTTCCCCATTCCCTCCTCTACGTGAGACAGAAGCTCCTGCAAACAGCAACAGGAGGTCACATGGAGATAAATGAATACAAACAAAATACCTGCGAGGAAATGTGTGGTCGAGTATAACAAATCTGTGTCTTTACTCACAGACTTGTAGATCTTCAGGACATGTGGCGATGGGTGGAAGTCCGAGTGGAACTCATCAACGATTACATGGAGACGGCAGATCTCCTCTCCCATGGCGATGGATACCTGGATGAAAGACCACAAGACTTATCAGTCAGCAGCAGCATGTCAGCACAGAGCAGGAAGAACTTGTGGCACTACTCGAAAAACCACGAGCAGCATGAGGCCTCAAACTGATGCATTACATAGAGTAAATGATCTTTCTGATTAACCTTTTCTTGGTTTCTGTGCAGGCATCAATGTGTTTTAATCATCAGTTTTACACTTGATTAAAACCTCCACGCAGCAGTAGAATAACACGTTTCTTTATAAGGGAGAAGGTAAGCTGAAACTCATCAAGAGAAGAGGTGAAACAATTAGTAAAAAATGAATATTTAAAATGTTGATAACTGTGATATTTAATATAAATACAAGACTGATCTTCTCAAAAGGGAAGATGCATGATCCTATATTATAAACAGTTGACTATCTTTTTTTTTTTTACTTATTGATTGTTTTATTACATTTCCCCCCTTATAACGGTTATTCAATACCACAGAATAACAAAGCAAGGGTGAAAGGAAGAGAGAGTTGTCGGTGTACGCACGGAGTAAATTGGGGGTTAAAACCTAAACGGTTTAACATTTAATAGTTCTTCCCCGGTTGTCTCCCACATTACCTTATTCTCCACATCCGCACTGATGGCCTTGATCTTCGTCTTGATATCATCAATCAGCAGGTTGAGCTGATTCTTCACAAACTCCAGCCGGTCTATCTGATACTCTCTGTCCTCCAGTGCTGCCACTCTATAAAGAACCCCCCAGCAACAAGGAAAAAAAAGTCACAAAAGCAAAACTGGCAGCTGAACCGTTTGGCTGTTAATGAAGACACAGGATTAAAGGAATACACAAAGAAAAAACAGAGCAGAAAGTTGCATTCTTTGCTAAATCCACTGATAGTTAAAGCATGTACGAGTAAATGTATCCTGTATTAGTAAACACAATGATACTAAATGAAGTTACCCCAACAGATTCATAGATTATATACAGTATGACCTACATGTCCCATCATTACATGGTCAAAAGACTTTAGACTTCCAGAAAAAAATCCACTATAAGTAAAAGTAAGTATGTATTGAGCAAGATACCCACCTCTTCTCCGCCGCCTCAATGTTGATGGCGTCCATGATGCTCTTGACTTTCTCTGTGATCAGCTTGGCCCTGATAGTGTGCTGCTCAAACTTTGTTTTCACTGCTGACTGCGAGATACACTCCTGCGAGGCCATAACACACAAGTTACTGTGACAGCTATAGAGGCTGCTGCTGGGTAGGGTGCATGAAGGTGCACGCTACCGGGGACAAACAGAGAGCAAGATACACACCTGCTACTTTAACTTAAAGAGACGAAAAGATAGGGAAACACAGGTTTTGAAAATGACAGCAGCAGGGTGTGTATCCTGCGTCCCACAGCCCACATATTGTAGGGTCACAGTAATGTGTTGGTGAAGCCACAGGAAAATAATAACACATAGTAAACAACCAAGGATGCAAATGAGGGAAAATACAAAAAATACTGAAATGTATAAAAGTAGGAATTTAGTTAAATTAAGAGTTGTTATTTCTCCCTGCTCTCATTTTTTATCTATTCTAGGTCACGCCAAAAAAGCGCGTAATGTCTAATCCACAACTGTCATTTTATATTTTCACTCAAAGTTATCTAGGATTTTTACGAAGTCACAACCTTTGTTTGACTTAGATGAGATTAAACATACTTTTATTGATCCCAGTTGGCAAAATTCTATCGTCATTCAATCTATTTCGATTTCCCTGTTAAATAGTCTTCATTGTTACTGCTGGTGTAGTCCACCATAACCACGTTGGAATGTAAACCAGTGTGATTTCATCTCATTGATAACAAGCCCACTGTTTACTTTGCACTCTCCAAACAGGGTATCCGAGCTGCCCAAGTTACTGCTAATGTAAATTGGACATTTTATGCTGCTGCTTGAAATTTGAAGCCGGCAAAACGTCTGAGGCTTTTACTGTGAAGGAGCCACAAGATACACTATGTACTTCTCACAGACAGGCAGCAAACCTTCAGCACAGTAACCAACTTTACTGTGTCCTGCTGTTGTTTGATAAAAAACGTGTCGATCTGATTATCGACTGCCTTTTTATTAAAGAAATGTTTTGTCTGCACTGTCAACACACAAACTTCAAGGTCTATAACTTTTAGTTTCAATATTACGGACACAATTAAATTCCTGTTAGTTCAAATCAAAACACAGAAAACTTCACAAAAATGTAAGACACAACAAAAGTGGATGAAATGAAATCAAACAGATGTCCTCGCCTAAGTGAATCTAGACTTCAGCAATGAAGACGCAGGTTGATGGATAAGGCACAGTGATTGGTCCGGGGGAGGGGGGGGGTTAGCTCCTAACCTATCGCACGGTTAGGAGCGAAATCTACCCACTGAGCCAGGTGAGAGTTCTCACCGCTCAGGTTAATTGTTACTGTTAGAACAAGGACTTTGGTTTCTTCTCATTTATTCATTTTTTGTCACCGTGCAAACATCTCAAACACTTGGAAAACATTTACACAAACACGCACACGCAGCAACTGAAATGTCAGAAGAGTTTGTGTAACCAAAACAATAAAATAAGCTCGGGTTCAGAGCCTTATAAAGCAGCCACAGTTTTTATCTACTAGTCTGAAAGAATAAAAATAGCCTCACTTCTCGCAATAGTGACTCAAGCAGCCAGACAGTGCTGGTTTATCAACATTGGAGTAACCTGCTGTTTTTGGCTCGATATACACTTTGACCTCAGAGGCATGCCTTTTGAGATGTCTTTGTGGTAGCAAATCTATCAGCATCTCATCCCAAATATATCAAAGATTATAAACAACTTCTGAAGTTTTCTCCAAAATCTCCCTGTCAAGTTCAGACGGGAAAAAGATTTTTTCCTCGATGCGTGGGAATACATTGATTGGAAGACATGGAGAGGACACACAAACACAGACACACACCTCAAACCTCCTCTCAAAGCATTGGAACTCCTGCAGTCTCTCATGGAAGCCCTCAGCCAGGGCTCCACCTGTTGGATTAATGATCATTCATGTAAAGATTGGGAACTTTTTTGCTATGTAAATATGGTTTTGTTAACAGCATATCCTGGTTGCCAATGATATCGAACCTTAAGATATGAAAATAAGTTTCCCCATCATCCACAAAATACAGCTCAGCTATAATGTGAAGCCTCACCTGTCTCAGGCATGCCCTGAGCACGCTGCATGCGGGAGTTGAGCACCTCTTTGGCGGAGACGAAGAAAATGCGGTTGGGCGCCTGATCCCGATCCACAACCTTCAGCTCCTCCACCAGGAAGTTCACACAACGGTCTGTGTGCTGCTTCCTCACCTGCAGCACAAGGTGGCATATTGTTAGGGGTCACTATGAATAAGAATATCAATTCCTGGCAAAAAAACAAGTTAAAAAAACCCTTTTTTTCCTTTATTGTAAATACTGTACAACGTTAAACCAATTACGGAGCCCATACTGTTGCCAGTTTTGGTAATAATGGGACAATAACACATTCTGTAATAATCAAATATTATTCCTTCTGACATCAGACAGATACAACAGACTCACATCCTCCATGTACTCTGGTTCATTGGCTGAAGCATCCCAGCGGTTGTTGAGGATGAAGATGTTGGGTTTTGACAGACGTTCGTTGACTTTGTGGAAAAAGTGCTTTTCCTAGATGATCGAAGGGGGAGAGTTATTCAAATCAGTGAAAAAAACTAGCATTTGACGGTCGCTTTTCCCTTTTTGTGTCAACAATTGCAAACTTTTTTTTTAGATTGTTGAGACAAAAAGGAAGATTCTAAATGTATCTTATTTTATTTTTTACTTTGGAGGGCAAACTTATACACAACAATAAAGCAAAATGAGTTGGAAACAAGGATCAAATTGTTTATGGTTTGCAGAGCCAGACAGAAAGCTCTCACTGACACTCGACACTGCTACTTGACTATCTTACATTATTTAAATGACGCCTGAGATTTATTTGATGTACAAACAAAGAGGGGAATATGTGTTTGCTTTCTCTTTAAGAACTTCGGCCGGGTTAAGGAGCTCTGAGATTGACTCTCTCTCTCCGGCTTCACATTACATGAATGCCTGAGCAGACATAAACAAATGCGGGGCCTGTGCGGCTACATACAAACACGAGCAGCCACATTCCTCATTATGTAACCAGCTCAGCATAGAAAACATCCACACTGGCCCTATAAGTGGACTGAAAACTTGCTTAGCCTGCTAGTGTGGTGTGTTATTATTAGTTACGACAATCTCAGTGGTCAGATTACTGTACTGTCACCATCCTGAGAGGTGTATACAACACCTTAAAAGAACATTTTGTGATAATCCGTGGAAGCAAATATTGTAATGTCATCAAGTCCAAACCAGTCATGTGTACACACAGAACAGACCTTTGATCACTCGTGATGAAACGGGGTTTTTTAAAACTTTTTTTTAAGAAGCCATCTCACCTTGTAATATTTACCTACATGTCGTGTAAATGTCACGTTTTCACAAGGCTCAGAGGCTTTACCGTGTTCATAAGTGTGGATTCAGAGTTGGCCACTAGCACAAAGACATCGGCATCCAGGCAGAATTTGTCAATCCAGCTGTCCAGTTGTGATGTGACATCTGTCCCTGGGCTAAGGAGTAGAGGAGAGGGTGAGTAAATGACGATTACTGACTTTTTCTTTGTAGACCTCACATTTTGATGTCCTAGAAACTGTCAACCTGACGTTTATAAACTTTCCAGATCTGATTAATGTATCCCGTTACCTGTCTACGAGCACCAGGTCGTCTCGGAGCAGAGCACACTTTGTCTTTGGCCAAAACACACGGACAAGACAGCCGGCGTCCAGACTCTCATCCATGTGGAGCGCGTGAGCCAGCTGGTTTACAGTCTGAGGAGGAGATGTAAACGGGCTCAAGTTAGAGTTGTGGATGTTACAAATGATTTGATAGCATGTTTCCTGTCGTTGATCTAGCTATTTATGTTATCTCAGGCTGGAGAGTCGGAGCACACAGATTCTTCATAGTTATATTACTTATTTTAAGGGATTTCATACTTCTAAGATGTATGTATCATTATGAAGCGAATTATTTGACAAGACGTTTTATTTATCAGCCAATAAGATAATATTTTAAGAGGGAAATGTTAGGTAGCTACTGGGTTTGGCGTCAACTAGAGAGGACAATAGATGGATTAAAACTGATTCAGCTGCTTGCTATGTTGAACTTGTGTAGACTTCATTCTTTTTAGTCAGTTAAAGTTAATAGAAAGGTTGTCTATAATACTGTTTATACAAGAATTTAGAAAAGTCAGTACAAAGCTATGAGTATCATTCTGTTATCATGGTGAGGAAGTTAACTTTTAAGCTTGTACAATTGTGTGACTCCTTTGAGTTTAACACTTCCACAACAACGGTAAAATCAAGTGTCAATCGACAGAGGAAATGTGAGGATTCCCAACATCAGTGACAGTCTGATAAGTGAACATGGCCGGATTCTGTGTCCCCCTTACAACAACATAAATACAAAGTAGTTCTCCATAGAACAACAAAAACCTGTAAGAATATGAATGGGACACAGACCAGGGCTCATACCAGACTAATTTAAACCTAACAAAACTTTGCAAAGTGGTATTGAAACAACACTGACCTTGATGCTCTTCTCCTCCTCAGAGCCCTCTGTCTTGAGGTAGGCCTTGTCTTCATCAGTGCCCTCTACACTGAGGAAGCAGTTAGTGGTGTGGCCAATCCCGCTGGGCAGCACGCGGTCCCTCAGCATGGCGTTGACCACTGTGCTTTTACCATTACTTGTCCTAAAAACAAAACAGTCATTGACTCTATGTCAATACACATGATTTGCTCATACTTAAAATTACAACAACAACAAAACTATTCAGAAACAAAATCCTGAATGTTTTTTTAGCAGGACCGGGGATTTCCTGCTTGTCATTTTTTCTCGTTGAAGATTTTGGTTTAGATTATTTGTTTTTTTTAAACAACAAATCAAATATCACAGATGCCGAAGACAATGAACTTATCATTTATTTTCATAAAAATAGAGGGGGTAGGACCAGAACGTTTTTAAACTTCCTCTTGACCCTTTTGAACATGAAGGAAACTACATGAGTATTTATTTTATACCTTGTAAAGTCTTTTGTTATTTTCGTTAAAATGTGGGGGGTTTTTTCCAACATGTTCAATAAATTGAATAAATCTACTAAAATTGAACACATGTAAAGTCCAGGGTGTAACATCAGAACTTACTTTAAATGTCAACGTAACACTAATGTGATCAACCAATGGGTCAGACTGAGTAAATAATCTGGTAACACTTTGCAATAGGAAGTGTCAACAATGCAAGGAGGTTTAAGGAACAGCAACTCATCGTCCAATCAAGCAGAGGAAATCTCCCAGTATTTCTCTGGCACACCCCCCCCATCGTGTTGTGGATTAAGGCGTGCAGGGCAAGACGTGGTTCAATTAACATCAGTTCAAACTCAATTATAAAGAATGGGTTTTACCAAGAGGAAATGATGGAAGTGACTGAAAAATGTCACTTCAATGATACTTGCGAAATGAAAAGAACATAAAAGTTCAGGCAAAAGTCGTACTGAAATGGTTTCGAGTAGGAATAGTTTAACTCTTGTACATCACAACAATAAGGGCTATAAAGGTTGCTTTTATGAAAAACAACATTTGAGGTTTGTGTAAAGATGTTTTTACCTGCCAAAAAAGGCCACTTTCATGTGTCTGCGTGCCAGCACCTCCTTAATGACAGCAAGTTTGTCAGTATACGCCTGGATCTCCAACTTTTGATCCTGACTCGCAATGTTCTGCAAAGCTTTGTTCCCACAGGTTTCTGTCCAAAAAAACAGACATACAACAGCCACTTCATGAGCAATTCAGACAGTTAGCTAGCACGTAATAAACATGATGTATGTTTGTCTCAGCTGCTTTGATACATTTCACGGAATAAAATTACAATTCTCAAAGCTATTTCTTCTACCCCTGCAGCACCAATGTGTCTTACATTATCAATTGCTTATGTCATATTGTTCAAAACGCATTGCACTTGTTTTCTGTTACTAGGTCTTACCACGCAAAACTCATTTAAATAATAATGTCATAATTACTCTGGCATGAAGTGCTGTTATGCTATTAGTGTTATAATCCTGCTAACTGTAATTAGTTTATCAGGACTGACTGACAAATGGAGAACAGAGAAGCAAACCTTCCCACCTTCTACAAACTCTGAAGTCTCTTTCACGTAGTTCAGTAGTTGTTCAAACACATCGCTGATCTTCTTCTTGGCCACAACAAATCTCTTCAGAGGGGAGAACTCCCCCCGAGCTGAATCCGACCGTCTGAGAGGAGGGGCTGCAGCCATGGTATTCAATCTACACAGAGGGGTCAAAAGGGTCAACACAGTTACATAAGTGCACATAAACAACGTTAACTACCACCATGATCACTGTATTACACAGATCAGGCTGGACAAGTGTTAATGATGGCAATGCAGTTGTTCAACTTTTAGGTAACTGTTTGCAGCAAAACTGAGAGGTTAAATGACCTGTGTTAGCTAGAAGTAACGTTTGTAATCCAACTGTCAAGAAGTTAAGAGTGACATCTTCCCACTTTGATACATATGACACACGAGAGTAGCAAATGATGACTGTATATGTCTGGCTTTTCTCAACTACTTGTGATAAAGATATGAAAAATGAAAGTAAAGAGGACGCGTGTTGGTGACAAACAAGCTAACAGATTATGCTAACAGTAGCTAACGTTACAACAGGGGTGCAAACTAGCATTAGCATATTTCCTTACCACAGTCCTAACAGAGCCAGTGTTTTCTTCTCATAACAGAAACAATATCGATCCGTGGCGACAGTTCAGGGAATCCCTTTACCCGCTGAAAGATTAGTCGCTGTCAGCCGGGCTAACCTTCTGTTTGTATCCTGTAATGGCACTGGTGTCACGCTAGTCGCAGCAGAAGAAGAGCTTCCGGAATAACTTTCAAAATAAAAGCCCAGGTGATCTGAGTTGCTGCGTTTGAAATTGTGGCATAATGTATTTGAATATGGACGGATAACGTTTATGTTTAGTTCCTACTGACTTGCATATACTTTAGATAGCTGTGGTTGTTAAACTCAATCAATTCACCCTTGCTTGTGGTTTTGATTTGACATGGATTCTATTATTTTTAAAGTCGGTGTTTTGTTTAGATCATTACAGTTGTGAGCAATCAAAATTCTGCAAATGCAGCAGATTAAAAATAATTCTGGAGGAAAGTAACACACTTAGGCTAGAGGTACATCCAACAATTATTTCTGTGTTCATCTTACATTTCTTCTAGTTGTCGTTTGTATCATATTTAAAACAAAATGTAAACTTACAAGTGTAATCTTTTCCATCAATTTAACCGACTGATATGATTTTTTTCGTCTTCCTTACATTTACATTGATTTTGAATCTAAAAGTTTCTAACTTTCTGTTCTGGTTACTATCCTCAGCTTGACGCAGCTTCCGAAAGAATTGTACAGGCAGGGGGGGCGGAGACAAATGACGAGAGGTTTTCGAGCTCCAACCAATCAGCAAGCAAAGAATGCATCCAACCCCTGACATATCCTTTATTGTAGCTGAAACTAATGAACGCCAAGAGTATGACTGATTATACACAGGCACTGGTGAAATAATTATTAAGATCCTATACTGAACTAAAAGCTCTAATACTACACTAGTCCAATGCATGTCCTGCATTCAGAAGTAGTCACGTTTAAAAAAGAGGATTCATAGTGCAGTACAATGTTCTGTCAGTCTTTTCCCATCCTGCAGTGTATGATATTTGTAAATATTACTACTGAGTTACTATGTGTGTTGCATTTCACTGCTTTTTAAGGTTATGTAAGTGTAATTCCATTGTATACTGTTGTTGTTTTTTTTTAAATCTACAGCTGTACGTCTTATTAGATCATCATGTAGCATATTTATTCTGAAAGATTTACATTATCTTTAAAAAATGGAAAAACAGCCCTGTTTGCGTTGGTGTTGAATTAATCAGCTGATTCAAACAGGGCTTTCCCTTTTTTATATAGCTTTAAAAAATAGAATAATTTTCTCAACTCATAATTGAATACACTGTGGATTACAACACAATCTTTCAGTTTATTACAAACATTATCAAATAAACACATCTAAAGATAGATGGTTTTACACTGGACAGGAATGGGATGAAAACTGTAATCTGAAAATTAACTAAAGCTGTCAGATAAATGTACTGTAATGTAATCCAGTTATCCATACAATAGCAAACGACTTATGAATAGAAGTAAGAAAGGAAAAATAGGGTTTCCTTCTGAATTTTAGTTTTTTACAATTACAATTTTGAAAAACATACATTTAAAGTTGCGATTAAGAATATATACACATGTACTTGGTTGATTTACACTAGTGTCAACTCTCCAAGCACAGAGATCAGACAGAACTGAAATGAATGTGTTGCCTTTGCAAGCCCACAATAACTCTTTTTCAGAAGAGCAGGCTGGTGCTGAAAGGGACAATGGCAGGGAGGAAACACCTGTGTATGTGTGTGTGTGTGTGTGTGTGTGTGTGTGTGTGTGTGTGTGTGTGTGTGTGTGTGTGTGTGTGTGTGTGTGTGTGTGTGTGTGTGTGTGTGTGTGTGTGTGTGTGTTCATGTGTGTGTGGTTCATGTGTGTGACCTTAGCGACTGTGGCGAACTGTCATCACTCAGATACTGAAATACCTCTAACAGGACCTCCCGCGTCTGGTTTGGCTTTGGGATATTTGGCAATCTTTTATCTCTACAAAACTTGGAATCGATCTCTCTCTGTTCTTCTTTTTCCTTTCTGGATTTCTTATGGTTATGTGCGGATTTATGATGGAGGATTAAAATGGTGAGGAAGAAAAAGCTGCTGGTGTTTGAGTAAGTATTAATCCTCTTTGCAATTGCTCTGTGTTGATTGTTTGAGACTTTGACATATATTCAGGAACATCTGTATGATATATTATTATAGCCAGCACTTTAAATGTACATATGACACTTATTTTTGTATTTTGTATTATTTTTCTACTAAATGTTTTGTATTTATGGTAACAGTCGTTGTTTTTAGAGCATTGCTACATACTGTGTGGCAAAATAATGACATCATCTTCATACAAAGTTAAACTTTGCATTTTCATTTGAGAGTTTTGGTTTGGTAAATTAATATGAGACTTTTTCTCAGCATGGCTACACATCATACATTAATGATGAGATGGATGTACTAATTGCTCTCCTGGGCAGATATAGATTTCATCCCATCAACATGCAGTTTTGATCCAAACTAAACTCTTCTCTCTGTGGAATTATGAGAAAATGTTAATAATCATCCTAGGTGATCCAGGCAGTTAATTTAGAAAGTAACTATTAGAGAAAGTGATAGGAAACATATTGTTGTGGATTCGTACTTCTATGTGAAATAACCTGGGCTCAAACTATTTTTCTGTCAGCTTCCTCATTGTGTTGATGCTATTGTGGCCGCACAGGTGACACAAGAGCTTATGTGTGTATTGTCTGTGTGTGTTGAGAGCTCTTTACATTGTACCATCCTATCTAGCATTCTCTTTCCCTGGGAATTTATTTGACCTTTTGACTCCTGTCTTAACACAAACTCAGGCAGAAATTTAAAAAACATAATACAATTTCTTAGTTCTCAGATTCAATATCAGTTATCTATTGGTGTCTTACATTTGTTTTGTTGTCTATCTCTCCAATTTGTGTTTTCTTTTCCTGTTCAGAAATTGTGGAAGCATGATGTGGGATGGATAAACAACAACAAAACGATACTGTAAGTTGACTGAAGGCTGTCAGTGTGACTTGAAATTTAAAAGTGGGTGTAATTATGATAATTATGCCAAATATGTAATAATTAATCATGAATGCCCATGCTACAACAGGAGACACATGCATCCAAATCATTTCAAGAGTCTATTCACAGCTTAATCTTTCCTCATGTTTTAACATGTTTTTTATTTTGGACAAACAGTTACTGTTGAAGTAAGAAAGGCCTGATTGGAAATAAAAAAAATGTTCATTTAAACAATTGTTATAAGCTCTGTCATACTGCATTAGGTGATTCGAATAAAATGGGGAACCTTTTATAATGTATTAACTTTGAATAATTAACAAATACCAATTGCTCCCCCTTCTAAACCTCCTTGTTTTCTAACCATATTATATTCTTAATAAACACATAAAGACCAGTACAAGACAGTAAGACCAGCTGTGCGTATTTTTCATGGAAGTAAATAATATGTGAAATAGTTATATCTATAAGTGCTGTGTCTCTCCCTCTGTGTGCAGATGGCCTCCAATGACCCTGACCTTCCTGACCCCACCGGTGACCCTCAGCCCGGTGACCTCATTGAGATCTTCAGACCAGCTTATCAGCACTGGGCTCTCTACCTGGGAGACGGTTACATCATCAACCTGACTCCCGTCGGTCAGTAGGAAACTAGAAGAGTGTTAACAGCTGAGTTTGGCCAAAGTGTCTCAGACAACATAGCTGTATTTTGTCACACTTTAAATGGATAATGCTTAAATATTCTTTAGGAAAAGAAAAAAAATGTTTTCGATGCCAGGACTATTACTCTAAGGAAGTCATTTTATATTTCTGTGTTGTGACTTTGATTTTCGCAAGAGTGTCAAAATACTCTTTTCACCTTTGTGGTTTGGTTGGAAGCCCCTTGAAACTCGGGTTCTATTCTAGGAGGAGAAAGTAGTAACAGGTTTATTACCAAGTTTACACATTTGAGGATTTTGCCTTGGTGTATATGATGCATAAATAATCACAGTTAAGGAAGATAAACTGTAAGTAAGGACTGACCATGGGATCAATTAAGTTATATCTTACCCTATTAAGAGGCATTATACATTATTTGATGATTATATTTTGTATAATTGATCTGAAACTGTTACCTTAGTGGCCATATAAATGTATTGAAGTAAAAGGTACACATTTTGTCTCTGAACTGTAGTACAGTTAAATTATAGAGTAGAACATATGGAAATATACAATTTCCTCAAATTGTACCTCAATGTATCACTATTTACTATATCAGTAAATAGTGATACATTGTCCACAACTGATTATTCTACAATATGAAATACAGCAACATTCAATGTTGAATCTTAAACACATCCCTAGTTCAGCCAAAACAACACCATATTCTGAAGACTGCAGATTATAAAATTCAGCTTTTTGTAAGATTTAATAACAAAGCCCTTAAAGTCTTTAAGAAAATAATTTTGGTCGACTTTTGTTGAGAATTTTTGTTTCTGTCCCACTTTGGATACTGCCTTTGGGACTTTGGGACCTGTTTGATGTGCATACACATTTCCCCTTTCAGTCTATATCTTTTTATATACCTGCAAGATTCCTGATCCAAGATCCTACAATGTTCAATTTTGGCAAATGTTTGATGTTATTAAGTCTTGTTATCACATTTAGGCTTACTTTTCCCTTCCAGACGACAATCAGGCAGCTGCCATGTCCAGTGTGAAGTCTGTCTTCAGCCGGAAGGCAGTGGTGCGCATGCAGCTGCTGAAGGAGGTGGTGGGAAGTGACTCGTACCGTGTAAACAACAAGTACGACCACAACCATACACCCCTGCCCGTCTCTGAGATCATTCAGCGAGCACAAGTCCTCATTGGCCAGGAAGTGTCTTACGACCTGCTGGGGAGCAACTGCGAGCACTTTGTGACCCTTCTGCGCTACGGGGAGGGGGTGTCCGAGCAGGTCTCTCACTGTTTATTTTGTCTTTGTCTCATGTGCCATCAGATCAAAATACTCACCTTCCACTCAACATACCACAGTGACTGATGACATAGATTTGCCTGTGAATTGCACTTTTTATAACAGAACAAAGACATTACTTTTTTATTTTATATGAAATGGGCCATAATTCCACCAATACATTTAGCAACACTAAATTTCATTTCATTTTTATTTGTTCCGCTCATGATGGTGCACAACATAAGAAAAAAAGAAAGAAAAGAAAATCAATTCACATTCAAAAAACACAACTCTTTACACCTTCCATGAGCAAAAGGAGCAGGGAGAAGAACACATCTTATTTTGCCTGCCCCTTACTCAAAACATAAGTAAACAATCAAAATAGATGGTCTGTCAATTATAGTTACTTACAACAAATACTTACAGTAACGTGAGAAAAAAAACAAGCGACATGTACTACACTAATTCACAATCACAATCAACTAAGGAAACAGATTACCTGCCACTTCATAAAGTTTAGTTACTCTTTTTTTATACATCTTTTTGAACTGAAAAATATTTATACAACCCTTTAAATCATTCTGTAGACAATTCCACAGTTTGACTCCAACCACTGAAATACACATCTGCTTTAAAGTAGTCCGTGCATACTGATGCTTAAAATGAAATCTCCTTCTTCGGTCCTCATCCTCTGAACTAAAAACAAACAATTTTTGTAAATGTTCTGGTAATACTTTGCTTTTTGCCCTGAAAATATGAAAAAATGAATGCACCTAAATACAAACATTGGGCCTATATGAGGTAGTTAGATCCAGGCACAGGATTGAAGGTTGTTTCAACTTATGCCATCAGTCTGGATGGGTTTAAAATCATACTCCACCCAAAATCTATGTTCAGAATGTCATAAACCCCCATAGCTTTGAAAAGCAGTTAAAGATTTTGATTTAATTTTTAGGTGGGAAAAATAATCAAAGCACTTAAATATACCTAAAAAAATATGTGCTGTTTATTCTGTGTTACAGACAGGTGTGACATATTCAACATTAGAAAAGTTCTTGTTCTTTAATATATTGAAGATCACGGTCCACCTCCTCTTGTCCTCTTTGTCTCCTCAGGCTACACGGGCCATTGGGGCCATCAGTTTGGTGACGGCAGCAGCCAGCGCCTTCTCTGTCCTGGGACTGATCAACACACGGTCCAGAAACAGGCCTTTCTGACAGCTGTGATTTTCACTGAAGGGTGTTGCCTCCCAACATTCATGTGGCTGTAATACACAAATAAATAGAATAAAGATACCTAAAAAAAAATGCAAATGACTGAGTTATTTGTCTAGGAAATTGGCCTCGTATAATTTACATTACAGGGTTTCAACTGTGTTTGTTTGTCAAATATGAACTCTGAAGTTAGTCAGAGTTTAAAATTGGTGTCACTTCACTCAAATAACAGAGAGAAAAAAAAACATGTGTATAATAAAAAACACCACACAGCTGAAATGTAATATTCTCGATCAAACTATTACTTTCCTCTATATATCTGAATGTACCAACAGAAACTATTGCAGTTTGCGGTATGCACATCAGAGGGCGCCAACGTCCCGTAAACACCCTGAAACAAATCAGTAGAAGAAGAAATACGACCAGTGGTGTGACGTAGATTCTCTGCGCCGAGACATCCGCACGTGTTGTTTTCATGAACGTTTGAGTGCTTTAACTGTGATATTTCTGAGTTACAGTAAAGTGTAAAGAAAACAGCCACAAAGATGGGGAAGAAACTCAAAGTCGGAAAAACCCGAAAGGATAAATTTTACCATCTGGCAAAAGAAACAGGTACAGTAACACTGTTATAAATAAAGCACGTTTTAGACTGTACGCATTGAAGTAGGTATTAGCAGAAGTGCTAACTAACTCGCTAACACTGAAGATAATGTGTGCTGGATTATATTTTTCGTAGGGCCAGCTCTCTGACAACATCTGGTTTTGTATTTTTTCAGGTTATCGCTCCCGTTCTTCCTTTAAGCTAATTCAGCTTAACCGTAAATTCCAGTTTCTCCAGAAAGCCAGAGCTGTCTTGGACCTGTGTGCTGCTCCTGGAGGATGGTGAGCCTGTCAACACTGTTTGAGATTAAAGAAACTATTATTCTGCTAACATGTCAAGGGTTTAAAGCAATGGGCCCCAAACTAGAGATAAAGGGGGATATAAATGAATTATTATTCATGATTTGGGGACACTGGGTCGTGTTCTGTCAGAGACATTAATAAAGTATATTTAACGTGGAAGTATAACCCTCCCCCCCAAAAGCTGTAATTAAGGGTTGTTAATTGTGTTCTTTGGACATTAAGATCACTCTCAACAAGAGCCCTAAAGTCTTAGTACTGTGCAACCTTATAGACGCAGGAAATCATGCTTTCCCCGAACAGTTGTTGTCTATTACTGCTATCAGGCCAAACTGGGGCATAAGATAAGTCTTGACAATATTTAGTATAACCAAATGCCAGTATCAGTTCAGCGTATCAGTCCATTATTATCAATGTATGAATTTTCTTATTGGTTTATGATCAATTCTCGGTTTGGGGGGAGAAAAAAAGAAGACTTACACAGTTTTTAAGAATCAAGTCTTGAGTTTGCACACTTTGTAGAGTTTCTGCACTCAAGAATTTAAACGTGTTAAAATGAATTACCAAAACTGTACAGAAGTTACATGCTGCACTGTTGTCGTCTTTATTCGTGAATTTGAGACACAGTTTCTTCCTGACAGCAAAAATATTTGCCTCGGACATAATACAATGTTTTAATTCAGTATTTTATTATGCTTGGCACACAGTCATTAATAATAATTATAGTATGGTGTTCTGTAGTTTATGCTCTGCCTAGTGGGGTGATTGAGTGAAATGTTTTTTTGTGGATTATAGTTTGCAAAACTCATGATTGTGAGTGTATTGTCCTTGCAGGTTGCAGGTGGCGTCAAAGTTTATGCCTGTATCAAGTCTCGTTATTGGTGAGTATTATGTCACAATTATCTGATAATAAATTGGAGCTGCACCGAATTGCTAAAAACTTCATTCATAATGCTGACATTCAAGATCTTTCTTTTTGTATGTTTTTCCATTTAGTTTAATCCATTATTTCTGTGCAGTTATACAAAAGATTAAGCTTCACCAATAATATTTGATACATTATATTTGTAGAATTTATTCCATTTTATTCAAATTGAGATTTCTATTTATTGTGATAACGTCCTAAAATTTGACGACAAACATTAAAAGGTGATTTTTAAATGCTCAATTGACACTTGGAATATAAATATATATACATTTTATGGAGCTCTAATAAATAGTTCTGTCTTTGTTCAGGCTTTTGTCTGTTGCTTTTTTAAAATCTCATTAATTGGTATTGTATATGGAAACTGTGATAAAAGTAATAAAGTTGGCTTTTTTCTTTTCTGTAAGGTGTTGACCTGGTGCCCATTAGGCCCATTCCCAATGTTGTTACACTGCAAGAAGACATCACCACTGACAAATGCAAACAGGTGAGGCAGCTGCAAACAAACATCAGTGTCCAGGCTGCAAAAACTGATAAACACTAAATCAGCTATTTAAAAGCCCTGCAAATATATATAAAAAACTGGAGATACAACATGGATTTATTGAGTGCGATGTTCTTGTCACACACATAGGCTATAAAAAAGGAACTGCAGACTTGGAAGGTCGACGTCGTGTTGAATGACGGAGCCCCGAATGTGGGAGCCAACTGGCAACATGATGCCTTTTCACAAGGTAGGTGCCACCAAAAAGTAAAAGTTTGACCAATAGTATACCAGTAAGTAACGGATCACATTCATACTGAAATATCTCAAAATCGTGCTCTGTTCTCCGCTTCACCTCCAGCTCATTTGACCCTCATGGCCATGAAGTTGGCCTGCGATTTTCTGAACAAAGGTGGCACCTTCGTCACCAAGGTCTTCCGCTCCAAAGACTACCAGCCGCTGCTCTGGATCTTCCAGCAGTTCTTCAAGAAGGTGCAGGCCACCAAGCCGCAGGCGTCCAGGAACGAGTCCGCTGAGATCTTTGTCGTCTGTCAGGGTCAGTGGCAGCGGATTACAGAACAAAACGTGTCAGATTCCTTAGCCACTTTCGTAGAGTTCATCTGAACTCAACATTTATCTTTTCCTAACAGGTTATCTTGCCCCGGACAAAATCGACAGCAGGTTTTTTGACCCCAAATATGCGTTCAAAGAAGTGGAGGAGCAGGCCAAAACTGTCAGAGATCTGATTCCGGTCAAGAAGGCAAAGGTGTGTACACTCTACAAGACATGGGAATATCAGATGAACATTGATATATCATTTCGATCCAAGTCTAATAGGTGTTTACACATTTGCTATTGTGTTGATAAGGTAGTATTTTTTTGTTTGACTAAGCAGCTGCTCTTTTGTTGCAGGCGGAGGGATACTCAGATGGGGATCTGACACTCTACCACAGTTTCACAGTGACAACCTTCCTGAAAGCAGATAACGCCATAGACTTCCTTAGCAAAGCCAGTGCGGTGAGTTCACTTCCTATAATTTGATATTAAAAAAGACTGATGCTGCCATTTCATAGAAAGTCCTGTTTGATATAAATTGCAAAGCGAAAGGTTTATAAAGGATCCTGTACCCGGACTATTTGAAATTACAGTCTAAAATATAATTTTTGAAATGACTGACTATGTTAAGAAAAAACCCTCAGGAATTTCAGCTCTCACTCTGTCTTCTCTCAGATCACCTTTGACAACCCAGATCTGGAGTTTCACCCGTCCACAACTATTGAGATAAAAGAGTGTCTCCATGACATCAAAGTTTTAGGACGCAAAGAGCTGCGGTAAGTACATTTCTCAGGGCTAGAAATAATAGAGATAAGTATAAGAGATTCAAGGATTAATTTACATCATTTGATCGTCCTTCAGCCTGCTGCTTACCTGGAGGACCAAACTGAGGAAATACCTGGCCAAAAAACTGAAGGGGGACTCCAAACCAATTGACCCGGATATAAAGTAAAGTCTTTACACTTAATTTACCAAAAGCTACAGAAATATTCTCATGTCTTTTTTTTTTTTTTTTGCCAAATTGGGTCATACAAAAAACCTCCTTTTTGCTGTGTTTTTAGTTTAAGTTCTGATGAAGAAAAAGCTGATTTTGATGAAGAACCAGAGAAGAAGAAGAAAAAGAAACCTGTGGAGGAGAAGGACGAGGAGGACGAGGAGGACGATGAGGACAAGGAGGACGAGGAAGAAATGGAGAATAAACTGGCAGAACTGAAAGCTGAGGAGGTGGCTGAGCTCAAACGGTACTACACCTTCTTTCTCCTCGTGATATAATTTAATTCTGCAGTCCTCTGCGAGTACTTGTTGCAATATCTTGCCGTTGATGCAGTTTTATTGGAAACAAATTACATTCGGAACATGGTGTTTAGAAATTTGAGATTTTCTTACTGTCCTGCTTCATCAGGAAGAAGAGGAAGCTGCTGAAGAACGGAGGAAGCAGAGGGAGAGGGTGGAGCTGAAGATGGACCTGCCTGGCGTCTCCATCGCAGAATCCCACGACTCATCCATGTTCTCCCTCAGCACCATCAAGAAGCAAAAGGTAAAGATAATACACCCACACAACAAAGAAACAAACGGGCTGGGATTTAGTGAGTAAAGAGGACATTTTCCCACCATTTTATAAACTTGCCATAACACCGTGACCAAGTACACCGGAACATTTAACAAAAAAACATATTCTACGACTACACTCAACATCTTAAGACTTCGACCTTCAAATGTAGGGGGCCCTGTGCATCTGGCCACTCCAGGGGAGCTTCATCGCAGGGCCAATTTTTGCATCCCAATATTTCTCGGCTTGATCTAATATGTGCAACACTCGGCCAAAAATAGACAAGGCATGTATTGGAGGGATGCTTCTGAAATTGCATCTGGTGGAAGCATCGTTTTTAGTTTTGGTTCAGATATTGTCGCGTCTGTAATGTCGCCTTCCAAAGATTTTAGTGGTGGGGAAAACAAAGAAAGCTAATTCTTTTGCCAATCACATCTCTCCATCAGACACTGGCACATATATCCAAAGGGGACATGCAGCTGGCAGACACTCTGGAAGAAGAAGACGACGACCTCCACCTGTCTGAAGAGAGTGACGATGCGGATGAGATTTCCCTGGCCTCCGATTTAGATGATGAGGACATGGAAGAGGTGGAGCAGAAGCAGAGAGAGCTGGCACCACAGAAAAAGAAGTGAGAAAAGTCATATTGCGTGAACCAAGGCAGTCCACTATTTAAAATGTTGTTCCTGTCATGTATCGTTTATATTATTTACTGTCACAGAAAAAATGTCATTATTTCTTTAGTAGTAGCTCTTTACTTTTGCTTATTTGTGTCTGTTTCCAGAGTAAAGTTTGTTGAAGAAGAGGAGATAGAAGGGCAGGATAGTGCCTTGCTAGTTGAACTAGAGGAAAAGGATGAGAAGAAGGAACGAGAAACCAACCTGTGGTTCAGCAAGGTTGGTCCACTTCCCATAATTTCATATATTTACAATGTTCATGTTATAAAATAATTTCTCAGCTGCCTCTTTGTTCACATAATTACTGATCTCTCTCTGGGTTACCACCTGCAAATATGTGGACTATTGCGTGACCTGTGACCCTGCCAACCTTTTGCACTGTAGGGCATATTCTCTGAGATCAACCTGGAAGGAGACGCAGAAAGCGAGCTCCGACAGACCGAGTGGCTTCAGGACAAACAAAAAAGTAACAGTCTTCTCCGTTTCTCATGAAGTTATTCACACATGTTCATCAAAAGTAGTCAGTAAAACAAAACGAGTATTAGTTAAATTATCTAATATAAAGATCTGAATCAGGCAATATAATAACCATTTTGGGTCTTCTTTTGGAAAAGGCAAAAAGAGGAAAGCTGAAGATGTGCAGGAGGAAGAGGAGGAAGAAGGGACAGCTGCTCTGCCAGAGGAGGAGAAGGCGGGACCTTTAAAAGAAGCGGAAGACGACACTGACAGCGACTCAGATGACAGCTCTGATGATGAAAAGTAAAACCTCATTTACTGTTTATGCTCTTTTCATTTCAAAATCCAGTTTCATTCATACTATTGACTAGGGCTGTTTTCGACTAAGGATTTTCATAGTCGAATCTGATTGGTCAGATTTTGCCGTAGTCGACTGATAGTCGAACCTTTTATTTTTCTCCAGATAGCAGCTAGATCTTTATATTTTTCCGTTTCAAACAAAAGAGCTCAAAAAACATGGTAGGTGTGAAACAAATACCTTTATTTATTTAAAGCCAGATGAACGAAACTGGGCATATTAAACATCACAACAGTTCACATAAAATCGGAACAAAATGGCTTCAAAAACAACAACGTGCCAAAACATGCCTTTATCGCTCAGTTAAGAACCCATTTCTTGGCTTTTAATTCACAGTTTACGGCCAGGAAAACCAGCTTGTTCACGTTGGTCGGGAAAAGTGCGCTCCTTGATTTGTTGGCAATGAAACCCGCTTTGGAAACTATCCTCTCTGAGGGCGTGGAGGTGGAGGGGATGCTGTGAAATCTCCTAGCAGCTCTTGAGAACTTTGGATATCTATCCTCATTTTTCTTCCACCATTCCAGGGGGCCTCCAGTGCATTTAGTGAAGTCCTTCAAATAGGCCTTCATCTCGCTTGTCTCATCCTGTTCCTCCTCATCTTCATCACTGGCCAGCAGCATAGCCATCACAGTGTCCTGTTTTGCAGGATCCACCGTGTCACTTTCCTCCTGGCAAGACCTGTCAGTTAGACTCTCAGCTAGTTCTGCCACCACTGAATACGCCTCATCTCTTTGGTCGTCGGAGAGAAAGGAGAGCTTCTTGAAGCGTGGGTCAAGCACCGCCGCACTGATGTAGACACTTCTTTCCAGCCCTGGCCCTTTAAGCTCCCATCGCCTGTCCATCTCCTCGGACAGCGTAGTCTTGATGATCTTTGTGGTTCGACTGTCGTCCGCATGCACCACCAAATGTGTTTTTTTAATATTCATAAGCATGGGGACAGTGGCAGACAGGGATGCATTATTTTCTTGGGACAAAAGCTCTGTCAGAGTGATCATTGGTTTAAGAACAGCGACAATGTCCTCTGCAGTGCGCCACTGTGATGTGGATAGCTCCAGGTCACGATCGGTCACGATGAGCAACCATGTTTGCTGCGTTGTCATGCACCACAGAAACGATCTTGGTACTTGGAATGTCCCACTCGCAAATTATCTCCGTCAGTTCTCGTGCAATGTGATCGGCTGTGTGACTGTCCAAACTCTCCAGTCGCCAGTCTCCAGTGATGAAATGTGATGTGACGATGAGATATCAGTTGTGAAACTGACAGCTTCACAGTCCTGTATTGCCCTGTATATCTCTGACCGTGTCGATAGATATTTTGTGTGCACGATATCCATCACCGTAGCTCTTGTAGGGACGGTGTAGCCTGGCTCAAGTGTGCGCAAGAGTTCTTTAAATCCCCCACCCTCAACAATGCGCACAGGCCTCATATCAGGTGCCACAAACTCTGCAATCTTTTCAGTAATTCAGTAAAATAATATTTTAATGCCTGTATTGATAAAAGAGTGGTAGAACTGTTTGTTTGTTTGTTTGTAAAGTTAACAAGCCTTACCCGCTTCAAATGATATGCCATGTTGGTTGTCGTCGTGTGATATGCAAGAACCTGCTCACACAACTTACACTTCACTTTCTTCGGGTCATCTTTAACCTTTTCAAAATAGTTCCACACTTTTGATGTCTTTTTAGTAGCCATTGTGAGCCAATAAATTCGTAAACACTAACGGTCCTGTGTGCTGCTCACCTGCGCTCATTTGGATTGCGCAACTGCAGTAGGTGTTATTTATTAATACCGTAATAAGCTAAGACTACCATTTAAACGAACAAATCATTGGAACTCTTTATTAACATAAAATAGACCGATTTTGCATTAAAATAGGCTTTTATATAACAAAAAAAGACATTCTATGTAACAATTAATGCTCGGCAGCCGCTGGCACCCCATATAGTCAGAATGGTATGGTCTTTGTTGTATAACAACATTTTACGAAGGTTCGACTACGAGGTTCATAGTCGAATCAGACCTCATCGAATCGTCGAATATTGGAGGTCAGCCCTACTATTGACAAATGCACGCATAATTAAATGTATATTTTGCTGCTTGTTTCAGGGAGATCACCAAGATGAAGCAGGTCACTAGAGGTGCTGGAGGGATTTCTGGTGGGACGTCTGGAGACGCCAATGAAGACGACTTCCAGGTTGTCCCTGTCGAAAGCATAAGTGAGTATGAGGAGCATTTCTGTTGCAGGTGTTATTTCCAACTACATACATCCTACCTAAATCTACTGAAAACCAGGTTATATGCACAAAATACTTTCTGAATGCAGCCAGTGAAATGTATTTAGCTTTCTGTTTTTTGCAACTTTATTAATGGTTTTGGCTTCTGTGTTCCTCAGGTAAGAAAGCCAGGATTCTTGATGCAGAGGGCCTGGCCCTGGGCTGTCAGATCGCTACATCCAAGAAGCGAGCCAGGGACCTGGTGGATGGCTCCTTCCACAGGTGTGTGTGTGTGTGTGTGTGTGTGTGTGTGTGTGTGTGTGTGTGTGTGTGTGTGTGTGTGTGTGTGTGTGTGTGTGTGTGTGTGTGTGTGTGTGTGTGTGTGTGTGTGTGTGTGTGTGTGTGTGTGTGTGTGTGTGTGTGTGTGTGTGTGTGTGTGTGTGTGTGTGTGTGTGTGTGTGTGTGTGTGTGTGTGTGTGTGTGTGTGTGTGTGTGTGTGTGTGTGTGCGTGCTCACTTCTCAACTGGTTTAAATTGTCTCACAAATCTTACAGTATTTATTTAAAGTAAAAGGCTGAAAACATTCTATATTTTCTTATTGTCAACACATCCAATAAAAGCAAAATCAATTGATCATACCATCAAAAAAAGCCTCTGTTGCCCAAGCTTGATACTAAGGTATACCTAAGTTTAGGGTCTTTAGGGTTAAGTGTCAAATAAATAAAAAATAGGAAGGGCATTTACAGAAATGTAATATCTGCCTGATGTATTATTTGAAAATAATGTAATTTCCATTTCCTGACGAATCTGTTACCAGGTGCAACATGCATTAAGTATACACATCCCTATTTGTTTTTGAAACCAGAATATATGTTTAATACGGTATGTCCATACAGCAAGCTGATTGTTTGTTCTTACAGGTTTGCTAGCTCTGAGCAGCAGTGGGATGTACCGGAGTGGTTCCTTGTTGACGAAAAGAAACACAGGAAGAAGCCGACACCTGTCACCAAAGAGATGGTGGAGGAGTTCAAACAGAAGTGGAAGGAGATCGATGCCCGACCCATCAAAAAAGTTGCTGAGGCGAAGGCCAGGAAGAAGAGGAGGGTAAGAAGATGATCAGACATAAAACAGGATCATGATTGAAACCATTTCAACTGCTAGATCTGTTTTAAGACAAACGAAAATAGCCAAAACCTTTTTTACTTTAATGAACTTCAAAATAATTCTGTGATTCTCTGATATTTCCAGATGCTGAAGAAGATGGATCAGTTTAAGAAGAAAGCAGAGGCAGTCGTGAACACAGTCGACATCTCTGAGAGGGAGAAGAATGCTCAGCTGAAGAGGTATGAAAGCCTGTATTTCAGAAGGAGATTCCTTGAAAGGAAAGATATCGCTTCATACTGGAACATTTGTAATATAACATACATTGAAAAACGTTTTTTTTGTTTCTGCTTTCTTCAGTATCTACAAAAAAGCAGGCCTGGGGAAGGAGAAGAGAGAGGTAACATACGTTGTCAGCAAAAAGGGAGCTGGCAAGAAGGTGAGACGGCCCTCCGGCGTCAAGGGAACTTTCAAAGTGGTGGACAGTCGCATGAAGAAGGACATGCGAGGGATGCAGAGGAAGGAACAACGAGCCAATGGGGGCAAAGCAAAAGGAGGCAAAGGAAGGGGTGGCCAAGCCAAGGGTGGCAGAGGAGGGATGAAGGGGGGTAAGGGGCGAAAAGGAAGATAGATCTGAACCTGTAGCGCTCTGATTAAACATTGCCTGCGTCTCATGTTGCAGGTGAACATTTAAGGCAAAGTTGCTGCCACAGTTTGGGCTCCAGTATCATGTGCAGAGACCAAAATGAGTTTTGGTCATTCCATGCGTGCGTTTAGCATCGTTTACTGAGTTTCCTGAAATCCCTCGTTATGTTCTGTGGGTTCATAAGTACTGGTTTTCTGTGTACGTCTTTTCTAAGATGTAGACTTTCAAACGACATGAACAGAGTGGTATCATGGAATAGCTAAACTGTAAATGGTTGGAAATCAAGTAAAATATAATCATTCTCAATAAATGTTGCTATTAATGTAAATATAATAAACACATTTTTGCAATAAAGGTTTTGTTGAATCTTTAATTCCGAGGTTGTCATCATTGTGCTGGTTTTTGTAAATTGGTGTGAGTCAAATGACATCAGTTATAAACTAAAGCGGTTTTATCACTTTCAAACTGTAAAAGAGCATACAAATGCACCAGCAAGGGCCTCGTGTGATCACGTTTTGGTGTGACCTGCATTTACAGTGTAGGTATGAAGCCATTCAGTGACAGATTTTAAATTTGAAATCAATTTAATTCCTTTACTTAATTTAGTACAGCTTTATTTGACTAAGAATAGACACAATTAAAATAGTTTAACTATTTGCGCATGTTGTGCTATTTGAAAATGAAAATAATGTAATAAAACACACTTTGAATTATTCCTTACTCCTTTATTCACACCTTAAACTCGACTCTTATATATTTAAGTAGGCCTTCATTTTGTTTGTTATACCTGTGCACTTTTACTTTAGTATTATTTTAATGCAGGATCTTTCTTGAGTATCACATTGTCGTTCGCCCTCTTTTCTCAAGCACTACATTTCCCATGATCCTTTGCAACGAACGTAGGATCCGTCAGATGGTCCTACCGCGTAAAGCGGCTCTGTAGTATGGCAGCTTGTAGCTGTAGCCTAGCTGTTATGGTGTTGTTAGAGTAGAGAGGATTAAATATTCATCTTTTTATAGCTTTCGGGTATTGAAGTTGTTTCTTAGCTCAGTTTGAGTCGCTGGGTCTGAATGTTCAAAGCCGTTTTGTTTACCATTCGCTTGTTAAGTATAGTATTTATTCACTTTAGCTTGAGCACAGATGGTAAAGTTAGCCACTTGCGTTTGTTTTCACTTTCCAGGAAGTCTTGCTGGATATTCTATCAGATAAATAGTTAACAGATACCCTCCTCTGTGCCAGGATGCTCCTCGTGGTACTGGTTGTCAGCCTGTTTCTGTCTGGCTCTGCACAGGATGCTGATTGGCTAGACCCTTATGATATGCTCAACTACGATGCAAGCACCAAAACGATGAGGGAGCCTGCAGAGGTTGGTTGATGCTTATTGTTAAACACTGGCTTGAATGCCCTTTAGCTCTTTTTATATTGTGACCGTTAATATTTGAGTGTGTTTGTATAGTCTGCAAACTATGACAATGTGCCAACCAAGAGGAGAGAGTTTACTCGGGACTCCAATCAGGAGGAGCTGACGTCGTGCAACTCACAAGTGGTGGATCTGAAGAAACAGGTTGGTGGTCAGAGTGTTAGCATGTGTTAAGCAATTATAAATCAGTCACTGTGCTAAGTGTAACAGAAAAAAAACATCCTTTCATTCAGATTGAAGAACTGAAGAAGAAAATATCGGTCATATCACAGCAGCCTACATGCAATCCAGTTTTCAAACGATTCCTCACCAGACTCCGGAAGGAAATACGACGAGTTGGTGTGGTAGGTGGTCATTTCAAATGTTAAAGCTGTGTCATGTGGCTTTAAAAATGCTTTTGCCAATGTTAAATTGAACCATACTTTTTTTTTGCAATCATCATGTGGCCCATTTGAAAAAGCTACTTGTCCCTGTTTCTCCCCAGCCAAGTGACTCAACAGAAG
The DNA here is from genome assembly GCF_036324505.1 of Eleginops maclovinus. NCBI lineage: Eukaryota > Metazoa > Chordata > Actinopteri > Perciformes > Eleginopidae > Eleginops > Eleginops maclovinus. Next base: position 18,845,249 of record NC_086357.1, on the reverse strand, counting down.
TCTTTTATGATGCCAACATCAGACTCTCCACCCAAGCCATGACAGAGATTGAGGCTCTCCTGGAGGGGGAAGACAGCTGGAGAACGGGAGCTCTGGACAACGCCATCAGTCAGATACTGGTGGATCTCAGACCACATGACTACGAGGCATGGAAGTGGCGTTTTGAAGATAGCTTTGGTGTGGAGCTTGACACAGTATTAAAGGTAAACTCATTCATTAAGCTGAAATCTTTGTTTAGAGTTAAAAATCCTTTAGTCATGTGCTACCTAAAAAATAGTCACTTGTTTTTTTGCATGTGTATTAAGAGATATTTGAGCATGTGTTCCAAACTTGAGTTACTGGCTGATGTCGCAATAGAATTAATTCTGTCTGGTATCCGAGTACTTTTAAAATCCCAAAAACCTTTCCTCTAATAGAACATGTTGAATGACAATGCAATAAGAAATTTCTATGTACCCGTTTGTTTTTTATTCTACTTGACAATGTAAAATGTAGCTTTCAAACAATGCAAACAGTCTATATCCAACAGGCTAAGGTGTCCCACTTATGTAAATGTTTCTAAAATGCTTTAGTTACATATTTTTTGATTATTTTCCCCATTGTTTGTAACTAGTCGTGCTGTACTCTGTTTATTCCAGATGGGCCTCTTTGTACTGGTGATTGTGGCCATTATATGCACTCAGCTGTGGTCCACGGTGTCCTGGTTCATGCAGTTCAAACGACTGTTCGCTGTCTGCTTCCTCGTCAGTATTGTCTGGAACTGGCTCTATCTGTACAAGGTGAAGTTTCGTTGCCCCTGTTAAGCTGCCATTCTGTGCCTTTTTTTTCCCGGCAGGTTTGTAATTCTGCAGGGGTTTTTTTCTTACAGATTGCCTTTGCTGACCACCAAAGAAACCAAGTGAAGATGGAGAACTATGAGAAGTGCACTGGATTGAAGAAGTTTGACTGGAGTGACAGCTTGAAAGGTGATCAATCTTGTGCATCTTATTTAACACATTTGAAAATGTATTGCTTTCATAAATGTAAATGTAAATGTACTTTATTTATACAGCCCTTTACAACAATCCTTTCGGAGTACCAAAGTGCTTTACATAGTGTAACAATAAAAAGACAGAAATAAAAACAATTTAAAAACAATAAAAACAGTGAGAGCAATAAAATACAGCAAAGTCAAATAAAATAAAATAAGATAAAAGCGCCATCGTTCTACTGGGTATTAAAAGCCATCCTAAATAAGTAGGTTTTTAGCCTGGATTTAAAAAGGCCCGGGTCCGAGATGAGACGCATCTCGGTGGGGAGCTTGTTCCAGAGCCTGGGAGCAGCGACGGAAAAGGCTCGGTCACCCCAGTGTTTATATTTTGATCTGGGCGCTTCCAGTACAAGTTGATTTGTCGACCTCAACGCTCTACCTGGATCTCGGATGGTTAAAAGTTCGGATAAATATAATGGGGCAAGGCCATGAAGAGCTTTAAAAACAAACATTATAAGTTCTTATCAATTCTAGAAAGGACAGGAAGCCAATGAAGGGAGTTAAGAACAGGGGTAATGTGCACACGTCTGTGAGTGTTGGTTAAAAGACGTGCCGCGGCATTTTGCACGAGTTGGAGGCGACTGAGGGAGGACTGAGAGAGGCCAACATAAAGTGCGTTACAATAATCTAGCCGTGAACTAATTAAAGCATGAATGGCTTTCTCGAGGTCGTGGCGGCTTAAAAACATTTTAACTTTAGCTAAAAGACGCAGCTGGAAAAAACTGGTCCTGACAACATTACTGATTTGTTTGTCGAACTTGAGATGACTGTCAAAAGTTACACCAAGATTTCTGACAGTTGAACTGAGCTTTGGAGACAGGGTGCCAAAGTCGGCTGACGCAGTATCTCCAAACACAATACATTCAGTTTTTTCATCATTTAAGTTAAGAAAATTTTGAGCCAACCACTGCTTAATATCAGCAATACAGTCAAATAAAGAACAATGTGCACTGTTACTGTTTGGCTTCACTGGCAGATAGATTTGCAGGTCGTCTGCATAACAGTGAAAGGAAAGGTTGTGCCTGGCTATAATTGACCCCAGTGGTAACATGTACAAAGAAAAAAGGATAGGGCCAAGAATAGATCCTTGTGGGACTCCACAAGAGAGAGGAGCACTGGAAGAGGACAGGTCACCAACCATAACAGAGAAAGTCCTACTGGACAAATAAGATGTAAACCACTTCAACCCGGTGCCGTGGATGCCAACATAATTTTTTAGACGTGACAGGAGGACTGCATGGTCCACCGTGTCGAAGGCTGCTGTCAGATCAAGCAGCACTAAGATAACGGGGCACTTGGTATCCACAGACAGAGCAATATCGTTGTGCACCTTTAACAGTGCAGACTCAGTACTGTGGCGAGACCTAAACCCAGATTGGAACTTCTCGAGTACGGAGTTGTCATCCAAAAAGGACTGTAATTGTATAAAAACAGTTTTTTCTAAAACCTTAGAAAGAAAGGGCAGATTGGAGACAGGTCTAAAATTTGATAACACAGAGGGGTCAAGATTAGGCTTTTTAAGAAGGGGCCTGACCACAGCATGTTTAAAAGCATCTGGAACAGTTCCTAATCTAAGGCAGGAGTTGATAAAAACCAGGAGACTAGGCCCCACAGTATTAAAAACCCATTTTCAGCACTTTGGCAGGGACAGTATCCAATGGGCAATTTGTAGATTTCATGGATTTCATTATGTCACCAAGAGAAAAAAGGGAAACCAACTCAAACTGTTCAACACAGCAGAATGAGCTGGGGCAACGAGCAGATCATTGTTAGTATTCATGGTGACACTCTTACTGATATATTTTCTGGACAGAATCCACATTTTCCCCAAATGTGAAGGGAAAAACTCAAAGTGGCCATGGGGAACACAGTCCCTTAGAAGTGCATGGGTTTCCCCAAAAGCATTTAAATTTATCAAATAACACCTTTGGGGCTGTGACTGCTGGAAGGGAAAAAATATTAAAAGGGCCCGGATTTTTTCTTCACCCACCAAATCTTATAATTTAGGAGGGGCCCGTCCCCTTTAAAATTTGCCGAGACACATCATTTTTTCCCCCTTCCCTCTGCGTTCCGCCTGCCCCCAAAAGTTTCCTAGTGGCCCCGGGGGGTGTCGTTCAACCCCCGGTTTCCCTTTGGTTTTAAAAAGGGGTTTTTAAACCCGGTTTTCCCGGGCCCCCTTTGGGGGGCGGCGGCATTGCATTGGGGCCCTGCAAGAGCCCATGTTTATCAGTTCCCATTGTTTTTTTTAAAATTTAAATTTGCTTTAAAATTTTTAAACCCTTTCCCGAATAACCCTTACATACGTGAAAAATATTTTTTTAAATAAAATAAAATTTTAGCTGACAGAAGGGAGCCTTGCGCCTATCCCCGTCTATGGTGCCTGTGAAATTTGCTAAAGGGAAAGAGTTGCGTCGCTAACCTTTAAAATTTTTCCTTCCCTACAAATTTTGGGGGCAAAAGTTGCCACCCCTTTTTTTACCCTGCCGCAGAGTATTTTTAAGGTAGGTTGTTAGTCCGCCAAAAATTTTGGGGGCCCTTGGTTTTCTAGTTAGAAAATTAAAAAATTTTAGCACCAATGGACTTTTGTATGGGGAAAAGGCCCCGAGGGGCCGGGTGCCATGCCAAAGGGGGCAGGGTGCCCCGACAGGGGAAGGCCCCCCACGAGGGGCAAGGACAGGGTTTTCCCGGGTCAACTTCCCCAAAAAAGCCCAAAAAGAAAATACAAAGAGGGTAAGGGGTTTAAATTGGTTCCATGCCCCACCGAAGGGAGGGGAGGGGTCCCTGGGTTTCGTATGGGCAAAAAATCTCGTAATTTAAGCTTGAAGGGCCCTCGGAAAATTACCGGGGTTGGGGCGCATAAAGTCCACTTGGGGGCCCCCCCTTTTTCAAAGCCAAAAAATGTGCGTGATTTTTTAAAGGACCGGGAGGCTACCCAAAAAGAGGCAAAAAATAAAAGAAAACGCACTGAAAACAACGTTCTGGTGCTTCAGGGTTGCAAAAAAAAAGAAGCCCCTACCATTGCGAGCGCTTTTTGCCCGCGCCAAGAAATGTTTTCAGAGCTTTTGTTGCCGGGTTGCCCCCAAATTTAAAAAATATTCCCTTGTCAAAACACAATCGGGAAAACGAATTGGGGGTGGCAAATGATGTCCCCAAAACCCCTGATGGGAAAAAATTCAGCCGTTCTGTTTTTCCCTTTTTAATCGAGAGGGGACAGATGGTTTTAAAAATTCGCCCCTGTTAACTTTTTGCGATAAAAGAGGACAGTTTGGGACTATTGGGGAGGAATTTTTTTTTTTGCAAAAAACTGCCCCCGGGAACTTAAAACCGGGTAGAAATAATTTTTAAAACCCTGGACATTTTTTTTACGGGCCCCTATTCCCTTTGGGGAAGGGGGTGGTTGCAATTTTGCAGCGTGGGGGCCCGAGCCATGAGTGGGAGCAAAATGGCTGTTTGCGCATGTAAGGAGGGGGTCCGGGGGGGGAATTTGACCCACTGCCCGATTCAAGAGGGGGCTCCGCCTCCAAAAAAACTCAGTGGAGCTCCCGTGGGGGGTGTTTGATGTCGTTGTCAAAACCGGGCAACTTCATAAAAAGAAACGCATTGGATTCACGGGCCGGGTTTTTTAACCCCATGCCATGAAGGGGGTGGGAAACCCAGCCTTTTTTCCAGAGGGGCGTTGGCCCGGGCTCGCGGCGCTGGGCTGCCTGTGTTTGAAATCCCGGAGCATCACGGTTTTTGTGCGAAAGCATTTGATCTGGCCCTTTCCCCAATTTTTTAAAATAGTTTTGGTTAACGCTGGCGTCCTCACAGAGGGGTTTTGGGGAGAGCTGAACAAGGTTTGAAAAGAAGGCCAAAGGGGGGTGCAAACAAGGGAGTCTACGGGCTCGACCATTTTTGGAAAAAAAAATTTAAAGGGATGCCCAGTGGGGGAGAGCAATAATTGGGGGATGTTTCCCTTTATTTTTAAAAACCCTGACGCCTGCCCTCCAAAAACTTTTAAATTTGGGATTTTAGGGAACTTTGGGGCGTCAATTCGCAAAGTTTCACCGTTCGGAAGAAATGGCGTGTGCCCCAAAATGGGTCCTGCCCCATTCAAAGGGCGATTCATCAGTGGGTCCCAATCTGACGGTGTGGGAAAAGGATTTCGTTGAGATTCCACAATTTTGGGCAGGGAGCATATTTACGACACACAGCCCCTTTTTAAATTTTGGATAAGTTGCCCGACAGTTTTCCCCAGCTTGCCCCCCCCCCGCAATGAGGTTTTCTTTTGCCCTTTCCAAAACCCCAACCCGTGTGGGGAAGGGGGTTTTTCTACCCCTGGCGTACAAAGAATAAGACAGGGCAGGCTTGAAACCAGGAATGGGCATGAGGGTGTCTCTGTCTACCATTTGCCACAAAAGACAGGCTGTTGGGGCTTCCCCACGCCCCGAAATCACACTGACCCGGTAGGCCCAATTCTCCCTTTTTTTCAAATGGTTTAAACCCCGGCGGGGGAGGCCCCCCCTGTTTAAGGGGAAACCTGGGTTTTCTCCCTGCTTTTTTTCCTCTCCCCGCTTTTTCCCCAAACTCTCTGTCTTACAGCGGGGAATTTGGGGCAGGTTTGCCCCGGTGGGGGTTTTAAAAACCCTGCCCCCCCCCGCATTTTTGGCTGCCTTGGTCTTCCCTTTGTTGGTTTTTGGGGTTTTTCCGGGGTTGTTGGGTTTGGTTCCTTGGTGTTGTTTTGGTACAACCCCCAACGACTTTTCATGACATTTTTTTGTTACTTTTTCCCCAAACTGATTGGGACAACCCCTTTATTATTCTTTATTTTTTTTAAAAAATCTTTTTTTTTTAATTTTTTTTAAATTTAAATTTTTAAAATTTTTTATTAAAAAATCTGCGTGGGCCCCTCTTTCCCTGTTTATGCATTGAGCTATCCCTGTAAAAACCAAATTTTTCACGCCACGCGAGGACAACAGGGGCCCCGGGTTGTTTTCGTCCCCAAAAGGGGGTCCCGGGGCAAAAACCCTTTAAAAACCCCCGGTTTAGAAGTTTTCGCCCCCCAAAAGGGGGATTTGTCCAAAACCCCGCCCGGGGGTTTAAAGGGGGAGAAAAAGGGCAGGACAGGAGGGGAAGCCTTTTGTTCATGGCAAAGAACGAAGTCCGGAAAACAGCAGAAAAAATTTATCGGGCCGGGAGGGGGTGTGATCCGCCCTGACGGGTGGATCAAGAAAGGGTTTTTGGGGCGGGTTGGGGGGCCTCATTTTTTTAAAAAAACAAGGGGGGTTTTTCGGAATTTCAGTCTAAATTTTCTTTGAGGGAAAATGAGAGCCAAATGAAATTAAAAAAGATCCCCTTTTGCCCAAGGGTGGGCTTTTTTTATCCCCATTGGAAAATTTAAAATTAAAAAGTGCCTTGGGTTTTAAAAAAAGTGGGAAAAATTTTTTGATGGGCAACAACGGAAAATTAAAAACCCCCCAGTCAGGAGCTTGTCTTTTTTGGGGGGTATAGCCGAATCCGAGAACTTTGTTAAAACCCATTTTTTTCAGGTCGACTTTGACCAATCACCCAAAAAGGCTTGCAAATCCACAAAAACAATTTTCATTTTAAACCCCAGGGGTATGGACCGGGGGGAAAACCCCCATTTAAAACTGTCATTGAACACAGCAGCAAGCCCCCCCCCTCGCCCCGACACTCGCGGGGAGCTGAAGAAAGAACAGCTGGGTGGGAGGAGCTCAGAAAATGCGCTGTTTTCACCTGGTTTCAGCCAGGTTTCCGTCAACAGGAGGAAATCCAAGGAATGCGAAGTAAAAAAGTCATTTAAGATAAAAGTCTTGTTCACGACCGATCTGGTGTTGATGAGAGCCATGCGGACCAAACGCCGATCCGTCTGTTGGGAGGCCCGGTTGACAAGACGGAGATTCTCCAGCGCGCAGCCCCGTCTGCGGATTCTCACGTGTCGGCGGCAGGGAAGTGGGTGCCCGGCCTCCGGTACGGCTGGCAGCAGCCATCGGTAGGAGTAATCCACGGAGCCTCGGATGCCATAGCCGGCGCCGTCCTTAGAGGGACCAAACAGCGGATGGCGAGCACTGTACGTGGAGGACAAGGCCAGGTGAGCTTTCAGCCGGCGTATTACTCCACCTCTCTTTCCCCGTCTTCTGCGACGGCTGTTGCGTGGTAACCGCACAGGTAGACGCCATAGGTAAGAGGGTAAAGACGCCAGGACAGGTGGCAGTGGCTTTGTCTGGTCGTTAAAATCCTGGATCGGTGGTCTATCCACAGAATCGTGGATTTTTAGGAGACTCAGGCGATCATACACCAGTAGCGATGACACTTTGTGGGATAAAAGCGATAAAAACAGGACAATACACATAAAAGGCAGCAGAGGTAGACGGCCAGCCACACACAACGGCGCCATCTTTGTCCCAGCAATAACATGAATAATGATAGTGTCCATGCTTCTTGTTAAACTCAAGATGTAATGACGGTATTAGTTCTTAAACAACTTAGAAATTTCATTAAAGGCCACCGAGGCCATTCATGGAATGATTTGAAATAATGAAATGAGGTACCGTCAGGTGAGTATCTTTTAAACTGATGTTTGACAGTAGATTTTGTCGACAGGATGCTCTAGTACAGGGATGTCAAACTCTTATTTCATCGCCGGCCACATTAGCATTATGGTTGCACTCAAAGGGCCGGTTTTAACTTTAAGACAATATAAATATACATATATAATATATATCAAATAATGTATTATGTTACATTATTGCTAGGTGATGGCGGAAGTTTTCCTCCTGCCTTCACAAACTTTACACACGTATTTACAAGTATTTATCGTCTGAATATAGAGAAAAAAAATTCATAAGCTGCAAGTCAAGACCTCATATCTTTCTCAAATCACAAAAGTGTAAATAACCGTAATGCAAGTTTTATTTAAAAACATAAATCCATGTGTGTCTCTGAATGAGCTGTAGCGACATCGGACTGACTCTAACAGAGTGGGTAATTCTGTGAGGATCAGCCGTCTGTCGGTTCTGGTTCCGGGGTTTCTTTTCTCGGTTGCTGAAGCAGACTTTGCTCCGTGTTTGGTGTCGCTGTGCGGCTGTCACTAAAGCTCTGTCACACTGCTTCTCGACATTGACTGAAGTCGCTTCAGTGCGCATGTCACAAAACAAGATAAATTGTGGGACATGTAGTTTATGGGCAACGACCTTCTGTAAAGCGGCGTGTAGCCATATAACAAACATATTATATTCTTTGAAAACTCTCGCGGGCCCCATAAAATAAATTTACGGGCCGGATTTGGCCCGCGGGCGTTGAGTTTGACACCTATGTACCAACATTTAAAGAAAGAAGCTAGAGGCCACTGAATTGAATTTCAGTTGATTTCTTAGCTAAATGTACTGTCTTCAATTGTTTTTCTACAGAATTCTTTAGAAGCACTTTGACTCTTCAAGATGACCCCTGTAAGAAATACTATGAAGTCCTCCTGGTCAACCCCATTCTGCTCGTACCTCCAACCAAGGTATTTCACTATAATAGCATGAATGTGTTTCCAGTCTAAGTACAGACCTTGTAACAATAACTGATGCTTTTATTTTGATACATCAACCCACAAAAAAGGTGGTGAAATGTTGCAGTGTTGTTTTAAGGCAAACATTGAGGAATAATATAGCATTTAAATCTGTCTAATAAATGTATTTAACCTATTTAACAATCAAGAGTCCTCCCTAACTATACAACTTGAAAATGGTATTGGTTTAGAAAAAATCTATGTTTTTGTGGAAATGGAACACAGAAAGTTGTCCTCTCTGTTTAGGCGATTGCAGTTACCATCACGACCGTCATCACGGAGCCGCTGAAGCATGTCGGGCAGGGTATCAGTGAGTTTCTTGTTGCCCTCCTCAAAGATCTTCCGATTACCCTGCAGATCCCAGTTCTCCTCACCATCGTGCTTGCCATCGTTGTAAGGAGTGTTGATAAATCGATGACCCTCATAAATGAAATTGGACAATGCTTCTCAATACTGATATATATTAAATTGAATCTACAGGTATGCATGTATGGAGGTGTGCAGGCAGTCTTCCAGTATGGCATCGCTGCTCCTTTCCGCCGACCTCGCAGGGATCCACCTCCTCCACAGCTGGGGCATCAGCAGCAGCCTCGAATCCAGGAGATAGAGGGCTGCGACTACTTAGCAGGCGGGGACGCACCACAACGTGCCCCAAGGCTCCGAGATGCTGCTATTGCTGATCGCGGGAACCAGCTTCGTCAGAGGCGGCCCCACAGACCCAGGGAGGAGCCAGCCATAGAGGTTGTGGAAACACTTCACGCTGTCGAGCCTCCCTACAGCGAGGACGAGGTAGATATTGCGCAGCGTGAGCCGGAGCAGATTGTCTCTGCTGAGTCGGAAAACCAGTCGGAGACACAAGAGGAGCTCGAAGAAGAGAGTGCTAGCGATGTTACTGCTAACACGACCAAAACAGAATCTAAACCTGCAAAACCTAAACCTCTGAAAGGGAATGAAGTGCCTCCTCCAGAGATACTCAGCAAAGACAGTGCAGCAGCTCGATCTCAGCCAGAAGGAAGACCGCCCGCACAGACCGATGTCCAGGTGAGAAGTTTTAGACTACCTGAAAATAAATGAAATTTAAAATGTCTGTCTTTAGTCTTGAAATACTGCTTTCTAACCCTCAAAGTACCGTGTTTATTTTTCAATGCTTCAGCTTTGCCCATGCAAAAATGGGATGGTGAATATTCACATGCGACATAAATTGGTAAATAAGCATTTCCTAACTAGTTCGTATTTTAATTCCTCACTTTCATGTTTTTGTGCTTTTAGGATACATATTGAGTTTTTCTCGTGCTTGTGAATGTGTTTAGCCATTAGCCTTTGGATACAACCTATGGCTTCATTTGTATGTCCTATGTTTTTGCTGCCACACCATACCTCCTACTCATAATCTACTCAGTGAAGTGGAATTTAACCAAGATGCCATGACTTAATGATTCATTCATTTGATAATATCCAAAATCTCAAGAAATGAATATTTCTTTCATATCTCTATGACCAGACTTATTCTACTCTTACTTTAGATGGACATCAACATATGTTATTTTATTCTTAGTGATAAAATGTTCAAATAAGTACATTGACTTAATGATTTTTTTATTGCCATCTGAAGCATGTAGCAGCACATAACATAACTCTTAGTCAGTTTAGCTTATGGGTTTTCAAAATCTGAGACTGTGACATACATTCAGGCTACATACAAGAAAGGTCTGTCCATAGTAAAATTACTGTATCTCTAAAATACCTCTTAATCCAATCAAAATACATTGAAAACTAACTGAATGTATTCTGTTCAAACTGTAAAGCCTCCTAAGGCACATTTTGTGATGCATTAGGCTATATAAATAAACTTTGATTGATTGACCATAATGTTTTTCCTTTTTACTTACTGAGTCTTTGTTAACAGTTTGGAGGATCCCTCCAAAAATGGCGTCCCACTTTGAAAACTTCTGGTTTAGACATTTTAGGGATTCAAACCAGTATTAGGCTTGATTCCTGTGCAAGTCAGTTGCTTTATTAACCCTGTAGACATATAGTGGCCACTGTGTTGGAATCAACATTAGCAAAACACTCATAATTAATTATACTTTTTCTTTATGAATGTCTTATTTGCACATCTTTATTTAAACATGTCACTTTTTTGTGTAATATATTTCTGATGTTTATCTCATCACAGCAGGACCTGCAGGCCCCAGCAGAGGACAGGCTCGCCACTGTCTCGCTGACGCACATTGAAACCTTTGGAGTTCCTGTTCAGGAGACGTCTCCAACACTAGCCGAGTAGGCAGTTTCTGAGCAGGAAGATTAACATGTCCGGTGCTTTTTGCCAGACTGTGATGCAAAGGACAGTTGAGATGTACAGGCATTGTTAAAATGTGCATGAATAACATTTCGACTGTAACCCAATCAGGGAGTCAGTCCAGTGTTGCCAACTTAGTTCATATTTCTGCCGTGGAGCCAAAGGAAGGTATCTTTCCCTGAGTGCAGATACCAATACTGTTTGATGAATCTGTTAATTATTTCAGGGTTATTATTTCATCTGATGTATTTATTCAGTTTGAAAGAGCAACATCTTTCACCAATTGCACAGCAGCTATAGGCTTAAACAGGTATCAGGGAAACGCATATGTTGAAAATCAGTATTGTTCATTTGATCTGTTGTTCAATATTACCCATGGACAGGGACTTACAAGCTAGGTTTTCCTAGTTTCAGTATAATGACAATACAGACTGTTTTGATTATTAAAATGAATGCTCGAAATATAAATGAAGATTTTGGAACTTATAAGGGAGAAAAACTTTTTCCTTTTGTGAAAACAAAAGAAAATAGTTGTGATTTTTTAATGTTTTGTATGAGGGCTTGAAAAGGTAATGTTGAAGTCAGTTTTTATGGGCAGCAGTGCTTATTCAGTAAAAGTGGTAATTATATATTTCATAAACCAAGTTGTACATTTCAAAATCATTGATATAAAGTATTGAATCAATAAAAAAATGGAATAGTCAGGCAAGAATAGTGTTTTAAAAAAAGGAAATGGGCAGCAAGACTTAATCAGTCCGTCTCTCAGCAGATTGTTAGACTTTCAGGCCCAACCTTTACTGTTGCTTTTACTTGTTTGATTGTAGGCAGCTTTTTGCAGCAAAAAGGTTCTGAAAAAGCTATTGCTATGTTGCCACCAAATTGCAGACTAGCAAATATCTGGTCAATAAATTAAATTTCATAGATTAAATGTCTGCAATTTCCCTCAATAGTTAGTGTAAAGCAATACTAAACGAAATGGAGTATGGACTTACTCTACTATGCTGGACACAAACACAACTGTACATTAATGATAATGTTGCTTCATGTCTGCTGACTATATGAATATGCTAAAATCTTTTCTACCTTAACTTTATAAGGTGATCATATATCCATGTTGTGTGTGCAGTTTATTTTCACGGCCCGCAAATGGCAAAAGAAAAGCAAATCTGTAGATTAAATAAAGTGAGCTCTATAAATATGATTTCCTTCAGGTTTTTAATTTCATTAATGGCAAATTATTGATAGGCATAAAAATTATGTTAGAATTTTGTCTCGCTAGTGTGGACTTACTCAGCTTTAATCAATTAAAAAAAGAGGTTAGGCAATTTGACTTACATCTGTTGTTTTTACTTATGTGAAAACCCCATCTGAGGGGTGTTTTGTTTTTGAGAAATGACCTAGGATTGGATCACAACAGTGATTTTCACATAGAGGAAAGGGCTGCATCATTGTGGACACACTGAGGTCATTATATTGGTATTTCTCTTTTTTTGCACCCATGGGGAAAGTTTCTTGCCATAATTAAAAACACTTGGTAGATACAGGCGGATTCCTACGAATGAGGAGTAGGGCCACGACGAGAGAACAATTTTGGGAACTAACCAAAGTAAAACATAAATATGAGTTATGACTTTTCTCAGAATTCTTAGGTTAAAATCAGAACTCGATTTTTTTCCCCTCATGTGGTCCTAATCCTCTTCCGTAGATTCCAGTTTTTTGGGGGGGGGCTCAATATATTAAAACATGACTACTGTTAAGCCAAGATAATGTCTGGGTTTTCCCCACCAGCATGCTATTCCTTAATTAAATAAAACATTATAAACCTGAACTATAAATATTTGGACACAAACTTTTTTTTTTCTTCACATTTCCTTTCGAAATTCATCAATAATTAAAGAACAGAAACGAAAAGCATCTGTTTCCTGTGATCGTTGTTGTCATCTACCCATGATGACACCTGGTGGTTCAGCGGACCGCAGATTGGAAACCTTTGCGCCGCCTGAAACTCATTTCCTGATTGGCTGAGTGGTGCTCGCGGTGTCACAGAACGCTATCTGTAGAGACTCCTCTCCGCTGTAAGTGTTTGTCTGGCAGCCTTTTGACAAATAAAAACTCACTTTTCTGCTGTGTCCACGTGGATCATCTATCATGGAATTATTAGTTCGGTATCTGGACCGCAGCAATTCAATAAGGTAAGTTTTATTTTTAAGAACCTAGCACTCAAATCTGTATGAGTTGTTTGTTTTGCGACATTTTGAAAAATTGTTAAATGGTTGTAAAATGGTGTTTCTAAAGTTTAATCTGTAGAATAAACCGGACAAAATTAACATAAATCCTAATTATATTACATAGTCCGTTAATTATTCCTGACAGGAACAGACAGGTATGTAAAAGAACACATTCCACAGGAAAACAAGTTCAAAAATGTGTATATCTACAAAAATCTCCTTAAAGTTATTTATTTCCATCAACTGTAAAAAAAAAAAGTAGTATGAGATTTGAACTCTGTCAGGGAGAGTTTATGGGCAACACATTTAGGAAAATATTGAAAGAGTACTCCCTGGGCTAACCTTGGACTTAAACCCAGGCAGCCCCATGAATGCAGGCAGTGTACCTGGCACATGAAGTTCTTCCTGTGAGAGATGGCTATTGCTCAAGTACATTTTATGAAATAACTGCTTTCACTTCTGTTTATTTTTTTCTTCCGGCCTGCTGTTTCCTGTCCTTAATTTTTCCTCTCATTTTGTCTCGCAGCTCTTGCACAACGTTGCATGTTTTTTGTCTTTCAGCTCTGTCTCAACTCAAGACATTATCAGAGAGGCCACTCTGAGAGATGACCTGAAGTATTACTTTATGAGCCCCTGTGAGAAGTACCGGGCCAGAGGACAGATGCCCTGGAAACTTGTGGTGCAGATTCTGAAAATTGTCATGATCACTACACAAGTATGTACATTGGGATTAAGGTAGATTAGGAAAAGAGATCCACCCATGACATCTTCCTTTAACTGTTATCAAAGGGAAGAAGTATTTTGCATGTTTGCTTTGCATGTTTTCTTGACACAGTTTGATGCTTGGTTTTACATAATGTGAGTACGCCTGTTTCATTTCAAATGGTAGATGATGAAGTGTATGAACCTTACCCACACATTTGAACATTATGCTGCTTGTAAAGCTGACACTGAAGGGATCTGTAGTTATATTCTCTTGTGGCACTATATTTTTTTTTTGTTGTTTCAGCATTTGACAACCAACATAATATATAAAAACTAACCAAGAGAACAATTGCTTCATCAACATTTTACAGGCAAAATTACAGCTTTATTAGGTTCTAGCTTCACACCACACTCTATAAATTAAAAACAGTGAATAGTGTTGCACATGTTATACAAGTTCATATCTAAACTTTATAAAATACTACCTTCCGCTGTAGCTCATCCTGTTCGGCCTCAACAACCAGTTGGTGGTGTCCTATAAGGAGGAGAACATGATGGCCCTCAAAAACCTTTTCCTGAAGGACTACAGTGGGGTGGATGAGGACGACTACAGTGTTGCTGTTTACACCCAAAAAGAAGTCTACGACAGCCTGTTTTATGTCCTGGATCAGGCAAGTTTAACCCCCTCACTTCACACACTGACACTCCCTGCTTTAGCCTGTCTTGAATGCAGCTTTTCTCCTAAAAATTAGGTTTATTTAACGGTGGTGGTGTAGATTTGAGTGGGCATTGCATTTCAAATGTTCCCCTTTTCGTAGCTTGTTAGCATAGTTTGATAATGTTAGGCCACAGTGAATAGCGGCTCTCCGTGTTCTTGAGGAATCGTGCCAATCCTGCATGCAAACGTTTAGAAATGTAAACACTGTAAAGATAATCCAAACAGGTTCGGAACATAAGGTTATATGTAGTTGCCTAACATTTAACCAGGCTTCCTGTTTGATATGGCAGCTTGTAGTTTCCCTTGTACATCATGTAGATCCCCCTCATACAGTTTATTTTACCTGAGTCTGCTCGTATTTATAGTACAGCCAGTTGGGCCGGCTCTCGGTGGGTCCCATCAGTTACGCTGAGGATGACGACGGAAAGCTGCTTCCTCTTAACCTGTGTAAAGAGTACTACAAGAGAGGCACCCTGGATCCCTCAGATGAAGCCTTCGATATAGACGCTGAGCTGGAGACAGGCAAGAGGAACATTCACATTTCATTACAGTACATGATGAATCTATAGCTAGAGCTTCTCTATTTGCAGTGGAAGTCATTTGTCACCAAAATAAAGTAGCATTTTTTCAGGGCAGAAAAACTGTTGCTGGTACAAATCTTTCATTCAAAATTACAAAAAGTTCAAATGTAATTGTAAAAAAATAATATACTAAAGGTGCCAAAAGTAAAGTAGTCATACAGTGGCCCATTTAAAAAATATTTCATAATAGAGCATTATTTTATCATAATTATTGATGATGTAATGTGGTCAAAAATGTAAATGCAGTACCTTACTCAATCTGATAAGTTACCCTACCTGTGTGTGTTTTACAGGAATATGAATTAAGGTTTGCACTTTTAAACGGCCAGACGGTTGATTCTAGGAACACAGTGCATTCATAATTCAGATACATTTTACAGATCATTGTTACGATAAAACTTGGATAACATATTTATTAATTTTTATCAGGAAATGAAAAAGTCCCAATTGAAAGTGCTCATGTTCTCACTTTGTCCATCTCCTCTCAGTTTGTATGTCACATGATCCAAAGCCTGCAAACCAATGGAAAACCCAGAATTCCTCCTTTTTTGATCTGGACTTCTACAGGTATACATCCTGCTCCTATCACTGCGCTGTATATGTTTGCAGCTAATAGCCATTTACTTTTTTTGATGTTATTCATTTTAATTCCTGTTCATTTTTTTCCAGACTTGTTGACATCAAAGCAACCTTCCAGCTGAAAGGAATCAACCTGCAGACGGTGCGATCACGGGAGTTACCTGACTGCTACTCGTTCTACATTACGGTACGGTTCAACCATATTCTCAACTGTATTCTTAAACCATACACACCACAGCAAAAAGTAATCCAAGTACACATTGTACTGCTGTTGAGATATTTTGCCTACACAACATTAGATGTTGGTACAATAACTTTTCTTATCTCTTAAAAAATCTACTTCCCTATGGCCTTTTCCCATAGATAACATTTGACAACCAGTGTCACAGTGGAAAGGTGAAAATATTCCTGGACATCGACGCTCAGAGCTGTGCCTGCAGAAACTGGAAGATATCTGGCACGGGTAAGGTTTGGTTGTCTGTCCTAATGAATAAATAACAAGATACAGATACATCTTATCAAAAGTTAAGACAGAGGTTGGCATACACATTTTAGATAATGTAATGTATATTAGATTAGAAAATATCAAAGTCAAGTCAAAGTCACTTTATCTTCTGTGTGTGATACAGATGAGGAGATCAAAATGCTGTTACTCACAATACCCAGAAATACAAATCAAATACCCAAGAAAATATATGAACATAAATAAACACTGAATATATATATATATATATATATATATATATATATCTCTCAGCGGTAAAACATAAAGATAAACACTTAATATATCCATACAAGAAAGATGTTCATCAGAAGAGTATCTTTATCAAATATACAATATATGTATATATATTAATTTTGTGTCAGTTAATATGGAAAAATGTATCATTGTGGTATGTGGTACAGCTTTTAAATACTTAAGTGCTGATCTATTTGTTTTTACAAACTGCAATCTTCTGTATTTTTCTGAAAACGTATAAACAGAATAATTTGCCCCCCCCAAAAAAATGAACATTCCTGCTACTGTTTACTGATATTGAGGCGTTTTCCTGTAAACTTGTTGTTATCAGTAATGAGTGTGAGGGAGTTATGTAAAAGATAAACCCTCACCATCACCCATACACACACGCAAACATACAAATACACACTATGTCTGTGTTTCAGCTCAGAAGAACACACACTATCTGCTGGTCTTTGACGCCTTCGTCATTCTGGTTTGCCTCACATCAGCGGTGCTGTGCACTCGCTCCATCGTTCTGGCTGTCAGGTTACTGCAGGTCAGCTGATCGGTCACGCAACAATCAAAACATATTTATTATCATTCATGGAATTAGAGATATATTTTTTTGTTTAGTTTTTGATTGTTCTTGCTATCTTCATCCCTTTTCTTAATGCCTAAATTCTCAGTAAATGAAAACGTTTAAATTAACATTAACACAACATCCAAATAACTTTTTATTTACAACACCAAATATTGTGTTGTAAATCTTTAGATTGTATTTATACGTATATTTTCAGAGATTCTCCAGATTCTTTCATGAGAACTACAATCGTAAAGTGTGTGAGGATGACCAGAAGGAGTTTCTGAACGGCTGGTATGTGCTGGTCATCGTCAGCGACCTCTTGGCTATAGTTGGATCCATACTGAAGATGGAAATACAAGCAAAGGTAAATCATCTACTTCTGTCTTAGAAAATACGTTAATATTAAGCCCAAAACTGACTTCGATAACTACAGGTCAAATATAAAATAAACGTATAACAACAAGCAAAAAATATGACTTTCTCCCACAGTGAATCAATGAAGTGTAAGATATATCTAGATCTTGTTGAAAAAGACAAATTTCCCCTCTTGAAAAAACATATATAATTGAAATACACATTTCAAGCAGTCTTCACACTTATGTAACATCACCTTTAATTTTATGTACTGTATATAGCTATTGAGGAATCAAATTCAGGGAGTGCCTCTGTCTCTGGTGGACTTTGAAATGAAGGCATTTAATGCACACACCCTAAAGACATTTTATTGCAACCTGACTTGCTGTCATTTTTATAGCCACCATGCAGAGTGTTTGCCCCAAGCATATTCATATGACCCATTCCTATTGATGCTGCTTAAACAAGTCATAATGCATTTTCGTTACTTATTCACTATGTCAAGTTGACTCAAACAGGGAACTCAGAAACAAAAAAAACTAACTTGGTGACTCATTGTGCAGGAAATATATAAACCTGTATTGGAGTGGTACTGTATAACGATGCAGGGAACGTGATATTCCATCCAGTTGTCTTATTATTCCTACAACTAGATTAACTCAATCGAACGTAAAAAGAAGTTTAGTTTTGCACTTAAGAAAACTCTATTCTGAGTTATTTGTGTTATAACTATGGACAATGAAAGCAAAAATGTCCCTTTGTGTCACACACTAGTTAACAAATGATAGGATGTTCTCCTGTTGCAGCTCAACATTGTACTTTAAGCTCTAATAAAACTTTACCAACCATGATGTGCTTATTACAGTAAAATATTCCGACCGTTGTGTATCTTTGTTCCTTTTCCTGACTGTGTGTCAACTGAGGCTATAGTTTGTCATATTCACAAACTACATATTTACAGGGCTTCACCGACTGTTACAGCAGGACCAATAGCTAAATGTTCTCTCAGCGATTTTGTTTTAATCTCCTGTAGAGTCTTACCAGCTATGATGTGTGCAGTATATTTCTGGGAACGTCAACATTATTGGTGTGGGCCGGCGTGATCAGATACCTGGGATACTTCCAGAAATACAATGTGAGTCTGTCGACCTTTTATCTCTTAATAAACTTTCTCTCTAACAATTTTTTTTTCAATTGAACCGTTGCTTAACAATTCGTGTATCCTTTACTTCTTGTTTGTTTAGGTGTTAATTCTAACCATGACTGCAGCCTTCCCAAAGGTGCTGCGTTTCTGCTGCTGTGCCGGCATGATCTACCTGGGCTACACCTTCTGTGGGTGGATCGTACTGGGACCATACCATGAGAAGGTAAAGCTCTATACTGGTTTGTGGAATGACCTGAGATTAGAGAAGTGAGTTAGTAATGGGGCTGTGCTGAATCTCTGCACTGGCTATTATTTACAGAAGCGTGGTAAATTAGTGGAACTATTAATGTTCTTTGAGTGTCCTCGCCCCTTCCTGCAGAACTGCTGAAGCCAAAGAAATAAAATTACATCCGGAGTTTCCTAACGTGTGAATGTTTTGAGATGTACTGAGATTGAACGTATACTTTGCAAATGAACTCCACCTAGTATTCATGGTAATTACACATTTTTTTCACATGTGAGAATCATACAATACAACAGTGATTTTACCTGTACTGTTTAAGATATATTTAAATTTAAAATATAAAGATAACATTCATCCCTGTTAATAAATACACATGCTCTACCATGTTTACCCTATTTTAAAATAATTAATATAGGTTATTATTGCTATGATCCTTGAAGGTTTTATCCAAGTTGTTTTGCTTACAGTAACTCATCAGACTTCTCCCAGGGTAAACTGGTATGTCCTGCAAATTGAGGAATATTAAACAACTGCTCCCTTGTCCTTGAGCAGCGGCTTGTTTTTAAAGACATTGATTAAACAACCACTAGGTGTCAGTAAATGCCTTCTTCAGAAAGAGCGGCTTTCTTCTCTTTGCAACCAAATTGCGCGCGCGCGCGCACACACACACACACACACACACACACACACACACACACACACACACACACACACACACACACACACACACACTGTACATAATTTCGGGGATTTCTATTGCTTTTAATCACACAGAGGTGAGCATAGAGATGAGGGGAGGTAAATAGGGAATGACCTGGAACAAGTCATATCGGAAACTGGGGATTCAAAGATATTGATCTGAATATATATTTTTGGGGGGGTTTTGAATTGACAAAACAAGACTTTAATAGACATCTTTGAGGGACTGGCTTGGACTTTTTTTTTTAACAGATGTATCAATGATGAAAATAATTGTTACTACCGGCACTAGTCAGGATTAGCATCTTAAACCCCTTAGTGACCAAAAAACGATCTATCAACCTGCCCAAGATGGAGAAATGTTGCACTCTTTAAGTCAACACTCAAATACAATAAGTGCAAGAAATGAGAAATAAGAAACAAAAAATATTGATGAATATATTTCTTATGGTTATTGTTATTGTATTCTACATGGGATCCTGACTTCAGCAAGGGGACATTTGGATAGGGGAGGGTTACAGCTTTAACTTACCGAACCTAAGTGGGTGATCCTTGGAGAACAAGTGCCATCAGGGAAAACATGTGTATGTTTAGCTGTCCTCTCCCGTTAAGATAAATTATTTACGGAAGTCAGAGCAGCAGTGGGCGTCTAAACAAAGTAGTGCCCGAACTGTAGGAGAGACAGATGTGAGATAGGGTGAGATCAGCCGCCTCTGGGCCAAGTGACCTCCCACTGACCAAATGGACATTTGTTTATAATCTTAAACTGAAGTGGAGTATTAACTGGGAATAAGTTGTGGACTGGTTTGTAATGTGTTTATAAGGTCAGGATCACATACTCTTAATTTATGGACTATAGCTCGCAAAGTGTACCGAATAATTATACTTTTTTAATATAAATATTAACAGCTTTAAATGAGTAAATGATAAGAAATGTATTAAATGGTGGACAGGATTCAATGGAACCATGTCCAAATCGCAAGAAAACGTAACATAAATATATATATATATATATACAGTATATATCACCACTTCAAAATACAATCATGTTTCAGTGCAAGTGAAGTGACTTGGCTATCAGAGCTTGCAGTTGACTTAAAACAGGTTTCAGTTCCCTGTTTGTGCAACAGTTACTTGTTACAGTCAAGTAAGACTTGGTCACGATATTTACACTGCGGTGTCTGGGGGAGTCCCCTGCAGTGTGCTGTCAGCCCCGCCAGGATCCTCTGTGTATTTACTGAAGGAATAAACAGAGGATGTTCTAGGACTTGCCATCCCACACGTCTTCAAGTGCTGCAATCCATACCCTCGCTGTGGGATGTTGTGTTTAGATACAATCACATTCTGGGGATCTTTACCTCTTTCATAATGTTCAGACGCTCTTATTTAGCCATCAGTCTCTTTGTTTGCCTTTCTGTCTTTGTCGTTCCACATCATCAACCGCCATGCTTCTGTTGGTCCTCTGCACCTCCTGTTTTGTAACTATTTGTAAGACACTATAACAAATATGGCATATCTCATACAGATGATATCCATTTGTTAGTTAACATGCTAAGATAAACTCAGCCAATACTTACATTCGCAAAGATAAGCACCCGCTCACTTTACAGTGTGTGCCCTTTGGAAGAAGTGCCAGGATGTTGGATGTTAAAGGGACTGTGTTAAATACAAATATCTTTTTTGTTATCAGATATTATCCAAATAGAAGATGTTCTTTATTCTTTGACACTTTCCTCAAACACTTTTGTCTAGTAAGTCTACAGTCAATAGCTACTTTACACAAATAACATGATGGTATGATGACCTATTTGACTGCTAATCTACTCATATGTGAACATTATCTGAAATGATTTCCACATGGACAATCTACAAAATTAGAATGCTTTTACAAAAACAGAATAATATAATAACCTAGGATAGAGTAAGATGAAGTACTTTGATACTTAAAGTACATTGAAGGTACAGTTCCACACTGTTGGAGTGGATAAAATGAACAGATTTATCTCATAAAAGGCATTTGAAAATTGTCATGCTATTAATTGATTTGGAAATTAATTGTTGCAGACTTGACCCCTCGTTACAGGTTATAAATATCACTGAGTGCTGGCAACCATATTATATCTATTATATCCAGTAATTTAAAATGTAAAAAAGAAGATAATCTGAGATTTTACTTTATTTTGGTGTTGCAGAAATGCATACTTTTCTGCTTTGCTTTCTTGTTTATGTTCACACCACCAGACACCAAATCAAATTCCTTGTATGTGTAAACATACCTGGCGATAATCTTGACTCTGATTCTGATTCTGATCTTTTCAGATTGTCACTGCGCTCGTGTTCACTTTACATTCCAGCTTTTTTAAAACCCAGTTCATGTCCCCTCTTCCTCCTCTGTAGTTTGAGGGCCTGAGTCGTGTTGCAGAGTGCCTCTTCTCCCTGCTGAACGGCGACGACATGTTCACCACCTTCGCCCAGCTGAAGGACAAAAACACTCTGGTGTGGATTTTCAGCCGGGCATACCTCTACTCCTTCATCTCCCTGTTCATCTACATGGTGCTGTCGCTCTTCATCGCCCTCATCACCGACGCCTACGAGACCATCAAGGTACTTTGTGATTTGTTGAAAAATGCAGCACTATAAATTCAACGTTGAATCTTTTTACAACTTGAAAGGGTGTTCAGTTACAGGAGTGTTGTGAGAAAAATGTCTATAAAAATATATTAGCTTGTTGAAAGACTAAAATAAATTGATATGCCATTTGTATATCTTCTTAATTATCCATTCTTAAAATAGTTTTGATTTCCTTAAGTGTAATTTGGAAAAAAAGCTGGTTCTATGCAATGTGTTTTAATTGTTTGCATGTCTTTGTGATTTCACCCACAGAGCTTTCAAAAGAACGGGTTCCCATTGACGGACCTGCAGAAGTTCCTCAAAGAGCAGAAAGATTTTCCTATTGCAGAGGAGAGCAGTCAGACAGATGTTCACCTCCAAAATTCTGCGTTCTGCTGCTGCCAAAGGTACGATACGGTTTGCAGTCATTATTAAGCTGTACCAGTATTTACTCTTCATTCACACACTCTGCTGAACACCTGTAATCGCACCTGGAACCTGTCTTTCCCTCTCGTTGTATTTTCAAAGATGACTTAAGATTAAAACTGACATCCTGCTCTCTAAAATCTCCCTTAAGGATGTTGTCCTGTCAAGCAAGGGTTTTGTCTGAAGATTATTAGAACTTTTATTTCTTTGATCTGTTTTAAAACATTTCCCCCTTTGTTAATACCCACTTTTTTAAAATACATCTGTCCATTCATTATTGGGTATTGATGTAAAAGATGTAGGGCTGCAACTGACATTCAGTCATCAATCATTAAAAAATACTGAGAAAAACAACAAATCCTCTTGGTTTGAGAAGCTGCATCTATTGTTTGTCATTTGTCAATATTAATTATCAAAAGAGTTTGCTTCCTTTCAATTATATAATCTACTGACCTGTTTCTATTTAACTAATCACTCTAAATGAATGTGGAGGCATAACACATATGGTAACAATTCTGATTTGTTTGCTTTGCTAACAAGTTGTTGCTACAGCAAGGCATCGTACTTTTCTATACGTCCCCGTCTTTTGCTCATTCCTTTTCTATGATCCAATCTCTATCATCAGCATGCAGTAGACTGGAGTTTCCTCCACGCTGTGGTTTGGCTCGGGCTTACGTGGTCTGAGAGCAATGAAATTAGTGGTGGGAGCTATGCAGCCACACCCAGTGATGGGCTGATTACAGAGAAACTGAGGCTGTGCACTGGGAAGAACCCCCCTCACCCCTCGTCTTTCCCTCCCTCTCAACCCCTCTAGCCATCCTTGCTGTTTTGCCTCCCACATACACAGGCAACGGTCAAGACTCAACCAATCGAGAAAGGGAGAAGTTTTATTAAAACATGTCGGTTCGTTGAGAGTTATTGGATTTGCCTGTGAGGCCCGAGTTGTCTTTAAATGTGCAATATAGTATATTGTAATGGCTCCCCGGTGTGCGTGTCTGTGTGGTTTTATTTTGAAGAAAGATTTAAAACAATCCCTGTGTTTTTGTCATCACCTCTTATTCTCCTTTTTTAAAGTATTTCCTAACATGTCTGAATATTGAGTTGCATCTCTCACGTTTAATTTCTCAATATTGAAGCTGTAACATTACATTTACACGCAATGTGACGCTTCTTCTCGCTGAATGGTCTTCGCTTCCTCTTTAACCTGTCTGTTTCTACAAAGCTGAAAAGTGAAAGAGCTCAAACACAGGCAGCACATCCTCAGACTGCGGTTTCTTACTAACTGGTTCTGCATTTTTCTTTTTTTTCAGATTTGTAAAACAAAATGTAATTGCTTTTTAACATAATATTAAATTGCCCTATTTTGGTATCAGGGAAAGGCTTTACTGTTGACGGAGACATGGATCTTTTCCCCTAACTATTACACTTTTTCTACTCCATCATTCTTCTCGTATATCTCTTCTCTATTTCATAACTTATTGCAAAAATACATTTGCAAACAAGCTAATGTCTTGATTTGTACAGCATCCTTAAATGTTAAGCTACTATTTTGCTGCAAACCAGAGCCTCAAATGTTTGAAAATATTATTAATGATGTAGTGAGATGATATGTTAAGGATAGACCTTTTTCTTTGCCTTTTTTTTTACAGTGTGTAACGTCACTTTCAGTGCTCTTCCATCAAGATTGACTGCAATCTATCCTGCATGCTTTCCGGCAGCATTTAAGGAAGTTAGGTCTCAGTTACAGGGCCATTACAATTTGGCAACTGTGTAAGTAATGCAAGACGGACCATTGAACATGTATCTTGTCTGTGGAGATAAAACAGCCAGTGGCGTTTTTAGAAGTAGCTGACTTAAAGGACATTAAGAACTACTCTTGTCAAGTTACACAGATTCTGTGTAAGTGCAGTCATTTGCAGCCTCTAAACTGACCAAATTTCATTATTATTAGCATCTTTGTCTCTCTCTGCTTACAGAAATTAGATCAGTGTTCTCATTTAACATGTTGATGTCGTACTGGATGAAATTTAATCTACATGTAATTAGCTTCTTCCAACTGTTATCTCTTCTACTGCAAGTGATCTTGTTAGCAAAGCAAGTTAAGGAGCGAGAGTCACCCTTCATTTGGATTAAAAACTTTGTATTGCTATATGTTTCATTTGGAACATATATAAAGCAAGTTAATCAGTTCAAATAATATATTGTGGCTCAAGACTCTTGTGAATGAAATTGAATGATATCCTTTGGGCTCCCTGACCTTTTATGGGTCAGAGAAATGGCTCATCAGATCTGCACTATGACACAAATACTCTCCTGATCGATGTCCTGAAGGCATCTGCTTTAGTTTATTAACTGTGTTACACGGCATGTTACAGTAAAGAGTAGATATGTGTGACGAAGGTAATGCAATGATGTGCATAGAAGTAATGTATGAATAGAGTAGCAAAGACTCAGTTTGGCTTTCCAAGGGCAAGATTAAACAAATCTTTGTTTTTATCTGTGAAATACATTCACATCTGCAGCAGTTTGTGGTATACAGTGTCTGAGATTTGGTCCGCTAACTAAGCAGAAAATGTGCTGCTTATGGCAGTTCATAAAAATGAAGGCAAAAACATGTCTAATCGTTTACAGATTTGTTAAAGAAGAGACCCGTTTACTGTAGATTTGCCTTTAGAGCAAACACCTCAAAACACAAGAACGTGTTATGAAGCAATACTGAAAAGGTTTCGTTTTCAAGTGACAAATGCTTGTTTTGGGGGATTAATTCTGAGAATGGGTACAATCACCAAAGGCCATAAAGGTCCTTTTTTTTTCTAGAAGTTGATCTTATTGACCAAAAACGTACAACTAGCATTTTTTTCTATGAATTTACCCTTTCAGTTAAGATTCAGAAAGCATCTTAGAACTTGACAATTACGATTATGAATCACCTCCTTTCGTTAAAGTCTATTTTCCTACTTTGCTCTGTTTTGCTCTCAGGATTTTCCTTAACCAAGACTCCTTAAGACTAGCGTGATAATAGTCAGAATATTTGTGAGTACGGCCACAGAAATCCAGACCTTATCCTGCATCTGGGGGTTATCACAACAACAATTTAGTAATGCAGCAACGGTTATTTTCACCAGTCTGAACAAGCAGATGTGGGTCTGAATTTAACTTCCTCATAATTTCTATGTTTGATGTAACACAATATGTCATGCCAATGTCACAATAGTTTAACTCTTAAATATTTGATGATGCGTACATTAAGCTCAATTTTCACAGAGAGTAGAAAATATGTACTTTGGTGTTGATCAGACATTCTTCTTTTGGCATCTTGTTTTTGCAGAGTTCCTGAAGGTGATGATGTCATACTGATCAGCTGACAGCTGTCCCACCTCCCAGAGGACACGGATCACGCACGAGGAGGATGCTGGGAATCAGATGTCTGAAACTGATTACTACATCAACAAATCAAATCCTTGAAGATTGTAGAGTTACTGATTCTGTGAAGTGCAATATGAAATGCCAAACCTGTTCCATCTCTTAAACATGAAGCTGGCGCTTGAGTTAAAGAATTGGAACTTGAACCGATAAGGTTTCCTCACAGTATCTGTTGAAGTTCAGGATGCTGTTGAGAAGTGGGCCTTTTTAAGGTCTGTTTACGCCTTAAGTTAGAAGTACTGGATTCAGTGTTTTCTGCACTGAACTGTGGCTGCAAACACTGGAGCTAAGCAACAAGGTGCATTGATGTTTGTAATTTATTTTTCAAGTGTTGGAGTAAAGATTGTAGTAAAGCTTATGATCTCATTTGTCCGATGGTATATTGTGAATCCAGTCTTTGCTGCCAGTGTGCACATTCAGCTTCTCTTATATTGATAATGTGAGCAAGACAGGAGATCAAATCTAATTGAATTACTTACATCAGGGGTTTTCAACCGGTGGTCCGCGGACCCCTGGTGGTCCGCGGCGGCATTGCATGTGGTCCGTGACAAGAGCCTATGTTGATCAGTTCACCATTGTTTTTTTTTAATATAAATTCGCTTTGATATTTCAACACATTTCCAGAATACCGTTACATATCGTGAAAAATATGTTTAAAATAATATAAAGGAAATTCAAGCTGACAGAATGTAGCCTTGCGCCTATCCAGTCTATGGTAGCCTGTGATTCGCTAATGGTAATGAGTTGCGTCGCTAACCTCACTTATTATTCATTACGTACAGTCTTGCGAGCAAAGTTGACACACATTTATAAGCATAGCCGACGAGAGTATTTTAAGATAGGTTGTAGTACAGCAAACATTTGTTACATATGTACTATTCTAGCTATATATCTAGCACCAATGGATCGTTTTGTAGTGAGGAAAGTGCCAGAGGGACAGGCTGCCATGACAGAGGGTCAGGCTGCCACGACAGAGGGACAGGCCGCCACGATAGGGCAAGGACAGGCTTCCGAAGCGTCAACTTCGCAAAAAAGACGAAAAAGAAAATACAATGAGGAATATGTTAAATATGGATTCACAGTGACGACAGACAGAGCAGGAGAGGAGGTACCACTGTGTTTCGTATGTTCAACAATTCTCTGTAATGAAGCTATGAAGCCGTCGAAACTTACGCGGCATATGGAGACGCATCACGTCCACTTGAAGGCCAAACCCGTTGAGTACATGCAACAGATGTTGCGTGATTTCAAAGGACAGCAGGCTACCATGAGGAAGAGTGCAAAAATAAATGAAAACGCACTGAAAGCATCGTATCTGGTCGCTCTCAGGGTTGCAAAAAGTAAGAAGCCCCATACCATTGCAGAGCAGCTTATATTGCCAGCAGCCATAGATATGTGCAGAGCTATGGTAAGCGAAGAATGTGCCAACAAATTAAAAACTATTCCGTTGTCAGACAACACAATCGGAAGACGAATTGGGGAAATGGCAAATGATGTCAAAGACCAGCTGATGGCAAAACTTCAGACAGTTCTGTTTTCCCTTCAAATCGACGAGACGACAGATGTTACTAATGATGCGCAACTGTTAACATTTGTGCGATACGAGGACAGTGGCACTATGTGCGAGGAATTTCTTTTTTGCAAACCACTGCCCGGGCGAACTACCGGTGTAGAAATATTTAAAGCACTGGACGATTTTTTCACGGAGCACAATATCTCGTGGCAGAGGTGCGTTGCATTATGCAGCGATGGGGCCCGAGCCATGAGTGGCAGCAAGACTGGACTGTTTGCGCATGTAAGGAGGGTGGCTCCGGGGGTAATTTGGACACACTGCCTGATTCATAGAGAGGCTCTCGCCTCCAAAGATCTCAGTGTTGAGCTCAGTGGTGTGTTTGATGTCGTTGTCAAGACGGTCAACTTCATAAAACGAAACGCATTGAATACACGCCTGTTTTCATCCCTATGCCATGACTTGGGAAGTGAACACAGCTCTCTCCTTTATCATTCAGAGGTGCGTTGGCTGTCTCGCGGCGCTGTGCTCGCCCGTGTGTTTGAACTACGCGGAGCTATCTACGAGTTCTTGTGCGAGAAGCATTCTGATCTGGCTTCCAATTTCAACGATAGTTACTGGTTAACTAAGCTGGCGTACCTCACAGATGTTTTTGCAGAGCTGAACAAGTTGAACAGCTCCATGCAAGGGAGAGATGCAAACGTCATGCAGCTCTACGAGAAGCTCGACGCATTTGTGAAAAAAATGTCAAAGTGGATCGAACGAGTGGAGAGCAATAACTTGGCGATGTTTCCTTCAGTTGAGGAATACCCTGACAGCACTGACATCAACGACACTATATGTGAGCATTTGAGGAAGCTTGTGCGTCAATTCGCAAAGTACTTCACTGATTCGGAAGAGTGGCGCCGTGACAGCAAGTGGATCCTGCTCCCATTCAGTGACGATGCATCAGTAGGGTCAAGTCTGATGGCTGTGGAAGAGGATAAGCTGATTGAGATGTCCACAGACTCTGTCAGGAGGCATATGTACGACACACAGCCCCTTGTTAAATTCTGGATAAGTTGCCAGACAGAATTTCCACAGCTTGCTGCAAAAGCAATGAGGTGTCTTTTGCCCTTTCCAACCACATACCTGTGTGAGAGTGGTTTTTCTACACTGGCGTACTTAAAGAATAAGTACAGGGCTAGGCTTGATCCAGAGAATGACATGAGACTGTCTCTGTCTACCATTTCGCCACGAATAGACAGGCTGTGTGGACTTCACCACGCCCAGATATCACACTGACAGGTAGGCCTAATTCTCCCATGTTTTCACTGTTACGACCCTGGCGGGTTTAGGCCCCGCCCTGTGTTAATGGTAAGCCTGTTCTCTCTCCCTGCTTTTCTCAATCTCTCTCTGCTTTTCTCAATCTCTCTGTCTCTACAGCAGGTGATTGGTGACAGGTCTGTCCTGGCTGGGTTATAAAAGCCCTGACCAGCCAGCAGTTGAGGCTGCCTTGGTCTTCATTTGTTGGATTTTGGTTCTCCGGTGTTGTTGGATTTTTGTTCTCCGTTGTTGTTTTGTCACACACCTAGACTGACTTTGCATGACATTTTTAGTTACTTTTCCCAATACTGAATTGCACAACACTTTATTATTCTTTATTCTTTCTTTAAAATAATCTTTAATTTAATTTAATTTAATAAATCTACTTTTATTATTATAAAATCTGCGTGGCCTCTCTTTCATGTTTCATGCATTGAGCTATGCATGTAACACCAAATACACACGCGCACGCGCAGGCACATCAGTGGGCCGCGGATTGCTTTCTAGTCCGAATGGTGGTCCCTGGGACAAAACCAGTTGAAAACCCCTGACTTACATGGTCAATATAATATAAGAAGTTATGGGAACTTGATATAAAATATTAACAACATAACAGTTCAACAAATGCCTTCCATGCGTAGAAATATATTTGGTGCTTTAAATGTTTCTTTAAATTGCATAAGATATTCACAGCTGAGATTGCGTAAGACAGGGTGTTTTAAATGACTAAACCAGGAGACTGCATGAGTCGGTTTTATAAACAAATCTATGAGCAAGTTGAGATGTTAAGACAAGTTCCAGCAAGACTTTTCCTCACGTTGTGAGCTCAAATTAAGGGTAATTTGCTCCTACAACGTGATCAATCATTTAAGGAAATGCCTCCAACAAAGTCTCAATATGCGGTGCTTCGTGATTTCAACTAAAACATCTCTTGATAAATTTCAGCCTGGATGTGCCAAAATAATGTCTGTGATGTATAGGTGGTTTTACAAGATATCATAAAGTGTCCCCCTCGTAGAGTGTTTTTCCTATGAGACAGGATGCCCCTAAGTCATATTTGATTTCCATCTAGCAAAGACAAGGGCAGGATATTCACTCTTAAGGATTACCTTTCAACAGATCTGGCTGTTTGATTTTGGTCAACAACCACACTGTTGCTTTCCAGTGTCCAGAGTGTAGTACAAATGTCAACATACGTGTGTGCTGACTTAAACAAAGCAGGCAGATTTGTGTAAAATAGGAGTGAGCACTGCTTTAATGACAGCAATTATTTTGGATTTACATATGAACAGATGTTCAGGTCTAAACACCTTACATGCAATTTAAAGGGAAATCTACCTATTTTGTTATTTCAATCTTCATGTTTATCAGGATTATTCAGTATGTTTGTGAATTGGCTCTGCGCCATTATGAAAGAAGTAAACTGAACCAAAAAACGTATACACTGAACTGAATTTTCAGTTGTAGAATAAGTGCTGATGTCCTTTTATAACAACATAAAAATACTCTTACAACGATAAGCCCTGTATTCAAATCCGATGTAAGATGATATCCACTAAGAGCTGTTATCAGCAATACATACTCAAAGTATTAGAACTAAAATAATTCTCAAAGAGAAATACAGCTCCTGTGTGACTGCCATTATATATTATATTCTACCTGTATTAATAGAAATACAAAGAAGCCTATGATGTTTCTGTTTGGTGGAGCTAACTGTACGTACTTGATATAGTTGAAGAAGGATGAGATGAATAGTGGCATAAAGGTAATGGGGGGAACAAAAACAGTTCTTGAGGCTTAACGTTTTTGTCAAATATTGCAAAAAATACTTTTTCTTCTGGTTATAGCCAACCCAACCAGAATCTGCTTTGATGTAAAGGGGGGCCTAACAAATGGGAACCTTGGTTTTATCAATGGGTTAGTGTGGATTGTTTTATCTTGTTATGTAAAGCTTTCAAGTAGCCTGATGTTTGTAGAGTAAAACGAAGTGCTTTCCTCTAAAATGTAGTGTACTTTAAATGGAAAAAACTGAAAGACATGATTAAAGCACAGAAGGGGATCAAATAGGAAAACACGTGCTTCTCCAGATGAGCTAAATAGTGTTGGGTTCGATTAATAGCGTAGAAAAAAACACTTACATGGAAGTACAATAGTTTATTCAATTTGGAAAAATAAGTCAGAGTTTGGCAACACTTCAGTGCAGTGACCAGCAGTGTTTTGATCGGACAGTGAGCTTGCGGTGCAGAGTGCGGTCACCCGGAGGAATTCGCATGTCAGACCGGGCGGACACGCCCTCTACGTCACCGAGCTGCTGCAGCCTCAGGAGTGGAGACACTCCGCTCCACTTCTCTGCCTCCACTTCGTCCTCTCGCTGCCTGCTGTCACCTCCCTCTGTCCACAGCTGCAGAGGCGCACTGCTGCGGGGAAACATGTTCAGTTCAGTAACTTGGCACGGAAGATTTCGCAACTTGTAGTCTACTGACTCAACACGGACAGCCCTGTAGCACAGGTAACCTCACCTGGTTCAGACTCCCAGGTAACTCTTTTGTCTTTGTTGTTGTCTGTTGGCCAAAATGATTTGTTTCGTCTGTTTTATTTTATGTTTTCAGCAAGAGCTTATATTTCTTTGCCAGTACTTTTCTTATCCCTTTCCTTCTTCGCTGGTTTTAGTAGACCAAGTCGGACAGGTAGTAGGCTAGTAAAGTTCATTGCATAATAAAGGCTTCTCGGGACAAGGAGGAAACTGTACTTTAGCCTGTGTTGCGTTGGATTATTGTTTTGTTCCATGTCTGTAGTGTTAAATACATGTTTGAACAGGTAGAAAATGCGGATTAACTCAACAGAAATTGCTCAGGTCACTTCAATGAGCGTGTTTTGTCTAATTTTATTGTAACTATGGTCACTATCTTGTTCAAATGTATAGAGCTAACTTTGATATCGGTTTTATTCAAAGCATCTTCTCACAGTAATAGGCTTTTTGTATTGCCATTGGTCAATAAATCTCTTTTGGCCTTGGGAGAAAAAGTACTGATCTCACTTAAAAGCATTTAATTTAGACTTTGTATCTCTGATTATGTTCATTAACAATTGTTGGTCTGTAAAGTGTTAGAAAACAGTTCACTTTTATTTTTTTTTAATTATAATTTCCCAGAAACCAAACTCATTCCTTCTAATGTCAACGGCCTAAAATCCAAAGTTATTGTTATCATAGAGCACATAAAAAATGTTCCTCTGCCTTAATGCATGAGTTGATAAAGTCCTCTGTTTTCTCCCTCTCTTTATGCAGACTCGCCTCTAAAATGGCCCAAGAGAACCAAACCTGCCATTATAATGAGTCAATGAGCTTCTTCTACAACAACAGCGGTGCTAAAGACAGTTGGAACCAAACGCAGCTCATCCTGATGAGAGTGGCGGGCTCTATCTTCTGCTGCTTCATCCTGGTCTCCAACTCCATGGTCATAGCTGCTGTCATCACCAATAAGAGGTTTCACTACCCTTTCTACTATCTTCTATCCAACCTCGCCGCCTCTGACTTCCTGGCGGGCATAGCATACGTGTACCTGATGTTTAACACAGGGAAGTTGTCAAGGACACTCACAGTTAAGGAATACTTCTTCCGTCAAGGTCTTCTGGATGTCAGTCTCTCCGCATCATTGGCTAACCTACTGGTGATTGCTCTGGAGCGTTACATCTCCGTCCTTAACTGGAAAGTCCACAGCAACCTGACGAAGAGGAGGGTGACCCTGCTGATTGTGCTGGTGTGGGCCATCTCCATCTTTATGGGTGCTGTGCCGAGTCTAGGCTGGAACTGCATCTGCAACATCGCAGACTGCTCCAGCCTGGCTCCCATCTTCAGCAGGAGCTACCTGATCTTCTGGTCTGTGTCTAACCTGTTGGTGTTCCTGGTTATGGTGGTCATTTACACAAGGATTTACACCTACGTCAAGAGGAAGACGGCAGTGCTTTCACCGCACACCAGCGGCTCCATCAACCGAAAGAGGACTCCTATCAAGCTCATCAAGACAGTCATGGTTGTGCTGGGTAGGTATTCATCATAAAATTGCTGTCTGTGCATCACTGATACAGTGAGTCAGAACATTTCCCACATTAGTCAGGTGTAAGTTGGTTTGCTGAACAGCTGTTTGTTGCTTGTCACAGTCACAAAGTCCGGGCGGTCTCTGCTGAACACGCTCCACTGTTATCTAGGTTTTTCTGATATGAAGGAAAACCTTGGGTATACTAACAAAAACACTTTCAGCGATCATGTTAAGCGGTGTAAGGGACTTGAGGGAGCCTTAAATGAAAGCAAATGAAGAGTCGGCATAATGTTTCTTTTATTTTTATTGTGTTATTTGCCACTCAGTTTTTAGGTGTTGTTTTCAGTGGCTTAAACCCATACATAACTCATTATTTATTGTTGAATTATTTGCTAAAAACCAATCATTCCGTATATAAAATGTGACAATATTTTAGATGTCCCTAGCACTTCCTTAAATACAATACAGATTTATTTGTAAAGCACTTTAAAACCTCCAAACCAAAGTGCTGAACATAGAAATAATTAAATAAAATACAAAATCACAACGCTCAGCTCACAAACCATAAAATAAGTAAAAATACAAATAAAAAGGTGAAGAAAAAAAAATTGCTTTGAAATGTCCCAAAAAAGTGATTGGAACGTCCAACTAATACTCAATAACTAAAGATATTCCCTTTTTTTAAGTATGTAAAACAGCAAACAGCAACTTTTGAGAAGCTGAAACCAGAGAATGTATGGCATTCATGTGTCATGAATACACTGACGCAGCACTACTCCTTTCCAAGCTTAAGGAGGGTTTAAAAAAGCTGCTTCCCCTTCTTATCATGCATTTTCATCCTAGATGAGGGAGCCAGATATGCTGGTCCGACTTTCTTTGTCTAGGTGTTGCAACAGGATATGTTAAGTGCAATGGAGTCTGTGTACTTTCCTTTCATAGAAGAACAATACGATACATTTTACAAAAGCGTCAAAATAAGCTGTTAAATGCATAGTCTTACGCAGCTATAACACATGGTGTACATAGAAGGCCATACCGTCAAACTCTGAAAGCACTGCAGGTCAGGGTAGTTGTTGAATGTGCTTATTTTATGTTTTCATTCTCTCTTCATACAAACATGCATGAGATAGTTGTAGGGTTTTTGCAAAGTCGCTCTCAAGAAAAAAAAGTCTGTTTATTGTTCTTTGTGTCTTTGGGCACTGAGCTTGCTGCCTGTCCAGATAGTTTGATACAGTTTGTAGCGTAGGAGCAGGCCTCTGTACACTCTTTATTTCAGACTGCTATGTAATTATCTCTCCCTACAAGGACACTGCTCCTCAGCCTGTGTGGCGTACCATCCACACCACACCACACTGGCCTTCAATGAATGTCCCCTCCTCCCCACCCTTCTTAAAAAAAAAAGCAAGAAGAAGAACCTACACTTGGGAATTTTTTCAATTGCTTTCAGATGCTTTATAGATTTCCGTTAAGCTTGTGGAAGTGTAACCACACAAGTGTCATTGTTAAAATCCCTGTTGAGGTAGCTGTGATTTAGGGTTGAATGTAAAAAAAATTAAAAAATCACTCTTGAAATGGGCGGTGCAGATAACACACCTGGAATATCTGAGAGAGAAAAGAAAGAAACCTTAAGACCTCTGAGGCATTCAGTCCGATCCGGGTCCCTGGGTTATATTATTCAGGGACAAAAAGATAACTTTTGTTCCAGATAAACAGTCTGCTCAAGTGGAACTGGTAACTGGACAAACCAGTTTGGAAATGCTTAACCCACACATTATAACAATAGTAAAATGATTGTGTGCCTAAGCGTTGGATAAACATACAGTGGGACATTGAACAAATTCATTCATGTTAATGTGCAGTTATAATTAGAAGAATTAAGTATTTTGTGTTTTCTCGTTTACATTTGAACTTTACTCTTCATTGCATTAGTTTGGGGAAAAAAATCATCCTTGAAATTGAATTGCCTAGTCATTTATTTATGGTATATCTGGGAGTGTTGTTGCCTGTTTGTTAAGTGAAGCATCAAACATCTCCCGATTTTATTTTCATTCTTTAAGTGCAACCACCATCATGAAATGAGTTCCAACCGAGAAAAGGCACACATGCTGTGGGTGTCTTTCTAGAACCCGCTGTTTTCTTTCCTCTGTTGTATATTAAAAGAGAAGACAGTCCGCTTTTAAACTTCACTAGAGGAACTGCCAATGAGAGACCATTAAGTTGGGTCTCACCCAATTTAGTTCACTTTATTTTGGACATGTGGGCCATCAAAGACAAAGAAAAAGAGCAAAGAAGAACGAGTTTAAGAATAGAAATTCACTGTAAAAATGTGGCCAACTTTTTACTTTCAGGATCAACTGCAGTGGGAAAAAATAAAAGCACTTCTGCCTGAGCCTTTCAGTCTGTGTGCACATGTATCCCTTCCTGTGTATGGGAGACAAAGAGGGTGCTGTATAGAGCAGCTCTTGTTTTTGTTCTGCAGAAGTTATTGAAGAGTTAGTGATGCAGGTAGTGCAGACAAGTTGGTGCTTGTAGGTTTGTTTCACTTCCAAAAACTTTTGGTAGCACTCTTTTGTGCCCAAACATGTTTGAAATTTGAGTGCTTATTGGCTGTTTCAGTTGCCATGTGACCTAATATGTTATTTACCAAACACACACCACTAAGTATTAAAATAGGGAGGGCATTGTACTGCCAACCTGCCTCTGCTTGTTGTGGTGGTATTAGGATGGCTCTTTTTTGCTAAAATTATTAGTAGGTGAATAACTGTACGCATTTGCTTTTTTAACAACCATCCTGTTGGCCAGCTCAGAAATTTGTGAAAATAATTGTGTTACTTTATCAGAAATAAAGTTGAAGCCATTACTGGTTGCAAATTAGATTCTGACTCATCGATGTTATGAGCAACATCTTCCAGAGTAGATTGTTTTTTTTTTAAATCGGAGAAAAACGCCCAAAATGCTCAGGTTCAGGTTTTGGGCTGTAGCTTAGGCAAACAAAACCTTTAAGTGCAGATAAATCCATTTGAAGCGGCCTTAATTAAAATGTACCCCAAAGTATAACACATATTATCTCCACCATCATAACTGGGTTTTCTTTTTTACTCTTCCAGTTACATTTTCCCCACTGAAACATGAGTGCAGGGAACATGGACTTCTTGTCAAGGGATTTTAAGTTGTTACTCAGGATTGCATGTTTAATTAAGTAGTTGTCAATGTCTGTCTTAGGATCAGTAAATATTCGCGCATTTAACTCAGTAAATATTCGCGCATTTAACTTTAAGTGCTACAAATGCCTAACTGTGTGTCATTATATCTGTGTTTTTGTCTTTTGAAGGAGCCTTTGTGATCTGCTGGACTCCCGGCCTGGTGGTTCTGTTGCTGGACGGCCTCAACTGCAAGAGTTGTAACGTCATGGAAACAAAACAGTGGCTGCTATTGATGGCTGTACTCAACTCTGTCATGAACCCTTGCATCTACTCCTACAAGGACGAGGAAATGTGGACAACCATCAAGAACCTCATGCGCTGCATTGGTAATGGCACGCGGCGGCAGCGGTCGACGAAGGCCAACGCCAGGCCGCTCAGCTCTACTCAGGATACGGGCAACAGTCAGCCTCCATCAGAGGAGACAAAAACTGACGAGCAGGGCATTCTCAAGATCTGAAAATGGAACTTGACAAAAATTAATCATCACTTCTGTTTAGTCAAACGACTGGACATACTGTGTGAAGATTCCGATTGGAGTTGACTTGAAACCACAACAGTTGGCCTCAGATGGCCGGTGTTGTCCTCAGATAACAATGACTTTCTTGAAGAGACACTGCAGGCCAACTGCTCCAGTGTAGAGCTAAAGAGACAGAGATAAGAAGAGGCTTCCATGCACAACAAATTCCTGAAATGGAGGCAAAGATGTGCTTTTCCATTTTATTTGGGGATTTTACAGTTTTTTGGACCTATGCCTCCCATTCATGTGCTGTGGGAGATCCCTGTAGCGTTTTGTCCTGCTCTGTCTGTCTTCATCACACCCATGTTGGTTGTTTGAACTTTAAACTGCTCTGCAATGGCTGAAGAAAGCAAAAAGCACACAGTGATACATTTCTACTGTTACCTCTAAAAAGGGTAAACATGCAAAGGGTAACTTAGCTTTCATGTGTGTACGTCTGTTGACTCAATGTCACTTCCTGTGTTACCTTTCATAAAGCTGTAATAGACGATCTAGTTGAGCTGTGTATTAGGACATGTTTGTTGACAGGTACTATAACACTTTATGTGGCTTAGGAAGTGCACCATTTTATAGTTTATTACTGAAAACACAGCCTGCCCAAAATACCGTATACTGCTGTACCATAATGTATATACTTGTACATACGTTTAAATACTTTCAAGAAGAGGCGTAGTAATTCCAACTTTAAGGCAGCCGGCATGATTAGCATGCTAAGCATGGTCTGATTATTTTGACCATCCTTTGCAATGTTAAGCCTAGAAAATCTCACCGTGCATTCTGTTGTAAAGCTGGTTTGGCTGTAGGCAATAGATAACAAAGTCACTCTTTTCTTGTCCCAGCTTTCATTATCAGTTCAACTCAACAAACAGATAAACTCCTGCCTAAAGCACATCTTGAAGGCAAACTTGTTCTCCCTGTAGCATTTTAACACATCAACTTCCACTAACAGCTGCTCACCTATAGCGCAGGGGTTGCAAAACACTGGATTCCTGCTGGGGTTTCCACAATACCCTATGTACCTGCAGGAACCGAACAGGATATGACTGAATAGACCACACTCACACAAACCTCCCTCTCTATAAACAGCGCTGACACCTCTATTGCTAAATCATTGACAGGGTTCAAATGACTTCTTTAACCTGCTGTACAGTATGTATAACATTCCTGTTGTAGCATCATGCGATCATTAAGGAGTGTAGTAATAGACCATATGTGAGTAGTGATTGGAAATAGGTTACAGTTCGGATGGTGGTGTTTCTTTATCGAAACAAAGTTGTAGATGGCCATTCCTTTGCAGATTTGAGATTTTTAATCATAACAAAAATACTAAATTTTTTTCAAACCTCTTTGAATTCATGTTCTTTTTTTTCTTTTCTCCAATGGACATCACATGTCATGATACAATACATGATATAATACAGTAACAGCAACCAACACAAAGGTTTGTCACTGGAGCGACTCAAACTTTATTATGGAGTATCATTTTCACTAGTATTTATAGGAACCTTTTAATATGAACATCCGTCAATTTGCCGAAAGTGGTTCCAATTATATTTTTTTATTAAAATGATTTTTAATGATATAAATAATGTGATTTAATTAATGCATTTTCTGGCATTAACTTCAGTTTTACCCATGCTAGCAGCAATTTTATGAAGCTTAATTTTAAAAGGCTGAAGCCAAGGTAGTATTGCTTTTTATCCTGTTAGAAATCGGGTATCTTTAACTGTTTTAGGATTTTATAATTCAAATAAAATGATTGGATTGCCATCCCATCCGCCCTGCCCAGAGCATTCATTGCGCTTCACCAGAGTATTCCTCAAGCTGATAAATTGACAGCTCTGACGTAGTATTAACAATAGACATGTTAGTTCACGTTAGTAGTGATCATTGAAGAGGCTTTGGAGATACTTTAACATTTCCCAGGCAGGGCACCGTTTTGTAGATTTTTTCACGTTTTAAAACGCAGCCTGCGAAAAATACTGTTTACTGCTGTTCTATATATCTCTATTTCAGTCAGACAACTCAAGTGTTTCATTAATATGTTTATTAGAAGCAGTAGGCTATATGTAACATTGGTGCTCGAGTGCACTGCCTGAACTAGCTTGCAGGCTTCGCCCCATTTGTGCATTCTGTAAAATACTGAACAGTTCGAGTATATTCAAGTGAATGGGAACAGTAATGCTCAGTATGTGGCCGACTTTGCGACTTCCTACTGCTTCTAGCTATTTTCATTCACAGAACATGCTCAGGCGACAACGTTAGCATGTTAGCATGCTACAGTGACTCCTGGCGCCAATGAAAGCCAACCAAACCGATTTTCCTTGTAAATCCTCTGGGTTTGACCATATACATAACTTTAATTGATCATACCCATTGTTAGAGATGGATTTCATGATTCTTTTCTGGGATTCAGTTTGCCTCGGTCAGTTCGCCAAGAACAATCGTTCAGAATCGTTCGCTCCTTCGTTCAGTCGCGATTCCGGTACAACGTCATTCAGCGGGGAATCATGAAATGCACGGTTCTCAGCTCCTCGTTCGCAAACGGTCGTGGAAACAGTCAACGCAACACCGTAGTTCAAGGCAAATACATAGCTGCAACTTCATGATTATGTGTACTTTTAGACAACACAACAGTGGCTAATGTGTATATTCACCTTCACATTTATTGAAGGTAAATCCTAATACAGTAGACTACGGCTTGATCCGCAAATGTATTGTCTTACTTTTTTTTGTTCTCTCTCAGCAAGGGCTACTAAATAAAGAAATAACGACTCAATATGCCGACAAACATGTTTAAAAGCTTGGCAGAAAGATTATGTTGATGAAAAGCAGTGGCGGCTGGCCAATAGAGGGCGCTAGGGTGCCGCCCCACCACTCACCTCTCACCACATTTCCTTGAATAAGACATAAAAAAAATAAAATAAAAATGAAATAATAAAATAAAAATAATTTTTTAGATGTGCAAGATAAATATTTCATAGTTAATGATGAGTAAAGTTGTTTCGTTCGTTGACATTGTCTGATTGGTGACGTATTTCCGCCCTGGGGCGCAGGAATCTTTGCCCATAGACTCTCGTTAAAGGTTGTACATGCGCAGTAGCTCCTCTTCAATACAAGAGATAGGACGATGTCGGGGCGCACCTCTCCTGCGCCCCGAGCTGAATGCAGCTGGATTTGGCGGCGGGGCTGACGTCACAGCCTTCTGTCATAAAGTATGTGTATTGTCCATGTTATATATGATATATATTATTTAAATATAGAGATATAGAGATATATCTAGAGATAGATAGAGAGATATTTATTATATATGTATATTGGCCATCTGTATAGTAATATAGCACATCTGTATATTTGTTCATACTATATCTGTTTATACTATGCCAATTATTCCCACCTCTTTATACTGCCCTTATCTTTACATAATCACTCTTAACTGCATATACTGTGCATACTCTATATATCGCACTTGTTTCTCTTTGCACTTATATCTATCTATCTATCTATCTATAATGTTGTTTTTGTTGTTTTCATTTATGTAAATACACTCGTTTGATACCTTAGTACATGTATGCATGCTTTTTTAAATTTTACTATAAATGTTGGAGTTATAGCCCCCCCTGGAGAAAACTCCACCAGCCGCCACTGGTTGTGTTGTCTAAAAGTACACATAATCATGAAGTTGCAGCTATGTATTTGCCTTGAACTACGGTGTTGCGTAACTGACTTGAAACCTTTTCATTGAAAAGGTTTCAAGTCCCCATTTAACCTGCTAGGCTAGCGCTACTGAATGACTGACTGATCGAGAACGACTGGAGAGGAATAAACGAGAAGCATTCCTGTCTCTCATTAGCTAAAATTCAACGAGGGCGTTCTAGACCCAACAGACAACAGCATACGATTGGCACAGCAACCAGTCCGTGGGAGAACGAACGAACGAACGAACGAACGAACGAACGAACGAACGAACGAACGAACGAACGAACGAACGAACGAACGAACGAACGAACGAACGAACGAACGAACGAGAGGAAGGTGAATCGAGGAATCAGGTCAGTTCGTTCGTTTCAAAGAGTCGTTCGTTCGAACTGATTCGTTCGCGAACGACCCATCACTACCCGTTGTAAGTCTAGAAGTGTAAAAACCAATAGATTTTTTTTCCATTATTATGTATTATTGCCGAAAATCATCTTTGCGGCGATCAAAAGTTTATGAAATTTACACATTTCATTCAGCAAGATAATCTTACTAAATAAACTCCACTTTTATAATTTTTGAAGGTTAAATGCATTTTGTGTCTTATTTAGCCACTTTACTGTAAACGACATTTTATCTAATATAAAAGCTTAAACATTCACCGGTGTGGTGCTAACCAACATATTTAGAACACTGGGTTTAAATCTCTTAAACCAGTAAGTGTAAGTCAAAGACCTTATCTCAGACTCCTAACCAAAAACCCATTGACTTCATGACGGATGATGATGAAGGGAACTGGAACTAAAAAAAATGTTGACTCATGTCTTGGTTATAACACTCATCCCTGCAGCAATCTATGGTTGATGAAGTACCGTTACTTGAGATTTCTCAAGAGCTGCCACTTTAGGAGGATTAACTCCATTCAGGCCAATTAGTGGTTGACCTTTAGTTTCCAGTCTCTTACATTATTGTCGAAAGAACTGGAAAAAAATAGGATTGACTCCGAGCAACAAGATCCTGCTCTCAATTAGACTGCAAAACACTTGCAGCAGTAAAAAATAACCACATGCTTATATATTTTAATACTAATATAGTAAAGCTTTCTGTGATTGACAGTAAACTGACACCGTTTGAATGCTCTGTAAATTTCACCGGTTAACATTTTTAACTTTGTGTGATGCATTTTTAACATTAAAATGTTATAAACTGCATATTATGTGCTTTAAGATGTCAATCACAGATTGATTTAAAAGAGTGATGTTTAATATGACATATAACAGGTGGAAGCTCGCCTGTAATTTACTGTAATCATCATGAAAGTATATTCCAGGTTACCTGGTTTAACAAGATTTCTAATTGCATGTTAAAACTCCTTTTATTAATCCCCAAACACGACCAGCGTCCTATGACAGTGGAGGAAAGGTTCAACACTGTATAAAACAAATAACATTCCTTGTAGAAAAGTACTCAGGATGTCAACGGTTTCAGGTTGAGCTATGATGTGATTAAAAGTGAGTAATTTCCATTCAAAATAATGCTGTTTTATAGAGAGTACTGTATTTCTTCCTCTGCAGAACTGTTGTGAGTGCTTCATGCTTCTCTGGTTCTGCATTCCCAAAAAAACATGAACTGTAAAGTAAACTTGTGTGCTGTTGTAGGCCTTTTTTTTTTCTTTTTTTACAGCTGTGCTGTAATTATGCATTCTTTAAGAGCCAATTAAATTTCACAGATGTTCTGAAATGCTGTCTTTTGGTTTGGTCTTAATCTTAGGGCAAACAGATGTAGGCAGAAAAGTGAAATGTTTAACCAGCACACAGAGGGTGTGCTGTTATATAAATAAACCCTATGCCATAAAGGGCAAGACTATAGAGGCCTATAGTTCGAAGTTAAATCATCTATAATTTACAGAATTGACTGGTTTCTCCTACAAAGTTCCCAGCTCAGTTTCAACTGAACACATGGATACACACAACCTGACAAACGGCAGCAAGGAGTTTGACTCGTCTCAGACTGTCACAAGCAAGAGCTTCTTGTCTATGAGTACTATTTTGTCTGCGCAGTGATACCATAGAAAAAACAGGTCCTACTTCAAACTGCTCACACTGTCTTTGAAAGAGACGTTGAGTTTTGTAAAAAATGTTTGCCGTATTAAGTGTCTCCTTCTATTATATTGGAGAGAAGGCAGACATCTCTACTGCTGATATCTCCAACACTGGGAAGCTCACACTAAAACAGTTTAGATGTATAAATTGCCCAACAGGAATACATTTTTTGAAGTGAACTGTCCCTTTTAAATTGCCTTCAATCATGTCTACCAAGGTTGAATGTTATAGTTAAATGTCAAGTTGATAAAAAAAAGCCAAACTTTCACATGTGAAATAACACTAATTTGAAGCAAGAAAGATGTCACACATGCAGAAGAAGACCTACAACCTCAAACAGCACCCTGGTTGTGAGTTCAGGTGCATCAGAGAACTATGAAAGATTCTGACCTCTTGGAGTGAGCTGAAGCACTTTTTCAACAAGTACATGATCAAACTGTGATTGGAGAGCCTCCTCTACTGATTGGACAATTAGGGACAAGGCGGGGGGGGGGGGGGGGACTCAGAAAAAAGGGTACTTAAGCTGATACTTAAGATGACGCAACACACACACACACACACACACACACACACACACACACACACACACACACACACACACACACACACACACACACACACACACACACACACACACACACACACACACACACACACACACACACACACACACCCAGTTGGTCATTCATTCAGTTAGTCAGTTCAGAGTGGGTCCAGCCACAACAGCAAACGTCCTCATGGCTCTACGGACAGCCGCATCTTTTTACCTGTGTTTCCTGCTGGTAAGTTCTCACATAGTAGAGTTTTATTAATGAATACACAACAT
Organism: Eleginops maclovinus; assembly: GCF_036324505.1. Lineage (NCBI taxonomy): Eukaryota > Metazoa > Chordata > Actinopteri > Perciformes > Eleginopidae > Eleginops > Eleginops maclovinus. The sequence continues at coordinate 18,802,154 of NC_086357.1, read as the reverse complement.
ATTTAATTCCAGAGAGGTGATGTGGACATATTGCCACAGATGTTTAGGCGTTACCTGTTAATGGACAGCACAATGATGTGAAATAATGGCAGGAGTGATGCATTTTTTGTATTTACACAGAGGAAGGAACATAAACTACGGTGTAAACTGAGTGTGTGATTTTCACATTTTCATTTATAGCTGAGGTTCCCCTCTTGCTTTTGTTGTGTTGTCAGAAACACTTGTTGCTGCAGGCATGTGGTCATGGGCTTGTGGCGTTTCTGTGTATTGCTTGGTTACTTGTCAGCTTCTTGTGGGATTGATTCCCTTGATTATAAATCATTCTGTAATCTTGAAAAAAAGGAAATACTGTTCTTTTCCTTGTTTGTATTCACCATAGTTCTTTTGCTAGTGAAGTGGATGTCAGCTGCTTTTTAATTTGTACTATTTTATCACTTTGGGATAAAGCTCACATGCTTTAAGAGTTGAGTTGTGTATTTAATTTGTTTACATGCTCACACTACAAGCCCTGCCTCACTGATACAATACTTTACACACATAAAGCTTTTGAAATGTGTTTACACACACCAAAAAATATTTTATATAAAAAAGCTTCCTGTCTTTGTCTGCAGGGAGTAAATTGCTGGCATGATTTGGACAACACAGAGTACGATTGCTGGCCGCTCAATGGTCCAAATGATTACAACATGATTAGCTGTGGTGGTAAGTTTTTAATGAATGAATTTGTCTGTTTCAGTTTTTCATTGCATTAGATCTGTAGTTGCTTTTGGTGATTTTATGTGAGTATTTATTGTAAAATGACATGTTGGTTATGCTCTTAAACTCCCATGTCTACAATGCATACTTATAGCTTGTTATAATCTGCTTAAAGCACTGCATTATTATTGTTGTAAACATTCATAAATCTTCATAATGTTTTATAACAAGTTCACAAAATATAATACAACACATTTTAAAGCATTTAAAAAGATTTTTAAGGTCAAGGGTCATAATATTTCATAATTGCTGGACATCCACAGACATTTAAGATGTCATGATATGATCATCATTTATTATAACTATCCATCCATCCATCCACCTTCTCCCGCTTATCCGCCAGGGTCGCGGAGTATCATAACTATGGTCATTATATTGCACTATGATCCCTGTAGATAAACATGTTAGTATGTGACAATTACAGTAAGTAATATGATTCTTCACCTTATATAAAATGATAGTTATACAGTGAGCTTCCAACGCCTTTCCCATAGTAGCTAAAAAGAATAGAGACAACATTTACTGCATTTACAGAAGGAATTACAGTGACCTAGTAGGTGGGGCTCAACAGAGTTGTCTGCAAACACAGCACACAGTTCGTACTCTTTTTGAATGTGTATATGCAGGTGACGAGCATGTGTGTTGTCACAGGTCTGGAAATGGCCTGGGTGCAGCGTCCTCCAGAGAAAGTATCCAACGGGGAAGAGTTCAATGTCTCGTACACGGTGACGGCCTCAGATTCTTTCTACGAGTATGCAGTCAGGAACAAGATTTTCCAGTTCAGGTGAGAGTGTTACATAAACACCTGGCATACTAAACCTCTGCAATACCCAGAAATACACACACAGACACAAAGGAGAATAAATCAGATTAATGATCAATTAATGATCCAGCTACTCCTCAGTGTTGAGCTTCTGTAATCAAACGTCTTTTATTTTCATTTACGTGCCCTTCATTTTCCTGTTTAAGCTCTAAGAAAGGCATGAGGAGCTGCAGTTTTTTGTTTGTGTTCCCATTGTAAATAGCATCCCGGGGATTTGTGTTAATTCATTTTTTTGTTTACCAACGCATGTTTTCTTCTAGTAATGCGTCAGAGGCCAAGAGGTTCTGTCATGAACACGAGTGCCCGGCAAACTGGAACAACGCTAATGACATGAACTGCTGCGTTTATCATGCCAACATTCACTCCTGTCCTCTTGGTCTTATGGTAGGTACACCTTTTAAAAGCTGAAAAAAGGTTTTACCAACAAAAAAAGGAAGTGTCTAAAGGACATGTTTTGAATAGAACCTCCTGAAACTGAAACAGTGTCATCTCTAAGCAGAAAGAAGGAGGCATATGTGGCCCGTGGATTCCTGACGATGGTAAAATCGTGACTCACACTGTCTCCCAAGCAGGCAAAATGTCCCAGAAATACTGGACTTCAAAGGTGAGCCAACACAAAACAAAACTTTTCAAAAGAATGGGTAAAGTGTGTTGAGGTTCGGAAAGTATGTGTAGTATTTCTTTCAACCCTATATCCCTGCAAATACTTCATTTTAGTTTATTTACACACAAAGACACAACTGTCCCAAGACATTCAAAGAGTCTGTCAAAAGGCAGATGTTTAACTTTTCTGTTGCTAGGGGAATTAAATTACACTTCACAAAACATGAAATACATGCAATACAAGTGACACATTCTCTGTGAAGCCTGACCTCTGTTATGCCGGTTTGTCATGATACAACATGGCACCAGGAAGTAATAACTTGTCTGCTAGAAGGAAATTGACGAAAAGAATCACTTTGAGATGCGACCTCTCAATTTATTATACAATTAAAGAAAACCAAGTAAAAAAGACAATTCATATTTAATACAATGTTGTTATTGTGTTTCAAATTTGACAGCATATCCTATACAATGCTAAAAAGGCATATAAGGACAAACAGTTATTTTATAACTGAATCATGCATTTACAACTCGGATTGGTTTCATATCCTTTGGATCAAGACATTGTACAATAAAGTATGATGGTTAGCTGATAGTTTGTTTGCTTTGTAATTTGTTTCAATTATAATAACCGAGGGACGGTCAAGCATAATTTTGTTGTTAGAGTAACTAATAAAACAATAAATGTGATTTATATTGTTGACTGAGAGTATCTAATATAATTACAGTACAACATAACTCTTCCACAGTATAATTTCTATTATGGTGTTTCTCCATAAAGGTGGTGTTGATTCATGTCGGAGTCACCTCAGTCATTGCTCATGTCAAAATTGGCGAGATGCACGCAGCGCTGGAGTCCAAAGTGCTTGTTGTCAGTGCTCAAGGTCAGTCTAAGTTTCTATTTGTGTACATCCTGAATCCTACAGTAGGTGCTATATAATACCTGGGCTATGTGTGGCCATAATCTAATGCTATATAGTATTTGTACAAACTCACAAAATATTTGCTGTGTTGTCTATTGAGCAATGCAGAGTTATTTAAATAAGTTGCCTTTAAGGGAGTAAAAGCACACACTAATGAACCTGTGCAGAAACATTGATGCAAATGTCAACTTGCATGGGACTTTGCTGTAAGAAAAGCCAAAAACAACTGGTATACTATTAGCTGTGTTAAAAGACAATTGAATCTACCCAGCAGTATATAAATAAGTTACATTGATATCCATTTTTACCAGCTGAAGCACCTGGAAGTACAAATTAATTCATAAATATTTATAAACCAATAATATAATATAAAGTATTCTGTTGTGATCAGTTTTGGTCGAATTAAGGTGCAAGACTTTTGCTACTTTTAATTAAGTAAACAATTTATAATTTGTGAAACCTCTCATATAAAATACATGGTTGTGTTTCAGTGTGCGGCGATGAAGTCTGCGAGGTTGAGGAGAACTGTCTGAACTGTCCTGCAGACTGCGGCATCTGCCCGATGTCCATCGCTATCAAGGTGGCCATCGGGCTGCCTGTCGCTCTCTTTAGCAGCGGCTTCATCTTGACCATGGTGGTAAGTCTGTGTCACACCCACACACGCACGTACACACACACACACGCAAGCGCGCGCACACACACACACACACACACACACACACACACACACACACACACACACACACACACACACACACACACACACACACACACACACACACACACACACACACACACACACACAATGCTAATGTTTTTCTTAATCTCTTCCTTGCAGTGGATCCAGTACCAGAAACAGAGGATGCTTTGGGATGAAAGCTGGATCATCAACTACAAGAGCATAATATTTGGTAACATGTCTCATGCTGAATCGGTTTCGTTTTGCAGAGTAAAGCTTTAGATGTTCCCTTTATTTTAGGACTGAAGTGCTCTATAGGAATGGATAACTTTCATTTGACTTTAAAGCAACAAGATTATAATTGATATACATTCGGTATCTGTTGCTATCGTCTCTTTCCATGTGTCCCTTGCACCATTCTCTTGAACTTTATTATTACAAAATGCAGTAATGCAAGTAAGAGTGGGTCAGGCCTATAGATTATTTACCCACCAATAAAAGTTTGCTCCTTTGCTGCTTTTGTATCTCAACCATAGATGAACAGTAAACTGACCCTGAGTATAAAACTGTCTTCTGTCTGCAGGTCGAGCGGGCCTCATGGGCCTCGGCAGCACCATGAGCCTGCAGCGCATCAGGAGCAACTCCACCATCAGTCGAACCACAGATTTGACCGTGTGTACCGGAGTCAACACCTCCTTCAAACAAGACTTCATCCAGCCAGGCCTCTAGTAAGAAATGTCCCTTGTTTATGAATTTATATAAATTCCTTTAAATATTCATCGATAAATTATTTTAGGGAAGTCATTTTTGACAATTCATTCGTGAGACTTTTTCCATCTTTGGAGCATTGGAGTGTCTGAACTATAGATTATAAGTTAATCAGTACGAATAATGAATAAATATACATACAAAGTATATAAAGCTTTAGTATCTGAAGTGTCCGTTAACTTTCCTGAATCGACTGAAATGAATAAAAAATGTCTAAGGAAGGCAGATACTAATCGGTTCTTGAAATGATGCATCCTCTGCATGTCATACTGTAGATAATAAACAATGAATTTTGCTTCAAAAATTGTCTAAATAATAAAGTGGACTTAATAAGTTTAACTGTCTTGAAGTGATGGGAGGACGGTGGCAGTGAAGCACATCCAGAATAAACATTTCACGCTCTGTAAAACCATCAGGAAAGAGGTGAAAGAAGTGAGGTGAGAGATATACTGCAGAGGTAGAAATACCAAAATATTTCCCTACAGACTGAATAAAGCCTCCCCAAACCCTGCAGCTAATGTTATTTTTCATATTGGCTAGGCTGCTGGACCACCCGAATCTATGCAAGTTCATTGGCGGTTCTATCGAAGTTCCCTACGTAAGCATTATCACAGAGTACTGCCCCAAAGGAAGTCTGTCTGATGTCCTGCTGAATGAAGACATCCCCATCAACTGGGGCTTCAGGTGAGAAATTACCACTAAAAAAACGAAAACATTTACCATGTTTATCATATTCTTCCAATCTCTTAAATAGTAGAAGCTGTTGTGGAATGGAAGTGGATTTACTTTAGTTATGTAATTCAATACAAATTTGGGGTACTTTACTTGGGTATTTTAAATGCACTTTCTACATTTCAAAGGGGATCACACTACATTCATTTGACAACTTCCGTTGCTCAAAAGAAATGTACAAAGTGCTTATGAAATAGGACAACTTTTTCTTATAAATAAAACCAACAAACAGCACCTATTTGGTTGAAAATGCCATGGTTCAAGCTTTTTGAAAAGAGTTGCTGCTTGTCATTTTCCTATAGAAAATTATTTCTTAATCATTTTCAATGTTTGCTCTTGTCACTTTGGGCAGCCTTTCAGATTTTCATTAATTCCTTTAATGAGCAATGAGGAATAGCTCCATTTCAGACTAAAATTCACAATAGCCCATAATGCAATGCAAGCTACTTGAAATACTATGCCGCAGTATATTACAATGTTGTGGGATTGGCCTGACCCACTGTTATTTATTATATGCCCTGAAATTTAGCATTGATTGAAAAGACATGTGAAAAACACAAGAACAGTAACATCCAAGAGTGTTGTTCCCCATGTAGGCTGTCATTTGCCACCGATATCGCCCGCGGGATGTCTTACCTCCACCAGCACAAGATGTTTCATGGGAGACTTCACTCGAGAAACTGTGTTATTGACGACCGCTGGGTGTGCAAAATTTCAGGTGACAAAATCCTGCAGCGTCAAAGCGTTTTGCCCTTTGTTAAACTGTGTTTTTAGCAAACACACATTTGGGACAAAAGACACTCAATGTAGTTTAAGTAACACAACAAACCTTCCTCTAAGAATCATGCAATGTCATTATCAGCAAAGTCATTATCGAGGCGAAGAGAAAGAAAACATCCCACCTCTTTGTATTTTTCTGTTTCTCCTCAGATTACGGGCTCACAGTTTACAGACGGGAGGACTTTGAGGCCACCAGTAATGGCTTCAATTGTGGGAATGTGAGTCGTTTATACTGTGCCCCAGAGGTCCTGCTGGGAAGCAGCACCAACATGACGGTAGCAGCAGATGTCTACAGGTGTGTTTGAGTGTCACAGTATGGGCAGTTAATTGTAGTTTTGATCGCACATTAACATTTGATAAAGTTCATTCAAAGATGTGGATATTGAGATATAGTGGACAGGCATTTTCATGTACATGCTAAATTTTGAATCTTGATCACATTGTAAACATACATGAAAGCAATCTCTACTTTTTCCTCCTCTCCTCAGCTACTCCATTATTCTGGTTGAGATTGCAACTCGCTCTGACCTCATTTCAGTGAGTATGACAGGCCTCTTTGTAGATTACAACTTTCATTTCCTTTTAATCTATTGTAACCAGCAGTCCTCTCCAACAGGACCAGGCTGAGGGAGTCAGGGTGGATATCACATGGCGCCCCCCTCTGCCTGAAGTCAAAGCAGGGAAAGCAGATACTGACTGTCCCAGTCAAGAAGACTACTGTGAGGTCTGACATGCACATTTTGAAACTATGTATGGAGAAAATGCGGCAATGGTAGTAACAATCCTGTTATTCTGAATTGAATTGGCATTACCAAAAACTAAGAAATGCTATATTGTTATTATCTGTCAACCATGACTGTTTAAACATATCAATCAATGTGTATTGATAAGTTCTCTGGAACACTCAAACAGCTTATCAAGAAGTGCTAAATTGTTATTATCTGTCACAACCATGACTGTTTAAACATATTAATCAATGTGTATTGATAACTTCTCTGGAACACTCAAACAGCTTATCAAGAAGTGCTGGAGTCATAATGTCACCACGAGGCCCACGTTTGAGCAAGTGAAGAAGAATCTTGACAAAATGAACCCACACAAAGTCAGCCCTGTGGACATGATGATGAACCTGGTAATTACAGCCCACTGAAATATGGTACAATAAAGCAAAAATAACATTGGTACAATATGATGATTTCAATTACCTTAAAAAGTTTTAAAACATTTGGTATAACTTGGATTCATTTCTGTGAACAGCAGTGCTATAAGAAATTATTATTGTACCATCTGGATGGTTTTGAGTTTCTGAGTTTGTTTAACTGCAGATGGAGAAGTACAGCAAACACCTGGAGGCCATAGTTGCTGAGAGAACACAGGATCTTCTTCAAGAGAAACAGAAGACAGACAGGCTGCTATACAGTAAGTCAACAAAACGGTGCATAGTGAAAGACTTACATGGCGCTAATATTTCTTACCAAGAACGCTTGTGCTATGGACTAGTATAGATTTGAAGGACTTGTCTTGGGGACATTGCATAGCTAAAACGGCCGTGGGTAGTACAAGAAAGGTTGGATTTGTGGGTGACAATATGTGTATGCTTATGTGCATCATATAAAAGGCACCAAGCATTAGACAGTCAAATGTGTTTGCTGTCATCTAGTGGTGACAAAGAAGCAACTCCATCATTCCTGAATCATTCCATTTCCTCAAAAAATAAATTGGGGACTTTCTTCTTTTAAGCAATGAAATTCCCTTGTAGGTATGTTACCAAAACCAGTGGCTGATGACCTTCGTCAGGGTCGAACATCAGAGGCTCAGAGCTACTCCAACGCCACTGTCTACTTCAGGTTTGTGTTCTTAACACACACTTACAGTTATAAATGGCCATTCGTTTGATTGTAAAGTGTCTGGAGAATAACTTGTTTTATCACCAGGGATACATTTAGATTGTTTCATCTCTTGGAAAAAACATGCTCATTTTTTAATTGTAAACATGTAAAACTAGAACTAACACTGTATTTCTCCCCTGTAACAGTGACATTGTGGGCTTCACTCAGCTGTCAGGGGCCAGCACTCCCCACCAAGTCGTGAACTTCCTCAACCAGCTCTACACCAGTTTTGATGACATTATTGACAATTACGACGTCTACAAAGTGGAAACAATAGGCGATGCATGTAAGGATGATATAGTGATTTTTAACTGCTTACAAAAAGTGAAATCTTTTTGATAAAGCACAACCATTGAAATACTTTATGTTTTAAATAAGATAAAGAGAAATCTGTGTTGAGATGCAGATACACAACTGAAATTGATTATTTAAAATCAAAAACCAAATTACCGTCTAAAATATCTGTTTTCATATTATATTTAATGCATCCCTCACTTCGTATTTTGTCTCTTGTCATTAAATACTGACTTGTCTTTCAGACATGGTGGTCTCTGGGGTCCCTCAACAAAATGGCATCAATCATGCCGGAGAGATAGCCAGCATGGCTCTTGATCTGGTCAGTGTCTGCCACGCTTTCAAGATCCCTCACAAACCCAACACACAGCTGCAGATACGCGCCGGCATCCACTCAGGTACTGATGACGTTTCACCTGAACCCACCTCCTTTTCCCGGAGGGGTAAATAATGATGTTTGGACGAAAAACTGACAGTTTTACAATGATCAAATTGTTAACAATTAGAAAGAACACTTTTTTAAAGTAAAAATCTAAACATTAATACTTTAAAAAAAAGAAAGATCCAAAAATGTATTATTTCAAGGTAAGATCAAAGATTTTACATTTCTTTTAATTAGATTTTCCACATCTGTTCATTAACTATTAATTTTTCCTGAATCACTTTGTTTGGGTCATCTTTACGTTCAAAGTGTTAAAATGACACTTTTTTAGTATCTTTTTTCTGTTTAAGATTTTTATAAAGAAATATATGGTGGATGAAAAGAGAAAATAATGTCAGTTTAACAATTAAATTATAATTTCAAAGTTTGTTCCCAGTCATTGATTTGACTGCGCTATGAATCGGTTGTTTTTCTAAGACTTAATGTTTGCACCTAAAAAAATCTCCCAGGACCTGTTGTGGCCGGTGTGGTTGGCACCAAAATGCCACGCTACTGCCTGTTTGGGGACACTGTCAACACTGCATCCCGCATGGAATCAACAAGTGAAGGTATTTATTAAATACACAGATTTTGACCAATTCATGTCTAAAAGTGGAACCATGTGTCACAGGAACATCTAATCAATTTCACATTTTTCTCTACATGACTTCTGTGTGTTTTAATTTACATCGTCCAGCATTGATTAAAATCTGTGTCTGCAGTGTTGTTGTAACTGGCTTCAATGGCATTTCAGAATTAGCCTTTGGCCTTTACTGCTGCCGCGGCTGCTCTCATGCCAAACAGATTGTGTCTGTGGTTGCTCACATGTACAGCAGACTGGTGTTACCACATGGAAGTATTACAGTGTGCTAATCCTCCGCACTAGGCTATTAGGTTATTATAAAAACACTGAACAACTGCAGGCTCAAAAGTGAAGAAACAAAAGCTTTAAAACCTACAATATGAAATAAAACAGAGGCTTCGTAAGGAAATGTTTTAAAGAGCTGAGGTTTGTGTACCGGTACAGTACTTTTGCTTGCCCAGTCACACGGTGACTTCATGCTTTGAAGTCACCGTGTGAAAAATAGATCTTGTATGTTGCAAAATGTACAAATTACATACTTGGTCTATGCTGTTTGTCTAACATAATTACAGAAGGGCCTTACAGATCTTACACTTCATTGTTGTTAAATGTATTATGTATATGCCACTTAGTACAGAAATACATTTTTGTTGGTATGACTTGCACATAATAATATATGGGATACTTAACTATAGATGGAAGTCAAAATGAATTGTATGAAATCTGTAAGGATGTGACGGTAATCATTTGATACAGAAACAATATAGTATACTATAAATAATACAAGACAAATACATGGTCATTCTTTATTTGATTGAATATGGGTAAAACATAGTGATTTTGACTGGCTGTTGATCATCTAAAATCATTTAGATTTTTAAAGCTGAAGCATGAAATTGACAAACCATGCATTAGTGTACATTACACACACAATTATGCGAAAAGATTACAAAAAAAGTTACAGCTGCTACAATAAATATCAGGCATGCATTGTTCATATAATGCAATATCAAATGTTGAGTATTTCTTTATAATCATGTTTCTAGCACTGAAGATCCAGGTGAGTGGTGCCACAGCCGAGCTGCTTCACACACTCAGAGGTTACATTCTGACCTGCAGAGGAACGCTTAATGTTAAGGTAATACTGTGTTGTTATGCATGATACATTACATATGTTACTGATGGGAGGGCTATACAACATTTAATATCTATTCATTAATATTCAAATATTTACCTCTAAATGTGTAAATGTGTACATTTCATTTCCATAGTTGCTTTTAAACACTCTGTTTGTGTAATGCAGACACGTGTTTCTATTATTTTGTCAATCAAATGAATATCAATCAGGAACTATTGCAGGACTATTGCATATAATTCAATTCCTACATTCTTTAGTTTATGCTGTAGAAGAGGTAGCTGTTTCTTAAAGACTTATAGATGCAGAGAGACACATTTTCAAGCTGCTAGCCCCCCTATTATCATATATTTATTGAACAAGGACAATGCATAAAAATGTGTTAATCTCAAAAAGAGAAGAGAAACGTTATGACAGATTATAGCTAAAATGCTCATTTCCATCTGCAAATATTGAACAAGACAAGGGATTTATAGTGTATGAGGCTGGGAAAAAAGGTCACGGTCCCTCCAAGGGAAAAAATTCTGGGTGTGTCTGTCACTTGCTGTGCTTTCATGGAAGTCTTGTGTAATTCAGTTACATTGAATCCTACCCTAAATGTAACCTAAGACCTTACTCTGGGTAGTGCCAGTGTGATTATGGGGGAGGGGTTTCTTCTCAGTCCCAGCGGACAGGGCGGCTGACACTTGTGATGTCTTGCTAAGAGATGGCCACAGCTGCTGCTCTCTGGCCCCCCCCTTCAACCCTAATGGCTTTATTTAAAATTCAAAGGGACACATGCTTTGCAATATGACTCTCTTCTCACTCTCATTCACTCTTTTATTTTTTCTTGACCAAACAGGGAAAAGGAGACATGACAACCTGGTGGCTTGAAGCAAAGAGAGACGACTTCACAGACCCACTGCTCAGAACATCTGATTCCTTAGGAGTCCCTGTGCCAGTTAGTGACTAGCTCTGGGTCAAGCTTAAAATGTGATGATAACTGGCTTTGTGTTGTGCACTTTAAATTGTCCAGTAAAGTATGTTGAGGTTATATGTGCAGATAATATGATACTAAAAGTTTATCATGAATTTAATTTCATACTTTACTGTAAATACAATAGTTGTTGTTACCAGTGAATTGTTTAAAAGTGGTGGTCATTATTACGACTCTAACGTTGTGACAAAAAGTGATGATGACAAATGCTCTGATAAAACCTTGTAGAAATAACTAGAAATGTCTACAAAAAAACTAAAAATATGCAGAGGATCATGCCAGAGTTGGGGAAATCCTTTTTGTTTTTAAGTTACACATTATCATTATACTGTTGTATAGCTTTATTTCTAGTTTTGCATCTAAGGCACTTTACTTTTTTCTGAGAAATTAAAAGTAAAGGAGATATTCACTGCCTGAAATTTAAGATTTCTTACAGTAAATACAATCAACTGTATAGCTTATTACTTAGATAAACTCCATTTGAATCCTCACAGATCAAACTGGCATCTTTTGCACAGGACAGGCATAGGTATAAATAATAAATATTTATCTGTATTCCAATTATGGCACCAGTTTTATACATGATGCTCACCCATGCTGCGTCTTGGAAATAGAAAAACTGAGTAATAATGCCATTAGTTTGAATTTGGTGTTTCTGCTAAGATGAATCGTCATGTATTTTTAATTCCTAAATTATCCTTAAAATGAGTGTACAAGTAGCCTATTTTGGAGTCAAATTGTGTGTTTTCTCTGCTTCACACACTCAGAGGTTACATTCTGACCTGCAGAGGAACACTTAATGTTAAGGTAACGCTGTATGATATATTATGTATGTTAGTGTTACTGAAGAGAGGGTTATAAAACATGAAACATCTTATCATTAATATTTTAACATTTACATCTTTGCATTTGTAAATCAGAATTTATCTAGTGGCTTTTATTTCTGTAAGTTCAGATAGCCACTTGTATTTATTTATTTTATTTAGCCTTGTTGCTGATGATGTAGAATAGATTACTAGATCATGATTTCAACCCCTTAATGTATAACGTTTGTCAATTAAGAATGTGCAGTCTGCAGTATGGGTGTTGATTACTGTACCGTGCAATAAGCTATTTTATTGGATTCTTTCTTATATTCAATACATTGCATTAAAGTTACCCAAAATCATAATTGTGTTTATTCAACTGTTTTAATACTTAGCATAAGTCAATTACCATAATTGCAACGTTTACTAAAAAAAGAATTGCAATTGAAAACACTTGAAATACCTTATGCAGCAAAGAACCAATCATATTCAGCCGTGCTCGGTTGCTAGACAACAAACCAGCCAATTAGCGTGCTGTTTGGTTTGCGTGCAGTTGTGTGGACTGTCATTTGGACGGACATGGCTTCAGGAGCTGCTGGGTCGTGAAGCAAGGAGCAGACTGTTGCGGAATACGCTTAAAACCAAAACGTTAAGTAAGTAATCGAAATATTTTTGTATTCTCTTCTTATAGTGTTAACATTATTAACATCTACTTTCGTAACTAGTCAACTTGTTTGGCTGAGATTTGGTTTCGATGTCAGGTGGTTTTCGGGTCACTCAGTGGGTAGTTAACGCTTACAGACTGCTGTGTAAAGAAGCAGCTTAATGTTTGATTTGTTTTAATTTAATTGACACCAAAACATGATCTGATGAGTGAATGGTGTGCTGATCATGCATTAGGTTACACATTGTTATTAATATGAACAACACCTCCTTCCTTACATTTTTTCAAGGCTTTTCCTGTGTTTTGTTTGTTGCTTCTAGGACATTTTTAACTTGAATAATGTAATTGTTTTTGTTGACTTAACTGTTAAACGTAAACTAGGTTAACCTAGCTTAAATTCACTGGTGAGTGTTTTTACAGCCTTTTCTTTTTCGATTTTGAGTACAAATGGTCTGCATGTGTGACACTTTACAAACGTAGGCTACTTAAATAATGCCGTTAAACACCTAACAGAAAAACAATGCAGTCTAATAATTGATCAATACATGGCCATGTCATAAGTCTTACTTTGATTACGGTATCAGGATTAATAGACAATACACAAGAAACAGGCTGGTCATCCTGCATTTAAAAGACCCTACCAGACTACACAACAGCTTCTGCAGACTGTACTCCTCCAGTCACCTACCATACTTGACTAAAAAACATGTTTTACCTTGTGTTACAAAAAGAGAATGCAAGTGAACTTCCCGTGTGCAACTTTACAAAGTGCTATTCTTGTCTAAAATGCAAATACAAATAAAAGCATATCACACATAGCCCAGAGGGATCACACACATTTCCAAATGTTATACTGGAAGGAGTTTAACTAATGATCTAGGGGTAAACACTTGTTGAGTAGCCAGTCTAAGCAGCATAGGCTTGTTAAGCTCTGTGACTAGGCTTGCCATCTGTCTCGCCATGCTGATTAAGTATCACCCTATCTAAAGGGTAGGTCTCCTGAGATAAAGCTGACTCAAAGCCTTTTTGTGAATGACATATATAATACAGTACCTTTACAAACATGTTCTTCATAAAACAAGTTATATATTTATTAACTTAGTTTCTGCTCATTATTTGATATTATCATTTGATATCAAAGGATCAAGTCATACTGCAAAGTGTAGTACATTTTCAGTGATAGCTATATACACATGTCTATTTTTGGAACACATAGGATTAATCATACAGGAATAACAATGTTTCTGATTGTTTGGTTCTCTAGACCGCTCCACAGACTGTGTGTGTCTGGGATTAGATTGATCAACTGACTATAAAAGCATTGAGATTAGATGCCAGCCTGATCCAAGGCTGTAACCTGTTAAAAACTCCTGCAATGACGACTGTGTAATAAAGCGATGTCATCATCATAATAAGCTTCGTCAGAGACATTCTAGAAAGATCAATTTAAACATGTTGATTTAGAAATAAAAACATCGATGGCTGTCAGTACACATGTGATCACCGTTGTTTATGATAGATAGATCAATTAACTCTCATGAATCTTCTGTGCTTACACTCTCTCATCAAGGTTGTTGCGTGTTTCCACCTGTCATCACTACAAATTCACTTCCAATGCCTTGTAATCCCGACTGTGTTGAATGAGTGCTGCTAATCCGACTGTCTATTTCAGGAGCACTGACTGCATAAGTGGATCTTACACCGAGCATTGTGCGTCTTGCACATGTTGTAGACGATCCAAACACATTCAGTAGCTGGAAGGCTGCACTGCAACAATGCGAGAGTCTTCTTCGGGTGAGTATAGAGTTTGATACCTTTATAGATCTGTGAATGAGGCTCTGTAAATGAGACAAATATTATTGTACTCCATAGTTATTTATTATCACCTTTACATGTCACAGAATGAACCTATTATTGTTGTTATGTGACTAAAATAATCTCAGTTGTTATTATGTGTATGAAGGGGTTCTCTTGTCTTGTTACATTATCAAAAAGCCATAATGTGACTATTTTATTCCGCCAGAAGTCAAGGACATTCGCAGCAGCTCCGTTGAATGTAGACCATCTCCCATGAGGCAATTTAGCCAATCATCGCTGCCACTGAACAGAAACTACATGCTCAGTGACTTCTGCAAAGAGCACAATGTGCAGGAATGTCGATCTCATATCAATCAGGTAAGTAACATGACAGTTGTCTCTGATTTCTTTGAGTTATTGACATATACTGTACATGCTTGTAGTTAAAGGCTTGTATTACATGACTGCAGTGATCTTGAGTTCTCTCCTTTATTCTCCCTTAAACAGGAGGTTTCGTCTCTTGGCCTCCAACCAGTTTGGACGGAGGCGAGCGGTAGCTCAGAGATGAATATCATCGCTGTGCTAAATTGCATGTATGACCTGATTCAGTTGCACCACAGGGGCCTCCGGACCTTGGAAAACATGGAGGTGGAGCAGCTCAAGACCAGCAGCAATGTGGATTTCTTGCAGCTCAACGCAACCCATCTAAAAGTAAAATTAAATATTTTATCCAAATAAAAATATAAATAACAAGATAAATGTTTAACCAAAACTAAGCAAGATTGAACTATAACTCTTATATAAATGTCTATGTTGTTCTGGTACAATAGGAGCAGCTTGAACTGTCCAAAAGAGAAAACACGGGACTCCTTGAGAGAGAAAGGCAGCTGCAGCTGAAAGTGAAGACTTTGCAAAACTCCCTAAAAAATGAAAAAGAAGAGGTACTATTAGACTAACTACCTCAAACAATGTTGAGTGAATTCAAGAATAAGGGGTTCTTATTTTTGGGCTGAGGTTGATAAACATGGCAATTTTTGTAAATATTTGTTTATATTTTCTCCTGTCAGGTGCAAAAACTTCAAAACATAATTTCAAGCCGAGCCAGCCAGTACAACCATGAAATGAAAAGGAAGGAGAGAGAATTCAACAAACTGAAGGAGCGCTTGAATCAACTTCTAGTTGACAAAAAGGAAAAGAAACAAGGTACAAGAGATAAGATGCTCAACATTTTTAAATCAAACACCATCTTTACATTTAAGTAAAGCACATGCACTGAACATCTTGTTGTTGTTGCTTCCAGCCATTGATGTATTAAACAGCATTGGAAGAGCTGATGGGAAGAGAAGCCTTTGGAAAACTGTAAAGACAGAAGCCAAGTAGGTTTTCTTGTACTGGCTTTTTTGTTCAGTCATTTTACATTTTCTATGAACCTTGTCCTTAAAGACATATTTGCATGCGTAAAAATGTGAAGAAAGAAATAAACAGTGTAATGTGAAAATGTACTTCTCATTCTTCTCTTGTACATTCCCTCATTTGTCTGTTTCCTTGGTGCCACCCTATGCGTGACACAGATTTAGTTTAGTACCATAGGCTTCTAGCAAGGTGGCTGAATGTCACTGTAGTTTTACGTGATTTTCCCTGTAGATGTGTTATGTAATAACAATTGGAACAGATGAATGAACACAGATTATTGTCTTTGTCATCCCAAGGCATGAGGGCGAGATGTATAAGACTCTGCTCAGCGACTATGACACCCGACAAAGGGAGCTGCTGCTGGAAAATGCAGAGTTGAAGAAGGTGTTGCAGCAAATGAAAAAAGACATGGTGTCCATTCTGAGTTCAAGAAAAAATGCTCTGAAAGAGGACAAACATCAAGATGCCGGCATACAGGTAGGACGTGATTTTTCATAAAAATAATACGTAATTTATACATCACTATTAAAAAAACAAAATAGCTTATTGCACGGTACAGTAAATAAGTAAACAACACCATACAAAACGTACTGCAGTCTACATTCTTCATTTACACGTTTTAAATCAAGTGTTTGAAACATATCTATTCTACATCAACAAAAAGGCAAACCAAGTAGTAATAATAATAATAAAAATAATACAAAATAAAATAAAACATTACATTACAGGCTGATGCAGAGGAGGAAGAGGAGGTGTTTGATTCCAGTAAAGAAAGTGTGGAGCTATACTGTGATCAAGCCCGGGAGAAGCTGACCAACAATATTCGCCTCCAGTGGAGGAGACTTAAGAGCCATGTTGAAAGATTGGACAGCCAAGGTAATGTTCATGCAGCTTTCCCTGTTTGACCCTGATACAAGAAGGAATGTAACTTTGAATCATGTAAGGATTCCAGATCATTTGGATTCTTCTGAAAGATAGTGTTTGTAGAAACCTTGTGCAACCTAAGAGATGACATGGCTACAGAAGCATGCTGACATTTTATATTTATGAAGCTAAAGAAGATTAATTTGTATGGAAGCAACAAAATGACAGTAAATGGACTTTCCAATGATCCTTGCTTCCTGTCTCTGAAGAAAACAATATATAGAAAATGGTGGAAAACATAATAATGAAATTAGATTTCCTTGGTTGTTTGTTTAGCATCTTTAGCTCAGAGGGGCGAGAACAAAAACTCAGATGCTGTTGCCCGAGAGACTCATGAGGACGAGATGGACGGACTGAAGCTGGAGATCCAGCAGTGCAAAGACTTCATTCAAACACAACAGCATCTCCTGCAGGTAAAACTGAAATACGCCATGACATTATTGCCGTTAAGATCTATGAAGAGTTCATTTATTTCGTTAGGAGTAAGTAACATTGCTAAGACAACAATATCGTCACATTTTTAGTAGAGTAAGATTTTGTTAACCGCTAAAAGTATGGCTAGACACCTGTGGTTACTCACTCTCTCTTATAGTTTTAACTGAGCACTTACATTTAAAATCTTCTTTGCATGTTGAAAGAAGGTTGCTGTATTTTATTTATTAAAACTCTCTCTTCTTTTGTTAAATGCCCTCTTCTTTTTCTTGTAGCAGCAGCTGAGCTCTCCGTGTGATGAGGAGACTGCATCCCTGCTGAGTGACTGCTTCATGCTTCAGGAGAAAGAGCGCTTCAGAGAGGAGTGGAAGAGCCTTGAGGAACAAAGAAAGATATTTGAGAGAGAAAGGAGGAACTTTACTGAAGCAGCTATAAGACTAAGCCATGAGGTAATAAAATACATTATATTTCCCCAAAAAATTCTGTTCCCTAAAGTGTGAAATTGAGGGAACACAGCACATTCTAGTCTTTGTGTAAATTAGCAGTGTGCACAAATGACTGGTTAATATCTGTGTGCTTGTTTTTAAATTTTTCAAAATGTGTGATTTGTATCTGATTTACTTTGCAGAGAAAGGCCTTTGAGGACGACCGAGCACTGTTTCTCAAACACCAGTTTTTAAGCTTGAGTCCGTTTGCTGACACAAACAAACCCCAGATGACAAAATCTAAGAGTGCCTTTCTAATTTGTGAGTGATTTGTCTTTTATTATCCTTAAATGAAATATTAGCTATTAAATGTTGATTGTTAATTGTTATTATAAAATCTGAATTTGAAGATATTATTTATGATACTGTTTCAGTCAATTCAACAATGTGCCCATTTCATTACTTTATACAACAACTGCAAATGTAATCAACTAAATCACTTCTATTTTTTACTCTTTTCAAAATGTGTTATAATTCCTATTCCCTGCGTCATCTCTGACAAGGATTAATAACGCTCATCCTACCTTTGCAGCTAAAACAGAGGCTAGTGCAGAGACGGCTCCAGAAAACCTAATCAAATGCCGGTCTGGCACAACTTCCCCAATACTCAGATGTGTCCAACTCACACCCCCACCAACAGACGACCTACATCGCACATTTTGCCTTATGCCGGACAAAAGGTACAGTGTCATCATTCGCACCAAATAATTGCATAATGTAACTGTCAAATAATGCAGCTACTGTGTATCCCTAACTAATATTTTGTATTTTTAGATCAACCAAACCAAAGAGAAAGATTGATCACGGTGAAGAATCACGCATCTCTTTGAATGGAAATATCCCAGTTCAGCGCAAACAGTGGAATGACAGTGAAGACCAGAACAGCCACTCACACCCAAAGGAAAAGACCAGCTCAATATGAAGCCAGAGACTTTGAATCTTGTTCATGTCCATTGATTGTGGTTAGTTTGTGGTATTTTAGAATACACCTGAACTGTAAGGCCAAACACTAAAAAGGTAAAATAGCTGTTAATGGTTGAAGCCAAACAAGAGTTCTGGTTAGCTGCTGGTGTTCAGTGTGACTGATGGAAAATGTGATTGTTTCTTTTTAATTGTTTTTAATTTGTATTTATTTATTTATGATTTGGCTTATGGATCTGAGTCTGAGGCAAGTATTATTTTCAAAAACATATTTTTGTCCCTGTATTGTGATTTGCTTGGTCTATTTTAATGGTTGCTGTTGCACCTTAACCAACCTACACGTTGCTCCGCCAACTTTTACAGTTTTGTTGTTATCATGTTTAATTTATTAACTGGCACAATGTTTTAGAATGTAGAGTTAACGCTGCTCTTTTACTGAATGCAATAAGAAGTATTTTTTCTATAGTTTGATATAGAAATATGATAGACAACATTGTTAATTACAGAGAAAGGTGGTAAAGATAAGATACATAACATATAGTATCATATTGACATCAGAAATCTCATAGGACAATAAATTCTTCTCTCAATTTAGTCAACATGTGTTTTTATTTGATAGGCTTTATATAGGAACAATTCCTACTATCATAGTTTTAGATTAGTTATTCTAGACGATCTTATTTCTTAAAGTCTTTTTTGTACATCATTCAAACATGAGCTTCTTTTTGTATTCCTTTTTTGGCCTCTATGGCGTACAATTCTGAGTAACCTATCAGCAGAACTGGTTTGCCTCTCCTGGATGTATTCAGAGGGGTAAACAGTGAAGCAGCAATTCAGCAGGTCTGTTTAGAGGTAAGTGGTGCAATACCCGTCACATTTTCTCGTAATTCGGTTTTTTTAATTCAAAATACCTCATCTAGTTGATTTATTAGGGTCCGATGAAGTGTCGATAATACAGTAACGGTAAAGGGTTTAAAAGAGCTCTATCTCCGAAATGCGTAAGAAATGGAAGCGCTATTTGGGTAATTCGTAATATGTGCTAACGTGAGCAACATAAGCTAATTGACTTGCGAGTCCTCAACTGTTTACCCCAATTGTTTTCAACAGCAATTGTCCTATTTCCAAGGTGAAAATGTAAAACATCACATTTTTTAATAGCACATGCTTTTTTATTAGTTTATTGTGACTTGTTTCCTTTTGTCAAAAATCTGTTGAATGTTCCTGAAGTGCTTAAAAAATGTGTTAAAAAATGAAAATCTGCCAGTTGCCAGTTACTCGCTCACATGAATGCAATATTCAAAGGCTGTGTTGTGATTTTTCAGAATAGCTACAGCTTAGTTGTTGGCAAGGAAGTCCCAGGCCCCTCCAACAGTACAACATAACATATACTCAAGACATAAAGTTTATAAAAGTGACACAAGGAGGTTGGCAGCAGCAGAGCAGAGGGAGCAGGGGGAGGATGTCAGTCAGGTAGGATGGGGCCAAGTTATGGAGGGATTTGTATGTCATGAGAAGGATCTTGTACTGAATTCTCTGGGGGATGGGGAGGCAGTTTTGTGCAACAAGTGTTCAGGTTAACTGGGGGGGATGCACAAACCGCCTGAAGGGTGGACATGGGCATTGACCATTTAGGAAAGGGGAGTACAATGAGACTTGAACTGTTTTGTTTTGCACTCTTTTTTACTTCTGTTTTTCTTTCATGTCTTATTGTGTCTTGCACATGTGCAGGCCCCAGGACTTACTCTTGTGCATTTGATAGTAAAACCTTTGAATGAAAACATGTTAAAGAATGCAACTACTTGTGCCATTACAGTATTTCTATCCCTTCAACTAACGCATGACTATATAGTCCTAGGAAGCACCAATAATGGACATTATTTATTAACAAAAATGTTATTTTGAAATACATTTTATTTAAAACATGATGTAGGTCATTGAAAGAACTTAATGTTATCAAGCACACTGAGCAGTGCAGTTGCACTCGAGGTGGGCTTCTGCTGTTTCCCTCAGGTCCACACTGTTATCATAGATATTCTTGTAGCGATTCAGGGCAGCATCTGCACAAGTGAAAAAAAGTTATAAAACAATCATTAACTGCATATTTGTTCTTGTTATTTAAATAGAACCAGCTGTGACTTCTTTGAAAGACTCACCAGCAGGCAGGCAGTGGTAGCCAACAGTGACAGGGGTGGTCTTCACAGGGAAGCAGCCGGGCAGGCACCGCAGCACAGGCTCAACAGAGAAGCATTTTGATTCCTGGCCATGGATGTTTATCTGACTCTCCAGCTGCACAGATTCAAGCTTCATGCGGCACTCTGAAAGAGAACGAGTGTGATTGGTGACACATGCATGTTTAAAAGATCAGCTTAACTATTGTTTTATATCCCTGTGGAAAAGGACGTTGCTTTAAAACTAATATCACAATGAACTTTTGTCTCACCAGTAGTGTCCCTGCAGCTCTCGGCTGGCAGAACCCAGGAATGAGCAAAGCTGACTGCGCTCTTTGTCAAGCGTCCGTTGGGTGTGCGGTACTCCTGTCTGATTTCTCCATCAGCCTTTCCACAGAGTCCACAGGTCTGTCCCTTCATCCAGTCCACAACTCTAACCTGCATCGCAAGATCATATGAGACATGACAATCAGTTTTAAGAATTGCACATTAGTTATAGAACAAAGAAACACCTTTGGATTTACATTAATAGATATTTTAATTGTATGTATTGTTATTAAATTGTTCGTAGTTAGGGTTGCATTTACCTTCCATGAGTTTGTGTCTAAGTAGACTTCATGAAGACCATGGCTGGGAGCGGACAAAGAGATACCTTCATCCTTAGGCCTTATCTGGATCTTAGCTGTAAACAAGTAACAGTTTCATAGTCATATCTTCAATCCTATTTGAACACCAATGCAAGATGTTAAGGGGGACATTAATGTGTATAGAAACCTGTGGGATGCTGGTATGGCAGGTTGTTGATGGGTATTTCCATTCCATTGACCTTCACAATCACTTCACTGTTCCTTTGGTATAGGTCAACATCACTGCACAGAAAATCATGTTTAGTTTTGTCCGGTTGTGGATGAAAACCACAGTTATCATGTTTGTTATTTAATGGACACTTACATGTCAGCGATTTTCACGTTGATATAGTTCTGTTCAGTTTGATCTTTCTTCAGCAGAACCATGAATTTAAGCTCATTGGTACAATCCTGTGCCAGAACTTGGTAGCAAGACAGTGGCATCTGGTTCTTGTATCTTCTGTTGTTGAATGTGGTCAGTGTGTTTTTGGCAAAGCTACATTCAGCCGCTGAATTTTTAAAAAATGATTTGATTATTATCATGAGCAAAAGATAACTGTCAGTGCATTTCAATTAAAAAACTAAGGTCATTCATTACCTGCGCCAGCCTCGGCAAGGATGTAGTTGACATTATCAATAACCCCATCGAAGGGGGTGAGACCCTTGATTTTTTCAAGTGGCATAGCCATAGGAAGATGCAGGTCCAGCTTGTATACAGTACGCTGTAGACAGAATAATTCATATGTATTAGTAAACAATTCTCAAACCAAACATGACCTTATGTATTGGAAGAAGCACTGAATTATTCTTACTGTTGGTGCTTTCCAAATAAGTTCAATGATTTTGGCAGATGTGGCAACCACTGTCAATGCCAGCTGATTGACGCTAGTTTCATCTTTTCCTTTGATCACGCCAGACGGTGTAGCAGGAATGTAGTCATAAACCCTGTGAATTATTTCCCAAATATCAGATATTTAACATAATGCATATTGCATGTGAATAGTCTAAAGGCAGTGTGTATGAGGGTTCATACTTCTTTGCATAGCGTTTAAGGGCAGAAGGCAGTTCTTTCCAGGTCACTCTGAGGCGAGCTGCAGGACTTGGTCCAAGAAGACCTGTCTCGGCTGTGACCATTGTGTCGTACTGCTTGCATTGTGCTCCCCAGGCAATTTGAGCCTATTAACAGACAGCAGATGTGAAGTTAAGGCAGCTGGTTTAATAGTAACATTTATATATTATGACAAATGATCTATTATATAAGCAAGTGTCTTACTGTGACTTTGTGCTTGCTTAGCAGAACTCCATCAGCACAGAGTTTCCAGTTGTCATCGGCCGCCAATGCAGCAAGAATAATCTGAAGTCTGGTGGTGGGTTTGTCCAAGTAGACTGCCAGTTCGTATCCAATCACCCTCTTGTCGGCTTTGATGGCACGGGCGATAATTCCAAAGATAGGAGCAACTTTATTGGCAAGGAATTTGTTCTATGGGATCAATCAGGGTTGAATAATGTGAGTACAACATTAAACCAATCAGTGAATCTGTTTGAATAAGGATTCTCTAATTTCAAAAATGACCAAGATTTACCTGTGTGGTGACGGCCTCCAAGCTTGAGGCACTGCTTTTGCTTGTGGAAACGGCGGCTGCTTGAGAGGTGAGAGACTGCAATGATAATGTACAGAAGTTAAAGTCAACCATGAAAAAGCTTTAACAGAAATGAACATGTTCAAACTGTACACTATTTTCATGGTTTGAAGCACCATCTAAACATACCTGCAACTTGTGGTTCTTCTGGAACTTGCCAACAATCAGTTGCTTTTAAAAGAAACATTTTGTCAGATTCCACACTTACTTTCATATGTAGTCACCTTTAGATTCTACCATGTTTACCTTTGAGAGACGAGCACTGGAGCTAGAGGAGCTTGAGCTAGCACTAAAGAGTGATGCAAGGCTAGATGCCGAGCTGGTTCTGCTCACAGATCTGGAGGCCCTGCTGCTGCTGCTGCTGCGAAGTCTTTGGGCATCAATGGCCTTGCTGGCAACACGAGAGGAGGAGCTGGAGCTGGAGCTGGAGCTGGAGCTGGAGCTGGAGCTGGAGCTGGAGCTAAGGCTTGAGCGAGAGCTGCTGGACCTAGAAGATGAAGATGATTTGACCTTCTGACCAGGAACCAGGAGTTTCTTCAGCTTCATCAAAAGTGGTTTATCTTCAACAAGTTCCTCATTCAGGTTGATCTGTTTAACAAGCAAGTCTGCAGCCTTTGGTCCAATTTGAACCTCAAGTTCCAGTCGCTCAATGGCCTCTCCTTCAACTGAAAGTAGCATTAGATAATATATTAACAACTGCTTTATGCACAGTGCTTCTGTAAAATGCTGTAAGGACTGCCTTTATAGTATTTACTTGGTTTTAACGAAAGAGCAACAGAGTGCTTTCCAGCGAGTTTGTACAACATGGTGTCCTGGAGGGAAGCAGCATTCTCAGTGGCGACTCTCAAACATGCCTTCAGTCCGAGGGCAATAGCTTTAGCACAATACTTCTTCTCAAACGGCACTGCTTTTGGTGTAATGATGGGGGCTTCAACCTCCTGGCTAAGGCTCTCTGAAGACTTTGACTATGAAAAGAAAGAAATGTTAGCTATGTTGTAAATGTAGATATTTGATTTTCTGTCCTTATAGACAATGTTTGAAGCTCACCAAACTAGCAGCAGCAGAGGAAATAATCTTAGAAATGGGCTGCAAGAGTTTGGCAGAGATGATGGGGGTGATTCTTTCAGCAGAAAGATCTTCCAAATTTCTTGACACGGCTAAAGACTCAACTCTGTTGATTGAAAAACAAAAATGTTATCACATAGATTCCTTAGATAAATAGATCCTAGGAGTGACAGGACTTTATTATGTTTCAGGGTATACATTAAGGTCAATATGTTGGACTTACTGAACAGCTGCAATGTTTTCAGGCGCAGAAACGGGCAGAGCTTCAATCTTAAAGTGACCCTCGACGAGGTTGAGTCTTGCAGTGATTTTGGCTGGGAGTATGGAGTTGAGCTTAGCTCTTGACAGCACATTAGCCTGGAGCAAGAGGGTATTTATTCCCATCACAGCGAATGTGTTCACAGCAATGCTGGAAGAAGGGGAGATTGGGATGTTATACAACATAATATGTTATATTTTGCACATGCTACTTTAAAAAAAGTCAGATTGAACCTACCTTGGTTTGATCTCAGTCTCAAGCTGTATGTCAGTTTTCAGAAGGTGAGAAAGGTGGAAGTTTTCTGGCAGAGCTGGTGTTGTGGTGGCCTTGACTGAGAAAACAAATAAAAAGGCTTAATATATCACCACTCAGCATAATACACTTGCTTCCACTATAATTTGACCCAAGTTAACTTAGACTTGTCATAGGTGTATCAGGATGTAGAAATGACTGTTTTCAAACTAGAGCAAGTCAACACCTTTTTTGATTGGCAAACTAGACTTATGAATATGTGGGAACTGCTAACCTTGAACAGATGCAGCAGCCACAGCAGCGGTGTACAGACTGAGCTCCATTGGAAGACCTGCAGAAGTTGGCAGGATACGCCTCACTTCAGTGGCAAGCAGAGGCTTAGCGAAGTTAACGGAAGTACCAGCCAGTAGAGCCTTGAGAGCGTTCATACCAAATTCCTTCACAGAGGGTGCAGTGGCAAGCTGTTGGGAAAAAAATAACTATTGTGATAAACAATTTGTTTTGAAAGGTAATCTTGAGATTAACAGATAGTAATTTGAAACAAACCGCGGTGGCCTGGTCAATCAAAACTTTGTCAATGTTGGCGAAGGCAATTTCTTGTCCGAAGAATTTGACATAGACGGATGCCAAAGGTGCACTGTTGGGCTGAGCCTTCCACTGAGAAAGCTGTAAAAAAACAAAAAATCAAACTATAAAGCCTGCTATGTTATGTTGTGTTATGTTGTTTGCTATTGGATCATCATATTTGCAACTTTCTAATGTTTAATTACTTACAGCCTTAATAACGCGCTTCATCTTGGTGATCCTGTCAACATTGTCAACGAGTTCAGGGTTTTTCAGAAGAACCTCCTGGAGTCCTTCAGTTCTTGCTCCAACCTAGGTAAAAATCTAAATATGAAAAATGTTTCTTTATTTTTATTAAAAGACCCATTATGTAGCTTAGAGGCCATGCTATTTCTTCTTTTACCTCCAGAATATCAGCAGCAGCTCCAGCAAGGTAGGCACTGGTCTTAGCCACCAAGGATCTGGGCAGAATGGTGGCAGCATCATTGATGTAGAAAGCGCTGGCAGCAGCACCAAGCATTAAGGGATCTGTAAAAGTTCGACAAGATGCAGTTGGTAGAGGTTCCAGAAAAAATGGGAGATAAGGGGGTGAGACACAGCAGATGAAACATTAGCCTTACTGTTGTAGATGTCCATGTAGATGGCTTTGCTGAAACGAAGGCTCAGTCTGTCCAGCCTTGGGCTCAAGATCTTGACGGCAACGTTGCAAGCTGCAGCACTGCAATGACACAGAGAGTATCTGAGTAACATAATTAATGAAGATGGACTTTATGATGAATTGGGATCAGAAATTGGTATTACACTGAGGCATGGATAGCGGCGGTGCTCCTTGTCAGGGACTTCATGTGAGAATAAGTGAAGCTTGCAACCTGCAGATTCTGCTCTGTCTTCACAATGTTGGCAAGAGTGGTCACCAAACCCATTGGAGGCCTTGTCTCAAACAGCACAATGCATGCAAGCATACGAAGCTCAGGGTGAAGAGCCTTGTCCATGTAGAGTTGAAGGGCCAATTCCTGGATCTGTTTTACACGAGAAAGCAAACTCATTTTCATGTTATGTGTAAAAACTACAACATTTTGAAATACTTTTTGGTATTAAGTATTTACTGCTCTAGGCTCTTTCTTTGCAATGTTCCTCAGGGCCAGGATGGCATCAGCGTGGACTCTCATGGGCAGAGATGCAGCTGCAGTGCCATGAATGGGCAGGATCTTTGTGATTGGCTTAAGGCTAGTAGGATGGGCAGCATTACCCAAAACCTTCAGGAGCAGGATGATGTCCTGGGTATCATCTTTAGCAACAGCCTCTGCAAGGAGGTCTTGGATGGGCTGATGAAAGGTAAAGGACCAATTTAGATTTAACTTCCTAATTTAGAAATGTGCAGAAGAGTAATATGTCAATACAACAATATTTCACCTTAATGAGTTCAGCAGGGCAGACAGCCATCTCAACACAGTGTTTTGAAATCATGGTACCATATCCAAGGAGGACGATCTCACGCAGAATTGGGTTTTGCACTATCTTGTTGTTGACTGCCATGGCCTAAAAGAAAGAAATATCAGAAATGTTTCACACCTCAATTCTTATTACAACAAAGTGTTTTGCTTTGACAGGTACTTACCTGAATGATCTTGATGGCCTCAGTGTTTGCTGTCACCATATGAACAGATGCAATCAAAGCCTGAGCAGCTTCCGCCAAAGACAAGTCACCAGATATATATTTCTCCTTGATGAATTTCAGAGCTGCAGGAGTTCCAGTGGCAGGGATGGCATCCAGGAACCACTGTCTGGAAGAGGAAAATGGATTGAGTGAACCTGTTTCCATGTATTTTAGTACACCTTATTCAAATGTTCAAACACTTAAAGTCACCTATAGGAAGGTTTTGTTCTGTATTGACTCCAAAGCATTTCCAGGTCTTCAAAACGTGCAACACGGAGGAGCTGAATGAGTTCCAAAAACTTCAGAGGTGCATCTTCATGGACTTTCTCAACGTTGTGGGCAACCAGATGATTCAAAGCCTCTACAATCTACGAACAGGAAATAAAAGGTGGATCTATTATATATAGAATAGATTCAGATATGTATTTAATATATTCTAAAGCAGTCTGAGACTTTACCTGAGCCTGGATGTTGCTGATCTTGATGAGCTGAATGGGTGTCTGAAGAAGCTCAGTGGAGAACTCGTACTTGAGAGATCCACGGTGAAGATACTGAGCCTCAATGGGTACAATAGGGGCTCTCTGGATCTCAAGGAAGACCAAAGATTGCCTTAAAAGTAATGCATAAGGTTAATCTGCATCTCCATTAAATCAAAACACAGCCACTAATCCGTCATTCATAGTATCAGCTGACTTACTTTGTCTCCATCTGAGCAGCTCCATTCATTTCAGTGAAAGGCGAGAACTGGATCACCTCATTGACCGTTGCTTCCAGGATCAGGATGCCGTTAGCAACTGACTTCAAGACGTAGTTGTATGCTGTAGCTCCTCTCAGGTTCTTTGAATCCTGTGAAGAAAATCATCATAGTTGATCAGTAATGCAACGTTTTTCTACTTTCATAGATGTAAGCTTGACACAAAATGAGTTTGAACCTACCTGCTGACACTTTGCACATTTCTCAGTGTATGCTAATCCTATATCCTTCATCACCCTCTCCTGACAGTGGTTCAGATCCCTTGTCTTTGTCAAAAGGATGCGTTCAGCCCTTTCGTCTTCACTGATGGCATAAAGGGTCTTGCACACACCCTGAGCTCCAGCCTAAAAAGAAGATTGTACGTTTATTAGAGATGTTTAACTTCCCATAATGGTTTTCGTATGTTCTGAAGGATCTTTCACAAACCTCCTGCATCTCATAGACATTCTGTGTCTTCTTGATGTTGAGCTGAAGAACATTCAGGATACCTCTGTGGACGTTCAGCACCATTGTTGAGAGGCCCTCAGGGGCAAAGATTTTTCCAACAACACCATTGGCATACTCAAACTTGATGGGAGTCAAGAGCTGAGCGGCCAGGGCTGCGGTCACCTTGGGAGCTGGGGCTAAGGGATCCTTGGGCCAGACACCACTGAACTCAGAGATCTCTGGTTCTGCAAGCTAGAGTGTAAAACAAGATGTATTACAGGACAGATTGCATTTTAAAAGTGAGAAGATTGTTGTGGCCAAGTCATTTTAATGTTTACCTTCAGCATGAATGTATTTTGAGCTGTTGCACTGATGAGTACTTTGCTGCTGATTTTGAGTCCGGCTCTTGCCAAACCTTGATCCGGCAGACCACCCAGGAGCAGTGTCTCATATTTGTAGAAATAAGTCTTACCGGCAGCAAAATCAGGAGCTGTAAGAACAATTTATATCACTTCATATAAACCAGAATTTATCAAATAGATTGTATTTTACCACAATTATTCCTGTGGAGCTATAGTTGTAATGAATGTTACAATGCATGTGCGTCCAATTATTTATAAGTGCAAGCCGTGTTTTTCTGAAGCTAATAAATGAATTAACTTACCAAAGTTTTGAGACTGAGCAGCTGAAATCAGAATAAAAAATAAATTAATAATCCAGCAAGAACATTTTGAAACTATTAAATCTATTTGTGTTGTTAATATCCTATAATAAGAAACATACATTTTAAGGTAGAGTTAAAGGTAGGAAATATTTTGTTTTCACTGTATTTAAACATCCAGATACTGGGCATTTTTCTTATAAATGTTCATGATCATTTCAGGTATTCAGATATGGTTACTGATACTGATATTTGAATATCTTATTAGTCTCTCAAATCCTAATTTGACTTTTAAAAGAAAGATCACTGGAACCATGAACCAGTAAGCCTGCACTGTGACATTAAAGCATCAAATAGACAAAGGAGTAAAATGAATTTGATCAAATGAAGAAGGCAATTTGATGGTAAAACAAATCTAAAACAGAAAAGTATTACTGAAAGCTTCAGAAACTCAAGTTAGAAAATGTGTTTAAATGTTTCAGGTGAGAGTTATTTGTTACAGATACCTTTCGAATTGATTCAAGATACCAGAAAGTCATAATTATTTGCTGTTTCTGATTAAATCTGCATGTTATTTTAAATGGGAAACTTTTTCAGAATCAGAGATAATACTCACACACAAACGCCACAGTCAGGGCAAGCACAATCGCTCTCATGGTGATGGATTGTGAAGTTTTGCAGTCACAGCCTGTCTTTTATAGGGCACATTTCTGGGTAGCTAAGGTAGGGTATGAACCCTGCCAAGTTTGATCGATTCAGCCAATTAGATCCTTTTAGATTAAAACATTGGTTTGGGTTTGGGAGGGAAGTGCGACAGGCTGTGTATCAATGAATTAAAGGTTAGGAGCACCTGACCTTTTTATCGTGTTTCAAACTGTTTGCTGTTTATTTTATACAACAATACATCTTGCTTTTTAAAAACATATTTCTGTTTTTTGCTGTATATATAAATGTTTGGTTGATAAAAAAAAAAAAAATTAACATGACATAATAGAAAAAGGCAAAACATTTCTCAAAAGAAGTGTATGGTTTATAGAGTTAAACAATAAATCTTATTAAAAAAAAGTAAACTTAGATTTTTCATTAATCCAAGGATACTATATTTTCTATTGAGTTGATGATGAATAACAAAATCTTTATTTAACTAAAGAGAAAATCAATTTAGCTTTTTTTGTAATGTTCCATATTCATGTGATTTACTTTAAGTGTTGGCTGGGATCTTTTTTTCTGGAATCTATTTTGTCTTAACTTTATATTCATATTATTTTGAGGCAGTTAAAACATAGGAATCCAGGCTGCTTGGAGCTTGCTTCGTAGTTTAGCCCTCACAGGGCACCATGACTATGATTGTTTGCTTAGTTTGTTTGTGGTGGTCAGGGTGACCACAACATGACATTTCAGCAGATATGTGTCCTGTTTGCTTGACACCGTTTCAACTGTGAGATCAAAGCATTTGAACTATGATATGGTTTTTAATCTGGACACTGGTGATTTGCTTTTTACTGACAGTAATTTCAATCTACAGTAAACCATGTTATTTATTTTTTGACTTGTAAAGGAACGATAAAAAAAAAACACCCAGGATAAGATTCCAGGGTGTTTTGTTTGCCCAGTACAAACAAAAAGTCAATCACCAACTTTATTCCCAAATGACAGAAAGTGTATAAATGTAAAGGTATAATGGGCCGTTGCTGAAAGTGCTCACCCTATCAATAAGTGTTATTAGCATTTCAGAAGCAAAGTTAGTCTCAAAATATGTACCTGTTAGAGCCATTCTTGGTTTAGACCATTTAGATTTATTTTTGTATGCCACATTTCAGCTTAGCATATTATTAATTATTGAATTACTTATTTAATAATATATCTTAGTGCGCATGTCTGTGTGCCCTTGTATAGCGGGGCAATCACACACAGCTGGCGACCTCAGACAGGAGCCAGTATAATCTTTTTGACCGTGCTCTTTTTGTAATTGTTTGGACACGGAGATATACCTTTTATTTTAAGTTAAAACAAGAAAGCCTATGTTCGTTTGTATGCCGGATCAACCAAATAAATCTGATTCAACTCGATGATCTTGGTTCATGTTTTTTGGGAACAAAGACAGGCGCGTCACGAATCCCGGCATCCCGAGACGAGTGGCCTTTTAATTCGAAAAGGAAAGGACTACAACGCCACGACAGTACCCATATGTCATTATTTCTTATACATTATCTTAGTTGCTCTACAATATATCACCAAACTAATTTTAATAATATTTTTTAAAAACCTGTAGCCTTTGCTGCATGTCACGCCCCTCCTTCTCCCCTATTCTGTCTATCGAAAAATAGATAAAAGGTACAACAAGGTACAACAATCTTTTCATCCATGCTCACTTTTAATTAACTTGTTCATAATCTGAATACAAACAACTCGGTATGTAAACACATTTACATATTTACAGTTTCTTTACTGAAAGACAATAGAATCAAGTATACATTGTGCTTTCAAACTTCTCTAGTAGCCTAATCACGTATTCATATAAAGATGTGGACCGGGTGCAATTTTTCAAAGAAAAGCTGAAATTCCAATTCATACAAAACAAACAAAATAACAGAAATGATTGAATCGAAAAAGTCGAATAATGAAACTCACATTTGAAGATGAAGCAAAGCCATTTAATTCCTATAACATGCACCTTTTAACCTAATGCCTGCTTTCATTTTCATCACATAGTATTATAAACCATTTATAAAATATCTATATACCAGTGGCGGCTGGCCAATAGAGGGCGCTAGGGCGCCGCCCCACCACTCACCTCTCACCACATTTCCTTGAATAAGACATAAAAAAAATTAAATTAAAATGAAATAATAAAATTAAAATATTTCGAAATATATGTATGTATATTTTTTAGATGTGCAAGATAAATATTTCATAGT
The DNA here is from genome assembly GCF_036324505.1 of Eleginops maclovinus. Taxonomy (NCBI): domain Eukaryota; kingdom Metazoa; phylum Chordata; class Actinopteri; order Perciformes; family Eleginopidae; genus Eleginops; species Eleginops maclovinus. Next base: position 18,770,360 of record NC_086357.1, on the reverse strand, counting down.
TAATGATGAGTAAAGTTGTTTCGTTCGTTGATATTGTCTTATTGGTGACGTATTTCCGCCCTGGGGCGCAGGAATCTTTGCCCATAGACCAGGGGTATCCAAACTTTTTTCACCAAGGGCCACATACAGAAAAATATACGGACAGCTGGGCCACTTATAGAGGTGAATATTGTCTCAGAACTTAAGTTATAAGTTAGCAAAACAAATCAAATGTAGGTGAATAATGCGCAATACTTGAAAACGCTTTGCCTAAAATTGCCTACATCCCGTCGGTCTTTAGGGTTTTATTTATTTTGTTGGCAGCTCATTCCTTAAAACAGAAGCCCCATATTGCTTATAATAAGAGTAAATATGGAGGTTCAATTTCAAGCTTGTTATACAAATAAGTTATTGGGATTTTTTTTATAAACTAAGATTTGTTAGAATATGTTTACAATTTGAAATGACTGATTTTATTTGAAAATTGGGCTTATTAATATATTTCAACATATATATTTGAGAAGTACAATATAAGACAAGCTAATTTGTTTAATTTGTGGGCCATATTCCATTATACTTTTAGAAATGGCAGGGGGCCGATTCAAAATGGCCTGCGGGCCGCATTTGGCCCCCGGGCCGTAGTTTGGACACCCCTGCCATAGACTCTCGTTAAAAGTTGTACATGCGCAGTAGCTCCTCTTCAATACAAGAGATAGGACTATGTTGGGGCGCACCTCTCCTGCGCCCCGAGCTGAATGCAGCTGGATTTGGCGGCAGGGCTGACGTCACAGCCTTCTGTCATAAAGTATGTGTATTGTCCATGTTATATATGATATATATTATTTAAATATATAGATATAGAGATATATCTAGAGATAGATAGAGAGATAGATAGATAGATATTTATTACATATGTATATTGGCCATCTGTATAGTAATATAGCACATCTGTATATTTGTTCATACTACATCTGTTTATACTATGCCAATTATTCCCACCTCTTTATACTGCCCTTATCTTTACATAATCACTCTTAACTGCATATACTGTGCATACTCTATATATCGCACTTGTTTCTCTTTGCACTTCTATCTATCTATCTATAATGTTGTTTTTGTTGTTTTCATTTATGTAAATACACTCGTTTGATACCTTAGTACATGTATGCATGCTTTTTTTTTTAATATACATTTTGGAGTTATAGCCCCCCCTGGAGAAAACTCCACCAGCCGCCACTGCTATATACTGCTTATGAATGCCAAAGTGTGGGACTTCAAGTGTTGACGGTTAAAGTTTAGCTAATGTAAAATAGTGCTAACGTTTTTTATGTATTTGTCAACAACCTGACAAAGAGGCACGCAAAGTGACACAAAAAGGCAGTTGCATGATGTACTGTTTGATAAATTAAAACCTATAATGCATGCTTTTGGGCACCTATACGTGTATTCCAATGCATCTGTGTATTTTTACTGTATTGTGTGTTAATTCAAAACAAGAATAAAAATAAGCAGAGTGGAAAACTGAATTTCCCCTAGGGATCAATAAAGGTGCATCATATCTTATTTTAAATGGTAAGGCCCTTCATATTTGTCTAATCTCCTTAAACCTTATTCTGCAGTAAGGACAGTCCAATCTTAGAATACAGGCAGCAGCCAACAGCGCCTTTTCCTATTGTTAGCGTCCCCAGGAATAATCTTGCCATGGACATAAACAGTCTGAAATTATTTCTTGCCTTATCTTTAATTAGTTGCTCATGCTTTCATTATTTGGCTGGCGTCTCAGTCTCAAATAGCTACTAATAACTTCTGAAAAAATAATGATATGAAGTTAAAGTCACTGTTTCTTAATAACCTGTACTGTTTTGTGTCTGCCAAGCAACAGCGTGTGCCTCCTTATGTGTTTTTGTAGCCTGCTAGAGTAAAACTATACCTTACCAAAGTGAAGAATAATCTGTTACAAGTAAAAGTCCTGCATTCAAAATGTAAAAGTAAAAGTACAAAAGTAGGCTATTGGCATAAAAATATAGTTAGAGTACAGAGAGTAAAAAGAGTCATTTTGCAGATTGGCCCACTTCTATATGATATAAATCATATCTTTTGATTCATATTTATTGATGCAATAAAATGTTTATCATAGCTGGTAAATGTCTAACTAATTTGTTGTATTTATTGTATTTGTTTGTATTTGTGTAAAACTCACTGTGGAGGTGGTGGGGGACAGGGGAATGGCAGCCAAGCTGTCCTCCCTGCTGGACAATGTTTCCCATCCCCTCCAGGACACCCTGTCCACACTGTGCAGCTCCTTCAGTGACAAGCTGCTGCACCCAAGGTGTCTCAGGTAGAGATCCCGCAGGTCCTTCCTTCCTGAAGCGGTCAGACTCTATAACCATCATGTAACCATCATGGCCCCGGGTAGACCCCCACACATATAACAACACTGATTATAACACCCCCTGTTGTGTTAAATACTGTGCAATACACATCTGGCTGCTATACTTTTATTCTTGTGTATTTTGCAATTGTATGATTATTGTATAATATATTTTTTTTTATTATCTTAGGTGTAGTATTAAGCTGTCTTTGGCTCTTTCTGCTGTAAAAACGAAAATGTCCCCTCTGTGGGACGATTAAAGGGATTCTGATTCTGATAAAATACAAGTACCTGATAATTGTAATTAAATACAATACTACATACATGTACTTAATTACTTTACAACACTGTGATGCTTTGCATTGTAAAAACCCATCAAGCAACTTCCTGATTTGTGATATTGGGTTATTTTAAATTAAATTCTGACTTTCCCTCTTTTTAGCTATATGGCTAGCCTTACTCCAAGGGTAAAACACTAGCAGCAAGTGCTCTGATAATATGCTGTACATTTAACATCTTGTTAGTTTATTCTCTACAAAATACATAGTGTTAAAATATATAAGATGTCATTGATTTGTTTAAATATAAACTAAATTAACCACCTGCTGGGAGAATCTACAAATGAATGTACAGACATGAAGATAGCTAATAATTATAAATTGTATTTGTACAGCACACTTAAAAAACAACGCCTCAATGCTATGAGTGAAAAATAAAATCAAAAGCTATCTAAGAAACGCATTTAATAAAATACATTAAAAAGAGTTTTAAAATGATAAAAAAAAAAGTGAACAGCATAAAAGGTTAACATGTAAAATAAAGGACAATCAGTAAAACGTGGTGCGGAACAGCTGGGTCTTAAGGCTTTTCTTAAAAACTGAGAGGGATGCAGAGGTCCTTTTGTCCCCAGAACGGCCAGGAGATTGGAGCTGGCAAACCTGACAGTGCCTTAGGTTTGTAAATGTTGTTAAGTGAGCAGTTCCTGGAGGTAAGTGGGACCAGTGTGGTTATGGCTTTGTACACCATTATGAGGACTGTGTAGGTGATCCAGTGGGTTACAGTGAGCCAATGCAGCTGTCTAATAAATACACCTTAATACTACCATTAAATTAGAGTCATTCTCCATTCAAACCACAACCGCTAAAATGTACTGTAGTGGATGCCAATATACTGTATACTGTATGAGAGATATTTTAACTACTTCAAAATGTACCTTTCAATAATATTTGATTACAAAAAAAGGCTTTGTACTGTATATGTTTTCCTTCCAACAGAGGTATTAGGAAACAAGTGTGTTCCTCTTATTACAGAATCCTTTCAAAGAGTGTTTTGCACTGAATTGAGTTTGCCAAGATGGGACAACGTTTATCGATCATGTTGAAGAGCTTTGTTGCCCCTTTTTAGTTAGGAGAATGGCTGTTACCTGATTGTTTAAAGCACTGTTTCATTTAAACCTGTGTTGTCATGTGTATAAGGGATGAACCACCTCTCAGTGTTGATGATATTTCAGTTTGCTTTGTTGAAGAAGAACTTTGGACAACACACAGTTTATACGCTTCCTTCATTTATTAAATTTATAATTTAAACTTAGTAATTCAATTAACTAACAAAAATGTAAACATCATATGACATTAAGTGCACTGAGCGGTGCAGCGACAGGCCAAGTGGGCTACTGCTGTTTCCCTCAGGTCAATACTCTTCTCAGAGATGCTGCTCACTCCTTCAGACATGTTCAGGTTAGAATCTGCAAAGAGGAGAGTGAAAGTAGTTAGGCATCATAGGATAACAAAAATGACAATTGTGATTTCTTGCAGACTCACCGGCAGGCACGCAGTGGTATCCAACAGTGACAGGGGTGGTCCTCACTGGCATGCAGCCGGGCAGGCAGCGCAGCACGGGCTCAACAGAGTAGCATTTGGATTCCTGGCCATGAAGAGTCACCTGCTTCTCCAGCTTCACAGATTCAAGCTTGATGTAACACTCTGGAAAATATAAAAAAGGTAAATATAGAAATGTAGATCTAAAGAAATCTTTATTAGTTTCTTTGCTATTTTGCCATTCTGAGTTTAAATGATATTCCAATATTTTCCAATTCCAACACATTTTTCAAGAGAGACACTATGTTAAGAATATAACAATAATAAAAAGACAATAAGGATTACAAATATAGGATGACTTCACAATTGTTTTGAGGGTTTGAACTAAACAGATATTGTTAAATTATATACGATAAGCCGACTAGAGAAGCAGGTATTGTGAGTTTTACCAGAGGCATCACGGCAGCTCTTTCCAGCCATCACCCAGGAGTGAGCATAGCTGACTGCATCCTTGGTCAGGCGTTCGTTGGGTGTGCGGAATTCCTGTCTGACTTCTCCGTCAGCCTTTCCACAGAGTCCACAGGTTTGTCCTCGCATCCAGTCCACAACTTGGACCTGGAGAAAAATAACAACAGTTCAGCATTTCCTCCCTCAATAGTTTGGAGATTTATAAATCTTAATCTTGAAGATCTTGTATCACCTTCAGTGCATTCTGGTCCAGGAAGACCTCCTGGAGACCATGGCTAGGAGCATGGAGAGCGATGCCCTCACCTCTCCGTCTGATCTGAATTTTGCCTAAAAATGAATGCATATACATATATAAATGTGATTTTTGACTTTCAAAAAATGTAATAATATTAGCATGACGGTTTCATTTTATTCCATTGAATAACAAACCTGCGGGATGCTGGTATGGCAGGTTGTTGATGGGGATTTCTACTCCGTTAACCTTAACCATGATACTGTTATCCTTAGGGTACAGGTCAACATCACTGTTGGAAAACAAGTGAAATACATGTTTCACAGTAATTCCTGGATTCTTGCCTTTTTGTACATGGACAGTTCCTACACTTTAGGTATAAATACTTGTTGTCCTTACATGTCTGCGATCTTCACATTGATCAGGTTCTGCTCCAGTGCTTGATCCCTCTTCAACAGAACAATGAATTTAAGTTCTGAGGTGCAATCCTGAGCCAAAACCTGGTAGCAAGAGAGAGGCATCTCGTTCTTGTATTTCCTGTTGTTGAATGTGATCAGTGTGTCCTTGACCAAGGTGCACTCAGCTGGAGGAAGAAAAGATAAAACAGTAAGTTAGCTTTTCAATGATCAGCCTGGCTAATCAGTAAAACCTGTTCTTCAAAAATATTTTTACCTGCGTTAGCCTTGGATAAAATGTAAGAGATCTGCTCAGGCATGTTGTCCTGGTAGGGTTCCAGCTCAGCAGCAGTGTTTCTTATTGGCAGAGAAAGAGGGAGACTAAAACCAAGTTTGGAGAAAGTGTTCTGTAATAAAAAATAACAAAATGATTGAGTGTTTTTATACAAACTGGGTAGCAAAATATGATGCAAAAATGTGTTGTGTGTGAATAATGGTCATTAAAAGTCGAACCTTTGGTGTCTGCATCACAATATTCAGACTTTTCTCGGAAGCTACAGCCACAGACAGTTTGATCTCATTGGCAATATTTTTGGTCTTTGTCGTGGTTATTCCGTATTCCTTAGCACTGCGGGAGATGTAATCGGAGATCCTATAGGCATAAAGATTAAGGTTATTTTCGTGTTTAAATAAAATCATGACAAAACAAAGTAATGAACTTGAAATTTTGAATTCCCATAACGTTTCCCAGAGTATGTAGGAATTCATTACTCTCTCTTATAGTGACTTACTCCTTTGCTTGGCGCTTCAAGCTCTTTGGAAGTTTCTCCCAGGTAATCTTGACGCGGCCTGCAGGGTTTTTACCGACAACACCAGTCTCAGCTGTGATCTCAGTTCCGTACTCTTTGCACTCAATGCCCCAGGCAACCTTGGCCTAGAATATTTTTTTAATCAACAAGTTAAAATCTCAAACATCACACAGCTATTGCCAAATCAAAAAAAATAAAATAAAAATCAATGTGTTTACCATCAGCTTGTTTTTGCTCAGCATAACACCATCGGCACAGATTCTGTAGTGATTTTCTTCAGCGAGGTTGGCAAAAATGACTTGAAGTCTGGAGGTAGCTCTGTCAAAGTAAGCTGCAACCTGGTATCCCTGAACCTTGCGGTCGGCTCTCACAGCACGGATGAGGACAGTCACAGCAGGAGTGACTGCGTTAGCAAGGTACTTGGCCTTAAAGTGCAAACAAGACATTGATATTAACGAAAGTTTCGATTTATCAAACCAAAAACAAGCTTTGAATGACTTTATATGTAGCCTTAACTTATTGTAGATAGACTCGAAGCTGTAGGCACTGCTCTTGCTGCTGGAACGAACTGTGGAGAGGGTATGCTGCAAAGAAAAGAAACCATACATTAAGCATACTAAGACTTGACGTACACAATGTCTCTGTCTCATTAATCTGATAATTACCTGGTGGACATGGTTTTTGATAAACTTCATCTCATTCAGTTGTTGCTGCAATAGAAAAATAGAATCATTCCTGCACATACCTTTTTTTAAAATTCTGCTGTACTTTATATGTTCATAGGTAAGGCCGACTTACCTTAGACAATGAGCTAGACCTGGAGGAGCTGGAGCTGGAAGAGCGACTGCTGCTCTGTCTCTTCAATGCCCTGCTGAGTGGAGACAGAAGGTCCACCATCTTGCTCTTGCGTTCAGAGGAGGAACTGGAGGAAGACTTGGATGAAGAAGATGATGAAAGGCTGGAACGAGAGCTGCTGGAGCTGGATGAAGATGATGTCCTGTTCTTCAGACCTGGAACCAGGATCTTCCTGAGTTTCATCAGGACATTCTTGTCCTCGATAACTTCCTCTTCCTCGCTCATGTTAATCACTTTGAGGATCTTTTCTGCTGCTTTTTCTCCAACCTGAATCTCAATTTCAATCTTCTCGATGACTGGTCCGGCAGCTGCAACCAAATTGATAAATACATATGTTACCTTTTTATAAGCTTCTTAACAAAATACTTGTATTAGGATTTTTGTTGTTATCCATTTCACTTGCCTGGAGCAACCTCAACCGTGACAGCATGTTTTCCGATCATGGCGTAGAGTGGGCAGTTTCTGATGAAGGCGGCATTGCGAGATTCGATTTCAGTGCAAGCCTTGATTCCGAAGGTTGCAATTTGAGCACACAGTTTCTTCTCGAAGGCCTTGAGGAGGTTCAGTTGGCTGGCGATTTTACTTGGCAGGTCAACGGGAATGATTTCAGATGATGCTGACTGTAAAACAGAGGGCACCAGATTAATTACAGGGTAAATGCTTGTGCTTGGAATGGTGGTCAGTAAATCAAACTCACCATGCTTTGAGCCATAGAGGATGCCATCTTTGAAAGCTTTGAAGAGAAGGTCTCCCTTGACACCTGTGTTGCCAATGCAGCTGGGATAATTGGTGTGATTTTGGCGGCTGTGAGGTCTTCAACGTTTCTTGCAACAGCAAAAGTCTCAACACTTTTGGAGAAGAAAATATATAGTTAAAATTAATAGTCATTCAGAACTGGGTGATACTTGTGACTTTAAGCATCAACAAATACTTACATTGCAGATGCAATCTTGTCGATGCCCTGAACGGGCAGGAGCTCAAGCTTGAAGTTGCCCTTAATCATGTCAATTCTTGCTTCAACCTTTGCAGGAACGATGGTGTGTACTCTTGCTCTTGACAGCAGGGCAGCCTGGATGAAAGCAGTGTTCACTCCCATAACTGCGTAGGTATGCATGGAAATGCTGCAAGGGACAGAACATATAGAATTTAATGGTATTCTTCACAAATACATTTGATTTTCATAGTAAAAGTAATGAGAAAAAAGGCTTAATCATTGTTCAAGTAAGCAACACCTGGATTACCTTGGAGTAATGGCAGCCCTGATGTTGATGTCAGACTTCAGAAGTTGGGCAGCATGGAAGTTAGCAGACAGAGGTGGTGACACAGTGGCTTGGACTGAAAGAAAACCAAACATTTTCAGTATTGGTATAAATTATTTTGTCCAATCAGCAACAGTTAAGTTGAACAAGTGCAACTTACATTCAACAGATGCAGCAGCCACAGCAGCGGTATAGAAAGCGAGCTCCATTGGCAGACCAACGGCGGTGGGAAGGATGCGACGAACCTCAGCAACCAGCATTGGCTTAGCGTAATGCAGAGCAAAACCTTCCAGCAGAACATCCAAAGCCTTCCTGCCAGCAGACTGAATTGCTGGTCCGTTGGCGAGCTGTCAACACAACATTGCCATAAGACATCAGATATTAAATTCCTCATACATTTATAACCAACAATCATGTGTACAGTAAAATATGCATTACCTCAATAACCTGATCAACAATGGCTTTGTTAAGGTTGGCAAATGCAATTTCCTGTCCGAAGAACTTGACATAGATGGAGGCCAGGGGCTGGCTAGAAGGTTGAGCCCTCCAATCAGAAAGCTGTGTAAAGAGGAAAGGTAATATTAAACAGTGCATAATACTTCTATTAATGAAATGTGCATTCATAATCTGTAATAATTAAAGTGTTTTGTTACATCAGAGTGATCTCTTAAACTTACAGCCTTCATAACGCGTTTCATCTTGGTCATCCTGTCAGCATTCTCAGGAACATCCTTGATTTTCAGAAGGGCCTCCTGTACTCCCTCAGTTCTAACTCCAACCTGAGAATAGGAAAAACAGCATATGACGCCCAAGTATTATTTACTATTTATGAATTATTTGACATAGTGATAGCACAAATGTTTAAGAATTAAAGGCACATGCTAGGTAAATTAGCCTTTTGTTGTGTTAACTAGTTATGTAAAACATATTTTTCATACCTCAAGAACATCAGCGTAAGCTCCTGCAAAGTAGGTACGAGCTTTGGCCACAATGGCTCTTGGCAACAGAGTTGCAGCATCATTAACATAGAAGGCACTGGCAGCGGCACCAATCATCCAGGGGCCTGCAGGGCAAAGTTAGAAAAACGTCAAACAACGTAATATTCCAAAATGTTTGACGGCAAATTATAAGCCTGTTATCAACTTACTCTGGTAGGTATCTGCATAGAGGGCTCTGCTGTAGCGGTAGCTCAGTCTTTCAAATTTGGGGCTGAGGATCTTCACAGCAACGTTACATGCGGCAGCACTGCAAGAAGAACAAAAAATAAATTAGATTATTTCCGCTAACATAACAAAAAAAGCTACAAAATACATATTTAATGTTCTTACACAGAGGCAAGGTCAGGAGAGGTACTCTTGGTCATGGACTTCATGTAAGAGTAGACAAAGCTAGCAGTCTGCAGATTTTTTTCTTTCAGGAGGGCATCAGCAAGAGTAGTCACCAGACCCATGGGCAGCTTGGTCTCAAAAAGTACGATAGCAGTGACCATGCGGAGCTCTGGGTGGAGAGCCTTGTCCATGAACAGCTGAATAGCCATTTCTTGGATCTAATCACAAAGATGATATCCGTTAGGAATACAACAGGTTTTCACTGTATTCTTCATAGAAATGGAAGGAAGCAGAAAATGTAGTCTCACCATTTTGGGCTCCCTCTTAGCAATGTTCCTAAGGGCCAGAACGGCATCAATGTGAACCCTCAGAGGCAGAGAAGCAGCAGCACTGCCAAAGCCAGGCAGGAGCTTCATGATTGTCTTCAGACTGGCAGGATGTCCAGCGTTACCCAGAACCTTGAGAGTCATGATGAGCTCCTCAATTTCACCTTTAGCAACAGCCTGAATGGTCAGTTCATGGATGGGCTGTGAAAGGGACAGAAAAACATTCATGTTACGGATGATGGAACTCAATTAAGTTATATATTACACATGGGAAGAAACAATACATACCCTAACAAGCTCAGCTGGGCAAGTTGGGTTCTCTGCACAGTATTTAGCAACAAGGGTTCCGTATCCAAGCATGACAATCTCACGAAGGACTGGGTTTTCTTGGATCTTGCGGTTCAAAGCCAAGCCCTGAAGAGTGGTGAAAATATACAACTGATTATACATCCCGGTTCTCACATCACTACAAATACAAAAAAAAAAGTTCAACATTGACTTGCCTCGGCCAGCTTGATGGCTTCAAGGTCTGCTGTGACCATGTGCACAGAGGCCAGCAGGGCTTGAGAAACTTCGGCAAGAGTCAGCTCACCAGCAAGGAACTTCTCCTTGATGAACCTCAGAGTAACATGAGTACCAATGGCAGGGACGGCATTCAGGATCCAGTGTCTGGGACAAAGAATGATATTAATATATTTTCCAATGCACTTTTAAAAAAATGTTAATGTCTTTTCTCTAAATTAAAGTTACCTGTAATCGGCTCTATTTTTGTATTGAGTCCAGAGGGCCTCAATGCTCTCAGTTCTGGCCACACGCAGCAGCTGGATTAGTTCAATGAACTTCAGAGGGGCATCTTCGTGCACTTTGGCAACATTGAAGGTAACCAGGTGGTGCAGAATCTCAACAATCTGTAAGAAAAACAATATTTACCATCTTCAATTTGTTGCTCCAGGATCGTTTACATACATTTTGTAAACGTGGAATATTTCCTGCAGTACCTGAGCCTCAACATTGGTGATCCTCAAAAGCTGGATGGGTGTCTGGAGAAGCTCACTGCCAAACTCGTACTGTAGGGATCCACGGTGAAGATATTCAGCTCTGATAGGCTCCAATGGGGTCTTTGCGGTCTCCAAGAAGGTCAGCTTTTGCCTGTGAAAATATATAATCACTCCATCAATCTGTATTGTTGCTCTTTTTGCTGAGAATAGTGTGGAAAACAGTTTAATTACACTTTTCTCTTTCATTCAAACACATACTTTGACTCCATCTGGGCAGCACCATTCAAGATGTTGATGGGTGAGTACTGGATGAGCTCTGTAACGGTTGCTTCCAAGATCATGGTGCCTGTGGCTGCTGCCTTCAGGACGTAGTTAAAAGCACTGGTTCCCTTCAAGGTCTTTCCTCTCTGCATTGACAAGAAGCACAATGTCCTCACACGAGCATGTACATGAGTGTAGTAGAGATTGTGAAGCCAGTGGGTACAGTACACTTACAGCCTCACACTCGGGGCATCTCTTTGTGTATGCCAAGCCGATATCCTTAATGATTCTCTCCTGGCAGTTGTTCAGATCCTTAGTCTTGGTCAACAGGATGCGTTGGGCCTTTGCATCCTCACTGATGACATAGTGGGTCTTGCACACACCCTGTGCGCCAGGCTAGTGCAAACAACAAAAAAATCAGCTTATCACATTTGGTATTGCTGGAATTTTGCAAGTTTAGCTTTAACTTTATAAAAATCTGATATTTGTACCTCTTGCAGCTCATAGACATTCTGGGTCTTCTTAATGTTCAGCTGGAAGATGTTAAGGATTCCTCTGTAGACATTCAGTACAGTGGTAGAGATACCAGCTGGTGCAAAGAGTTTGCCGACGACACCGTTGGCATACTCAAACTTGATGGGTGTCAAGAGCTGAGCAGCCAGGGCTGAGGTGAGCTTGGTGGCTGGTGTGAAAGCGTCTTTCGGCCAGATGCCACTGTACTCAAATATTTCAGGGTCTTCAAGCTGTAAAGGAGAGAGACAGTTTGAATATATTGGGAGGATTTCATTGGAAAATCATTCTTCGGGTGCACTTGTTATACTATATTAAATTGTTCTTAAACATTGTATTGGTTGTTACCTTCAGAATGAATGTGTCAGCCGACACTGCACTGATCATAACTTTGCTCATTACTTTCACTCCAGCCCGTGCTAGACCCTCCTCAGGCAGTCCCCCCATCACGAGGGCTTCATATTTGAAGACATAGGTGTGTCCAGTGGCCAACTCTGGAACTGTAATGACAGACCAGAAAACCAATTAGAAATTGCATTTGGACTTCAGCATAAACTGTTTGAAATTAGGAAACTAATTTTTCAATACAACAGAATTGTAGCAGGAAAGAAAGAAAGCAACTTACCAAAGTTCACCTGGTAACCAGCTAGAAGAAAAGGAGAATCATTTTATTTTTGTATCTATGGTTTATTGTCAAGACAGGTGGTAAAACTGAAGAATTTGGTGTCTATTTTTCTGCTTTACCATTGGTTATATATCAACAAGATTAAACTTTCAACAAGTATAATGTTCTGTAAAGTTTTTTGTCTATTTTCTTATTTTTATCCTAATAAAAAATAATATCGGTGGAGAATTGCTCCAATGTCCTCATTTAAATGACAGTGCATCTAAAAAAAAAGCAACATTTTCAGAAATTACATTCAATTTAAATTTGAATGTTAGTTTATAAATTTTAAATAGACATTTACTCACTGGCAAGAGCCACAGTTATGGCTAAGACAAGGACCTTCATGGCTGGTGAATGTGAATAACTGCAAGCAGAGGCCTCCTTTTAAAGGCAGTTTTGCCTGGTCCGTTGGCCAGCTGACAAGCGCTTGCCTCTGAATGTATCATTAACTTAATATCAGCTTGGATGTCATTAATGTTAACTTGCCCTGACTTCCAAAAGTAAACAAACTGAGGGTGACACAAATGAAAAATGTCACAAAATAAGTTGTTCTAACCTGACTGCCTGGCACAAACTGCTTGATGGCCAAAATCCAAAGAAAACAAAAAACATTTAATGCTGTTTCATACTCATTTAAGGTATTACACATTTAAATACATTGTTATATTTCAATACAATTTAATTGATATGTTTATTAATGAATGAATAGCTCTTGTTAAACTTAATCATCCAATGACTTAGAATAACATAAATGATTCATATGAATAAATAAAATATTATTGTAGAATGCTTTTTTTAAATGGTTTTGATCGCATCAACGTTAGTCTTTTATAAAAAGTCATTGTACCCTGCAATTGTATGTTTCACATGTGTGTGTGAGACCATTTCACATGTGTGTGTGAGACCATTTCACATGTGTGTGTGAGACCATTTCACATGTGTGTGTGAGAGCTTTTGGTTTCAGTTGTGTGTGTGAGAGAGCTTCACATGTGTATGTGAACGGTATTTCTGAATAATGTTCCTAGGGGCCCCTCATACAATTGTATCACACTACTATCAGCACGATCCAGGAACTGTTCACTCTCAAAACAAAAATCCAAATTGTGTGGTACAAATGATTGTACCACACAAATGAAAAACTCAGAATGAACTACACATTTTCAAAGGAGACTCTAAACTGGCATGCAAAAGGGTAAAGCTAGAAGATTAAATAAGGAATATGTAAATGCAATGGCTAACTGTGTGAAGGTTGATAAATAAAACAATACAATTATTGTTGCTGCTTTGTTAATTCATTTCAAATCTGCAACAAATGTTTAACGCTTTTCAAACTAAAGTATTTCCTTTTTAATCTCTTACATGTTAAATGTAAAATATATATGTTTTAATCAAACTCATGAATAGCCTGTACAGTTAAAACATGTAGGCTACATTCATTTTGTTCATTTTTCCGAAACAATGTTACAGGCGTTTAGCTTTTGGGAGACATGCACATTAACAAAATATAAGGCAGTCTATGGGGAGATTTCATTTAAATTAATTACATATCTCATAACTATTGAGCCCTAACAGATCCTACATCATAAAACAAACTTTGTAAATAATTGCATCAACAATAACCTTGAATATTCAACTACGTTTTTCTTTTAAAATAGAAGATTGACTTCATATTTTTATGTTTCAATATAAAATAGCAGAATATTTATAGAAATATTCATATATAAAAGAGCATTGTGGGACCCCTGTTTTGTCAAGTTGATGGTATGTTTTTCTATGATTATTAAAACTGAAAAACACTTAAAATGTTATTGTTATGCTGGTTAGAAATTCCAAAAACAAAAATGGTGTCCTACTGTTCGAGTGTAGAAACAGGTCTTCTTGGCTGCATTGATTTGAGAGGAACATTGTTAGCAAGGTGGAAGAATTGCTCAGATCTTATACTTGGGTAAAAGAAGAAGTACCAGAGTGTAGCAATACACTTGATATCTGGTAATAAACTAAAGCCTTTTTAAGTGTTGATTATATTGCACATCAAACAAAATCTGAAATGTAACTACTCGAGTATGTACTTAAGTACCGTGCTTGTGTTACTCTACTCAACTAATTGTTAATCAAAACGGTTTAAAAAAAAAAAAGTTTTTGTAATCATGCATTATAACTAAAACATATAACTATATTGTCATTATTGTTCAAATCTAACTAAAAACCTTACATTCAATTGTTATGTTTGGAAAGCCCTACTAACAATCTCGTGTCAGTTAACGGAATGAAGTTTGTACGATGTCAGCCTCCGTACAGCAGTGTTTGAACTCGTGATTTGTTTACAGTTGAAACTCCGAGTGATCCGGGCCGACTACATTCAGTTTACACTTCCTCCTGCTGCCAAAATGTTTTACTTTCTTATGTTTTTATCGTCGATATACCTGGTCTGCAGAGCTACCGTGTGTCCATGTGAGAGACCGGAGCTCTGTCAACAGATCCGCGAGGAGAGAGACTTTGAGGTAGTTCACGTCTGTGAGATAGCTGGTGTTCAACATCCACCTGCAGCACATTCCTGATAATTTAGCTTTTACATATACTGTTTATCACTTTAGAGCGGCTGCAAACCAATGAATATTACTTTATTAAAGCGATAATCAGAGAACACGCAAATCTGGCCAAACAAGAGCATAGCATAGGTGCTTATCGAGAACTGAAAATTAGGTCTATTTAATTTAGGGAAGTTGGTTCTAGGTTGGGTATTCGACAGGCACTCTACGTGTCTTTAAAAAAACCCTACATTTTCTCTATATTATATTACATAGATATCGCAATAAAATCCATGAAAAAGAGACGTGTCACACCAGTCTAGTGTAGTGATACATTTCTGCATTGATTTGAAGAGTCACACATGACATGGAAGCCATTGAAATACTTAGATTAAGATTATTTAATAAAAACAGCACTATTTTCATAAGAGTTTTCATATGAAATATAAGAAGCACTGTCAACCCTTTTAAAAAAGGTATAGTATTAATATCTGGTATGGATGTTGAGTCACTGGGTCTCAGACATGGAAGCTTAATAAAGGAAATCTATTAAAATGTTCATGTAAAATCAATTCAAGACTCCATTGACCACATAGCATTTTAAAATAATGTCCACCATACATTTGTTTTGCTTTGGATAGTGAGTATTAAACTGGCATATTCAATTATGAATTTATCACAACTTAAAATAAATAAAAATAAAATAAAAAATGGGAACTCTTGGTTTTGCTTTAGGGACTGAAAAAATATGTTTAATACCCATTTCATGATATGTTGCTTTAAAACTTACACGAAAAAGAGACAGCAGTGAACTTGTCTACTGTGTTTTCTATTGTAAGTTTCAAATTGGGCTTGCTGTTCCTGTTTATCTATCCAGCCTGTCTGTGTTTGTTTTATTGTTGCGTGATATTTGATAAAGTGTGGCCTCTGGAACTTCTGTGAGGTGACTCATGCTTAGAAACTCACATGTCAAAGTGTACATTTAAAGACTCCTTTTGTAAATGTAGAAAACTCAAAGTTAAATATTTTATGTTGTAAAAGACCTTTCTCACAGAAGAACATTATACTTGACCGATACAGGGTTAATTTATAACATCAGTAACAACTGCATTCCAGTTTTTTGCCCTGATAGTGCCACTCACTGGTATGACTCTATGAATTATTGTAATGAAGACATTTTTAATAAAATTAAATAAAGGCATTCTATTTTTGCATGAATACTATATTCTGCCTTTTGTTTTTGAAGAAAGCTTGGGTTGCTGACGTGGGAGGTTCGGGTAGAAGAGATATGATTATATACATTTAAAAGCAGTCTATTAGTAAGTGACCAGAAGAATAATCAAAGCCATTTTCAATAACCAGCTAGTGTTGTTTTGCCCCCTGTCAAGTACCAAACGTTGCCTGAATTTCACTTCTTACACAATCCAGACCTTGTCTTGTCAGCTTGGGCTTTGGTAACTTAGTCGGACTTAATGAGTCATTTTTAATCATCAATCCATCAATCCATGGTAACAAAAGGTTGCAGGTTTCATATTCAGGAGAGCCTGTTTCTTATAGTTTGAGAACATTTACTCTGTTAGGATAAAGAGAAGTAAGAGACTGGAGTGTCAAACATGTTTCCTTTTGTGAAGATTTATGAATAAACAAACAACAAAATGCTGTAAAAGTGAGACATTAATGGTATATGAAAAGCAGCAGTTAATCTTCCACTCGTGTGTCTGTGTGGTCTGTGTGTTTTCAGGTGTATGTGTTTGACGTTGGTGGAAAGACATGGAAGTCCTACAACTGGAGTATGGTGACAACAGTGGCAGCATTTGGGAAATATGATGCTGAACTCATGTGTTATGCTCACTCCAAAGGAGCACGGGTTGTACTTAAAGGTAGAATAATTTATTTACTATAGCGTATAATAATTTGCAGAGACTGTACAAAATATACAAAATATATTTTTGGGGGCTTTTTGCCTTTATTATAGAGATAGGACAGACAGACTGGAAAGGGGGAGAGCACCAGACACTTTCTACGCTGCTATGGACAGTCTTTTGCACTAATGTACATTTTTGACTGTAATATATTTACTATTGACTGACATCTATATCTATCATTATTACATTATTTTCATTGAGATTTTTATATTTAAATGATCCAGTCAGTGTTATAAGCAACTTCAAACTTAATTTTTGATCCAGTTCCTGATACAGTATTTGGTCATTTTTTATGCTACTGAAGTTCCTGGCCATTTTGTCCTCATAATTATGTCCATCTTTATCTTTCCCTGTTTTTTTGAAAAGGTGACGTTCACCTAGCCTACATCGTGGACCAATACAACAGGACGGCATGGATAACAGAGAAAGTGAACTTAGCTAAGAGTCAATTCATGGATGGGATTAACATCGACATCGAGCAGGCAGTGGACGACGGCTCGTCAGAGTACCATGCTTTGACAAACCTTGTGAAAGAGACCACTGAGGCCTTTCACAGGGAGATCCCAGGCTCCCAGGTGAACACAGTGTTTTCTACAGGTGCTACCATAAAACCATATAGTTTGGTTTAGCTTTATACCTTATTATTTTTACCTAATGGCTTCTTTATATGTATCTTATTTCTGATTATAAGGTCTCATTTGATGTTGCCTGGTCACCAAATTGTATCGACAAGCGCTGCTATGATTACGTTGCTATCGCTGAATCCTGCGACCTGCTGTTTGTGATGTCCTATGATGAACAGAGCCAGATCATGGGGGACTGTATTGCAATGGCAAATGCCCCGCTCTCTCAAACACTGAATGGTTTGTTATCCAGTTTTTAGATTAGGAATGAGAATAAATCAGCTTTTCAATGCAGTCAACTACTCATCACCACCTAATGCCTGTTATGTTTCTCTTAAGGTTATGACCAGTTTATGAGTCTGAAAATCGATCCAAAGAAGCTAGTAATGGGAGTGCCATGGTACGGCTATGACTACCCATGCCTAAACTTTTCCCAGGTAAGATACAGTATGTTCATTTAAAAGATAAACGTTAAAAACGTGGGATATGTTATGGTGTATTTAGCTATGGTAATATATATTTTAAATCATGTTTAATGATTTGATCATTCTGCCATGATCCATGCCATGAGGATCTTTTTGATTTCAGTAAAATGTTCATACAAAATGTGGATTGGTTGCCATGAAATATGACACAGATATCCATGGTACCCAGTGGATGAATCCTAATCATTTTGTTGATAATCTTACTTTTTCACTAGAGCCATCTTGAGAACAGAATAGTTGGTTTTAAGTGAAATGTGAAAGACTTTTATGTTCAACTATGGTGATCCTTTAACTTTTTATCTAGCACCATCTTCTGGTCAGAAAAATCCAATTATTGAATAGAATTATGGCACTGAAGCTAAAAGATTTACAACTGCGGACCGAGCAGCAGCAAAATGTATTTTAGCCATACTAAAAATCCATACCAGTTTATGTGTACGCTATAATGGGAATATGCTGTTAGACAGTCCTTTCTGATGGGAAACTGAAGACGTTTTCGAGGCTCATTTTTTAAAACCCCCTTGGCACCATCCTTTTGTTTGTTTGTGTTATTCTGTGACTTTCACCAAACAACCACATGTAATATCACTTCAAAATTACATTTGTCTAATAAGTGTGGTGGCTTTAAAAAAAAGAGCCTAGTTGAATGTACTGTAATAGCTTCAGTTTCCTGTCAAAATGGGCTGTCTCATGTCATTATCAGTATGAGGAACACTTAAACTAATGTTGTTTTTTAAGTATGGTACTTCAATCTTTTATTTACTCTTATTTAATAGTTTCAGTTCATAGGAGTTGTTCTTTCTTAGATGTAAAAACAGATTCATCTTAATGTCTTCTCTTTACCCATACCAGGAGGGAGTGTGTTCATTAATGAAAGTGCCTTTCCGTGGAGCCCCCTGCAGTGATGCAGCAGGAACACAAAAAGCATACAAGTGGATCATGACGCAGGTCAACAGCTCTTTTTCCGGCAGGCTCTGGGACGACAAGCAGGAAGCTCCTTACTTCAATTACAAAGTAAGTTCTGTTTTTTACACATTTTAAGTTTTAACTCTTGATTTATTTTCTCAAAGATATACAGCTATGTTTGTGTGAGATGTTTTATTAGTGGCGCCAATTTCATGGTTTGCCTCTCTGTGTGGTCCCGGCTTGACTGACTGCTCCTCCTTTATTCCTGAAAAGTTATGACTTTACAAGTCAGGCAGGGATATCAGTCAAGGTTTGTCCAGTCTGTTTATCCAGAGGGCCGGCATCCGACTGTGCTCCCACAGTGTCACTTCCCAAACAAAACAAATCACCCCTTTCAAACAGCCATAAAACATTTCTGACTACTTGACGATGGTGCGTCTTATTTTATTGTCTATCATCTGTACTTTTAGCTGTGTTTCTGCAGGACCTTAAAGAGTATTTAAAGTTAATAATAGAGTATACAACATATGAAAAATAAAGGCCCTTGTGTGACATAAAATTAACCTACATTTGATCAGGTATTATATATTACATAACACGAAAGGTAACAATTCTGATAATTATAAAAGACATAAACAAAAGGAATCAATATATAGTATCATATTATATTATATCATCAATTATTTAAAAAAGGTAACAGGCCTTTGTTTCTATCCCTCTTTTATTAAAAAATATGACTTTGACCTAATATTTCTAGTGCTTTGTTACCACTTCATCTGTCTGTTTTATATTTCATTGACACAAGGAGTTATCATAAACTGAGACTTTTCAGTTATGCTATCTTAAAGTGAATTTATGGTTAATGTAAGTGGAGGCACTGATGTAACGGGTTATAACTCAACAGCAATGCGGGGCTAAAATATATGGAATCGTTCTTAAAATGTATTAAATTAACTTCAGGATTCTTGTTTTCCCTTAGGACAAGAAAGGACAGATCCATCAGGTTTGGTATGACGACCCACAGAGTATTTGTCCAAAGGCGGAGGCGGTGAAATCCAAAGGTTTGAGGGGCATTGGCATGTGGAATGGAAACATCTTGGACTACAGCGATGATCCGGTCGCCAGGCAGCAGACCGCAGTGATGTGGAATGCTCTCTTGGGATGCTAAAAAGCTAGGATACACTTCACATGGCTGCAGAAATTTACATCACCCCTCCCGTTTCTTGTTAAGTCAATATAACCCTTTATAGCAGTAATGGGGTGGGGCTTCCCTCTATTCAGGGATGCATACTTGCACTTCAGATGTTATTGTGGCTTTTATTGCTGTTATCATTGAATGTAGTTACATCGCAGACATTCCTCTGTGCAAACTGAAATAACTGTTTCTTGGAAAAAAAGACAACCAATCTTTTCAATGTGACACAAACAGTATTTTTCCTTTCATGATATTAAGCTTAGTGAGATACCTGCACTTTTATGCTTTATGCTTATCATAAATAAAACATGTTCTGATACTTCTGTGAATTATTGAAGTTACACAACCAGCTAAAAACATGTTTTACAGCACCTGAGAAATTCCAAGTACCAACTTTGTGAAAAAACCTGATCACATCAAACAGGAAATTATAATACAATTAATAATAAAAAGCAGGAAAAGTAACAGCACAAAGCACAGGTAAAAATGAAAGGACATGTAGACAGCACAACAAAACTACTAATATATCAATTGTTCTGTACGAAAAAGGGTTTTAAGACACCTTTTTGTCTGTCATTGTAATATAAAATATAAAATAATTGCTAACCTCCATTTTTGTATATAAAAAACCCTGACCTGTGAATCTTTAGCAGGAAGACCTTGAATGATAGACTGACTTTAATCCAGCTTGCCTTGAACTGTAGGATCCCTGGTATGCACTGAATCAAATACAGGTTCTTTGAGCCTGCAGTGTGTCCCGTGTGGTATTTCCAAATCCCAGAGAGGACGTGGGACCGGGATGAGAGGACTGACTCTTCTTCTGGGCCAGCTCAGCCTTCAGGGCCCTCAGCTCTGTGGCAGCCTGTTTCCTCAACTATGCAGCCGTTCATGAAAAAATAACCTGGTTTGTTAATATAATTCAACAGATTACACAGCAGCTGTTAGGCACTGGTTGAATGTAATGAAGAAAGTACTATACTATACTATACACATATAGTAATCGACATTTCTGTGTGAACACCAACACTCAGTAAGCACAACTAGTTGTCTGAAGCTACAGATAGCACAACTAGTTGTCTGAAGCTACAGATAGCAGAAGTAAGTGATTGGCTTTAATTTAGCAAAAAAATTAAGGCTTTCAGTTTATCAGGAGACTTCGTAAATCATAGAGTTGAGGAATAATTGTTTCCCCACTGCTATTAGGCCACACTCCCTGAAAAAAGGAGCTAATTTAACCAAAAAATGTATATTTGTTTTAGTTTCAGATTGTATTAATTCAAATTATTATAATTACTGTTCTAATATGCTGATTTGCTTTGTAGTCCCAACAAGTAATAATTTGTATTGGGATAAATGAAATATGTAGAACATTTTATGGAATAATATCACTTCCAGTTCATGATAGAACACATAGTAGACAGAGTGTAGGAACATTTTTCTCAGACTAATATAAAATCAGTTACCTTTATCTCTGTTATGAGCTTCATCTTGGCATCCTCTACCTTCCTCTTTAGGTTGTCAATCTCGTGGCTCTCCGTCATGATCTGAATGATGAGCTCGTTCTGAAATGAATGATATTTAAATGCCTTTTTCAAGCTTCAAATTGTGTTTAAGAATAAAAGTCTGTTTTGATTCAACTTAAATACTTATACTTAAAAAGCACAGGTGTTCTATTAAAAATATTTGGTAATATACATATACAAACTTTTCTTTGCCGGCTAAAAGTATAATTATTTGCTATTAAAAGTGTATATTGGCAAATAACATTTGGAAACAATACATTATTTAGTCTTTACTAAATAATTTTATATCTGAAGAATAACTCTTCCGAATGCATTGCATACCTTTTAGGAATTAGTTCTAACAAACACTACAGTATTTAATTAAGATGTCTTCAATTTTACCTTTATGGAGGATCGGCCCTGTCGTCTCGGCTTCCTTCTGTTATCTCTGGCCTGGAGCTGGTGCAAGAGTTTGTTGTAAAATGTCTCCAATTCCTGTCTTAGGTTTCTCAGATTTTCCTCCAAAGGCGCTGTGGCCTTTTTAGTTTCAAAATATTTCTTCTTCCAACTGTCACGGGCTTTACGTTGAAGAAAAATTCCAGCAGAATTGAGTTACTTTTATAAAAGTTGGCCTTGGACTAACATTTGTACTTTTTCAAATGTCTTCCCCTATGTATCAAGGAAAGCTTTAAGAACATACTTAAATTGAAGTAAATGTTCACTTCAAAACAGTTATGTTACACGAGGATCATGTATCTTTATTCTTGCCAACTTAAAAACGTGATGAATGATTTCTTGTAAGACGTTATTTCTTTCTTGTACAGTTTTTGTATTGCTCACCTTTGTTCCTGCGATGTCTGTTTTGAGCCAATAAATCCTTCCCCTTTCTTAGCAACTCCTGCCTTGTCCACTCCAGCTGCTTTCTCTCCTCCTTCACCATCTTTATTTCCTCAATCATTTCCTCTCCTAACACACAAACATGTCAGTTTGGATCAATAAAATGAAAATGCATTATTCCCTGGTATGAGACCGAAGTGACAGCTTACTGTTTGTGTGAAAGACACGATGGACGGGTTTTTTTGGAATGACTATGGCAAATTCTGGTCCCTGAGGAGGAGAAGAGTACCCAGGCCGAGACAACAAAGCTGCACTTTCTTCCACCTTAAAACAAGCCACAAACACAACAACATGAGTCTATATCTCAAAGGATTTGAATGGACTAGTCTTTATTCCTGTTCTTTGTTCACTTTAAAGACCTCCCACACTTCACTAGACCCACCTGCTGGTTGAGGAAGTTGGAATTATTACTACACCAAAACAACTTTCAACAAACTGGACATTTCCTACTTGTTTTAAAATCACTGCAAAATCAATCAAGAGCAACCTTTCTCAAAGTTTAATACTGAAGAGTACAGAATGAATAAGTCACGCTGCGACTTAGGCTGGGAAAAAGCTGGGTAATATGTAATGCAATACTTTACATGACTGCTTTGTTTATTCCTGATGGACCTCGGTGCATGTGCGTCTTTCAATTTCCCGATCCTGCAAACAGACACACTGTTAGAACAAGCAGCAGCCGGACAAACAAGTATTCACTGCACAGTACAAGAAGTATGGCTATAAACAATGCCACGTAGTACCCATCTGTGAGAGAAAAGCCGGAATCTCTGTCCTCCAGCGGCTGGGCGACTCCTGAGTCTCTGGCTGCTCTGTTCTCTCTCTGGTGCTGTTTCTTCTTTGTGCAGATTTCTTCAATTTGCTTGACCTCAACTGAATCTGCCTCACACCGCTGTAAAGCTGTAGATACAGTATATAGAGACTGAAGAGCTGAGTATAGTAATGTGAGATCAATAGGATCAGTTTCAAAAAGGGCTAAAGAATTTCAATGTCAATGCCGGGTGGCAGATGCACAGCTGGTTTCCACTGATGCTAAAAGTGCTGGTTATTATAAAAAGCCAATGTGATGTTCACATTTAATCAAAAAATAATGTTGTAATGTATAATTCTGTGTCTGCGTTCTTGTGTTTGTTGAAATGTGCTTTTTTTAAAACATGGGGATGTGTTATAGCATGATATACAAGACTCAAAAGCCAATTTCTTTTGACATACACCACGAATATGAGTCACAATATCTGTCCTAAAACATACTGAATTCAAGCAATTACAAGTAACAGAAACATGCACTTTTTTCACATAAAATAACTGAATAACAAAAAGGGTTTGACTGATTTTAAGAGAGATAACCTATCAAGATGAATGTAATGTGGTGTCAGTCACCACATTTGGAAAGCTAGAGAGAAAAATGCTTTTTATGCGGCAGAGAAACCTATATATACCTATATTTTACCTTTATTTGGTGAAACAGGCTGTGGTGCCCTTTGATTGTGATGCTTCTGTGTGCAACAGTGCTGCTCTGCCCACTCTAAATTGGAAGATAGACCCTCCTCTTCATAGTTTCTTTCTGCCTCTGAAGAACTATAGCTTTGCTCTTCATCTGCCTCCTCCTCTTCCAGACTGGGAGTGGGAGGTGGCTGATGGGAACACTGGGGGATGAGGGGGAATTTAACAGGCTCCTTTGTTGCTGCTGGCTGGCTGCAGGTCTTTGGAGGCTGGTAATAGCTCTGATGGTCCGACGAGCTGCTGCTGGTGTCTGGGGTGAGAGACTGGGAGCAAACACTGCTGTCATTCTCCACAGTGGGTAGCAGGTAGAGCTCCGGCTGTGGAGCCTGCCGACAGGTGACAACAACACATTAGTGCAGCCAAACAGGTAGAGTTGGTATTATAGACATCTGTAGGTCACAAGATAATATGCAACTACATGGTTAACAAGCATATAAACTAAGGATAAAATGGTTTTGTAGATGCCATAAGAAACTAAATTTAAAGGTATATTTCAATAACAAAACTACCATTTAAATACCAAAAACTCACCCTGTGTTACTTGGAATTATTTTAAAGAACCTTTTTTTTACATTCAAATGAAGAATCAAAACACTGAGAAAGGTGTTGATGAATTTAAATAAATGGTGGCCATGTTTACTGTAACAACAGTTCAACTATATCAAAACCTCTCTTTTCAAGTGCACACAAAACTAGTGCAGTATAATTGCAGGGTCATTTATCCAGCTGTTTGCAAACTACTTCCCGAATACAAGCATCTTTGCTGACCTTACCATTTCAAGCATTTTCACAGGCTCATATGAGTTTGCATTAAGAGGATTATTTTAAAGGTTATACATAGCAACAACACACTGTGATAGGAAGCAGAAGAGAAGAGTTATTTTTTTTGAAAACTTAAAATACTATTTAGTGGATTCATTTAAATTATATTACACTGTGTTTTGTCAGTAAATTATGCATCAAACTTTTCCAAAGAAAAAAACTGTAAATGTAAATTTTGAAATGGATTGAAACATGGATTCTACATACATACGGTGGAGCGAATGTCTTCACTTTAAGATCCCTCTCCTGTTTGCTCTTGACCTGCAGTATTAACACATTTTGTTAGAAAATGCCTGGTAGTTAAAACAGTTTACACACACACACACACACACACACACACACACACACACACACACACACACACACACACACACACACACACACACACACACACACACACACACACACACACACACACACACACACACACACACACACACACACACACACACACACACTTTAGTGTCAGCAGCTTGAATAGTAAACTTGTCAATCCAACTGTCTGCATTGTTTCTCTCTACTGTCTGCCCGGTGAAACACAACCAGCTTTATACAACGACAGTAAAACGCGCCAGCTGCACTCACCAGAGCCAAGCTGCGCCCCACACATTTCAGAAAAGAGAATTTGTCGATGCTCCTCTCAGCGCCAAGAAAAGCTCCCAGCTCTTTCCTCAGAGTTTTCAGGGTGATATCAGGATAAACCCTGACATCACAGTGATGAAAAGGAGATTTTAGATAACTGTTATTAAACATATAATCATAAGAGCACATCACATTTGTTTTCACACATGTGAGAAACACAGTCAGTTATCGTCAGTGTGTTCAGTGGATTCAAGTTTCACAGAATAAAACGCTGGGAGGGAATGTTTAATATTTTCTGGAATAATAATATCTGCTATGAAGAGTTTCAGTTTAAATTTCAAATCATATCAGTCTTTAGAAGAAAATTGGACACAGCTGGAAGGTTCATTTAAAACTTTAAGATACTGAGACGCGAAGTGGATATTATTTATACTACTTGGTTTTACCCCAACACATTTCAGAGAAAAACATTGCAGTTTTTGCTTAACTGAGTTTGACTGACAGTTGCGGTTACTTTGCAGAATAAGACTGTTAATGCTCAACATACAGTTTACATCAGCATCTCTATAGCTGTAACAACCCAACAGTACACCACCTTGACCAGCTGCAACAGACTGTCAACAATACATTAACATTTACACAAAAAATGGTATGTTATTACTCCTTTGCCTAATGCTTAGTTTTATATATATATTGTAATGCTGTATTAAAGAGGAATTTGAATACATTAAGTTTATACCACTGAGAAATAAACATAGTCAGTTAACAATTTAATAGTAATATCTTCTGAGTTTGTTTTCTTGCATCAAATGAATCATGTATGTTTCACCTGATGAAGCCGGCAGATATGAAGCTCTCTATGGCTTCAGCAGGGATTTTATTGAGCTTCACATTCCACTGGTCACCTGGCACATAGAGCACATGGAGCTCTACGAACTTAACACATAAACACACACGCAACACAACAGTATAATTGTAATGAGAAAGTTATAGTAAAGTGCTATGTTTGCTTTTAAAATTAACTTTTGTTCACTCTAAAACATTCACATTCCTGCATTCTACTACTTTTTGCAATAATGCATGGATTCCCTCACCGTACCTTGCAGCTGGCCGGTCTTCTGTCCTCAGGAAATCTCACTGACTCACAGGACAGCTGCATTATCAGTCCAGCATAGCATAAAGCGAAATTTACTCACGGAGAGCTGCGTTAGGTTTATCCGCAGTAAGACTTGTTTTTGTTACATGTGAAGGCGTGGACTGCTCTGTAACTCTCTGGTGGCCCAAACACGGACAGTGGCCCGGTGGGGTTTCTTTTATGAGCGTGCCAGCGCTTGTTGCTCTGGAGCTGGTGAGACCGTTTGTTCAAGTTGCTTCGGTTGATCGGTTATGCAGATATTCAAATGTAATACTCACATTGTCAGCAATTCGAAGGGTGACTTAGTAGGGAGGATATAACATGTTACTTGACATCATTCTAGCTTTAATGAGTAATTTAATTCGAGGAAATGGTAGTAAGATTGGGCGATTGGGTTGTGGTTTAATGTTTTACACACACGCACGATGTTGTTATTATTTTGTTCTTTATCTTATTTCACCACTTGCGTAACTTGTGCATTTAAAGTCACAATGTATAAATAAATAGCGCACATAATAATTATAACGTTGAGGGTTGAAAGGGTATTCAACGTTTTAACAAGTTGGTGTCGGTCGGTGATAATGTGTCATCACCACTAGAGGTCGCAACTTACTTTCATTTTATGCAGCGTTCATGGACACTGGCAGTCGTCAAAAAAATAACGTTTAACGATAAACAATAAAAGTCACCCCCGCTCTCAACTCCGTATCTCATATTGATATCAGCTTTGAAGCAACCAGAGAGCTTACATTGGTCAACAATCGATAATAAAGATAAGGTGTAAGAAGACTTTTGGGTGATAAATTAACCAAGTTTAAGTAATGTAAAAACTGCGCTTATTTCTTCCATGCTCTGCTTTTCGAGCGTAAATAGTTCGGTTGATTTCCAACAAAAACTTACATTAAATAAGTCACTCTCATTTACATCGTCTTAATGGCATTTGGTGTAAATTCCATGTAATAACTGTGAGGGAAAGAAGGTGGAAT
The DNA here is from genome assembly GCF_036324505.1 of Eleginops maclovinus. Taxonomy (NCBI): domain Eukaryota; kingdom Metazoa; phylum Chordata; class Actinopteri; order Perciformes; family Eleginopidae; genus Eleginops; species Eleginops maclovinus. The sequence goes on along the minus strand of NC_086357.1, from coordinate 18,742,996 downwards.
ATTATTTCCATTTTAACAACATTCCCTGAAGGCATCATCGATTGACACTCCTTTAAAGAAAACCGAAAACCGGAAACAGCATCGAGAAAGGAGTGGTCAGCAGGCTAGCTTCCAACATCGATTAGTTTGGAAAAGTTTCTTACTCTTCGTTATTTAGACTACAAACCTCTCATAATATTAATCATGTCGGGCTCCTCCAGCATTGTATCGATGAAGAAAATCGTCCAGCAGTTACGTTTTGAAGCAGGCATCAACAGAGTAAAGGTGAGATTACGTTACTCTTTAGTGTTGTTATTTGTTGCTGGTTTCTCTTTCTAACACTGATAAGAGTCATTTACATTTTTAGGTTTGTTGGTTTTCTCAACAGCAGTTAACTTTCCAGACTTGTTTCCTACAGGTGTCCCAGGCCGCAGCGGACCTGCAGCAGTTTTGCCTGCAGCACGCCCAGCAGGACCCTCTGCTCTGCGGCATGTCCACCAGCAACAACCCGTTCAGACCGCAGAAAGTCTGCTCCTTCCTATAGCACCTACACTCCTGCAAACCCTCTGCCTCTGTGAGTACAGCTGCACTCATTCTGCTTTAATCTTGATGATGCATTTATTGTTATTAAGTCGCTTAGGACAAAAGTAAACATCTTAAAGACTGCACTTGTAATGTAAAAAAGCACATTCAATGTGTTCTTACACTCCATACATTTGGTCTTACCAAGGACACAAAGAGAAGTTGTAATTCTGTCAGTTTTACTAATAGTTGTGACATGGATTTAATAATATTTAGTCCTCAAAAACATAATTTTAAAAATAAGGCGGTTATCTGTAACTGAGATAGGATACCAACATGTTGCATGTTTATCAATGTAATACACTTTTAATTTAAGTAAAACCCTGCACCATTCGTATTCAGTTTACATAAGATTGTAATTTAGAGCCACTTCTTAGTACAAGACCTATTTTAGTGTCACAGCTTGTTTTAATGCTCCACTCTCCATCATGTCAGAGACCATAACCTGTGAAGATACTTGTTGTATCTTGATTTTTATGTGTACAGTACTGCAGTAACTTCAATTAAAATTCTTCTTAGGTCTAACTAATGCATGGGACGTTTTGCAGGTTTTTGGACATTGTGAAGCGTTGTTGGACCTGCGCTGTGGACTCATTCGTCTCAGGAACATATGGGAATTTGGGAACAAGAAACTAAAACTTAAGTTGTTTAATGGTTGCCTTTGTAAAATGTAATAGAACCATTTCCAGGTGCTTATGTGGCACAATACAAGTCTTAACCTTCTTGCTTGGAAAAAACTAATCCATATTGTGCCTTTTTTTAATTGTACATTTTTCATGCCTGATTTTTAAAAATAATTAATTTTCTTTCCCAAATGTTTAAGTTGCAGCAACATGTTTTATTAAAATGAGTATTTACATTTAGAAACCTGTGAAATGTGTTCCATGTATCCATGATTATTTCAAAGCTCTATCAAAAAAAAACCCAGCTGTACTGTGGACACAATTTGAACCATTTACCAATTTCCAGACACTGTTACACTGAATGTACTGCTCATTGTGTCATTTACACAGACCAGGGTGTTACAGTATGTCTGCATGCACTACAGGTTGTGACAAGGAAAAACCAACAACGGCTTTCTGAATTTAAATGGGGTCATACAGTTTGTGGAGATACATTTAAAAGGTACTGCACATCCATTAATATAATTTTCTCACAGAGGTCAAATGTTTCAGGTTATTGGGATCCATGAGGGCTGCATGTATCCTCTGGTTATCTCCCAGAATGTGAAAGTCTTAACAACAAGCGGCTGTCCCACACTTGGTCTGCAGATACAGCTTTATACAGAATAAATCCCTTTCAGGACACGTGTGAATCTGGCGATGTGATCTCATTAAATCCAGTGATCGGCGCTGCTCATCAAAGTGAATGTTAAATGGTAGTCCACAGATCTGGTTATCCACTTTGAAGTCCATTTTCCACAAAAGGCAGTCATTTCTTGAATAATATACACAGCCGCTCTTGCCTGCCTACAAGAGCTGGAGGTTATGTTGCATTTAAAGCTGGAACTTCCTTCTGCAGGCATCCATCTCATGGCGCTGGAAACAAAAAAGTGTATTTTTAGCTTAACAAAGTGACTGGGACATGACATTTATTTTACCTCATTTACAAGTAATTGAAGTGCTTTGCAAGTTCCACTGCTACAGCTATTTTCAAATAAAAGTAAGCACTGAGACTCACCTTAAGGACCCACTCATACTCCCCAAACTTTGAGTCAAAGGTGCCTTTCTGGAGAGAGCGGAGTTTGAGGGTGAAGCGAGGTCCGAGCTCTTGAATACCAACTCTCTTCTCGTTCTTGAAGATGTACCTTCAGAGATGTAAAAAAGTTATTTATGCGAGACTCTGCGTTTGAGAAGCACACACAATCAGAATGGCTTTAAATGACTCACCTGTGGAACCTGAAGAAGATGAAATCTCTCTGGTTGTGGAAGGTGGCGACCTGCCGACCCACAAACTGGGGGTCCTGTGGGAAGAGAGCAGCGAACAGCCGGCCGATGCTGTGGCCCAGCCGTGTGGTGAAGTTGTTGAGGATCACCTCCGGGGAGTGTTCAGTTGGTTCTTTGCCTCGTCTCTGCCGAAGGGAAACATGAGTGATGATGAGCAACAGTTGCTTCATATATAAAACTATAGCCTCGCCATTTCCTATCGAAAAAACATATCACCTCATTTTATGCTATAAGACATTTTGTGCAATCATCATCGAGTTCAAGCAATTCCCAAACTGTGTAACTGAGATTGCATCTTCACAAGAAATGGGAACGACGCCAATGCAGTATAATATATTGAACACCATTACCCATCTTCTCCTACAGTCAGTTTTAAAGAGATGCTTTATATTATACATTAAATATGCCATTTAATCAAAACAGAAACGGGAAAAATAAAATGATCTACGTGCCTTCATCTCCTTGCGTAGTCGAACACTGCTGATCTTGAAGTGTGCAGTTGGCCCCTCAGGAAGATGACAAAGAACCAAACCATCTTAAAGTCACGGTTATGGATGGTAACATTAAAAAGGCTTGAAAGTGAGCTAGAACTTTGAATAGCTTGCCTAGGCATAATGCCAGTGTCGAGCTATTTAACTTATTTACATACTTATTGAATCTTTTATATTCGTCACCCAGCCTTCACCTTATATAGTAGTCGCTGTAGTTGTTGAGATTTAAAGCTCAATACAATTGCATGGATTTAATTAATAACTCATTAATAATCTAAATAACAGCAATGAAATAAATACTGGATTCCAGGGATTTGCAACATCACGCATCACTGTCCCATCCCCTGACACAGGTGCTTTTTAGGATACTGGGCATTTTGCGATCCTCATTGATGACCATTAGGTAGGTGAAGTTCCTGGCAACGCACTGAGGAATGATCCTCTTCAGGGCCAAACCTCTTCTGTAGTACACATGGGCGTTCGGGACTACTGTGGCCAGCTGCTCACAAAATCTCACAGTCCTCTACAAGAAAAAAAATTAGATATATCAAAGTGTTAAACAAACATTGTTTGAAAATGATGTGTAAGAATAAGCCTAAGCAGACTCCAATTTGCCATCTCAGGACATTTCACACAACACCTGTAAAATGTCACACAATGGATGTTAAACAACCTCAATATTGTATTATCTGCTGCGTTATGCAAACCCTGTTTTTGTAAACAGAGCAGACAAAGCTTATCTTTATTTAGTAACTAAGACAGGATGAAGCTCTTACACCAAAACTGCTAATAAAGTGGGGCTGAATTAAAGGACACAGTCCAGTAGTATTAATGTTATGCATCAACACAAAAGAGAGACATGTACAAAAGTGTTTACAAATCTACCAGTAAAACATCATACAAATCAACTTCATATAGTAATAAGTAACTAGTAATATTCCTTGTAAAACCATTTAAGAAGTTTTGTCATTGTCAAAAAAAGGAAGAGGAGGAGGAGCTCCAGCCCTAATTTCCTTCAAGGGTATGTTATTTGCTATTTGATATTGTAAAGGGGGACAGGTTCTAGAAACTGAAATGAGTAAAAAGTAATATAAATGTATATTGTGGCAGGCAGCAGCGACTCACCCCTCTTGGTCGGTCTGATGTTGTGATGAGCACTTTTGGGTTTGTCAACCCATTGAAATAGGCAGAAAATTCATCAGTTCCCTCGTCAAATGCAATCTGTGCATGGCAGGAAAAAAACAAGTGAATGCACATTTAATAACAATTTAACCTGAGATAGTTTGAATCACCTCAGCAGAACGCACTCCTCACCTCTTCATCTTCTGGGTCGACTGTTGTCTCGTCGTACACCCTCTGGTTTTCTATCGTCTTTGGGACTTCTTTGGGCGGTGCCTTCATGAGGGACAGAATAAAAGATAAACTTAGTGCTATTAATGCTCGCACCTTGCTAAATGGCATGACTTAGAGGTCGCATGATAGACGTTTGTAGCTCAGTGAGAAATTAAACAAAAAGAGAGGGTAAAAAACTCACCTTGTCACCCAAAGCTTCCCTTTCTTTTTTCTTCTTTTTCTTCACTTGCAACTTTTGCTGAAATATGAAGATCAGAAAAACTATTAACACAGAGATTCCAGCTGGAGTATGCTTGTACATTAGATTTCATCAAACAAGCGGACTGAAAAGAGCATTTTCTACCATTTTTGCATTGCATTTGTTGACAATAAATTATTTTTCTGTCGATAGACTAATACAATCAAACCAAAACTGTTAAACGTGTACAGTGCAAGTAGCTACAGTGTAAATACAACTGAGACACTTTGAAACCTGAATGAGGGGAGTCATAAGATTTAAAATACTGAACAATACCTCTCGAAAAGAGTTTTAACCAGACCTGAACCTTCATTAATGTAGTACTAATAACAGGACGCTGTATCAGACTGCATTAGTTTAAACTTGGTGTACCTAATAAAATGGCAGCTAAATGTAATTTACTTACTCAATGACAATTTAACTGTGTCTTTACCTTTCTTTTCTCCTGCTTGAACTTCATGAACATGAGGTGTCTTCGCTGTTTATTCTTGATTTCGGACACACTGAAGGTGGGGGGGAAGGCAGCCTCGCTGTTCTCCATCTTCTCCTCCTGCTTCGGCTCCACGGCATTTCGCTCCTTAGTCACTCTCTTGTTGTTTGGCTTCTTATTCTTATTTTTCTTACCTTTATTTTCATTACTCACAGGAACCTCTGTAATGTCCATCTTGTGTCAGATGTTATGGCTGAGTGTTTCACGTGTGTGGAGCTGGTTTCCGGTTCGTGGCTGGCGACTGGGGACCGGAAGTGACTTAGTTGTGGATACAAAAATTGTGAGGGCACCTACTGGTGAGGAGGCGTAAGAACAACTAAAAATAAAAAACTGATAGAAGAGGTGCGGTGGTGTAAAGTAGCTAAGTACATTTACTCTACTTTACTTTACTTATTTAAGTGCTTTGCTTTGCTTTGTTGGTACTTTGTACTTCTACTCAACTCAGAAATAAATAGTGTACTTAGCTCCACTACGTTTATTTAATATCTGTAGTTACGTTGCAGATGTTAGTCAATCATGTGAGATATACTTAAATAAGACTTTAGTTACACCTAACATTCACAAATTACCCTGCAGTATACAAAGTGATTAAAACTAGCTGCACCTTTACCAGCTTTGATGAACACATCATTCATCAAATAAAAATATATATATTATTCTGAAAAGGACCAATTTTCAGAATGAGTTCTTTTACTTTTTGTATTTTAAGTGTATTTTGATGCTAATACTTTTGTACTTTTGTAGTATTCCTACACTCTGTTGCTTCTACTTTTGCTTAAGTACAAGACATTCATCTGCCGAAGGGATGATTTATCTATGCTAACTTTAGATGATTAATCCTTTACTTTTTCTCTTCCTGCCCTGGTACCTACACATTTAAATGTATATATATTTAACCTTGTTCACATATCTGTATAAATTATTCACCTGATCAGAGTTTAACTCATGTTAATGTTGTTATTGCTACTCATACTGTTAATACATGTTTATTCTTATTTTATTTTGTTCTTTTTATCCCTGTGTGTATTCTCATGTGCACTATCTGTGTTTCTCTCTTATTCGGTTGCTGCTACCTGACTTTCCCTACAGGGATCAATAAAGGTCCATCTTATCTTACCTTGGATACATGCATTCATGAATCTTCTATCTAAGTTCAATGAAAACAACTGCAGCAACATGTTCTGTAGAGTTTGATATTTAATAGTGATTTATTCATTCATTTCTTCAAGAGTAATTGTATCGTATTTGCATCGAAATGAGTTCTTAAGATATGATTTTGAAAAGGTAAAATCATTGTAGTTTTTCATTAATTCAAATACAAAAGAAAAAAGAAAAAAGAAACAAATAGTCATTCATCAAAACGTGGCTGTGTAAAACTTCTAAAATGTAAAACTTGCAGTGCTATAAGTGATAACCAGTGGTGGATAGTAATACATTTACTCAAGTAATGCACTTAAGTACACATTTGAGGTTCTTGTACCTTACCTAAGTCTTTTAATGTTATTGCTACTGAATACTTTTACTTTACTACATTTTTGTAGCCAATATTGTACTTTATACTCTAACCCCTTTAGTGAGTTACTTTATAGATTCAGAATATTAGCTAAAACAAAAATATAAATCAACTATAAATTAAAAATTAACATTATTTAATGTTAGGTTGAGGTATCCAGTAGCAGTACACACAGTGATTCAAATTAGCTCCACATGTACCAATCGTGATGAACATTAATCAATAATCCCAATCCAGTCATGTAACATATTTTATTCTGAAAGACGCCATATCGACTACTATTTACTTCTGTTATTGAAAAGTATATTTTAATGGCAAATATATCTCTACTTTACTTAAGTAACATTTCAAATGCAATACCTTTATTTGTACCAGAGTAATTTACCAATTTAGTGTTGCTAATTACAAAAGAGTAGTACAAGTACAAATCTGAGTACTTCTTCCACCAATGTTGGTAACATTCTTGTTTCTAAGTTCTTGGTTTTGAAGATATATTTCCATAAAGGAGAGAGCATTTAAAGTTCTCTTTTAGCAGAAGGTGGACATGGTTCAGCCTTGTTAATTATAGTATTGAAAGCATTTGCAACTGCAGTGTTTCTAATGCATACTGCTCCTCCACCTCTGTTCTTCTGACTCTCATGCCTGTTCAAATCAGCAATGCAGGTCCATCCACTATTAGGAGCCACACACCACTTGGAGTGATCATTAGTATCATTCCAGATTCTTTTCAGGAGCTTAACTTGCTTTACATTGTACACATGATGCGGGGTGCCTGGGTTGCATTCAGACGGCAGCAGAGATGAGCGACCACTTTTTCCCCAGCTCCTAACATACAGACTCTCCGTCATATTCTCCACAATAAGGCCAGAATAAAGATCTACAAATGAATTGAAACACAACAAAAATGCCATTCTGTTATCAATACTTATTAAGAAGTTTCATAACTGTTGATACGGTATACATTTTTAAACAAAAGTGTGTGATTATTATTATTAATATTATTATCAATACTACTGACTCCTAATTCACTTCTTTTAAACCTTCACTTGCTTTCATAATGCTGCCACTTTTTTTTTGCCATAGATGTTTATTTTATCTGATAATATTAACAAGTGCTTCCTTATTTTTTTCTTATGTGCATCTACTTATGTTATCATCCCTTTTATATGCACAAAAAAGTATTCAGACATGCATAACAAAACTAAACTGCAAACAAAATTGAAAAGCGTTGACGCAGTTGATGACTTTAGCGATTGTAATGATCAACAGGACAAATAGTATCTCACTGTAAAAAGAGAAGCAAGAGTGTTCCTCTTTTTGCTCTGACAAAAAACAAACGTGTCAAGTTCATCATCAACCTAACAGGAAATGTTAACACTGGGATCCTGATTGAGTGCAAACTCTTACCATCATTAAAATGTGTGTATTTTGCAAAGCTGGAGAAAATATTTCCTCCAGTTGAGTTCAGATTTGTCTGACGAAACCAGGGACTTTTTCTTGGGAAACCAATCTGATAGGCAACATCTCGCAGCGCATCGGGAAAGAATTCCGAGATGGCATAGTCAAATGAATAGGGATGAATGTACTTGAGCTGCAATCCTACAAATTCAAATTAGTAAAATGTTTAGCACATATATTTCTTTAAATATGTTTTAAGTCAGAAATGTAACGGTATCCCACCTATTTCCTCAAATTGATCAGAGGAGTAAGTCACACACAAAAATGTCTGACCATTAGTCTTTCCATTGGCTGGCCAGAATTTTTTACTGCGATATTTTGGAAATTTTGGTGTAGAGTGTGAGAGCCAGACTCCTGTTTTATTGTCCAACATCACAACACCTTTAGGAAGTAAAACAGAAGAACGAAAACAGAGCTTTGTCACATTATAATAATTGTCTGTATCTTGGACACAATTAGGTGGAAGATTGTTGCACTCACCTTTACTGTGGCCATATGATGTTGAAGCATTTTCTCCCCTTGGAGGTTGATCATTATATAAAATGTATCCAAAACCTTCAGTCTAAAACAAAAATATATGAGCCTGCATCAGTTTGCAAACTAAACACCACTGTGCAAGAGAGACACAAGTCTGTATATAATTAACCTTTGTGTCATAGAAGTCAAAAAGAGGTTTCAGTGTGTTTGCCAGAGTGCCAGGTGATCCTCCAATGTTCGTTTTGCTCTTAATCCATCCATTGGTGCTATTATCCATGTACAGATATGACACACCGGCACCATACCCCAGGGGCAACTTGTACAAAATATACCTAATCATACAGAGAAAATATATTCTATTACATTTCAGCAGACACAGAGAATAGGTGGAATATGTAAATTGCCTCAAATCAAAATGTCCACAAACCAGTCCACCTCGTTTCCTTCTTCATTCTTGCATGTCACACTTGATTCTGACAGTTGAAAAACACTCCCAGCAGTCAAAAGCAATGCCATCATTGTTCTCTGAAACATTCCGACATATTTATGAGGCCCTCTTGTTTTCACAGTTTAATGTTCCAGATGATTACTAAATGCTGTCCCTTAAATGTATAACATTTGCTATTAATATGCAAGTAACAACTACAGCACCACCATTATGGGTTTCAAACTACAGTATTAGAAGTCATTTCAAGGTTCTTCCAACAATTTCAGCTGTTTCAATTTCTTGATGATCCTATATGGCTCATGAACCAATACATTTCTTACATTGTAACATAGTTGTAACATACATTTTTCTTATTCAGATTTTCTGATACTTCTGATACACTTTTATGTCAGAATGGGCATTTACTTAATAGTATCCTAGTTGTTATTATTATTATTGTTAAAATCATTGTTTAACAAACTAACATTTTACTTACATATCCAGCCATCGTCCTCTCTCTTCTGTCAACTGCACATCTGTTAATCAAAGCTCCGATCGTGAACACACACCCACATCTCTCATTCATCAGACATTTCCTTGTTCCGTATTCAGACACTTCATTTGAAAATATCCACTGATTGGGTGCCACAATATTTAAAAAATGGTATTTATCTGTTTTGATAGAAGTTCTTTAACCGCATGTAACTTTCTCATGTATGTAGTATGTTTAAAATTAAAGTGTCAATACGTTTTGAGGATTCAAGACACAGTTCTGGGTATTTCTATGAAAGAATAGTCATTACTTAAATAAGGTAACATGGATGTGAATGAATCTGGATTTATGAACTTGAAGCTGCACTCATTTGGCTTTTCAACAAAAAAGCCTACTTACTCTAAGCAATCACTAAAGACATTAATCAGAACAAAAATAAAAGAACCAAAGGTGTTTTTTCACTTTGCCTCTCCCTAATAAACTGGTTTTGTTCACAGTGGATTTAAGGATTGTATCCTAGAGGAGGAAAAACAGCAACATCATATTTGATTTTTGATATATTTGATGATAATACACATTCTTGTTTCTATGGTACTACCTTCCTTTTGCAACTGCATAAACCCTTTAAGGCACTTGGCTGATTTAATTTTTCATAAGAATGTGTGACTTTAAATCCTCCATTGATGTACATTTCCCCTCTTTGGGACAAATAAAGGTATTCTGATTCTCATCAGTCACACAAGACACATTACCTTCAAGTACTAGTGTTTTATGAGAATCATGAGAAGTGGGAAACTTTCTGAGACTGTGAAAGACAGCCAACCAGTACTGACACCGCACTGAACCATCCTTAATATGAACATATACTTGCTGTCTTTTAGAATAATCAGGGTCATCTGATACGTTGAAGATTAAATAAGATGTTCAGCTTAATGTTAGGAATAGGTTTAAACAAGTTATTCAAAGCAACTTCAATTGAAAGTGTTATTCATGTCAGCACTATTAACTGTACATGTGCCCGTACAGCACAGGAGGACTAAGGGTTGAGAAATTGAAACATCCGCAGAACCAAGCAGTAGATACACTATATCAAATTTGTGATTTCAAGTTGCTACCAGTGTAATATTTCCTATAAGTGATAAGAATGTGAAAGGTTCTCTGAAAATCCTGGAAATAAGTTGATCTGTAAAATAATTTTAAATCCAGCAACAAAATTCCTTTGTTTTAGGAAAATAAGAATTTAAGATGCAACAAAAGGCTCAATGTAAAGAAAAAGCATAGGTCATGCACGGACTATAAACTACACAGTAAGATTCTACCAGTCCACAAGGTGACACTGTTTACCAAAAACTATGGTTATTTGGAAGTTGTGTGCCTCTTCCTGACAGCGACCCACAGGGATGGCAAATTCTTGTTCTCCCTATGGGTACAATAAAAGTAAACATTAATTAGATGATGCTACTAAATATAATCATAGTTTGTATTCTTTTTTTTCTCCAAGAAGCTACCCACTTACTCTTTATTCTGATACACAAACAACTATAGTTTGATTTCCAGCTGACGACTGCGCAAGACCAAAGCAGAAGTTTGAGGGATGAGGCTATTACTTAAGAGAGAGCATGAGAACATAAGGGGATGCTCCTTCACTTTACGCACCGAGATTTGACCCATTTCCTGATTTTTGTGCCGGCACTGTCCCCTTACTTTAAAGTTTGAACTTTTTCAGAATCAGCAGTAATTAATTTACATTTGCTCTGTAAAGGAAAACACATCAAAAGCACTTTCTTTATGCATCTTTAGTCATTTAGTCACATGACAAGCCCTCATGGTCAGGAAATGATCTGAGACTTGATCTTTTGCTATCATTCTCAAAACCACATACACGGAAAGACTACTTCTCATTTGTACAAGAACACAGAAATACAAGTCAAATAAGTTATTGTGTATTGTTTATTCTGAAATTGATTACTACTTCACTTATTGGAATGCTAAATCCCAAACCCCAAAACCAAACCCAAAGTAAAATGCAATACTATCTGGCCTTAAAAAGACAGTACATCCAACCTGAGCACCGTGACTGATGATAAACACAGAAAAATGTTGACAACTCACAGCCTGGTCCTAGAAACTGGCAGGTATAACATAAAACATGGCTGCCAAAAGAGAAGCGATTATGCCACCAATGTGGAGGAACTGCTGTGGAGCAGCTTTTCCTCACATAAAAAATAATGTGATCCTGTACGGAAACAATTCTTCCCAAATTCAATAGTAAGCATCCTCAATTATAAAAACTCAAAATATTACTCTGGGAAAATAAAGAAAGTTGCCTTCTTACAGAACAGTTTGTCTCTGCCTGCCACAGCATGAGGGAATCAGATTGACCTGCTATGCCATAACTGCATTTTCTGTTACTTGCATGTTGGTCGCATTAACAGTAACAAGATTCAACCCATGCGGTGTCAAAATAATCTAGTCCTAATCATCCTATCTTTCTTTCTCATTCAACAGCCAAAGTACCAGTCCACCACCTGTCTGAAGGCCTTGAAAATGAGGGGGTTAAAGGTGCAGACCAGCCCCCCACCACGCCAAAGCTGTGCCTTCCCCCTGTTCAGATCCCCCAGGCAGGTCACCTGGTCCTCATAGGCCCTTGACACGCACCACTTTGAGTGGTCGTAGTGGGACTGGAACAGAACTGGCCCTGGAAGTCGAATCCTCTTGATGTTCATGACGTGTTTAGGCAGGGAGCAGTTAGAGGGCAGCTCGTGACCTTGTCTCTGCCATGACTCCACCAGCAAGTCGGCATCCAGAGCCTGAGCCACCCATCCTGTGTAGATGTCTGGAGGATTGCCAGTGAAAGGGTTAGTTCAGCTGCATTATGATGAAAAATGACAGACTACATAAATGTGAGATTGTGTATTATTATGCCCCAGAATAGGTTCAAAATGATGTATTTACTTTTGGATTAAAAATGGAAATATTAAGATAAGATGTGTGATCGTGCTGTGAGGGCAGGGATTTATATTTTAAATGAGCTCTGTGAAGTTTAACTGCACAAATATTACCCTTATGCCCGGGGAACATAATCTTGAAAAAAACAAGGGCTCTAAAAATCATCTGATAGGATAAGTGACTGCTCACAACTGTGCACACACTTTAAAATGTGAAGAGCGTCACATGCTGAAACATGGGTATGGTGAACTTATTTGCTTCATGGGTCTAAGATGATAGTGTGTCTGCAGCTGATAATGAGGGACTTTGGCAGACAAGCAAAATGTGCAACAAAACAGTAGCAGATAGAGGTTTTTGTAAATGAAAGTGGACTCTCAACTGGAGTTTCTCTCTCAGATGTTTTTTGTATAATAAATGTTCCAAAAGACCAAAAATGTCGCTTTAGTTAATCTAAATGAATGCATAGGTATTTGTTGTACAGCAGCAAGGGTGTAAATAAATATCCTGAAGAGTAAAATGTAAAAGAGCAGCAGCACAGGAGGAATATCTTACCATCAACAAAGTGTTCAGATTTGACAAAACTGACAAACGTTTCTCCTTTGATAGAGCTTAGCTGCTCCATGCTCTTATCTGAGGGTGGTCTGGGTTTGGATCCCTTGCATAACTGGGCCAACTGCGGCAGTTCGGCAATGAATGTAGCAGGTACAGAGCAGTTATAGAAACGTGGGTAAAGGTACACCATCTGCTTTGCTGAAGAGTAAGGATAGAGGATCACAGAAAGGAAACAAATAAGAGATGCTATGTGTTAGAAAACTAACGGGTGCACTGTTGGATGGTTCTGTATTATATGGACATTATTTCTTAAAAACAAAAGAAAAAAATCTGATTCATGTATGTTTTATCGGATGGGGCTCAAATAGTTTTGGGTGTCCTCAATCTCTGATAAATGGATGAATTTCAATGAAAACACAGGCACATTTGTTCTTTCATTCATTTGTTCTGTCATGTATTTCCCTTTTTTTTAAATGCATGTCCAGATTTTTCCTTACTTATATAAAGTTGTAGTCGGCAATCGTAAAATGAACCCTCAGGTTGAAAATTGAAGTGAGTCCCATCCATTGATAAAGTCAGTTTCATCAATGAGACTCATTTCACTTTCCTCTTCCTATTCTCTGTTTAATGGTAAGCAAAGCAGATTCCCCAAAATGTGGACTTTTTCCTATTAAAATGTGTCTTTAGTTGGTAAAACTTGAATTAATTAAAGACGGACTATATCACCACATTAATTGAAAGCATCGCACACAACGTAACCATTTCTTGTGCTTTACAAAATATGAATAATTCAATTACATTGTTGGAAAAATGTATTCCTCATCTTTATTTGATAATCGATGTATCTTACTTTATATATTGGACTAGAATATTTGAGAGTAAGAGGACATAGAATATGTGTTTTTCCATTCTCCAGGTTTTTATTTAATAAATTACACCATCAAAAGATCCTAGACAAACACTTTGCTAGTTCTATAACATTTGGAGACACATCTAAAGAACGAGCATAATGCCTGGTCACTGTGTAAATGTTTTCTTTTGTCGAGCAAATAGAGACTTTTGTAAACTGAAGTCTGGGATGTGTACAGAGCAGCAGTAAAGCCCTGTTGCTTCATGAGCGTTCACTCACCTATACCGAGGAACTGTTCATAGCGGTAAGTCACGCAGAGAGCAGTTTGGCCGTTGACTTTGCCAGAGGAGGGGTAAAGGTACCCTCTCTCAGGGAACGACGGGAAATGGGGAATGCTGTGCGAAAGCCAAAAACCTTGAGAGTGGTCAAAGAGCAGTACTCCTGCAAAATGCATACAAGTACAACGTTTACACACACATGTTAAACCTGCATGCTTGCAGACATTTCAATCAAGGTCATGTCAGTGTAGTCGATAATCCAGAGTCAACAGCAGTTATGAGACTGGTACTCTTTGGCCGTTTCCTCCCCCTGACACCAAAAAAAGTTGTCTATCTTTATTTCTAAAATCATAGCATTGCAAAGTTTAAAAGCAGCCTGGAATGGAAGTACAGTAACACCATCATTAATTATCAAAGACACACATATGTTATTTTATGATACAGTCCTAGTTAATCCGACTGAAAATAACGTCAAATAAAATCAAGAACAGTAAAATCAAACATGAATTATGGTAGTGCACTGTACCTTTAGTGTGTCCGTATCCTTTAATGTAATCAAGGATCGGTGGCCCATCATTGTAGAGTGCATAGACTGAACTGTTAGACTGGGGAAAAACTTGTTTTAGTATTTGTCAAGAAAATCACTTCTGTGTAGTTAGTTTTTTTTGTATAAACAGTATCTGTTTATTTCTTTAAGAAAGAGTTTGCCATACGGGAAACATTATATGCTTTCTTATCAAAAGCTATAGATGAACATTTCGACTACTTCTAAAAAAATAAGGCATCAGTCAACTGGACCATGTCTATTTTTTTATCTTCAAACTAGTAACTTTTAGCCACACATGGGAGAAGTGAGCCACCAGGGCTTTCTGACAAAAATAGTTCTGACCTTTTTCTAAACAAAGTTGTGTTGCCTAAACCTATGAGATTTCCTGAATTTAAAGAGGTAAAGATCTGCCGCTGTCCGTCTGTTTTTTCTTTTTTCTTTTGTTACATAGTGTATGTAGCCTAAGATTATTGTTAGCGCCAAGTCCCCGAAAATGATTTTAACACAGACCAAGGAATAAAAGGTTTTTTCAGGGAACAGGGGGGCTTATCCCAGCCAGCAGAGGGTTAGCTTAGCATAGCATAAAGACAACAACTAACCAATTTATTTTACACTCTCTACTTGTTACCTGGCAACCTAATGAAAAGACAGGAAGTCACTGCTCCTGGCCTAGAAATAGTGTGGGACATAACCCCCTCCAATAACAACAAAAGCTGCAACTTATTAATGAGTGAGGTTCAATGGTTGTAGTTTGTGGATTTGTTTAGCTTTGAACAAAGCCAGGCTGGTTGTCCAGTCTTCTTAACTAAGTCAACCACTTGCTGACTTGGGAATTACTCTCCTAGTCTACAGTAACTAATGGCATGAAAGTTAACTGGCATATTTTCTTAATTGTCCCAAAAACATTGCTTTACCAAGCATTTTTTCTTAGGTTATTATCAGTTAATTTTAATTTGTCTAAAATACTTTCATGACGCCACAATTGATTTTTTAAACCTATAATGTGCAATAACAAAAATAACTGACATGAGAAAGGCTTGAGTAATTCACTTCATTTGTCTGGGGAAGCTTTTTTAATTACCAACTTCCGCTCAGTTCCCCGTAGAAAAAAAAAAGAGGAAACGACTCAGCATGCCCTATTTTCCTATACTTTTAGGGAATAAAAAACCCACTTGGAGAACAGGGACATAATCTCACCTTGTAGGCCTGTCCTGCGTAAAGCTGCTTCAGTGTGTTTCCTATGGCTCCTTGACTAGTGTTGACCATATATTTACTTATCTGCCAGCTCCCTACTGAGGAATCCAGGTACATGTAGTCCACCCCACTGCCAACCTCACCAATCTTATACCTGGGCAGTTTGTAGATGATAAACCTGCAGAGGAAAAAGAGAGAAATGCGCGTTTTATTCAACAATAATATTGGAATAGTTACATGCACTTTTGTTGATTCCATGCTCCATTAAAGCAAAATCTGATTACACTAAAAAACAAAACAACATGGATTTTCAAGCAACCTGACTAAAAACTTATGGTATAACTCTGCTGTAATGAATGATATCAACTCACCAATCAACTGGTTCACCAGCTTCATTTCTACAGGAAATGTCAGTACTACACACTGTGCACCACACAAACATGATAACGATCTGTAAGCGGGAACTGAAGTGCATGTCCATCCTGCAGGCGAAGTGAACACAAAAGGAAATTACAAATCTTTGTTGTGTGGTGTGATTTAAGATTGAGTAGCTTTGAGAGGTAAGATACAGCTGCATGTAGATGCAAAACAGGAAGTCACAAGATCTGGTCACATGATGGGGAGATGTTGAAGGGAAGGTTTAATGTTGAATTAAAAGATGTTTTGGGAGGCTTTAAATTGCTGAAATCTATAAAAACCCCTTGATTCTAAATACTGTGCTTTTACTTATCCCGTGAGTTTTATCCCTTTCAACAGGTATTCACATTTAAACTATTGCACCTGTCCCCACCTGGAAGATTCTCAGTGCAACCACAGTGACCTTATTTTTTTAGCAATGGTACCGAATTTGAAACTTGCTGAAATGGAAAACATCTGGTCAAAATACTCCTTTACCCTGGAAATAAAGAAGTGAAATAAAACTCTTTCATTAAATTTGCATTCTGTTTTTAGTCTGTAACTTGTGGCTGACATCAAGCTGAATTAAACATATTGCTAAAACTAAAATAAGAAAACCACAAGTAAATAGAAACATGTCAGTCATAGGTCAAACAGCATACTATTGAGATGGAGATGTTTAATGTATAATAAAAAGACGTTTAATGCATAATAAAGTAATATACATTCCTACTTCAACATGACATCTGTGCAAGCTTTGAAAAAAAAAAAAAAGAATCAGGGAACATAGTCACTTCCTCTTAAACAAACAAGCGCATTGACCTTGTGACTTCATGTCCAGACCACAAAAAACATGCAAGTCATTATTTGCATCTCTTATTTCACTTAAAAATGTAAAAACATATGGGTTAAAATCAAGATAAATGTATCATTTTTGGTCCTCTCACATCGGTGAGAAACACCTGTACAGAAACTGTATTAGCAGATCTGGACTTGTATTAGTCATTATCTTCACATAAAAATTAAACATATTATAATAAATATCTGGAATAGATTTCTGTACATTTAAGATCGATCAATACCACTCTCTAAAAAGATCCCATTAACAGCATGAAGTGTCAGTCATTAGTTTTAAATGATTTATAATAATTAAATATGTTTAAAAAATATGTTTTTCTATTTAACAAAACAGTATCATGGAGCTTCTAAACCATCAGCTCAAATATTGGTTCGTTTACATTTAAACATGGTAGACAATCTAGTTATCAAAATAGGCTTACTTCCTTTGGTATCTCAAAACCTGGCACCCAAGAATGTGACCTGTATACATGTGCCAAGTATTAAAAATAACCCTGTTTCACTGGATCTAAAATAATGTTTTACCCACCTCTGATAGATGAAACCACAGGGGGTTAATACAACACAACAAAAATGTCAGTATAGATTGATAAGACTTTTGGTCCTCTATGCAACTACATGTGTGTGTAATTAAGCAAGAGAGTGTGTGTTAGGTGTGTACATCTGCATGCCTGACATTTTAATTACACATGTTGTAACGGGTAAGACCGGTTGAACATTACCTGACATGCAACATGACTTTCAAAAACAAAAAGAAAAGAGCAAAGGTGGCTCCGCTCTCTCTACAAAATCATCCTCAATGGGTAGCAGCACCTTTTGCAGGAGGAACAGAGGACAGAGAGGCAGCAGGTCAAGGAAAGAAAGATACCATGGCAGCGGCTTCAGATCAGGTAATCCTTCATAATGTTTACAGAAATTAAAACACAGATGCAAGATGTGTTATAGACTATTAGGGGACACCTTAAATTATCCAACTCTGGAGGTTATCTGAAGGTTTGGGGTGAATGACCATGGGGCGACTGTTGTATAAACCAGTGGTTAGGTCTCATAAATATCAGTAACGTAAAGTCTAAATCACAAACTATTGGTCAACTATGATTCTGTAAACATACTGTATATGCATGTATACAGCCTAATGTAATGTACATTTAAAACTTTTTTAATGCCACTCTGAATTTATGACCAAATTTACCGTAACAAAAATGTATGAAATAATTGGCATCCATGAATTATAGTTAGGAAAAGTATTTCCCATCAATGTATTGCAACATGAAATATTTCTTGTTGTTGCTGCTTGCTAGCAGGCAGTGCATTTGCAAAAAACATTTTATGTATGAGGGTTCCCTTATCCTGATCTACCAATGCAGAGGCATTTACGGTTTGAAATGGCTTTTTTTAATTGTTTACATACTAGCATTTTAATACATTTATTTGAGTAACGTCATTACAAATTAAAGTCTTATTTTTAGATTTATGAATTAAAAAAAAATGTGGGGGGTTTTTGAGAATTTGCCCTGAGACCCTGAGTTAAATATTTATGTTGCTATAATTAATTAATTAATGAATTAATGAATTTTAAATGTGTCTCTTTGAGGATACCAGGTTGCCACATGAGACTGCTGATATCTAACAATATATATATATATATATATATATATATATATATATAAATACTGTATGTGTTATTTCTCCTAAATCAAACACTATTTAAAAGTAAAAACTATATATATTTTGTATTGTGATATGCAAAACTCTAATATACTATGCAGGCTGCATGCACGATTGGCCCAGAACACTATTAATGGAAACAGAGGCTTGTCAGTGATGAGTTCTCTGTGTGTGCAGAATGTGGAGTTTGTGCGAACAGGCTACGGCAAAAACACAGTGAAGGTGCTGGTGATCAGGAGACAGGGCAGCCATCACTACATCATCGAGCTGAAAGCTGATGTGGAGCTCACTCTCAAATCCCGCAAGGATTATCTAACTGGAGACAACTCAGACATCATCCCCACCGACACCATCAAAAACACCGTCCATGCCCTGGCCAAGCTCAAGGAGGTAAGGCCCACAGCCTCCAGACCGTCTACTACACTCTTTCCACTTTCTACCCGCCTTACACTTCTATCACTCTATTAAAAGCAATGTCCATCCACAGAAAGTAACAAAGGGCAGTTAGGACGTGACTCTCCACTCTGATAAAATTTGAGTTTTTAGGAAGTGTTTACAAAAATGGTGTTGTTATCAACTCTTTTTTCTGTCGCCATTAAGACGTAGATAGGAATACGGTTGAATTGTTGTCAGGTCTTGGACATACAAATATAAACCCCTTACCTACCTACCTTAGCTATCTTTTTTCAAATTCAGGAGAAGAAAAAATTGTTTGTCATGTAGTTTCAAAGAACAAAATGCAGCGACACAAATGTCTGGGGTGAATAAAAATCCTGCAGCATTCATGTAAACTTACAGTACTGTTACATTACCTTATTGCTCCTATTAAATGTATATTTTTATACGCATTATGCATTTATTAAACTAGGACACTTCGACTAAAGTCACTGTTTGGCTTCACTATACTGGCAAAGTGAACCTTGTCAACCGCAGACGCAAACACACTGATCAAATAAAATCAAGGTTTACTTTTGTTTTTATCTGGACTTTCTTTATGTTTCTATTTGGATATTTTTAGAGGCTTTAATTACAGCATGCTTTTTATGCTATACTCCTCTGTTCAGGTAAGGACCATTGAGCAGTTCTCCTTGGATATCTGTCATCATTTCCTGACCGCTTTCAACCATGTGCTGAAGGCCAAAGTTCACATGGAGGAGGCTCCATGGAGAAGGTTGGAGAAGGTAAAACCCAGGGTTCAGTTTTAAGATACAGTTCTTACTTTTCATGAAGCGAAAAGCACAAGTGGAACCAATGACACTGCAGAAGAAGTCTTTTTAACCGCAGAGCACACCAAGCAAGCCGTGGTTATAATGCTTTTCTTGGCATGACATCTTACTATGTTTCTCCATCATTCATATTTTTAAAGCCACACAATGAATGAAGAACACCTTAAATAATGTGAACATGATTTTCACCATGTTTGCGATTGTCATATGTTTTCTCAGAATGGCGTAGAGCATGCTCATGCCTTTATCATTTGCCCTGAATCTTTGCGCTTCTGTGATGCTGAACAGAATCTCAATGGTAAGCACAACCACACACACACTTATATAGTTAAAACATGTATTTCCTCGTTTTTTGTGAGGGGCTTTGTAAATCTCATAAACTCGTAAAAGCTAAACCATAATTGTACTTGCCTGATCTTGGCTCAGATGGTGTTATCTTGTGGCAGCCTCAATTGTTTTATTAGTTTAGAAGTACATGTGAAAAATGATTTGGAGTTATTGGATGCTTCATCTGTGTCCAGTTTTAACTAAAATCTCTTGGTTTGGATGTTTTATGAAGTATTATAAACTGAGAGATGAGCTTGGCATTGCTGAATATTGCTGATGCTGATGACAGGCTTCAGTCAAATCCAAATGTAACTGGATTTCTGCATACTCACTGACTCGGTGCACAGGCATCCCGGTGGTTCACAGCGGGGTGAAGAACATGACGCTGCTGAAAACCACCCAGTCTGGTTTTGAGGGTTTCCACAAAGACCGCTTCACCACTCTGCAAGAGACCAAGGACAGGTGTTTCTGCACCTCTGTCTTTGCTAGGTGGCGCTACAGCAAGAGTCAAGATATCGACTTTGATGCTGCATGGTAATTATCCGTGAAAAGACTTGCGTAGGACACTGCTTACACATCTTGGTCGTCTGTAACTTTATGTCAAACAACAAAAAAAAATGTTATGAGTTCTGATCACAAAATAGAAGGAAAATAAGAAATGAAGAATGATCTCCTAATCGAATGACCATCCCATCACGTCCTCACAGGAAGTGTGTGAAGGAGACGATAATTGAGAAGTTTGCTGGTCCTTATGATCTCGGAGAGTTCTCACCCTCTGTGCAGAAGACCCTTTATGAAACACAGGTTCTGGTCCTGGATCGAATTCCTGAGGTAAGTCCTAATGTTCAATCACAAGATTTATATCAAACCTCTAGGTATAATCTGTTTAAGACATAGCAAAAGAAGAAAGCAGGAATTTAACAGCACATGAACAGTATTGTCCGTAATACAACAGTTAACATTAATATGGGTTCCCACTCCTTCTAAACTATATCATATACTCCATGGACTTTCAAAGCCCAATACCATTACATTCTAGGCCCCAACGTGGCAAAGTATAAAGGTTATTTTTCAACCAGATTTTCTCGACACAGGTGGTAAATAAAACAATAATGTAAACTCCCTGATTATTATTGCACACACCATGAGTGACTGTAAGGTACAAATTGTGTATCACGCAGTACTGTGTGCAACAGACAAAGGAATGCATAGTTTAAGCACTTACATTTTAAGATTTGTTTAACATCCAATAAGAACAATTTTGTGTTCAATATTATGCCACATGCCCAACCAGCTCATTCAGAAAAGCTCATGCTGTAAGAATTCTGTCTTTTAGGTTGATGAAATAGAGATGGTCATGCCCAACCAGCATTACATCACCATAGACATGACAAAAATGGGGATCAACAACAAAGATGAAGTGAGTTCTGTTATCGGTTTTGATTATTTACTGTTATTATTTGTTTATTATTTACTGTTATTATAACATCTGTCTTATCTTACAGGTTCTTCTTGCCTTGGATAACCCTTCAGGCAGCATCACAGGGACGGTGCGCAGGAAACAGCAAGCCAAGCTGTGAAGGCAACTACATAAACCAGGAAATGCTACTGCTCTGATCTATCAACCAAGAGCTACGTTATGAAATAATAATAATAATAATAATAATAATAATAATAAAGTTCTGAGAACTAAATATTAACTTTAAAATATTTTCCGACTACAACTGAAGATATCCAAACATGATTCTGGCTTCTGCTGAAAGTAAATGAAATAAATGACTCTACTATTATTGTCCTTTTGTGAGAAAAGAGCACCATTTATTGCAAATCTTTGATTCAGATGGTCAAACTCCAGTGTTATTTGCACATATTCATTTGTCATACATGAGTTAAACAGCTGTCTATTTGACAATTCTGAAAGCACCACAGGTTGGAACATAAAAATTATACATACACAGAAATATTTGTTTTAATCAACAGCCTCGGGGCTAGATCATTTAAGTGTGGGGGCATTTATTAAACTTGTTTCTGGGAAAACAAAATCTTTCATTGTTACATGCTGAGGACGTTTCAGTGACTCAGCTTCAGATCTTAGAGCATAAAAAGTGATTTTAGGGAAAAAAGGACATCCCAGAATCATTTCCTGCAAGTATCAAAGGGTTCGGGTACGGCAACATACACAGTTTTCAACTATATGATCATCTTATATACAAATACTTGTTTTTAAACAGTCTTGGGTTAACTCACTTTGCACATACACACCACACACACAATTCTTCATTAAATGTCTTTCTTTTAAATAAAAAAAAAGATAAAATACAAATATCAAGCAGTAGAAATAAGAATGGCTGAACACTACTGAGAAAACCGCTTTTGGAGTTCTGAGCTTATAAAAACATACAGCATTCAAACTCTGTTAAGGTGCCACTGTGGCCAGAGGAGTCTTTGTGAAGTGGCAGCTAACCTGGTGTCTCTTGACGCGATGATTGTCACTGAGCTGGGGGGGGGGTGTCACTGCGGCCTGCAGTGCTACGAGGCGTTGCTCTTCAGGTGTTGTGTCTGCAGCTGCTTTACGTGATACTCATAGATTTTCAGTGCAGGGCCTAGCTTTATTGACAGCCCCGTCAGGACATCGTTGCGGGTCATCAGCAGCAGGGACTTGCCATCGATTTCCTGTCAGGCAGAGAGAGAAATATTTCACTGACATCCTAGTTTGCTTTCATCATGTGATGAGAATTTTGAGCAGGAAGAGCCACCCAACCTGATCTTGGAAAGCCGTGGCTTGCTCCTCGAACCCTGTTGCTTTGAAGTAGTTTACAACATCGGCAACCCCCCAGTTTGCAGGGTCCGGCAGCTGTCCGTTCTCCACCGGGCTGTCAGGTCACAATGAAGGCATTCATCTTAGTGCGTAAGCAATTTCAACTGTAACAACCGTGAAACATGTTCCTCCAAATACTTATGAATAATAAACTATTATTATACTAATTGGAAATGATACCTTTTTGTGTCAACAGAGCCGTTTGCCTTGTCTTCCATGCCGGCTGTAAACAAAAATGGAGCAGAAATAAAAACAAAAGCAATCATCAACTCAAAAGAGGCATTCTAATATGTAGACACGGAAACGCAAGGTTAAACATTCATCAATAAATGATGTCAAAAGGTTTTCCTGCAGTCAAATATAATGAAAAGGACATTTTGTTTTGAAATATAATTTAAAATCAAAGACAGTGAAGTGTGATTCAAAGCTGTAGAAAAAACTAGATTTAGGATCAACGGTCAGATCTTTTTTTTGCGTAAATTTAATATATATGGGTTATAACCCTGAGGAAAAAAATGGGTACAGACTCACAGTAATGAATATAATTATCAATTCAAAGTAACAGACCTACAAAACATGCAAAATAACACAAATACTATACAAATTGTCTATGAATGAATCAACATTTTTAGATGTAAGCCAATTCAAACGATACAGCTTGGTCACAAAACACTAGATGAATCTCATAAAGCGTTAGGTGTCAATAAATGTATGGGTTATTTTAGTAAGCAGCTGTTACTCTCAAACAGAAACCATTATGTGGTGACACTGCTGGGGATTAAGGAAACGTGTGTTCTCATTGAGCCGATGTGGGTTTAAAGGAAAGCCCTAATGCAGTCCTTACGGGCTGAATCTGTCTCTTACAGTCTGTAAAGTTGCAGTAATTTTTCATCAGATGTCTTCTCTCGGAGAACTTAATGTATTGGCAGCTCAAACACCATCGTTGTTTCTCTTTCGCAGTCTGCCATTCACTAGGTGTCTTCACTGCAATACAATTAAAATAAAAAGGTTAAAACAACAACAACAACAACAAAAAACACACGACAAGAGACCAAAACTAAGCTACTACTGTGTCGAACACTGACATTAGGGAGGGATGCACTGTGTGAAAAATAAGAAAAAAGCTCACGTTGTTAGCTGGATTAAAAATAACGTTTCACGTAACATAATTGTCTTAATTGACACATATATAAATCAAGCAAAAAACGCCTATTAGGTTTTCCGAATTGAGTCACAGTATAGAAAAGACGTCACGATTAAAGACGGTATTATTTAATCGCTGCCTCTTCGTATTTCGTATTAAGCTAACAGGTATAGTTAGCTGGGTTTGCTAATACAACAGAGAACAGTTACCTTATTTAGGATGATTCCTGTTTCACAAAAACAGTGTGACCGGGCAAGACACGTTGTCAGGATGAGTAAAAGGTATTCTATTCACGGAGATATTTTACAGATAAATAAACGGCGAGATTCATTTGATAAAATCTAGATGTAATCAACTAAGGGCAACTAGCCCCTCTTCATTGGTTCAGCTTCCTTCGCCCACGACAGCAGAGAATCATGGGAAGTGAAGTTCTTTTTTGTTACAACGCCAGTTTTTGCATTTGAGCCTGATCAAACACCTGCTGAATTACTACACATAAACAGTGGTCGAAAAAATATTCCGATTCTTTATTTGAGAATAGGTACGTCTACCCAGTGTCCGAACTACGGGGGGACTCGGGGGATCCGAGACCCCCTGAAACTGACACGAGATCCCCCGAAAACATGATTTGGGAAATGTTGGGGGGTCTCTAAAATATCAGTCAAGTCAAGCGCAAGAGCAAGTCCCCCCCCCCCCCCCCCCGAGAGAAAAATGGGACCCCCCGAAAATCTCGGCATAGTTCGAACACTGCGTCTACCAGACTGTATACTACAACAAGTAAAAGCACTGCGTTTAGAATGGCACTCAATTAAATATAACTATGATTAGACAGATGTACTTAAAGTATTATGAGTAAAAATACTCATTGTATAAAATAAACATATTACATTTTTTTAAATATTGTAAAGCAAAAGCAAATTTTCACACAATTTCAACAAAAACTTCTTAGCAAAACTGCTGCCAATAAAGGTTCTGTTAACCCACTCGTTTAAGTTACTAAAGTATATGGTTAGCTGGTTTAATAAACAATGTAATATTTTAAACGTTTTTTCCTAAATATTGTGTCAAAATCTTAATTTATAAAGTAACTAGTAAATAGATCTGTAAAATAAATGTACAAGTACAACATTTGCTTTCAAAATGCAGTGGACTAGAAGTATAAAGTCGTATAAACTGAAAATACTCAGGTAAAGTGCCTCAAATGTGTAATTAAGTACATTAACTTTTACTTTCCACCATTGCACATAAAGCAACATTTTTCCTCACATTGATTACAAACTACAGTTTTCTTTGATAAAAAGAATTTATTATAGTGACATATCTTTTGTTACATAAAATCTGCTACAGCAAAGTATATCCCCCTTGCAAACACAAGTAAATATAGGTGGGAAAAAACGTGTCAGCCTTTTAAATGATGTGCAAAATATCCCACAAACTAAATACAGACACATTTCAGATTATTGATCCCATACTGGCATGTGTGACTAGCTACAAAGAAGTCATTAACTGATTTCTTTCAGTCAGGAGTGTGAAGTGGTTCAGGGAAAAATGCCATCATTTACATCAAATATGACAAACATTATTACACACATGGGATATAAATGACACATAATAAAGAGCTGTGGATTTCCTACATATTTTTTATGGGAGGATTTAGACACAGGCAGTTTGGATTGAAACATGCTGAATTTCCCAGTTTTCAAAGTTTGTCCAGATAAAAAATGTCATCAATTCTGCAATTACATTCTGTTCATCCTTCAAACTTGAAAAATAATGTTCGACGACCTTTAATAAAGGTCATTTCACTTCAAGTAAAGAAACAAAAAAAGAAGAAGAAAGAAAAATAATAAAATAAGTTAAACTAATGTGCTACCATTTTATATAGGCTTGAGTGGCATCAATGTATATTTACTGTGTTAAATATTTTCCTTTTATTTTTAATAAGGGCAAATAAAAAAGCATGGTACAAATAAATAATCTAATATATTAACTGTTTATAGCACTTTTGCGAATACAACAGTTGGAGTTTGCCTATATATACTGAGAACTTTGCGAGTTTAAACAATTAAAAATATATTTTAGAAGTTATCTCTAATTTAAATAAAATAGCATAATAAACAACTGTGCCGTTAAAATGAAATCAGGGCTAAATGCAATATCATATCATGTGTTCAATATATGAATACAACTTTAAATTCAGGCATAGTCAATATCAATATACAGTACATCAGTACCTTAAAAAAAGAATTAGGTCACCAAACCTTTTTCACATTTGGTTTTCAAAAATTGTTGAACTCGATTAAATTGCATTGTTCATCTACATACACTTGAGCACCATGTCAAATAATGATCAAAGTTTCAGAAGACTTAGGAGATGTTAAATTGAAAGACTGTCAACGATGCACTATTGTTTGCAACAAAATGTGAAATGAAAAACTTTGATTTCCCCACAACCCTGAGTGCCCGACCTGCAGGAATGACCTCAAAACCTGACCTCCCCGTGGACGGCAGAGAAAAATCCTCCCTCTAAAGAATCAGAGGATCGCAGGACCATGAGCACTGAGGACCTTTCTGACATCTGGAAGTTTAACAAGTGGACACCTTGGCTTTGTAGGTATTGAACCTTTCACAAACAGATTGTATGATAACCGGTTACATACACCATGTCAACCTGTCCAGCAGCAAGGAAGGGGCACTGTGTCAGAATTCATGGGAAAGGATGAATGGTGCTCAGCATAGAAAAATCCTTCATAAAACCTAGATTTGTCTTAAAAGGGGGAACTATGTATTAAATATGTGTAGGCAATAACTTAACAGGAGTGATTTACAATGAAACGTTTAAATGTTCTTCAAAAGCCAGACTCTGGACCTTATTCCCTTTAAAAATCTGAAACAAGACCAACATTTCTTTGTATGTTAACGTTCCCTTACTGACCTGACTCAGCCTGAGCAATGTTGCAAGGAAGAATGAGCAAATATTGCTCCATCACAGTGTAGAAATTGGTTAAACATGATGCAAAGAGACTACAAGCTATAGTTGAGGTAAGTATATATTTTCCAACCAAGTGATGCCCAAGATGAATGAATACTTATATAGGTTATGATATTTCAGTTTTCTGTTAAGATGTCATGGCTGATGGTATAGTTCTGCTTTAGTGGTATTATGTGGGGGAATATGTCACTCAGATAAACATTGCCTATCTAATGCTTCAATGTCCCAGGCTATGACACAATTCAAAAGGTAACACAACACAGGAAAACAACAACAAAAAAGATGGGAAATCTTTCAGGGCACTATTAGCTTGTTGTGACACTGCTGTACAAACATAACATGCAAAAGTAAAAATACAATTAAAACAAATATGGCAGTAACACAATGTCTTTTGAGTGCTCTTTCAAAGCAACTCAATTGAAAAGCAACCCAAAATGGACAAATGTGACCAACCCTTATTTGCATCCACTACAACATACTCTCAATATTATTATTTTTTACCTTTCAGCTATTTAAAAACGCCATGTCCATGCGCTTCATACAGTTCTGGCCGCTTTCTCGTTGTACCTGAAAAATATATCATCCTATTCCTTTCATATAATACCACTCTTTTCTGAGGTGAAACCAGATATTGATAAAAAAAAACAACTATAATTTAGTTAAATTCAGCGCTAACACGTTTCTGCTCCATTATACCACCTGCCACTGTTAATCCATATCTTCGAGGATTCAATCCCTGATAGCTGAAACTCTGAAACGTTCATTAAACACTAGCTCTTTGTTGGAAATTTGGTCATGCTTTAACAACACAAAGTCTTTGAAAATCTTATGTCTCATATATGTATATTTCTAGATGCACAAATACAAGGATCTAGGTCTTAAGGACACCAGAACAATATTGTTTTATGTTGAAGTGTTCGTGATTAATGAATCACAAACAGAACCCTGAAACGCACTCAGGTAGGTAAGAGATAACAGGCAAATGTCTTAGAAATAACGAAATAATCCTTCTATTTTCCCAAAATGTAAATCACAATATGTGCAATACCAGCTAATACAATCAATCAATCACTCTTTGTGCCATTTGAAAAAGGGCATTAAATTACTTCTGATTTTTATGTTGCTTTTGAATTAATTATTTGAATTGAAACATTAAGGACGAGGCTATTCCAAAAGTGCCAAACGTAAAAAGAGAAAAGCAAACAGACAGAAGATGAGCATGTGGTCTAGTACTTATGTGTTGCAGCACGAGGTGTGTCTGCATAATGTGCCTGTGTATAGGTTAGTGCTAATTGCACGCAGGATCATGGCAAAAAGGACCTCATTCAGCTGTGTGGAATGAAGGAACGAGGCATTTGTTTTGAACATGTGACAGCCTCAGTTCCACCTTAACCCTCAGGAGAGTGCAAATATCCCAAAGCACGTGAGCCCTGATGGGACTCTTGCCCACTCACTAGAACTCAGCAAACTCTTTTGCACACTTTTCTGTTTGTGAGACACGAATGTCCTCCTCTTCGTAGTCGTCAAAGTTGCTTGTGTCGCCTGGTCCTCTGCACTTTGGCAAGAAGGGGGCTTCAACCTAAGAATTTAAATAATAGTTTTCTGATCATTATTTTACCTTGGTCAACAAATGGCTGTTGTGTATTCACTGAGTAAAAAAGCAGACTTTATGACAGCTTCAACAGTAGGAAATTGCTCATTTTTTTCCCTTCTCGTTTCTCATGCCGGTAGATAAGAATGAATTATACTTTCATTCTGATCTACCGGCATAACAATGGTTTTCCGATAAATAGACTGAACAATTAAATTGTGGGAAATCTAACCATTCTAATCATGTGAAGCATGTCCATACTGACAAAGGGTACTCAATGTCTGATTAAAACCTGTGAATTTGTCAAAACGTTCATACAAAGTTTGACGAGTAAAGTTAAGTTTAGAATGTCAATTTAAGTTCTGCGGTTTGCACAGTATTGTTATACGTTTGTTTATTATATTCACAAAAGAACTAAATGATGAACAGTAACAGATTCGTCATCAAAAACATGTAATGTCAAAATAACTTCATACCTTTCTCTCGTAGATGGCAATCCAGTCTGTTGTGGAGAACCACTTATGATTTTTTATGTCATTCACACCATTCTTCAGGTTGCCAAATCTCTTTGTCAGATCGACCTGGAGGAGGTTTCGCAGCAGATCCTTCAGGTCAGAGCTAAAGTGAGAGGGAAATCGTACCTAGAGGAGAAAAAATGGCAGGGCACTTTGGATTAACAAGCACAATCAATACAAAAACATGTGTGGAAGTCACCTATTTAATATAACATGCTTGGTTACAGTGTATAAAAAGCAATACTAGAGAAACAAAGTCAAGTTGATACTTTTGGTTTCAAGGCAGCGGCATAATGACAGGACAGTATTATATTTAGATCTAACGATGTGTGTGTGTATCTCTGCATACCTTGCCAGACACAATCTTTTCGTAGATCTGGATAGGCTGATCAGCAAAAAAGGGAGGATAACCAGCAGCCATTTCATACACAAGAACTCCAAGTGCCCACCAGTCCACAGCTTTGTTGTAGCCCTGGAGGAGTCAGAAACGGAAATGAAAAAATCCAATATTCTCCAAAGGCTGTAGGCTTGGCTCAACCTTAATGATGCCAAACTACCTAGCATAAGGACTGATGATGACAGTCAGAAAGGTTTTAAACATGCAGAGCGGGCAGGTATTCATAAGAAGAATACCTGAATTTCTTTGTTGTGTTGGCTCTACACTTTGCTTTAGTTTTGTGGGTTTTTAACATGATAAGACTAGCATCCCTGAAACCGTCAGCCAATTTGAATACACAAGGTAATTTGACTAACTAAGGTCCTTTGCATTTGATGGATGATGTACATGTACACATCCCAAATTATCAGCAGACACTTGTTTCTGCTGGGCATATACTGCCGCTAGCCACAACTCTTGCTAGTTTCAATACTCATTTGTGAAGTGAATTATGCACACAAAAGGTGAACTATGGATAAAAAGGGCCTACATCTCTTCACATTTCCTTCAAATATAAATGTAAACACACTTTAAAGCTAAACCTCAACTGTACATCATTTTTGTTTGTGTGAAATCTATTGTGTTTGAGTTACTGTTTTATTACTTCATAAATCTAATGTCATCACATGCATGCAGGCTACATTGGGAATCAGGGTTTCACCTTGCTGAGGATGATCTCTGGAGCCAGGTACTCAGGAGTCCCACACAATGTCCAGGTCCTGCCTTTTACTCTTTTGGCAAAGCCAAAGTCTGTGACCTGAAGAAAGAACATTAGGACCATGATAAGAAAAGCAACTAAGGACAAAGTTAACATGTACTACAGTTACATCTATCAACAGAAGCTTATGCCAGTTTTCCAAATCCAAACAGATTTTTAAAAACAATTTGCCATCATTTGAGTTCCCCTCAACACTCTTACCGAGTAACCTCAAAGTTACAACACATATTTGCATTCAGCTATTTTTTAAATTTACAACCTTTACATAAACTGTTTACCTGGATGTAACCATGTTGATCTATGAGCAGGTTTTCAGGCTTCAGGTCTCTGTAGATGAGGTCTAAGGAGTGAAGGTACTCAAAGGTGAGTACTATCTGAGCTGCATAAAATCTTGCATGGTTTTCACTGAAAGAAGGAGAGTCAGACAGAAATATATATAAACACAATTCTCTTCTGAGTGAAGTTGCAAACTCAATCATTTAGAGTGATTTTCTGTCTCAACCCGTGTCATCCATGACATTTTGAGCAAAGTGAAATCCCTCCAGCTTCGTCCAGCTATTAGTGGCTGATAAAGCGTTCCGAATAACCAAAAATAAAAGCATTAATGTGTGCACTGTACCTGAACCTGCCAATACGTCTGAGGTGTGAGAACATCTCACCACCGGGCACGTATTCCATCACCATGTAGAGGTTCGAGTTGTCCTGTTTATTACAAGGAGAGAAAAAAATTGAATGAAAATGAAGTTGGCTGGCTAATTTGAGATGTACTGTACCAGCTGTAGCACTGTAACAGGTGGACCCAAAATGTCTGTTGAATTACTTTAGGATGTCTTGGTGAAAAATATAAAAACACTGGTAATGTGGACACCCTGTAGGAGTGGAGTGGTTGCAGGAGGAAGGCGCCTGCATGTACCTTGAATGCGTACTCCAATCTGACGAGGAAGGGGAAAGACACGGCCTGTAGTATTCTCTTCTCATTTAGTGTGTGTTCTATCTGCTTCAACTTCACCACCTGAAGAGAAAAACAAGGCACAACATTACAAGTGTATACATTACAAGTGTATATAAAGCAAAACATTTTCTATAATTGAGTGTGTGTTGCATTATCTTCCAGTTAAATCCAAGCAAAATCACAAGTAGATAAAAGAGAGCTACGACCGAAAAATAAAATAATTTACAGACATCTTTTGCAACTTTCAGCCCATGTATGAAGGATTTATTTTCAATGCATTACATTACCTTGGATTGTCTCTGTTTTCCTCCTGCTGGCTTCCCTTCATTACAGTAAGATGTACAAAGCAACTTGTAGACTGAAGACGTAACAATGTCTTTTACACTTTAAGATTAAAAGAGCAATGAACTCTTTTTTTCCCTTCTTTCTTTTGATGTATTTGTATTGCGTTTAATCTGAGCCCAACCTAGCATTAAGCACATTTTTTTCTAGGGCATTGGTTTAAAAAGACTGTCAGACATGAACTCAATCCAGTTTAACTGCATTACCCCACACCTATAAAACACATGGCTATGACAGTGAATGAAATTTCTGCTGTATCTCAAGCTAGTTTTTCTTAATTAATTTGCATAATTTTGTAAAACATCTGAATGGAAAACAATCCCGCCCTGTGATACAATAAACCCACATTTACAAAACCTGTAAATTGCATAGAACACTTTTGGAAATAGTCAGCACCAATGTAAAATGTACATTATTAGCAGTAGCAGGTGGGATGGAAAGTGAAAACATTAATAATAAATAAATTCAAAAAGGCTTGTGTTGTGTATAAGAGTTCCCTATTCAAAGTGTGAAGAAGAAAAAAAAAAACAAGTGAGCAGACAGTAGTTCAGCCGAAACAGAAAGTCAGACAAATTTATTTCTCAAGTCCACCGTGTGACATTCAAAGAAGCAGTGCACCGCTACATGAGCAGCCCACAGAGGACACACTTACCTCCCCCTACAACTCTCACATCAGTATTTAAAACCGAAACTCTAATGTGAAGCGCCTCTGAGGTTTTTAACGATAACACGCCGTTATTGCATGAGAGGAAGTGTACCATTTCCTTTTACGAGATGCAGAGCATTTATGTATTTCTAAAATGTGTCAAGCATGCAGGAGTTTGCTTTACCATCAAGATTTACAACACTAGTCCTTGAGATTGGTGAAGAGTTTTTCTTTAAAGCCATACACTTACTTTCTGTTTATCCAAGATCTTCATGGCGTAGAACTGATTTGTTTCTTTATGTTTGACAAGCATAACTCGCCCAAATGAGCCAGTGCCCAGAGTCTTGAACCTGTCAAAGTCATCCAGGCCAGTCGTGCTCTGTGGAAAGATTTTAAGTGTAAGACAGAAAAATAGTGATTTCAATTCTTCCTTTTTTGCTTGTCAGTTTGGCATATTTGCCCCTCTAACAGATGTAGCTGGAAGATTTAGTAAAAACACAACATGAACGGAGATGTTTGACAATAACTGCACTTTAGTGTCACAGTACTATTTCGTAATCAGTAAGCCTTTCAGTCAACAACATTTAAGGCAGGAAGTGGTTAAAATAAGTGTCTATGTGTCATTTTTATGTTCACTCAGGGAAAATAGTTGAGTCCAGTGTGTTAAGGGAAATGAAAGTTGGAATTATTTATAGAAAATGATTCACAGGGAACAACTTACCTGTGGTGGACACTCCCATTTTCTTAAAAAATCTTCTTTGGCTTTAGCTAAGAACTCTTTCACTGTAAAGAGAGACACAAGTGTGACTTATCAACAAGTATGTGGTTCTCACAAGGACAGTTAACATTTTAAGGGGAAACAACTAGCTGGGGCACTTAACCGTATTTGGTAAAAAATAAACAAAGGCAGATCATATTTTCAGGGAAACAAAGGCATTTTAAGGTCAGGCAAATGTCAAGTACTGGGGATGCAGGACTATACTAAAAAAACAGGAACAAAATAAAAACCTCCTTAAAAAATACTTAAAACCACACGTTTAAGCAGGATATTCTTATTCTTAAAGTGATGCAAAGAGCTTTCATGGACTTTACAGAATTGGCCAATTCATAGACAAGCTATTCTGCATCCCTTTCAGGAGAAGGTGGAAGTAACGTGGGGAAGGCAGTAATACTGGCAGAGAAACAAATACAAAATGCAAAACACAACTGAGGTCACAGTGCAGGCAGTAGAAAGAGTGCATTGTGAAAGTCACAGCAGACATGAGATGTCCAAAGTCACAGAGTCACGGCAGGTATCTAATGTCTAGTTGGTATGAAGTTGCTGATTTAAACAATACCTGACATTGAAGGACTAAGCTGTATGTTAACCGGCTATCCCAAATTACCTCAATCTTTGTAATATTTATATGAAGCATAATACAAGCCTGGTAAACCTAGACTGCTGAAAAACTATCCTCTGTGACTAAGGATCGCTCATGGAAAAATTAGCATACCAAAAGTCTCTACAGTTCACCAAGGAGTTTGCAGGTACATTCACCCACATGGATGGAAATGATGGAGAAGAGAAAGAGAGGAAGAAACATTTATGAAGTGCGTAAAACAAGAACATTTGAGATTCAAGTGGTTTAAATGAAACATACAACAACATGACAAAGAAGACAATTAAGACCTGTAATAAGTTAAACCTGAATAACATATTCCACAATGTAACAACACAACTATTTGGGTGTGTCATTAGCTATTACTAATAGTCATAGAGTTTCAATTCTTATCAATGACATCAGGTATTCTTCAATATGTACATCTAATTTTCTCTTTTACTTTTCTCTTTTTTAACAGTATTGGAGGAGTTTTTCTCTATCCTACACGAGACATGTCACAAAGACTATAAAACAGTGATTGAAAGGACATTGTTATAAGCACACGTAAAACACATTTTAAACTTGCAGCACACAACAATGACAGGACAAAGATAATGCAAGCGACTAAAGCACCACAAATGGCTTCCTCTACAAAGTTGCTTATACGGATGTCTCTGGTGAATCAGGAATGTGTGCCTGAAGTTTTAAGACCCAACAAATTAATAATTAATCATGTATATATATATATATATATATATATATATATATATATATATATATATATATATATATATATATATATATATATATATTTAAAAAACTACTTAATCAAACGTAAACCAATTAACAGACCTGAATAGTTTAGACTAAAACACCAATTGGGTTATTATATAAGCTTCATCCAAATATTTTTTCCGACATACGAGAACTACAAAAGCAAGCTTAGGCTTGTCTTGCTCAAAGCTGCAGATCGTGGCGGAATTTTTTTTTGTGCAAAAGCAACACATCACACTTACTGAACTTATCCCACATGATGGCGAACTCAGAGATATGAGGCACCTCACTCTCTAGTCCTCTCTGCTCTTGGCTAGTCTTACGATATCTATGGAAAAAGCGGCTTGCGAAGGATTGGTCCTTTCCCTGAGCCATTAGAGACAAATTCCCTGAGGCGCGAGGCACGAAAAGGCTCAGAGGCAAAGAAAACGTTTTCAGCCTGAGGACCAACGAGTGATATGAACTTCCTGTATGCAGCCGAGCACACTGCAATGCTTGGCTAACCACATAAAGTCGAGCTTCCTGTTGAAGTACTGTACTTCAGTTCAAGCGGACAATTGTATGTCTACTCTTTGTACGTGGTGTTCAAAACTCTTAATGTTCTCCAATGTAAATTGTGACACTGCCTCCTAAGGTTATATCAAAAACATTACACAGCTGTGGTGCATTCAGACTGCTGATAAGGATCTACAGACCTGTAACACCCACTGACGGACTTAGAGGGAAGTTATCGCAAGGTTATCCTGCTCTCTGGTGGTAAACCTTAACAATGCAGAGCTTCAAAAAGCTCTGTCCTATGCTTAAAGTCAACTTAATGAACAAACCCTCATATAAAAAACAAAAATGTGGGATGTATTGTAGTTACATCATGGTGGGCCCCTCTTCATAATAACATACTTAAAATGTTAACAATGCGTTTCTATAGCCTGTTGTTGCATTCCAGTGTTAATGTACACAACCCTCAGCCCCTCCCTGCATAAACTACAGGTGGATTAAGGCTGTGAAACTTCTGGGCTAATGCCAATCAGAAAGCAGGTCAAGATCAGAGCTCCAGACAGAGAGTTTAGTGGATTAGTTTGTTATTACTGGCAAATGCTCACACAAGAGTGCCCTACCGCTTCTGCTTTCAAGTGTTTGATGGAGCACTTCAGATTGCAACATTGATATTAGACAGGTGTAATTTGACTATGAGGAGCGACATTTCCTTTATATTATAGCATCAACAAAACAGGTTGATGGCACTGTAAGAAATCAGCAATAGAAACATAAAAATGTAATTTACAGTTAACTTGTTAACAGCTGACTTGACACTTAAGCAAGTTTAATAGAGAATGTTGTAAGCCATGGTGTAGGCCCAGACAGAAAAACACTTGTTTATTATTAACATCAATGGCCCAGTTTAAACACATTAAGCAGCTTTCTGGTCAACTTGTCTGCTAGTCGTTATAGTTGGCAGTGACTAGGCCTTATATAGCAGCTTTAGTAAAAAACAATGTTTGCTGATGATATCAGGCTCCAGGCAGCTGAAATAAACACGGTGCATTGATAACTTCAGTTGCACGTCAAAGAGTGAACAATAAGAACATCTTTCATTGGGTTGATTCAATTATTTCTATTTGCATCCACTGCTGTGGGAAACCTTCAACAGGATTATGAGGAGCACCTCACTGTCATCTGCTCAAATGTCACTTTCAATAACTAGATAGCTGCATCATCTGTGGCATCAGGTGGAATAAGCAAACAGACACCATTACGAGGGAGCTAACACACCTCGTAGACTACCATACCAAAGATGGTTATTATCTGCAGCCCGTGTTACTGTACTGACTGCTTATACTGGACAATGCTAAAGGTTCACTGACTTCATGATAAGGTTAGATGGCTAACAGGCTAGCTTTCAGGTACTCACCGCTTTCTTGCTCGTTGCCTTTCTTGGCAGTTGCTGCGTTTCCCATCGTCGGAAGACAGGGCGATGCACAGCTGTCTAGGAGCGATGATGGTGGCCGTTAGCTAACAGGGTCCTCCGTTAGCTAGCTAACAAATATCAGCTTGTGCTAGCGGGTTGGCTAACAACAACATCAATGTCTTCTCCTAGTGGACCGAACCTCGACGTGCTTTGCTAACCGCCCAGATGATCGTTATTTACAATGCCCTTTGTCGTTCAAGTATTCCTCCGCTGGAATGAAAACATGATCCAGACTTTTCACCTCTGCCTGCTGTCGTCTTGTGCTGCGTTCACGTCATATGGGAATACCCACAGAACAGAATTAATGGATGAAACGCAGCTTTCAAGTGCCGGTTGGAAATCATATACACTCATACATCACGTTTACTGTATGAGCAGTGGTCAATCGGGGCCTTAAATCTAAAAATAATATATTGATATTAAGATTGTATATTCTTTTCTATTTGAGTTACTATTCCACTCATGGTAATGGTTATACAACAAACAAACAAACAAAAATGTACAATTTAAGCCCATGATGGAAAGCAGCATGGAGAAATAAGTCTTATTGTACCTGCTCCTTACTTATAATGAGCAGGATAAGAGATGCATGATAAGTAACATTAAATTGTTGCTGTAACATGAAAGGAATGAATGTTTTTTGTTGTAGTTCATACAAAAGAACATCTTTCATCATAAATGTTTTCTGTCCATGGATAAGTGCAGCTTTGAAATTCTACCACCAGTTGTGGATTTCGTTCGTTTTAACAACAATATCAAATCCACCCCCCTCCCCCCTTCCCCCTCCCCAAGTATCTGCCTTATTAGAAATATTATGTTTACCCCTACAGTTATTAATGAATTCGCTTTGAAAAATTAAGTGATGAAAATGTTGAAAGCGTGAGTTATGGTTTTTGTATTTCCCACACGCCTTGAATGCAGCAATTTTGACAGAACAGTTACAAACAACTTTGCGCACACAGGAAGTGATGTTATCCTCCCTCAAGTGGTTTTGGAAGAAAACATGCAGACTATTGACAACATGCAGTTATGCGGGTGGATTTGAGGACATGAGAGTACAATCATTTTTAAAAATGTCAATTGTATCCTTGTGGTGCGAGCCATTCGCAGTCACTAGGAATTTAGAGATTTCTCAGTTTAAGTTACATTGTTACTGACTATATGTCCATTTTACCGGAATAAACAACGGTCAACTCTATAGGTAGTCTAATTGAAGCTGATTTATACCCGTTTTGTGCACACAAGCACTGCAAAATGTCCAAATGACAAACGCAAAAGTTCGTTGAGTTAGGATGGCCATATTTTAAAATCTTCATTGTCTTCGAGTGATGAAATAAATCAATATATATGCATATATAAATCCTACTGTACATAGGTGTGAGATACGCCTGGCTCTTTTGTTGTTGTTCTATTTCTATAGCCTACTCTATCCGTATTATGTCTCTTATATAGGCTTTCATTTTTTAAATTGTGACAAATTGTCAATAAATCTAAAACTTGAAGAAATGCTGACTACTTTCTAACCCGAGACCGTTTGTGCCATAGCTTTTAATGGATTTTAATTATTAATGACTTCTTCATTTGTGTTTTTTCCTGTTAGCTTGAATTGCTTTCATTTTTATTTTTATTGCTCATGTCTTTGTATGGAGGACTTTCTGTATGAAGTCTGCTAAATAAAATAAATGTGTCTAATCTTGCTTAAAAAAAGAAATGAACATATTCTCAAAATATAACTAGGAAAGCAATAATCCGACACAGTTAAAGGAATATTAGTGAGTTATTACATCAATAATAGGTAACTATAAGTGAGTGGTACCTTAATGACCTCTGAACGGGACGCACCCATAATCCGCAGGGTTGTTTTTTAGCACCATGGTCAGCGACACGGTTGCTAGGTAGCTTCCCTGTGTTTGCATCAGCTAGTTGAGGCAGACGAGCGGCATCGAAACCTGACCCAAACAAAAGTGTACGAAATATTCCTCGCAACTCTGGTAAGCATTTTCTTGCCAGTTACAGCTAGTTACGAGTATAACATAATATGTGCTGACTTTTTATGTACGTGTTACACTACACCAAACATTATGCTATTACCAGATTGAGAATGCAAACTTCAGCAATTCATTCAGTCCCCCCCCCTTTTAGAGAATGAATGGTTTAGCCCATGGACTCGCTCCAGCACACAGGAGGTCTACAAGATACTGATTTTTTTGTCTGTCAACCAACGTCAGTTTTCAGTAGACACAACATAAACACTGCCATATTGTTTATTATACACATAGGACAGGGCTGTTTCTTTAAAAGAGGCTCCACTGTCCTACTTAACGGAGACTGTGTCGGTTGGATGTGACCAGCAGGGAGCTGCACTGCCTGGAATAAATAAGGTAACGTTAACGGACTATTCACGTTCTCCTCTCCATCCTTTGCTAGGTAGTGCGGCTAAGCTAA
The DNA here is from genome assembly GCF_036324505.1 of Eleginops maclovinus. Lineage (NCBI taxonomy): Eukaryota > Metazoa > Chordata > Actinopteri > Perciformes > Eleginopidae > Eleginops > Eleginops maclovinus. The sequence continues at coordinate 18,704,004 of NC_086357.1, read as the reverse complement.
CTGTAGAGTAGCCCAGGGTCATCATGTTTCCTCTTAATAATTACACTGCATCTCATTCAGGGATGTTTATTTCACGTTGATGTTACACTAACTGAAAAGGCCCTCGCTAACAGTGCAGTTAAACGTTAACGTTGCGGTAATTCTGCATTTGATGGATAGCAACATTGCCAGATTGCTTCCTTTTTTGATCCTTCCACCTGATTTACAGTACACAAGTGGCTAGGCGAACGTGAGCTAACGCTTGCTAGCAAATTATTGTATACAACTGCCTACGTTTTGTGATGTTTAATTTTCTCTAGCAACCAACACTATGCTGATATCCAATACATAGCATGCGTGGTTCAAGAAATACATCTTGCGCCAATCTTAAAATACAGACAATATTTGTGAAAGGGGGTGGCCTACTATCCTCTCAGTGATCTGGGAGATACCATATTGCTTGCTTTGCTGTGACAAGCATATGTCCCCTCGCTGCATAGCTTCTTAGCTCAGGCTAGCTTTACATCTGTTTTGGCATGCAAGACTTTTGCTGACGTTTAGCTGAGGATGCTCAGAGCCTGGTTAATTACACGAGGGAGGTTGTTTGAAGAGCCGTTTGATTTAGACGTCTGTTTGTAGTCAGTTGGGCCACGTAGAAACCACATGCTGATAAAGCACCCTTAAAGAGCAAAGGGATAACATAATAATAACAGCTTAACATATGCTAGAGTTATGGATTGCATCCTGCGTCCTGGACCTATTCTAATAGATAAGGCTAATAAGAAGGATATGATATGCAAAATATGTTATTTTCATGCAGGCTACAATAGGCACCCTGACATTTTAATTTAAGTTACAAGTAATACAGGATTGTAGTGCTTTTTGCAGCACAGTACCTACAACATCAGAGCCATTTGTTTTTGTTTTTATTTTTGTATTGGGTTAGTTTGATGTTATTATCTTTAATCGTTATAATAATAATAATGATAATACAAATAAACCAATCTAAATGGCCTAAATGTTGTAGGTGCACTGCTGCAAAGACTCAACTTAAAAACAGGTTCATTTAGACATGTTTACGTTTTTAATCGACATGCCAGATACACAACAGTTCATTTATTGTTTGTGTCAGCAGCTGCTTTGTTTGACCAGGTAGTCTTTGATTAACAGGGCCCTTCTTTTTGCAGTGTTTTTGAGTTCTCTCGTATACAGACCACTTACTGATCCCAGGTTTTATTGGGCAATCATCGCACTTGCTTAGGTATGCATTTAAATCAAGATGTTTGATTAACATCTGAAACCATATTCATACGTGGTGTTGCACTGCACACATTTAAAGCATGCTTTGTTATAACAATGCATTGCTTTAAAGATATATTCTTATTGTAACCTCAAGTTATTTGCCCCACTTTGTCTTGCAGAAAACAAGTTCAGGCAATTTTTAAATGAATATAAATGATAAATAGCGGGCCATTTTGCCTGTATCACTGTAGATTCTGTCTGATAAAGCTAAGATTAGCATTCTGTTGTTTGTTGGTGTATTTCAGTATCCTGTGGGCTGACTTCTCCCACATTAGGTCCTCCTTATATCTGGAAAAAGGCACAAAGCCAGAGATGGGTCAGTGGTTTGAGCTAAGTTTAGATCCACTGGCAATTCTACACCAGCTACTTTCCTGTGAGAGTAATCCGCAAACTCAGCTATCATTTTTCATTGGAGGACAAAGTGGTGGTAGCTGCAAAATAGATAATAAAAGGAAATAGTTTTTTGCAGCATAGTGATTTGTTTGTGAACATCGGCATTGTGTCTTTAGAGTGTAATAAAATGTGTAGTCAAAAGCATTTATACAATTTTCTATATCAAAAGCTCTATTTTGTACTTGAAAAGTATTTTGTTTACATTTGCTTTTCAGTCATGGATGTGTAATTGTACAACATGTGTTCTTCTTAGCAAGTGTCTTTAAATAGTGTTACATACCCTGAGGTCCCTGCACTGCTGTAATGGCAACACTGGGGCATACTGCATGTACAGAAAGTAACCTGTGTCTGCAAATCCTGCTGACATAAGGCTAAGTGGTGATTCCCCAAGCCTTTCTATTGATTCTGTATTTGACGACTGCTTTCAAACTGTAGCTTCATGTAAGGCAGGGAGAACATAAAACAATCCCCCCAGGGAAGTACTTCTGGTTGTTGAAGGGACTAGTGTAATAGGTGTGACACTGCTTGTCATAAATAAACAGTCTGCTGTTTTGATAAAGCTTTCTTCCTTGGCACCCTTATTGTAAAGCTATTTTTGCTGTCCTATTGAAGTTGCTTTTGATATAAAAGGGAGTTATTTTTTAAGTCCCATTGCCCTAATATAGAGGCATATGAGGACAGTGGAGAGGAATACCAAGGAAGAGTTTTGAACAACTAATTTACTTTCATGTATTATTTTCAATAAATGTTTGTGATGTAGTTTGTATTCTGCAGGCTAAATAAATATATATGAGAAGGATGGAGTACAGTAATGTGACACCTGTATTAACAACCTGTGCTAGAGAGAAGAACATGCATAACAACGCCCTAAAAGACAGACATGCTTTTGTCATGCCTTTAGGGCTGTGAGACAGAAAGTGATGCAGATGAGCAGCATGAAAAGCTGACTCTCTACAATGAGGCCTTTCTGTGTTGTTTGTGGCAAAGGGTAAGTGCATGAGATCAGCATCATTCGGAGCTGGGCCGATTCAGCGCTTCTCTGCTGTTGTGGGGCTTTGGCTCACTCTGTTGGAGAATAAACGTCACTGCAGCAGAGGATTAACAGTAGATACACTGCTGAGTAGAAGGGATTTAGTAAAGATTTAAGACGGCACTGAAGGATTGATTAATAATGCTGATGCTGGCAGCAAAATATATTGGAATTACATACTTGCAAAGTTTGAATCAAGTTTGTCTTTTTTTTCATGTTATATTCCCTTAAACCTTGTAAAAAGTAACCCAAAGGTTCTAAAAAACGTATAAAAAGGGGCAAAAATCTAAGCAGCCAGCACATGCTTTGGGATAAAACTCTATATACTTAACACGAAAGTGTGCTAAACATCTAAACTTTGGACTGTGTCTATTTAAAAAATCTATATTTTCTATTTTATCAAACAGGAAGTACATTTAGTGCAGTGATAGGTTAGTTTTGGCATACAACATCATTTACTGAGATCATTTCAAACATGTGACATATGGGTGGCTCTGGCACAGTGGCATAGTGCGCTGATCTATGGGGGGACACTGGTTCCATCCCCACTGCAGTCGGCAGTGTCGGTGTGTCCTTGGGCAAGACACTTCACCCCAAATTGCTCCTGTGGGGATAGTCCGCAGTATTGAGTATGTTAGTCGCTTTGGATAAAAGCATCTAACATGTAATGTAAAAATGTAATGTGGCATTACAACAGGATGTCCTGCTGGAGTCCTTCTATCAGTCATTTAATGTGTCCAATTACACTGAATTCCCACTTCTATTATGTGAATGCATACACAGGCTCTCTTGCGGCTAATAACTACTACCAAGAGGAATGAACAAAACAAGACAGAGCCTCCCTTTGCTGGGTCATCCATCAGTGCATTACCAAGGGCCTCAACTGTGACCTTATATGGTAGTCAGGCAAACAAGCCTAGATAGAAATCTATGTTGACATTTTACTCTACCAACCGGAATAAATTATATTTAATCACATTACCAGAGGATATATTTGAAAACAAAATTTCATTTAGCAAAATGTGCTTTTCTTTGAGTTATTTTGGAAGCTTAATTTTTGGCCAGGGTAGTATAGTAAATTGTAGCACTTTAAAATGTAAGATGTGAAAAATGCAGTTAACATCAACAATAATTCTTAATAGTCACATACAAATAATGTTTAAACCAGTATGTCTAATGCTGACGTTAACAAAGAAACAAAAAAGAAGTACAAATAATTACTGTATAAATTCTGAAGGTTCATAATCTGGCATTTTGCAAAATATTTAGATTAACATCACAGCCCTGGTATGAGGATTTTTTAGTTTAGTGGCATTATATGTGCCTGTCAGACCCCCCCCCCCCCCGTGTTCTCGAGGGATTACATGAGAGTGTGGTCCAGTACTCCTTCAGACAGTGCTTCCTGCCTCCTGTACACAGAGCCAGCACACCACTGGGATGTGGGGGCAGGTTGTAAACAACACAGCTTGCCTCACTTTATCACCCTGACTCTTTGTTGTTGCTCTCCCCCTCTGTACTGATCTCATTCAAGTCTCTGTCCTCTCCCGGATCAATGTCTCGTGCTTACCAAAGACAGACCCAGAGGCCGACAGCGAAGACCACTGTGTGATTAATTATTGCGATTGGATTGTTTCCCCGTTCCAATTTGTCCAGTAGATGCTGTTCGAATCGATAGGGTTGCTTTTTAAGTTAGCCTGTGTATGTGTACATGTGTACGTATGGGTAAGTGTCATTTGAAGATAGGAAATGGGCTTTTCAGTTTTCTCACCACTAGAGGCTACTGTTGATCTCTATATGAAATGCAGTCTAAATGTAGCCTTACTGGGGTTTAGGATTATTAGTAAAGTAAAGCTAAAGATATAGCTGTTGTATATTTTTCCTTCCTATATTTTAACTTTAAGAACTACTAAACTATTAAATTAATAGTACAAAAAAGGAAAGATTCGAATAGGTAACACTTAATTTTGTTTTTGCAGAAATATGTTGTTCCTCTTTTAACCCTCTCACAACACTTCAGATCAGTCCTCAATTTTGAGGCGCCATTAAACATTAGCATGGATTATTTCGCCTCAAAATTGTGTGACTTTAAAGGATCCTGAGCAGCTGGAATTGTTTCAAGCACGCTTTATGTTTATGGCTTCAGTGTACAGACTCACAGAGATTCATACCCTATGGGTCCACCTGAATGCTGCTTTTTCTATATAAATGTGAGGAATTTGAAGCACCTGGACATGAGAGTCCACAGGGACAACAAGATACCCTGCAAACATAGATCTCTCTAGTTTTGAGGCAACATTGCTAATAACTATGATTCACTATGCTCCCCCTGCCAGCAATAAATGACAACAATGTGACAGGGCAGCTCATGCAATGGTTGATAACCCCCATAAGTGGTTAGAAGACCCTCTTTCTGACTACAGCCAAACAATAACAGAATTTGGCTGTTGACTGGTGTTAATTTCCCACACCACTTCATAGCCTGAAGCATCCTTTTAACAAACCACTGTAAAGATGCCATCTGTTTGAATGAAGTGACCTCTCAGCCATACACTGAAACCAGGCTGGCACCAGCATCACACACAGTGAGATTCTCCAAACCCTTCACCTGACAACCACATTAATATTTCACAATTGTTCCACGGAATACCAATTAGTGAAGTGAACATCACACGGCTTTGGAAGATTTCATTAGTAGTGCTGCGGTGTCAGAGCTGTACAGAGCTCTCACTGAACTGTTACGCTCGGTGTCAGGCTGACTGATGTAGCCTGTGATAGGCCTGCTAGCGGCTGCTGCGTTACATCAAAAGCATGTCCAACGCACTTGACTCATGAGGGGAATATACACACAGATCCTGAGTGTGCACTGTACTCCCCCCGAGCTTAATACCACCATCTTTTTTCTTCTCTTCCACAGGCATTCCTACCCATCCCTCTGTCCATCCCCTCCCTCCCTCCTCTCCTCTTGGGGCTGTATGGACCCTTGAGAGCCCTTCCCTCCCACTCTTCCCCACCACTGCTACCCACTTCTTACTCCCCTGCCCTCTGAGATTTTGCTGCTGCTCTTTATGTTGCTGAGAGGCGATGCTCAGATGATCCAGTGGGCCATCTTGCACAACATCGTCGGTACAGCCCAAGACAGTGAAGACTAACAACAGAGAGTGTGACAGAGCTCTTGGAGGGGCTGCGAGTACCCTGTGAGGCCCACCCGCACCCCAAGCCTGGCAGAAAGCTCGGCTTGCCCCCTCATTCCTTCAGACTCTGAGATGCCCTCTCCTCACAATGAACGAGGTGAGTAAGAGAGGCCCTACTTTCTCAGGACTGAAAGAGTTATTCTGTTAGATGGTAACATATTTTTCTGCACACGCACCTGACCACCTGCTCATTTACCTGCCTGCCATCATCAGTACTATTCCCCCATGCCTAGAAACCACACACACACACACACACACACACACACACACACACACACACACACACACACACACACACACACACACACACACACACACACACACACACACACACACACACACACACAAGATTAAGATAAAATGATCATGATACATGCAGCTATAGCATATATGGGCAATTTATTTACACCCCAGCACCATAAACAAAACCCACTAAATCCCCTGAAGACGGAGTAAAATATATTACAATACTCCAGCAACTCCCGCTCCCCTATCCGGAGCACAAGCTGTGACTGTATCTAGTGTTGTTGTATGCCGTCTCTTCCTCCAGAGGATCAAGGAGCGTCCCCCGTGAACGGGCCATCTGTGGGCTCCTACCAGAGCAGTGGGAAGAGGAAGGTGCGCACCAAAAAGAAGAAAGGCACCATCACCGCCAACATCACTGGCACCAAATATGAGATTGGTACGGGAAACTATTCCTAATGTTAAAAATTTGCTTTGGAAATGACAGTTACCACAACAACACATATATGTGTTGAATTAAGATAGAAATAGATCTAAAACAAGTTTGAAAAAAGGCCCATGCATCACTGAAATGCCAGTCTACTAAGATGAGATCTTTTGATCAAAGAGTTTGTCTTAATGGAGCTAGTGCAGGATGAAAAGAGGCTTTCTTTGAGATGGGTGAAGAAACCCTTTCATTGATGTACATTTTCCTATTGATGTTTTTGTCAGAAAACAAGGTAGTGCTTGAACTGGTTTAGCAGTACTGTTCCTATTGTAGTTTCAGTTGTAGTACTCCTTTACCTATTCTTTTTACAGGTCATTACTAACAGTTATTAGATATTATTGGATTCATTTTGATAACAAATGAAGGATAATTGTCTGGTACATTAATGTCTGACCTAGCTAAATTGTGTACACTAAGCCTGTTTTCTCAGATTTGAAGCCTGAGTTTATATTTAAAGTTGCGTTGTCCTTCAGGTAATATAAGTGAAGTGTGACACGGTGAATTGTAAATTCATTTTTTGAAACAGCTCTCAGTAGGACTCAGTCAGTCCATCAAAACACAGCAAATCTAATCACAAAGTTATCTCAACAATAAAAAAAAAATACACTGCAGATTTGAATCGCAACAATAAAATCTAATTTTGCTGTGGTGGATTATTTGAAGTTGTTATTTCATGTTTTAAATTAAACATAATAGAGTTGCAGACCTGCAACAGTTCACACAGAGACAGCCCGGCCTTACATACAAACATAAATCTTTATTGAGGTGATTTAACTTGGCAGTGATGTTTTTTGAGAAGGGCAAACACAAGCAGTAAGCACTCCTCACATGGACAGTATATGCCAGTGTGGCAGCTCCAGCTCTCAGGGGTGAACTACAACCTATGAAACTAAGGAGTCAGCAGCACCAAGTAGAAGTTGAGGGCTGCCTGGATCTTGTAGGTGGACGGGAGTCTAGCTGTGAGTTAGTTTGCCTACTGTGACAAGACTCTCACAGTGGCCATTCGGAGAGCAGTGTGGAGCTATTAAGAAGGAAAATTAACACTAAGGGCCAGATGGATGGCTCATTTTTGCTGTTACCTTTTATGCAGCTGTCTTTTTTTTTGGTTTCGGAATTGATAGTATTACAGGTGAAGGTTAAAGGTCAGAGGAAATGGTGGTGGTTTGCTTTACACCCTCTGAGAAGGCAATGTACACTCTGGGTCTAAGGATGGCTGTTACATGAGATGTGTAAGAAAGGATTGATTACAGCTTTGTACTCAAAGACCCTACTGCTGAGTGTAAGCATAGACCTGCTGTGATGTAAACCCTCCCTGTTCCAGTTAGCAAAACACCGTTAGCCTCTACTGACGTGAACAGATGGATGAAGTTACATCGGAAACACCTTTTTCCCATTCAAGTGCCACCATGCAACATTAGGCAAGCCTTCTCCAGGTTTGTGAAGGCTTTCAAGAAATTAATTAATACCCTGTTTCGTTAGGGCATATGAATTTTTCATTACTCACTGAATAATGAATAGTTGTCGGATGAATGTCCAAATGGGCTCGCCACCCATCTCTCATACTATGGGGTTTCCAGTGGGATTTGAATGCATTACACACAATTAATTTATCTTTTTGAAGAGAAGCATTACGATTGGCTGCTCTGCAACCATTCCATTAATGGTAAATATTACTGGGAGATTTTTTGATCTGTTATCTCCTGGACTGATTTCTCTCTTAATGTATGTAAAAACAGAAATTTAGCCTGGCAAAGAGTGAAATATTGATCTGTTAAGTGGAAATATTTGAGTCACATCCTGCTCTATGAAGGCCTATGAGTGATATTTTGGGGTTACAAATACATTTCTTAGGAACCGGAGGGCAGGGTAATCTTCAGAGAAAATACATATAATTTCTTAAATTAAAGTAATACAATTGTGAGAAGTTAGTGGGAAGGTGCAACAGTTTGTATATTCTTGCATCTGTACATTGCAGTTTAAATGCTGATCCACAAAAGCAATCCAAACTGTTATGTTGTTTGCTTCTGAATAGGTCCAATTCACAACAATGTCTCTTCAGAGTTTGAATTCCTATAATAAAGTGATTATTCGGGCCTGAAAACACTATTTCTTTATTGTTAAATCCTACTACAAATTATAATTTGATTAGGACATTCACTGCATACGTAATAGCAAGCAGTGGCGTCTGTGGTGAGATAAGGTTTATCCAACCATGCAAAATGAAGCGATGTTGGTTCTTTACAAAAAAAACAATTTCCTGGTTTATTTTTCACGTACATTTACAAATTGAACCCCCAAAATTCCTCATTTTTTTCTAAGAATTTTATGCCTCTCCCATGGCTGACTAATTATTACGTTTTTCTACCTACCATGGCCTTCCTATGCTGTTAAGAAGTTACTTTGTGGTCATGGGTAAAACTCATTAAATTACTGCATAGTTAATTTTGATATTGTAATAAGATCTAATGTGAATGTTTTTCCCCAGTTCGTATAGTAATCAACGAGGTGGACTACATCAAGACCCGGGAAGATGATGAGACTGCCAACCTCATCTGGAATGACTCGGCCGTGCAGCATGAGAGAATCGCTGAGCTCAGGAATTATCAGGTACACGGCATGTCAAGTCAGCACACATTGTCCGGGAGTAAGAATAAGGGTGTCAGATCCAATTGCTGCACTGCACAGGAAGAAGAACTGGATCTTAACCTTTACAGTACAGTAGCAGCCGAAGACTGTCAGCTGGATGAATGTCAAAAAATACTATATGTTTTCTTAACCAAATATTCAAAACAAAATCAGCTGCCTCTGATTTGTATAGCACTGGTAAGGTGAAGAATGATTTAACCTAAAAGTAAAAGATGCAGTGGAAATTAAACAATGGACCAAAGAGAAAGGTAATAATAAGAAGAAACAAACATGACAGCTACCGCAACCCTTACGTGCATTAGAGAAATTTACTTTTTTTGGTATAAAGAAAAACCAAATCCCTTCTTTATAAAGCACTCCTTTGGTTAAAGTTGGACAAATTTTGAACAATCACAGCACAAAACATTCTTGGATACGTTTTTTACACTTTTATAGAAAGCACAATCTACTAATCAGAGTGAAGCCTTTCTACCGAGACTTTACATCATTTGCACTAAAATGTGAGGAAATCTGAACAGCAACAAAACAATTAAATACGTTATTGTCAAATTTCAAACTGAAATGAGAGAAAAATCACAACATCTTGAATGTATCAAAGGAGTTTTCATTTTTAATGTATGCAATGCTGATATTAAATGGACAACAAGTCTTATGCATGCTAATGGCGTACCTAGAACAACACAACATAGAGTTTTTAAAGTTACTTCTTCAATGTTTGCACACCACTCTGCCTTACATTATATTTCTCTCGTAGAAATAAAAGAATAGGTTAAAAAAAAAAAAGCAGCTGAGAAGGGGACAGTGTATAGAGACATTTGGGACGGATGGAGCTGGGAAAAGAAGATTAGGTTTAAAGTAGTAATAGTAAATGTCAGAATGAAATACAATAGAATAGAAAGAAAGGAAATAGCTGAAGCTGGACGTAAGACTCTGCATGTGTCCATGTGTTTTCCTTCAAACCCTGGGAGGTTAGAAGCAGACAGCAGATAGGGAAGAGAGGTGGACAGAGGGAGAGGGAACAACAGAGCGTACACAGAGACAGATAGGAAGACTGACAAGTCGACTGACAAGTTGTGAGCAGCAGGGGGTGGGAGGCAGGTTTCACATGTCACTAGTGATGATGACAAGACGGTCCTAAACAACAAGGCTAGCTCTGAGTTGTGTGTACTAGTCTGAAAGTGATCTTACCTCTGTTTGACCTCCCTATCCTGCTGACTGAGCTTGCCGTTACTGCTCCCCCTAAGCTCCGAGCGTTAGCCATCCGTCTTCCCGATCGCTTATTTGATTAGACCGGGCACTAATGATCGATTAAATCACAGACAGGAAAGAGTATGGCTTGTTAGGACAGGGACAGCCAGAGTTCAGCAAAGTAGATTGAATATTACAAATACTGTAACAGCTTAACGTGTAGCAATGTGGCTAATGTTTTACCATAGAGCTGGTGATTTGCCGTCAATTGTTTTCACTTGCTCACTTGCGCTGCTGTGCTGTTTCATGTGATAATTTCTCAGAAGAAAAGTAGTCCCTCAACAATTGGTTTTGATTTCCCCTCACAAGCCACGTCGTCTCGCGGCATTGGCATAATTGTGCTATCTCTTCCGAATCCCTAATTACGTCTGTCTCGTTTGGATAATAATCACAGGATCCTTTTACACTCTGCGTTCTGTTTTTTTTTTCTCCCTCTGCTTCTCTCTCTCCCTCTTTTGATTCTTTTCTTTTTTTCCCCCATTTAGTGATGTACTGTGAGAGTTTGCTGTCAAGTTTCAGTTCATACGAGCCTAATTAACGCCCCTGTTCAGGCTCATTTGGTCAAAGAATACAGAAAACCCAGAGTTTTTCCTTTACCCCCCACCCCCCTTTCGGCACATTCAAAGCAATTCATTCAACTGTCACTGCAGGAGCTTGCGATGCAGAACCAATTACCTCGGCCCCTCGGAGTTGAGATTGATCGTGTTTTTTTTTTCTCGCCTCTTCCCTCCCCAACCTTTAAAGTATAAAAAAACACGGTAAACTAAATAAGGGTTGAGAAAGGTCTCAGCGTCACCTTTTTGTTTTGAGTCCGTAATTGGGCATAAATGTCAGAACATTGTAAGCTCACTTCAGGTTGCTGCCTTTAATGTGCTCATTTTTATGAAGGGGTGGGGGTGGAATTGAGTGGCGTAATGGCCCTAACAACATTATTATGTCTGCCTGTCCCTCTGCAGAGAATTAACCATTTCCCTGGCATGGGCGAAATCTGCCGGAAAGACTGCCTTGCAAGAAACATGTCCAAGTAAGTTTTCAAAAGAGAGTACTTGGGTTCAGATGCGCAAAAAACAAAATAATTTGTAGCCAGCTGGCACTCTGAGAAGTCGCAACTGGGTACATCATTACATTACATCATTTCAAGTAAAAGTAACTACTGTAAAAGCATACAATTATTTTTTGCTGTAAATAAAAAATGCTAAATGCAACATGTAATTCAAAAGAAGGTATAAATTAAAGACTGCAGACGATTTAATATGTTGCTTTACTCCCACACACACACCCCTTTCTTTGTTTCTTCAGAATGATCAAGTGCCAGGCTCCCGAGTACAGCTTCATACCCAAAACCTGGATCTTCCCCGCCGAGTACACTCAGTTCCAGAATTATGTCAAGGAGCTTCGCAGGAAACGCAAGCAGAAGACCTTCATCGTCAAACCCGCCAACGGAGCCATGGGTCACGGGTAGGTCACGAAAACCTAGGCATGAAAGACAAGGAGAGAGAATGATGGAGAAATTAAACAAACATACTGAGTGGCGGAAATGAGCAGTAGAGAAAATAGAGGACAAGCACAACAAAACAGGGCAATAAGGTGTGTGACCCTAATATGTGTATCAGTGGAAATAGCATTATGGCTGGGTCCAGCTTGAGTAGTAGATGACACGGTGTGGTGAATCTCATTGGCCTCATTGTCCTCGATGGCAGGCAGTTAGTGAGGTTCCTCCCCTAAAGGTATCTGCATGTGATTATTGGATTCCTTTATGGGGCATCATCAGCAGGGACCACTCAGACTAGAAAATGGACCAATGGCCATGGCTGCTGCAGGGGACTCTGTCTCACAGTAGCATCTCTTTATGAAATGATGAGCAGGCTGTGGTACATGAATGCATATTTCATACTTGAAGCCCCATAAGGTTATTTCAGGTTGTGATGTCACATCTCTATGGCTTGTATTCACTATTCTGACTGTTGTTATCAGGAAGTTTTTAGAGAGTCAGTGAAGAGACATGGTGACATGGTGATGCCTAAACTCTCTTTCTTGATACTGACTATTTACCCATTATAAGAACACCTGCACACACTAAAGTTATCAAGTGTTCAATTCAAGTGTTCAATCGCTCAACCCAACTTACTGAAGCTTTTGTCCTAATGAGTGGAAATATGTGTGGAAACAAAAACATTACAAAACAAAGTTTACCAAGAGTTGAATTGGCTGCCCTTTGACAAAGTGTCAACAAAACTGATCATTATAAGCCTGGGTGAGCGGGGGGGGCGGTATTGTTGATTTTAAGGGCCTTTGCTTAGAGAGGAGCCTGTTGAGCTGGTTTGGTCATTTATTTTCTAAAGCAAGGAAGAACAGATCTCTCCGTGTGGAAAAGGGACATTTGGGCCTCTCTGATCAGACTTCCCCCCCCGCAGAACAGGGATCTGTATACGAGAATAAAAAAACGCTGAAGAACAGTGGGCATGTAAACAAGAATACTAAATTGGTTCTAAAATGAACACATGAACTCTTTCTTATGTTCTATGTATGAGCCATAACCGACTCAAAACACAATGCTACTGAGCTGTGATTTGACCTGTGTGGAGGCCATGCCTGCAGAGACGTGACTAAAATAAAGTGGAAATGCCAAGTGTTTTCTGGTCCAGAGTTTGAAGTGTGGTTGGTTTTACAAATAATTATTTTTCATAAAATTAAGTAGAAGACAGGCCCCACTGAATACTATGATGTGCTACAATACAACGTTGTTTTTGCTATTTGTTGTAATTTCTTATTCTTTTAAAAATGTGATCCCTGAAGCTCATGTGTAAAGAAATAACCTTGGATTGCATATATCACTGGCACCAATAGGTGGGGATATTGAAGTACAAATAGCTCATTGTGCTTCACCTCTCCCTTGAATTCTCTTTGAATTTGTCCTTTCAGGTATAATGTGAGCGTTACTTATAACTCTGTGCTGCACTAAGCCCTTATTTATTGAAGAATAAAAGGCAGCAAAGGCTGAATTATAGCAATATATTAAGAATATGAAAGATGATGAGTTTAGCTCGACCACTCAACGGCGGGCGGCTCACAAGATTAGATTTTTCTTCATTTTTTTTGCATGGTGTGACGAGGCAGGAAATTAAGTTATATCTTCCCCCTGTAATTTATTTTTCCGTCGGCCAACTAAATGAAGTTATTGTTTGTGTCTGAAGCGCAGCTTGTTATAAGGGAAACAAAATAAAAGCGCGTGCAGGGCTTAAAAAGGCGAGATCCCCTCCGGTGCCAAATTAAATAGGCAGGGGAGAGTGGGCTGTGATTATCTGACACCCCAGCTCATCAATCATGTCGTCTTCTCCTCAGCTACTCCTCCTTGACTAACTAACACCGTTAACCCTGTCCTCATCACTCAACGTGCTGCCTCACTGTTAGGAGGGCCTCACATTGTTGGTCAATGTACCATCAACTTGCCCCTGTTATTTACTGTTCAAGCACTGATACAAGCAGGCCAATGAAATGATCTATTTATAATACAGGAGCATTTAAGTGGAAGGCTGAAGAGTTGATGAGGAATGATTGATAAACCTGAGAGTAGCAACATCACACTACAGCAACTGGGAAAATTGTATCAAACCTCTGAAGGGAGCTGCTGCACAAAAACAATAACCTGAAAGGCAATACCTGATCCCAATTTGGATTCACACTTAGAAGCTCATCAACAAAGCTCCAGTGTTTTTGCTTCCTCTGAGTCAACAGAGCGGGTTACTTCTTATGTTAAATAACAACCACATAGTCTGCACTGTTCCCAGGATACTGTGTTCTGGCTGTAATTAAAGAGCATTACAATGTTTGCCCTCTGGTGGCTTGGTGCCACAATGTCCTACTACCTCAAACTGTACTTTTTGAACAATCAACTCTTTACATCTTGGCCAAATATTGTGTTTGTGTGTGTGTGGTGTTCCTGCTTGCATGGGTATAATGTAGCCTTCCAGGCTGAGCATGTAACTAATTTAGGCCGAGTCTGCCTTAACTATGAATGATGGTGATACAGGTCAGACGCAATGCCTCTGCATAGTGGGAGATTGTTTAGAAACGACCCCTCACCCTCCCTGCACACATGCATACTCCCACACACTTGTGAACAGACATACACTCTTACATTCACAACGTTTTTCAAATATTGCCCCTCACCCTTGCGTGCTCAGCCACATCGATGCACACAAACTAACACAACTCATTCTTGAGTCCAGCTAGCAATGGCCTGCGTACTATAATGCCTGAGTGCCAGTGACATGAGACCAAAGCAAGAGAATTAGAGTAGAGGTTGAAACGGAGTGCAATGTCTGCTCCTATTAACCTGCTCAGAGTTTAAAGATCCGGCTACAGCATTTGATGCACTGTGCCATTCAGAGAGAGCAGAGTTTGGCTCACAATGTTCTCCAGATGCTCACTGAGTATTTCTCAGACAAACCAGCATTTGTGTAGTACCTGTCTGTTTTTTGTAAATGTATTTTATTTAGATGGCCAGGTAATGAACAGCATAACAAAAGTTTGGAACGCTCAAAGTCCCTCAGAGCCAAACAGCTTGTCCTGCTCAAACTAGACCTGAGGCGTGCTGAGCGAACTCATTAACATGTGTTTTCAGTGAAGTTCCTGTAGCAGTGCGAGGTCACATCAATACCATCAGGGCACAATGGCTCTGACCCTGTCACTCAGAAGGGCTAAACCTCTTCATTGTTATTACAAAAGTCATTCCATGCACAGTAAGGACGTTCTCCTTCTGATTGCATCTGTTGCTCATACTGATAGTAATTGTCCATTGATTCAAAAAAAGAAAAAAGAAGAGGACATCTTGGATTGTTACGATTGAAACCATTACCATTATTGGCAGAGGTGGCACCACAGTAATATAGCCCTGACTTTTCCAGATGATTAAACATGAATTATTGTGCGGAACCCCATAAAATCTGTATACTGTTTGGCTCAGCTTTTGCTTCAACATGTATATAAGACATTGCCAATGTCATCAATCATATTCATGGTCCTTGCTATGCTGCCATCTATCATTTTTTCAATTATCTTTTTTGTCTTACTTTGCCATATTTTATTATGCTGCTGACGACACCCCAATTTCCCCCCTGAGGATTAATAAAGTTTCTGTCTATCCAGGATCTCACTTATCCGTAACTGTGAGAAGCTGCCAGCCCAGGAGCACTTCATCGTTCAGGAGTACCTGGACAAGCCCTTCCTGATGGAGGGCTACAAGTTTGACCTGCGCATCTACATCCTCGTCACTTCCTGCGACCCACTCCGCATTTTTCTCTACAATGATGGCCTTGTTCGCATGGGCACAGAGAAGTACCATGCACCCAGTGAGGCTAACCTGGTGAGTCACTGACAATAGTACTACTAATAAAGATTATTACATGGTTTAGTTGAATACTCCATTCTGATTGGTCAATTCAGAACATGTGACACGTTGTTAATCGAGTAGTACAGACCGCTGTCAAGGACTATATTGACCGTTGTTAAGGAGGATGAAGAAAGAGAAAGGAGAATAAGTTAAAAGACCGAGCGCTGGACGTCAGATAAATCACCAAAAGAAGACAGACAGGAAGTGAACACTAACAGGAACACTGTATGGGCTCTGTAGTGTTTAAGGACTTGTTAGTGGATCAGGAACTGTGAACAGACTTGAACAGTTACAGAAAACCTCCCTCAGTGCTGCTGTAAAGTTGTTGTTGTTGTTGTTGTTGTTGTTGTCGCAATTCTAGCAGTTGGTACTCCGTGGAACGGAGGGTTTTTTTTTCTGTCGAAGAAATACGATGAATAATATCAATTAATATTGGGAGTCGAGTCGTTAGTTTGTTTAGTATCTGGCCGTGTAATAAGCAGGATAATGTGAACAGCCTGTCGGGTGTTCCCCATATTGACCGCCTCGCTGCATATTCCTCACATATTTATTAAGAATTATGTTTAGAATTGTTCAAAAGTACAAATACAAAGTGCCTCACAGCACATATGATCATAGACACATATCTTAACAAACTAGTACCAGGACAAACATCTTTTTATAAATGCTATCCATGCACAAGTTGCATTTAATGAGTTGTAGGAATAAGTTCAACGGTTCATAAACGTATATGAGAAAGTACAGCTCCGGAAAAAATTAAGAGACCACTGCAGCATTATCAGTTTCTCTGGTTTTGCTATTTATAGGGATGTCTTTGAGTTAAATGATTTTTTTTTTTATTGAAACCCTAAACTACTGACAACCTGTCTCTGTGTTGGAATTCAACAGACACTGGAATGGCTGCCATACATGTAGAGATAAAGATTTAAGAAGAATTTTGAGTGGTCTCTTAATGTTTTTCGGAGCTGTGTATACAAAAGCTAGTGTGTGGCCATTCACTAACAGGTCGTAGAAGTAGAGCTGTAAAGAAAAACTCAAGGCTTCAAAGATTCATTCATGATGTGGATATTTAAATCCTCAATCAAGAATGCACACAAAGGAAGGCATGCACCTGTATCCACGGAGACATCTAGCACTAGCATACATAAAACACTTATATAACTCCATTTTTATAGAGTGATCAAATAATAAAAAATGACGACACACATTTGAAGCTTAATTTGAAATCATTTAAAAAAGCTTTGAAAATAAAACAAAATGACATCCGAAGCAGCCTTAAGTAGAAGCACATTTGCAGAAAAATGTATTTGCCATGCTCGTCGGAGCCATGGGCTTGTGCAACTCAACAAAATCAAATTCGACACACAAACACACTGGGGGACAGAGGTTAGGAAACACAGTGTAATCTCCGTATGATCACACAAACATTGATGTACTCACATACACAGTCAACAGTGCCAAAATGTAGACAACTGTTGTGTTCGAACACTCAGGTACACACACATACACACACACACACACACAGATTGGACAAGCAGGCATACTGTATGCACACAGCTGAGCCTAAATGTCCACATGCCAGATGTCTCATGTAATATCAAGCCGCTCATATTTGCCTTGAGGTTCTGCACCTGCTGAATCACAGTCTGGAGCTGATGATGGGATGTAGAAGCGCGCACACACACACACACACACACACACACACACACACACACACACACACACACACACACACACACACACACACACACACACACACACACACACACACACACACACACACACACACACACACACACACACACACACACACACACACACACACACAGCTCCCTATCAAGCGTGATGCTTATCTACAATATGAACACACGCTCACATAGACATATGGACCCCCTCCCCGCGACACAAATGCGTATTGTCTTACCCAGCCTTTGACACATGATGGAGTGAGTGGTGCCATGGAGATGGATGTTCAATCCCACAGAGAGTGGCTCCTAGACAGCCATCATGGGCTGGAGTGGCCTCCGGTCACAGCGTTATTACCTTGTAGGCTAAGGACAAGGATGTATTGTCTTCAACTGGGAGGGATAGTGTGTAAAGAGAGGGATGCTTCAAGAGCCACGCAATAGCTAGTTATAATCAACCACTCAATGGCACATTTTAGCCAGGCTCTGTTTGAACTGTGGGGCACTATGGCTCTGACTTATCTTATCACTGAGTGCTTCAGATTTAAGGATCTATGATTGTAAGCTTGTTCTGCTGTTGCACTCATTATTTGCCAATCCCATAAGAGCACAAGAGCCAACGTTAGAATAGAGCATTGATAATTACCATATAACACAGTGCGCTGTTCTTCACTGTCGTACTGCATTTCTTACCCTCTTGAGCAATTTCCTAGGGACACATTTGTGATGTTTTTTCTTTTTCCATTATTTTTGTCTACACGTATTACTAAGGAGAAAAAGCTTTACATTACAGTGTGTGTATGTGCACTGAGGGAATAAAGCATGAGCACCCTCGAGGACATAGTTTCCCGTAATGATTATCATCACTGACAAAGGTATAATTTTACTAAAGAGCACTATCAAAAGGTACAACAGCCATTTGAGTATAAAATAGTATTTCCTTGCTCTTGCTTCAGTGGAGAAATGTGTTGTTAATAGTATTAGAATGTGGTTGCACTGTATAAACAGGAGGAGGAAGCGAAAAGTGAAAGACAGCTGCATTTGTTCTTCAGCCCAGTAAATAAAGGAATTCAGTAGAAAGAAGACAAGAATGATTTTTATGCAACAACAAACAAAAAATGCCATCTGGTGCAAATACGATCTGCTGTTGCTATGACATTCAGTTATTAATGTTGTCACAGCTTATAGGAAGACCTTTACTTGTTTTACAAGTACACCAAGACCATTGACTCCAATGTCCTTTTTTAATTTAAATAAAAGGACAAGACCTGTTTTGTTTAAGCATTAATATAATGGAAGTAATGTTCCAGTGTCAGTGTAAGTAGCCCTTAAAGCCTGCTGTTTTGTATCTGATCTGTGTCCCTATGAAAGAGACATCTCATGTAGTTATCAAATACACCTTTACATAGAGACAGGTGTAAACATGCATTGATAATGCATAAAGGCCCTCCTAACTCCAGCTTCTCTCCACAGAGCCAGCTCTACATGCATCTGACCAACTACTCAGTCAACAAACACAACGAGAACTTCGAGCGAGACGAGACGGTGGACAAAGGCAGTAAGAGGTCCATCAGCTGGTTCAACGAGTTCCTCCGCGCCAACGACTACGACATGGCCAAGTTCTGGGGAGACGTCTCTGTACGTGGGTAGCCCTCCCAAACACACACAAACACGGACACACAGTTACATGCAGACATATCATGCCAGATGTGTAATTCTACAAACGCAGGGATGTGCGGTATGATAACAAAAACACCAGAGACGTTAACACCGCATGGAGGAATCTGTAAGTGTAATCTATAAGCATGCCTTCATACATACACATCCTCTTGCTACTAGCCAACACACGTTAGAAACAGAACACAAGGAGGACCGGCAAAAGGTTTGATATGATTTGTTATGACAGTAACTCAGTGAGCTTCAGAGCTTGGTTTGACTCCAGGAAGAGCTCAGCAAAAATATAATTCCTGGAGGGTGAGCTCTCATCCAAACACCTTTACCACATCAGTTTTCTATCATCAAAGTTTTACCTTCTGGACCTGATTCATTTATTTTATTTCCATCCATCTTAATATATAGCCCTTCCCTATTGTTACTATTCCTTTTCGCCTCCATAGCTATTTGGGTTGTATGGGCCTGCAGTGTTGGTTCTGTTTTGTTGTCTTTTGCTGCAAGCTAGCAACCTAAAAAGTTAAATGCTATTGGCTATTATACTCTCTTCATTACAACAGCTTTTAGTTTTCTGTAAGTGGAACAAAGTGGCTTCTGAGACCATTTACATTATACCATCAGTTATTTTTTATGTAATGTAATATTTAGTTTATTCTCCTTTCTTATCCATCTGAGGCCATCTCCGGGTTTGTTCCATTTGGTCATGGCGTTAAAGTTCTAGTTCTATTTTGTGAAAGTTTATTTTTCTTTCATCTATCTTGCCTCTCAGTGGCACATCAGAGTGTCAACCTCTGACTCAGACCCTCCTCCCTTTCTCTTCCTCTCTCACCAATTTTGTCTCTGCTCTTTCCTCAGAAGTTGCACCACTTTGGTGTTGGTGCTGACGGTTCACACTCACACACTGTGTTTTGATTCAACTCTGTATTCATGCTCTCCGTTCTCTCCTCTCTCCTTTTTCTTGTCATCTCTCCTCTTATATTTTGTTCCCGTAAAGACCAAGCAGGCTGCACTGACTCTTCCCGCCAACGGTCACGGTCAAAAAGTCAGAGAGTTTGTTTGCCAAAAGATTTTCTGTGGGGGTTAAGAATATCGTACATGTGTTTTTTTTTTTCCATGTCTCACTGACATCTCTTTCATTTTGAGGTAGTATTGATGTGCTGTGTAGGGCAGAGTGTCACAGGTTTGACCAGCAAATGTGTATGTCATTTTGAGAGCAGTGTTTGTCTACAAATGTGCTAGTTATAGAGGCCACAGCTAGATAACCGTAACGATCTCTGCACCCAGCAGATACTGGACTTACAAAAGTGCAGGCTAGCAGTTCTGCATGGGGCTTGACTGACAAGGGAAGGCACAGTGCATATGGTGTGTGTTTACACCATGTCTCCTCGAAGGGTACCTACCATTAGAGTGACATTAACACTCATATTCTGATGCGTTAGTTTTAGACATTCGTTTCATTTTAAAGAATACTATTTGTTATCATATTTTCCTAACAAAAGACATAAATAACCATTTAAATCAAGGCTTGCTTTTTGTGTATACATGTATAATTACAGAATCATACCTCACTTTAAGGAATGAGCCCAACAAATATTAGCAGTTAATGCCTTCAAAACTAAACCGTTTTCAATTATCAGTTTAGTTTGAGGTACTTTAATTCGTATTAAAAATATGTATTTTTACTTAATCCTGCCTGTAGATTAAATATCAGACATCCTGCTGTGTCTACTACACTAAAATATAAAGAGAAGGGACACACGCCTGGGCAGCTTAGGTAGAGCTTGAGTTTTTGCTGCAGCAGCTAAGGTTTGAATCTGGATTGAAGCCCTGTGTCTCCTACTTTCTGTCTATGGCTGTTTTACTAATTAAAGGAAAAACGGCCAAAAGCAATATAAAAAAGGAGAAGTTTCATTATTGATGAGAGATACCATAAATGCAGTATACACATACTTTTAATTGCCTAAATGATGATAATATAGAGCTGGTATGCATGGAAATAAATAAAAAAGTAAAATATTTAAAAGAGGCTTATAAACCCATTCCAGCCCAAAGCTTACAAAACACAGGCGCACATGCACAGGGCTCGGCAGTGGCTTCTGTGCTGGGGGCTCAGGATAAGGAGGGAGTTGATGGGGGCAGGGACACACACACATGCACACACACAGATATCAGCCAGTACTGGGGACTTCAGGCATAAACTGTAGGGGGAGCAGGTGTTTGTGCTGGGCAGCCTGTGGGTCATACGGGTGGATGGATTGAAAGATGGATGGAGGTGTGTGAGCAACAGACACATTGAGAAGGGAGGGGGCTGCCACCTTATCAGTCCTGGGCCAGACCACCAAACCCCTCTCCTGCACCCAGTAGTCAGACTGAACCAGGCAAACTGCAGGCCAGCAGCACTGCGTGGGGCTTGACTGTTGAGGAAAAGCTTTGTGCAGAGTTTGTGTGTCAGAGTGAGCATGTTTACACCAGCTGCACAGTGGGAGTAAGCAGGCAGGTAGCAGCCAGCACACACACACACACACACACACACACACACACACACACACACACACACACACACACACACACACACACACACACACACACACACACACACACACACACACACACACACATACACATAACAGGTTAGGAGCCATCAGCCTCACTTATGGACAACCACCAACCTGGTGAAAGTGTGTGTATGAGGGAAATTTGAAAGGTTTTGTGGCAGTAACACTTTCTGTTTTTTAAACTCCGGAGAATTGATTGCAGTCCTCTTTAAAGCAGGACTGCAGCTTATGGGTCTTATGTGTCATGATTACCTAATTGTCAGAGTTTAGTCATACATCTAAAAGTTCCAAGCATTTGTTTGCAGCCACAATGAAAACCAGATTAATTGCAACATTTTCAATTAAAGAAGCCTTTCATCAGCTGCTCTAAAACATTACCTTTTCAGGATGAATACAACTCACCCAAAACAAAGTAAGGGTTGACCTCTCTCTGTCAGCGCAGTTCGGTCATTCTCTCTCTCTCTCTTTGTGTTTGTGTCCTGCCAGGAGCTGGTGGTGAAGACCATAATAGTGGCAGAGCCCCACGTGCTGCATGCCTATCGCATGTGTCGCCCCGGCCAGCCACCAGGGAGCGACAGTGTCTGCTTTGAGGTCCTGGGCTTCGACATCATCCTGGACCGCAAACTCAAACCCTGGCTACTGGAGGTACAACTCAGTGTGTGTGTGTGTGTGTGTGTGTGTGTGTGTGTGTGTGTGTGTGTGTGTGTGTGTGTGTGTGTGTGTGTGTGTGTGTGTGTGTGTGTGTGTGTGTGTGTGTGTGTGTGTGTGTGTGTGTGTGTGTGTGTGTGTGTGTGTGTGTGTGTGTGTGTGTGTGTGTCATTTAAAACATTTTCATTTATACTTTATAAATATATCAAACTATTTTAAGTTAATAATTGTAAAAAAAAAGTACATTTAATACAATATAATTAAAATGTAATTAATCCATTAGTTTTTATTGATTTATTTAAAAGTCATATTTATTCATTTTAACTTTTATGTTGTATATTATGGCAATCATATCTTTAAGAATGTAAAACGTAAAAAAATAGTGACAGTACTGAAGGATATTTAGATTTACATTTACATTTATGATATTGTGTGTGTGTTTCACTGTGTGTGTGTGTGTGTGTGTGTGTGTGTGTCAGCCAGAAAGAGGAGGGCTATAGTCTGTGCATTCTCACCTGTCTATGCAGCGACCAAAGTGACAGCGGCTCCTAAACTGAAGTAATGATGCATCAGCAGGAGAGAGAGAGAGATGTTGCTCCACACTGACAGAAAGCATAAACACCCACTGATTTTGCTTACACACCCCCGTCCCCGATGTACAGAAACACACAGAAACACCCACAATGTCTCAAGTATGCATTTATGCATCTCGGAACATAAGCAGAGACACATTCCTGTGTAGAATATCGTACACCTCAATGAAAATGCACACACAATTAGGTGAGTGTGTGCATCCACACACAGCTGCATGAAAGTCAAGACAAAACTCCTCTTCCTCGTATAAAGGCAGACTCACAGTAGGAAAATATAGGTCAGAACAGCAGGTTGAGGAGATACACACCCGCGCCTCATTCTCTCAGTGTCAGTCTCTCAAGTGTCAGTCATTCAGGAGACGGATTCGAGTTCAGAGTCCACTCCAGGATTTCTATCTCGCTGTTCTGATATCAGCCAGTCAGTTAAAGCGTGACCTAAATCCTTTAACCCAAAGTGCCTGCATGCCTTTTTTCCCCTCTTCCCCTCAAATTGACTGAAGGATGGGAAATGCCTCTGGGATAATTGTTTGTTTTCCCCCATTGTGACAGCTCAAAATAAACCTTGCGATTTTTCCGAAAGCCTCTGATTTGGATAAAGTGAGTGGCATTTTGATAGTTTGTTGGTGTTTTAAGAAGAAAGTCGTTGTCGAATTAGGGTGTTATAATTACCTGATGCTTTTTTCATGTGGTTGAGCAGTCATACTTCATGACAAAAGGATGTACAAAAGGGAGCAAGAAGATGGTGTTCCTTCTGACTGCTGGTGCACAGTGAGACTAAGTGTGTATGTGTGTTTGCGTGTGTGTGTGTGTTTATGTATGTATGAGACATGGGAAACAGCCGTGAATGCAGTTGTTCCACTCCAGCAGTAATGATCCCCCCTGTGCTACTAGTTCTCTATAACTCTCATCAATTAACATCCCCCCCACACACACACACACACCCACACACACACACATCCCTGCTTCTCTTTCACGCAACATTTACAGCAACAATCATTTATTTCCAAAATTCAACTGATTAGTCGGGGGATAGTTGCAAGCATGGAGACCACTTCTCAAATCCTCACTGCGTACGCTGTCAAGCCTGAAAATAACTTTATTACCACTTTTTAGCCTGTCAACGTTCTTTTCTATTCTGGAGGGATGCAGCCGAGCCCATAGGCTGGTTTCTACAAACGGTACCCTATAGCAAGCCCTCAGGTCCAAATTAAAATTTTAAGCAGATCGCTATTTTTTGGTAAATTGAATCCATTTCACTGCATTTCACCATTTTTTGAAATGTAATTCTGTCACCCCCTTGAGTTACAAAACACTAAAACTTGTGGCAGGAATTGCAACACAATCTAGGCCTTACAGGTTTGTTTTGAATTTGTGGACTGCAGCTCTCAGGTTTCTTATTGGTGTCACTGTGAATTATGTGTGCCACGCCTCGTTGGGGCTTTACCCAGACTGCTGTTCCGACAATGTCTTCCTCTCTTACTCTTTAAAACGTCAAAGTTGGTTGTTGGACATGCAGGCTCGCAGCCAGGAAATGAGAGTTCAACCTGTGTAAACTCAAAACCAGTCGGGTACCTGAAAGCTAGATGGTATCATGTATAAGAAACTGTCAGATGACATTAATCCTGCCCTTTGTATTTGTATTTTTGTTTGCCATTTCCTGAGTGTATGTAGTGAGGGAAAAGGAACATGATTGCCTCTCATATCCTCCAATGTTTTCTTTAGACAAGGTATTCAAAATAGTCCCGTGATTAGAGGACAACTCGCCTCTATCTTACATCTCAAGAAAACTTCTGTGCAAGATACAATTCAGCAGCTGTTTGTAAGAGAACATGCACAAAGACATCACTGCAAATATTCTGATAAGTGAGACTCAGGAGACAAAAGCCACAGAGCAGCGCACACCTGCTAAATAGCTTGTCACAGGGGTGAAAACAGAGAAGGCTGGAGTGAGGATTCTCAAACCAAGGCCAGGCATCAAATAGGCGCATTGTGCTGAGAGCAAGTATCCTAGCGAGAGAAAAGAAGGTAAAAAAGAGAGAGACAGGCTTTTGTGTGATCCTTATCTTAATTCAGCAGGGTTTTCAACACAAGTTTTACCTCCTATTGACATTCAAAACATCAGCGCTACACGCACACACACACACACACACACACACACACACACTTGCTCAAATGGTGTAACCCGAGACGTTCACTTTCATTAAACCAGCCCAGACAGCATCTGTGTCTCGTATAGGCGAGGCGTTTCATTGAGCCGTGTTCTTCACTTCACACAGACACAGACACACACACAGACACACACACACACACACACACACACACACACACACACACACACACACACACACACACACACACACACACACACACACACACACACACACACACACACACACACACACACACACACACACAGGGACACATTCACACGCATGATTGCTTAAGACTTTGGTTTGTGTTGCCAATGCTTTTGCTTTGAGGGCTCTATTGAGTGTTTGCTTTGTCTTTTGAAAAGCAAAACTACAAATACAATTGAAAACATAATTGATGTAGAAATAAGTACATGTTTAATATAGCCTATAGGAACACTGTTATAATACAGGCTTTATCCGTGAATTCTGTGTTTCAAAATTGGGATGGGAGAACAGCAGCCATCTCCAAATCCAGTATGAGCCATAAGGACTGCATTAACTCAATGACAGAATATAGCAATTGGACAGCATTATCACCCCCACACCTCCCTCCTCTGTCAAGTTCATCCAGGGCCCATTTGCTGTAAGCCAGCATGACAAATAACGTCAAATGGGGTGAAGAAAATGGGAGAAAAGGATACTAAAGGTTTGGTGGGTGATAGTCCAGGACAACGGGAATATATACACGCAAAAAAAACCTCCTTTGTTACTGAAACTGAACCGACATAGACGACAATGCATTGTCCTCATGGGGTACTGATTGGTGTCCATGGACAACAACACAAAGACGGGTTGATTGAAGCCCAGCCTCATTACAGGCTCTGGCTCATTTCATTAAAAAAACCCACAAAAAACAAATGTGCTTAAGCTGGTGAACTCTAAAAAGGAAGAAACATTTGTTTGTAGTCAGCACAAATAATTACAAACCTGCCGGGTCTGTGAGGAGACGTCTCTCTTGTGTCAGGCTGCATAAAGGCTGGTCGGCTTGCTTGTTACGGCCACCGTTGGTGTGTGAGGGTGTACATGTTTGTGTGTGTGTCCCAGTGTGTGTGGTGTTTGAATAGGTGAATACTGTAGGTACTCTATGAGTGTTTGCCTGCAGTATAAACACACATGCAGTATGAAAGCTTCCACATTCAACTGAGGATCTTTCTGTGTCTCGTGTGAATGTGTCTACACTCAGTGTGTGGGTGTGTGTGTATCTAGACGTGTGGTCTTTGTCGTTCTGGGATTAGCCCTCTGTGGTGTGTGTGAGCGTGGTTGGTCATCCTGATCTACATACCTTACCCATAGCCCGTCTTTCTATCACATCCTGCTTAAAACACCTAAAACAGACTAATTCATTATGGAAAAAAGCAAGGAGGAAACGTTATTTGCCAAATTTCATGGTGTTTTACTTTATGTAACGTTTCAGTTTTGAGATGATATTTGACACGTAAGTTTAGGCAGCTTAATTATTGATAGCAGCAACTTAACATCTCCTCATCCATCTCTTTCCTTTCTCTCCCTCCTGCTCTCCCTTTAGGACGGCATGTGCAGAGTGATTGGCAGCTAATGAGGCGGGCATGGTTAGGTCAACCGTGGCACTGGTTTGTTTGTGTCTCACTGTGTTTGTGTGTGTGTGTGAGTGAATGGGCTTCAAGACAACAGACCAACAGACTGCAGCTGGACTGCTCCCCTAGGGGCGGTGATTCCTCACCCCACCTCTCCCTCCCTTCTCCCTTCCTGCAACTTTCCTCTTTCTGGGCTCTGTCCCCGATTGTTTCAAGATGAGTTTGGTTTGCCTGTCCATCCCTCAGAGCCAACATAATCCAGACTTCCTTTTCTTTTGAGTGCAAGTGTATGTGTGTGTGTTTATGTTGGGGGTGTGTTTGTGGAGAGTCGCTGGCAAGTGTAAACAGATGCCACGATACACATAGAAACCAACACATGGATTTTTTTTTCTCTCTTACATCGCTCACACACATAAACAGATACTGTAAATTAATTACAATGACTGAAAATACTGTGGACTTCCTGTGTGGAATAAATTACACTTATGAATGCTTTCAATTGAAATTCTATTTCATCTCTGCAGAAGGAGATGAAAATGTTATGTTTTGACAGCCTTCCCATAAAAGATGGAAGAGTAGCCATTCAAAGCGTTGCTGTTTTCCTAGGAGGGTTAGAAGATCTAGAGGTTAGCCTGCCTTTCAGATATTTGCTCAGGAAATTTGAGGAGTGTTTTCTAACCCCTACAACAGCAGAGTCAAACATGTTTGTGTATCCAGAGTGATTAAGGAGGAATTTACTTCTTACCTGTGATTTTCATCCCCTTCTAAATGAATTTTCTAGGAGGAAAATGATTAAGAATACATACAGTTTGTTACTCAACTACCTTTCAGTCTATCTTGCTCCCTTCATTGTCCTTTTGCCTTTGATTAATCTTTGGTACTTGGCTGGATATTTGAATGTCCATGGATGTCGGCATCAGCTCTGAGTCTTTCTCCCTGTGAACCCCTAGGTGGCAGTAGTTACCTACGAGCCACTCTTTGGATTATACCAGGTTTATTAAAGAATAATTAGAATGATGTATGGGACTGTCTGTCTCTATCCACATCCATTTTCCCCCAACATGACTATTTCATGGAATAAGTATCAAATTAGGAGCGCACGGGCCTCGTATGTGGGGCAGTTGAAAACACCCCCCAACATTTAGTCATTTATCATCAGCCATGTTTGGCAGCACCAGTGACTGTGTGTGTGTCTCTGTGTTTGTGTGCGAGTGATTGAAGATATATGTTGCATGTTTATGAGTGACATATGGAACTGTAGTGTGTGTGGTGGTTGAGTGTGTAAGTGACATTAAAGGGAGATATATACTCTTGCATATTTATGCCTGTCTGTCTCAGACTAGAGGTGTGTTTTGTTGATATATTCTAACGTTTGTGGGTACTTAAGTGGGAATTCAATTGATTCCGGCTGCATATCTAGGTCAATTTTTACCCATTTTGTCCACCTTTGAAGCGCCTTTTGCTCTTTGTGGATGTGTCAAAGTGTATATCTGTGTGTCTTAAAAAAATAGAGAATAGCAACATCAAAAGCAACTCTCCTGCACCCTGCCAGCTCACTCACAGTCAGGCAGGTCAGGCTGACTGGTGGCTAAGCTAAGCGTTGGCCCACTCACTCCTAGGACCTTTACCAGCGTCTCAGCATGCTCAGCTAGAGTTTCCCTGTGTCTGACTGGATCACTAAAAATGCCCCAAAAAAAGAACAAAACAGTGATTGATAAGACTGCTGAAACAAGAGAGCGACTTAACATGGCGGCCAGCTGTCTGTCTTTCTGTCGCTCTGCTTCTCATGCTCTCCCTCTCTGCCTCGCTTTCTCATTCCACCATTGTGCGGCAACAAACACTCCATTCTGACAGCGGTTGAACTGTGCCGATACCCTCGAGTGTGCGGGGCAGAATGGGAGGCTTGTCAAAGCAGTGGTTGTTTACACTCTGCCAGGAATAATAAGAGGGGGTCGTTTTTCTGAACCGATTAATCACGAGCAGCCACTGCACTTGTTTTACGAGTATTCGAGACACAGAATGGATGTCGATCGGGGGAAGCAATTTGTTGTGGAAAGAAAGCAGCTGATTGTTGTTTATCCATTACTGTTGCTATGTTATTAAGGTCGCTGTGACACAGCAGAGGCCACAGGCGCAAACTGTTGGATGCCCACTACATTTTGGGGAAAATGTATGATCATTGTGAAGAACTTTTTACTGGGTTTATTCATAATCAAAGTGTTAACAATGAATTGTTAGACATATTGGGATCTAAGTTTTTTCCATACCATAGTGTGAACTGAAATGAATTCCCTATAGGTGCACGGAATGGCCTATGGCAAGGTTAATAAAAGTGGTATTGTTAGGGTTTGAGTTTGCCACTTATTAATTCTCCTATAGCAATACACCCCCATTACGAGGGACAAACATTACGAGCCTGACCCTGTATCCAAGGGGGTAAAAAGAGGGGGTAAAAAGAGTTTCCTAGCAGGGTGCAGAGCCTGTTCTCATTCCCAGGTCGTCAAATCCTGCCACTTTGTCCTGCCTCCTGGCATCCAATACAGAAGCATTGTTCCCTTTATTGATTTTGTTTTACAACTTAACTGTTGTAAAACAATTAGGAATTAACATTTGATTTCTCTGAATAACTGCTTTATTCTCACCAACTCTCTCTTGTTTGTTGAGCCGGGGAGGCTTCCAATATGAAATGCTTTTGCTTCACAAATATCAACTACCTATTATAGCTATAATAAACTATATCAACTCAAATAAGGCATGCAAAATGAGGTGGTTGCACCATAACCTATGTTTGTCCTTTAGAATCTGCAATAAAGATCAGTAGACAGGATTGAATTTCACAGACAGTTCACAATAAATGGACCAGAAGCTTGATTTGGCTTTATAAGGGGGTTTCTTATGTGTCTCAGACACACACCTCCAGGTGCAAAAAATAAAAACTTACATGTTCTTTATAGGGTAGGTATGTTTATGATTTACAGCTCACCCTCTGAACTGTGTATGTTTAGTTCGGGGATCAGATGAGTATAAACCTGTCTTGGGAGAAATTTACTGACTGATATGTTCCTCTCATTCATGCTGATTCCAATGTTAAATCGAGTGAATTCTGGGCTACATTGATCTGATTCTGATGCTGAATCGAATCATAACATAAGTAAAAAGGAGTTTCTAATCTTTTCATCTGACATTTTTATTGAATGCGGCTTGAAGCAACCGAGGGCTCCTTTAAGACCCTGCCAGAGTCACTTAAGAAAATCAGAGGGGGGGTTAGGGGAGCCTGCAGGGGTTCATTAGGACCAGACTGGTCCAACTTCCTCTGCCAGAGAGGAAAAGGAGACCACAGCAATATGGAGAAAGAAATGAATAAGAAAGGTAACGACCAGAGAGTGAGGGCTGGCTAGCAGAGGAGGGGTGGGGGTGAGTGACCAGACAGAAAATAGGTTGAGAGACTGGAACAAACAGAGTGGGAAAAGAAACTAACCAGAGGGAGAGGGTGACAGGCAGAGAGTAGGAGAGAGAGGAAAGATTGAAGGAGAGCAAAGAGAGACAGCGAGTCCTGCGATGCCAGTCTTCTCTGTGACAGCTTGACACCACAAATCAAACTAAGAAATGAAAACAAGTAACGAGACAACCGTCGCCAGGATCACTGCTAGTCTGGCTCTTACCTATAGGCAACAGCGCTCTAAAGCCATACTCTTTTCATCGTGGCTGTCATATCGAAGGAGTGCCCTAAATGAAAACAGACCTCTCCACTCTTTTTCTTTTGTGGTGTTTTTTTTCTTCCTTAGGTAGGGTACTGTAGGTTGAAGTGGAGCTCTGTCCTTCTCTGCACACAGAGGAATGTATTGTAGACCTCTTTCTATTGAGTGAAAGAGCTGGATAGGGTATTTCTTTTCCTCTTTGCACTGGAAGACATTCATCACCCACCCACCCTCCTTCTGATAAATGATTGCCGTATAGAAAAACGCACATGTGGGTGAACGCGTACACTTGCAAACACACGGCCATTCAGACCCATGTCATGTTGGTGCAGATTCATTAACTTACTTGTGGCATTTCTGGAACTATTCACTAGTTGAAGAGTGGCAGTGATGATGCAACCGCTTCAGAGCAAGTTACACAGTATCTTAAGGTTAATAAAGACAGCTACAGTGCAGTATATGTTTGCGTTTATTCACCTACGCTAAATTATCATGCATTTGAACATAAAAGCATCCTTGCACACTCATATTCACATTGTGGGAGTTTGGGGTTTAGGTGTCTGACTGAAGGACACTAGGAGTAGCCGTTGATGTAGGCAGCAGCAGTTCCTTAGAGCCTGGTTGTGATGTAAATATTATCTTACAGCAAGTTTCCCAAATCTGCCTCACAGCCGTAAGCACCTTTGGGTAAGAATTAGTAATGGCTAGTTCAGAGGAAGGGAAGAAAAAGAGGGATGGAGATTGTGAGAGCGCACCCCCCCAACCTTCGAGATGCTTTGCACATCTCTGTAAAGGAGCTTTTGGGTTTTGTTGCTTATTTTCAGCCCAAATATCTTTATGGTTGCAAAAATCCTGACACCAATCTCATTCGCCTCTTTCACTGTTCACAGGTCTCCTGATTGGTGGATAGAATCAATCTATAATATGCCGTAAAAGCTCAGATTGTCTCAGTATTTTTCTGTTATTGAAATCATGATTTGTGATTGGCTGCCGTGCTGCTTCGATGAGTATATCTGTATCCAACTGCCCTTTTGTAAAGAAAGATAGGAAGAAAATAATGTCTCTGACCCAAATCTTACTGAATATCCAGCTGCAGTTGGAGCACTATTAGCCATGATTTTTATATGGTTGAAAATTATTGATTTCAACAACGGATGCAGACATTTTGGGTCAAAATACCGCAGTTGTGAACTCCATACACTGCAGAGTGAGACACAGCATGTCTTTGTCAGTATGGCATAGTTAACAATTATTTTCACTTGCTAATAACCTCTAAACTACACATTCCCTCTTTTTTTCCAAAGTAATCAATTATAACACAAATATTCTTAATCTATTAAAAAAAAAGAAGTTTATATTTATGAAAATGTTGCTAATCTTAAAGGTGCCAACCATACTGGTGTTCCTGAATGAAAAAAAAGGGTATTTTTTAAAAAATAATCTAAAAAATGAAGGTTTGCTAACCAGAGCCAGCCTTCCAGTGTGCATCTGTTGCATTGTCATCTGGAGTCACCTCTTAGCAAGACACCATTCACAGTTGCCAGTTCGTTCCTTCCTCACCGCTCTCCATTTGCTGGTCCTTTTGTAGTCTCGTACAATCTCTTTTTTTTACCTTGGCACACAGAGAGGGGGAACACAACAAAGAGTGAAAAGGGAAGAATTTATTTGTTGTGTCAGGTACAATAACTGATATCTGAATACCTTTCACCGGTGCTGCAAATTGTTCTGTTAAGAAAGGTAAAGCTGCTCTTGAATTTTTCCCTTGGTGATACTGGCTTTTGTACCTAAAATCACAGGTGGCTTATTCTGTTCTCACTTAGTTGACCCTATGAGCGCTCTGGATTTTATAAAATGGGATTGAGTCGAGCGCTGGTAATTTGCTAATGCTCACAAAGAGATTATTGGTGGCAGTGGTACAGATAGGTGTCGCAGTACCTGGTATACTGAAGTTACAGTCACGGACTGCTTGCTAAGGCTAGCAGGGTCACAAATCTAGTGACAGTTTACCCTACACAATCTGTTCATATGCGTGCACTCATACACACAGAAGCTCTACTTGACGGCCCCCCTACACACATCAACGTCAGACAGAATTTATGCCCAGCCAAAGGCTAAGAGTTTCAAAGTGTCCTTCAAAGAGAAAAAAACTTCTCTTCTCTCCTCTCTCCTCTTTCCTCTCCTTGTGGGAACAGTGCTCTTTTTTTCCAAAGACACCCTAAACCCACTCCTGTAATTGCATAGAATTTATGTCTGCTGAAGTAGGAAAAATAAAAAACCTGAATATTCTTTGAATGTTTCTGTTCTCTCCTCTCTGGCAGATCAATCGAGCTCCGAGCTTTGGGACCGATCAGAAGATTGATTACGACGTGAAGAAAGGGGTGCTGCTCGATGCTCTGAAACTCCTCAACATTCGGTAATATTCTCCACCACTGTCATACACACACGTGCACATGAATGCAGATTGACACACATGAGTTTCAAGTTTTAAGCATTAAGTTTCATGTGCAGAAACAA
Organism: Eleginops maclovinus; assembly: GCF_036324505.1. Classification (NCBI taxonomy): domain Eukaryota; kingdom Metazoa; phylum Chordata; class Actinopteri; order Perciformes; family Eleginopidae; genus Eleginops; species Eleginops maclovinus. Next base: position 18,670,984 of record NC_086357.1, on the reverse strand, counting down.
CCAATGCTCACATCAAATGTTATTTTACAGGGCTGTAAAGGTTAGAACAGTTCAATCGATTCCTCCAGTTTTCTTTATTTACCAACCCTTACGATACTTTAATGCACAGCGCAATTAAACTTTCATGTTGCTTTGTTTTTAGACCAATGACAAAGCAGTGACATTAGTCCGAGCCTAACAGCCACTTTGAGCTGTGGACCAAAAAAAAAGCCAAGATACAAAACTAAGCTTCCACTGTGAACCCTTCAATTAGACATGCTGTGTGTGTGTGTGTGTGTGTGTGTGTGTGTGTGTGTGTGTGTGTGTGTGTCTGTGTGTGTGTGTGTGTGTGTGTGTGTGTGTGTGTGTGTGTGTGTGTGTGTGTGTGTGTGTGTGTGTGATAGGAAGAGGATAACAGTGAGTTATGTTATCTGTACTTTAAAGTCTCCTTTGTTTGGATTTATTTACATAAGCTTACTGTGCTGCTTTTTTCACTTTGCTTTGTATTTATTTCCCTGTTTATGTTATGCACATTGTCATATTTGTTGTGTCATGTATTTCTTTTGAGTACGTTGTGTGTGTGTGTGTGTGTGTGTGTGTGTGTGTGTGTGTGTGTTTGCTGGCATGCTTTTCTGTCCCCTGGCTACAGCGAGCCTGTCCACTGATTGATCATTGTACACCAGACCTCTGGACCTCTCTGCTCTCTTTTCGTCTCTCTCTCTTTGTGCTTACTGCTCCAAATATAGTCTCAACTCCAGTCACACACATGCAGCACACACATACACACACACACACACACACACACACACACACACACACACACACACACACACACACACACACACACACACACACACACACACACACACACACACACACACACACACACACACACACACACACACACACCAATGGATCAATTACATGCAGCATAGATCTAGTTTGGCCAAGTGTGATGCGTGGTGCAGCCATCCAACACAAAAACTCACTCCTTCCTCCTGCTCAGCCTCAGTCGACACAAACAAATCTCTTATCAAAATGATTTGTTTCATGGCTGATGTTTGCTGTGTTCCCACAGATTAAAAGCCCAGATTTGATTATTTCCTGACAAATAAATCGTAGGAGGCCTTGAAAGGCGGCGGGGAACTCTTTCCACTGGACAAACTGCTTATGTTCATGCTGGATTGAATGAGGGCTTTGTTCTACCTCGCTCACTTTTCCTTATATAGTAATGGCTTTGCTTCCCAAAGGGAGGGGTTGGTGGTGTGTAGAGGTAGGGTCGGCTCACAACCCCAACTATATCAACGTGGGATCAATTCAGACCCGGCCGGGCATGGACATTGATAAACCTCAGCCCCCCAACAGCACTCAATATCCAATTTAAAGGGCCAGCGATTGACTAAAATGAATTGCCCTTTCTCCAGACCGCAATGGCCCACTTGTTCAGAATTAGCTGTCTGGTCCTGTTCATCTTGTGGTTGTCACTTTGTCTGTGTCTGGGCTCTATCTTTATCTCTGTATTGTTAAATGTTTTGTGAGGGATTTTCTTTCATTTTTTTTTTTTACCACAATTATGTGTCAAGACAATCTCAGCTTAGTTCCTCAGTTAGGGATGAGACCTGCATGCTGTCCAACTTCATCATTGTTTACAGCATTCATGAAAACCTTATCTACGGATAACATCTGTTTTCAACTTAGCAGTATGAAGCGATGAAATGAGTCTTGTGTTTCTCCGAAATAACTGTTACAGTGTGCGGTTATGAGACAGAAATGAAAAAAGGTAAAGAGCATCCAAGCGGTTTAAGTGAATGAGATTTGAGTCCATTTATTTCCCAGCAACAGCAGCTAAAACTGTGAGGAAAAATAATCGAAAATACAAAATGTTATTGGAAAACACAGTTGTCAGAGCTTTGATTGAAACAACGTGTATTCTAAGATAATATGCTCTTTTTTTTAGTACTCAAAGCTGCACTCCTGTGATTCTTAACTTGTTATTTGTTGTTCCAGAGCCAGTGATAAGAAACGCAACCTGGCCCAGCAGAAAGCAGAGGCTCAGCGGCGGCTCTATGGACACGGCTCCATGAAGAAACTCTCGGCTGCTTCCTCGGACTGGGAGAAACAACGGCACACACTGGAGCGCAGGAGAGAGGAGCTGGTAAGGCGCAAACAAATGATTTAAATTACATTTTTATAACTATAGCATTTGGTTCACTGCTGAGCCTCAGAGAGCCATCTAATGGGTTTTCGAATGACAGTTTAATCGTTAGATAAAAATAACAAATGTACAAAGATAGTTATTTTTATATCTAATTGTGCTTAAGAAGTCACATAAATAATAATTATAAAATAATATAATTAATATATATTAAAAAAATGTATATAATTAATAACTTAAAATGCATAATTTCAACAACTTATGGTTGCTTATCACAATGCCGATGATAACATCATCATTTAGAGATGTTTTATGTTATGCATTGTCACTTAATTGATATTACTTTTTTAATGCTAACGTCTAAATGTGGGAGAAAACCCCCTTAAAGGCTCTTAAGGATGTGGTGAAGAAACATGACCCTATATACTGTACATTCAAATTAAGCTAACTACTAAAGCAATTCAGGTGCAGGCAAATCAGGTAAATGTTCATAGATATTTGTGTATTTTGTAAATTGAGTGATTCTTGTATATTTTTTTGGTATCTTGGGTGTAATATTAAGCTCTCTTTGGCTCTTTCTGCTGTACAAATGAAAATGTCCCCTCTGTGGGACGAATAAAGGTATTCTGATTCTGATATCAACAGATACATTTAGTTAGCAAATCAACCAGCACAATTGAAAAATTCTTATTTCATACGATGTGTTACTTCAGTAAACAACCCAACAAACTATATGTTTGTTTTCTGCACAGGATTTAAACAAGAAGAAAAGCCTGAGCAGAAATTCAGTTTCCTTACTTCTTATTCTACATCAAAAGAGTCAAAGTTTTCTCAGACAAGCATACCATTTAATTATTTTCTCTTTGAAATGGAGTCGGGGGAGCTTTCCTACATATATACGTACATATATATGGGAAAAAGTGGCAGTTACTGGTACTTACGCCTCGCGCCCTTCTTTGATTAGCCTTTTGATAAGCCACGACAGCAATCAGTGGCAATAAGAAAAGAGGGTTTAGAAGCAATACTTGAAAAGGGGACTACGTCTAGTTCGAGTGCTGTTACGGCTGACGTGCAAGACCAGGTTCAACTCACATATCGCTCAGAGCTCAATGATAGTGCGGGGCCAATAGCGGAGTGAGCCCTCTCTGGTTTATGCTCGATTGGCTGACTGAGCTCCACAATTATATCTTCTAAACATTTCAATTACAGACTATATGGAAAAATGCCTCTTAATTATGAGGCATTGTTGGTGAGACTGTTGTTTTCTCATCTTTCTCCCCTTCTGCCTTTTCAACTTTGTTCTTTCTGCATTCCTAATACAGGATAAGGTGAGATGGTAGTGACTTTTACCTGAGACATTTTTGCTCTTGTTTCTCCTATTTTTTAGAAAGAGCGACTGGCACAGGTCCGCAAGCAGATCTCCAGGGAAGAGCATGAAAAGCAACATCTGGGGAACTACAGGTAAGGAAGAGGCAAACTGCTGGGCAGAGGGGGCCCTCCCTACATGAACCCCACCCCACTTTTCTGGTACCATCTCCACTACATTTATGGGATCATCTGCGGAGTGCCACGCTCCCAGGAGAATAAATAATGTTGCTGCAGAGAGAACAAACAAAAGAGATCACCCACTGTTTTAAAAGAGCACGAGGTGGAAGAATTAAGACTGAGAGAATATGTTAAATAGAAAGACAGAAAGGAAAACAAAGTTGAGGTATAAATGGTTACCCCTTTAAACGCAGTGCAATTTGGAAATTCAAATGACCATGTATACTTTATATGTATATGTATGCTTGGCCTGCTTACTGCAAGCCATTCCCCATCTCTTCTATCCCCCACACACCTCTACTGTTTTATCCTCTGACTCCAGCTGGGACTTTGGAAGACATTGTGTGTGACAATTTTTAATATTCACCTCTCAGATGGAGCAGATCCATCTTAGAGCATGACTCAGCAACACCAAGTTTGATTTGCCGCTTATCCCCTGCAAATTGCTAACGCTCCTTCACTCCCGTAGTTTTCTCTCCCTGCCTCTATCTCTTTATCCAACATGTGCACACACATTTATAGGTCTTGGTTTTTCTATCCCGCTCTAAGTTTTATGCACACCCACAGACACAGACACACACCTAGACAATTGAGTCATACAGACAGACAGACAGACAGGCACGCACGCACGCACGCACGCACGCACGCACGCACGCACGCACGCACACACACTGGCCCTTCTTGCTGTAACCTGAAGTGTAAGTGACTTCTTGACTCATCACTTGACTGAATGGCTAGTCAGAATGCAGATCGCAGGCTTCATGAAGTGCTGTCACCTCCTTCCTCTTTTCAGACACGCAGCCAGACAGTCAATCAGAGAGGCTGAGGTCTGTCTGGAGCGCCCCTAATAAAGACCTCTTAGCATTCAAATGGTGTCCCGGCGCAGCACTGGAGTCTGATTAACACACTGCTACTTATTAGATGAGTTTGGGTAATGAACTTACTTACATTTGGCAATTAGATGAAACTTGCCTCAGTTACAGACAAGCCAAGACCCTGATGAACCGGAGGGAAACCCAGCTGCTAACTGCCATTGTTGATGTGCATTTAAGATCATTTACACAGTTGGAATCAGGAGCCTTTTGACCTGAACAGAGATAGTTTTAAACTAATGTAAATGGAATATGAACATTAGTTTTCTCTATCGCCCAATTGGGAACATGTGGGAGGAAAATAAGTTTTATTTTAAAAACAATATGTCAGGGTCGACCTTAAATAAAACGTCCATATGTTCAAAGAGGGAGAGTGCCAAAAAGAAGGAGCCGTTAACACCCACTATAAAAGTGTAAAAACTATAAAAGACCTTTTACTTTTCACTGATTTATGTTGCTTTTTGAGACTCAACAAGTTCTGGCTCTTACATATTATGATTTAAATTCCCAATATCCCACTGTTACGACGATTTTCTTCACTGCTCTCAGAGTCTCTCAGGAGGAAGAAAGGAATCTGTCCATGTACCTTAAAGGTGGTTTAAAACCAAGGGAAGGTAATAAAAAAAGAGAGTTTTTTTTTTAACATTCAGTAGTTTCCTGATTTGAACTGCAGTAACTTAAGAACTGCAAAGAATTAGGTCAACTTTTCAACTATATGGAAATCATGTACTAAAAACAGCACGTCTGCATTAAGTGTTTAAATTGGCAGATGGGGTGCAGTAACATTTTTAATGATGAAATTGTGCAATATTAAACTTTACTTGGCTTTATACCCTTACTCCAATCTACAGCTCAGAGTCTGATGTGTGAAAAGCCTAACAGTAATGCCTTACTTATCAATATTTACAAGATGGTAGAACATTTCATGCATCTGCATAAACAGTGAAGCCAACTTTATGTCTTTGTGTTTAACATTAAAGTGACGTCTGTACTTTTACTCCTTTTAAGTTAACACTGTTGATTCAGAAGGCCAACTGAAGAGGAGTCTGGCTCTGAATGTGTGCGTCTGTGTGTAAAACGTTTCTCTGCTTTTTACGCTCCTCACTGTGCAGGGCTTATTAAAACACTGTCATTGTTTTTGATTTGATGGCTAAAGTAATGACATGGGGGAATTTGGAGATGCATTATGAGGATAACCAGGCAGAGCTTTATACTTTTTACTAATCCTCTCAGGCCTAAGATAAACACTGAGTACTGTTAAAACCAAGCAGAAGTATACAGAAGGTGTGAATGGGTACATTAGCAACGACTGTGACACACTTTGAAGTGCACTTTTCACTGAGGGTGAGTGTGTGAAGCAGTTGCATTAATGTATTACACCATGTGAACAGAATGGATAGAAGTTTGTACAGTTACTTGACTCAAGGTCTCCATTAATTCTTCTTGGTTTCTGTGTGTCTTTTCTCCCTTGATCTGCCCCTCACCTTTCATTTGTCTCTCCATCATTCCACACCTCTCATTGAAATACTTACAATTCTCTCCGCCTGTGTTTCCCCTCCTGTTTGCTCTCTTTTTTGTCCATCTACCACTCTCACCCGCTGTGCCTCGACCTCTCTGAGCCTCACTCCATCACCTCTTCTTTCATCAATCTCTCCCCCTCTCAATCTCTGTATTGCTTTTTCTCTGTCTTCTTTCTGTTTTTCTTCATCTTTCTATCTTTTCCATCTTTTTTCTGCCTTTTATCCGTCATGACTCCCTCCCTCCCACTTCTGTCACCACTCCCCCTCTCACCTCGTATCCCTTTTTGCTGTACCCCTTCTTTTCTTTCTTGTCCTCCACCCCATCATTCCACCCTCTCCTCTGTGAACCCCAACTCTGTTTTCTCTATTTCATGATGCCTTCTCTCACCCTTCCCATCCCATTTCTTCCTGTGCTGATGACCCTCCTTTTTTGCCTTTTCTTTCTCCACTCCTCCCTCACTCTCCTTGCTTTTCTCTCTGTGTCTCTGCGGCCTACAGACGTATTTACCCCCCAGACGACAAGCTGCTGTTGGAGAAGTATGAAAGCCTGCTCTCGGCCGCCTTTCAGACCTTCCTCGCCGGGCGAGCTGCCTCACTTCAAAAGGAAATGAATAATCCTCTGAAACGAATGAAGGCACGTACGTCAGTGGCAGACTGTCAGACACACACACACACACACACACACACACACACACATACACACACACACACACACACACACACACACACACACACACACACACACACACACACATTATAGAAACCTGCAGAGACTCACACACAATATGCAGACACTTGTGGACAAGCACATGCAAAAGAAAAAAAAAATACATGTGCATTTGTATTAAGATTCTGTCCACAGAGGCAAGAAAGGATGTGCAAATAATGTGGAAAGTGTGCCGCAGTCCTTCAGATTCATAGAAACGTCTGACAGAATGTCCTTCCTCTATCTCTGCAGAGCTTTCCACTGTCATTCACTCCCAAAATATTTATTGTGCTGCGCACTTTTAGAAGCAAATCAAACCCCCATAACAGTGTCATTTTTATTTATTTACAGTCAGACACTCTTTTCAGTTTCTCTTATCGTCTTACTATATATTCCTGACAGAGTTAGTTATGAATATGCTTCAAAGTTGATTACAGTTGTTGCCCACGTATTTTATTTTCCTTCAGGGTGATTATTTATTTAGATTTAGGGATACACATTTGAACATATAGTATAGTACATACACGCAAACTTGTCTTGCTATGCACTAAGACACGCGCATGTTTGTATAGGGAGTAAAAATGTTGCATGCATATAAATACCAATGCCATTCTGGTACCAGGAGGGATCTAGCTTCAGCTGAAGGTAAAAGTAAACGTATGGAGAGACTTTGCAATGAAGAGAAGTTCATTTCCAGACCAAACGACTTTGGTAGAGAGAGGCCGAATAGAGAGACATGTGGAGTGTTTAAATGGTGACAGAAGAATGTTGACAATAATAGTCATAAAGTATAAAGATGATGAGATGCTGATAGATAGAGGTAATTATGATAAGACTATTAAGAACGCACTTGATGATTTGAGTCAAAAATATGCAGAAGAAAGAGGCACTGTTCTCTTTTGAAGTCTGGTTATGTATTCAGAAAGAACAAATCAATTAATCAAAAAGACACAGAGAAAGGATTGTGGGATATTACAACACATGGAGCGAAAAAGGCATTGATGATTAGCAAATATCCAGATCAAACAAAGAAACATACTGTTTTTGGCAACCGAATAATAAAAATGAATACTTTTCAAGAGGGGAATCTTTGATAGATGGATAAATACATAATATTTTGTAGAAATGTCAATCAAAGATCATTCATACAACTAGCCACAGAAATCTCAGTCAACGAAGGAAGACAGCAAATGATAAGAACAAGGAAAATCTATCTAATGTTTGCAAACTCATAACATGATCATGAGTATACTATATACTGGACTTTCCTTACTAAGGGACAGTGAGATACCAATCTCGTACATTCTTGGGAAAATAAATTATGTTAATGAATTCAAATATGATGTTCAGCAGACGAGGGAAGAATATAATATGATTTGAGTTTCTTGACAGACTTTAGGTGGGTTTGTTGTGCCCTTCAGCTTCGTTATTGTTATCATTTTCCTCCCACATGTTCCTATTTGAGCTGTAGACAAAACTAATAAATATACTGCATTATCATTGCTCGCTATCATTACTGTGGAGACTCAAAAAATACTGTATTTATAGCCTGCACAAGTTCAAATGCTTTTATTGCAAATAAAGTACTACTAAAGATCTTCAAGTTGCCATTCCAAGGCCTGATATTCTTAAAATCAGCCAAGTATTCAGCCTTGACATTGTGAATGTTGTAGATAACATACAGTAAGGCAACACTTTCTGTACTCCACTACAAACTCTCCCTGGCACTCCTCACTCCAACTCCAAGTTTTTTCTTCTGGCCACAAGTCACCTCTTGGAAGATTTAAGCTTCAGCCAAATACTGGAGCAATTTCAAATTATTTTTTTTAATACTGAAGTTTACTTTTAACCTTAACTTTACACTTTTAAACTTTGTTGCTAAACATACCCATCTTTAGGTCTCTATCTGTAAACACAACAGCAAATTATCTCATAATAAACCAAACCTCACATTTTTGTCCACCGGCCAGACAAAGTGCTTTAGACTATAACCCGGGTGGGATCCATAAGTCATCTTGTGACGTGTATTGCCTGTTTGGCTGGTTCTTCCTGTTGCAAGGGGCCAGAGGTCATTTGCCAGTGTACCATATCTGTCAAGTCTGACAGACATTGTACCCGCTAGACTTGTGTTTGCTGCCTTTGTTGGCGTCTCAGGACCATGAATTGAAGATTGTCATGGATTGTCACACTATCAGAGAAAATAAAGCATGTTTTGTGATCCCAGGGATAACATGCTGACGCACTGCACAGCCAGGCTTCATGACTGTTACACTTGCTTCTACAGGGTTTGCATCACCCTTCTCCCCTCTTCTATTACCGTTAGGTTGACAGGTATGCATGTAATTGTTAGTTTTGTTATTATTTTTCTAAGTTTCTCGCCTGCTCAGTTGATGTATTCCCCTTCCTGTATTTTGCTCTCATAGATAATGGAAATACAAATAAAAATGCAGGTGCATGCTCAGCTGGCCTGTGGACCTGCCAACATTATAAAATAGCAGCAGTACACAAACTGCAAAAGTTGTGTGGGAGCAGTTCAAAGTCAGTGCAGATCCTATCAAAGTGGTCTTCAAGCTCTGGAAATGCACATTAAGCAAAGGGATACAAACAGTCTTTAAAGCGCTGTTGGTAGTCTGGTTTGAAGAAGTTTTGAATAGCTTTACATTTATTTTCAAATGGATTTTATGTTATCACAAATCTAAAAGTAGTTTTTCCTATTTACAGGGTACTTTTGGTGAGGACAGCTAAAAATGAACTTCAAGTATTTGATGGTCAAGAGGAAAAATGAAATAGCTGCACATTAGCCCCTAATCATGTAGCACAGCAGGCAGAATTAGAAACACATCATGGTTGAAAACTGAAACTGAGTTGGTCCGTATTATCCTGCGCAGTGCATTCTAACCTGGAGTTCCATTACAACCAGAGCCACTTCCAGACAAAAAATTAAGAAATAACTAAAACAGCACGATGTACAAGCAACTAAAGTAATATCTCCTGCTCTTGTAACACAAGCCACCTACGTACATGCAATGAGTGTAGGAAGTGTGTTTGTACAGCTGCTGTTTGTTATGCAAGAATCTTGTGGAAAAATTGGAACATATTATTTTCTGCTGAACAGTGGGAGTAGAAGTGTCACAGTCTATCCTCTCTCTATAAAGTGTATTCCTCTTGCTTTGAAGAAAAAATGAGAGGGGTCCTTAGGGCTTTTTTTTATTTGTCTAAAGGAATAAGCCCAGTTTTCTTCTGGCTCAGGGGTATGTGTATTTTATTTGCTGTTTTTTTTCCACAATGGAGGAAGTCAATTCCTAACCACAGAAATGGACGAGACAGCGTCATCTGTCAAACAGCCAACACATATGAAGTCAGAGAATGTCACGGTAGAAGCTGCCAGTAGGAGAAATAAATTATTGCCTTTTCAACAAAAAAAAGGATTAAAATCCTGCTGGACAAGACTACACACTCCGGTCCTCCAGTGCCAAAAAACTACTTTGTTTGAACAGTGTAGTTTATGAGCTGACATGTACAAAGACTGTTGGTAAATAACAGGCAGCTACATATTATGAAGGCTGACAAAGAGGGTATAAAATGTTTAATTTGCAAGTGATCATTTAATTTCTAATTTTAGCGAGTTGGGGAATAATCATTAGTGACGATGGAGCCAGCGATCGTTAAATAAGAGCCGATGTATGAGGAGCATCATTTGACGTGGACTCACTCTGTTAGAAACACTTCAACTTAAGAAAGACAGATAGAGAGAGAGAGAGAGAGAGAGAGAGAGAGGGGAGAGAGAGGAGAGGGAGAGGGAGAGAGAGAATGGAGAGAGGAGAGAGAGAGAGAGAGAGAGAGAGGAGAGTAGCTTTCAGTTAACCTGTCATTTTTTTATGTGTGTCAAGTTCTGTTTTCTTCCATAGTGTATAACAAGTCAAAACATCCATGTAATCTACTTTGGTGCAATTTTACAAGGTAATGGGCCTCCAGTGGTTTCAAACCACAGTGGGTGGGGAAGCTTTCACGTCGTTAAAAGGTTATTAAATCTGCAGACTTTTACTTAAATAAAAATTACTCTAAATTCTTCCAAGGATCTAAAGTGCTGTTTTTAATTATCAAGTTAAATAACATTAACATTTCAAATGTTGGTTATCTCCTCAAGACGACTTATAAAATAGATTTATTGCATAATAATTTTATCCTTATAATGAATGGTTCTTTATAATGTTTTTTTTCCTCTCATACTGGGTATTCTCTGGAGATATGTTAGCAGCTGCAATCTGAGGGACAAATACTGCAGTACACAGATAACAGATGTCCTTATCATACACCCTACTAATGTACTCAGTAATGCACTGTGAACTCTCAGTTATGTGTCTTTCTTCATCCTAAAATATGACTGCTGATGAAGAATTCACAAGTCGATCACACCATTGCTGGCATACACTTAAACAGGTATATATATACTGAAAAGTCACACATTTACCAAAAGGCAAAAGTTAATAAAAAAAAAGAAAGAAATGTCTGCGCCCAATGATGTGTACTTCAAGACTTCCAGACATGTAAGAATGCCGCTGTACAAATATTCATGCACTCACACACCGACACAGAGAGCCTCGGGCACAGTGACCTTTTCACGTACCCCAGAAAGCAGCTTTATGGCTAAGCAGAGAGAAAACAATCACTTTTCATCTGTATTTGAGCGTCAAGTGGGAGCCTTTTATGTCCCGGCCGTGAAGCAACATTAATCACCTTTGCTTGCATTTCAGCTCCGGCCAAATGGCCAAGGCCCCAGTATATTGGCAATGGCCGTGACGCTGCCTTTTCCAAATTCGGCCTCTATGAGCGCTGCCAAATAGCAATGCATGTTCAGCCAGGGCCTTTTTTATAACCCCCCAGATAAGGTGCATATATCTGTGAAGTCTCGCTATTTGATCCCCCCCCCCTTTTTTGATAATAATTGAAGTTTCTTTTTGTCACACCTCGCTTTGACTTCAAAGTAATTAGCGATATGAAACATCAAAGAATGTTAATTATTCCTTATGAGTGTGTCATAAAGATTTCACTGACAGGTTAGTTCTGTCTGATGCTCAATACTAATGTATGTTCCTAATGTAACATAAATCATCAACACTGGCATATTCTCATCGACCTTGTGTGTCTGATTTGCGTTGGTGTGTAGGAGGAGGACATCTTGGATCTGCTGGAGCAGTGCGAACTGGACGATGAAAAGCTGATGGGCAAAACCTCCAGGCAACGAGGCCCGAAGGTGGGTGAGAATGTGAGAGGGGAAGGAAGACAGACTCCAAGAGGGAGGAGGGAGAGAAAGGGCCACATGTCTCAAGGGACTAAGAAAAGTGCAAAGAGTGTCAGAGGGAGAGAAAGAGAGTGCGAGGGGAGGGCAGGTAGGCAGATGCCTGGAGCTAACGCCCCCAGAAAGCATATAGGACCTGATTCAGGAAAATAAAGAAGGGGGTTGCGGGTTATGCGAGAAAGAAAAGAATCAGAAAAAGGCCCAAAGAAAAGAGCCAACTCCCCAAGGGGACAGCTGTCAGCCTGTCTCTCCCGCTCTCTCCCTACGTGCTATCTTTCTTTCTGTCCATCTCCCTCTCTTTCCCTCTCCCCCTCTGTCACATATGACTATACGCCCCCTCAATTTCCCACGACAGCACATTACTCCCTCCATCACCTTGCCTCACTCCCCTCCCTTCACCTCTCCTTCCCTTTCTCTCCCTCTGGAAATCTACATCCATCCCTCACTTGAGGGCTAAATTGGCTGGAACACTCAAAGAGTGTGTTAGGGACTCGACAGGGCAGTTCAGTGCTGCATTAGAGACGCCTTAGCCAGAATGAGGACTTGTTCAGACACAATCACTGTTGTCCAAATTAATTTGGCCCCCATCAGTTTCGATGTTGCAGAGTGGGCTGTGAGAGACATTGAGAGCAGGGGAAAGAAAGAGCTGTGACGGATAGATTCACTCCTCTGGGTGTAGCGCTCGCAAGCCATCTGGTGAGAGTCAACCAGAGAGTTTGCGAGAGCTAGAAGAGAGGAGAGAGCCAGAGGGATTAGAGACCGGATTTTGAATGAAGGAAGGGCCGCTAAGGTTTGCTATCACTGAGGAAATGTTCAGACACAGAGGATGAGTGGTAGATGGCAAGGGAGGCAGGAAATGAAAAAGTGAGAGGGAGGAGAGGGCCCTCAAGTGTTCTTTCTCTTTTTCTCTTAAGTTTTATTGTAATGTCTTTTGGACTCTTTGTCTTGTAGAGCTGGACCAAGTGCTCAGATCCCTTACCTTAGTAAAAGTACTAATAAAGTGTATAAGTATTTTGATACAAGTAAACGTCCTGCATTAAAACTTAACTGAAATAAAAATATAACATTGTTTTTAAAGTGGGTTGCTGGTTGCCCAAAAAAAGCTTGAAAAAAGTTGAAGTAACAATGATAATATGACTCTTCACTCAGAATAATATACATATTAAGTTATTGGATTATAATATTGATGCTTGAATTTATCACACACTGAACACATGTTGCAGCTGTTAGGTTGCTTTCACCAAGGGATGAAATAAATGTGGAGGAATAAAAAGTACAATATTAAACTAAATTAAAAGTACCAGGAAATGGAAATACTTGTACTTCTTCAGTAAATCAACTTTCTAACTGTCCGCCTCTGTAATTATGATTGGTACCTTATCACATTGGTTGCTCTTGGCTCGTGGTGCTCGTGGCGTCTTAATTTACCCTCTCACTCCTCCATCCTAAATCTCCCTCTTTCTCCACATCTGCTCAGTGTCTGCCCCTCTCTTTGTCTGTCTCCAGTGTTTATCCTCTCTCTGTTCCTGTCTCCTTTTCTTTCCCCACTCCGATGTTCAGTGTCCTTTTTTATCCCTCTGTGCTCATTTCCGTTCTCCCCATCTATTCAATGCCTCCTCTCCGTTGAATCTGTCAGATTTAACTCGTCCTCCTCTTTATTTCTCTCCCCATCAATCTGCTGTTCCCATCTTCGCCTTTATACCCTTCTAATGTCTTTAATCTCTCTCTGTCTCTATCATCCTCTCACACTCACAGCTACCCAGCGGTGACTGTGTAAGCCCTGTGATCACTTCCTGCCCATTAATTTGGGTGGCCTGACAGCCCTGCCCTAGCTAACCATTGAATAACAGATGTATACATGCCTTATTAATCCTATCAGTGTGTCCCCTTCCAGGATGTGAAATAGACACTCAGCTTAATGAACTCCTTAGTAAATGTCCCTTTGTTTTATGGCTGAAGTCAGACCCGTGTACTTAGTGTAGATTAAAAGTTTTGGTTATTATCAAAATTGCAATGACAGAGATATGTAAATCCTAATATATATATAGAAACTGTGAAACGTTATACTTTGAAATTGTCATGCCTATGACTCAGGTCAAATTCGTTCAGGGTTAGTATGCCACTTGCCAGGCTTCTGTGTGTTTTTATGTGTCTGTGCATAATGAGCCTGCAAACAAACATAGACGTGGGCTAGCCGTGTCACCAGCAGGTCTCCCAGTGACAGATGGTAATGGGCTGGGGGTGAAGAGAGGCTGACAACATCTTAATGTCTTTCTGTGTGTGTGTGTGTGTGTGTGTGTGTGTGTGTGTGTGTGTGTGTGTGTGTGTGTGTGTGTGTGTGTTTTGTTGGTACGTCCTTGTAAAATGCTTTTTGAGTTCAAAAACTTTAAGATGATGACAATTTACATCATCATCAATTTAGGATGATGTTGCATAATGAAGTGAATAGAGTAGAAGGATAACCGTGTGTGTGTGTGTGTGTGTGTGTGTGTGTGTGTGTGTGTGTGTGTGTGTGTGTGTGTGTGTGTGTGTGTGTGTGTGTGTGTGTGTGTGTGTGTGTGTGTGTGTGTGTGTGTGTGATAGAGAGGATGGGAAGGAGAAAAAGAGCATATGTGTATGATCATGTCTGTTTCATCTGTGTATGAATATTACCAAACTAAATGGATCTATATATCTTATATCATATCTGTGTATCTTTTGTTTGTTTCTGCCAGCCAATGACGGCCATGCCAGAGAGCAGTCAGACTCCAAGACGTCAGCGACCTGACTACCTGGCTGACTTCACCAGTGGCAGCAGCGGTGATAACTCCTGCTCCTCCTCGGACGAAGAAGAAGAGGACACGAGGAAAGCAGGAAGAGGAGAGAAGAGGGAGAAGAAAGTTTCTTACGACCTCGGAGAGAGCAAGGAGAAGAACTTGTCTGAGCGCTCAGGTAAACCTGCAGGAAGTACAAAAGTGTCTGACGATGTCTTCATTAGGAAGCCAGACTGTGGGGGTTTGACAGAGACCTCGTTTCCTGCAATCCTTCTTGTTAGCTTTGTTTTTTTATGCTTGCTCGCTCGTCATTTTGCTTTTCTTCTCGGTTTCCTGCCCTGTTTGTTGATACCATTTTGGAAATCTGATTCCATCTGATTACAGCGGATAACTTAATTTCAAAACAAACTTTTTTTCAGATATGTAAATTTGCTCAGAGAAATTCACATTTTCAAGTTTCTGTCTCCGTTTCTATCTCCTCCTCCTCCTCCTCCTCCTCCTCCTACAACAGAACAAAGTGCAAACAGGAGGTATATGTTAATGCCTATAATGATGCAACAGGGACATTTTAATTGATCCTGTGATGCTACAAGCATGTGTCATGCACCTTTCCCTTGAACCCTTTTAACTGTCATACAGTTAAAAATATTCATAGTTGTACAGACCACATTTCCATATACATGGACACACACTTTTTTTAAAATACAAATGCAGAGTTTTGCTTTGATCAGTACTTACAGTGCCCCCCACACACACGCACACACACACACACACACACACACACACACACACACACACACACACACACACACACACACACACACACACACACACACACACACACACACACACACACACACACACACACACACACACACACACACACACACACACACACACACACACACACACACACACACACACACACACACACACACACACACACACACACACACACACACACACTTCAGCAGCAGCAGCCTGAATGTTGAGATGGGGGGAGCCAGCAGGCGGCACATTAAAGATGTTCATCAGCCTGCATGTATATCATACTGATTGTTGTGATAAAATGTAAAAAAGGTCCTTGGATTTAAAGGAAGCAGGGTAATCATAGTCTGCGAGTCATTATAAGTGGCGGTTTGTTGCCGAGTATCTATGTACACTGGATTTCTAGCTTCACACTGGACAAACACACACACACGCACTCACACACGTTGAGGCATTGAAAAGCACTTGAGTAAAGAAAGGTACCCCGAACAGTTTATTTCCAATGAATGAAGGCAGAGAAGAGGAATTTGATTGAAAGAGAAAGGGAGGAGAAACAGGCCTTTTATTGTTTACCTTGAGATCACCTTGAGTTTAATGCTGAAATATTTCTCGTTTTATTGTGAGAGGGATACGTCTTCACATTCCCACCAATTCATATATGTCACAAACATCAACTCACTTTTGCCTCTGAAGTGAGAGGGAAGGTACCTTTCACAGAAGCCTTATATGGCGACCTTGGAAGGAAAAAAATCTTCAGTTGCATTGTGGGCCGACAGCTCTACTGCTCAATAGAAAATACCCTTGCATGAGCTCATTCTATTGGTCACAGAATAAGGGACAAAACCATAGAAAAACGTAAGTTTTGGATCTGTGTGTGTGTGTGTGTGTGTGTGTGTGTGTGTGTGTGTGTGTGTGTGTGTGTAGAGGAGACAGCATCACTGCCAAGCCCTTCTCCATACCAAGCCACCAAAGGGCTGCTTGGACTAAGCCCCATAATGCTCTCATTTGGCAAAAATATCCAAACCTCCGAAGGTTCAGCTGCCACACACACACACGCACACGCACACACACACACACACACACACACACACACACACACACACACACACACACACACACACACACACACACACTGCCCGATTAGGAAACACACTCTAGTATGCTGGTTGGCAGTTTCAAGGTTGACTGAGTTAGTGCAGATTTTGTATTATTTCCTGTGTGTTTGCGTGTTGTCTGGTTGGTGTGTGTGTGTGTGTGTGTGTGTGTGTGTGTGTGTGTGTGTGTGTGTGTGTGTGTGTGTGTGTGTGTGTGTGTGTGTGTGTGTGCGTGTGTGTGCATCTGTACACGTGTGTCTGAGAGAGTGCTGCTCTTTAATCCATCCCCAAACCAGACAGTACTACTGTTTAGTTTGTGGTTTTGCCTGCATATGCTGCGGTCATTAATAACACACACACACACACACACACACACACACGGCCGCTTGGCGCTGCAATGGGAGTCTTAAAGCCACACTTCATCTCCAAAGCCACCAGGCAACAGATGGAAAGCAGAGAGGAGAGCTTGACAGTGACATTGAGACAGGATCAGGGAAGAAAAGAATTTGAATTGTGACAGTGATTCAGTGTTTCTTCACCCTCCCTCTCCCCCTCCTTGTCTCTCACTTCTGTTTCTCTGCAGGTCGCATGCACTGGAAACCTCCAATCAAGTCACTCAAAACCAGCCCCGCCCCCTCAGCTTCCCCAACACTTTCTGGACCAATCAGGCGCTCCATCTCTTGCCCTCGCTCCATTGCCTCCCTCTCGTCGCCCAATGAGGTGCGGGCATTGTCCTCCAGGCCGTCTCCCTCAGTTCCCATGGCCACCCCCCTCGTAAGGCCGAGCTCCGCCACGCTGCGCTCTCACTCGCTGAGCCGCAGTGGCTCCGCCCACCGCGTCCCTCACAGCAACAGCCTGGGGACCATCCACTCCAACATCGTAAGAAACCCGACATACAAAGAAGTCTTTACAATTCAGAACGTGTCAGATAAGTTGTCAGTCACAGAAAAGTAAGAAATCATTTTGAAAGATTTAAACTGTCACATTTTTCAATGAGGCAATCCTGTGCTGATCCACTACTCCAAATAGTTTAAAGGAAAAAATCCAGAGTTACTCTTCGTATCCACACACATATACCATTGTTGCTTTTCCCCCCTTGTGCAATACATTGTAGCCTGGCCCAGTAAGAATCTGTTAAGCAGCTCCTTCAATACTGTATAGGCGTACTGTACTCTTCTATCATGTCGCCATCTGTTGCTATCCGCCTGCCTCCTCCATTCACCCTCCTTCTCTACAAGCACTCTGACAACCTTTGGTCAAGTGGAACAAAATAACACGGAGCAGAAAACCTTCTTTAACATTAACAATAGAAATACTTGGAAAACCTTTCTACTGAGAAACTCCAGAGTGTTGCTTGCATGTTTGTATCCTGACTCACTTATAAACAAAATGACCAGAGAACTTTTTTTTACGGTCTTTGCATATGTGACTTCTCAATGGTAATCATACCCCTGGGGATAAGGACATGCTTGTACAGGAAATCTGAAATTGGATATACGTTCACCAGTGAGCAAGAGCTATAGCAGGGGGAAAAAATTGTATTATGAGGTTATTTATAAACACAGCGTGTTCCTGATGCCGCTCAACTGCTTGTAAAAAAAAAATAATGAACCTGGGATGTGGCAGGAGGATCCTAGATTAATGAGGGCAGAAATATCTGTTCATAACATGTCGGTGACATTTAAATGACGCCTTAATATAATAATGGCTAATAGGTATTATACAGTAATAAAGCATGACATCCTGTTTACATTGTTTTAGAGTGTAAACAATATGTGAATTCAAACATATGATCTGGTGATTTGGAAGACCCCTCTGCGTAAATTGGGTTAGATTACATTATACATTTAAAATGTAAATATATCTCGTCGCTCGCCTGGGAGCGCCTTAGAATCCCCCAGTCAGAGCTGGTTGATGTGGCCAGGGAAAGGAAAGTTTGGGGCTCTCTGCTGGAGCTGCTACCTCCACGTCCCTGACGGATAAGCGTGAGAAGATGGATGTTTGGATAATGGATGGATTTAAAATGTATTGTCTGTTAATGACCTGATGTGTTAAACAGTCTGTATGGATCTGTTATAGGTGTGATACTGTATTGTTGTAATGAAACATTTTACTCAATATTACTGTGTGTTAGTACACTGAATTGGTTTATCTGTACCTGTATGTGTGTGTGTGTGTGTTTGTATAGGGTGATCCGCTGATAAACCTGAGGAGTAAAGAGCAGGAGGCCGAACTGGTGCGTCAGACCCTGGCCGCGCTCACCGCCATGAGGATCAGGTTTCCGGGAAAAACCGAGGACGAGGCTGAGGCTGTGCTGGATGAGGTTTGCACTATTTCTAATGCATTTCTGTGTTCATTACCTTACACAATATGATAATCTACATTTGTCCGTGATTTGAAATGATTCAAAGGCAGTAACAGGGTGCGAAAATGGAACAAAGTAAAGTAAGACTGAACTTAACAAGGACAGATAGAGTGGGAGTGAACATGGAGTAAAAGCGGTGAACAGAAATCTGGATCCACTGTATTCCCAAAGCCCCCTCGGTGGCCAGGTGCGGTCACTCTGCAGTCTAACTAAAAGCGACCTCCTTGCCTCCCTCCACAATAGTCTGTCCGCTCTGGCTTGGCTCCCATTGTCTTTCAAACGACCCCAGTGACAAGTTGTCGGTCAGTTTGGAACCCTGTGCTATTCCCCACTGCTTCTTTGTATTAATCAGTGCATCCTCTATTTCTGGTCAGACCTCTGTGTCCTTACATCTCAACCAGCCTTTGTACGTATGTGTTTGTGCTAATGCTCAGGCCATTGCTTGGATCTAAGTTGTAGCAAAAATATGCATCCAACATTAATACAAATACTGGTTTAGATGGCAGTAAAATCCCAGGTTAATGGCTGTATATGATGTTAATTAAGTATATACTATTATAACGGTTTGCCAGAAAATGTGTTAGCTGAGTACTATTAGCAGCTAAACTTGCAATTACCATAACTATGTGTTTCTTTATTACAAGCTATAAAAGCCTAATACCTTAATTAGATGAAGTTATTTTATTAATTTTTTTATGAAAAAAAAGAGAAATGGATATCTCATTTTGACAAAGCAATAAATAAGACATAAATCCAGAGTTTCACCTTTGACTCACACCAGAAGCAACAGAGCAGCGTGAAAAAATTAGCCGACAATTGAAGCGTTCATCTGTCCGGTCCACTCTGACCTCATTTACGGCCGCCACTGTCCTCAGAACCAGCTGTCCTTTCAGCACCACAGGACTGTGGTGCTGAAAGGACAGCAGCCGGTCAGACTGTCTTCACCGCTGACTAATGACAGAAAGACCACCACAACAACAAAGCGAAACAAAGGCTGTTTTTTTCAGTTTATTTGTCACATTCAGGCCAAAGAATATGCAGTGTTCAGTTTAAGATGTAGTCTTTGCATTTAGACAACATTATTTTTTGTGTTTGTTTGTTTTATGTACATCCTTCATAGATGAAGTAAAAAAACATATTTGTATACAAGCTGTTGAAAAGTCATTTTATTTCAGTCACTTTTAAGTTGTTATTTAAGTCTAGTTTTGTGGTCCTTCTCTACGATTGAAACAATCCAAAAATAGCCAGAGTTGCGAGAAGCCTTGCAATCCTGCTTTAATCTGTGTGCAATGAATCCTAATCATGTTTTGTTAAAGAGCAGCAGTGTGACTGATTCTTTGCGTTATCAATGTTTATGGCACAGCTTCTACATTCCCATATGTTAAATATATAGCACTGAACCATTGCAAACTTTTAAACATGAATAATAATGATAATAATATGGCATCTCATAATGCCATAACAGGGGATTATGTAATCTATAATAAAAATCATGCATCTGAGAGATAATTTAAGGGTTAAGGAATAGCATGCGGTTGTAATGATTTAGGTTAGGTAAGGGCGAGCCCCCATGTAATTAATGTGAGCATATACATTCCCGTCACAAGAATAGCAAAATCTGTTTATGTGTGGGTGACATCTGGATGTGTTGAGGTCATGAGAAACAATTATCACCACATCTGTACTGTTAACTAACCCTAATGAGAGCACCATGGAAAAGCAGATGAGCAACTGCACCTGTACTACTCAGGCTTTATCCTCGGGAGAGAAGAAGAGCGCTCACCTGGCAGGAAAAACAATCTTTGGCAATTTATGTTTCCCTCTTAAAGTTGTTATCTAATTGGGCTGATGATGTGTTTTTATTGGATTAATTTGCTCCTTTATCTTTCACTCAAAACCATCGACAGGTGAAATGTATGGAGTGGGTTTTCTTGTGCTTTATTGAGACTAATTTATGTACGTCAAAAACAAATGTGACAAATTGGCGTACAACTGACCAGATGGTTCATAAGGTTCTTAATAAGAGAGAACACAAAACAACAAACAAATAACTTCCTGGAAAGCGAACAGAAGTGTTTACTGTATACCTAGATCTGCATCTGTGAATCCTTGTGGATTGTTTTTATGCATGCGTCACTGTTTGTGTGTGTGTGTGAGTAAACATAAAGTTTACACTGGAGTCTCCCAATGGGAGCACTGTTTGCAGGGGATCCACATGATATGTGAGAGGTTTATGTGCACCAGTGGGGATATGTATACTTAGTCAACAGAGCAACAATAACAGTGCCTGTAGGTACACAGTGATGTTGGCACCGGGAGCAAGTGCAGGGGAATATCCAGCACAGTTTTGAGCATAATCACACATACCCCAAGGATTTTCCACACACCGGCAAAACATGGGGTTTCCGCTCAAAAACCCAAGATCACGACTCAATTATTCTATTATCCCTGGGTTGTGATACAAAAAAGTACCACTGGAGTCTTTCACTCAAAAGCAACGCATCTTGGAATTTTTTTTTTTTTAAATCTCAAATAAAGAAAAGTAGTCTTGTTCCAAAAAAAGCACAAACAACGTAACATTTAAATGTCCTCCTTAACCATGGCGATTTTTGTGAAGCAGGATATTTGACTGAAGACAAGATACAATTGTCAAACTGACTTGATGCTGACTCTGCAGACAATATAACAACACCCCGTTAGTATGTGCTTCAGTAAACACCCTGTCCCCTCTTACATTATATTTCCTGTGTTACCTAGTATCAATGTGCAAGATTCCGAATATCACAGACGCATTGCAGCGCTGTCCGTAATGGTCCTGTCATGTTTTAACCTGAAACTTTTCTATAATGGATATCTATGTGTGAAAACCAAAAATCCATTACTAGACAGAAGCTAAAAACCCGGCATTGATACAGGTCCCGTGTCTGGGCTGGAGTGTGAAAGAAGGTCTGCCAGGAGGAATGTGTGACAGTGGGAATGAGCTCTAGTCTTTGTACATTCCTGCTCATACGCTAAAAGAAATAACTAAAGTTTAACTGGGCTCCATCTTGGCAGTTGTTTTCCTCCCTTGATGTTTTACTGTAGTAACCCTGGTTTTTATAGCAGTAAAGGCAATGATGCTCACTTGCAGTGTTTGTTTTTGCTAAAACAGTACCTCAAATTTGTTTTTAAATGTATTTCTTGTTTGTACTTTTTCTTAATTTTTAATTGTTTATCCCAACATTTCTTCCACAGATGCTCGACAACTGGAAATACCATAAGTCAAAGGTGGCCTCCTATTGGCTTGTGAAGCTGGACTCTACTAAACAACGGAAGGTGAGTCGTATGCCTTAATCACATCTCAAGATA
Organism: Eleginops maclovinus; assembly: GCF_036324505.1. Lineage (NCBI taxonomy): Eukaryota > Metazoa > Chordata > Actinopteri > Perciformes > Eleginopidae > Eleginops > Eleginops maclovinus. The sequence continues at coordinate 18,648,580 of NC_086357.1, read as the reverse complement.
TACAAGACAATTTACCCCGTGCCTGTCCTGAGAATTGGACGTTTTTTCTTTTGGCACCTGTATAAGTCTGCTGCCATCGCCCTTGCTCCAACCCTGTCTGTAATGTCACTGTGGATAGAATGGACGTTGTTAAAACCCGAACAAAATTTCACAGCTCCTACCTATTCCTTCGAATGCTTTTGAACCACCTTTAAAATAGGAAAAAAATAATCCCCAAATCAAAGTTCAGACAAAGGAAAGAAAAAAAAAAGACAAGCATGAAGATCATTATCATGTCAGACAGTGACAGGGAGAGAGGCACCAAAAAGGATGTAAACAAAACAGAAGACGGGACAAGACGTGAAAAGCCATCCGGTAGGCGTGTCAGTAATGATGTGATCTCTCAGCCACTGCTTTCTGCACCACTGTGCGCGGCTGTGTTGTGGGCTGTGGCGCTGCGAGCCGATGTTTTATTTGGAGTGGAGCAGCCTAATGAGCAGCAGGCAGAGGTCAGGAATGCAGCGCCCACCGCTCTGCCATCTGATTACCATACCAAAACATATCTGTGTGTGTGTTTACTCATCTATCAGTTTGTCTGAGTGTGTATGCGTGTGACTCGCTCGCCTCGTATTGCTGCAGGGAAACCTCGCCTCTCCGCAACGCAAACACATGCACGCACACACAGTCAGACGGGCACGTCAGTAATGAGGAGCGAGGAATCAAAGTCAAAAGAGCCACAGCGCTGCACTCTGAGCTGGGTGAAAAGAGAAAGAAAAAGGGAGGAAGAGAAAACAGTGAGGAGGGTAGGGATGGGGAAAAGGAAGGAGGGAAGATGGAAGGATGGCGCAGGTGTCCTCAGACCGCCGGGGAACTTCTGACACCTTCTCTCCAAGACTGACGTCGGTGGAGCAATTAGTCCTCTCCACTGTCTGCCCCAGCATTTTTTGTCTACCACACACCCTCTAGCACACACAGTTCATGCTTTAAGCATGAATGCAGGGATAAACCAGCTCAAATCCTCCCTACATACAGTATGTGTAAGGTCTGATTAAACTAGTTTCCAGGATGTGTTCAGGAAGACATTATGTGCATAAAATACCATGTGTTGGTGTTCGTGTGAAGTGCGTGCGCTTGTTTATTCATTAACGCATCTTTGCTCTCTGTTACTGAGTGAATACATTAGCCTCTGTGATTGCTAATTTTAACAGAAAAATCATACGGTTGGAACAAATGCCAACTCACGCATATCAAATAGAAATGCTGTCACCTTTTGTGTCGCAGCATTAATTTCCTTCATTATCGCATGCTTGATTTAAAGCGATGTTTCTCTCTCTCATTCTCTCTCCCATACCTCACTATCTCTGTCTCTCTCAGGTGTTGGATATTGTACGTACCAATGTTCGCTCAGCGCTGCAGCGGATCTGGAGGGAGCCTGACGTAGACAGTCTCCACCTCTACCGGCTCTTTAACCGCGTCTTCAACCGGCTGCTGTGGAGTCACGGACAGGGCCTGTGGAACTGCTTCTCAAACACCGGGTAGGCCGGCATGAGCAAGTTATTAGCTGGGATAAGATGAAGAGGGAATGGTTAGGGTCACAATCCAAGGTTTTATGAAAAGCATGCGAGAAATTGAGAGAGGAAATGCAAGAAATGTCGATATTAAGACCGCTATTGGTGAATTAAACCAAGACCAAACAAGACAACAAAAAAAGAAATCGGATGATGTTGAATAGTTCAGAGTATCACTGAGAACCCTCTTGAATAAACTGAGATGTTAATGGACACTAACTCCTCTCAATGCTCACATACAAATGATCATACTGCGGGGCAATTACCACTCTATTCATTATATAACCCTGCTCTTTCATCTCCATACCTACAAGTTCACGCTCTACGCTATCTCCTCTATGTCCTCAAGCCCAGTGTTTTTCAATATATAATTTTCAGTGACAGCAGGGACAATTTGCCATTTATATTCAGTATGACGAGGGAAGCAACAGCGTCTGAATGACAGAGAATGAGTGACAGACCAAGCAGACCCCGCTGCACCTTCCTGAAAGCTCTTGGGGATGAAAGAAACATGTTACTCCATGGAGACAGGGTGCAAATTTAGGTCACAGATCTGGGCTGTTAATCAGAGCTTTTTCACAGGTGAGAGCAAGAAAAGGAGAGGGGAGGAGTGGAAGCAGGAAGGAGGTGAACGAAGGCCTCTTAGTTCTTTTACCATGGTTTGTTATCAGATACTTTGAAGTTTTCATTTGGCATCCTTTTATTTATTTATTTTTTCCGACTTTTTTGATGCGACAGTAAGTGGCTTTCTACAAGATGAGTCACTACAGAGAGAGCCAACTTGATCATGTTCTTATATAAACCCTGAAATGGCACATGCACAAACTCTCACACACACACACCTTTCGAAACACATATTTTGCTTCCCTAAAAGATGTATGAAGCCTCCACAAATATATTTCCCAGGCATTAGCCCTCTTAAACAGAGCCACACATGCAGCAACACACACACACACACACACACACACACACACACACACACACACACACACACACACACACACACACACACACACACACACACACACACACACACACACACACACACACACACACACACACACACACACACACACACACACACACACACACACACAATTCCCTATCTGTGCAACTCTGACATGCAGACAGCTGCTTTGCTGGTAGCTTTTCGTCTCGTCTGTGATGAAGGTGTGACCTTCCTGCATCTCCTCCTCTCCATATTCTTTACAGTTCAGTTGTTCAGTGACCGTGTTTCCCTCGACACAGAGGGCTCAGAGGGTGTAACTGAAGTCGCAGCCCAAAGCTCTACATTTTCTCCTCCGTTACTTCATGTCAGTCGTAATTGCGGGAGAGAGAGGAAGTCAGTGAGCAGGTGACAGAGATGAAGGGGGGGATAAGCAGAAGGAGTGAAGGCGAGTGACCCGGTGACAGAGAAAAAGCAGAGAGAAGACTGATTGAAAATGAGACATAGAGAAACTTGTAGTAGATGGCTGGGTGGATTAGCCTAGCCTAGCCTCACCCCCCCTGCACGCTGCACCCCATGCAGCTTTTGTCTGACTGCAGCATGCCTCAATGATCCTGCTAGCTTGCTAGCCTTTCGTCCTGGCTCCTCCTTACAACAGGCCATGGCCCCAACATGGATGAAACCAACAGGGGGGCTCCGATGTCACGCAGAGACGGAGAAGCAGTGCACCTCGAAAAGCACGCTCCGAGTGCAGCCCCCCCTGTTCCTCTCGGTCTCTTGTTTGATATTTTATCTAAGGGACTTAACAACAATCAAACGGCCTAGCAGCTATTGTGGGCGATGAATTCAACAGGCTTTGAAAAAGACTTAGAGAAAGAGAATGGAAACACACACAGTTTTGAACCCTTTCAGAGGAAGCCCCCCATCTCCCGTTGAGAGAAAGGGGGTAGACATCAAACGCCCCCCCTGGGGTTGTGTGTCTCAGTTGTTGAAGCTCTCTCACAGTCAGGGGTATGTCCGGGGCTGTAAAGGGGGTTAACTGTACTTGGATTTGTTTTATCCTTCCTCTCTGTGTCTCTGTGTCTTCCTGTGTGACTGTGTGTGTGGCCACATTTACATGCACACATACATGAACAGTAAAAGCCACACAGTAGAGAACATTCATACATATGTTACTTAATCTGTGTGCCTGCGTCATGCATATTAGTGTTCATTTCATTTATGAAAATGATGACATACAGTAGTATAAGCGTTTCTACCAGATATGATTCTTGGTTTAGGCTTAACTACATTGAATACAAACGGAATATAATTGGATGATGAAAAAATGACATTTTTGACACTATTAAGTATCAAATTTGAAAAAAAAAAACACAATTTGAAATAACAAGACAATCACTTTTGAGTTTCATGGGCTACAATTAGACAAAAACTATGAAGGATGAAAATGATTTAAATGGTACTGAAACCGATTACAATTGTTGTCAAAAGAACAAGACTAAATTGCAAAAAGCTGCTATACTAACTACTGGAGCATACGTGGGATATGTGTTTGAATACTTGTGTTTACTGCTGATTACATTGTGACACCGACTCTGACTTAATTTGTGAATGCTCTTCCTCTTTGCTCTCCAGTTCATCGTGGGAGTCCATGTTCAGTAAGAGCAGCGAGGTGGTTTCCCCGCAGGAGCTGCAGTGCTGCCGCCGGCTGGTCCAGCTGTGCAGAGACTGCCTGTTAGTCGTCTTCAAGTTTGTCTCAGAGTCCCGCGGCTCTTTGACCGGACTCAGCCCCGAATGGGACGACACCAGGTGAGAAGGACACCCAAGCAATTGATGTCTTCCCACTGAGCTCTTTATTTTTTGAAAGATTCTTGTATCTTTCTTGCTATAATATATAGTTCATTATGCAGTAGGGGGGCTGGATATGCTTCAGAGACACAATGGGATTCAAGACCTTACTGGTAGGTCCCTGGTTAAAGCTGTGCTCTGTGTCCTCATGCAAGGCATCAACCCTATTGCCTATACAACCTATAGAAATATCACAACAAACACATATTGGGGCCAGGAAGATAAGCCCATCAGGATACTGAACCTGCGTTGAGATAAACAGAAGACATCCTTGATGTTGGGAATATTTATTTTGGTCTCTTCTTCTGGTTGATATTTTGGTAAGGAAACTGGTTAAAGCAGTTTGTTAAAGCAGAATGAGTCACATAGATGTCTGAATAAACTTTGTTAAAACTCCCTTTAGAAGACACTTTGACACAAAGACGAAAAACTTTGGTTTCAACAGCTTTTATCATGAAACCTCTTTCAGAAAACATTCCCCCCTTCCCCTCCATGGAGACTTAGAGCCATCATCCTAATCACATAACCTCGATAAAACAAACAAAAAAAATCAGCCTCATTCTATTTTTAAGGTTGGTCCCCGCAGGAGACAGCAGCTCAGGTTTGGAGGGAGCGAACTTTTAAAGAACATATGCTCTGGGCTGGCAGACAGGGAGGGAGAGAGGGAGGGAGGAGGGTGAGGAGAGGGGAGTGAAGGAGTGTGCCGTTAACAGGAAATAATGGCCCACAGATTAGCGCTCAGGTTAGCCCGAGGCCCCCTGAGGCCTGCTTAATTCAATTAGAGCCCAGATGAGCCTGTGTAGCAAATGACCTTATGAGAAAAAGAGAGCGCTCTTTTTTTCCTCGGGCCTCGCTTTACATGATTCATAACTCTTACGCATATTTAAACAGGCTATCACTTTGCGCCTACAGTATGAAAACCTTAGCTGTTGAAAAAAAGCATGTGGGGTTTGTGTTCAGTTCTAAAGCTCCTCATGTTTTGATTAATCTGGAATTGTGGCTATTGACTGTTTTATCATGCGTATATTTGTTTTGAGGATAGATTCAGGATGATAAATTAATCAGGGGTATATGTGAGAACTAATAGGATTTAATAACTTGAAGGCGCACAAATTGACACTGGTGTATCAGAATATTTGCCTTAGGTATCCTTTAGAGTCCATAAAAAGCATGCATTGGTTTGTCTCTCCTTATTTCTTCTGTGTCTATATATGTCTGTAAAAAAGCGTACCATTTGCTGCTGGACCAGCCTCTACCCATGGCTCCACACCTGCTGCTGTCGCTGCCGCTTCTTCCTCCTCTTCCTCCGTCTCTTCACCCCTCGACGCAGGTCTCTTGCTTGGTTTAGTTCTGCTAAACCCCCATCCTTTAGCACCGTCCCTGTTCCCTGGCCTCTTCTGCTCCCCACCACCTCATAGCTGTAACAAAGGCTTGGTCCCACCTGCTCAATGATGGTTGCTTTAGCTGCACAACGCACAGTCGAGCATGGCCTCCTCTCCTTTCCCTCACTTATATTCAAACAAATTTTAATTGACTTATAAAGCATGACAATCCGATATGTATTTGACCACCTGATGCCCAAAACAATAAATTATGTATTTGAAGAGAAGGAGATAGGAGAAGAAGCATATTAAGACTGTTGTAGCACTGTTTGTCTATAGTGCAACCATTCGGCTAACTTGCTGTACATCACCAGCCAATCACCCTGCTGCCACATGCTTAACTATGCCTTTCACTCAACGCTTTTATCAAGGGCATCTTACCCTGAGTGCATTTTCAAAACGAGTGGCCTCAGTGGGAACTGAGCGCCTCACCTGCACCGCATCTGTGTCATGATCAACTTAAGCACCGCACTCTTCTTGTCACAAGAAGACAGAAAATGGCTCTGCTTGCATCCCGTGTTTTGCTGTTTCACAACACCAGTGGCTCACATCTCTTCATCAGGCATGCAGGGAACAGTCACAAGCCACCGCCACTTCAGATGGATGAGAAGCAATTAGGATTATTCTCTCATTGATGCACACGTTTTCTATGAGAGGGTGTGTATGGGAGTGTGTGTGTCTGCATGCATCACGTGGCTGTTCATCCATCCCTCCTTAATTAGTGTGCCCACATCCCACTGAAAAGCACATTTAAAGCATAGGTTTTGTTTGAAATACTACTTACATGCTCTGAAATGTGGCTCTAAAGAGATCACATCCTAACATTTCCAGTCCATCCTTCCGTCAATAACTCTTAACAATGTTTTCCTATTGACGTGGGAAACACAAAATAAGGCAATTTAGTATTAAAACTTTGGAAGCCACCCACTCGATTAGCTATAGCAGAACTTATTGATGCATCTAAAATAAAAAGAGGAGTGTTCATATTGTCCTTCTTGTCACTAGCATTAGTAAGGCCAGTATTAAATACATGCTGAAACCAATAACTTGCATTGGAGCGCTGATATCCAATTAGATGGGTTGTTTTAAATGAAAACTAAGAAATATTCTAATGATCCAGCTACGGACCAACCTTTTTTGAGGACACAAATATTTACCTTCCATTTTCCATTCTATGAGAGCGCATGGGCAAATAAAACATTCACTCCAGGGTACTATGTAATATCAACTTTGACTAGCTTCAAACAATTGCGTGTACTAGCAAATAAATCTAATGCTGGTACAATGAATTAAGGTGTTGTTACTACACTGAATTTCTCCCCTTCTGTTCACTGTTTAGCTGTTCAACTGTTGCTTGTGACCTGGCAGCCATGTTTTAAAATCAAGCACAGCCAGAGTAAAATGTTCTCCATTCGTCTGCATTTGTGTGGACACTCCCGTATGACACCTGTAAACTATTTATGAATCTGTTGGAGGCTGAGTTCATTGATGTCTTACAGTTCAATACGATGCCATTAAAAAACAATGCCTATCTGAAAGACTGGTTTGACAAACATCCAAATTCTGGTTGATTATTGAAATCAAATATAAAATACTATAATAAATCATATATCAGTGTAGCTTCTTAGATCTAACTGAATATCCACACCATGCTGTCTCTTGTGCATGTACACACCAGACGTGTTACACATACACTCACAGAGCTCTTGGCAGCCTTGGGCACACATCAAAGTGGGCCTGCAGGCCGGGGTCTTTGGGGTCTCCATTGTTGACCACACCTGCCCGCTCTTGTTCAAGCATCCTTCCCCTGCTGAGTGCCCTGATCAGGTGTGTCAACAGCCCCATGAGTCTTAACAAAGTCCTTCAGTCTGTGTGGGCAGATGAGAGGAAGTAGCCAAATAGCTCCTCTAATGACTTTCTTGTTAAGCCTGGAATTACTGTCACTACCCAAAGACAATTTTCCCATGATGACAAAAGTTTCAGATTCTATTAACTTTCATCGGTCTGAAAAGTGCGGCAGTAATTAGGGTTAATTGGGGTGTTGAGCTGAATGTGGGTTGCAGATAACCTTCAAGCCTCTTTGTACCTCTTGGTTTACGATTGCGTCAGCTGCTTCGGCTATCATCCTCTCCATCCTAAGTCACGGCATTTCTTTTTGTCCGTCCTCCTATTAATTTGCTGTGGCAGTTGCATATCGATGGAGCACTCAGGAGTGGCGTGGAAGGCCTGTCAGTACAAACAGTGGTAGATTGTAGCTTTGCATGTAAGGAGCGGAGCAGGGGAGCATCTTTCTATCTCCCTGTCAACTGATTGATTGAAGCAAAGCACAAGTGCATGAACAAGCCTCCCCCTGGCTTTCAAGCATGCACGTTGTTGCCAAGACCTTCTTGATGATCAAAAGGAGGACGGACCTGGAAGATACCCGAATGAGAGTCCAATTAAATATAGCCTGCAGAGAGAGCAGCAGCTTGGACGTGAAAAGCCCTCCTACCCAACCCCCTGCCACTACCAGCACCGTGATGCTTTTAGCTGAATATTCTCAAAGTGAATAGCAGAGGATCTCTGAAGAACATACACTCGGGCCTTCGTTGAATGTTCAATATTTGATTTTCTTTCTTTTTTTAATGCCATTTCCATACCTGAGTTCTTTTTTTTTTAGTAAAGGCCCTATGGAAATAAAGGGAAAAAAGAAAAGAAATCACACCCCAAATCCATGGACAGAATCCCAGTGGATGAACACGTGGAATCTCATTGAAAAAGATGGTGGGGAACGGAAACATGAAAAATGTAGAAGAAATGAATCCAAAGGTGACACATAATCATGGAATCAGTAAACGTAAAAGGCTTAAAGCAATCCTGCCCTACTGCTCTCTTGGGTTTGAGTGTAGGAGTTTAAGAAGTAGTGGCGGACTGAGCCCTTGTTCAAGTCCAGTCATAGACGACGAAGATTTGCTGGAGGGATTCCTACGGCCCACTTGAAGCTGCTTCAAGGACACTCTTGTTGAACTAAATGAAGTTAATTTAAAAGCCTTCTAAGTCTCCTGAGTCTGGGACTGTGTTGAAGCGGACGCCCTTAGCGACATGGGATTTTTTTTTCCTCTTTCCGGTCGACTTTAGAAGAAACTGCTCGGTTAATTTGTCCAAGAGCTATTTCACGAGGAGAGAGAGAGAGAGCTGTCACAGAAAAGTATGCTATCTCCGCACCAGTTTAAAAGAAGATATTATTTCTTCATTCTGTAATCCTCGGCCCCAGTGGCTCCCTTTTGATTAGATTGTCACATCCTTAACATCTCCACAGGGACTATTTCTTTTGTCCGTTGTACTCATTTAACTGAAGGAGTATTAGATGTATTTTTTATTAGCTAAAGATCCTTGCTGCGTTTGCGGCAATAAGGTCACATAATGTACACCATCCCATTATGATGTGAGAATGTAACTCACTCTTCCAACTGATGAGTCTGGAAGAACTTTAACTTTCCCTTGTCTCATGTTTTTGAACAGTACCCCAACATTTGCGTAACCTTCAGTTAACCTTGTCCAGGATTTGATCATATCATCTGACATTGCTCTGACAACCATCTCTGACTCATTTCCAGTAGCTAAGGAACATGGGAGCAGGGTTCAGCCCCTCCTGACTCTTTCTCAACCTGACGCTGGTCTCATTCTCAGGTACTGGAACGCTGTTAGCAGGAGCTGCCTCACTGCTCTGTCTCGGTGGAAGGTGTCATAGAAAAGTCTTAGAAAGGTACTGACGCCTATGCCACGGAATGATAGGTGAGGATTTTCTGTTCATGATACCAAAGATTTAAAAAAAAAAAGGGTCAAAGTTGAAAAATACCGTTGTCCTGAAAGCCTTCTGCCAGTATATGGTCAATAATTTATCATTGCACAAACTTTCAAACTCCTACATTAATGCTGAATACAACCTAATTAAGAAGGACTATTACTGAGAGTACGGTGTGAATACAATTTTAGATTTGGTTCATTCCATAAAATCAAAGCTGTAATGAATTATCAATTATTAAATCAAATGAATCGTATTGTGATGATGGGGAAATCAAAATGGTTGATAATTATATTATTATAATTATTTCGAACCAAAAAGGCAATGACTTGCTGTTTTCAGCTTTTAGTAGATAGATTGTATTACAGTGAATAAATAGCTGTGGAAAAAATTAAGAGACCACTTCAGCATTATCTTTTTCTCTTGTGTTATTATTTATAGGTATGTCTTTGAGTTAAATGATTTTATTACATTGTATTGTATCTGTAAACTACTAACAATGTGTCTCTGTGTTGGAATTCAACACACACTGGAATGGCTGCCATACATGTAGAGATAACGATTTAAGAACAATTTGGAGTGGTGTCTTAATTTTCCGGAGCTGTGTATTTTGGTTTTGGATAGTTGGTCAGACAAAACAAGACATCTGTGTGTGTGTGGGAAAAAATAAATCTTAATCTTTAGTTGGCTCCAGAGGCAGCCCCACAAAACCCCAAATCATTTGGGAAATCACAATTTTCTTTCCTCCCATTTCAAGGGGGGAGGTTGTAATATCTTCAAATCATCTTGTCATTATGACATTAAAAGTGGAAACAAAGATGGCCATAAAACTGCAGAATCGATAGATGAAAAGTGTGCAATGTGTGGTGCCCAGCACCAAGGCGCCCTGACCTCTAAATAGTGACCTTTGCATATCTGATCCTCTCATCCTTTCCTCTAATCCCACAATCCCTCGTTTCTGCCCGTCTGTGCAGGTATCTGCTGCCAGTGACCTCTCAGTTCATCATGAAGTGGCCTTCGTCCAACTTTGGCCGCATCTCCTCAGCCAGGCTACGCTCACGCAGCCTTTTCGCCGCCAGGATGGGCCACTTCTGAAGTCACCATGGCAACTCTGGCTTTCGACACCTCGCCTTTTGACCTCAACCCCTCTCCCCTGACTCTCACCCAACCACTCCGATCTCAGCAAGTCTGGCGCCACAACCTGGGCCTAAATCCTTGTAAGATCAACAACGAAAAGCCGGATGATTTGGGATTTCTTAAGGGCCTTGTTCAGTTTAGACTTAGACCTAGACCAGCAGACCATCCGTACCCACCGACCCCAGTTACACCAGACAATGGGTTTCCCCTCTTATCTCATTGTAATTGCTGTATTATACTTACTCAATGTACAGTTACAAGTCATGGTACTGTAAAAGAAAAGAATTACAACTACTAAACAATGCAAGAATGATTTATTTATGTACTTACTTATTTTGTAAGGTATTCCATGAATGCAGTGAATGCTGGCGCAGAATGCATATGGAATGATAAACAAAACTATCCCTTTTTTGATAAAGTGGATTAAAAAAAAAGAAGCTTATTTTTGCTGGCTGTAATAAGTTATATTATGTAAGATTTTTATTTATTTAATAACTTATATCAGAGGCTTTATGTTTCAACAGTCACTTTATGTTTCAGTTTTTACAGTCGAGGTGGTGCCCAGGGAACTGTGTAACTTTTGAATGCTAACGCTTCATGTTTTACCTGTGTGATATTAAGGGCAGCACTGTAAAGCAACGCAAAGTTAAGAATGTCAATCTAGTAAAGCCAAGCCTCTTTGTCTCGTAGAGTGAGAGCTGAATATGACGCCACAGCGCAAAGAGCCAAATGCCAAGAGAGCACCCAGTTCCTAATATGCACTTTGCAGTATGTCACAGAAAGAAGAAGTTGGTGCACATTGCAGTAGTGTTTGCATGCCTAGATTTTAGTCCCTTGGCCGGATGTAGTGGTTAGAAGAGCTGCGTTTGGAATCTACTTGAAGTTTTGCGTTGTCATCATTACTAATAATTATGTCTTTGTATCGCCCTCACTCAGCAGGAGACACTTTTAGATTTGTCGTGTGGAGTACAGATGTGTAGAAGATAATAAAGGATGTGTTGCATCACTTGCAGATTGAGCAGCACGTTGAATGGCTCATAAGCCCAAATGTTATGTACTGTAACCACAGTGATTTGCCTGGGAGAAGCAGCTGCAGCCTTTTTCCCCCCCGCACCGCACTGTAGGTACAAGTGCCAGGGAGATTGTTGATGTGCCAATAATAACACATCTACTTCATGTGTTCAGTTGGGTTTTATTTAATGTTAATATATCATAAAACTACTGTAGGACCTCAGTTAAGTACAGTATTTAATGTGAATAGGGAGAAACGCAGTGTTATATGATTTGTAGTTTACTTGGCTTTGTGTACTCCCCCCCCCCCTTTGATAATAGACCTTTAAAGATAATATTTAAAGATGCGTTCGATAACCCTGGCTAACAAGTGTAGCAGCAATGCTACGCTCAATCTACTCAACCGTCCCCATACACTGAACATCACAATGCCAAATGTCTTTGTTTGCCTGATTTTATTTCTGTAAGATATTAAGTCTTTTTTTCATTGAAGGTGTGAGATTTTTTATTTTACATAGCAATAAAAAGTTGAAACACACACATTTCCTCCTTTTGTCATTTGTTTTATTCAAGTAGAAATGATTTGTGCCTAGAATCTTTTTAACTTGCTCTCTTTTTTGATGATGCAACAAAGGTCCCTAGCTGGAATTGAAACAGGTATGTTGTGGTTATCAAAATATAAAGCTGATTTAAAGGTCATAAGAGAAACAAATGCAGCACAGACTCACATTCAAGGTAAATGGTAATGTTGTGAAATTCACCAGATCCATGATTTCATTACATATTTTATGTTTAGCTTATGAATATATTCAATTTTAAATAACATTATTTCAGCACTGATATGTCATTAGACTTTTGAGTCTACATTTATAAAGATCAACAGAGGCGCGGGTGAAGAGGAAAAACATTGAGGAGAATCAGCAGTTTTGCTTTAATTAAATAAAGCTAATTTTAATCAGTTTATAAATGATCATTTATAATGAAAATCTGGACATCTTTGGTCACTTTCACAAACATTCTGCAAGGCCTTTACTTACTTTTCTCACATTTTCTATTGTTTCATTTGCAGCCTATAAGCATTTTTTTTTTTTACAATAAATTAATTAGTATCAATACAATTAGGAGATGTAAAACAAATTAGTGAGCAAAATCAAGAGGAACTAATTAGAACCATTGAATTTAATTGCTCCTGATCTAATGGTAATAAAACTTCCTGTCCGCATGACATTATTACTAGAGAAGCTCCCTGGCTATCTGGGTCAGCTTCTGAGTGATATCACATTTCTCACCAGAGAGGCCCCTGCAGACAGGTGACACTCCTGAACTGTCACTCTTCTCCAAAATGGAAGGGCTTCTGGGTACACACTCTCATCTTGACCCCGAAAGCCTCCCTGCATGGAGGATCATGTGTGCCCACAAGCCTTTGCTCAACAAGAACAGAGTCAGTTTTTATTTAGACCTGCAACAGCAGCATGGGGTCCAGATTATTGTGACCTTTCCACCCACCATCCCTCTCTCCGTCCCTCTTTCTGTCAGCAGAAGAGGTGCTGGGCCATGACCTTAAGGCTCTCCGGCCTCCGCCTTAGCTGCGGCCCCTGCAACCAAAAGAGAGCGGAGGCTGACAGTCTGGCACTGCGACCCCGAAGTGCTGTCCAAAAATATCTCCCCCAGCAACGGTGCTGCGCTGTTCTGTCCTGACCTTTCCACTCATCACTCTCCTCAGCCCCATTGCCATCAATCACTCCCCTTGCCCACCTGAGCGTGGTCCAGGCAGCTCTGCGGCCACAATTCAGCTTTTTACTTTTTTTCAACCTGCACCATGATGACCCAGTTTCAGGGCCCTGAGCCGACCTCTCGGCTTGGAGAGTATAAAAGCGACTGGGAGCTGTGTGAGAGAGTTGGATGGTTCAGATGAGATAAGGAAACAGACACACAAGCTCTCGCAGCAGACACAGATGGCTGACTCTTAAAAAAAAATCAGCTTTTTTCTGCACTTAATCCACTATTTCAAATGACATGGAGGGAAAAGAGCAGTGTGATTTGTTCTGTAATTATGACTGGCTGAGTGAGGTGTCCAGAGCCTCCTTTCTTTTTCTAGTAAAGCTTTAAAAGTGGAGCCTGTGGTGTTTTTTTTGCTTTCAAATAACAAAAATGACCTTTCTTATCAGACACATTTTGCCTGTGTACAGCTGTGTATAAAAAAGTGTGTATGTGCAGGATTATGTATCTCTCCTACCCACTGTGTGTGAAATGGCAGCATGTACCGTGCTGTATGAATGTATGTGTGTGTATAGCATGCTCACATATGTTCACTGCTGTGTTTTATTAGTTTTCCGGGCCTCACACCTGTCTGTGTGCCTTGACATTGTGTGTTTGTGTGTTTACGTGTATTCTCAAAGGACACATTCAATGACACCCGCTGCAATACATTATCTGCGGTGCCTCGTTGACAACATCTTTGCTCTCAGCAGGGGTCTTGCCTGTAACTGACACATAAACCAACAGATAAACACACACACACACACACACACACACACACACACACACACACACACACACACACACACACACACACACACACACACACACACACACACACACACACACACACACACACACACACACACACACACACACACACACACACACACACACACACACACACACACACACAAACACACAGAGGAGCCTCGATGGTCTTCACTGAGCCGGTCCCACTGGCTCGGGTTATTTACTGCAAACACATTTCTGTTTACTCTGCGACACATTTCATTTTCTCTTTAACTAAAATGAATTCTGCTGGACAGTTCAGGCAGGGAGTAAAAAGATTCAAATATCATGTTTGGTTGTTTATTTGTTTGTTTAATTCACATGGTGGCCGTAGATGATTTAAATACTCACAAGCGTAACATAATTAAGGGATTACGTGTTATTAAACTAAACACTAATTCATTAGTAAATCATCACTAAACTAATAAAGTAGCAATTTTAATGAGTTGTCTAAGTCATTTATCAAGTAAAAATGAAAAAAACAACAACATTATCATCATTCTCAAACTAGCACAGCGTGGGGTTCCCACAGTGGGTGCACATAAAAAGGGGTGCTAGAATAAGACAAAAATCCCTTTAAAGAGGAACTATTGAGCTACTGTTAAAAAAAGATACAATTTAAAAGCTTTCACCCTTGATATTTTATATACTAAATAATTAAATGAATTCTCAATACTCAAACTAAAGCAGATTAGTCAACAATGATAAGTTGTGTTAATTAAGGCCTTGTTGGACCTTCCAGCTTAATTTAGCCTCTGATCCTGATTATCATGGAGATTTGTTCATTTAGTTTAGAGATGTAAAACGGCCCATGAATTGAAGCTAACTGACAGA
The DNA here is from genome assembly GCF_036324505.1 of Eleginops maclovinus. Classification (NCBI taxonomy): domain Eukaryota; kingdom Metazoa; phylum Chordata; class Actinopteri; order Perciformes; family Eleginopidae; genus Eleginops; species Eleginops maclovinus. The sequence goes on along the minus strand of NC_086357.1, from coordinate 18,633,541 downwards.
TGTGAACAATTAGAGAAGGAGCTGCAGATTGAAAGGGGTTTCAGTAGTTTTTAAATCAAATAAGAAAATATTTGCTGTCTCCAACTTCTTAACTTGGGAGGATTTGTGATATATTGTATTAAGATGAATTCATTTGTATTTTGGCATTTAGCTTTCGAGAGCTCTGATCTCAGCGTGGTGACATTTTATAGACAAAATGATTGAGAAAATGAGTAAATACTGAAAATAATGTTTAGTTGAAGCTCTTTTGTTATTCAATACATTTGATCAAGTGTGATTTAAAGTTACGAGGCGCAGTTCAAACAAAAAGTCATACTTTCTACACGAAATATGTTTGACATGATCCACACCTTCAACTGATGGCAACCAACATCACACACACACACACACACACACACACACACACACACACACACACACACACACACACACACACACACACACACACACACACACACACACACACACACACACACACACACACACACACACACACACACACACACACACACACACACACACACACACACACGGTAATGTGATATATTAATGCAGATGTCATCACACTTCAGGCTTTTTTAAGTGAGCACAAAAGGCTACATTAATCACCACACAGTCCCGAAGCCCTCCTTGTTGGCACTCCACATCAGATTCAGTCATCCTCCATAACTCAACTCACTTTTGACACTCAGGTCATACCCCTCTCCTCCACAGTCACGAATTTGGGAGTTAAGTTTGACCCTCACCTGACCTTTAATGACCACATAAACCACCTGTGCAAAACTTCCTTTTACCACCTCAAAAACATCTCCAAACTTCGCCCCACCTTAACCCTGTCAGATGCAGAGAAGCTCGTCCACGCCTTTATATCATCAAGACTGGACTACTGTAATTCACTCTTCACTGGGATCACTGGCAAAAATATCCAGAAGCTGCAATACATCCAAAACAGCGCTGCCAGGATCCTGATGAGAGTTCGGAAATATGAGCACATAACACCGATTCTACACTCACTACACTGGCTTCCTGTCCCATTCCGGATTGACTACAAAGTCCTCCTGCTCACCCATAGATGCATAAATGGGCATGCACCCCCCTACCTACAGGAACTGATTACTCCCCAAACCTCCAACCACACCCTTAGATCCCAAAACAGCTTGCTCTTCCGGGTCCCCAACACCAAGCTCCGAACCATGGGCGACCGGGCCTTTAGCTCTGCAGCCCTGCGCCTATGGAACAGCCTCCCTGACCACCTAAGGGAAACACAGACTCTGGACTCTTTTAAAAATGGCCTAAAAACATTTCTATTCAAAAAGGCGTTTTTGACACAGTAATAGATTACTGTCAGCTATTTCTTACGTGCTACTGTTGATTTGCTGTTTTTTTTTTCTAATATGTATGTGTTTACTAGGTTTTTTATTAGTGTTTTGACTGTATATATACTGTGTGTAGGTACTGTGGCACTCTGAGATTCCCTTGGAATGAAGAGTGCATTACAAATTAAATATATTATTATTATTATTAGAAAACACTGAATCCAGTGTAAAGAGGATCTTTCATTATTTGGTTCTGTATGCTTGTTTTTTCTTTTGTAAATGTGCCGGTAAGCTGTGGGTGATCTGGTTGCCTCAGTGAGCAGTCCTTGCCTCTATTTACCAGGGGGAGTGTTGCATGAGTGTGCTTGCTTGTTTGTCTCACATTCACATATAACCACACTTTCACACCCGAGCAGCGAGTTGCTTGTTCACCTTCCCTTCCAGACACTTAAACACATTCACACATATAAATATAAACCAGTGACCTTCTGCCTATTAACCCACTTCACTAACCTTTATGGACCTGTCGACCCGGTATCTCTATGCATAGCTGCTGGGTCACACTGCACTGCACCAATCCGAATGTTCACCTTGGTTTCAACACTCAAGGAGTCTACTGTACTTTGTTCCACCCACAGGGGGTTACAGATGAGCACATTTCTGCATATGGCCATCATTCACAGCCCTGGGCTCCCCCTGAGTGTGTGTCTTGAGTGTGTGTAACAAATGGAGCCGAGCAGTAAAGGTATTAATGTGAAGGAACGAGCCCTGTGGTGGAAGTGCGGCGGGAAGTCACTTTCTCCCATATGGCCCCTAACAAGATGGAGAGGAGCAGGCAGGTGTGAGCGGTGGTCCACACCTCCGCTGGCTTGATTAGCACTTCTGATGGGAGAATAGAGAGGATGACGATCCTCCGCGTGAGGCTGTCATTCTCTTCTTCCTCGTACATCTCCACTGCCATCACTACTCTCTGCCCCTCACTCTGCAGAGAGAGCGAGAGGGGAGACTCAAAATGAGAATAAATGAGGTGTGGGGAAGTCGTTCGGGCAGAGGCTGTTTGTGTGCATGTACCTGCCTTCTATTATGTTCAGATCTCTTCCTCTAGCTGCAGCTGATGAGCCAAAAGACCGTCCGGGGACTCTTCATGCAGGAGCTGCTGAACGCCCCGGGGGACGGATTGAGCAGGCTGGGATATTATCAATACAGCCCCTCCAGGCAGCCTGGGAGACTAAAGACAGAGCCATTGACTTGCTCTGCCTATTAGTCTACTGCTGAGCATCAGTGTTGGGAGAGTAGGGGGAGAGTTGGTTCAACTTCAAGCTCAGCCAACCAGACCTCCAACTTTGTCTCATCCATTCCTGCTCATGGCCTTTCTGACCCTCCTCTTCTTTGTTTGTTTCCTTCTTCCTCAAATGTACTGTCCCTCCTCTGGCCTTGCTCCTTCTCTCAGAGTTCTTTTTATAATTTTAACACCATTATTCCGCTCCCCCCCCCCCCCCATTTCCCTCCCTTCCTTTGACGGTGCCAAGGTGCGCCCACACATGCAACGCGCTGCCTGCTGCTGTAATTACATGCGCCTCTTCTTAAGAGCTTTGTTTCTCGGGGAATGCTTTTTGAACCTCTCTCGTATCATTACTCTGTATTTTTAAATCCTCCATCTCTACTTTGCTTCACAGTTATTTGATATTCCATTTGTGTAATGAGTTTGACCTTGTGTTTGTTGAACAGAAGCCAAAGAGCTCGACATGAGCTCTTTCTCTGAAATGGTTTAAAATTGTCGTTTTTTAATTCATGTGTTTTCTGTATCAAAAACTTTTCAGAAAGCTACTGCAGATGTGTATAGATGAAAACATATCTCAACAGGCTTTATATCTAAAATATAGATCCAATATAGATTTAAAGGGTAATAAATGTATCCCTCACTGAGATACTGTCTAATGTTCAACGTATGGTCATTATTTTAGCTTTCCCCTCTCCTTGCTGCCAGCTACACGAATGCCAAATCATTCCCAATCTTCCCTTTAACCTTGATGATTCACAGGGACAGCTCTCTGGCCGATCTGCTCTCAGCGCCTGCATGAAGGAAACTGGAGAAACCCTCAACAGAAACCACAGCTTGGTCTCTGGAGCCAGCAGCCATTTTGAATCCCCCTCAGATGGCTTAAACAGCCGTTAATGTGACCTCATCTTCAAAAAAAATTAAAAAAAGCAGGAGGAATTCAGAACTGGTAACCCTGCAAACCCTCTTAAAAACTGAAAGCTTATTCCCTCGCTACGTCTGTCCAATCCCCTATGGCCTTTCTGACTCCACTTCACGTGTCTCACTGTCTCTGTTACGGCTCCCCAGTTCCATTTGGTCCAAGCCATTATCGTGCAACAATAAGCCGACACAGGTCACTGGTGTTAACGACTTCTCTGGTGATCCTTTGGGTGCTCAGGTCCTCTCTGGTAAAGTGAAGACAAACATGTCTGGTGTGCTAAATATCCCAGAGTGACCCACAACTCTGCCAGAACATGATCCACAAATCTTGTATATATATATGTCCGGTGTCATATCGTGAGGCTGATTTGTTTGTTTGTGTAAGTCCTTTCACAGAGTGGACATGTTGTGATGCACAGCAGCATTCTCACTTAAATAAATGCAGGACTTTCTTCTAAAAATGCGAGAGCATGGTTTCATACGATGAGAAACCCTAGATTTAGTCATATTTGTGTGTGTATTTATGTTTGGAGTGTTTATATGTGTGTGTGTATGTGTTCTCACTGTGTGTATTTAAGCAAATCAGTGTTTGTGCTTCACTGGCAGTGTGATAATTTTGCATGAAATCACTTTAGTAAATATAGCTGTTATCTTGCTCCCATTATGTCTCAGAAAGCCAGTCTTTGGAAGCTGACATTTTAAATATACGTACCCACAGGAAGATGCGTACCACTCAAGGTCCCTCAAACTTTTGTTTCCTTTCAGCGGTGGTGAAACTGGTGTCGCAGCTGCTCGATATACTTTAGAAGTTAAGGTAGTACATCAAAGTAGCTTACGTAAATGGATGACTAAAAAACAAACTTTCTTTCAAATGTAAGGCTGACGTTAATTAGCCTAGGTACTCAATGGGTGCAAATTGTTCTGGAGTATCTGCAGCTTTTCAGCAACTGAACAAGCTCAGCTTTGGATAATTAGTGGAGCATTCTCAGCCTCTGAAACTGGAAATAATTGGCTTCACAGACTGCCGGTGTGTCTGCAGCTCTCAGCTTGTACAGCTTCATCCTTGAACCCGATGCTTTTCCTGCGCAACGTCACTCCGATGATAATTGACATTATTTACCATGAAACAGCATGCATGTAGAATCACTAAAAAGTTCAATACAATTACATAAAACACAGAAGTGTCATTCATTCAATGCCTTCTTCACATGCCAATCACTAACGAGGACGACCTTTTGTTTTGTCTCACTTGCTTGTAGATTTTATTTTTGTTTTATTTGCAGAGGTGGAATTTACTCAAGCTCTAAACTAAAAGATTATTATGATAAACGTTTACTTTTCAAGATGCTCAGATCAGCCGATCAGTCATATGTATATTATATTGTTTTCCTGTCACACTCTGGGTTAGCAGACAGTTAACTCAAAGCCACTGAAACATGCATGTTGGTGTGGAATACTACACAAAGAACATCTTATTTAATGTTTTATCATTTACCATTACGCTGTAAATGTAATTGTCAGAATGATCTTTACTTCAGAAAAAGCCACAATTCAGCCGTAGTTAGGCACATTTTTTATGGTGGTCTTGCTACTATTACTCTAAATATGAAGTCCAACAGAGTGGTTACTGATGCTCTAATAGCCATTCATTCGATTTAGCTAAAGGTTACTAAATCTAATAATTAACAGATTTTTGGGGACTTTAGATCTGATATTTAAAACACCAACAACAGTGAAGCAGGGATACTCTGCTTTCAGACATAATGGAGACATACTGAAACTTATAATTAAGATGATAATTAAAAACGTTGCTGTTTTGCTGAATATCTTACATCACTTATAGTGTGACACTACGGCTTAGTGAGAGCTAGTGCAGATGCTCACATGAGAAAGCATTAGAGGATAAAGAATGGTGATATATATATTTTTTTGTCAACTAATCCTGTGAAAAGAGCAACCCCAACAATGATTTGATCCTACTATTAAGTATTTTCTGTGTAGTTAAAGCCTGATGTGGCTTATTCCTCTTTGCCATAGAGCTTAAATACGTACTGTTGCACTAGGTGACATGTTCCCTCCTCATTACCATGAACAAACAGTTCATAATATGTGTAAATCCCAGATACACCATCTAAATACTTATTCGAGCAGCACATTGTTATTAATCTGCAGTTGTAAATAGTCTTTAACAAACACACTTTTAACATTACTATTCCTGTTTAAGTAATGTTCGCCAGAAATAACCGTAGGTCTTCATTAAGATCCTATCAGACTTGAGCCCTTTTGAATTGATGTGTTGACATGAAAAAAAAAAAGAGACTTGGTTTTGCACATACATGTGAAATAGGATAACTCATTTAGTTTTTGACAGAAAACATGAGACTCAACAAGAAATTCAGATTTATTTCGCGAACGTATTCAAATATAGTTGCAACGTATTATTCTCGCAAGCCAATCAGAGCAGGCTGGGCTTTTATGGGAGGGGCTTCAAAGAGACGGAGCATTTCAGACTGACGAAGAACAGGGCTATATTAAGACAATATGAGAAAAAATGATGTGTTTTCTTACAATAAAGCGTGTAAATATGTTCTAGTAGAAACTGCTTGAAAAGAGGGAATCATCTGCAGTATGTCCCCTTTAAGAAAAAAAAATATGCATATAAAATATAAATACTACTTAAGCATTCCCATGAGTTGTGAGGGACAGTGGATATGAGTAGGTGTTTAAATGTACTCAGTAATTTAGGAATCCACATGGATACGATGCCAGGCTAATGGGTAAGGGTGTCAGAACAACTATAGCCCGGGGCTTCAGCTGTGGGTGCAGATCTCTTGCGTTAGCCTGTCACTGGGGGATGAATGACCGGATTAATAATCTATTTCTGTTCCCTTTTTGTCATCGAGGAATATATGCACTTGGGCTATAGGCTCTGCAGCTCTAGGAAGTGATAGTCCTGGTTTTGTTAGCGTTGTTGCACCAGAGACGATAAGTGGTCGCATCTCTGGTGCAACGTAGGACTTTCAATGCAAACAATGATGACAAAGGGGGAGAGTACAGTAAAGCAAAGGGTACATTTTTAACAGGATTTCCTTGCCTAGATTTTTAACGTTACAGATCACCAGAGGTTTTCAGGGGCTTGAAACTCCATCAATATTGGAAGGAAAAGAGAGAGCTGACTTGGACCTCGCTCTACAAATGTGAGAAAGATGGAAAATTAATCAAATCCGTCTTTTCATACTTCTGAATGACCAACCGCATTCAGTAGTCTAAAAAACTGAAGGTGGAAAATGAGAAGTAGCAGATAAAGACACAGAAACACATAGCTGGCTCAGCCTGACAGACAGACCGAGAGACAGATGGGGAGCAAAATATTTTTTGGGGGGGAAGTAAACACGTCAAGACACAAGTAACACTCATGCAGCAGCACCAGACTGTACGCATAAAACACAACTTTAGTGTTTCATGTTTAAAAATCTAACTGTGTGAATATCTCCATCTCCATCCTTTCAGCCAGTGTTAATCGCAGTCACCCGGGTAACAACCTAACAGAGCTCAAACAGACAAAATGTTAGCTGCTGCCATGGCAACGGGACCAGCGCAAGGCATCCGCTTCCTTTTATATGGCGGAGGACCGCTGCCACGTGTCGTTTTGTGGGTTAGTGTGTGTACACAGCATCTGCAGTACATTACATATCAATTTCTCTGTAGCATTGTGTACTGAGCATGTTGCTGACCTTCCGCAGTGTCAGTAAAGCAGAGAAACGGAGAGACAAAAAGGTTTGAAAAGCTGTATCAGGAGTCGTTAGAGGTCATTGAGAAGGTACAGGAGAGCGTTTGTTGCAATGATGTGCAATTTTGGCCTCTCAATACCCCTGCAGATTAGTGAATTGAAGATAACATTTTCTGTTTTTTAAACCACTGTTTTTCTATCTCTGTTCTACGGTGGCTGACAAAAAAAGAAACTTACTTTAAGAAAAACACGCTGCACTTTTAGCAAACTATGAAAATACACAAGCAAATGAAGAAACATCTTCACCAACTCGACAACACATGTTCAGCATTTAGAAAAACAATCGCCAACTTGAGGAAACATGCACAGCGTTTACAAGAAGAGTTGAATAAACCAAATGCTCTAAACACAACAGTGACTGGCTTGTTGACACGTTTGCCCCTGAAGGCCACCGTACTCATCTGTTTGTTATTGTGCCATAGGATGTGTTTACTGTCAATTGTTGTGAAGGACACCTTTCTGGAGACTATAGAGTCACACAGGGGGAGTACCTTCTGCTTTAGCTCTGGAAGAATTACTCTTACTGTACATTCATTTTAAACTTCTTTGATATTATCCTCAGTGTTACACGACAAAAGAACATTATTGTAGTGGTTAATACAACAATATTTTTGACAGTTTGAGATACTTCATGTAAGTTTGTGAGAAATCATTCCTCACGCTTTAATTGGTTTAGTTTGGTTTAAATGTGAACAGTACCTAACCCTTGTCTTGAGGGACAGAAGTTAAATCCTATTCTTCTTGTCAGACAAAACATCAGACTACTGTCTTGCCTTTGGCTTTATAATAGTGTGAATGTGTGTCTCGACTTATATTGAATTTGCATCTACATGAATGTGTGTGTGTGTGCTGTGTCACTGTATTTCAGTGCGAACAATGTGCCCTCTCAGAGCAACTCAAAGTGGATGAGCCGGAGGGGCCCGTAGGGGTTGGTAAAAATAGCCCCGAGGCTGATTAGGAGCGAGGCGGCGAGGGGATTTTAAAAACCTGCTCATTACAGCACCTGTAAGGCCTCTTTAAGTAGCCCTTCTGCAGAGCCCAGCTGCTCACATCTGCCAGGAGCTGTTCGCCATGTCCGTAAACTCCTCTCACACATCCTCAAGGGGAGGGACATCACAATGCAAGACGACGAGGAATGCTGGGTAAAAACTCTGGCCTCAATACATCCCCCAATGCAAAAAGTAACTTCATCTGTTCTAAACTGGCGTGCTGCTTGAATTTTTAATAACATCCTCATTTTGCTATACCCTTTTTCCATATGGAACAGGGAAGTTTTACGTTTAACCTTCAAATTAAAAACTATCTTCATCAGATTGTCCTCCGTTCCCCGTATAGAGCTCCTGCAGATGATGTCATATATGCTGGTCACGTGACGAGATACGACAGGGGCAGCCATTTTGGCAGTCATCGCGGCAGTAAATTGACAGGCACTGGCAGACTGTCAAGGATGGTGGATAACTGCTGTGCACCAGGTTGCACAAATAGGCGTGGGAAAAAGAAAGGTGTATCGTATTATCGCATTCCTAAAGACGCGGAGAGGAGGGAGAAGTGGATTGGAGCGATTAAAAGAGCCAGGAGCCTTCAGAAAAAGACTGAAAGATGGGACCCCCCGGCCGTTGGCTTTCGCTTATGCAGTGATCACTTCATATCAGGTGGGTGAAGGAATACAGTACAATGCTACAAAAAGTTTCTGGTCAGTTTAATTAAATTTAATTAGTTTAATTTAAGAAGTAGCACCCAGTTATTATAGCTAACGGACACTGTGATGTCCCTTTTTAACTCAACAAGTGTGGCTCTGGCGCAGCCTAGCCAGTTAGCAAGTTAGCTTGTAGCAAGCTAGTGGTAAACAAACCCGTGTTGAAATATTCCTTCTTATTTTGTAGGGAGAAAGAGTGATAATCCGTTGAGTCCGGATTTTATCCCCTCAATTTTCGATTACCTTCCATCTCCAGAGAAGAGGAGACATAAAACGAGACTGGAGGTTTTTAACAGAAGGCAGAAGGCTAAACTGCACAAAGTAGAGCAGGCAAAGATATCTGCAGAAGCCATCCGTCAAAGGTGGGTAGATCAAACTCCTAGCAAGTTACAGATGCACTGCAGTAGCTATCCAAGCTAAAAAACATGCTAACGTGACACTTCCGTAGCTAGCCAAGCTAATAAACAAACAATGCTAACGTGACACTGCCTATCAAACTGGAATAATTTAATACTTACCCTTGCAGTGATGATGCCGAAGTTTTTGGATGTAAGACTCCACAGTTGAATGTTGTTTACGAAGCCGGACTGACACCATTTGTAAGCCTCCAAGCTTTTGTACGCTCTGAGGGAGTCTCCTGAGTACACTGATGGAAAGCTTACAAGATAGCTGTGGATGTCTGCGTAGCGCAAGTCGGGTACATCGTCTTCAGAGCAGGAGGTTATGCTCTTGAAAAGCACACCGGGTGAATTATATGGGTCGCTTATATTTAATCTCTCTAATTTTGTACTATAAAGCCGAATTTCACTTGAATTAAAATGAGAAGTATACTCGCTCGGTAAGAAAACACTGGCACCGGTGGTCATGTTGACTGCCAAAATGGTGGCTCCCAACCAAAAGTCACGTGACCGCAGGAGCTCTATTGAGGCCATAAATGGTGCAAGCTGTGGAAAGTTTTGAGGCATTCCCTGTACACCTAAAGGAAAAACAGACACAGTCAAAAAACAACAGACATACTACTCCTTTAAAACAATAACACAGACAGCTCACCCATGGCTGATTAAAGTTGTCCTCTATAAAGGGTATACAAACTCCCCGACACCGGTGCTTGCTGCCGTTATTGAACCAGCAATCTGTGGGGTCTGAAGAGGCTACGCCCTTCTGTCAAACTATTGCTCTGAAGTCTCAGCCCGCCCTGACCCCGGTTGACTCCCATCAGCCCTCCTGCTGGGACAGTAAAACAAACGAACCCCCCATAGACAGGCTGTTTAGAAATGCGCTGTACTGAAGCCTGTCCCTGAATGCCTTTTGGAGGGAGATATGAAGTAAAAGGCAGGTACAGTAAGCAAACAAGACAGCACTGTGATAGCTGTGACAAAATGCAAAACAGTTTTTACCGGTGATTTCAAATGTGATCAAACTATTCTTTTGTAATGCTAAATATCATAAATGTTTTCAGGCAACTGCGTTAGGATGACAGAGACGTAAAAACACAGAGCAGTGTTTATCCTAGGCTTGAATTACAGCACTTTGTAGCAACAATTCATCACACATTTTCTGATGTTTGGATGTTGGTTGATGTCAGCTCTGCAACTGACATAGCTGGTTATTCATTTCCTGGCATGGGTTTTGGCAAACAGCTTGGTTTGGATTCAGTTCAGGATGTGGTGGACGATTTGACGCTGCTGCCATGATTTCTGCTGTTTGACTGTTCTTTCCAGGCATTTAAATGTTCCTTTTAATTATTACCATCCATGTGCTATCTGCATAAAGACATACACACGTTACAAAAGTAAGGATAAAGACGTATTTTAGCCTGCAGAACTTGCTTGGCCAAAGGTGTGTCTGTCTCGGTGTGCCACAGTCTGCATGTATATTTTCGGAACAATAGACGTTTGTTTTTGGGATAACAGCGTTTCATTTTTCCTTTTGTGTGGAACTGGCAGCTGTGAACTTGGGTTCCTTATTACACAGATCAATCTACATACACTGTATTCGGCAAAGCGTGACCCTCAGACTGTGAGAGTTCGGCACATTTCCAAAAACAATTATAGACCTACTAAATTTCGAGGGGAAATAGAGTGTAATTTTGTTGTACTGGAAATTATTACAAAGGCACATACTTGACATTTTGTACACACACTTGTAAATCCACATGTACACATATCTTTTCTATGGTTTCACAGGTTTGCAACCATCTGTATTCATTTGAAGGTCATCTGTGCCTGGTTGCCTTCATCATAACACAGATTTACATTTAAACTTCCACACATTCATGACTGAAACCTGCCCAGTAAATTACAGTTATCTTCCGTTCGCTTGCGACTAACCTGTCACCCCTCCATATGTACACACATATATGCAAGAGTATGCATATACGTCCTTACATACAAATGTCAAACACAATCTTTCCATCCTTCAATCTACCGCCCATCCTTTAATCCTTTCTTTCTACCCCACACACACTCCAGCTTCAGCTGTAGGTTTTCACCCAATCCCGCTGTCCTCTCGTGTTATAACAGCTCTGAACCCGAGCCCTCGGAGAGAGGGGGCTCGCCCACACCGTGTTTTCACAGACCGCAGCATCTGGGCCTGAAGAAGTCACACCTATGGTGTCCTGTTTGGGGTCAAGGAGACATTGGAGGATCAAAAAGGAGTCGACATATATCACTTGGTAAAGAAAATATACCTGGGTGAAGTGGATGAATGAGTGTTAACATAAGGAGATGTTGCAGGGAATGTTTTAAATTCTGTGAGGTATCTTATAGATTTCCTCTAGAGTTTTAGTAATAACACCTTCGTTTTTACTACCCAAATATTAATTCAGTTCCATACTAAGCTTATAAAAAAAACAGGAAGTCTGTATTCTAGAAAATGACTTTCTCTTTTGTTAATCTTTGTAACTTATGAGCTCTTCCAGGTCCCCGTTCTCTTGCCTTTTCCTCCAGTTTATTTTTCTTTTTATCTCCTTATTTCATTGCCTCCTCCATCTCCCACTCCCTCCTGGATCATCGCCCTCCTGACCTGCTGTGTCCAGAGCACACAAACATATTTTCTGTGATGTCTGCCAGCTGCCTGGCTTAACTTGGCTCACCCTAGCTCAGTCATGGCTCCAGCTTTTTGTTGGCCACTGCTGAACCGTCCGGCTCCATTGAAACAATCATATGGTCCCCAGCCTTTTCCAGGCATTTCCTGGGTCACCTGAGCAGCGTACAGCCCTCCCTCCCCTACATCCTCCCTCTCCCTGGCCCTCGCTGGCTCTTCCTGCCTGCTTGGGAAGGTCCTGAGAGGGGTCAGAGTGGCCTGGTGCGCAAGTGGGAGCCATACTGCGGATATTTATTATTTCATTTAAGTCCTCCCTTCGCTCTGGAGAGAACAGGGACCACTGATGTCTAACGGAGGTTGAAGGATAGTTCACAAGGTGAACATGTGAACTGTTGAACCCCAGAAGCGGGGCTTTGGTTGTGTGTTTTCATATTTTGTGCGAGTGTGTGTCTGTGAGTGTATACAGCTCTTTAAAAAGCCCCCTGAAGAGTTAAGCAACTATGAGTTTATGTGACATGATAAATTCAGAAGACAGCATGTGAACGAGCGGCCACACACTTACAAAGACACACACATGGTCACAGCTGTGCAATTTGGGAGAGGGATGTGTAGTACATTTGAAGTAATTGCATCATTTAATTATTATTGATTGGCAACAGTAACATGTACAAATTTACACCCACTCTATCCTCCCAAGGTTTTTAAAAGGAAATTCCACTTTTATTAAACCGTGGACTTATTTTCTTACATTTGGCCATCAATTCTATTTGTAATAAAACGTTTATATTCACAAAGTTAATTGCTAAGGTCTGGAAGCATAAAAAAGTTGGACAAGACAAGAAGTATGAGCAGCCAAAGATAAGACAGCAGAAAGGTGAACCGTAAGTAATTCCCAAACTGTCCATTGTAAACATCCATCACAGTCTAGACTGGAGATAAAGTTTAATGTGTTAATTTAGAGTTTTATGGTAATGGTAGCTTTCTTATTTACAACCCGTCTGATCACTTTAGAGGTTGATCATTGTGTTTCTGGCTCTTTTAAACAGCGTTGTAGTAAGATAGCCATGTTCAAAAATCTCAGCAATTAGTTTGGTAGTTACAGAGTTATCATTACCCCTGGTAACGAAGGAAACAAACTGAAAATAAAACTAAAGATACAAACCAAGAAGTTGTATCCTTCTTTAATCTTAACTATTTAAAACCACTTAACAAGCAACGGTCGGTCATAACAAACTCATGCAGTGCATTTAAAAACAACATTCCAACCAACAGAACTTTGCAAAAGTTTTTAAAACATACCAAATAATTCAGGCTGAATTTTTGGGAGTTGTGTTATAAATGATGCACCATAAATCTAAAAAATTAGAACATGATGTACTGGTGCAGCCATGAAAAAGTATTGGATTAAATATTTGACAGTGTGTGTGTGTGTGTGTGTGTGTGTGTGTGTGTGTGTGTGTGTGTGTGTGTGTGTGTGTGTGTGTGTGTGTGTGTGTGTGTTTGCACACATGCATTTGTTCTTTGTGTGTGTCTGCAGTGTAGTCTGGGGTTTAACCTGTTCGAGGTAGTTACAATGCAGCCTGTCCAATATCAGCTTCTTCCCCAAAGCCAAATGGAGGCTGATTGGGGAGCCGGAGCGCGACAAACCAAAGCAGCCCAGAGTCCTAACATCATTATAGGGCTGAGAGAGGCAATAAAGCCAAGTCTTGGGAGATTCCCTCTGCTCCTGCCAGCGCACAAAGCCATTGCTTTCTGGTCTGTGCGTGTGATCTCTTTGTCTGGTCTTGTGCAACAAAATGATAGATGATTTAGTCTTGCGGCTGCATGTGAACGCATCCTGGTTTTCATCACCTGGAGAAAACTCTGATGCCTTTATATGTCACAGCTTATTGTTAGTGCGTTCTACAACCTTGGGACAAAAGAGAGGAGTTTTTATAAGAGCGACTACAGGCTTTAATTTCAGATTGTAGCTTGTCAGCATGGATGTAAGCTGCCTCCGTACCAAGACACAACAGATGAAAGTATCGCTTAGCAGAACAAGACAGAGATGGATCCCATATGCAACCAGTTGCTCCTGGGGAGTAATGAGAGTAATGATTTTACAAACATGACGAATGGCTGATATTGGTGGTGACAGGATTTGAGTGACAGGTTACAGGTGTAGACCCTCCCAATTCCCAAAACCCTTAAACTCAAACTCAACAGACACTCCCTTCCTTTCTTCTTCTGAGGGAACAAGTGCGACAGCCGTTCTTGGTGGCCACCGCCTTTTCTCTGCAGCCAGCCGCGACGGCGTGCCGAGCCTGAGGTTATTAGGCAACGCATGACCTCTGACCCTGTGTAATAAACACGGTTAGCCAGCTCTATGAAGTCTGGCTGTCGGTAGTCACCAGCTGAATCCCTGGGACTTTGCTGCTTGTTTGCTGCACTTAGTCCTGGCCAAGCAGAGAAACAGTTAAGCTGTCACACATCCGAGAAGACAAGTAGCAGCCTTTTGTGCACCACAGTACCAGTTGGTCTGATTGTTGGGAAGAAAAAGGAAAATCAAAGGGCTGCGGAAACAGCTGCAGATGGGGTTAGAGTTACAAAATAAAGATGACGAGGACCAGGCCAGACTGTGGTCATTTGTGGGAGACTGACTGTCGAAGTCTACAGCCGTTACAGAGGGACTGGTATTCAAGTTTGACAAGATGTCACCTTTCACTAACTATTGCAAGCAAAATTGCTTCTGATCTAGAGTTGCATCAAAACCCAGGCGACGACTGAGAAAACGCTGAAAGCTTATTAAGGCTCCCTGTCTTTTCATTTATTGTCATTCCTCAGGCCTGCTGTTTTGACTTCCTCTTTTGCCACAAAGTGTAACATTTCTTTATGCACGTTCCTGAAGACTAATGGATTTTCTGTATGATGGTTTGCTTTTACATTGTGCGGAAGCTAATGACTTTTCATCGAGTAACCTGCCAAAACTTCATTCAATTCAATTTGCCAATCCCTATTTCCTAAAATCTAAGTTGTGACCTTCAGATTGCTTATTTTGTGAAACGATCAGTCAGAAACTCAGATGACCTCAAGTCAAGCCCAATACGAATGGTTCTAAGATTGACTGATTCTTTATCACGAACGACAGCCGACACTTTTGGATATGTCTGGCATACGTGTGGTTATGCTCCACATTCCTGATTGATAATTGAATATGATAATTCATTATCTTTTAAATCAAATCATATCATGATGAAATAATATAACTAAATATTATAACACAGTAAGATAATGAGTAAGTTGTCTAAATTGATAAGAACAAGCACACAGTAACTTTCAGCACATTTACATTTTTGATTTCAGAACAAATGCAATGCAATGAAATTTATGAGCTGAACTTTAACTGGAAAAATGACAGTTACCATCTGCTCTAATTTGTTATAGCAATTACTCAAAATAAAATAGTGGAACAGTAAAGGTGAGTAACTGCAAATTGTACTTCTTTTTTAATCTCTCGCAGGTGTTGTATTGATTTAGCACTAAAGTTCTTTATACAATGACAAATAAATGTACTTTGGAATTGTATTGGAGTATACAAAAATGATCTACACCATGTATTGAATTAATCAATTACCGGTAACCAGGCTATATTTTGAGGTTCAAAAAAGCGGACTGGAAAAATGAAGGGATCACGTAAAAGTGGGGAAGCTGTTCTTCTCTTATGAGTTTCCATTTAATAATCCTCGACACATGCCACACGTGCCCCATTGAGACAAAAATGAAAGACAGCAGCAGGGGGCACAAGGGCCTGAATCTGAGCACCCTGTAAACTGACCTGAATATCTCTGATATCCCTTCATCTTCCTCTCCCCCTGAAAGGCCCTCACTCCCCCCCTCCAGTCACTCAGTCTCTCTTCGTTCCTTTGTCGGAGGCCCTGCAGTGCGCAGAGGCTGCTCAATAGCAACTCTTTTGGAAAGTTTGTCTTACATCCAGATATGCAGAATGTTCAAATGACCAAATACTCAAAAAATTGCATTGCCAACCTTGAAAGACACGTTTTAAGAACAACCTTTCCAAAGGTCGTTAAGGAGGAAAGCTGCTCTTCCTTCTAACTTTCTCTGCGTCTTTTCTTCCTTTCTACCTTTCTGCATTTATAATGACCAGCAGACAGTGAGTAATATGTTGGGGAATTACACAGAAATGTCCATATCTCTTACATTAGAGGATAAACTTGTGGAAAGTAGAACGCTGGTGATCGGAAATGCCCCCACCCACTCTTAGAAAGGAAAAAGAACGGCAGCGGTCACCTTGGATACAGCGTATCTATACCCTCAAATTTTGTTTAGCAATCACCAAAACTTGTACAGACACTGGCACACAAACCTGCAAACACAAACACTGAATCACAAAGACTTGCCCTAACTCAAATATACTTCCTTTCTCTATCCTGTATGTGCACACACAAACTGGTACACACACCAACTGAGAGGCTTTGCAGAGTGCCCGACTCCATGTCCAACCTCGCTGCGCAGAGCTCATGAAATCTGGCTGTCATGCGTCCGCCTGACAGGTATCCTTGACAAAGCAAATCCCAATCTATATGCAGCATGGCAGGCAGGGACCTTGTCAAATGCTAATGCCAGGGACACTTTAGAGGTTGTTGCCCTCTGTGGCTATTTTCTCAAACACTGTATCTCCCTGCTATGCCTGTTTGTAGAGCAGTACTGGAGCGGACCAGCTGGTGGCGGTGTCTGCACTCGCTTCATCAATCACTCGCTTTCTCTCCCTCTGCCCTCTCTTCTTGTTATTCATTAAAGCGCCTTGGAATAATAAGTCCCCAAGAAACTGGGAACATGTGATGAAGTCGTAGTTAATAATGTATACGCTATCCTCCCCCCCTTTCCCCTCCGTCTTTTTATCCCCACTTCTCCCTCTGCCTCTCTCTCTGCCTCTCTCCCCATTGAGCCCCCTTCCACCACACTCAATGTGCCCGTGCCATTGCGGTGAATGGGGGTAAAGATGCATTAACATATTTATATCTTAAGCCCCAATCCGAAAAAAATTGTGACAACAACGGCAATGTAAATGGGCTCATTTGAAAGCTTTGAAAACACCACTCCTTTCACACTTCGACGCCGATCTTTAATTATGCCCTCTGAATGTGTCGGTGAACCCTAACGCGCCCAAAGTCTGCTCCAGGAACGGTCACTTGGATGTTTTGGCTGCTTTGGTTGTCATGTAGAGAGGTCCTATACACACACTCAGTGTCTCGCGTTGTGGTAAAAGATTAAGGTGCTGTGATCTGTCAGACAGGCCCTGCTGCACTCCTCTATGATGCTCCAGGTGACGTAGTGAGTGGTGCATTTGTATACTCCATCTTATATTGAATGTAGCTCAGGTTGAGCTTCATGCAGATCACATCCCACCTCCACATGCAAGTCCAAAAAGCATAGAAATGAACACTGGCGGAAATGTGTTTAAACCATGAAAGTGGTTTTGTTTTTTTATTCTACCCATCATTTTCTCCATTGAATCCTGAAATAAACCAGGTTTTGATCAGCATTCAGGCCCCGCTGTTTAAGGGGGCAGACAGAGGGATTGTCCTACAGTCTTAGTTATCATCCATAAATATTGTGCCGATGCCATGGTGAGCGTCACACATTCCTCCTGTACCTACAGCCCGCTGCTATTCCCCCATGTGCAGGACTTAAGGGAGATGTTCTTTTAACGGCATAAACGGGAACAATGGCAACGTCATTGTTCTGCATTGGCGGCTCAATTATTAGAGGCCAAGAATCGATAGCGTAGCTCTGGAGTATTTTTATAAGGAGCTGAGTAATGCATACTGCTCATGACAGTGTCACAGGAAATGGAGGATAATACTGTGTACACTGTGGAAAAAGCAGGCTCAGGAGAATCCAAATCAATTTAATTCAATTTGGGTCAGCCTGTCTTATTTCAAGGTGGGTTTTTTTTTTTCACTCACAGGCAAGAAAAAGAGAATCTGGACAAAGTCTCTCTTACACTCTCCCTTCTGAATACCCCTCTCCTTTTTTAAAATTATTATTATTATTCTCTGCTCTTTTCCTTTTTTTGTTCTGGAAAGAAAATGGTTTGGGTTACAGGATATTTTTAATTGACTGTTTCCTTCATGCTTTTCTCTCAGTCACTTTGTGTCTTTCTGTCTCTCATAAGCTCCAGATGCAAATGTGACTGTGTCCCTTCCCTATAAATAGCAGCCGCCAGAGGGTTTCTTCCAGGAGTCAGCCACAGTTTCTGTACCGTACCAAAATAACCAGGGGAGGGGAGAGTGTGAGAGCAACACTGTGGCAATACAGACATCCTCACATTCAGTCAGAAAACTCTATCAGCATGGAGATAAGTAAGGAGGGGGGAATGAAGAGAGAAAGAAAGTTTAGAGTGATTCATCAGCATGACCCGAAGACAGCTCCTGATTGGATGCCTGTTGTCAGTGCTCTGTCCTGATTGGATGTTGCAACCTGCTCCAATTTGGTGCATATCTTTCCCTCACGGTTAGAGACTTGAGTTTAATGAATCTCCAAACTGTCCATGGTGTTGATAATAAGAACTTCACAATTAGCCTTTAAATGATGGTCTTGTGTATTGAAGGGTTATAAATACAGAGGCTTGCAGCGTTATTGGCACCCCGATGATGAGCTAAAGAGAGGCAAATTGAGAAAATTGAGTATATTTCATCTTGTTCATTTATGATTGCTCTGTAAATGTATTTTAATGTACTATGTTTGCACAGTGAGGACTTTTTTTTTTTACTCTGAAAATGTGTCAATTATTGCTTCTGTGTTCAAAGTGTATCTCCTGGGCCTCTCTGCCATGCCTTCACTGCAGGATTATTGAATGCATGTCAGTGGGCTTTCAGGTATGGAGAAGGTCTGCCGTTAATGTTCCCATAGCAGCGACTACACAGCTGAATACATAATGTCAAGCTGTTATGATACAGAGAGAAACAGGAACCACCTTACTGTGACCAGTACGGAAATACGGATGGTTTGTATACTTTGATTGTAGAGAGAATAATTTTAAGCGAGATGTTCAAGTACTTTTATAGAATTGTCAACAATGTAGTTATTAATGTGCATCACATCATTTCTATATTCGGTAATGAACTTCAAAGCAATTTTTCCAAAAGCTCACAAGGAGTTAAATCAGAATTGCTAGATATGATTTTAATTTGAAATGCATCAACAGAGTTCACAGATAGCTATGCTTAGTCAATATTTAGCAAAGAAAGGTTTCTTCAATTCAAGACAAATGAAGTATTGGGACAGAATATTCAATAATTGTGGCCATATTTTTCTTATAGAAAATACACAAAATAGGTTTTTCTAAATACCGCACTAATCATCATAATGAAGGACTAAAGTATAATTTAATTAGCACAATTTCCTATTTGGCTCACTGGAAAATGTTATCATTATTAATAGTTATTTAAAATGTAATATTATTATTTGTATCCAAACAAAAGTCAATATTAATGAATAGTCAGAACTCTATTAGGTTTTATTACGTAAACAACACACACACACACACACACACACACACACACACACACACACACACACACACACACACACACACACACACACACACACACACACACACACACACAGACACACAGACACACAGACACACAGACACACACACACACACACACACACACACACACACACACACACACACACTTTTTTCTTTCAGAAGGGCAAGTGTCTTGCACAACAAATGTTCACTATGATTGAACTTCTTACCTGAACTCAGACTTGAACTTTTTAATTCAACAGCAACCAAGTGAAAATTTAGATGGACATTTGTTTGGATCTGTACCTCAAGGGTGAAGAAAAAGCAATGCACGTTTGCATATTTTTTTAATTAATGAAAGCTGTGGTGAAAGATGTGTACAATCTGAGTGAATTAAACAACTCTTTTTCTAATGCCTTTCACTTTCATTACAGTAGCACAACACAAAAATCACACACACACACACACTCACACACACACGAGTACACACAGTCCCTGCCTCTCTGTCCTCATTAAGGAGCCTGTATTGTCTCACAGCTGATTGTGAGGACTGCACAAAGTGATCCTGATGAAGTCTTTATTTTCCATCCCAGCTAACTAATCAATTTCATATTCTCTTTTCCCCACATCCCCTCTGTCTTACCCACCTCGTTCTCTCTGTCTCCCTTCCTAAAAGCCTGACACAGAGCCAGGAGTGAGACAAACACCCATGGAACTCATTTCAATAAAGACCGCCATCATATATCCGTGGTGCTAACGCCGTGATAGCAGGATTCATAGCGATTCAATTAACTAAAAGGAATAGGGGGATGAAAACGGCTCTGCCTGCTAATATTCGCTTTACTCGCCAAGCTTTGCATCAAAAATCAAAGACAAATGTAGGAAAAAAACTAGCCTTTCAAGCGAAACACACGTTATTTATGAAAATATGCATGTGCGTCTAGTTTTGGGGATCTTGCAGTCATTGGATTGCATGGGTTTATTCATACATTCAAATCTGTTTAACGGTGCTACAAAGAACAGAGGTAGGGTCACTTCCATCGAATACAATTGGATGAATGAGGATGAAAAAGAGTGAAGAAAAAAATGCACACACTAAATCATTTTCTCGTGTAACCAGAGTGCAGCCATGCACAGCCTAAACATTGACTATACAGCACAATCTAAATAAATGGCTGGCCTTTCATACTTAATGTATTCATTCAAACCACCCTGCATTCCCTGTGAATTATCTCACTGTTGAAAATGCAGAAACACTTGTTCACAAGCCCAACCTTTTAGAGCCTGCAGTGGCTCGTCCCTGAAGAGTCTGTACTCTTGAATTCTTTAAATCTCTCTCTCCCTGTCGACTATTCCCCCAACATGACACAGCCATGGGACCCGTGTCGCGAGGAGTCAAGCCGCCTGAATCCTGAGACAACGGCCCCTAATCCAGTGGTGTTTTCAAAGCAAGATGAAGGGGCAATGGAGTGCACACAAGTGCAGATTTTAGTGGAGCAGCTAAGCTATGGTAAAATATTTGGACCCAGCAGAGCACGGATTTAGCTGCTAAAACAGCACGCTCCACTCCACTAGACGCCATTTTTAGGGTGTGTGAATATATGGATGAAACTGGCTTTTGTCAAATTGGGTTCGGGCTCATTTTGAATATTTTGCATCTTAGAGAGAATCGAAAGTAACCCTACACAAAGAGTGCCGATTTTGTCATCAAAATAACCAAAAGTATTAAAACACAAAATACTTCCCCTCCATGCTTTATTTATAATAAACATTTATTTAATTAAAACATTGTTACAAATAAATAATTATGATAAAATCTTTAAAAAATAAAAACAGTATACTGGAAATACACATTGTCGTC
This sequence comes from Eleginops maclovinus, assembly GCF_036324505.1. NCBI lineage: Eukaryota > Metazoa > Chordata > Actinopteri > Perciformes > Eleginopidae > Eleginops > Eleginops maclovinus. The sequence continues at coordinate 18,612,099 of NC_086357.1, read as the reverse complement.
CCATTAACTAATATTATTATAAATTAGCTACCATTCATAATAATAATGATGATATTAACATTATTATTATTATTATTATTATTATTATTATTATTATAATAATTTAAAAAACCTATATAATTTATAACTATAATATAACAATGAAAGGCTTTTCCTTGTTTTCTGTTCATTCTGCAGGGATACTAAATTAAATGGATATCTAAATCCATCTTGCCCACAGAGAATGCTGTGCGTGCTGCCTGCCATTTGCAGGCCTCTGATGCTCCATTAGTTGGCTTGGTGAGCTCCAGCTATGGTACCTCACGGGACAGCAAATAACAGCTCTGCTGAAGGCTCTTTGAAAATGACCGATTGTACATTTGCAGGAGAAAGCTTACCGCCTAAAAAGAATTCCATTGTGTTTGTCCACATTCATCGAAACTGAGGCTTATTCTTTCCCCTTTTGACTTCTGCGCCATATTTGCAAGTGATGAAAATGAGATTGTGAACTCCAAAGGATATTTCGGTTGAGACGAGGGCGATATTTATCTCTCTGGGTCTGTTTACCTTTTTCACCGGCAGGAATATCAACAGGAATCCAACATTTAGTGCTGCCGTAATCCCGGTGATTAAGACCTGCTGACAGTTGAAGGTAAAGTTTATTGTTACTCTGAGACTCAGGGTGCGCTGCCATATTAAAAACTGGCTCTGCATGCAGAGCTGGCCGTGAAAGTAGACACAAGAGACGCTGCAAGATCAAAGGGCTGCCCGGTGAGGACCTCAACACTGCAGTGGTACTGTTCAGCTGGGGAGTGTGTGCGTGTGTGTGTGTGTGTGTGTGTGTGTGTGTGTGTGTGTGTGTGTGTGTGTGTGTGTGTGTGTGTGTGTGTGTGTGTGTGTGTGTGTGTGTGTGTGTGTGTGTGTTGTGAGAGATCTGTACTGTAAAATAGACTCATTTGGGAAAAAATAGCACTGTGTTCAAATTTGTGGCGAGGGAAATAAAGTAAATAAAATATGACCTTCAGTTTGTCATATTAAGACAAGAACACATAGACAAAAAAAAAAGCCTTAACTAAATATCTTAATGTCATGATTGTTTGTGTTTTTCTGGCCTACGTTGTTTTGCAGTTTACCTGTGAATTTATGTCACAATAAATTGGTGAGAACAATTAGTTTTTATAATTAATTGAGAGGTAAACTCATTTTTGGTTATTCAGTCTGTCCTGTGTATGTAGTAGAAATAGCTGTCCAAATACTTACACAAGATGTACTTCAGATCTCACCTTGCCAAAATGTAAGGAAAATACAAAGTAACAAAATGAAACAAAACAAGAAAAAGGAAATAAGAAATAACTGGTTTGAGGGCATAAAAATAGGACCCACAGTGCAATCCAATTGCACATTGAACATTTAGAAAAAGGAAAAAAAAGAAACACAAGATCCATTTTTTTTTTGGCTTTTCCACCCAATGTCCAATCAGATGCTCAGGATGGAAGATGAAAATGCCACTTCTCCTGCAGGCAGCCCCAGGCATGTCATTAGGAGAGGAATTTGATGCCCTGTACAAGCCCCTAGAACTATCAAGTGCAGTAAAAGTGAAAACTCATCAGTTTTCTCCAAATTTCACCATGTCCTTGACTCAAGTGTCCGTGGGAGAGAGGGAGAGAGGGAGAAGGAGAGGGCCTATAGGATTAGGCCTTTAGGTGTCACTGTACTTTCAAGAATCTGTCCTGCCCCCTTGCACAAACACACACTCACACACTGTAGGAAAATGGTGTCACGTTGGGGCATCTATTGTTCAACAACGCTGGGTTTGGCTTTCAGTCTGTCGTGCAGCACAGAGAGGGCCCTGTGCTCCACTGAGTTCCCCTCTCCAGGGACGGGTGATTAATGGCCGAAGCAACAACTTTGGAGTTGTTCACAAAATCAAATTTCTCACCGAGACGTCAATACGGACCAACTTTGACTGCCACAGACTTGTGTTGTCCGCAGTGAACAAATGCAGCTTTTAAAAAAAAAGAAAAAAAGAAACTAACTCCAAATGTTCTGCATTCCCACAACTGCAGGAAATCTGCAAGAGTCTGGGATATACCGAGCAGCGACTACGTTTATAAGGTGTAATTGCGACAAATTATTCTAGCGTTTACTTGTAATATACCTTGTAATTCCATTCTCGCTGTGTAAAATGCCTTTTTGAAAACGCAGAAGGAAAGCAGGAAAAAAAGAAGAGATGAAAAGAGCCTTTTTAAAGTCTCAACATTACACATTCAACACTGCGAGAACAAAGCCCTGCCATAAATACATCCATATGCTTTCTGTTTGTGGCTATGCATATTTCTATTCAAGGAAAAACATGCGGTTTTACGCTGAAAGACTTACTATTCAGAAAATAACCTTTGTAGATGAGAAGATTTGAAACAGTTTTCCCCTCCCTTCCTCCCTCCTTCCCCCCTTTTCTGTTTCCTCTCTCTCTCTCTCTACTTCTCCCACCATGATTTTTAATGCTGTATCACCCAGATAGAGATCTGCCGTCTATGCTGCGTTCAAGACTAATCAGCCCTAGCATTGTTATGTTGTTAATATTCAGACAACCCTCTGCCAAAAAAACAACAGGCATAATCACAGGGCCTGAGAAACAGCAGTGACAACAGCCCCAATGACTACAAATACCGACCGTAAACACATGCTCATAAACACAACCCAGACTGTTTTGATTCAGTGATCCAGGGCAGGGGGGTGAGGCAGACCTAGTTAAAGGAGGTCTCTAAAAAACAAATTTGTTTATATATTTGTTGGAGCTGCTCATGTCGAGGAAACGTCACCTCAGGCGGCTGCTGTTGTCATGGTGTACTTCTCACCTCGTTAGGATTCGTAACGGGCCACTCTTTGTGTAGCTGAGAGCTGCCTGTGAAAGCTGCAAATGGAGCTAAAGCACCCGTAAGAGTCTCACCGGGGAACATTAAAAATATAACAAGGGGTTACTACCGGGCGGGATGGACATGCGCTGTCTGACACGCTTGATAAACAAGCAAATCTTGCACATACTGTACCGAGTGGGCTGCTAATTCCCAACACATTGATTACATGAATAACTTTTAACCCTTTCAAAATGCTTTTTGCATCAGTGTTGCAATGTTTTCTTTAACAAAGAAAAAAAGCAAAGGTTGTTTCGGGACAAACGGCTCTGCCTGCTGAGCTGAATCAAACACTCCTGCCACATTTTGGGTAAAGTAAGGACACTGTTCTCTGACCTGCTCTGTTTCTGATTTTGGTACAAGCCCTAAAAAACATTTAGAAAAGATGGGTAAGCAGCAAGCGGAAACAGCGGTTTTCTCCCTTTGCATCCTCTGTCTCCCTCCCTCCTTTTCCCACAGTTTTTTTTCCTCTCTTTCTATTTCATGCTTCTGTTAGAAATTAGCTGGAAGACAAAGAAGCCATGTGTTGCGACATGGCATGCTTACTGTACCGATGTGGTTGGGATTTCCGGTGCACGACCTTCCAGGCATGGCTGCACAGGTAATTAAAACTCATTTGGATTCTTTCTACATCTCAGCTGACAGGGATGTTTGGGGCGAGACTTCGGGAGACAAAGGTAACCGGGCCGATGTGACTCCAACACAGCATGTTTGGGAGAGAATGAGCAAAGGAAGAGCGAAAAAATAAGGAGGATCAGGGATGTGTGTGTGTGTGTGTGTGTGTGTGTGTGTGTGTGTGTGTGTGTGTGTGTGTGTGTGTGTGTGTGTGTGTGTGTGTGTGTGTGTGTGAGAGTGTATAGAGTAGTCAAGAGAGTTTAGAAGGGCAGTGTGTTTAAGCATAGATAGGCAGCAGCCTGTACAGGAGGCTTTGTGACCTATATTGAGAAGGGAAGGGGTGATAAACAGATAAAAGGAGTGAGAGACATGGCAAGCAGAGGAGGGAGGTTGGGGAACAAAAAAAAGAGAAAGAAGTAAGTGATAGTAAGATAGTACATAGTAAGACGTGAGAGATTGAGGTAAAAATGAATGAAATATGGAAGGAAGGAAGGAAGGAAGGAGGGAAGTAGGAAGCGGGACAGCGAAAAACCTAAAGAAAGAAAAAGGAAGCAGGCAATAAAGTGTTGGGTTTCAAATCCAGCGCTCCCGACAGTGGCATGCCAGATGACCTTGGGCATGTCACGCTGCCATCTGTTCCCTCTGTCTGGCCTGTCAACATACCTCTAACTCCAGTTAAAACATGACATTCCAGCTTCCTTACACACGAGGGCCAGCCGTCGTCACCCAGAGCAAGTGCGATAGAGAGACACAGAGAGACAGAAAGAGAGAGGGAGTGACAGGGAAATGAGACACAGCGAGGGAAGAGGGAGATACAGTGCGGTGTAAGAAAGGGAGTGACCTTTTCTCCAACGGCCCGTCTTTATGAGCTGATATTGTTATCAATGTATTACTCCCTGGATGGCCACTAGAGCTACAATAACGCCATTGAACAGACAGTCCATCATCATAGGACAAAGAGGGGCGCTAACACTGACATCCTATGGGGCATTGGGTTGCAACTGATTGCACTCATAAATGAGCATGGCTCTCATAAAATCATGTGGTAACTGCTTAGCGGTGCACAGGGTGATGGCTTTTGTTATCAGCAGCTCGAGTGCCACGCAGGCTGCCTGCTTGTTGTAGTGTCTGGGCGGCCGGGTCGTGCTTTCAGATGTGAAGTTAATCATGCATCCATTGAAATGTGTTTTTGCAACACAGACCATGAGAGGAAGACAAAAGCGCTTTTTTTCTTAGCATTTATTTCAGTGTTTATTTGCACATGAGAAATTTAGCCACTTCCATTTTATTTTTCTTATTTTATTTATGGCACACACACACTGCGGGATTAGCACTTTAAAAAAAAAAGAGTAGGCAGTGCTGGGCGCTCATGTCAAGATTTATTCTGGCAGCTGGAAAGAACAGAGCTCTGATGGGTTTCGATCTTAGCAGAGCAGCCGGCTCCCGGAGCGGCAGAACACGAAACTATCCCTGGACACGTGTTTATCATTTTTTAAGATGTGCCAATAAATACTTTTTAATTGTTAATGACATGGGCTGGGTGTGTGCACAGTAAAACGTAACATTTCTGCCAAAACATTAAATGCTGTAGCACATTTAGAAACAAACAAAAATTGAAATGAAAGAATATCAAGGGAGGTTTCATGGCTCTTGATGTTTCTTTTCTGCCCTTGGATAACTTTTCTTGCATTGAAATAAATACTCCTTACTATCCCCGATAGCTTAGAGTTGTTCATGTTCCAAATATGGATTGAGCCGTCTCAGGCCAGAAGTATGGAATATCTGAACGCTTTTGCATTCCCTTGTTAATATATTAATACATTTACATTAAATATATATATTTTTAATTCACATTAATCATGGAGAGACCACCAATAACTTTTTTTTTTTTTTTAGATTAGTAGCAGTCCTTCTTTGCCCTTAAGCACATTTTTTAGGCTGTGGAATGACAATAAGATTCATATATTACAAGATGTAGATGAATTTAGATTAATCATCACAGTAAAATCAACAGAGATGTTGTGAAACAGGAAGCTCCTCCCAAAACACAGTTTGAATTTGTGAAGCGACTGAGAGGAATTCAGGGATCAATGCTTCATGTATTGGTGGTATTAGTCCTACACTTTTAATATTACTTGCCTTTCTTCACCTATGGTTGCTGTTTAATGACCAGTCTTACTGAATATGGAGTATGTTTGGTCTGCTACGTTTTTTCGGGAATTCAAAAGTGAACCAGAAAGAGGACGTGAGCGGAAAAGAGACAGAGATAAGAGGGGTATTTGGGTCAAGAAAAAACTTGAAAAAAAGGCAAAAAGATCAGTAATATAATCCCTTCTACCGCAAGCTACTTAAATCATTATTGAGCTCTTTTTCGGGCAACGTTTTACTTCCACCCTTAATGTATGCACTTTCAGTTCCTGAGCAAAGCATCCCAGTTCACTTAGTGCTGCCAAGTGAGCTGAGGTGACGTGCTGACGTTAGAGAACAACTTAACGGAAACCATCGGGGACCGTGCCAATTATCAGACCGATAATGACACCTGTGAGGAAATTTCCCACCCATTATAATTAGAATAATTACATTCAAAGTTGCAGGCTGAAAAATACAGTCTCTGTAGCTTTCACATTTTCTCCTCACATAACCTCTGCCAAACAAATGCTACATTTCCTCGTAGTCCTGACACTCTGGGGATCAGGGGAGGTTATTCTACAAAGAGCATGCCTTGCGCTCTCCTCCTCATTCTTCAGTGACTGATACGTAAGGGAAGTGGGACCCTGACCTACTCCTGACTTAGGGAAATTGCTGTGACCTCTCTGCGCTTTTGGGAGGAAGCCAGACCTGGCACATACGGGCTGGGGTGTTGCGGCAGCCTGTCCTGACCCCAAGGACCTTTTGCTGGCCTACCCCCTTCGGCCATTAATTCAGACACACACCACGGCTCTTGCTGGATGGATTGGGTTACCCCTTAGAAGCGATCAGTGCCTCTGTTTTGCATCCTCTCACCATTTTCATCCTGGGACCCGAGGAATGCCCCAGTCATTAACACCAGCAGCCTGCCTGTACTGGCAGCTAAAAGGTCTGCATTCATGAGAGCCGCCCTGGAAACCAGATGTGCTCGTCTGTGAGAATTTGTGTGTATTTGTGTGTATGTGTATATGCAGAGGCTGGGGTGAAAGTGTTTAGGAGCAACATATCAGGCCATGTGTTTGCCTGAGCCCCCAGGGTCTGAGTGGTGCACAGGTCAAATAAGAAAAAGTGGAATGGGGAGGAGGATCACACACACTCCGACACACACTTGGGAAAACAGCTATATGCATTCAACATTTCATCTGACTAATATGAACCTCCCAAAAAGGGTTGCAGACTGGGTGACCTTGGTTTGTATGTTTTTCTATGATTTACTTCATCTTTTATCTATATACAGTATGTTTTTCCATTGTTTGAACACATACAAAATGACAGAAGAACACATTTCCCCAGTTTAACAAGAGGTGACATAGACTTCCAGTTATTTTTAGTTTCTTTCTCCAAAGTTTTGAGATATCACTCTTAAGAAAATATTTTTCACATCAATGATCACTATTGAGAGCTGGGTCTGTGATTATACTGAGTAAAGGTATAAGGAGGTTCCTGAAGAGAAATATTGTTGATTACATTTTCAAAACATTATTATGACAGTAAAATAAAGTCTTAGCATCCAACATCCTGGGTATGAGATACTTATTTTGGTGGAAAAAAAATGTAATTAGCAAACTGAAATTTCTATTTTCTGACCGTGTGGGAGTTAATAATCTAATACCGGCAGTCTTTTTCCGCCAGATTTTGACTATTGGCATCCCAGAATGTGCAATATTCAAACATTTCAACCAACATGATTTCCCTAAATTAAGTCTTCGTCAAGTTTACAGGGTAATTTTCACTAGCTAGATATCATACCTGGGAAATGCAGCTGAACGGAAGTAATTAAACACACGATAGGACGTCTTGAAAAAAAAAATGTCAACAGCTCTAATTAGGGGATTTACATTTTCTTTAATTCACTTTTCCAACAGGACTGAAGATACCAAAGCTGCCAACTAATCTTTGCCACCCACAGAAATAACAACACCGCTGCCAGAACTAAAACAAAATGAAAATACATTGAATACGTTTCAGAGTCAATTATTTTCTTCCAGTGAGAGCCTTGCTAACACTGGGCAGAACAGTCCCATTTTGAAGTGGCAATCCATTTTGGCTAAGTGATGTCATGCAGCCTGTCACGTTAGTCTGTGTGAAGCAGTAGGCCTATTCCTCATCTCATGGTGGGGACAAACAACATTTCTTTCTCATTTGGAAAGAAATAACGGGGCCAGATAATGCACTGGCAGCCAAACTGAAACTGCGCCCAGAACTACACTCAACTAAGGACGCCAGCCAGTTTGTTTGTTTTTTTTATTCTTTCTCGTTTGTTTTTTTTTTAATAACAGCTGTGTAGCTGTGCTTTTATATTCCTGGGGTTATTTCAGCTTTTGGGTTGCTCTTAGTAGAAGCCATTTGTATGCAGCAACTTGGCCGGCATTTCTGCTGGACACCACAGAAACGGTAGCTGTAACTTTGGACGGGGAATAGCAAACCCCTTAGCCCATTTAGGTCTGTACAGTCACATATCTATTCCCTCTATTCCAATTTTTTTCATGCCATGCACACGGAAATCCTCACGCCAGAGACGGCTTCATTATTAGCGTCCTTTGCACAGAGCCCAATGGCAGGAAATTGCGTAGAGAAGCATATAACAGCCGAGCAATTTGAGTTGGGCAGCAGGGCATGCAGGTATTGTAATTTTAATTCCTTTCTCGATTCCCACGTCCCTGTACAGTGGGCTGTTGTTCTTCTCAAACAAGTTCACTTAGTCCATTCCTGATTTTCACTCTACACACTTTTAAGCATACTTATGCTGTCAAACTCATCACAAATTTTAAATGAGAAAAAAAGAATTAAAACAAATACCTGCAGAGTATACACGTTAAAACATAATTCTTTCATAACCAAGAAACCAACACAGAATTTAAAAAGTAGAATCACTAAGTGTGAAGCAAGCATTACAAAAAAATGTATGCTCTTTTTTTTTTATCTCAAGTATCTCGAGTTCAAATACATGATAGCTTCTGCTTCCATCACCACATTTATGGAGTAAAATGCCTCCCTGTTATCCACCATCTAAATGGCCATTAGCTGCACTAACCCAATTAGCGGAACAAGATCTAACACAGCCTTCCATTGTCCTTCCATCACAGGAAACAGTAGAGGTTTGCTGCATTCTGATCAAATGTATGGTGATTAATGACCGCGCTCTCACTATGTTGACAGGCTGTAACAGTTTCAAAATTCAGCCCCACACTGGCGCTACACATATTTGTCGGTAAAACTGACAATTGAATGAATAAATTGGGCAATAGCTCCATCACCAACCTGACTACCTACACCCAATTTTTTTTTTCTCCCAATGAACAATAGGAGTGAGATGCTGTCAGGCCCTCATTTCCTCATTGACATGCCACAACTGTACATCGGGAATAATGACCAGGCTAAAAATATTAGAAACTCTGCAGCAAATTGCTTAAAGGTTGTTTTAATTATACGGATGGGCTGTCGAGCAGTCACGCTTGACAGGAAATGGAAACAAATGATGTAATGGCTGAATGAGGAAGTACCATTTGCCGATACCTCGGTTAGAAACCACAGGAAGCTACTGAGTGAGATGATATAAGTAAAGGAAATGTATGAGAAATATATTCTGTCCAAAAATTCAGACCTACATCAAAGTTTTTCTCACACATGCTCTGGAAAAAAGGAAAAGACCAAAAGTTCTGAGAGAGTTGTTAAAATCTGAGGCAAGTGGGTGAAATGGATTAAAAGCACAGCAGGACAGCATGTCTGTGTATGCGGGTCATTTTCTTGGCCTCAAACATGTTTTATTTACAGTTCTCTCTACTCAAAAACATTTGTGACCAGAGTGCTGTGTGAGACATTTTTTTTTTCCAGAAACAAAAACACGAGCTTCTGAACATGACTTCAAAGCTGCATGGTTTTTTTCTAAAGAGCTGAGAAGGAATTGCAGTCAAATCTGCAGAGGTACAGATTTGACCACTATGCTACAGATGGCAGGGAAAAAACCTTGGCTAAAATAAAAGAAGAAGAGCAAAGACCAGAGCAACACAGCAGTGTGTGTGTGAGAGAAACAGACGAACAGAAAGAGAAACGCCGACAAAACCCCATCTGCTTGTGTGTAGGTGTATTTAAATTATCCCCATTTGAAAAAAAAAGAAAAGTTTCAGGCACTTATCAAGCCATAAATCTCTAGCCCAGGAATTAAAAAAAGTGAGAAAGAAATAACAAACACCAAACGTCATGCTGCTTTAAATGTCTGCCGTCTTTCCCCCACACCGCAGGAGTTCAAAAGAATAATAACTTTGCCCTCACTCATCACCACCCAGAGAAGCGTTAGGGCAGCTCATAATATTGTTTTTTTTTTTCCTTCTTCTTTTTTTTTTTTAATTAGTACCTCTTATCTGATCATTAGGGGCAGAACAAAATCAGCATAGCTATAGTACAACTGTGAACACTGCTAGTAATTGAAGTGACAGCGGCGTGGTAGTTATAAAACTCACATCTGTCTGATGACACTTTCTGCCATCTCTACTAGATTACGTGCTGTGACCAGGAGGCAAAAGGGACGTTTATTGACCAACCTGGTGCGATAGGGAGAGAAAGTGTGACAGAGTGCCGGATCAATATATTGTGTTTTATAGGTGTTTTTAGTTTAGCTGCAGGAGGAAAAAGCTTGAAAACACAGACTGAAATTCAGGGTTAAAGTGTCTGCCCTTGCTAGATGTAACACATCCTGTTATCCCGTAAAAGTACTAAGTAAAAAAAATACCAGACAGGGAAATATCTAGAAACTGAAAACGAGGGGAGGTTAAGAGACAGTGAGATTGATAGCCAGAAGGGAAGAGGATGCAGGGTGGATCGTGGCAGAGCGGTGGAGTGGTACTGTAAGGCCGCTGATGGAGAGCAGATGGATGGGGCATGGGGTTGTGATTAGAGCTACATGGGGACCAGGCCTCCGCAGTGCTTAGTGTATAGTGGTGGTTGGCCCTTAGGCGGCATCCTCAGCACTCATTCCCCTCCCAGGGAACCACCGCTACTGCCCGGAAAATCCCAGCATGCCTGCCTGTTCTTCCATCCACCCAGCGCTGTGCAACCCCAAAACCATTTCTCAACATTCTCATTCTGGCATAAACAAGACGTCCCGTTGGCATGAACGTGTCCCTCAAGGAATTACACGGTTGGTCTCATCATTTTACATCTCCCTTCCATGCTGGATGAGTGCGAAATTTACACGGAGATTGCGTTTATTATGATGCTACGCGTTTGTCACATCATTACCACAGATATTGCCTTTGTTTTGCATTTTTATGTATCTATTTATTTTATTATTATTATGATTTTTTCTTTCCACACCCGATCCAGTGCTGACCCCCCCTGGCAGCTTCAATTCAACCATCACTCAGCACAGCACAATTTCAGCCGGAGCCTCAGCCGACTGAATTAGGGTAACTTGAGCTGCTCCAGATTGTAATCAAAGCGAAAATAATGAGTGCCGGACAAAGACCGGCGCTATTACTCGAGCTGGCTTAACATTTCTCTTCCTTACTTTTTTTTCTTTCTTATGCTCCCTTTCTGTCTCTGTCTCCTCCCTCAGAGTCCAGAGAAACACAAACAAACAGCAGAACAGAGGGCAGAAAGAGGATGGAGGGAGCGAGGCTTGTTGAGAAAGAATAAGACAGAAACATAATAAGGGCTAAACAGAGAGAGGCAGCGAGTGGGGCAGCGAGGCTGTACTAGCCTCCACAGCCGGGGACTTGCAAATGAACTAATCACCTGAGGGGATTCTTCTCAGCTTACTTAAACAACCAGTAACTTAAACACACATGCTTCACAGCCATCGCTGCGTAGGTCTGTGTGTGTGTGTGTGTGTGTGTGTGTGTGTGTGTGTGTGTGTGTGTGTGTGTGTGTGTGTGTGTGTGTGTGTGTGTGTGTGTGTGTCTGTGTGTGTCTGTCTGTGAGTGTGTGTACCCATGTGTCCTTGCGAGTATGTCAGCATTTGTGACCCGCTGCCCAACTGACTGAGGCAAGCAGCAGGCCGTCAAAATAAGAAGGCATCTGTTCCAGCAAATCCTGGCAGAGGCAGAGACAGTTAGTGAGATGAACTGGGAGGGAAGCCGGAGCCAGGGATGAGATCAATGTACGGTGGCCCCCATTTGAGGTTTTCTGATTGTTTTTCTTAGCAATAATACAGGGAAACTAAATGATATGTGACTGCAATTTGTAAAGAAAACATGGGGCCTGCTGCAAATTAGGCATGCTGCAGTACTTCCACCTCTTTGGCCATGTAAATATAAGTGGCTTTGGGTTGTGACAAGGAGACAGAAAAAGAAAAACAGGGCAAAGAGGCGTAATGAAAAAAAAACTAAAGGGTTGCAATGGTTCTCTTTTTTTCACATGCTCATTTTTTATTCTTGACACTTCTTATTTTAGTGTTATCACTGGTTTAAAAGTGTTTGAAGGGTCAACTTTCCTTTGTTCTAAAAAAAAGTGATATGTACAGAAGTAATCGTAACACTAAAAAGAATCAAAATAATTTAACCAGCTAGTGATTTCACTGAAGTCATACCATATACAGAAAAATCAATGTCACCTACAAACATAACATCTGAATTCTTCCACTGTCTCTATCCAGCCCTTAAGTCTTCTCCCAGAGCCACTGTCTGACAATACTAAAGAGATAGCAAAGAGGCAGCTGCACAACTAACATGAGAAATTCTGTAAATTTAACTCTGTTGCCTGCCAAAAAATCCTGGGCCCAGATTTGGTTACTTTTTCTCTCGAGTCTAATTCCAATCTTCCCCCTGCTGTCCCCCAGCACAGGAACCTTTTTCCTTCTGCAGCCCCCGTTTGGATGCACTTCCCAGAAAAAAATCCTGCAGTCACCGACTATGGGGTCATTTCAAACAAGTCGGAACAAGCTCAAATCTGTGGCACTGTGCAATCTTCGTTATGCTCCAAGAAGCCATGAGGAAACCAATTACAAGATGTGACTAAAGAGAAACAGCAGTTTAAAAAAAAAAAAAACAGAAAAGCAATCCCAGCAATGGTGGATCTGAAGCCATTGTGAGGAAGCATTATTGTCTTAGCAATGATAGGTGTTATCATAATATATGTGGAGGCCAGAAAGATTGGGGCTCAGGGATTATTATTAATAGAACTATTATTGCACATGCAGGCCTTATCTGAGGGACTTCAGTATTCACATATAGTAGGTGCCTGATGGGTTGTCATCTGCTGGACTCCTAATCTGATTTCCTTTTTTTTTGTTTCTGTCTCCTGCGATGACATCTCTCTAATAGAGAAATGGTGCGAAAACGTTTTGGCCAAGAAAAACACAGGACCTCCCTTTAATTCCATCTGGCCAGCATTTACTTAAGAGATGAGCTGCTGACACTATCAGGGGATTGACATGAGTTTGGATGGTCCAATGCAGAGGAAACGTAGTGATGGGAAATGGACGTCCTGAGTCAAGCAATTTAAAAAGGTCTTTCCCTTTGCGCTATGGGAAAAAGTTAAGTGAATCTCAATAAGCACTGTGGTGTGCAGAGCTTCCAGCTGGGACCCGCTGCTTCTGTAAGGTGTGTTTACAAATGCTTGTTTTAGATACGACGAGTACCTACATTAAATGTACTGAAAATGCATAAAGCAGCAATATAATTGTTTTGGGGATTTTATGCATTTATGTGAATGAATAAATAAATACAAAAGGTATATAATAATAATGAGCTTGTAAATGAGGGTGTGATAAATAAATATACAAAACAAGGAAGGGAAGTATGACAGGGAATGAATTCCAGCTCTCTCTCTTTATATACATATATACTATAAGTGTGTGTGCATGTGTGTATTTTTAAGCATGCCCTTTTTTTCTATCCACCACTAAAGTGAAATAAATACTAAGTTTTTCCAACCAAGCTTCCAGATTATTTGCCTTTTTACAGCACAAGCATTTTCCTACTGTACAATTTTCAAGAACAAGGAACCGCTAAACATGGCATCCCACAATTGAATTACTTCTATATTTCCCAGTCATTGGGGAGTTGATAGCTGGTTACAAGTTACCGTTACATGTTGTATGACATATTTATTGTGCCAATGGCTGCACGACTGCAAAAAAACACACCAGTGCTTCAAACCTTGAAGGTCACCAAGCCACTGGAACAGCACTTCAAAATAAAGGTGGATTAAAATTTCACCTCAGCCTAAAAATAATTTTACAGGCAGAAAAAGGGCAATCCAAGCTAAATCTGACCTACTTTGAAAATATAAATAAATAATCTTTTACTGGTATGAATAAAAAAGGAAGGAAATATTAGTAAAGCAAATATAAAGCAAAACAATAGTATACATAGTGTGTTGCCACACTGAATGACAATTGTTTGTTTGTTTGTTTTGCTAAATTCACGAACCTTCTGGTTTCTTTTGGATGATGGCAGCATCTTGTGAGGGCAGCCAGTGGGCTTCAATCAGGAGCTGGATTTGTTTTGCAGCCTCCGAGTAATTAACTGATTGATAATTTCTGGGTTGGTTTCCCTTAATTATGGGGCTGATTGTAAGCGAACATGGTGATCCAGTGAATTGGAAGCCACCTACACATAGTGGAACACCTCTTTCAGATTTCTGCCATGTCTGGTCACCGCCCACACACTGTTTTGGCTGCACAATGACGGTGAAGAAATCTTCCCCTGCCCGGCCCCCTTTACTACACTCATATTATCCTCTTAGAGATACAAGGAAAGCTGGAATTTATTTTGCCATCCAAATGTTATGGATAATTATACACTGTTAAATGTTATAATTAAAATAAATCATGATTTGATTTATGTATTTAGTAAAATTGTCTTTATTTCCTTAATATGTTTAAAGCAAATGTTTTTCAGTCGGGCGTTGTGAGTTTAATGAAAGCCCAGCAAATACAAAATGCAAAACTAAAATCTATATTTTTAACATGTAAATCCCTGTAAAAGTGTCGACAGGCTGTGCGCCTGTCGACACTTTTCGGCAGCGGAAGACACCCTGCTGTCATGGACTGTGGCTTTAATAAGACGTGATACTCCGTCTAACAGCTATACGTGCAAACATTCAAGTTTTTTCCTGCCTGTATTAGGAGAGATCAGCAGGTTGACTGTATGTTTTCACCCTCAACCTTCAGGGCATCTCTCTTTTGGGTGATTTGAAAGCAATAGCTTAGCACTTCTCTGCCTTGAAATGGCAAAAAAGAAATGTTGTTGGACCAAAGCAAAAATGTGAAACAAATTAAAAGCAACTAACAATCATAAAGTAATTGTATATATGGTTAACATAATATTTAGGCTGAATTTCAAAGAGGTAAAACAACATTAGCACTTCATGTAACAGTTCAGAAAGCTATTACCTTGTGTCATGGGGGAACATTTCTTTTTTACATTTTAAGTGCTTGACATTATAGTTTCACTTGGCATGTTTAAGGAGTGGCGGGATTACAAGTGATATATACATGACAAAGTGGTCTGATGGGATGGCAGGTTGTATATGAGCCAGACAGATGATTGAGGGAGTTCAAGAGCCACGCTGCAATGTGGAGGAGTGTTCTGCAGCAGCTGCAATCAAGGCCTTTATGGCGGCCATTACCCTCAGTCGATGGGGAAAGCGGAACCTCCTCATTATGGCTGCATGACAGGGATCAAGGCCAGAAAAACCTCTACAACCTCTGAGCTACCCATGACCCAGTCACTCGCGTTTCAGTGACATTACCTCCACGACAAGAACAAAAACAAAGAAGGCATTCTTTGATTGTTTCCTCTAAATCCCCAAAAATGGGAAGCAGTTGTAAGGCAACATTGTTTGTAATAGCTGTAATAGAAATATCAATTTCAGTACTTATAGTACTTCTGAGGAATGAAGCTCCTTTTGTCTGGGGATTGGTTTGTGGCAAAGCACCACTGAGCTATGCTTCACAGGATTGTTTTTTGTCTTTATTTTAACATCTGCTGGAAAGGTATGTGGAAAATCTTTTGATAAACAGAGCTGAGAGGGGGAGAAAAACTCAAATTCAGACCAGCAGAGTGTACAGTGAAGCATATGTCTGCAATTCAGATTTAAGTCCGGATGAAGTCACAATGGAGTTTTGTTTACTGTATCATCAACATTGGAGCATGCTTTGGCAAAGCTTGCACATTTGCAGAACTATCACATAATCCGTTTGCATGTGAAAGTGTTTTTATATATCTGCACAGGGGGAAATGTTCCATATGACTCATTGTTTATTGTCTAAAATGAGTCAAGGGCTGGGAAAAGATTTCAGACAACCTATTTATGCTTTATCTCTGAAGATGCAAAGGTTGAGATAGAGTCAGCATGTTGTGGTAATAGAGTTTGCATGAGTGGTCCCAAATTCCAAAAAAGTAAGAAATTCTGAAGTTGAAAAGGGTTTTTCAGACAGCACAGCAGGGACCAAATACATTTACTGTACTGTAAACCTGTATCTTCCAGAGATGCTGCCTTAATCTAAAAAAGAAAAAAACTTCCACTGCCTTTCTATTCTAGGAGAGACTAAGGAGCCATCCATCACTATTTTCTACAGTGCTTCACAGCCCAAACTGCTCTCTCAACATAGAAATAAGCATTGTGGGTCTGAGCAGAGGTCTCTGGCTTGTGGAAAAACTCTGCACACGCAGTGAGGTATACTAAACATCCATTACCTCGTTTTTTTAGCTGAATGGAAGCAAAGCATTAATTGATTTTATTTATTTAATGTATCAAGATTTATGTAGGATTTTTATTAGACTGATCAAAAAAATAATTTAATTTAATGAAAATCTTAAATGTATCGCGTTTTTGAAATTAAATTCGATTACATTACATCATGTTTAATGTAATTATCCTTTTTTTTAATCAATTTAAATATTACAATTATTAGTCTCGCAAATTAAAGAAAAAAAACAACGACAAGATATGTCAGTTGGAAATGATGTGCTTAAACGAAAGCGCTCCAGTGAAACAGTATGGATGAGATTTCATTTGAATGACAAAAGAAGGCAAATAAAACAAAACTAACATACCCGCCAAAAATCACATAATTTTGTATTCATAACATCGAACCCTCATAGGTTAAGTCTCGGTCAACATGCTCTCCTTTCAGCGTTAACAGAATCAACAGTAAATTATACATGAGAAGCAAGGTTCTACCTAACCCATTAAAAAACAGCCTAACCTGCAGGTCAGGCAGCAGACAGCAATAACAGAATCTACCATCGCACCTTTCCTCGTCATGTCAACTGAGATAATAAGGGCCTCGGCTGGGGGCATGACTTGAACACATTCTGATACTGCAGCGGAACAAAAGCGGGGCCACTGAGCGTCCCTGTCAACTGCCAAAGAATAGAAATACAGTCGTTGAATAGCCATGCAGCCAAATCCAGCACCGCTGTGCCCTCAGACAATAGGTGCGGTGCTAATCCCCCTTCATGGGGCCTGCATCCCCTGTCATGCCAAGTGGTGAACCATGCTGAGACGATACGTTGGCAACTGACACCTCGACAAAGGCAGGATCCCGGGCCACTGTTGGGCCAGTGTGCTCTGCACTGCTGTGCATGGAATCTGCATTGGGGGGAATAAAAGAGATGAGCAATGTGTTAAACAAAAAGCAGCCCGGGTGCTGCGACCCCCGTCAAGAGGCTCGGTGTGGCCACCCATCAAAAACCCTTGAGCCTGGCGATGGAGGCTGGCAGACAGTACAGCCCAGGCCCACCCCCTCTGCCATCCGCCCCTATCAGTCTCGTATCTGGGATGGGCCTGCTCTCTGTCCTCTGCTCTGCTCTGGTGGATCTGACAGCTGTTACCAGGGAAGGTTATTCACTCAGCGCATCTCTTCATACACACACAATGACCCCATAGCCCCCGCCTGTCTGGCCAACCAGCCCTTACGCTCCACGACCAACAGACAAGGTGGAGAAAATGAGCCGACAGTGTCACTCGTCCGCCACTTGCATTTCACGCTACATATGTGCCCGGAGACGGCTCTTTTTCGCCCCCAAATAACTGAGCTGACTGAAATACAGTGACGCCGTTTGTATATTTTCTTAAACACGTAGAAGGCAAGATGGCAGAAAAATAGGTCAAACATCATGCAGATGTGGTTCAATTGAAAATGGCTGCTGTGGAGGGTGTGTTTATCACACTGAACGGCTGCAATAGCACTGAGCAGAGATGGGCGGCGCTCTAACTTTACCCACAGCCCATCAACATTTTTTAATGTACACCATCCTTCTGGTTTATTTTGACTCGAAGAGCGTGCTAATTTCTTTTTCCTGAATGAATATCTTCCTCAATAATTCCCATCCTTTCAGCCCATTATTGATATTTCTTTAGCTCAATTTTTTACGGATCGTCATCTTTTAAATATCCGACCATGCCTCCGACTTGAAACATGGGAGGAAATGTGCTTCCTTTAACTTTAAGATCTCTCCGTTCAAACCACAAAACCATTACTTTGCTAATTCACTGTGACAAGACTAACCAGCCTGTTGCCATTATAAAGATTGAAACAGGCAGGTTCATGCCAAGTCAGGGATTTCTGTTGCCCTCTTTCTTACATTTCATGTTTTATAACTCACGCTGCAGAATTAATGCTACTAATTCAGATATTCCTTTATATTCTATTCGTATTCTTAGCCTTGGATGGCTCTTGGTTAGGGCTAACATAGCTTTCATTATCTTTAATGCATTTTATCCTAGCTCACTGAAATTGTTTCACGTGCTGTGCACTCACAATGATCCTTCCTTTATGAAGTCATTCAGTGCGTAGTATTGAGTTTCTTGTTATTTACAGATAAGAGAGGAAATGTATTTATGGTATAGCATAGTAGTTGATCTTTCTGTGCTGTGCTGATGTAGTGTACAGTTTGCTAATTGGAAAATAATGAGGGTAATAATGGCTCACCACTCATTAAAATTCATCTGTTGAGCCTTTTTTTTTTTTTTTCAATTTAGTATTGAGTGTGAATGCAATAACGTGGAGAAACAAGATATTAAAATACTATCTCATTATATTGACACACTTAATTAAATGCAAAAGCATCTATTGGAGTATGACTTGAATATCTATATACTTAATGAGCATGCAACAATTCCATCATAGCCAAATTGTCACTTTGCCACGCTGGCTAAAAATACATTGGTGAAAAACAGTGTACTGTACCAGGACCACGCATAATGTAA
The DNA here is from genome assembly GCF_036324505.1 of Eleginops maclovinus. Taxonomy (NCBI): domain Eukaryota; kingdom Metazoa; phylum Chordata; class Actinopteri; order Perciformes; family Eleginopidae; genus Eleginops; species Eleginops maclovinus. The sequence goes on along the minus strand of NC_086357.1, from coordinate 18,593,245 downwards.
CACTGATTATATGCATTACACTGTTTTCTAGATATTTAATGTATTCTATTGAAAAGGGCTGCTATATGTGACCTTGGGAGGAACATTTTTAATGAGTATTTAATCATGCTTTTGATAGACCTACTTTTCTGACTTTACAACGCACACTACTTATAAACAAGAAAAATGTGTCTACTGAATTGATATAAATAATGCATACAGACTGTACGGTCATTTGAGTATTGCCTATTCAGTTTTTAACATGTTTTCTCTCCTATGAAAAACAATGCATACAAATATTCACATATCCATACAGTATAAACAAGTACGTGAACGCTATTTACACCATATATGTACGTTTGGAACAGTAAATATGAATGTGTTTAGATAGAAAAATGACTAATCAATATTCACAGCCATCCAATCATGCCATCATCCAAACATCATTACCACTTTCAGTTTTTTCATCCCAGTCAGTTGAGCAGGCAACCACACACACACAGTCAATAGCCAGCACATTATAGCATACATACATACACATACTGCCATAAAACACACAGCCTTCTCTTCACAGTGGCTGCACATTGCTCTCTGTGACCCTATCCCTGAGGGCAAAGCTGCACTCTCAGTTTACCTTGCCCCAGGACATCCACAGGACAGCCTATCAGCCTTCTCCATACTGCCAAAGACAAGTAGTCCTGTTTATCACCTAATTGACTCTCAGAGGAAGGCAAAGATTGACAATGGTGCTACCACATCACTTAAGTCCCTTAACTCCCTACACGCCGTCACCTGTTAATAATACATTGCTGCAGACTTAATTTACTGATTCACCGCCTCACCTCACACTTTAGTCAAATACAGCTGAGAGTAAAGTCGTTAGAAGCCAATCATGTCTTCCCATGTGAGGAGATTACTTTCTCTGCCACTTTTTTTCCCGAGTCCTGTCTCACATCTACGATCAGAAGACTTAGATCCCATTAGAAAGTCTAGAGAAAGCATCATGTCCTGACAAACCAAAAAACAGGCCTGGGGTTTCTCTTGTTTTGTATTCACTCCAGTTGTGATCAAATGAAGCAGCACATATTTTGTCCAGCGTGGCAGGACAATTACTGAGGGCCGCTGCTGCCAATAGTTGACAGAAGTGTGAGATAACATTTATTGTACAGCATATTTATTATGCGTTGATGGATGGGAAGACGGACGGGAGTTTTTATAACAACTCTAAACAGAAACAACGGGATTGATTGAGACTAATTGACAGCATGAGAGAGTAGTGAGGAAAAAAAAAAAATCAGGGTGATGGGTTTAATTTCTCCTCCCCTGCCACGTACTTGTCATCCCCTGACAGGAAGCAACTTTCCTTTTGGCGATACACGCTGTGCATTTGACACCTCTCTGAAAGCCCAGCCTGCCTCTCGTCATGACAGAGGATGGGGTAAAAGGCATCGGGTGGGAGTGTGAGCCAAGATGGCCCTTGTCCTCGTCTGTCGGAGATTATTTTGTGGGTCGCGACTGGCATGCTGGCGGTTTGTCACGCGCCACTTGCTGTGATGTCACCGAGGCCACACTGGCAGAACTTTGGCCAGCTGGGTGCTGTCATCAAGCCTCATCACGTCTTAACTAAGCAGTCCATGACTTTTTAAAACCCTGCGGGGAGACGGATATTAATAGAGCTGCATAGTTACATGATCAGCAAGGATATTGAAAAATAGTTGCATCAGAGGGTCTGATCTGAAACAGGTAAACAAATTACTCCGACCTCTCAGATAAAAAAGCCTTGCAGGACGCAACAGAAAGAGGGATAGTTGGCGTTTAATCAAGGTTTTAATGAATATGTACGCTTGCACAGGAGTGAATAACTTCCCTTTTATCACTTGTTTGATATCCCTTTACACTTTGTCTTTGCTCCCAAGGATCTTGGGTTGTCTTCAAGTTTGCAACAAACCCGCTTGTGTCCTTTGTTGTTACTCATTCAGTATCACTAGAAGCAAATCAAAGCCTCTTGCTCTCCCCTATGATACTTCTGTGTTTCAGTGGCTGACAAAAAACATGGGTGTTTTTCATCCTGGAATTATTGCAGAGGCTGAAACTCTTAGTAGGCGCTGTTCTCACATGTCTGGAGCCTAGTTAACATATAACTCAGATCTTCAGCCCGCCACCTCATAATAAGAGTGATCGCTGCACAAGGAAACTATCAAACCTGGAGACAAACTGTCGGGGTGCCAAAAGGCTTTATTAATTCTCTTAGCCAGCTAGTTTGAGCTGTGCTTTACTTCAAACATGCACATAGACATAGGACTCACCTGGGGAGAAGAAAGGTTGTCTGCAACTGAGAGAATCTGATTTCCACCCTCTTGTATCCATCTCCTTAAGCCATCACTTATTGAGGAAATCCACCTCACTGCCCAAAGCACTTCAGCTCATTATGCGCTAATGATCTGTCTGCTTTTTCAAACTGTCCACTTTGATTATACAAGTACAGACACAAACTTCTTTGCACAGAACACAGTTGAAGTACATACGAATTAGTTTTGTCTTGCGACAAAGATCTAGTTTCTCAGTGGGAAGGAGAACAGGAATCGAGCCAAAGAACATTTTAAGGAGACCTTCAAAAGAGCCACAAGATTTCCTTTTTCCCCCATGCTTCAAATGAAGTAAAATATGTAAAAGGTATCCTGCTGCATCCTTCACACACAGAGACCCACACTCACAGCAGAACACATTAGCCTGACCTAGTGCAGTTTCCTCTCTTAATTTCTGATGTTGTTCCTTCACTCTGGTAGAGCTACAATGGCCGTGTGACACTAAAGTGAGGGTTTATGAGTGTTTGTGTGTGTGCATGTTCATGTGTATGTGTGTGTGTGTGCCTGCCAAGTGTGGAGGTGTGAGTGTCCGTTGGAAGGGGAGAGGGTAATCTCATTTTCCTTTTCAATCTAGTAATTAACTTGACAGCATGACAAATGGACACGAGCAGCTGTCTGCCTCCATAAGACACAAATATGCCATATTACACGCTTCTATGTGGGATTCCACACGAAAAAAAAGACATTAGAGAATAGCAGCTCAAATGGAATCAGTTTGAGTGGAGATTTGTCTGATATTAAGAGTTGCATCCGTGTTAAAAAGAAACAACAAGAGATAGTAGAAATGATTCATGTGTACAAAGACAAACATACAGTAGACATGCACAGAGGATTCTGTTTATTTGACAGCAGTCCGCTCTTTTACTCCTACACTTTGGCTCTCCCACAGGCAGCCCCCCTGTTAGACCTAATGGCACAGAGGAGTCGACTTGTCTAAGTAGAGCCTACTGTATATCACTGCTCTGTCTCTCCCCATATCTGTCCCTCCCACCCCTCTGTTCTCTCTCCATCCCCTGTGCCATTAATCTATCCCTCCATCCCTCTATCTTGAATACCTGATTTGGCTGAGAGCTTTGCACTTCACTACACTTCTGCCTGTTCCTGAGACTTAGTGCACGGTGGTTCACAGTGCACCAACTTAAAAACACATACGCATTATTGGAAACTTATTCAATTATACACACACAAACAGTACACACAAGAAGAAGCTTTAAAAGCATGGACTGACCTGTGGTGGCTTTCTGTCTAATAGCAAATGTGGTGCTTCTCATTGATATCCCATTTCGGGGCCCTGTAGCATACAATAGGTCCCTGTAGTCGCTGTGTCTCATCACATGTATGGGGTGTCACAATGAGGAAGACATGAACACTCCAGGTATCCAATTTAATTTAGTTAGGCGTCGCTCTACATTAATAATACGACATCATAGCATTCAGAGACAGCATCTCCTGATAATAGAACGTATCAGATATTGTCTTGGAAAGATATTTTTTTGAGAACATTACAACCAAATAAATACACAAAATAACCCCTTCCTGGCAAGGCATGCAGGCGTGCTCCGGTTACTGATATTTACACAGTACAAAATAATAACAATGCTAATGTCAATAGAAACACAATAATGTCCCAATCTGATTACAGAGCCCGTGTGTGTATGGCGAGTAGAAAATTAAATTTGAAATTTGAGAACTTGCCTTTGTCTGTAATGTATTATGGTGGGGACTGGGTGGTGGAGGTGGTGGTGGTGTTGGGGGTGGAATTTAATAAACCCTCCAAAAAATTTTAAAATGCATATTGGCCCGAGATAAGGTGGAGACTGTCCTTTTTTCTAAAGTAATTATGAGATTTTATTCATTTCTGTCATTAGTCAAACTGACAGCTGGTCCCTGCAGGCCGGACTTGTCCTATTCTCCCGCTCACCTATCAGGCAAGGAACCCCGTAATGAATGTTTACAACACACAGGTAACAGAGTAAATATTGGAGTCATCAATTATGGAAGGTGAAGGAACTGGCAATCAAATCCCATGATTATTGTTACTGTCGGGGCAACATGAGCCCTGACAGTGGTTGGTGGTCACACATGGCACACAGTGCAAGTACACACACAAAAACATGTATATAGACACATGCGCACACACACAGAGCGATAATAGACACAAAACACACATAGGCACCCTCTGACCTTGTCATTTTGCAGAGCCGTCTCACCCTCACCAGATAGGGCAGAAAAGGAGCTTGTTAACATTGTGTTGCAGGAAAAAGGAGCGAACAGAGTGAGATAATAGGAGAGAGAAAACAAGGAGAAATGGAGAGAAAATACATTTAAATGATACTGTTATCATCAAGGGCAGCTGGTCTAAAAGCAAAGGTTGGTAAAAATTGATATGGTCTACATTTCCAAAAAGAAGTATAAATATTTATTACCTCCACTGTGCCTTGGTGAGAAAATACTTTCAAAATAAATGACAAACAAGGGATGTCGGTTCCTTTGTCGATGGTGGTTTGGTCCTGTGCTGTAAAACTTAGTCAATCAACAAACTCGGGGAAAATAGCTTGTGTTGCTGTTGTGACTGACTCAGTAAGTGTGTGTGTTTTTGCTTGCTTCTTAATAGTCCAGAGAATTCATTTTTGTAGCGCTCAAACAAACTGCATGTCTAGGCATGGTGACATGGATTCCCTCTCTATAACTTTGTGCTGATGTCTGCGCACATCATGTTTTGACAGCACCTATCTCCCGCTATTCCACGTTTTGGACAGCAGGACCCACAACTCAGAGACGGTAAACTGACACCATATCCCAATTTTCTCCAAAACCCCCTCATTACAGCAAACCGGCGCTTTGAAACCAGCCATTGGTTCAGACAAGTTGGGGATGTTTGTCCGGGCGCTTCCCTATACCAGCTGATTTTTCGCTTGGTCAATTAAAATGTTTCAGTGTGAGTAAGACCTGCAGGTGCTTATGGACATTGATACCAACCCTAATTGTACTTTTTGTTTTGTTTTTTTTCCTCCCAAAACACAGTGAACATGTCTTGCAGATTGCATTTTGCAGGCTAAGTGTCCCTGAGCATCTGTTTAGGCCTCTGAAGAAGCTGAAGGAAGTTGGGAGTGGAGCAGGTGCGGACAGTATATAAACCTTATCACTATGTTCCCTCGCTGTATCATCCTTGATCAGGCGGCTCCTACTCTACTCGACACACAGCTGAATACAAGAGGGGGTGTCATTAACACGTAATTACACACAACTAAGTATTCACACACAGAGAAAACTCCAGCACTGCAGCATATACTCAAAATCCCCCTCCCAGAGGGACCAATCTATGTTTTTATGTTGAACACCTGTTACCTACTCTGCATGCATTGCATAGTCAGAGCGGTACACGCAAAACAGGCTAAAAAAGTGAGGTGACTCAATTGCTTCAGGCTAACTTAACCTTAAGAAAGTTTATGAAAAAAAAGTCAAATTTCTAAATTAACTGGAGGCACACTGTGGATGGCCATAATGAGTCCATATTAGGATAGTGGTACAGCTGTGCCTCTGCCATTGAGTTTGCAAAGTCGCCAAGGGCTGGGAACACACACTCTCACACACACGCATGCATAGAAAGCTAATAAATTGCCCTGACACACCCTTTGGCAGCAGCACAACCCACCACAACCACATCCTTCTCGCCCACAACCCGTCAAACTCCTAATTTAGCTGTTTTAAAAGTGAGACAGACTCCCCCATGCAGACTACTTTTCTAAAACAGGAAGCAGGAGCTGGGAAGAAAAGGAGGATTGTCATCGAGTACTTTAGAGGATCTGGAAGTTGGATTAGACTCTCTGCACTTTTGGAAAGCTTATTTGGCCTTAACTACTGGGATAGGCTTGGAAAGTGGCTGGAGGATGTCACGTAGCAAAGACCGGAATGTGCGGCTCCAAAGAAATGCAGCAAAGAGCTCATATATCTGATTTGTACCTTGGTTAACCTGCCATAATGTGAGCCAGGTCAACTTTTATACGTTTGGCTTTCTTCAGATTGACAACTCTGCAAAAGGAAAAAAAAACGAGTGCTGCACTGCTTGTGAACATTAAGAAAAATTGGCAGGCATTCAGCAAGTTAAATTCAACATGTAAGTAGCCAGATGGTTGATGTTTATCAAATTGGGAAAAAACGATGGTGTAAAGGAGTTGCCACTTCCAGTTTACCAGCACTGAGGAGCCCTTAAGCCAAGAACACTTCAGCAATTCTACAGGGCGGTGTCAAGGTGTGGAAAGGGTTCAGCACGCTTAAACAAATGAGTTCATAGTCCATCTTGCAGGGCCACCTCTAATGGTAGACATTAACAAACCTATTATTGAAGACCACACTTCAGGCATCCTTGCTTGAAATTCCATGCTTGAGTCCACTAAGTTACTCGCAGACCCCTGTGATGTTTGTATGTTGTTGTTGCTGTAAACAAATCCCATGGTTTAGGGTTGTCATGCTAATTTGTGTCTTCATGTTTGCTTATAAAACATTTGTGCCTTTGCTGCTAGATCGCTGCATTCAGCATGAAGGGTATATAAAGTGAAGCTGTGATGTTTTATTTAATTCAACATAGGTTTAATATTCTCTTGAGGAATTCCTGTTGGTAAAGTCAAGGCATGAGGTATGAGAAGGTATGAGAAAGTGCAAGTGGAACTTTTTAGACCCAAAGTCCCTTCATCACCTGTTTAGAGTACTTCACAAACAGCGTTCACATCTGTAGACACTGGTTCTACATCTGTGACGTCATTAGAGGGGAACAGGGCAGCACAGTGAGGTATTAACCCCTGAGGATGTAAAACTGAAGTGAAACTAGTGAGGCGTGAGTCTACTTGAATTGAGATTCATATCTTATTTTTCTCAGACTCTCCGTCTCTCTTCTCTCTCAGGTAGACTTACTCATACACTCACTTGCAATTCTTTGTTTAGTATGGCAAGGTAGGGTGACTGTGAACAAGGGGACCATTTAAGTCAAGTGTAGCTGGCCTGGGTGCAGGTGTTCTAGATGGAAAGTGTTAGCAAGGAAAATGGTCATTGAATCCCCTTTCATTCGTGGGCATTGACACACTCTGCAAAGCAGTATGGAAGACGTCCACGCTCCTGAGACGTCGGTTTTGACAGACTCATTATAAAGCACCACTTGTCTATGTTACCATTTATATCCCTTCACCTCAGTATTCGCCATGGTGTCATAACTCAACAGAGTCATGTCAAATGTCAAATGATAGAAATACAGTGAAGGGTTATTTGAAGGCCAACCGTGTCTTGAAGAATGGAATAAAGCATGATCAGACTCATACATGTATGCAGAAAAACACATTAAATAACCTTTGTCTTTATTTGAAGCGACAGCTGGGTAAGCAACACCACCAGGAGCGTTGAAATCACAATGAGGTCCGGACCTCATGGGCACCATCATGTCTAATAAGTTTATCATTAATTGCAGCCTTTGGGGACGTTTGTTCTTGAATTAATTAGTCTTCAACCACTCAGGGCTCAGAAAATGTGAGGAAACACAACTCACTTAGCAAGTTTAATGGCCTGCCGTTTAGTTTATGCTGTTTCTTAACTTAAAATACATCAATGTTTCACTGTCATCAATCTGCACACTGGCTTCAGAGAAACTCCCCGAACTCCCTGAACTGAGTAGCATGGCAGGCAATGTTCTCTGAAGATGTAACGTAGTAGTCTTTGATTATGTGTGATTATGAGTGATTTTTGAATATTTTGGGCTACAGACACAAAAAGAAATATGTAGGGTCACTATAGCCCTGTCAGTCAGTATAGTAAACGTTTTTGTGAACTAAAAACTTAGTTGATTTATTTACCAGATCTCTAAAAACCAAGTTTCTTCACTAAGCACCATTTAAAGGCAACACTTTTTACCATTATTTTCCAAAAAACAGTAATAGCCAGATAATAAGAACTCTGGTTTCAAAACACACTATTTCAATAATTGCTCTTGGTTCAAATATATCAGAGACAATTGGTTTAATTAATTAATTAAATTATTTTAATAATTACTTTGTAGTGGTGCGTGGGTTACTGAATGAACCAGCTGAATTCATAGAGCAAAAGCAGCCCAGAGAACCTCACAAACTCTACAGCAGTCAATTTGCTGGCCTTCAGTAACCATTTAAGAGTTATTTGTCGGGGGCTTTTCATTGGTGTTTTAGCTTGCGTAACATTGTTTTGCTTGGTAAAACAGCAGCTGCTATAGGCCCCCAAAAAGAGTGTCAAGTGGCATTTAGAAAAATTGAGGCTAACCAGAGACCTGCTGTAGCGAGATAGCTAACTGCATTTGATATTGTTTTTGTTAGGATTTGACACAATGCTAAGTACTCCCTGAGACGAGGTAAAGTTTCTCACGCTGTACAGAATACAGAAACCTCAAGGCCATTTATCGCGTGAAACAAACTCATTCAATTCATTCAAAAGCAAAATCTTTTTCAAATCAGTTGACCTTGCAAAAAGTCATGTACTCCTTACAATTGTTTTACTTCTGCAAAAAACGTATTAATTAATATACTGACAACCGTAAGAGGAACATGACCTTTATAATTCTTATATAATTAAACATCTCTGAGTCCATCATCGACAATATTTTAACAATGATCCGACAAAAGGATAATAAATCCTTAAATTCAGTGGACATTTTTGTTGATTGTGTTATAGAGCAGGTGTGCATATCTTTTGCAGCTTGGTTTATACCCTTTAAACCATTAGTAAATACACTTGACAAAACACACTGAAGTCTGGCTTTAAAAAAAATAGTCTCATGCCACTACTGATGAGATAAACACAAGATAAGAATAGATAACTTCAATTAATTTGGACAACCCATTCTGCAACCGTTGCAAAAGTTTGACGTGTGACAAGTGGACAAGAAAAAGCAGACTTGTATCAGATTGTACAACAAAGAGAAACAGGCACATGTTAAAATAACCCTGGCAGAAACAAGCAGTTCAAGGGGAGAATAATAATGGTGAAAAAGATGGAAAGTCAAGCAAGTCATATGTGAAAGTTTCTTTCCTCACCTCTGTTCAGCACAACCACTCGGGGAGATCACCTGCTGAATTCATGCTCAGTCGACTTTGGATCGGCAGTCGCGTCCGTCCTTTAAAAACCAGCACGCCAAACATGGTTATCAGCTTCCCTTCAGCTGCTGTCTATCAATGTCATACTGGATCAACAATGCAGAACCTTTCCTGACTCTCTGCTCCCCAGTTGCACAACTGCAACCCGTCCACCCCTACACCCCGTCTCTCTCTGTACACACACTCAGTGTTGTCAATGCCAGCTTGTAAACTGCAGTATAGTAGCCTTATTAAGGCCCGAGCAACAGAGTTTGAGTGAAGGACCTATTGAAATCCCTAGGGTTATTATTATTCCTATAAATTAATCACGTTCTTAAGGGCCTTAATGTGCTTAAAAGCTGGATCTTTTCGGATCCCTCGTCAGGACAGATGCAAAATGTGATATTTTAGGAGTCTCCTTTATTAATTTTATGCAACAGGAACAGATGAGTATTCTACTGCCGAATAACGCCATACACTCAAGGGGTAGATTATGGCAGTAAAGCTTGGCAATATTCATCTACCCCTTCTTACTGGGTTTATAGATCAGGCAAGCACATCTCATACACTCACAATAATTAAGACACAACAGATAAATTGCTTACCAATGCAAAGAACTATTAGAGCAAATATAAATACTAAATAATATACATTTATGCCTGCAAACATTGCAAATATTATTCTAGAAAACCATGGATCAAGTTCCAAGTGTATTCGGTATACAAAACTAATGTTCTCTTAGACAACAGCTGCAATGAATCCAATTTTCATGAGGGTTATGTTAAGGTTTCTCATGGTTAGTTCTGAGCTGTTTGTGGTGCTGTTGAAATGTTTTGCTTTATTTTCATCTCCAACTCAAGAGTCACTCTATCTTCCAAGACTCTCTGGCACTCAATTTAAATGAGATTCAAATAAAACCTCCTTGCAGCTTCTAACGGCGAGCACAACGCACATTATTCTGTTATTACAATGTGGGTCTTGTCATAAGGAAAGTCAAACCTGATCCAGATTGCCCACTTTGGAGGAAGCACTGTCAGCCTAACTAACATGACATGCAGACATTTCTTGACACTTGAGGGTGCGGTTAATATATTATATTTATACAATCCGGCAAGAGAAACGGCATTCTGATTAGCAATTCCTACTCTCCAGTTTCCAAACTTTGCCCCCCCCCCCTCCCCCTCTCCACCCCAAAAAACAGATACACTGCTTTTCACAAAACAATGTCTTCCCTGTTTTAATATGAAATTGAAATACAACTTGTTCTGACCTTGACACTTCTGTCGTTGCAGTGTTTTTGCAACAGTTGAATGCAAAAAAAGCTAATTAAAAGATAGCCCAAGCAAATCATTTAACTCTACAATTCCATTTTTAAAATGTAGTGAAGAAAAATACAGAACAGCAGCAACAAAAAAACAGTTCTGTTGTATTGGAAATTAATTTGTGTCCTATATTCAACCATAAATCAAAGAGATTCAAAGCATACTCCATCAACTTGGTGAGGCATACAAAATAAAGCAAGGCCACAGGAATAAGAAACATGACATCTAGTGTGTTGGATTCGCCTTCTTTTTAGCATGCAGTTAGAATATCATGAACAGAGGAGGTAACAATATAAAAAATGTATTGACTTGATGTTGACTCGAAATTGGACGACATTTGAGTTATGAAGAGTTTTTTTTACTTCAAACAATCAAGCATTTATAGGGTTAATTTACATTTCCACATAATAAAGAAGTCAAATAGAGAAGTCATTAAAAAAATCCTTTCAAACTTCCCTTCTTCAGCTTGTAGCCCGTCTTCAAGTATCCATTTGGCAGTAAATGTCAGCAACAATGTTTCGGTATTAACCGTTTTATTGACGAGGTGATTTGTATTTGAGACTTAAAGCGAAGACTAAAAGAAAAAACACATCTTGCATCGGGATGCTGAAAAGTAATTTTGCCTTCCTTGATACCGTGGGAGTCCAAACACTCGTATCAAAGTTTAAATTGGCCGCTGGGAATAAAGTTGCCATCACTGTGACCCCACGATCCATCCATCTCCCATTTTGCAAGAACGCCTCTCAGTTTCACTTAGAGAGCAACCCCCATAAAGAAATGGCTCCATCATCACCAAGGACGACAGGCCAATATGTTGGACGCCATTCTCACCGGAGAGAAGCACCAGTTCCTCAACGACCCATAACAATACCCTCCAAAAACAACGAATTCTGAAGGGACGGCGTTTAAGAGGGGAGCTGACTCTCTTCAAAGCTCTTATTACACTTTTACATTAAATCTCAACTTGAGTGTCAGATGAGTTTCCAGCCCTCTCCTGACACAGCAGGATAGTGTGCAGAAAAGAAAGAGGGGTAGTGAGATTGTTCGCATAGGTGTCACAACAGAAGAAAAAAATGGCAACAATTTTTTTTTTAGCAACCATTTCTTTGGCACTGACACACTCTACCATCTTTATAAATGGAAAAGTGTAGAAGAGTTATCCCTCTGGCCATTTTCGGGTGACGGCATACTGCCCAAGCCCTTTGCTTTGACAGGAAAGGAACAGCATGTTATTTTACACTTAATTGCAACTGTCAGCAGCTAACATCACTTGTGAAAGAACAGTAATGTGACATGACTACAAAATAAACTCCTTTTTCCCATCCTTTGAAGGACATCTGTAAGGGCCATTAACATACTGTATGGTAAGCAGTGGAGCAAGCGGCTGGGAGTATAGTGCCTGCAGGGCCACCTTTGAAAAAGACAAACAAAATATATTGCCTGCGCTGACGAGGGATGGTAGGTGCACAGAGAAGCATGTGTAGTAGTTAATGGTATGTCACTGACGGGGAGGAGAGGTCAGACCAAACAACTGCACAGGGAAGCTTACCGCCTCACAGTAAACACACTCCCCCTACAACAAAGCCTGGTGTATGTCATCATTTTAGAGAGTGTGGAATAAATTCACTGGTGGCCTGAATGCCCATAGCTGGGCCTGGTCAAAACAAAAAAAACAGCCTCAGTGAATCCATAAATAAAACCTGCTGGCTGGTCTTTTTTCTCTCCTTTCATCAACTACTGTGTTATGTACTGTACATGTTGCCTTTGAAAATGAGGCACAACAAAGAAAAAAGATAAAAAAAGGAGTGCGCACCCAACGTATTCCCTCCCTACTACATCATTAACTACTGGAACAGCAAACAGGGGATGGACTTCCACTGAATACTGCAAACAGAACAAATAAAAGGAGCTGAAATCAAAGGTTGTTATGTTGTAAATATGTCTGTCATGTGAAATCCATTCCTGCATGAAAGTCTATTCAAGTCCGATAATGTCTTAGTTGTTAGAGCCGTTTATGGCTTCAGTTATCAACCTTACAGAGGGGAAACCTGTGGGCATTGAAACTCTGCCCAGAACAATAGCCTTATTATTTGCCCTGATTTCCCAGGGTTCCATATTTCTCTCCTCTGATGACTCCAAATCACAGTAGCCACCCGTGGCATGTGTTAAGTCAGGGTTGAAGTCTTCATCTGACTGCTTAAGCATTTTAACAATGACTTCCCATCTGTGGGATTTCACTCATTAGCACATTTGCCTTCGCAGAGACAGGGAGAATGTGTCAAGAGATCCTGAAGACTATAATAGAGGGAGTGTGACTTTTGTATTCTCAAGATGGATGAAACAGTATCCCACAAGAAAGAACCACAAGTTGTACTTTCTCCCAGCGCAGTGCCATAAATATCAGATAATGCAATCTCTCTCTCTCTCAGTCAACTCCGTTTCTGCCACCTTAACCTAGCTTTGAAAACACTAACAATAAAGGGTGGAACGGTATACAACATTCACAGTTGGGTGTCTGCTTTTTTTTTACTATTTATTTAAAAGGAATTCCTGAGGAGTCACCTTTTCCCAAGCTTTGTCTGCGCAAAGGGCCGCAGACACAGAGTGACTCACCTTTCAATTTGTTTTTGTTTAATTCTGCTAAATGACACATTCAGGATATGCCTCCGTAAATTCATTCTTTGAATATTTTTTAACCACAAACAAATCTGCCATCAAAACCACTGTCAGCATACAGTTTGACACAATGTGTTGTCAACTGAGCTTTGCTAACTCAGTTAAGCCAATTAGCATGATGCAGCTGATAGTGGGTGTCAATAACTGGTGAATCTGCACTCTACAGATTGTGCAGTACAGGACGTTCCTAGAAAAAGTTTGGGAGTGCATACCTTCAACTATTTCAACCCTCACTTATGAGCATGAGCTGTTTAAGATATTCCACACTGTACTGCCAAGAATGTGCAGCAAACAGCATCATCCAAATGTTTCCGATTCACTTATTGTAACTTTAAAGATACTGCACCATCATTTTACATTTCTCCACATTTCTCTCACCCACATCCATGACTTTATATGTATTCGACTCTGGACCCCAAGGGAATCCAACCTGATGCAGGACTCTGCAGTGTATGGCAGTAATCCATTGTGTAGCTAACAGTGTCGCCTAGCAACACCATCCACATTTGTTGTTTTTATTATTTACGTGGCCTTGTTTTTTCATTTGCATATGAAAAGAAAAACACTAACAACCTGTATTTCAAAAATCCTGTTTGTCAAAATGCCACACAAAATAACAATGTTTTTATTTGTGAAATGTATGTGTTTTTTTTTAGAATTTCACGATAGTTCAAAAGTAATTTGAAACCCAAAAAGTGCATTATAAGAGAAGTTTTCCCATAACCCATTTTCAAGCCACATGGGCTCAATGAATATGAACACATTGGTATTTATAAGATAAAAGAGGAAAAAACTATCATGTCCTTTTCTAAAAATGTCTCAGAAAACAAGAAATGGGCAACAACACAGTAGAGTCACACTACATCTGTCTGATCAGAGGAGCCACACATTGTTGTTGACTGGCATTAAAAGGGTAGGATTTATACATCCAGACTGACACATTTATTTATCTCAAAATGGGTAGGTGGATTGTGATTTCTGTCTCGTTAGCTTCCTTGTTTCTCCACCCAGAGGAGGCCATTGACTTCCACAGCAGCGAAAACCTCCTGCTGCACTCGGTTACTGCAGGCCATCTGGCCTCAGTTCAAAGCCTCACAGATAGAGGAGAGTCTCTTCCAGAGGGCCTGTACAGCACAATGTGTAACAGCCATGTCTTAATATCACTAAAGCCCAGCAGGAGCAGCACTTCTGCAGCTCCAGGCTGAGTCAAATAAAGATACAGTCACTTAGAGTAGGTGGAAGAATTAAAAATAATTTAGTGACAGATATACTTTAATAGTTTGAAATATATCAGTGACAAACTGAGCATGTTTAAACAATAAATGCAGAGGCCAAGTATTTCTCAGACGGATGAACTACACAAAATTAATGGCAACACATAAAAGGTGACATAAAGTGCATTGTGCTGCCATATATTTGGTCAATAAACACAGTGTTACGGATAGCAAGTTTCTCTAAGAGAAGACGGAGGGAAGTGCTGATGGTCATGCAGCACATTCACAGACAGATGTACTTTCCATTGTCTGAAGCAGCCACACGCTGATAAGGTCTTTGATTGCACTCTGGTTCAAGTGAACCACAAAAGGCTTCCTTCCTCTGCTCCCCAACCTCCCACAGTGAAATGAGAAGACCAGTAGACGGTTGAAATACAGGGAGGAATTCGTGGAAGGGATGGGGTGGAGAGGTTCACAGGAGGCGGACCACCTACTTGTGAGCACCAGATAGTCGCAGACATGCAGCAACAAGTCTGCTCGGAGTATTTCATCATTTCTGAGTGCCATGTGGACAGGACGGCAAATGTCTGATGCTCCACTCTTTGCGATGGTGTAGTTTTGGATCATATAATAAAGATGTTTCTCTTATACTTTAAACGTCTCACTGACGCAATATCAACATTACAAAAATAAAAATCAGAAAGCTTCATAAAGACAACTTTTATGTTGTGCTCTTTTGCCTTACAGTTTACTTTTTATTTTCTGGTCACTTTGTAATTCATCCTTTTTTATAAACCCAAGGTCCTTTGTTTGGATGTGTAAATAATAGGGCAGGAACTAATAATTATTTGTGCTATTTATTAATCTGCCACCCATTATCTCAAGTCGTTCATTAATAACTTGTATTGTAAAATGTTTGATAAAAGAAAGTGAACATGATTTAAACATCTTGTTTTGTTGTTTTATTCAGTTATTCATATGAGAAGCTGAAAACACACCAAAAAGAAGTATTACAAAAAAATACTTATCTAAATATTTATTTTGATCGACTCATTCAATCAAATCAATAATCAAATAATGATTTCTCTAAATGTTTTCAACAAAAGGATCACGTGAAAGTAACAATGACTGGCCTTTTTCAACCTGAATAACATTTAACATTTACTTCCCTCCCCCTAAAAATATTTGCACAGCCCCTTACAGTATTGACTTTAACAGTGATCCATCCCACAGATGTGAGGAACATGACCTTAAATCTCCTCCTTTCCAAAAGTGCCTTACCTTGGGGTTTATAAAATGTCTTGTTTACACATGAACTTGTGGTTTAACAAATGCATTTTCCATACAGTCATGTTAAAATACACAATATCTCCAATGAGGGGTGTGAGGCCAAGTCCTTGAACAGCTTCCAACCCCTCACTTCTTTTATCGCTGTCATCAAAAGAAAACACCTCTTTTATGGTAGTTAATGGGAAAGCCATTTTTAGGCTTCCTCCCTTCTGAGAGGTAAACGCTTTCTGAGAGCACTGAAGCAATAATAGATCTAGACGATTTGCAACCGTAGAGTCAGTCGCATATACAAGGCCCTATAAATAAATGACAGTTATTGTATTTAAAGAGAAGAAAACCAAGGAAGGTTTATGTTGAGAATCCAAACCAAGGAGGAAGCACAAGTAGTACACAGCATCCATTGCATCAAGACTTCAAACACAAAGAAGCATAGCAATGCTCTAACAATGGCAGAGAGAACGTCAACAACAAGCAACCCTGGATGTTAACAATGCACAATTGGAAATATTCAAGAAAAATGGCTCAGCAAATGTTTTGTGCAAATGTAAATGCATTCGATGTGTTTGAGATGCCTGAAGGTTTCACACAATGCGCCTTCGTGAGTGCTTAATGTAAACATAACTGTTAACAAGAAAGCGCTACAGGCCACCTTTAATGACAATCCCTGCGACAAAGCTATAAAGCAACCTCCAGAAATAGTTGTATATATCCTATCTTAAAGGTCCCCTATTATGCAAAATGCACTGTTGCTGTACTCATACATGAATATGTGTCCCCGGTGTGTAAGGAGACTCACAAAGTGTCAGAAAATATAACCCTCTCTCTTTTCCTCCTTACCCACATCTCTAAAAACAGGTGTACAAACGAGCTGATCTAGATTTGTTTCGGTTATGAAGGGGGCGTGGCCAGCTTCAGCTCAGCTCAAATTTAAAGCGACAGTCACAGAATCATCACTTCAGGAACAGGGCTAAAATAGAGGGGTATGCGGCATGCTACAGTGGGAGATCTGTTTGGTATTTTTATCAAAAAACTTCACAGACATGTTTTGTATAGATATTGCCCTACGATATATTGTTGAAGTATAGCATAACAGGTGACCTTTAAGTGTAGTTCACACTGTCAATGAAGTACATATTTATGTTGCAAATAGTTCTCATATCCTGTATACATACTTAACTGTATATCTTTCTTGTAAATGTAATTATGTTTACTTTTTTAATTTCTTGCTCAAGTGCCTCTCATTGAGCATCCTATTTTCTATAATGACAATAAAGCTGAACCTTGGAGATTGCAATGCATCGAATGCAAATGTAGAAACTTTGTTGAAGACCTACTTTTTTTCTATGTTTTCTTTCAACAGAATAAAAGCATACAGCTAAAGGTAGCTGTAAGGTGATGCCTTAGAAACTCATACTGTACACTTATAGTAAATGCTATAGGCTTTTTCTGGTCTAGCTGAATACCTTCATGACCTAGAGCTTGCTAACTGAAAAGAGGAGTCTTGAGGGAACTACTATAGGATATGGAAATTAGTCTTGTATGGCAAGATGAAAACTTATTTGACAAATTACCATTGCCCTGAAGTCTCTCGACAAGTTCAACCATTATGTTACTGTAATGAACCTTCCAAAACTCAAAGCTATAGTTAAGTAGCTGCATACAAATACAACGGTCTCCCTGAGAGGCATCATTAGGAAGACTAAGTCAATACAATTCCTTAAAAATAGTTTGTGGAACAGCCTCTTATACTGTTGAAGCAGTCCCTGTGAATAATAACAAAGTCTGAACTTCTTTTAACCAATTTCCATGTGCTCTGATGGAAGCTTGCAGGAGCAATTTAGCAGGTTTTCTTATTGGAATATATAATGTTTTTTTAAGCAGGAGCATGTGAAACAATGTTGTGGCAAACACAACGCTGCTTAGATATACAAAGTCTCTTGCGCTGTGTTACTACATTAAAACAACAACATTAAATGCAATGAGAGGAAATGCATTGGACTCTGGTTCCCACATATGCTCAATTTGCACACATACGGCAAACAAGTAGATTAAGGAGGAAATAGTTGCTCAGACAAACAGAAGAAAAACAGTGCAGTTGGAACAATTTTACAATGTGCCTTGGTCCGTGGACCGTAAATGTATTGAACTAAAAGAGTGTGGTATCAGGCTCACCATGGATGATTACATAGCTTAATGGTCTTGGCTTCACCTCATGTTTTACAAGCCCAAATGGTCCCAGTGGTCTGATAAATCATCGGCATATCGAGTCAGATTGCTCCAACGAATTGTTGCTATTGCCATGTTCCTGACTAGAGAAGCAGACTATACAGCAGGCCAATGTAAATAACCCTTAATCCCTTCAAGTCTATTTCTTCTCCTTTATTACTGCTGAGACTTGTAAAACAGAGTTGTCAGCTGAAGTGTTGTGCCTTTTTGCTGGAGATAGTCTTAAAACTGCCGAAATAAAAAGGCATGATGGTTCAACTCTGAATCTTTAATAAAGCACAATGCTTGCCAAAAAACAATCCACCGCTCTACAGGTGGTCTGTGAGAGGGGGAGCTGTGAAAAGGTTACTGCTGACAACTCAACACACTGCTTATTATGTGTGTCCCTGCCTGAGTGCTCCTCTCATGCTAAATGCTCTAAGGAAATGTAAACATCATGTGCTGTAGACATTGCACATGTTATTATTAGATTAATTTAAAACAATTGAAATTAGGGAATAAAAAGACTTGAATAACACAACATCATAACATTCTGAATCATTGAATTGTAAAAAATATGGTTTTATTGAGGCGGGGGTATCCATTTTATCAAAATGTGTCCAATAAACATTGAAGAAAAACACTAACATTAAGGATAAAAAAAAAGCTGATTATATCCACAAAAAAAACCCTAACTATAATTAAATGTTACTATAAAACTATAGAAACCCTGATGTCTTCATTTTTGATAAATGACAGTGAACCACCATTGACATCTATGGACATAAAACCTGGACTTTGTTGTTCTATCTCCTAAATATTAAGATAAGCTGTATTTTACTTTTACAGTTCTTCATAAACCAAACTAAAGAGCTGAATTTTATTTGTTACAAAACTTGACTACGAAACTATACTGTATATTTCTGTCTGTTAAAATCCAACACTTTACTAGTGCAGATGTTAAAAGTGCTAAGCCAAAATATGAAAAATTATTTTACAGATTTTATATTAGAAGACCATAAAAATATATGTATTCTTAAAAATAATGTAAATGCTCAAATTCAATTTAGATGGATTTTCGGCACAGCGAAGCCACTCTCATGGCCAAGTAGGAATTGACCAGAGACAACGTTTCCTATGTCTAAACATAACAAGTCCCAGAGTCCGATTCCTGAAACAGAATTTAACATCTCACAATAATGATGTAAAAAACGATAGATGTTAATGAAAACCATATATCAAACATTCTTATGAACACATTGAATCCATACTAAGCTACTCACCTGAAACTAGCATTTAAACCTTGTGAATGGGTTTGTGAACATCTGGTTCACGTATCATACATAAACAACCAGTAGGCAAAACATTGAATATAAATAACAACGCCCAGTTAAGACTTACTGGCTAACAAGGTTTTCATTATGAGTCAATTCTAAAAAGGACAGGGACTTGAATAAGTAATGAGGCATCAGCAATCACCAAATCATCGTCATTTCTGAGGCACTGTTGCTCTAATTACTTTCAGGGACTTTAACCCCCTGAAATGCCACTTTTCCACATGCAACGACCATATTATCTTGTTGTCAGTAATGTGTTTGAATTAACGTCATATTATATAGCTGGAGTACTGTAAAAATGATGTCCATACATGTAAAGGTAATGAAACGTTTTGTTATGCATTTGTAAGCAGCTTCTAAAATATAAAGGAAGAATAACTGACTAAACATACTGTTATCAAGTTACTGTTAAACCAGAACACGTAATCAATTTCAAACCACAATGATAATGTTTCACAATATAACCCGTTGCGCACAGCTGGGTCTCACGGATGTGAACACAGTACAATTATAAAAGGCCTTTGTAATGGGCCACAATAGGGCCCTTGGATAGCAGAGGTATTTCCATGCAGAATATTCTGGAATCATTTGATATGGATTAGCAGCCATGCGGAACCCTTAGAGGTCACCAGTTCCTCCCCCTGCACATTTCAGCAAGTCAGATGTGAACTCCTCTGCTGGCAGCCGACTTCAAAGAGTTTTGGCAAGTCAAGGAAAGGGATTTAAAGACAACCATGATTCTGCTTCGAGCTCCAATAGTGTAAACAGTGTGTTCCCAAGCAGAGAGCAGTATGAAATGCAAGCCTCCATTTACGATACTGTATGTTTTCTAGCTACGTGGTCAATCTGAGCTTGACAAGTTTTGCATTTGAAATGATTAACCTTACTTTGCTCTCAGTTTCTCCCTATCCACATTAATAGAGTAAATAAACTATGTATAAAGCACATTTCAAACCGCTAACACAATAAGAAAAGGTGTTAAGTACAGACACCTATAAAGAAAAAACTATGAAACTATAAATGAAAATTCCAATGAAAACATTTGTGTTTTAAGCAACAGGAAAACATCAGCATAATCATTGAGGCCATGAGAAATCACACTGGTGGAGGAAGCAAAGTAACATACATTTGCTGAATGGCCAAAGGCAAAGAAAGCAGAAATGTGCAGTCTAATTCTGAGCCTAAATCTCACAGAATCAAGACCAATTTTAATGATATGTAATTAAGGCCTAAACAAATTTTCCCTAAAGGAGACGATTAATGGGGAACTTATTACAGCCTATGGCACCCAAGGGGGTAATACATTCATACTAATCTCATGGCTGTCAGCCTAGGGGCTTCATTGCAAGTGAAATGCCTTCATATTAAGGGTACGAGTAGACAGGAGGTAGAGAGTCCAGGGAGTTAAAATTAGAGGTACGATAAATTAGCAGCTCTGTTGCTTTACAGTGAAAACTAAGGAAAGTCAGGAACGATACAACAACATGCAATAGCTGCATTTTAATTATATGTTCCATGAAGTCAAAAGGGAAAAACTCAAGGAGGGTCAATGTGTTTAAAGAGGGTCATTTTATCCTTATATTGCTTTACATAAAAGATACCACAGATGAAGACAGATTTCGGTAAGCTAGAAAAAAAAGCTACATGAATTACAGGAACAGGGATGTGTATTTCATGCTTGTGTCTGTTTGACTGGGAATGTGGAAATGGGAGTACCGGGCAGGACCATAAGAAACCCAAGGACAGACAGAATCACAACATCCACCATGGCTGGGCAGTTTAGCAGAGTTACATTCCATATAATGATTATGTATCACCGGTGTATGATAAATCACCACTTTTGGCATTGTGGTTGCATTAATTGCTTGCACACAACCAGCTCCATTACCCCAGCTGGGCGGAGTTAAAAGCGTGCAAATAAAAAGTGCCTCTCAAATCTTTCAGTCTGCAGACAAACTGGAGACAGTGGCATTGACAAAAAAGTTAATGTCAGAAGAGGGCCAGTGATTGATGACTCTTTACCTGAAAGCTTCAAGTGCGTCTATACAGTACAGTAGCACAGAAACACTCTTCACATGCGGAAAGCACACAGATCATAATTGGATATTGAGAATAAATGGTTTGCATGTTTGATGTTGGATTCTGCGGCTCAATCGAGGCTGAAGCACCTCAAACAAGAATGTACAGGATCTTTATTCTCAAAAGCAAATCCATTATAATGCCACAATAACACAATCATCTGGTCACTTAAGACAAGTTGCAACTGTCTTTATTTCTTGTGTATCACAACCCCGCATTGAAGGAGTTGATCGGAAAATCCATTTCCATTACTCCACGGCCTCAGTTAAGTGGATAAATGGCAGAAAAACCCTTCAGTTTAATAAACTCTGAGTAAGGTCTCAAATTCAAAGTGCAATAATTGCGATTAATTTATCTAAAGCTATGAAGTCATTAAAAAGTTCATTGGCTGTAGTGTAGGCAGTAGTTGGCAGAAATACCTTTGATGATTTCACTGATTAAATAAAACTTAAAGAATAATGTTTTCTTTGGGAAACAGAAAGAGGAGATAATACTAAGAATGACACACAGCAATCAATGATGCCATGCCTATGAAAACTGGCATACATTTTAGGAGAGTTGTCAGTTATGTTTGTTCACGTAGAGTTTTTCTGGCTCTTTTGTTTTTTTATAGTTTGAATGAAAATAACACATGATAATTACTTCAGTTTTTAAAAGATGAAAACAACATGTTCAAATGGTCATAAGTGCTTTTGTATGCGGCTATGTTATATAACCTGAGCCAATACGTGTGCAAATTGACTTCCTTCAATGAATCACATTATAAAAACAAACAGAAAATGGCCAAAAAGTCTGGAAACCACTAATAGTGAATGGTTCTGATAAACTGGACTATAACATAAAGCTACTTTTCAAAGGTCTGTTTGCAAAAGTATAAAACCATAGTCTAAGAGGGGGTAATTTAAAGAGTTTCTGTGTTGGAGTAACTGAATACACACAGGCTGTAGGAACTTAAAACAATAGTCAAACGGAAAAAGTACCTTACTAATTACAGAGCTTAGTGTTGAACATAACCGGGCCAATTAACCTTGTGGAAATCTCTGTAAATGTTTCCTCCTGCTCAACTAGCATTTGCACAATCCCTCCATACATCCTGTTGTTGTTTGCATTATTGTCAGACGTGCTTCATTTCCAACACAGAGAAAAACTGCCTGGATTATTAACAAACAAAATGACCCCTGAGTTCCGTATGAAGGCTGGAGAATAGCTGCATATGGTTTAGTTGGCCTCCTAAACATCAAGCTAATGGGCTAAATTGCTTTCAGATTGAATGACCAGCATTACATCTCGGAAGAGAAAAGAAACTGGATGGGTGACATGATGGTGGGATGATAGTTTGAATTTGTTAGAGCTACAATTACAAATGTTTAAAAACTATTATACAGGTAAAACTCTAGTTTACTAGGAAGTGAAAATGCCAACATAGTGTCTGTCTTCAATGTGAGAATGTTGGTTCTCAGCTCAACAAGAAATAATACTGGTCAGGTTTTTGAATAATAGGAGGAGGACACACACACACACACACACACACACACACACACACACACACACACACACACACACAGACACACACACACACACACACACACACACACACACACACACACACACACACACACACACACACACACACACACACACACACACACACACACACACACACACACACACACACACACACACACACACACACACACACACACACACACACACACACACACACACACACACACACACACACACACACCAAAGGAATGAGAATATCTGCTGATGTGTACTTCAGTGTGTTTGTAATCCTCCGAGAACTGCCTGTGGAGGTGGAACAACATCTGAGGCACACTGGGACGATACTGTATATCCCCACTTCTTTACTTGTCTTAAAGATATAGTGAGTGGAAAGCTGCACATGTTAAGAGTGTTTGCTCAGAAATGTGAAGAGGAGAAAAAGGAGTCTGGATTTTGTTTTCTTAGAAGTGACTTTTTCTTTTGTGGTAGAGGAACCTCCTGGAGCTTGACAATGGGATCAACACCAAGCATCATCTTCCAAAACAAATAATGAATACCATTCTTTTAAAGCCACACCAATTATTAGAGTGTCCAGCAACATATGCTTTCAGTCCAGTGATTCCATAATCACACAAACAAGCGGTATTTTCGGGATTAAAGAAAACGAGGCAATGGTATGGAGAAAATTCAAGAGGCATCCTTCGGTGGTTACACCACAATCCTCAAAACAGCTTTGTCTTTGAGTGAAAGGACATGCTGGCTTTTCCACCGCTTAATGTGTTTTCCACTGCTTTGTGACAGACCCAGCATCTGTGTCAAATTATGCCTACAAAAGCAAAGCAGTAGCGGCATTGTATTTAAGATGGTGGCTTACTTGCCAAAGCACTTTGCATATTCCCATGAAGCCCGTAGTGTGAACCCTGCAGCCGATGCAAGCCCAATCAGAAAACACCTAATAACATTCACTGACAGTAATCAGAAGGATATGTTGCAATCACTGCTACACAGCAAGAGTCCTGCTCGCAGTGAACAGCATGAGGTCTAGCTATCGCACAGCAAGAAGCTCACCCTCCACTGTCAAAATCAATGCTTTTTGACTTACTTATTAATAAACATGGCCAATTAAGATGCAAAAACTATTTGCCAACACTTTGTAACAAGTTGCTCTATAACTGCACTAACATTGCAGTTGTTGCAACACATCTTACAATCAAAATATTATCATATTATTTCATTATCCAATTTCTAAATCAATATTTAAGGGAAGAAAGAATTGATTTTTCACGTCTTGTTTTGCAAACAACTGTTAAAGTTGGCCTCCTCTCCGCCTCAATGAGGATTTTGGTGCTTGCCAGCCAGCGGCAATTTGATCTCTTTTAGAGCAGGTTTGTCTACTTGCTAATTAAGTGAGTAACTTCCTCTTGGATGTGAGATTACGATCTGGCACCTTTCGCTAAGAAACTCTGCCATACATTTTTGGGGTCTAAGATCATTTTCTTCATTTTCATGAATTGGATAACTGGGAAACTTCCCGGTGACACTGACAACCTAACTTGTGAGTTTCTTTTACAAAGTAATCAAACGGTTTACTGGAAGTGGGTAGAATAAGAGAAATATTTGTTTTTCATTTTTCCATCTGACTCTGGGGAATGTTTCTCCCCGAGTTGTAACTTTAAAACCTTCGCTTAATATTTCCATGCAGTCTCCCGAAGGTGAAGAGCGGCAATAAACACAAACGTAATGGCATAGGCAGCAGCACTTTATAAGCCTTCTGCCTTTCTATTCAGGCCGACGGGCTCATCTGTCTCTCACCAGATCCTTTTCCAGTACCAGCAGAGATGAATAACAAGCAGTTAAGTATTTTCTTCAGCTTGACCCATGACATGTGGCTTGCAGGCTGCAAAAATGAAGGCAAAGAAAAAGGAAATCTCAAGGCCAGAGCACCAAAACATCGCCCTGTCAGCACAACGGTTGTCTGAGAAGTCCCTGGCTTGTCAGCATGGACTTTGGGAGCTGATGATGTACTCTCTACTTTAAAGGAGATTTTATGTTTGGTGATCTTCCGACCCTGACAGACATGGTTCATTGTCTGGCGTGTAGAACATTTTTCAGGGATATACCCACACATAACCACTGTTGTCTGCTTAAAATGTTATATTGGGTCACGGTGGTTGCAAACTACATTGTTATTCTGTTGTACCATCTTAGTCATGTGTTCTGCTTTTATGCATAAATGTTGCCTTGTTAGAGCAATCAAAGCTATTGTTTAGGTTTGAATTGCTGCAATTAAAACTCAAAATGTTGAACGCAGTGCACACATGTCCCTTTCTTCCAGTTCTACATATTCGGTCATAATGTGTCTTTGTAATATAAAAAGCAATTTACAAGTAATGTGTTAAATTTACTTGGAATAGATGAAATTGTTTTTACACAACTGTCAATTTATATCATGATTAAAGCCTCAGTTAAAAGGTAAATAAATAAATCAGTGCAGTGTAATGCTTTTCCAATGTGTGAAATCGGTTACCAACAGAGATGATACACAAAGATGTTATGATTCATTCTCAAAGGATAATTGCTACAGCATGTCTTACTTGTATTAATTGACCCCTTTCTGATTTATTTGAAGAGTGGAAACAATTAAATGATCCTATTTTACAAGACTATGTTTTATTTCAAGCTCTGTCACAGATACCCCTTTTCATGAAAAACAAATACCACCACAGAAATGTAGGACAAATGCCATCATTCTTTCACATGGCTGTTTGCAGAGAAGTAGCAGAAGAAGTAAAAGAAAGACGCACGCACCACAGCTCAAAATCATAATTTATAGTAAACGTATAAAAAGGTTTACAATTTGCGGAAATATGTCTGTATTTAAGAGATTTGGCTCACTGAAATGTTTATTAAAATGAAATATTGGCCACCTATTAAGGGCTTTTGCAGGAAAAAAAACCACTTATACATTTCAAAAACACACAACAAAAAAAAACCACAAAATACAAATGAGATTTTTTTGTTGAATGTATTGTATTTTTTTTGTGGCAGCACTCTTCGTTCACACCTTAAAAGTTAGATAAGAAATATAAAGTAATGAAAAACTACAGCTCAATTTTATGTGCGACAGAAAATTTCAGACCCATATTTTATGGCAGGAATCTTTCTAGTAATGTGGAAAGCTTATGGGGCAAATCAGGATGGTACCTGCCATGCTTGTAATATACAGTTGTGCAGCGCCTGGTGATGTCACACTATGACTATTCATAAGGGCAAAACACAGCAGCAGGCTGCGAAACGTAACGTAGTGTATTGAGACGCCTGTAGCAGACATTCGACACGGCATGGAGACAGAATAATACTCCCTGCATAATAACCAGGATGTGTGCATCTAGGACTTGAACGTGATAAAATGACTATTACTTTGAGCGTCGATGCATAGTGACACTGGGAAATAGGAGTATCTGAAAAGAAACAACCTGTGATAGCGCACGTCATGACGCCACTAGAAATCAGAAGGTGCTGTTGTTTTGACACGTCATACTCTGCCCAGGTTTGTTGCCCTTCAAAAGGCAGCCACAATATTATATATTCCTCCATATTGTGGTACTGGATAAGGAATCAACAGCCAGAATTAGGTTTGATTGATACTCACAATTTCAAGAGAAGTGGAGCAAGAAATTGAGGAGCGCAGCTTTTTCTACTTAGAGCCTTTTAACTGGCCTGCGCAACAGCTTCCATGTCAGATCACTTTGTCTCAGTCATTGGTATAATGTACCATTTCAGTGGTTGCTATGATCACCCTGTCTTGAACAGTCATTGAAGGGGAAAGGGGAGACACCATTTCAAATACCGAACATTTTATCATTAATCTCCAGGAAGAGAGTGAGAGAGGCAAATGAAACTGAAGCGAGAGGAGGAGATGTTGAGAGGTGGAAATAAGACACAGGTTATTTTTTCCATTTCATTCCAGTCCATTTAACAAACATCCACATTTGGAATGTAGGGTGAAGGCAAGAGCTCAGAGTACAACATCCATCCATAAAGCATTAGGAATGTAGTGCAGATACAAGAGATCGTAAAAAGATGGGCAGAGGCTGGGAAGACGCCATTGTCAGCAACAGTGGAATTTATAGTGAAAGCAGTTCCATTGTTTTGTGCACACGAGAGGTGAGGTGAGGGTGATGATATGTGTATGTGATCGTTAGTACATTGGTGCATAGTATGTGAGGGAGCGGTTGTTTCGTGCATTGGCGTAATGTGCTACAATTCTGTCAGGCATCCGGAGAATACGCTACCACCTGCTGTCATTGCGTCTTTCTGCTGCCATTCTTCTTTTGCACTGGGAAGTTTTGATGCATTTTTAATTCCAGCGGTTACCATGGAAATGCAGGGTATTTTTTGTCAGCTGCACAGTGAAAGGCAGGTGCATGGCGGGGACCCAAAGTGACAGTAGCTGAGAGGCGTTCAAATGTTTCAGCGACTGCCAGGGGCTAGAAGCAAGGTCATAGCATTTCTATTTTTACTCTGATAGAGCGAACCTCAGAACAAACAACTATGCTCAACTATAATTTTGCAATCTATGAATTGCAAATCACAGACATAAATTATTCCCTGTCTGCAGTGATGTTTTATATTATATATAATTTTGTGATGATTTACTAGAAACTTGAATCTAATGTAGAAGTAATACACTTTCTAATGATATCACATCGGCTTGGCAGACACTGCAATTAAGAAGCAAACCTGATTTAAACACTGTAAAAAACTAAAGTGCATTGATTTATCCAATTTACATTTTTTGTGAATATTGCATCACACGTGCCCTAAGTGTTGTTTAAATGTTATTCTTTGTTCTATTGATTCTCAAGCTCACACCCTTGGGCAGGGTGCACAATGAATCATCTCAATACGTCTTGACCAGTGAGATAAATGAACAGGTTCAAAGGTCATTGATGTGAGGCAGGAGTGTGAGGATAATATTGCGAGGGTTGTGGAACATAGCTAACACTCAAGCACTGAAGGACAAGACAAAGAAGCACAAAGTGGTCTTGGCTTTAACAGTAGACCATCAGGAATGTCTCAGAGAGAAGTGTGTGCTGTCTGGAAGAAGGGGAAAAAAAACATTCCTTCGGGTCCTCCAAGAGCCTGAGCTATAACACTGTTTCTCACGAGGCGGCAGATCTGAGTGCCACTGCTAAATTTACAGTCTTCCCATTTCCCTTCCAGGTTTTATTTTCAAATCTGCTCTAGAATTTTTGTCACCGGTGTCAGTTGAGTGTTTGTTTTGGTGATACGCCAAAAGCATCCAGAAGTGTGTCTGAGAAAAATGGGAAAAGCATCACCAAGGAGTACAAAACATAGCTCCACTAAGCCTCAAGGGTCCCTCAGGCCATATTTTAAGGAGGCTAGCGGGTGAATATAGCTGTGTATATGCCGCTTGTATCTTCTATGTCTTTCACTATTTGGAAATGGCTGACTAGATGCTAATAAGCTTGCTCTGTCATGCTTAGACTGTCAGACCTGGTGCAACTGCATGTTAAGATAAAGAGCCTACATTCGGTAATACCAAATCCCAAAGGTCCCCGATTCCACTTGAGTTTTAGCATATGAATGAGCATAAGTAATGCAAATATATGTCGAGAAAACTTTGCCTCTCCTTCCCTCAGACTATCGGAGAAACTTCTACCTCAACATAAATCCATCTATGTTCCATGCTGGCGTTTCTGCCTGGAGATAGTTTTTGTTCATGGCTGGCTGGCCTTACATTTTGTGGTTGGTGATTGGCAGTGTCCAGCGGGCCAGTTCCTTGAAGACTCCCCCTGTACTGTCTAGAGGTCCTCTGCTATTGATTTCCTGCTTGCGCTCGCTGCTTGACCTGCCAATCAATGGTCAGAACAGTGGGATGTCATTGGGAGCAAGCTGACGACGTGTGATGCTTGGCAGACATGTAACCGATGGCACTGAACGAACAAAACATATTAGAGGGAGAGCCAGGGAGAGAGAGCCAACAGACAAAGGGAGCATAAAACTAAAGCCTTGTCTTTGTTGGAGACATAAAAAGTAAAGTTAATCTTGAATTAAAAAGCAACGAGGTGCTCATACATAAGATGTGGGTGGGGGCGATTCTCTGAAATCACTTTCGAGTGAATCTCCTCACGCCAGACAATGATTCAGTCATAGTTATTTTCTTTTTCTTTAAAGTGCGAGCAAGTGTGACTTACTGTACTCATTCGATCAAAGTAAGAAGTGATTAGCTGTGAAGAATAAGTCTTCAGAGAAATTCATTTGAACTGTGAACAGTGGAATGGAAACTATTGAGAAACATCACAGCCACAGAGTTTTGCTACGTGATTTTGGAGATGGACTCGAGGGGAGGCCCAGAATAAATAAATAACATTTTTCTTCTAAGGACCACAGCGTGTGAGACTAATGTTTCTAATTCAGTGAGTTTGTCGCAGTGCCACTCAGAGTGCTCTTTGTGCAACAGCGGAGTTCATGAGACACCGACAAGTATAATTCTGTGGCAATGATTAAAGAACTTGGATCTGCCACATGAATTCCTTCACACTGGACCAAAACATTTTTCCCTTTTATTACAAATAAAAGCGGCATAGTGGCAACCCCAGCTGGACTTACAACTTGTTCTGAATTAAGAGGTACGTTTGATTTTTTTCAGGAGACATGCCACCCTATTCTTATATCAACTCAATGTCGCTTCAAAAGTTTGAGATTTAGTGGAGCAGAACTTAACATGGATAGATGTCAGAGTTTCAATGTGACTAACAGAAGGCAGACATGTCGATGAACAGAATACAATAGTGAAGATAGGTTTGTAAAAAAAATTATAATGCGTTTAAAAACACGCCAAAAATACAAACCGGAAACTCAAATACACCTGCTGATTTACCTGTTGAGAATAAAAAAAGATGTACACAATACTGTGTTATATCAGTGAACAAAAAATAATTGTTCATTTATCCCAAAGACATACCTCTAAATAATAAAAATGGAGGAACTGATTATGCTGCAGTGGTCTCTTAATTTTTTTCCGGCGCTGTATTTACAGAACTATTTTAACTATGCAACTGATATTTCCACATGCATCTCTTAGAACATAGCAAGTGATAAACAGTTTAGATTACAAAATGTTTAAAGTTTTAATTGCATTGCAGAAAACAATTGAGTACAGGAGAGTCTTTTTTTTATTGCTCACGTGTTTTTGAGCAATTCAGTATTATTTAAACTGTAAGTGTTGTCACCAATTACCTTCTGACATAGTTAACAGAGTTAAGCAACAAAACCTAATCAATTTTTCATCAGCTTGTTGTTGTAATGGTTGCTTCTCCCCATTAATGTGTCCCGCTGTAATCCTTATGGACCAGTCAGCATGAAATATATATCTCCATAAATACTTTAATGTTGTGCTGATGTCTGCCTCGCTCCCCACAGTTC
This sequence comes from Eleginops maclovinus, assembly GCF_036324505.1. Lineage (NCBI taxonomy): Eukaryota > Metazoa > Chordata > Actinopteri > Perciformes > Eleginopidae > Eleginops > Eleginops maclovinus. Next base: position 18,562,731 of record NC_086357.1, on the reverse strand, counting down.
TGAAAACCCTTTAAGTTGGTCAAACGAAGATCTTAACCTTCACTAAATAAAAAAATGTTAAATAATTGCAAATATTTAGATATTGAACTGTTTCCATTTTCTCACTATTGTGATATTATTTCCAGTCCAATAAGCACAGAAAACCCCCAACACTATTTTGAATAAGCAATTTCAAACTTTTTTTTTCAATAACTTTGCAAGGATGGCCGAGGCAGGCGTTCAGCTGATACAATGCTATTTTGTTGTCAAGGGTACTGGCGTCAGCACAATCCAAACGTGCCGGCGGTAGACCTAGCATCAAGTTGTCTGCAAAGGAAACACTTTACCCACAGCTTCTCTGACAGTTATGAGAAACCGCCATTAGTGCATTATGCATAATTGTACATGCACTACTATCAAGTGTCAGTGAAAGACAACGGGCAGAGCTGCTCTCTGTCGACTATGGCACATTTGTTATTGTGAACCATCAGCACTTCTCTATGTAAATGCAGTAGCTACAAAGGGGCATTTTCCAATCTGCTGCCATGAAATCACTCTACCTACCACTGGTAATGACCAACCTTGGAAGTGGATTTCCACTCAATTTATTTTCATGAAAGACAACAGTAAGGGAAATAAACGTCTCTGCTCTAGACAAAGAGTTTTTATAGGAAGATTCATACTTATAATATTCTTTAATATGCTGACTATATGTACACCGCCTGTCTTGGTAATGATGGATTGCCTACAATATAAAAGTAAATACATTTTTTGCAATGCTCATTACTTTAAGGAACATGTGTATAAAGTTCTAGTTTCCTTTTTGTCAGCATTTCACCTACATGGGGGTATTAACAGAGTATCTGCATGTCTCTTTAGAGCTGCACAGTAGCTTATTGATTGCCTGCGGAGAGTGTACACCAACATTTATGTCTCTGCCAAACACACCGCACCCTCTATCACATAGGTGTACACGGAGCAGAGTGTATGAAGGACTCATCTTCAGGGTATCAAGGTCATCTTTAGGGTAAAAATATAATCTCACAAGAAGGTACTCCCTCCCCACATCTCTCAGTCTTTTTGATCCATTTCTTTCTAGTGTCTTTGATCAACTGCTTATCATCAGTGATTGGCCACGATATGTACTTGACAGTCCAGTGTGTGATTAGACAAGGATAGAGAGGCACACCAGAACATGGCGCTGGAGGGCTGCGGGGCACCCTTCCCATCAGGACGTGCTTCACCGTAATTAGACATTAGCACCCAGCAGGAAGCCTGCTAACATGAGCCGAACCTCGATTAGAATGATTATCAGGGATAATTTACTTTAATAAGTACATAACAGACCACCAGACTCATGCAACTAGAGATAAAACTGGATGCTTTTGTAATTACTGCTTAATTGGTGCATGCAGGGCAACTGATTTTAAAGCTGGATATCAAAAGACAAAAAAAAAAACCTTTGCATTTCATCAAAACTGTAAGAACCCTTGATTAAATTATTTTACAGACTTCCACTAAATACAATCAGGTTGATTATTTATCAGTGTATTTATTCATTTTTCAAGTAGTTTATTTGTAAAATCTAACACATATTTTTAATACAGTTGATTACATTTTGAGAGTAAAATATTGAAATAGTAGTACAGTACATTGAAATAAGGCAATTGTATGGATATGTTATAAGTCTGCATGAAGGGTAAGATGAGTGGAAACCATATCCAGAGAGATAAAGACCACAAATGTCATATTCTGGGGAAAGTGCATTCAGCTTGACATGGTAAAAACGCTTCCAATATTATGGCAGAGACTTTCTTTGTTGTATTGAAAGGAAACCTGTCTCCCCAAATGGCCACCTCAGAGATAGTGCTCTTTAATATCAGAGACAGCTAAGCGTAGCTTGAAGCTACAGACATTGACAAGCCACGCCTGTGGGGAGCAGAGGAGATAAGCGTGGCACACAGACAAATACAACACTTGACTTTTCCTGCTCGTCAGCTACAGTTGCTCAGGGATTACAAAGTCAATGGTTGTTCTTCTATTTGAATACAATATCTATTTAGGAGTAAGAAAAAAGAAAAAACATTCCACTCCCACTAGAGTGGGATCAATCATCAACTAATTTTACTGGACTGCTCATGTGAGACGCAGTTGGGAGGCCGGCTCCCCAGACAGGCCTCAGTGTGCCGCTCTGCTCTGAAACGCTGCATTAGAGTTTGCAGGCATGATTAAACTGTTTGGGCTTTACAACACACGCCTCTGTACACACAAACAGACACACAGATAGTAAAATAAGAATGCTGCTCAAATATTAGAGTACAAATATTAGTTGGGTGGCTATCTCACAAATAATGTAAAATCATTACTAGTTTTCAAAATAACCAAGAATTATTTATAAAACTGTATTTGCTTTTTTCAAAATCCCATGCCAGAAAGGACAAAAATAAAGGTAAAAACAGAAAGGATACATCAGAAAAATGTCTTCCGCTGTGAGTTGTTAGATTTGTCATATGTCCTTTCATTCCATCTCTCTCACCAGCAGCAGCCTCTGATGTTGCCTATATGGACACCTCACAATGGTTTCTCGCCAGGGTGCTGCTGCCAACTTTCTTTTTGTTCTTGCTCCTACATGTTGGGTCACAATGTCACTATCATACTTTCATAAATATGACTTTGGGCCCATGTATATCTTGAAAATGTTATGGCTATAAATTAAATTTAACACATTCTCAGGGAATGGTGATCATGGACAACCGTGAAAATGGCATACAGATGAAAAAGTCAATTTGGGACAAAGCACGGAAAAGGATTGCCTGTGTCCTTGTGTCAGGCTGTATAAGTGTTTTATTTGTGGCCCATAATAAAATGTGAACTAAAGTCGTCCATGCGACATTTGTCTCCACAAGGTGTTTGTGTGAGTAGCTTGGCTCGCTCTATGTTAGTGGAAATGAAATGTTTCCACTCAATTATGCCAGCAGCAGTGAGCGCCTTGACACTTCTAGAGACCCACAGAGTGTCAGCGATGACAAGTATTCCTTGCTACCTCACTCAAACAGATTTGAATACACACATAAACACTTAGGCGCACAACAATTTCCCAGTCTGGGATCAAAAAAGTAATTCTTATCTTATTCTTATCTTATGTGAAAGTGAAATTTGCAGCTCAGGCACATTGGTAGAAGCAGAATCATACGCAGAAAAAACAGTTGTTGTAGTAGTAGTGCCAATTATCAAGAGCTGTAACCCCTCATTGATGAACAAGGCTAAGCTGCAGAGTATACATATTACATAGCGGCTTGGATTTTTTTTTCTTAACCCTAAGAGTGTGAACATATGTATTTCTGGATCCTGCAACGCTATATACAACATGCCTGTCTGTCTTTTACCATTTATTCTGTTGGCATTCAGTTTTTTGTTTCCAACGCTAACTGTTAATCTCATTTCACAGTACTCTGTGCATTCCGTCATGTTAACTTAGATTTGTATTCCTAAAGGTAAATATCGCTTCACTTGGAGAAGAGACACAAATGTTGAAACATTCATCTTTGGGAATAGGAAGGAACTTGAGAATAAACTGCTTGAAAACGATGAGCAAGAATATATTACTTTCCATTTTGACAGCTTTTGGAGGATTAACTCCACTTTAAACAGTCTTATGAGCTGAGTCCAAATGTATTCAGTCTATTAGTCTAAGGAACTGTATCTTAGCAGCTCGACCTGTCAAACTTTGATACAAGTCAATAAATGTACTGGAATTCCTGTCAAGGTGAAAGGAAAAGGTGAGATAGATTTTCTCTTTTAAGCCAGTATACTCTCTAAAAAGGTTACAGTGTAGTTGCCGTTTGATTCTACGCTCTAGGAAATGATTGATGCTCATGCACATAACAAATAAATAATGACGCTAATCAAATATTTAGAAAAGTTGATGGTGTAAAGAAAAACGTCTTACATATAATTATAATCAACCAATGAATACAGATACCGGGAATACTGAAACGTCTTTGTAGAGAGGATTGTCATCATGCTATTTATGTTTAAAGTATGATTATTAACATGGGCTAATGAGCAATGTTGACATTTACTAGCTAAGCTATCACTTTCTCCTTTATAACAATGGTTGTATATTTTTAAAAACTTCCAGCAACTGTTAAAAATAACCCCCACTTTCTTTTGTTGACATTAATTACTTTAATTTGATTCTCATTTGTAGTTTGGACAAGAGTTGATTTGTTTTTTCATGGTCGATTGGCACTGGAAAGCTTGGCCACAATAATGTCGGTATGCTCACGTTTGACTGTACACTCATAAATTGTTAAAAATGATTAGCTTTGAAACCTAGAGTTAGCCATGAAGTTACAAACATTGTACATGCATGTTATGAAAATGAAACAGAAATAAATGCATGAAGTTGAAAAAAGCTGTTGCAGCTCTTGATTATATTAAGCTATGAGCTTCACATCTATGATGCCTTTCTTAAACTGTAGCTAATTATTGCATATCCTGCTACAAAATCCCATTTCTGCATGAGCATCAATACTGTTTTAACAATATCAGATGTATCTGATTGGATTAATAATCTTTGATTCACTGTTCAACCAGCATTATGCTGTCGCCATAGACCCTACACTTAATGTTGAACATGTATTCTGTGCAACAAGCAAGTGAAATAAGATCAGATTCTGAATTAATAGAGACACTGTGAATAATCTTAACTAATAAGCCATGAAACACTATTATAGTCATTCCCCTTTCAGGAAGGAAACCCCTTTCCTTGTATAAAATGTCTCTAACCACCCTTGCTTGCTTGTTACTTTGTTTGAAGTCTTTTACCAAAAGTGTAAAGTCAGAAGAAACATCTGAGTCTCCGCAGAATGCATCAGGCAGTATTGTGAGTAGGTCTGCGCTCAGAGTCCAAAACCTAATCACTATACGGTAGTTGTTGTAGTATAAAACAGAAGAAAATAGACTTGAGGCATAAACATAGGAACCTGGATAACCTGCTCTGACCCATGACCACTTAAAAAATGGGTTATACATTTTCCTACATTTGCAATTTCTAACAGAAATCCAATGTTTAGTGTTGTGATACTTTAATTATAATGACATTAGATTAGATCCGCACCCCCAAATTTTTATTCTGAAGTTTTAACAAGCTATAAATCCGCCAAAACAAGCACCACCATGCCCCTTCATTATCACAATGTATTTTTTGCTCTCGATTATTGTTTTTAGATTTTAACACCTTGAGGAGACTGTTGATAAACAAAATGTGCTACAGAACCTTAGAAAACATTGCCTTGTACAACAATGTTGTATGCCAGGGGTGCACAGTGCCGCAAAATATAATAATTATACACAAAATATTGTTTGGATCCTAAAAAAAGGGCTGTGTAGTGTATTACTTGCGTTGACCTTTTGAGGCATAATTGTGCACGTCCATGAATTATTAACAATGTTTCAATATTACTGGTACAGTTTGAATGTGAAAAAGTTATACATCATTTCTAGATTTAGCAAAAACAGTTTGATTAGAAACATATCCAAAAGTTAACTCATAATTAACTATAATTATTGATTCTTAGTTACTGATTCAGCAAAGCTAACCTTTTTTTCATTTGGTTGGCTTCCAATCTTATCATAATTTGTATTATAAGGCCGATTGAATTACAATTTGAGGTCTAAAGCTTGCAAGAGTTTTGCTACCAAGTCTCATCAGTCCTAATGAATTCAAGTCTTAAATCCTTATTTCAACCTTTACAATACGAGTCCAAAATAAGGTCTTAACTTTACGGCTGAGGCATTGTCCAGCAAGGAATTCAAACAAGAGATTTTTGTCATTTTTGTCAAGTGCGAATACCACTGGAAAAGAAAGAAATGGAAGGTGAGAGAAGAGGAAGGTGAAGGGGCTGTAAAAGAGGAGAGAATGCAGTGTTCGCTGACAACAAGGGAGAGAGAGGTTGATGTTGACAGATATTATGTCGTCGTCTCACACTCTCAAAGTGTGATGTCCTCCCCAGGTGATTGGTTTGGCAGAGGAGAGATGGATGGATACCAAATGAAAAAAATTGAAGTTCAAAGAAAATAATAGCTATTTCTGCAATGAGGCAGAAATATAAAACCAGCTGAAAAGCAGATCATTTCAGTGTTGTATCAGTGTTTCACTGAGATGATGCAGCATTTTAATTCAAATATCAGGGCCTTTTACTGCCATGAGGCTCTGATTACCGTATTTTCCGGACTACTGAATATTAGCCGCACAAGCTAAAATTAGTTTTGTTCATACATTAGCCGCACCGGACTATAAGCCGCAGGGTTCAAAGCTTGTGCAAAAAGTAGCGGCTTATAGTCCGGAAATTACGGTACTCGTCTTGCTCTTGCTAATCTAGTTTCTTTTTCGCGCTAATTCGTACGGCACTACTTTGCCTGGTGGACGGAAATGTGACCAACATACCACTCTTTTCCCCCGTGACTGTGTGTCTGATCACATGCCCTTCCGCCAGGCAAAGTAGTGCCGTACAACAGCGGAACAAACCAAAACAAAACCTCTTACGATATCACAAAAATCATGAAAAATCCATAGAAAAGCCGCACTGGACTATAAGCCGCAGGGTTCAAAGGTTGTGCAAAAAGTAGCGGCTTATAGTCCGGAAATTACGGTACATGTTCACCAGTATCTTACGAAGCTGATAGTTATCTTCTCTATCCAGAGGCAGTCAATATGACCTGTCTGGGGGCTTTCATCCCCCACCTGGTGTCATTGTTCACTTACAGCAGCAGGTGTCTGGAACCCCACTCAATGTATTATCACATAATATGCATTGAAATAAAAGGGCTAAAATCTCATGATTGTTTTGAAAATGGCATGGACTATTAGTTTTTATATTTCAACGCCATGATGAAAAAGATTTGCATTCGAGCACTAACACACTATTTACTTATGCTTGATTCAGCAAGTCCGTCAGTCAATCACATTCAAATGAAACTGCAGTTTGTCCCCTCATCTATAAATGATTGCATTTCTTTTACTAGATATTGACTTGCTGTGGAGGATTTTTGGATCTCATAGTTGGAAATGAGACAATCACTTCAACGTATGTATCTCACTAGTTTTCTCTGTTTCCCCCAACACCGAGTAGCATATTACATTCAAGCTGTAATCTAAATTGCTTTGGAAGGAAGGAGGACACATTTTTGCAGCTCCGCTAGTTGCAAGATTAACAGTGGGATATAAGCTAGGAGTAAGAGTTATTTTTTGTTGATGATTTGTTGATTCCCTATGATTACCTTCTTTAGATCATGCGGAAGAGGAATATTTTATGCTAACATAAGATATGTGAACAGGTAATTAGGGCTGCTACTTACATTCCTTTCAGCAATACATCGATTTATTAGCCAGATATATTTTTATTTGTAGCAGCTGCGATATTATATATATTATGTGCAAAAGTCTATATTCACGGTTCTAACAAGTTTAATTTTGACTCTAGCTTAAGAAGCTGGAACCAGGAACAGCTTGCCACACAAACTCCCATGAGTCAGTCTGTTACCTCTCCTTCAGGAAAGAGGCAAATGTTTATTCAAGAACTTAATAAGTCAATGTTCATTAAGTTACAAGAATGATCTCCAAATTAACAGACACAAAAGGTTCTCAACATTTGCTGAAATGTTGCCCCTGAAAAGAGACATTTCAGCCCTCCATGTCATATATTGTGTAACCAAGGTGAAAAGGGAAAGGCAAAATGAGAGATGACTCAAATGTTTAACATTTACAGATTGAATTTCTCCCCTAAAGTCCAACAAGAATCAAGTGGTTTGAGAGTTTATACAGTGGGCCCTGCTGTCATTTCTGTGTACTATAGCAAGACAGAGGAAATGCAGAACAAATAAAAATCAAAGTCTTCCAATTGATATGCATTGGATGTTTTCCCAGTGTTCCAATAGAGATGCCTCTCCAAACAGTGGTTTGGAGATAAGAGGCAGGCCTGGCAGTGTTTGCTGTAATGGTGGGACAGCAGCAGGGGGCAGAGGGTCACCGTATTGATATGAGACTTGACAGGTCTTGTTCCTGCCTTTGCTTTTACTATCCATGAGAATGTAGATCCACTGAGAGAAAGATAGCTATGGAGACAGAGGGAGAAAGAGCGAGAGAGGGAGATGTTGGCTCATGTGTTAGCTGCCAATGGACTACTGTGTGTGTGTGTGTGTGTGTGTGTGTGTGTGTGTGTGTGTGTGTGTGTGTGTGTGTGTGTGTGTGTGTGTGTGTGTGTGTGTGTGTGTGTGTGTGTGTGTGTGTGTGTGTTGGCGCACGAGTACTTGCATCACAGAACGACGGGGACTTGGTCCAGGACTGATGAGATGCTTCAGGGATAATGCCAGGCGTGGAGTTGATATGTGATTTGGGAGAAGGCTTTATGCAATTTTTTACTCATTATTCTTAATCACATACTTCAGCGTTTTCTTCACACTCCCCTTCCTCTCACACCCCCCCCCACCGCTCCAATTCTTTCTGCCGCCTTCTCATATCCTCAGTCTGGAGGCTGACATTGACAAATAGAGGAACGCCACAGCAGTATCTCCACATGACTAGAGGGACAAATTATTACAGGTTATTTTCCTCTTCTTCTCAAAAGCCCTGGTTATTCATGTGGGACTGTAGAATATACAAAGGCTTTCATTCTAAGATGCTTATTGTCACTTCATGGATAACACATATTCACATAGTCCACATGTATTGCTCAGTGTTTCCACATGATTACATCCCCTTAATATCTACTTTGTGAGCAGTTCTTAAGATGGCTTTTAACCTAAGTAATGGCGAGTTTTACTTCCACAACAACGAATATAGTGTTCAACTGGTTGCTATTTAGGAAGGCAACCATCATGGGAGCTTTATACAGTGGAATAGTTGGTTACAGAAGAGAAACAGCCCTGGGGGGAGGGGGGTTCATTCAAGTGACACTTCAACATTCACACTCCATGCTTGCAAGGTTTCAAAACACTTATTCATTCTGTTAGTGTGCTTCTGAAAAGACTGGTATGTTATCATTCATATCTAATATTTCCCCCCATCTGCCATTGTTAAACCAGTGGGAGGATCATAGTCTTTGAGTTAAGTATTATACTTTTTGCAGACTATTTAGCAGCTTGGTTGCTTAAATAGCTGATTTGGTATAAAAGTATATTTTTATTCAGTTATTCATAATAGACTTCCCTCAGTGGGCCAGTCAGGGGTAAAGGACAAGTCTGTATTCCTAGGTGTAGGCTCCATCAGGGGAATAACTCATAAACATGTCATATCTTCTTCAGGGAAAGCGGCATGCAGCAGAGATGCCACGCTAGACAGGGAACTAGTGGACTGCATAATTTTCTTCACTACATCTGACACCTTTTCCATATGTAGGCACTAGACTGGGCTTAAGTGTGATGGCTATGCATCATTATGCCTTGGAAATGGAGGGTGCAAAAGTGCACAAGCAGTGACTGGCTTACATCTGACAGTTGGCCTTGTTTTACATTAGTCACATCAATTCAAATCCCTTCTCTCGACAGAGTTGGAGATCAAGTGCCAAACACTGGAGTAACCGCAGGAAATAATTCACGAGTCAAAGACTTTTATTTTTTTAATGCTTTACTGCGACTTGTGTGAATAACTGCCTGTCAAGAATACTTTTACATTTTGCAAATACAAACCTTGTTTTCCTACAAAAGGAAAAAGCTTAGTTTGCCCAAAATCAAATAAATAAATACAATACAATTTCACTCTTCCTCGTAACTCCTACAGCAATGGTACAAAGTCATACAGACCATTTGGTTCAAGTTATTTGTGGTTGTTGAAGCATTAGTAGTCGAAAAAGAAGAATAACTTGTATCAGTCACCTTACTTTAGAAAGATAAACACACATTCGGACTGATCCTGCAGTTTCATATTCTTTAAATGCTGATGAGATCACAGAGAAGGAAATGTTGGCTGTATTGTACCTATCCTTTATTTCCCCATTTTGCAGCTTGAACCACTGCCTCACTAATCAGACTCCACCGGAAATATGTTAACTCTAAGAAATGGTACTCGATTAAGTTCAATAATATCAAAATCAATTAATTATTAACAACTTCATTCATTCCACATCCATTATCAGCAAAACTTTTTCTAAGCAATATAATACATATCAAAAAGCTTAATCTTCCTCCCAGTTGTTGGAAGACAACGTTGTACAAATAAACTGGGTTACATCGTCTCTATAAAAAAAGTATGGACGCTCACAGGAAGATGTTCAGGAACTGTTCATTAAGCTACCTGAGATAAGTCTAAAGAGTCCTTTGTCTTGCTGTGTTTGATCACATTAATCTTTATCACTCGTTTCTTTTAAAACTGTTATACAAATGTCATTACAAATAGCAGTCCTTTCACATAATGGGTGCCTACCAGTGCCATATCAACAGGTAGATGAACCAAGCAAAGCTAAAGCATTAATATGCGGGTTGACAAAGGACAGTTTTCTGGTTACCTCATTTATCTTGCTGTGTTGAAGTGTCCCCAGAGATCTATTCTTTCTGCAAGCTGGGGAGATCGGTGCCTCACCGTGGGAGATAAAGGAGACCATTTTTACTCTGCCACACTGAGCCAGTTAATTTTCCCATGGACGCAGATCTCAGACTTAATGACTACACATTTTCTATTAGTGTGACACAGTAGCCACACAACAGCAGTAACGTTAAACAAAATCTGATATGGTTACCCCTTCTACTGTACCTGATGATAATATGATGACACGCTAACATATAAGCATACAGTTCCAGTACTTCAGTGCAGATTTAGTCGTTCAATAATGAAATCCCTGATAAGACTGGCCGCTACAATGTATCAAAGGCTGCTTCATTGTGTGCATTAATTACTGTTGAGGTAAAGAAATGACCCATCACTGTCCCTATAAACCAGTAAACTGTATGGCAAAAGAAACCATCCTTCAGGCACAGGAGTGATTATGTAAAAGCGCTGCTAATCATCTGGCCAATGTTCCTCCACACTTTGTTTTCTTTCCATCCGTTGCTTAATGTTTACCATCAGTAAGATGTTTTATTTATTAGCTTTGTCATAAAGTTCTGTGTCACATAAATCTGGCCGCTCATGCATGCAGTATGAGTGTAGAAATTAGCATCTCATTACTTGCAATAATTAGACCAATGATGGCCAGATGTTGAGCGTGTGCTGGGTCTCTAGCTTTTTATTATAATAAATTAATGATATTTAATAAAGTTTTACTGCTGGCATGAACTGCAGAGCCTTGATGAGTGATATACCAGACAGACACAAACAAGTTCCCTCGCCTTGTTGACTCACTGCAGAGTTTTGCATTCAGGGTTAAATGAGTAGGGTGCTAATGAGGTCTTTTATCAGGGGTCCATAATCTGATTTTGTTTGTCAAAGAGGGAGAATCTAAATCTGTCTGAACAATCTAACACACACTCAAGGGTCATGATGATATTCATGGCTGCCGGATAAGATGATATGGATTATCCAATGAGACATTTTTTCACGGCAAATGATATGTTCAAATAAAACATTTCAGTGTGTTAAGGCACAGTGGTTCCATATACCACAGAATACTTCAATTGAAAAACAAAGTCTGCTTCAAATAGAGAAGTTGGCAACTTGAAGATCCATAAATCTTCATCCTTTGCTTGTTTGAAATGAATATATCTCTACTGTGAAATTAATAAATGTAGAAATACTCAATTTGAACCAATGTCTTAATTTGTTATTCAGACAATCTCCAATTGGATTTTTGTCAGTGACGTTTTGCCATGCCATTTAATATTCCATGTTGATATACACATTTTGTACATGTCTCAAGTATAAGAGGAAGTACCGTGCATTTTTCAGCGTTTTTAATATGTTGTAAGGCATTTTCGGTTGTTAAATCTATGAACAGTTTCCTTATAAATACACATTTTGGCTATTTGGATTTAACCACATCATTTGGCCAATTATGCAGTCCTAATATACAGCCCCAGAAAAAATCAAGAGACCACTTCATCATTATCAGTTTCTCTTGGTTTATTTTTTATAGGTACGTCTTTTGAGTTAAACGTTAGTTCGTTTTTTTTATTGTTTTCTACAAACTACTCGCAATTGTTCTTTGTGTTGGAATTCAACACACACTGGAATGGCTGCCATACATGTAGAGATAAAGATTTAAGAAAAAATTGGAGTGGTTTCTTCATTTTTTCGACGGCTGTAGAGTGATGATACACGATTGAAAGAGGATTTTATCCATGCATCCCTATCCTAGTCTTAATTGCTGTAGGAGTGAGAGTTTCTAATAGGCTTGCATTATTTAAAGCAGTTTAAATGTTGCATGCAATGACTAAAAGAGTGAGGTTATGCTGCTTTTTCCCTCTAAATAGAAAGAAGTGACCTGGAATCACTCAAACAGCATTCAAACTTGATAGATTGTCACTCATGTCCCAGCCATTAAGGCAAGCACATCCACCATCATCTGATGCTAAGGTTGACAGATGAGGATCAAATGAAGTGTGTCAAATGCAGTTACAGTGATCTCATTCAAAATGCATTTCCCTGATAGAACTTATTCCAGTAATGTATCAAATCTTACCCCTAAGCTTTTCATTTGGATGTGTTTCATCTTGTATCAAGTGCCATTGACAACTGCAACTGAACAGTAAAAAAATAAATAATCAAAGACTGGTCTGGGCGTTGGTTTTGAATTGGCCAAAACATTAGAGTGTCTTTTCTCAGATTCCTACCCGGGGGTTTATCGCTGCTCGGTTTTCACTGAATTGACCTAAGTGACTATTATTAAGCCAATTTGTCTAAAAGGCAGTTTTCTTCCTAACAATTTGATCTCATATTCAAATCAAACTTTTATAGATGCCTAAAATAAAGCTTACTATGGCTCTCAGTCAGTGCTGATTGAGTAGTATTGAGTTATACAAAGTAAACCTTTGATTAGAGGGTGCGTTGTTTTTGAGATGCATCCAAATTTCCGTCATTATGTCTGCACAGTATAATAAAATTCAAATCCCTAATCTTCCAATTATGTAATAAAAATGCAAATTCTTATGGTTATAGTGGCATTGCTCTGTCAGTGTTATTCTACTATAACTGTCAGCTGCAGAAGAAGCTTCCAATATCCACTGTCCTCTGGAGGAAGGATATTGGTCACATTGCTCTGTGTGTACTTAAGTGTGGCTGAAAGGCACTTCCCAAGTCATTTGAAAAAGGAGAGAGATTTAAAGGTCACTTTGTGCATATCACCTTTTCAAAAGCTCACAATCACCCTGTATTATTCTGCTCAATGCTTTGCTTTGCAATGGAAATCCTTCCTTTCTCCCTTAAGAAACAAACGTTCTCCTCATGAGGAAACATGAATACTGCATGACATACTTGAGTACAAAATGCCAGCATATTTTTTTTCAGAAAATTGTATGGGTATGGTCAGCTATGGGGCCTCCCATGGACAGTGATGGAATGATAAATACCCTCATCTAGAGAAAATGTCAATTATCAGCAACCCGCAGTGCTGGTGGTCCTCTTGGCACGATAAAGATCTAACATTAATAAGGTATGCTTATCTCTGAGAAGACAGCCACCAATTGATTTTAGAGAAAACCTGGGAAAAAGGGAACAATACATTATTTAAACTGAAAAATATGCCACCAAAGAGAAATGTAATGAAGTACACCAAAGAAAAAAATAGACATATGACTGCATTATATTAGAGTTCAGTGCCTGCCGGGCGTCTAATGTTTCTCATCCATCAGCTCCGGCTCCTGTGCCTCCCATAGCTCTAAACATAACCCAAGGAACATTAATAGATACTTAGAAACATTAAATGAGACCCCGGGTCACTGCCTCTGTGTGTTGAAAACAACAACACTTTGAACAGATTTTTAAGTTTGAGGACTTCTAATTAGTCTCTAGAGCTCCTTCCATGTTCTTCCTCTCATCATATAATATTGGTTTGCTCAACAATAAGGCTAACCATTGGGTGCATGGGAAAGTAATGATCCATTTTAAAGAATGGGAAGGGGGAAGGAGAATTGGCTCAAGTTGGCAGCATATTTTGACACGCAGTTGTAAAACGAGATGAATTTTAGAGAGACATTAGAAAAAGAAAAAGAAGTGTGGCCAGTAAACACTCATTTTTGTATCACTTTATTGCCATTTCAAAATCAATTGTACGCTTTTCATGAGGAGAAGCCCTAGGAATTGTGCTGCAAGGCTAGGATCATAATGATCAGAGTGAAATGTTTGTCGACGGAAATCAATCGCATCGGAGTTCCTGGAAATTGCTATTAAAGATTCCCATCGATTGGGCAGCAGTAGTTCAGTGACTGAGCGACTTGTCTTTCACACAATAATGGTGAAGGTTTCCTGAGGCAGTTATCTTCTGAGGGATTACCTTGATTTGAAATCAAGCCTGAACAATGTTTTCGCTCACTGAGTGAGGTCACTGGGTGAACTGTAATCTCTCTGCATCTGAGTCATGGCTGCACAAGTAAATGACAAACCATTTGAACTGTTAAGTAAAGGGAAACACCTATGCAACTAAGTACTACATCTACATGGAATTAGGTAAAGAAACATCTCCTTTTAAGTTTTATTGTGTCCTATTGCATGACAGGATTACATTTAAATAACTAAATTAAAATCTTAATTTCATTAAATACATTATTTTTTATTTCCCAGCAAAGAATTCACCATGAAAGAAAATAAGTCTGGATATAAATAGGGGTACAATTTATAATTATTTTCATTGTCATTTAATCTGTTCCTTTTTTTAGATTTATACATTAAGATTAGATCAAATAATTTGAATTATTATACCCAGTAGTTGGGCAGCAGTTGAACCAACAAGGAGGAAAGAGATGAGAAAAAAACGAATATTAACATAAACAATAGTTTTGTTTTTTATCTACAACAAATTGTAAAATAAATAACTAAAGGTAAAGGTGTTGCAATCAAATGGTTTAGACAGACATCATACAGTTTATGGCATTATAATATTGATATTTCTTCGTGAACATAAGTATTGTTTCAGCTCTACTTTTAATGACACATTACTGAAATCTCTGGAAATAGTTGTAGAAATGTGCCCTTCGTCTTTTCAGCAGTACTGTATGTCCCATGACAGTTGTCAATCGAGACTCAAATATACAATTGTTCATGTCAGTGTGGTTCTGGAGTACATTGCAAATAGTACTAGACATGGGGGTCCGACTCCCAGTGGGACCACTCATGCAAAGAAAAAAATGTTAAATAAAGGCTCAGTGGGTTTTTGTTTTTTTTCAAAGTTTTGTATAATGCACAACTGAATAAACAGACAACTGAATAAAATACAAGCATTGCATGTCAAAATTGGTCTCTCTACATGATGCTTTTAAAAAAAAAAATCTAAATAATGTATTTAAATGCAACAAATCCACCAACTGTTTAAACCCAGAATGTCCATAAGTCTTGCCCACACTTTCCTCAAGCAACACCATATCAATCCTTCTACTATTTCTAAAACTTGCTGATCTGTGCTTAATCCGCTTCACTGTGGCGCACACACATCTTCGACTACATCTGTATGTCATCATTTAATATCCATTATATTTCCTAATAGAAAGGCATTGGCAACTTCTTTTCCTGATGTGCGCAGCTTCCACTGAGCAGAAAATTGGTGAAGTTGGAAGAACTGTTCTCATCAGTGTGAAAACTTTTTCTCAACAGGGTATTGTATCTCAGTAAATCCCAAAAGTTAATGACCGCTGTGCCACAGAGGGTTGCTCTGTTTTTTCACCAAATGCTAGATTTTTGGAATTCCCCAGATTCTAATGTGCACCAGAACAGCATATCATTAGATCCGGTCACTGATCGAGTGTGACAGACATGAAACCTGACACATGCTGCAGACCTCCCCTATACATTTCATCTGGTTTCCCATAATGCTTGAAAAATTGCTTTCTGCGTAATTATTTTTCTTCCTTTGCCCTTTCCTCAGACATGCTTATAGTGTTATTCTTTTCTTTTCCATTAGCATGCTTGAGCATCTTTCAATACATGTTTTTCTCCTTGAAAGAGATGTTTGTTTTTAAATCTTGCACAGATGAGAAACTTTTGAGTCACCACAAACGTAACTTAAGACTTACGCCACACATAAACCATAACCATATTTATTTTGATTGTCTTTTCAATGTAATTCAATGGTCTCTGTGATTGTGTCTCCATGGATTATACAAATTATACATTTAAGTAAGACTTTCATAATAGCATTTTAATAACTAAGATAACATGTCAGCGAGAGAAAAAAAATCTCCTTCAAGCTATAAAATAGGACCTAACATTTCTACTGCAGAAAGAGTTGCATGATTAACATAACCCTTGCATGCGCAAACACGTGCCAGAATCCCACATGCACGGACGTGTGCACATGATGGCAGACAATAATACTGCAGCCAACTGGCCCTTGAGCGCCACTGCGAACAAACCGCAGAGTAGGCTCTACTTTCTCTGCTCCTTCCCCTTGCCTTCGCCCCCTCAGCACTGACAGCTGCTTCCTAACGAAGCCCACTCTCTTCCAAGCAGACCCTGTGATAATGAGGCTCTGCCCAGAACTACAGGCAACCAGGGAGCAATGTCAACAGCTCAGAGCTGACCTCCTGAACGGGCTTGCTTCCCCTCGTTCACCGAGAGAGCAAAAGCTGCACCTCATTGTTTGGGTGGAGAGCAGATCCTCGCCTCGGGGAATTGCCCATGTCCAATACTAAACTTGAGCTGAAACAGTGAAGAGGCTTTATGTGCATACATGTGTGTATTCATGAATGTGCACACACAGAGGGTACATGTAGACATGCATACCCACACACAATGTAAAAGAGAATTACAAGTGAAGGATAAGAGTGATGGACAATGTCAAATGTGTCATCCGTGCATTAAATGGCATCTCCTGTGCAGCATACGCTAAAATCTTACTGTTAATGTTTGTCAGGATTGACACCTTTAAACAATACTACTTATTGGACCATTTATTGTAATGCCAAAAAACTTGAATTATTCAGTTTCTCTTGGGATGGTGCAGCTGCAGTAACCCAAGCATGTTATAAAAAAACATGGACCTCGGTGGCTTCATCTGTTCATGGACAAAACATTAACAGAAAAATTATAAACAAAGCACAGTGTGTGGCATATTGTACTGTAAGTATAGCTTTCAAATGTATCCCTTGGTAGCTGAGACCCTTTAAAAGACCAGTCTGTGTTTGCTTTGGTACTAAGACAAACCCAACATTAATCACACTTGATAAGCTCTGCAATCGACAACAGACACCCTCTGTAATGAATAAGTCAACTAATCTGTGGCAGCTTACAAACTAGAATAAGAGCAGCCGAGGGATAACAGCACAGAAAATGGAGTAAATAAGGATTTTCAACACTGCAGTGTGCCTGTTGAAATGAAAGTCTCGCAAAAAACTCTGTGCTACTTTTGTGGAATTAATTGACTCAGTCAGTGAAAAAAAAATAAAAAATGTTCAAGGAAAAGTTAGGAATCTTCCAAAAACAAAACCATGTCCTGCTAAAGTTTGGTGACAGTGTATTGTGAAAAACACCAGAAGTTTGGTCAATTAAACCACCAAAGACAAAATATCATCCAAACATTTTGCTGGTCACTGGAACAAATCAGATGCTCTTATTGCCCCTCTTTTAGGCTTTAAAAGTCACAGCGGTTAGCAGCAGACTTTGAAACAGAAACAAGTGTCAGTAAAACATTTAGGGTAGCGCATTGAATAGACAGGCTTCAAGGCTGTTGAAACGAAAGGAACAACCAGACTAACCAATATTAACCAATACAATCAAGCATCAACATAACAGAAAGCAAAGACAAGTCACTTATACAGTATATGCGAAGCATTCATGTCTTATTAAATCCAATATGCTACACCAGTGGACAACAACAATCATGACTAATTGTGGAAAGCAGACAGATGCGGATGTGTTTGATGTGCGAATTAATCTCCAGCACAACAGACGCACAACATTGCCAGGGGTAACATTGAAGTGAAATGAAAATAAAAAAATAAAATAAGATTGACTTACTATTTAAACAGCTGCAGGCTTCAGTCATTATTCCAGTTGCAGGTAAGGTCTCTGGAAGCCACCAGGGCCTTGCGTGTGTTGTTAAAGCAGCTCTTCAAAGTTCAGTTTTAATTTTTTCCATCACGTAATCCATTAAAATCACATCCTCTGTGAGCGTCTTTAATTTGTAAGCATTGACTGGGTTATTCATTTTATTCTGTACACTCAATTGAGTGTGTCCATCAGGAAAAAACATCCAGAGGGTTGTAGTCGTCTGGCGTTAGCAGCTCTGCAGCAGCAGGCCTGCAGCTGCACATGACGCATGCTAGCCGCTGAGATGCTAACGTTAGCTTGCCCCATTTGACAGTTCCTGTGAATGGATTTAAGACAAGTGTATCATCTGAAGTTCCGAATCAATACCCTGTATTTAAATCAATATTTACCAATATTAATATTTTTACATTTTCATTCATTAAAATGTATTTTAATTCATACATACTAATATATCTTATAATCTTATACTTCAGTCAAAGAAGCATTACCACAGTGTATGAAGACTCTGTTACAACAAAAAGTCCAGGATTGCAAATGTTACTGATTGGCCCATACTGATTATAATTATTGATGTATTAATGTGTTCATCACAGCAAGGTTCATTTGAATTCCTTTGTAATGTGCAGGGTAGTGTGTGTTTTTAATCCAGGCGCAACTAAAATATAAGTGTTGATTATATTTGATATTATTAATCCAAATCTGTAAACTAAACTAAAAGTATTTAACAAATATAGTGGAGTAAATGTATAATATTTACCTCAGAATTGTATTGGGGTAGATGTAAAAAGTAAATTGAAATACTCACAGTGCAATGACCTAAATATTGTACTCAAGCAGATTACTTGAGTATGAACTTAGTTACTTTCCTCCACTGAATACATACATGATGCTTATGCCCAGTTTATATTATGTTTTTAATGTCATCCTTACTACCCCATCAGCACCTTCTCTTTATACACCAAAACTCAGATGCTGATAGGTATTGTTTCTCTTTGTTTGCTTACCCATAATTAAAATGAACACCTCATTTGTGCCATTATTACTGTATGTATTGTTCATGTTTGGCACTCTACAAACATAGCTAGAGGACACTCACAGAGAGCTACACATTTTAATAAGTGTGTCTTGCTCACAATGTTTTTTTCTACAGTCATTAGGAAAAAGAATTTAGGGATAATTTATATAATTATGTAGCTACATTGCAACACCAGTAATATTTTTAATTTGGAAAAGTTTCAATTGTCATTTACGCTGCTGAGTTTTACATCTCAATTTGCAAATACAGGATGAGGGCTCAACACACAGACACCTCTGCAAGGGCAAACAATTTTGTTGTAGCACAGTTTTTACTAATTGAATATTCTTAATCCTTCTGGAAAACACTCAGCCTGTAAAATGTTAATGGGGATACTTTTGGATGCATGAATCTGAATTTGAATAATTGTTTGTGTGCCGGTATTACTTTACCCTCAGAAAAAAGTAAAAACAGCATCCAAAATGTGCTTCCCTGAAAAGGATGACATTGCCCACATACTTTTGGACTTGTACTGTATCAAAGTGACCAAAAGATTCCACCTTCCCTGGAAATATTCATTATCTCAGTCTGCAGGATAACCACCACTTCTTCTGCCATCTTGTCTGACCCATGCCAAGTTCACTTAAATGGCCCCCATTTTCCATTAACAATGATCATAGGTCTTGGCCTGCTGGCCCCTTCCTCTTGGGAAAAAAACAGTAAGTCTTCTGTGGTGCAGATGGCAACATGTAAGAAGATTATGGTGGAAAGTACAGCCTTCATGGTTGTAATTCAAACAGTTTAGAAACCACTTGAATTAGTGATAAATCCTTTTGGACTGGTTTCTGAGCAGATGTGACAAGTTGAATTATTCCCCCTTACTAGGGAGCTTTACACGGATCTTATAACATATGGTGCCCTATGCCTCCATCTCAGAATATAAATGTTAGTAGAGGACATTCCCTATGGTCTTTGAATTCAGGAATACCAGCCAAGTAACTGTTTTTGTGAGTAAAGGGTTCTCCAGTTCATCTCCAGTCAGCAAAATTAATCTTTCAACTATGACTATCTAATTCAATAACTAAAAGTTTAAACGTGTCTGGGCCTTTTGAGAGCCATATAGATAGCTTACCCATCCAGATTATCAGCTTTTCAGACTGCAGCTGTGCTTCATAATGGAATATTGGGACCATCGTTTATCTTTGTCCCTCAAATCAGTTTAAAGTATGTCTAAATATGGTGCCTGATTAAATCTGTGCCACATGGAAATACCCTGAAGCTACGTATACCTGAGAGAGTATAGCAAGAGATCTGGAGCATAGTGAATACAATCGCAGTGTATTGGTCATTTGCAGTAACATTGTTAGGAATGATGGTCCACTGGGACTTAAGTCTTACATCAGGATAATCATTAACCTGACAAGACAAATTACAAGTTGACACCATCTCAGTTCAACCTTCAATAAATAAATAAATCAAGTCTTGTGTCTTTGTTTTTAGAGGCAGTTTACGAAGTCAATAGCAAAAAGATTGAAAGTGAAATATTAGACATTACCCTATATATTCTAATATATCCCTTAAGAAACCAGTCAGCAGGCACTAAACCCAGTGTCACAAATGGCCACAGTTAACAGTGTGGATTTGCTTTGTTCTGTTGGTCAATTAATGCTGGCACATTTCCTAATAATGGTGTATTGAGTCAGGCTAGACAATTATGACATAACCACAGGGTTCACACTTTTCTGTTGCACGCAGGCCTTTAGGGCCTTCTCATAATTTGCTCCACTCTGTCAGTAAAGAATCTTACAGTATCCAACTGAATGCTCATTGAATTCTTCCTGGTTTTGTCTACCAGTTAATATTACAGAGGAAAACTGCTCTGCAACACAGGAATTCCTGACAAAAAATCATGATGTAAATCATACTGCACATCAAGCGTGGTAAATATGCTGACAGGTTACATTGTATATCTTGACAGAATGAGGGAAGGCTGCTCATTTTCAGAGACAACCTAGTGTGCAGGACAGAATTGTGAAACTATGCATATCCCCCTGAAACAACTCTCTCTCTCTCTCTCTTCATGGTTAGATATAAAGCTGTGCTGTATAACAATTAGGCCTTATTTACATTCAAGTTTGTGCCTTCTGTTTATCTTTTCTTCTTTTAATCATTTACATGCTGACATAATTACTTAATAAGAAGTTTGTACCATTCATTAATTTATTTAAAAAAACACAGATTTAAATATATTGCACCAGCACACATTTTCTCTTCCTTGTCACTTTACACCAACAGTAAAATACAATACTGTAAACCTGAACATAATAACATTCCTAATATGTAAATGAAACCTGCAAATCTGTCCCCACCATTCATGCAAAATCTTCACTCATGCAGTTGTTTTTAAAGCCAATATAATTGAATAAAAAATACATATAATATACATATTTAAAAAGCACACTGAAATTGCAATTAATTGTAAATACCCTCAAACATTTTCAGCAACTTACTGATTCAAAAATGTAAATGTACTATTTGGACCTTTACTGTGATAATGGAACTTGGATGCCTTTATATTGTACAATATGTAACATGTTCCATTCACTTACGTATAAGAACACCAGGCACAGACTATCTCTAAAAAAAAAATGAACACCAAGTAACGAACAGACCATCAAATAGGCAAACACATTCACTAATGGTATAATTGTTTTTTCTTTTGTAGGGTCTCCTTGTCACAGTCCAGGCCCATTTTAATTTCCTGTCAATCACCCACATTATTAATAAAATCTAAATTGCTTTTTCTATTTGTAGCCTCAAACCTTTGTGAACACACAAGGATTTATCTCCAAAGTGCTGTGGCTGCATTGAATGTCAAAATAGTTGATTTCTTTTTTAGAGCTGGATATCCTGCTTAATGTTCATTGAAGCAGGATTTCTTTTAAAGACAAAGCCCACTGGTGGACTCCATAATTTACTCATCTTGGATACTGACCTGCTGGAAGGCTAGAGATCAAAACATTTCATCTACAATATTATTGTATCATGGTAGTGATCATAATTTTATGGGAGACAATGTTCCTTTTTATTACTAAGTCTCGTCTATAAAGACTTTGGACTTTTTTGAAAAGTCTGTATTTTCCTGAAGCAAGATGAAGCTGGAAGTGCTGAAAGACTGTCCGGTAAAGCTAAGCTGCAGGAGGCAAAATCTTCTCCACAGTCTCAGGCAAGCTGGATACATGTCGCCATTCTGAATGAATAATTTAATCCTCAAAGTGTACTTCAAAGCTGCTCACCAGGTGGTGAGTCTCCCAACAGCTGCCTCGCAGCCCAGCAGACAGTCAAAGATCGAGCAAAATGATTTTCTCCAAATGTTCCGCAAAACTGTGTCCGGATGATAACATTGTGTTGCAGTACAATCATACCTGCCAGCAGACATTCCTTTTCCCAGTCTTTTTCAGGTTCTGTTCAAGGGGACAACGGTGAAACAGTAGTTATCCTGATGAAAGGGAAATCTTAAATTGAAGGGGAAGCTACCCACCTGGAAGATGATTCCAGTTCTATTTGGCAAAAAGCTGTCTCATGGCTTCTTAAGATCAGCAGCATATTGTGTTGCTCCAACCTGATATTTTTCTGATGCCATCACTGAGGATAAGGACACTTGATACAACTCCAGCAATGTTGTTGGCCATCCGGATATTATTTTGAATTACAAAATAAAGGAAAGCTGCTTTGATTTCATCTGTTTTAAATGCAAGCTTCTGAGATTTTTTTTCCACTAAAACACAATCCACAATGGAAGTGTTCTGGCCTTGGAATTGGTCATTATTGACATTGTACAGGCACAGTCGGCAAATACCTGCTCAATGTTGATCTCCCTGACGTGACCAAAACCAACAATCCTGCAGGAATGAAGAATTTGTATTGAGCAGGTGTATTTGAAAAAATGACTTTCTTTTCCTTGACAGACTGTACTTGCATTCAAACCTTTGGTAAGGCAGTACACAGAAAAGAGCTAAATATAAACCTCATTATACTCCAAGCCATCATAGCTTCATTGACACATGAGGCATAAAAAAATGGCAGAGGTGCAGAGATGGAGTTTGCAACCAAACAAAAATCTGTCGTGAATGAATGTGATTGCATCAACAGCACAAAGTAAATCAAACTATTCGCTGTATTCCCGCAAGATGACAGTCGGAGCTCGACACCTTTTTTTTTGCAGAACACGATGCTGTGCATTTACAGAAATGTTAAATTAAATTACAGCCAGTGAACATGTGTTAATTTTAAACAGTAATAAAATAGTCTTTATAGATGGTTTTGGGATTGTAATATTTTTTAATTGTTATAGATAAAGTAATATAGAATATATTTATTAGGCAGAGTTATGCTTGGGGGAGGGGGGTAAAGAGATGAATCCTCTGATGCAACACTACTGTGCTTATTTAAGACTAAATGCACTTGACATTGGATATTTAGAAAGCCCAGAGAAATAGGATTTGTCCATGAGGCGAGAGGAAAAAAACAATGAATTAAATTAAAACTGAGTAAGGGTGATGCGTAGAAACAAATTCATGATGCATTGAGCCATCTTTCATTTCCATTGACTTATTAAACAGAGTTACTGTGGGAGGCAAATGATGGAGCTCCCCTGGAACTCACTACATCTTCCCACTTAACAGGGAGGCAAGAGCACGCCAAACCCTGCAGGCTGACAACGCTCACCAAACAAATCATGGCAACATATCCACAGGCAGTCCAGAGTAAATTGTTGTATTAACCCCCAGGCAAGGGTCCCCTCTCAACAATTCAATAAGCAGAGAGGCATTCCTACACATCCTAACGGAAAAGCAAAGGATTGGACAGCCCACGGAGCACGTCGGTGGCAAGCTGGGAAGGCTGTCAGTGTTATGGGTCAGACAGTGTGTTAATTGTTTTCTGTTTCAGGACGTTTATCTTTCTATTGCTTCTTCAGCTGCAGCCATCTTGCTACACTTTTGTAAAAAAAAAAAAATTGAACTAAATGACTGTCACTGGTCAAAACAAATCACGTCATTTTGACCACATGCAAATAGAGGAGCTATTCAAGCGTGAATAACAGTGAACCTGAAATGTAGGTTTTCATTTGTATTAATTGTACTTTTGAGATATTAAGACACACCTTTAATACAGTTGTAATCTTAACATTCTTTTTTTAATTAATCATTTATTTTTCATCCTTCATCCGTTTTAAATTCCCCAAAAAGTGATTTCCATTGTAATAATTTTTTGAAAAGGTTGTTTCCAAACCAACTTGCCACTTCACAACTTTTAATTTAAAAGCTACATAGTTTTAAGTAACTGTTAACTGCATGACTTATATATTTAGGAGAAATCTGATGGGTCAGGGGTGAAGGACACTGTTAGGAAGCAGCAGCCATTATTTTAGCTTACTATAATCTCCACATCAGATTAACTTCAACTCAAATTAATCTAAAGTCTTATGTGATCTTCTAGTCCCTTCTCCCTGCCAACAGTATGTCTGAGCTATCTGATGCGGGGTACACGTTGTCTTCCTGTCTGCTTGTGTATAATTTTTTCCGAAGCAGGCTTTGCTAATTAGATGAAATGCATTTGTCCATGTAACCTGGGCAGAGATCTGACTACAAATGAAGCTGAAAGCATCTATTTAAAATGAAGTCAGCCAGATGTCACCACCGCACTTACTTACTCATTCTGACAACAACCCAAAAAATACTTGAAGATATTTGCATTAAATATAATACCTCCTAAACGGCTAAATCTAACAATTTATTATGAGAAAAGCCCCAGTTTTTAAAACTTGAGATGAAGCATCCAATTAGCAATGTATGGTAATGTTGACATTTTAGTCTTGCATTAAGTAATGTTATTCTGCGATGTGGTAGCTTTCTGAACGCTTTCTTTGCTCCTTGTCTAGAGAATACCTCAATTATCCAAAGATAAAAACTAAGAGTCACCAAAAAAAGCCAACACGTTTGCACACAATGAGTGCCATAATTGATATTTGTGAGTTGCATCATTTACATAACAGGATGCAATTAAATATTTAGAAATCAGAAAAGCCCATCATAAAGGGATTAAGGTCAGTGTTGTCAGCATCTCTTGCAACCAAATGAAGTCATTTTGTAAACAGGGACTAGTGTAATAGGAAGAATAAACAACATATCAAATATTGTTTTGATATGTGCAAATAAACAGACGCTCTATATGGAAAAGTGAAGCTTGGATATAGGCAGGGGGTAGACACTTCATTGGCCTATAAACAGCCTGCTTCGATTGCAGTTCCCGTGTGTGCGTCAGTTAAAAGCACCCTCTCATTGTGAAGATATTTTTAGCCAGCAGTAAAATCTTTTTTAGGATGCATTGCCACATCTTCCAAATGACTAACAGCGTCATTTATTTTTAAACTGCAAACATGCTGTGTTTGTAAAATACACAATAAAGAAATCATTCCAGCAGATAAGCTTACGTTATGATATATTTTAATAAACCCAAACAACCTCTGTATAAGTACTCAAAACTTAAACTTCATACACTCATCATTTTGTGTAACTAAAGTTGAAAATAATTTTGACAAAATGAGGTTACTAACTTTGCTTTTGTAAAGCAATGAACATTTCTCAGATTGATGACAGAATGGCTGCACTCAGTAGCTAATTATAATTTCCATCAGATTTTGTGCCTAATGAAGATATGAGAGTTGTGGAAATGATTCTATTCAGATACATTTTATTCAACTTGTGCCAATGGCCAGAAGGTTAAACCCATCAACAGCTGCATCTTATCACATTAATCCCAAATATCATAATGCTCTTGTAATTAATTGCTTTGACATCCTCAGCTTATCTGCGCTTTGGAATGTAAAGTTGTCAAATATGAAGCACATGAGTCTTATCAAGCCAAACTTTAGAACTCCATTCAGGCTGCTCAATTCTCATGACGGCAGACACATTTTCCTGGTGCTTTTTTTCCCTCCTGCATCCCTTTTCCTCTCCTTGCTATTGAGAACCTCTTCCCCTCTTATAGACATGATCTGACAGGAAATCTTTGAGAAGCAGCGCTGTGCTAACTGCCCAGAGATTTCAACTGTCTGTTCTTGCTGGAGGAGAAGCTGAACGCTGGCCTCCTATTAGTCTAAACACATGGAGCCCCCCAATCCCCTCTCTCTCCCTTTCTTTCTCTCTCTATTCCTCTCTCTCTATCACTTCGTCACCCTCTCTCTCTCACTACTCATCCCCGTCTTGGCAAGGGGGCTGACAGCTCTCAGCGTCCCGGCCTGTCAAAAAGGGCCTGTTATTCAGCACCCTCCCTCTGGGACAGGAGGAAAACTCTCTCTCTCTCTCTCTCTCTCTCTCTCTCTCTCTCTCTCTCTCTCTCTCTCTCTCACACTCTCACACACTCACACACACACACACACACACACACACACACACACACACACACACACACACACACACACACACACACACACACACACACACACACACACACACACACACACACACACACTCATGCACACAACTCTCACACACACACACATACACACTCATGCATACAAACTCTCTCACACACACACACACACACACACAGCACACACACACTCACACACACACACACACACACACACACACACACACACACACACACACCCGTCGACATGCACACACTCACACAACTTGCTTTCACAAAGGCCTTGTACATTACACACACCCACGCTCCCTGTCTCCCTCACACACAAATATTTTTCCTATGCCCACGAAACACTTGCACATACAAAAACTTTTGACTGCTCTTAGAGGATGTTCTGCTTGTTGTCAGCATTTCTCAAAATATGCTGACATTTTGCATGCACTAATCAGGATCAAATGTATTATCCACACAGACACTAATTTACTGAGCTTTCGCCTTTTCCACAGCAGCGCTGACACAAATTCCTTTCCTTATGAAGTCCTCTTGTCAATCCATGTGATTGGCTGAAATTTACCAATCATTATCCACAATTTAATAATGTGTAAGGAATTGGAAGAGCTGACAGGTGTCCAATCAGGAGTTTCAAATGATTCCTTAGAGATTTTGAATGCTAGCTTGCAAATGAACCTGCAGGTGCCTTCACAGCTGTATTCCCAAGTCCATCACAATACCATGTGCATACTAAGGAGCAG
Organism: Eleginops maclovinus; assembly: GCF_036324505.1. Lineage (NCBI taxonomy): Eukaryota > Metazoa > Chordata > Actinopteri > Perciformes > Eleginopidae > Eleginops > Eleginops maclovinus. The sequence continues at coordinate 18,535,421 of NC_086357.1, read as the reverse complement.
AGATTGCTCATTACTCAGCCTACTGTCTTGTCCTGACAATTTGTTGGATTTTTCAGATTTAAACAGCAGAGATATGAAATGAATATAAATATAATGATGAAAAAAAAACTCTAAAATATCTCAACCAAACTTTACCTGCAAAACAATAAAATACAGGTCCAAATGATTCATAAAATGTGTTAAAGCACAGGTACTATTGTTCAATGCTGTTTTTTTGATCAGGTAGAATCTGTTATCAAGATGAATAAGGAAAATGTAAATGTAAAGAGTGTTTCTTCATTTGAATCAATGGCAACACAAGATCACACATTTATAACAATATTTAAAAAACATTTTCTGTCACAATATACATTATTATTTTCAAGGAGTAAGAAGGTAACAAATGATGGCATTTATATTTCTATTATTATTATTATTATTATTGTTATTATTCTCTGGTAAGTGGGAAAACAATTTTAGATAATTATAAAAAGTGTAATGTAATAATTGAAATGTAATCATTTATTTTGGTTGAGATATTTTCGGTATAACTGATATATTATTGTTTTTCTTCACACTTTGTTTCAAATATTTTGTGAATTCCACCTATCTCAGTGATAGTACTGTATGAACATTATGTACACACACACATTTTCAAGTGTCAACATTAACCCTCGCTGTTGCCGTGTATATTTATTCTTTCATTTGTATTATTCAAACCCTCAGCCGTGGAGTTGCCGTGGGGTAATCCCTGTTCAACCCCAAGTAACAAGTAATGATTGCAGCTGATTGTGTTAGGTGCCACTGGAGAGCTGAATCTCCATGCTCAAGAAGCCTTTAAAAACCATCAGAGTCGGGGCTATTTATGACTTGATTAGCCATACAAAAAGTCTCATACCCATGAACGCAGAATGTTGGAAATAATAACAACAAAGAAAATGCCTTTTTTATTCAACCTTCACTAAATAAAACTTATCGAAGTGAGATAAAACAAGGGAGAATAAACTTTTCTGAAATGCCAGCAAAGCATGAACAGAGTTCCTATTCTTCCCATGTGGCCCCTTTGTGAATAATCTCCCTAAAATCTGAGTAATCACTGTGTTAGTGCCCTTTTTCAAAATACTTCTCTGTCTGCTAAATAAGGAGCTCTCTTAATTCCTCTTCTCGAAGCCGGCTTAATTGCGTTAAGAATTAATGGTGCATTTTCACGGCCAAGCTTACCACCAGACAACGGTTACACTGCTCTTCCTGCTGGGCCCAATGCCACACAGCGGGCCCAGAAGTGCCTGTCGAGCGCCAACCCCGCTCTCACTCCTGCTCGGGGGTGAGAAACTTTGCGCTATACATATGCATGAATATCCCTCATATCTCCCCAAAGGCAGCTATATCTCACCATTAGTCGCTCTCAAAAGTATTCTGCGGCACACAGTATTGACTTCTGGAATAATTTCAGGCAATCTCAGGGTTGATTTATGATGATGCACATTATCGATCACTTAAGGAGATATTTAGGTATTCAGAATAAAAAGTTATGTTCTCATTATGTTGATGGCGTGAGGCGCCAGGCCAAGGGGAGAGGGGGGAAGTCACTGTACACTTTACCGGAGAGGTAATTAGCACGTCTGAGTAACAGCAGTGCTCCTCCTCTCTGCTCTCCTGCTGCTGGAGCTGGGCTGACTTGCCTTAGCGTTAACAGAAATTGTTACTGTCGCCCCACAGGTGGGAAACTAGCTCTCATCACCTCATCACCCCAGAGGATGTGAGACACAGCAACATATATTAAACCGCTATCCTCCCAGCATGCGGCCAGTGTCTTCATGAGATATTTTACTCTTTATGGAGCCCATGGGGGACACACAAATCCAATACAGCTCCCTTTTAGAGGGGCACAGGCGAAGACATGCATACAAACAACTGGGATTTAGAGTGGTTCCTCTGCCAGAGGCAAGAAAAGTGACAAGCCATTGGAGTGCTTTGGGCAAATCCATCAGTAGTGGCAATGCCATGGGCCCTGGGACAATAAGAAATGAAGGAATTTACCTAATGTGAGATCCTGCATGGATGAAGTCTTGCTGCAATTTTACGGCAGACATAGCAGAGAGGGGAAGATATTTAATCGACCACAAGGTTTATAAGACCTGCTGTTTGCTTTAATGCCTAAGATGACTGTGATTGTAACAGTTGCTGTAGTTTTTCAATGTTACAAATCACAACTTTACACTTCAAGAAGTGTTTTGAGGAATTATTTTCAAAGTGTTGAAAACTTTTTTTTTCATACATCTTATTGCACCAGGCAGTTGGCTTCAAACCAAGGATGCTATTACCCTTTTTGGGGCCTGCTGATAAGAGACAGCAGACTTTGTTCGTGGCTGGGAAAAAAGAAACACGCGCAACACTTTCTAAAGCTGTTAATGTTTTATCCCATAATTCACAGGCCCGGGACTTGGGAGTACGTCTTTGTGGGAAAGCCTTGGCTGGACATGGTGGAACCAGCATCATTAGTGCCTGTCTCCCATGGGTGGCATGTGTGGAAATTACTGCCCCAATCAATAAGCAAAGTCCAAGTGTTGAAATATTTATCCAGACAGAGCTTCATCCTTGCGGTGGACTGTCTGAGCACTCTTCCTGCACCTTAAAGGGTTATTCAGAAAGCCATATATGGGCAAGAGTACACCTTGAAATCAATGGGGTGCCACTCACTGGCTGAGTGCTGAGTGCTACAGGAGTCCATTAATTTATTGTCGATACATGGGGCGGAAATAGCGTAGGAAGCGGAACTCCCCTTAAGGTGTACTCGAAATAGTGTTGTCACGATACTGGCATTTCTAACTTTAATACAATACCTTGAAGAATATCAATATTTATTTTGTGCCAAGTCAAGCAAACTATTTTCAAGTAAAGCAAACGTGTTCATGTGTGTAAAGTGAGAAGAGACTGCGTGTTATTTCTTAACATTAGAAATAAAGAAGGACCATGGTGTCTTTAATTTCACAGGAAAACATGCTGCTGGTGTTAAAAGTGTGACAAATAAATACACATATTCAAAATGTATATTCTTGCAAAAAAATACATTTATAGAAATAAAAAATGTTTTAAAAAATGTTTTACATTTTTATTCTAAACTAAAGAAATAAATGCAGGCACATGTTAGTGATAATATATCTATCATGCTCATATTTTAAAGAGCTTAGTCACTGCCTGTTTACATCATAAACATTGCAGATTAATTCTGCAAGGGCCAACGCATACCCTATATCATAGTGTGATTCTCTCGGCAAGACTTCCTTTGAACTCCAACACTTAGCTTGTTATCTCACTTTATCTTCCCACAGAGCATGTTACGGACGATTAAAAGCTCTATGTGATACTTGGGCTAACATCTCATTATAAGAGAGAGCCCATTTGTATTGCTAACCTCCATAGTAAGAGTCCACAAAGGATGACAGCTGACTTCCCCTCCTCAGCTTGAAGTACTTTGCTGAAACATATGCTCATTATGGAACCATAAAAAATTGCTCTCATTCCTAAAACTAACATTGTCAGGACATGGCGATGGGCTCAGGACATTGTCTGGCTGCAATATAATGTGGTCCTTTTCGATGAAGCGAATGTAAAAGGATGTTGTGTCTTTTTTGGTATTATTGTTTGTTTTCAAATGCTATCTTGGCAATTGTTCTACACAGTTCAGGAGATAATTGCTTAGATTACATCTCAACAACTTTCTATAACCCTTGATCCTTTTCACACCCTTGAATTTCATTAGACCCCTATACATAAATTCAACAAAACAATATTTTTCCCTGTAGGAAGAAAGTCATCCCCAATTATCACCTTTAATTTGTCCATTCTTCTATGATGTAGAAAGTCACAGGAATCTATATTCCCCATAAAAAGCCTAAAGAATGAGCGTTCTGTTCCACAGAGGCCTGCCGTGTAAAACTGCAGCAGTTGCACGACTGCATCATTCCCCTAATGATGATCGGATCATGTTGATAAGCTAGAGGGGAAACAGTAGACACTCTTGGCTACCATAAATCTCAATACTGGCATCAGTGTTAACAACCACCACGGGGATATAAAATGCTGATGACAACGCTGGAGTGTTTCCGCAAATATCACTGACAAGTGATCAGAAGACTGCTTGTCTGTCCATTAATTGAAAGGTCTTCATTAGCTGGGGCATTGCCGTTGTCCTATATACACAATGTTTAATTAATATATCAGAGTACATAATTGTGTTTTGTTTGCCTTGTTGTTAATCCATTTTTTATTTGCCTGAGAAACTGTCTCCATGTGCTTCTCTTTGTATGAGCTAATATGCCTTTTGGATACCGAGGGTTCATCAAGGATAACATCCACAGAAGGCTACAGTGTTCATACCGCTCTCCTGACCCAGGTCACACATTTTGAATGAAGATGAGACTGGCATGTGGAAAAGATTTCAGAGCATGACGTCCACCTATTATGCTGTGAATCGTAAAGAGAAGCGATGTTAACAAGAGCATGAATGGAAAAAGGGTTTCTGTGGGAGGCCAGAAGAATGTGCCGCACAGAATTCATGAAAGAGATATGACATCTGCAACCAATTCTGTCCGCAGCATTGGACCCCGACAGTAAATCTGCAGTGTATTACTGATTGTACATTCACACACACAGGTACACATACACATGTGTGTCCACGTCAGATTATGTCGTTAGGAATGTGAGTGTGTAATTAAGTGTGGGTATCTACATGCACATAATTGAATGTGTGGTTTTGTGTATCTATGTTTATATTTTCAGTACTTGTGTGCTTGCAAGTGAGGTGTGTATTTGTGTGATCCAGTGTGTGTGGCCTGTTGTGGCGAGTATATGTGTCTGCGAACGTTCTACAATCTGTCTTTCATGGGTTAGTGTGTACTCGATCCAAGGCGCCCAGCTGCTTTAGATCAACACTCAATCACGGTTCACCTCATCGTAGCTTAATTCTTTCTGATTCACATCGGCCCGATCTGACCACCTCAGCGTGTCCCTGCTCACAGTAACTGGCACTGTCTGTTGGAATTGGTTCCACATCCCTCCTGTATTACAAACCTTGGAAATCATGTACATAGTGTTTTTGCAGGGATGCAGATGGCAAATCAGGACTGATTGCAAAATATAATGTCATCTGATAAGGCATGCTAATCCAAATTTATATTAATCTACACAGACACCTGGACAAATTCAGTTGTAAATACTAGATTATTTCTGAATAATCAGAGATAAACATTTGGGAATGAAGAAACTTGTTGTTAAAATATGATTGTGGTGCCTTTTTAGTCGAAGCACATTGACTTAATTATACAACATAAAAAACAGACAAGTAATTTAGAATCTACCTCCATTGAATCATGCTCATGCAAAGCGTCACACTCTACAGGTGCCAGGTTTCACCTCTCTCAGCGACAAAGATGTTTGATTTTGTACATTTCACATTTGTCAAGAATTGGTTAAAACTAAAACATGTGGCAATCTGAGAAACATGAAAGCTGCACATAAATAAAAAGGATTGTCGAAAGTGAGATCCAAAAGAGACTTTTTCCTCCAAGATGAGACGCACTCAGTGTCACATAATGTGCCTGGGCCTTGAATATTGAAGCAAAATAGGCTGAAAGCATGCTTCTTGTAAAACACTAGAAAATGAAAACAAAAGGCAACACTGTGTTTCTGTTACCATGGTGTGTCTCACTGTGTATTTGGGACTTGCATTTGAAATATGAGGAAGAACTACAAACTTGACTCTCTCTGTAGTATGCTGACAAAGTGAGCCCTTGCCAAGGTGGTGTTACCCCCAACCACCACCACCAATTCCAGATGCTGAAATCCCAGTGTGACAGTGTGAGAAATGGCAAGAACCTGCAGAAGATTTATTCACGGCTAAGCCCCCCTTTTGGCATTACATCAAAATTATTTGTGTTCACCATCTCCCATTGTTGAAACAAATAAGAATTTTTACCCCAGCACACCAGCACACCAATTCTCCACCTCCTAACACTCAAAGAGATGCCTTTATTCCACTGCTGTTTTTCTTAAGCTTTTTGGTGCATGAAAGGATCACATAAAACCTGAAAAAAATATACATTTAAAGAGAAAGAGAGACACCGGTGAGCGTTCAGGCATTAGCTTAAATACTGCTGAATTGATTTCAAATTGTTTCCAGGGTATAAGCCAAGCCAGGCAGAGCAATTTGATCTGAATGTGTGTAAAGCATGTCTCCTGAGTGCACTAGTTCTCTTAATTTGAATGTTCATTATTGGTTCATTAGTGACTTCCTGACTTTATAGCACCAATTCTTTACAACATCACTCCTCTTCTGACAATAATTGGTAACATAACATAGACTCAGTTAGCTTCGCTCTGCATGACTTCATACTTCAGACATCGGTAGCCTGCCCATTAAGTCTTTCCAACTCAATGTGTAGCCACATTTGTGTGAACGCAAAAAGTTAACAACAAGCACTCAAAGAAACAAAACGCATGCACGCACAAGCTCTCTCTCTCTCTCTCTCTCTCTCTCTCTCTCTCTCTCTCTCTCTCTCTCTCTCTCTCTCTCTCTCTCACACACAAACACACACACCCACACACACACACACCCCCCCCACACACACACACACACACACACACACTCCTTGAATTAAATCAATGTTTTTAATAATACATTGTTTCTATATTCTATATGTTTTTTCTTTATATTTATTCATTCTTGCTTCTAAAATGACAATAATAAATAAAAAGCCAGACCATCATATGCATAGTTAACCCTAACTCTGCGAAACAAGAACTTAATTCATGACTGAACAATGGAGGGCAAATCCCAGGTTGTTTTTCTCAAAAACTGCTTTGGTTTCCCTCCTGCCCCCGGGGTTAATTATGTCAGTTTCAAATATTTTGTGCCTGCTGAATATTCTCCTTTAAGTGGGGTCTACTGTGATGAAATCCAACACTCACCTCAGTCCTTTTTCCTTTTCCACGATGTACACATGTGTGTCTGATTATCCCTCCAGTTTGGTAAGACAAGGGAAAAGGAAAGGTCAAGTCCAAATAGTACGTGTCCCATCCCAAAAATGCTTCATCTCATAACAGACCTCTACCACAGGAAATAAGGAACAGTCAAAGGTCAGGAGAGAAAAAGTAAAACAACTACCCGAGCAGGAATGTCTTTTTTGAGAAATACTGCATAAGACATGTTCTTTCATGCTTGTTTCTTTTCACTCACTAGATTACTTAGATAGTCTGTAATTATCAGTGTTGCACCATATAAAGCTAAAAAATCATATAAAGGCCCAGAATAAAAAGGTCTAATATGCTGTACTCTAATGTAAAATACTGTAAGATAATACAATGGGTGTCTGTCAGTAAATATGGGCATTAGATTTAAACCATGTGAGATATTTTCTGAAGCCCAGATATGATCTTTAAATTGAGGCGGGTGTTATTGTTTTGTCTCTATCGGATATTCATTGACTTCACGTGTCAATCAAAAGAAGTATTTTTCCCACTCGTTTCTTTCTTTGATGGCTAAAATTCGAGCAATATAATCAAGTTCAAGCACTATTTAAAATTACTTTGAGAACTTTAAAGCCAGTTCACAAAACAAAGGCTATTCACAGCCAGTGGTCTGTGGAGTGTGCACTCACAATACATACCAGATTACTCACCCTCCTTCAATGCAGACACAATATATTCACTCCGCCTTTTCCCTCCGTGCTCTGTTCGACAGATGCCCACACAGGGATAGAGAAAGCCATTGTATCTAATTGCAATGCTCAGGATTTTGATTACACTATTGCCTTGAAAGCACAACACTGTAAAAGAACAATTGCTCAGAGAGCACCAAGCAGCAGGAGGTGCAATTTCAGCCCCTTCTTAATGAGAGAACATATCAAAGGTAAAAGGGAGGAATTTATACTTTAATTCCATTTCTGAGGTAATAAAAGGTGGGGCCCTTAATTTATTAGTTTATTAAAGATGAAGCTAAACCTAGGTCTATTTCTTTCCTCTTTGTGGTGTGTTTCAAGGATCCTTCCATCCAGGGCGGTTTTGCCCATATTTTTGAAATTATTAACCTCTAAGCGGACTCCCCACAGGGTTCAGTGATGTAATGGATTAATAAGATGACTGTAATGTGCTGTAGCTTCTCTGTCGCTGAGACATACTCTTCAAATAAACTGGAACCAGTACTAGAAACCTCTATAAAAAGTTGAATGTCTTTGCAAACTCAAAACAGCTGAACTGAAGCTGCTCATTAATGGCAGTAGAAATTATGCAAATGTCCTAATGGATACATTTGATGAATAAATGCCAAGTTGAAATGGTTAAAATCCATAATTTACTAACCAAACTAATAGTCTTGACATACAGCATTCAGAGAGGTTCAAAAATGGTGACATTTAATATTGACATTTTAAGTATCTACATTTGTATGCACATGTTTTGAGCACATAAAAAATAACATGTTATCCATACCATACTCTAGACTTTCAGCCCTGACAGTAAAAGACAAATTTCAATATGAAAATGTGAAAAATACCACTATGGAGTTCACCTTTACTGGTAATTTTGGTTTATTATTCTTATTACATGTATCGGTGTACGTGTGAATGTGGCCATGTTCTCTCTCTCTCTCTCTCTCTCTCTCCCCGCTGATTTTACCTTCTCAATCTGGCAATTTAGCGTAGTTGACCTTGCTTGCTACAAAAGGAAGTGAAGTGCAGAACACTTTTATACAAGGCAGCGAACAAAAACTGGTTGTCTTTGCTGAGTGCTTAGTCACAGGTCACACTGGCCTCTTCGGTCACAGGTAAACCTTGTATTCTCAAAACATCCGTATAACAGTCTGGTTAACAGATCGATGCGTTTAAAAACTGTTACATGGTTTAAATGGATTTCATTTAACCTAAACACACTGCATCTTTAAAGAAAAAATAAATGTTCTTATTAAGGAAATAAAGGCAGATCAAGCATCTAAAGGATTTAATTCCAGTGCAGTTTAATACTTCTGTGTCTGACTCTGTGGAGCTGAAACTGCTCAGTGTGACAACGACGCTGTAACCTGTGTCGCTCTGCTTATTCTGTTAAAGAAATGTAGAGGAGCAGGTGCTCTGCATAAGACATTATCACATAATATGTATCTCGTCTGCTAAAAAAGGTGGCACTAAATCATATTTCTGACAGAAATAATGCATTTTCTCTGTGTGTAAATGCTTGATGAGCGTAATGTAAGTTTTAACATTGTAAAAGGCATGGATGAGCTGGAATATGCATTGAATGAATAAAAAATGTTCAACACTTTTCACACATTTTTTAAAGAGTCTTTTTTTCTTACACAAGAAACAAACATTTCAGAAGAATAACTGAAATAGGTTAACAGTAGGCCTACATCACTACAATGCATTCTCTTTTTTAAAATTATTTTATTCTTACTTTGTGTATCACCAAAAAAAGCAGCGCAGCCTTTAAAAATGTCCTTTGAAACAACCAAAATGGATCACCAGTGCAAAGCAAAAATTACTTCAAAAACAGGATTCCAAGCTTTTACTTCAAATCATCTACGATTATCCACACAATCACATTTTAAAACATAATTACAGGTAGTGTCAGTCAAGCTGCCTAGTAGTAAGTAAATGTCGTTCTACCATGTTGATAAATCACAGCCGGGCTTTACTATTGAATGTTATTAATTCACATTTAGTTTTGCATCTAAAGGATAAAGTTTCATAATATACTAATATATAATATACAAAGTAACATTTGTATAAAAGGCCAAAATACTCTCTCTGTTGTTAACAGGTTATTGTGTGGGGAACATTAGTGCATAACTAGCTGAGACTGTTGATCCTACAACTTAGGAATTATTAATATATTAATAATACATTGGTACATTAATATATTAAACATGTATTCATCATGGCCCCAGCCTTGAGGCATCTTCCCTAAAACTTAAAGAATATTTCACATCCATACGACACCACAGCAGCCGGTGTGGGCTGTTAAGTTAAGTCATGTATTGTTGTGTGATTTATGCTGTTTGCCTCGAGTCAACAGGCTGGGAAAACAACAAACTCCGAAGGTAAACAACGCTGATGCACCGGGGCATACTCGTCTTGATTAATGAAAGGAAGTCAGATCTCATGCAGATTAGTGCAGCGTTGGACATCATCCTCTGTGAATATTAATTTCCCTTGAAGAGGTGTTTTCGCCCTCTTTACTCAAACACTGCTCAATATAGTGGACGAGGTCACCTGAGAAGGTCATAGACAAAGTTCTCCAGCAGCTAAATTAAAGTGCTTCATTAATGGACTGAAAAGGTAGTGAATCCAATCAGTGTTTAGCTGTTATTCCTTTACTTGATCATCCGTCTCGGTCTCTTAATGGAAGCCATTATGTTGAAAGAGGCCTTATGAAATCAAACACAGTATTTCATCTATCATGAACACGTTTTCTTGTTTGATTCCAGTATACATTTGTCTTAAATATCTATATATGCTTCCTTTATTTGTAGGTATCTTCACCTCTTCTCTGTAGTTTTAAATGTGAGATAAATAAAATTTAAGCAAAATGGAATATGATTTTTGAAAAATCCCATTATCTGGCAATGTTTTACAAAAAAGTTTTCTTACTTACTTTTCTTAAGTTTCACTAAATTGGACAATTTACAACTTTTTAAATCCATACAGCATAAAACTAGTTTTATTTACAAGCGATGGCCTTGATTAATCCTCGGTCTTTGTTAAGGGAGCAGCATCGTCAGTGTTTATATTGAACAATGCTTAAAGTGACCTTGACAGACTCAGATACAGTAGCAGACCCTCACGCTGCCTGATCTGAAGAGATACCGAGATATAAGACTTATCCAGTTCTTTCACCTGTCAGTGTTCACGAGGGAAAAGCAGAAAAGAGGCGGCTGCTGCTTGAGGGTATCTGTGACAGAGTGAGTGTCTGAGGAGATCGGTGAGGGAGATTAACAGTCAGTCCGTCTCTGTCACAGTCGCTGAACCTTGACACAGCCTAGAGGTATTACAGGGTCACTGGAGTAAATGACATCGCAGCATCAGAGGAGGCGGGGCCAGGATGTATGCAGATACCTGGATTTATTGATTGTTCTGTGAGGCCTCAAGATATGCAGCTTCAAACCGCATATGCTCAACACAAGGCATAGGAGAAAGGACGATCATCCTCTCTTTGGCCAAAGGAGTCTTGAACATATGCTTCTTTCTGTGCTTTTCTTTTAGACATAATGTTGCTGGAATCCTTTAATGAAAGAAGCCCTTTTAAAAATCAATATCTCATTCAGGGGCCGCAGAAAAACACATAACGTTATTCAAGGCTAGTCTAGGTTGCTCAAAAATACAGGGTTAGAGTAAAAAATAGTGCCTTTGGAACAGCCTTATACCCCATGTGGCATGGCTGTATATATACGGAGTTAGGGAGTATTTTGAGTTAAACTTTGGATCCAGTTAAAGTTGTATTATGTGGGTTTTGCAGTGCATGCGCAGCTGTCTGGTTAATACTATCATCTAACACTTTTTCTTCCAAAGATGGAACACACACTATGTCTGGTGCAAATCTCTTTGTCTGTTTTGACAGAATGTTGGAGAAGTAAAAGCTAACAATACTAACGAGCAGGTTTCTCAACAATGGCACCCAATGTGTGTGTGTGTGTGTGTGTGCGTGTGTGCGTGTGTGCGTGCGTGCGTGTGTGCGTGTGTGTGTGTGTTCATGCATCTGAGCAGCAAGAAGCAAACACCTGTGTTTGGGTGTGTATTCATCACCCACAAGGCATGTGCTGTGTTTGAGATTTTTCTATATGCAAAAATTATTCTGCTCTTCCTGTACCAAAAGCAGCTTCAATATCAGTTGCTATTAAATTACATTTCCCACGGTTCCTGCTCAGCACAATTTTGGAAAGATTAAAATGTAACGCAGAAGGTGCACAATAAATCAAATGCAATGCAATGACTCAGGCTTTTGTGCACCAGACGCTGCATGCACAATTTAAAAAATCTTAATGTGCTTGACAGACTTTGGTTTAGCTTCTAAAGCCACATGTAAAAAGATCTAAAGCAGGCAGGCATGATGATGATCAAAAGTACTCCATTTGAGTTTTAATACAATTTAATACATTTAGGCACTTTATTTCATTTCATAGTCACTGCAGGGGTGGTAGGTGTAATGGGATTAAATAACCCGTTCGTGGGCAAATAAGGTTGTGGTAAGTCTGTCCATGGATAACAAGAACCAAAGAGATGAGAAAGTTGTGTGTTCATGTTTGGTACGAGTCACAGTGGGTGTGTGTGCTGAACAATTATTACATCTTTCTTTTTTGATTTATATTAGATGGAAAGTGCATTCATTATGTATATTAAAAATCTTCTGAAATCAGGGAAATTAAGAGTCATAAATGAGTACTGAGTGAAGAATTGGTGAACTAAATTGGCTCGGAAACTGTGTGGGTGTGTGTTTCTGTCCGAGTAAGAACAATTGTGTGTGTGCTCTCGGGCGCACAGCGGGTGATGATAAGGAACCATGACAAATGCCCACACTCACAACCATTTAAACTAAGAAAAGCTCTCATATACTGTACATTTCAGCTACTGGTCGGGAGCTTATACTGGCATCCATCATTGACATAACAGGTGGCCTGGAGCTGACCAGGACAGAGTTGTGAATATCAAACTCAAATGTGTCACAAATGAGCATTGGATTTTACACTTCCCTCTGTCCAAACTCAGTATTGGACTGCAGAGCTTTTGTGCTGCAAGGCTGAAACTAAAATTCAGATTGATTGCAATGTGAAATAGCTCCTGGAACGACTGTTTTGCAATTCTAGGATGCCTACAAAATACTCTGTGCAGCTGTGGAAAATATCTGTTCCCTCTCCTTCACTATGTAGCAGTTGGATATATTACGACCAGACTCTCCGTCTGCATTAGGCCGGAAGATAACTGATGTTCCCCCCCGAGGAGTAAAACGTATTTCCTGCTAAAGGAGCTGCCATAAATATTGACTTGATTTACACTAAAATGTACACCTGTGCCATTCTGAAGGGCATTTAGCTAGACAGGCTAACAGCCAAATGAAGTGAACATGAATCTCCTGTTGGAAAGAAATTCATGGTAAACTTTATATGGGTGCAGCAGCCATAGAGTGGCGGTGTATCCAGAGCTGCCATATGACATTACACTTTCCCATATGTTTGGTTGCCGTTTCTAGTCTGGTATCCCGCTGTGTGGTGTACTGTTGACCTCCCCCTACATAAAGGCTGATGTTCATGAGGAGAGCTGAGTCTGTCACATGTGCAGTGAATCCATCTGGAACTGGGCTTTGTGTGTGTGTGTGTGTGTGTGTGTGTGTGTGTGTGTGTGTGTGTGTGTGTGTGTGTGTGTGTGTGTGTGTGTGTGTGTGTGTGTGTGTGTGTGTGTGTGTGTGTGTGTGTGTGTGTGTTAAATATGTTATTATTATTAGTCTTGGATTTAAAACAAGTAGTCCCTTTAAATTGTAATATGTATTTTGTTAGTTTGTAAAACAATGAATCGATGATCATGTAAATAATCAATGACTTCATCTGGCATATATAACATAACATTTATATTATACATTTAAATATTATATTTACATTTTTTATTATTATTTAATTGTGATTTGTATTATTGATTTACAACTTATACAACCCCTCTGACGAGTAAAACAACCTATATATTTGAATAATACAGTATTTCATATATGACCGCACAAACAGTAAACATACGATAAAGGATTGTAAATGAATTGCAAAGAAGACGAAATGTGCCAAAAAGACACATTAGCAAAATTAAGAATAATACGTACGAATACGAATCATTCATGTTGGGATTCAACCTGTTAGAAAAACTGTATTACTAAACCACTGTTTTGATACATATGGTGTTGAAATACATTTTAGAGGAGAGTGATTGTGAACGAGACAAAATGCATAAATATGTATCCACAAAGACAGTTCTCAGCAAACATTTCTGTTCTGACCGTATTCTCTTCCTTATGTGCTCCATTGGTTCACAAAGCAGCTGTCTTAAAAAGGTGTCTTACATGATATTGAGTTCTACACTGTGCAGTGCTGTGCGTCTGTGCATCTCCCTGTGTATTTGTCAACTGAATGTTTTGCTCTCTTCTCAGGAGGCTCGGCAGACATTTGGTGGGCATATTGGCCATTAAAAAACAGGACCACAGGGGACACTAGCTAAAGATAGGTACCAGGAAACAGCCCATGCAATCCAAAGCATATGTGGTTTGATATTCCATTTGATAAGTTCTTACATCCTGAGTTAAATTATTTCATATGCTAAGGGAACATTGAGAAGTTCATGTCTGTGGAACCAAAAGGAAGATATGTGTACTGGTCATAAGTAGCACCACATGATTCCTTTATTACATCCAGTAAACTGTGGGCCAGATATAACATTATGATTATGTCAGTACAAAAATGTAATATTCATTGAAGCGGTTTTATTTTTTATTGTAGTTTCAGGCAACAACTGCAAATCATCATACACAAAGGCCAAAGCAGAATCTGTTAATGCACAGGAATTTGTCAATCATGATAAACCGATGCTGACGCAATTGGCTCAAATTCAGCTAAAGCACAGTATGGTGCACTACTTGCATTCAAGACTGTTTTTGTGAGCAGAAGGAAAATGTAATAAAGCAGATGTGGACAATATGGCTGATCCTGTATGATCAGAGCTCCCTGTTCGGGCAGAATGACCAAAATAATGAAATACATATACTGTATATAGAAATCCAGTATACTGAATGATATGTATATCATTAGTTATTGTTACTAAAATGTTAAAGATTCCAAAATGTGGATGTCGGACATTCAGCAGATCTTCTTTGTTTTTTCATACGATTGTGTTGTTATGATTGTGAATGGCATTAAGAGGACATCATGTGACCAGAGTTCATATTTAACTGTGTATTGTACACCAAAAACTGCGTAATCTCCTCAAACATAGTTTATTTTCTTTGCTGGATCAAACTTGAGCAACAAGTCCAAGAGTGACCCGCCATATTTTGTTACTTTTGTGACCATCTAAAGTTATCAAGATTGCCACGACTGCAAATACTGTAAGAAAGTATTCCAAACAAGTCTTCCAAATTAAATTACAAAAAACACCACTTATCTTTACCCTTCAAGATGACACATATACTGTTTTTCCCAATCGGGCACTTCTACCAACAGGGCATAATTTAAAAATGAAATATAACATTTTTCTGATCTTAAACTTCGATGGTTTGTGTACGTTTCAACACACCACTAACTACCTGGTTAGGGTTGAAGTAAGTTCATGGTTTTGTTTAAAATGACTACTTCAAAAAAGATAAGGTAACTTTGTTGTTATGGTAGAAATAACAACCACTTGGTCATGGTAAGAGAATGCCACGGTCACAGTTACAAAACCAAGGTTGGATGAATTAGGGAAATGAACAGCAATCGCCTGTGTCTGATGTTTAGTATATTCCTAGGTTTTGTTGACTTGTCCATTCAACCTCACATCCTCTCCTCCTCCACTTCTTCTGGGTGAGTCATATTTACTACGACCTCGAGACACCTTAATCACTTTAAACATGTTGATTCGGGCCATTTACTGAAACAACTGATACTCTTTTTGTTCTTCAGAGGAAATACTCAAAATACCTCTAATTGTATTTAAAGGTGATGGAGATGTTGGTGTTCCTGAAGATGCCTGCTGTTCACTAAATTAAGTCACTGAAAAATGTGTGTGGAATAGTTTACTTTTGAAGACGAAAGCACAAAAGGCTGTGTACGAATGTTAGATCCTCATGCACATCGCCAGATTCAACTAATTAACAAAGGTATACACGGTGTTTGACCCACGCATAATTAAGTGCAGCACATTCCTCAAATTAGAGACTGCAGATGGAATGCACATGTCATGCTTGCAGCTGTAGCCTAATGGCTTCAGGTATTTAATCAATGCAAAGGACCTTATACAGTACATCTCACACACAGCTGTGGACATGATTTCCAAGAATGACACGTTACTCTAACTAGATCAGATTCTTTCTTAATTGCATTCCAAATTTCATTTCGAAATGGGTTTTAACCTGTTCTACATAAACATTTGCGGTGTCATTTTGGAGATGTTGGTTATTCTGCCTTGGCATGCTTGAAAACAGGGAAATCACTTTTTGCAGTTTACACCAATTTTGTGCGAAAGCAAGCACTACAACTGCTCTTCATTGTCTAATCTGCATAAACACAAACTCAGCTGCACCACTCCAACAACATCAGTTCAGGTAGGTTCGTCTGCAGTCACAGCATTCCCAAACAGGTGTAAGCGTAAAACATTTCCAACAAATTTGGTTCCCCATTTAGACTGTTCGCAGTAAATTCAGTTTTGTGTCAGCACTAAATGAAAGGCTTTGGATTAGGAGGTTAACAACTTTTTCTCCAATCAGTCCAGCGCACTTTTATGTCAGGACATTATTAGTAGCATGCAGAGTAACACATTAATCTCATTCTCTTTTGGATTCCTGATGACTTTATTAGCTTCTTAAATCATCTGTATTTTAAATCCCTAGCTTTCAACAAGGGAATATTACATGGATTTTGCTGATTTGATTCAAGTTGGTGCTAGCGTTTCTTCTTTCTGTTTGCAGAGATGCGATATACATCTTACTATTGACTTGTTTTCTGATAATGAGAAAAAGACAGGTGTCTCTGTGTCTCTACACTGAGTTTTTACATTTGCATTTGAATTTTTTTCTCTCTATCCCCTCGCTCATGTCCAAGCCATGTCTCCTTTATTTCCCTAGGTCATGTTTTTTTTAACTGCTACCTAGAACTAGAAAACATTTGATAAATCCTTTGGTCATTAACACATATGTGTGATCCCTCAACAATTACAGAGTAAAGATCTTTGGATGCACTGTATAATTGACACTATATTCAGTGCAAAGTTCTGCAGATGTCACCACGCTATTGTGATTTACAGACACGCCTGCCAACACCAGGATAGTCTGTCAAGCTTTATGGCAATTGCCAAGTGTGTAGCAAAGACATGTGCGGCTGAGGCTGAGTTTCACCACACCGGCTGTCTGAGAAAACACTTCCAGAAAACATTGTGAGTGTCTCAATGTGTACACCCACCCTATACTGCTGCCATTTCACAGTAAATGGATATTTATCAGAGCAGGGATGGATTTGACAGCCTCTACCTACTACGTGAATTTTTAGCTGAATTCACAGACACTGCACAGGGTAAATTACGCCCTAAATTCAGATTGAATCAGCCTCATATAAGTACAACTTTTGGGGGCAAATTGGCTTATAGGTAACAAGACTGTGTATTAACTGAAAGACTTTTGGCTCTATCTGGACTGGTGGGTGGATACTATTATACGTCACATCTTGACTGATCATTAAAAAGTTATTTTTAATTGATTTTGTTTTCCGGGCAATAAAAAAGGACTCAAACAATATTCCTTTGTATTTTACGAAACACACATTTTGCATTAATTTAATTAATTATATTTACATCTACATAATGATTCACAATAAGAATCAGTCAAACTTCTACTTTAACTCCATCACTCAGATTGGACTTGAAGGATTCCTGGACCTTTAGTTCAATCCGCGATGCAGCTTAAGTTTCAAAGATGAGTCCGGTGCCAAATCTAGAGACCAGCCAGCCAGCCATGGCGCTTCCAGCCACTGCTTTATTTGTCCCAGAGAACGGCTTTCCTTTTATTCTTTTCTTCCTCATTTCTCATTCCTCTTTCCCTGCTCGCGTCGGGCTCATCCCCCAGACTTATTAGAATGGCTTTGACCTCATTATTCTGCATAGACCCAGCTGCTTTCTCGTTTTTAATATCAGCAAAAGCTACAAAGAATAAGAGGTGTGTGTATGTCTTTTTGTCTCTGCATGTGTGTGTGTCTATGAGAGTAGGAGGTGGGTATTGGTCATCAAAATGTGTCTGAGTCCCACAAGCTGTGAGTCAGATAGAAATGAGAAAGGAGGGAAGTAGAGGAGGCTCACTGGCCATCAGGGAAGTGTGGGCAGACCTGGGGAGACAGGACGATGCAGGTGTTTGGCTGGTTTCTGTGGAGCAGGTGTTGTGTGTGTGCACACTGTGGCGTAAGGGTAATGCTAGCCAGCGAAATATTGAAATAAGCACTGACACCACTCAGATTGAGAGGAATAATTCTGACGAGGGACTGCAAATGATTTCCGCATTAGAGTCCTTCTTCAAAAAACAACACCTGCACACCTCCGGCTTTGCGAACTGCATCACACACAGAGGAGATGGATGGATCACACACACACACACACACACACACACACACACACACACACACACACACACACACACACACACACACACACACACACACACACACACACACACACACACACACACACACACACACACACACACACACACACACACACACACACACACACACACACACACACACACAGACTTTTCGTTTACCGTTTGCCTTTATATAATATAATATTTTCTTTGTAATTATTGATAGGTAATGATAATGCAACAGTTTAAAAGATTATAATTCAAGATTCATAACCTTTATTTATCCAGAGGGAAATTGCTGGACAAAGTGGGAAGCTGCAGTGTGTTGTTGGATGCAAAAATGTAATGTGCAAATAATAAGTTGCTTTCTTTAGTCATATTTTGGCATCTGAGTTGATTGCCTTGGGGTAGGATTTCTAGACATTTATAATCAGTAGAAAATACAGTAGATCATTTAAGCCAAAATAATTCACAACAGCCTTTATCTCTTGTTGACAGGGAAAGGAATTACAGGTCAAATGTGGTGTTAAATATAGTAAGAAGCCCTGAGGTAATGCAGTATAATATTCCCTAACAAAGATAAGCTGCCCAGGTGTGTCCTCTGCAAAGCAAAACACTGAACACTTCTTTACAGCGCAGAGCTGTTGAGAACATTATTAAACAGCCCTCAGTCTACCTTAAAGCAAGATCAAGAGTCAATAACACTTGAGGTCAAAATTTAAATAAAAAACTGAGTTGCGAGTTAAGAGATTCCGAAATGGGGGAAAAATATCAAGTGAACAATTTATCAATTTCAAATGAGAACACACTGATTCAAGGATGAACATGCGATCCCTTCAGTATCGGCCCTATAAATAGTCACTTCTCCTCTCTGTAGCAGCTGAGCCCATTCAAACCCCATGGATATACGTCGGTCCCCGGAGAAAGAAAGGTGTGGATCACAACAGTAGAAACAGAGAGTGGTTACCATGTAGCCTTCGCCGTGGTACCCAGCAGTAAACATCTGTGCCATTACGGGTGTGAGCTCCAAAGGATGAGGCCTGGAAAGAATCCGAACAGGCAATTAGACAACCTCGGGCCAGCTGCTCTCTGTCCCTGTAGCAGCGGGGCCTTCTTCTCTTGGAGCTAATTACATAACAAAGACACTCTTTAATCAGGTCTTGCCTATCCCCTCCCCTACCAGCACCCCCTAGCAGCTTCCTTCCTCCTCCTCTTCCTCCACTTCTGTTCTCTATATCTCATTCTCATCCTCTTGAGCAAAAAGCCAGTGGTTGCTCTTCTTCATGTTCAGTCAGGCTGCCGTTCAACTGGCTAGATTATTATTGTCACCCTACTAACCACGGGTGTTCACATTGACCCTGACATTAATGAATGAATGAATTAAAACAGAATGAATCATGAAATCAATCATTTATCTCTTTTAGACAGCAAAGTTTTTTGAAGCAATGAGATTATGTTTTACTCAAATTCTACCGTTATGCTCTAATTGTGTTCCTGGAGAAAAAAAAATTCTCATCTTGCCACTTTCCATATTTAATTTTTTATTTAAAAACATTATTTTTAACTGAAAATGTTGCATCACTAAATTTCCAATCAATCAAACAATAACGTTTTATTTATACGGCGCAATGTCACAAAGTAAACATTTCTCTCGGGGGTCTTAACATTGTGAGCAGCATGCGACAGCCTCTGTCTTAGACCCTTGCAGCAGACACAGAAAAACGTTTCAGAGGGTTTCAGGGAGCCAAGCTGTGAACATAAATAGATGTTCACATGCTTCATTTTACACTCAATTCCTTTAACACAAGATGTTTGACCTTTACAGAGCTGTACACAATTAACATCAATATGTACAGTAGTATACCTTACTCTGTAAATTACTGTGGGAAACAAAGAAGGGTTTTTTTTGGTGAAATATCAATGTGTTGACTGCTACTCGTTAATTGAAACAGTTAATTTCTACATATTAAGAAAAAAAATACAAAACTAAATTTGAAGTTAATTATTGCAGTTATATTCTTTTTACTGATACAGAATTAGGGTTTGAGTTTGGGGACATTACTCTCTGTATTTTTCTTCTAACTTTTACTCTGCAGCTCAGAAAACAAAGTGGCTCTGACAGAAATGGGTGTGTTTGATAACAATGTCCCAATACGTCTCATTCATCTCATGCTTATAAAGGTATTTTGTTTTTCCACCCCCACAGATAAATGAGACAACAGATTTTTGCACAATACTGTAGGTTTGAATCACTAAAGTTTCTGACGAGAAGGTGATTCAGCTTGACGGAAAGCCCTTGGTTTTCTTTCAGTTATTATTTTTTTATTTAACGAAAGATCTAAAAAATTATTGAAATGATTAGCCTTTCCGTCATTCAGTTATCCATCCTCTTTATCAGGTTCAGGTTTTGGGAGATAATAGAGCCACTTCAGAAAGATGTTTGATTTATTTTAAATGTTTTAAATTCTTTTATAGCGCATCCCTAGACTCTTCACCTACTCTCTATCCCTCAACGACAATTCTTTGAAAAACAATATTCCTTTTACACAATGAAACTAGCGCCGCCTTTACGTCATACATTATTCAAATGCTGTTTACGTGTCTTAGTAATGATAATCTGATTGAAATATGAAAGAGTGACAGGGGGCATTTTGCTGCCTAGTGAGTATTTGTACTTTTAATGATTTAAGTACATGTTGTGGACAATACTTCTACTTAAGTAAAAACATATATTTATTTGTGTTTCTACAGTGTGGTGCGTCTTCTTTCTTTCTTTAAGTTACGATTCTTAATACTTCTGCACACGTTGCTTATTGACTTCATCATGCGCCATTGCACTTAAATTCATGTCACAGTATTGTAAAGGCGGGCAAGACTATCTGCTTAACCCAACATTAAGTCCTTTACAAGGCTATCCCAACCCAAAGCACACACATATTGTGCACATACATTATTTAGAATCCTGATCTCCACCAAATGGCATCACTGGGCCATCTGCGTCCGAGATTATTAAACAGATTTAGTCTTGATGCACTCTCTCTCTCTCTCTTTCTGTCACAATTTATCCTCTAGTGTCGTTGAGGCACAGCTATTCTAAGTTGGGGATGAAACATCCATCCCAGTTAATGTTCTTAAAGAAACTCTGGGTTATCCTAATTATCGCAAACACAGACTAGCACAATTTACTCGTTTAATCAAATCGTGTGCTTTGTTTAATTAGCTGGATATGTGCACAGAGAGGGAGAGGGAGGAGAGAGTTTTTGGAGGGAGAGAGACATTAAGAGAGGCAGAGGGAGGAAGAGTGAGAGGGAAGGCTACGCACGTACAAACATTCATTGCCTGAGGACAGAGGGAATTAGAAAGAAAATTACCAAGCCATTGTAGAAGTTGCACTCAAAGCACAAAAATTAGAGACATTTTACGAAAACTCCTGCAAAGACCAATCCAAGGTGCAACTAAATCTGCTCAACAACCGGGAAACTGCACTTAACACAAAATGGTTGACATCATGACACAATTATTGGACTGCATTTGGTTTGGAGTGTCTTCTATTTGTCTGCCATACCCAAGGTATTTCACAAATTATTTAAAAATCGGTTGAGCTTGCATCTCAAATGTATTTACCCGCTTTCTCTTTTCTTTTGGCATTATTTGTGAGGTTGCCTGT
This sequence comes from Eleginops maclovinus, assembly GCF_036324505.1. Classification (NCBI taxonomy): domain Eukaryota; kingdom Metazoa; phylum Chordata; class Actinopteri; order Perciformes; family Eleginopidae; genus Eleginops; species Eleginops maclovinus. The sequence goes on along the minus strand of NC_086357.1, from coordinate 18,513,439 downwards.
CTGAAAAAGGCCCTTGTCTTTTAACAGTTACAGTTTAACTGTTATGCTTATAATTTCTATAAAGTCAAGCTAATGACGAATCCTAGGTTAATTGCATCTCAACTTTTATCCACCTTGACTTTTCACTCTTATTTGCTTTGTTTGACAAATTGAGCTCAGCAAAAGACAAGATCATGGGTTCTTTTGAAGTCAGAAACAATTTTGTGAGGAGGTCCAGATTCGCATTAGTCTGCCATTACTCACTATCATAATTACTGTGTCATCTCACAATCCAATATTTAACTCCCTGACCTTTGCTAATAAAACCACTGAGGCTTCATTTAGATGATTAAAAAGGACAAATTCAAGAATGTTGCTCAATCACAAACATCTATTCATAATCAAAAGTAATGCTGTAATACACACACACATATATACATGTATAATTTTAAAAAGGAATGCTTTACATTTTAAAATACATTCCTAGTTATAATTTAAATAATGGCTTTCCAACTTCTTAAACAATTAATTGAAAATGTAACCCTAACATTTTTTCATAAAAACCCACATTTGTGTAAGTACTTCAACAAATCTTTCCTTAAATTGAGATTGTATGTGTACGTTTGCATAATTGGAAATAAAGCCATATAGACTTATATGTCAAAACGTTTTCTTTCAATACAATCAAAAGGCCCACTAGATTGCATTTATATCATCTTGCTACATCATTATGAGATGATTACGTTTTGATGGAGCAAATAACAGCTTAATCCTTTAGTATATCTGAGCATCACTGTCATAACCTTGACAGGACCACTTCGATTTGATGCCATGTATACCAGTACTTAACTGATCAATCTTGAATCACATTTAAATAAAAACGAAAAACACTGGAGCACAGCTACAAGGGTGAGTACCTAAAGTATGTCCTTCACTCAGGAGGAAGGCTGTGTTTATTTCTCCGGGACACAAGAGCACACATGATCCACGCCTCAACCTGCATCCAGCTCTCTGAATTTAACCCGCTTCAGTGTCAAATGAGACCAATTACGTCTCCCACAAATCAATCGTTCCCAGCAACTGAACCAACATCAAACTCATTGATTGAGAACAAGTCTCCGGTCGACGTAAGGTGATCAACCCCTTACAACTGCTCTCAGCCACATTGATTTTTTGGCTCTGCACTCTGGGCAGATAAGTAGATATTGTTGGATAAAGTACAGTAGATAACACCTACCCAAACTTTAGACAGTTCTGACCAAACTTTAAGAAAATGTGCTCTTCAGAGAGTTATAGTTCTGTTGTTTTAGGCATTTACAAACTAACGTGAATACCTAAAGCCATTCATAAAAAAGTGTATTATTTCTGTGGTTGCTATGAGTGGCATATATAGCACGATGGAATGTTGTCAGAAAAACAATTGTGAAAATTCAGCAGATTTGTTTAGCATCAGCATTTCTTTACTCTGCAAATATGTTAATTAATGCTTTCCCACTATTTGGAAACAGAATTTAGTTCATTCTGAATGTGTTTGCTGTCTATACTTCATTTTTTTTAATGTGTGGATGGCAGGAATTCAGAATCAACAAATCAGAATATTTTAATTAAATCGACGGGGGAAAATAGTTCAAATGTATGTCAATTGTTTGACTCTGTAGTGGCATAGACTACTAATATTATAAAAAAAATACTTCGAGTCAAATAGTTGACTCATATTTACTTTCAAAGGAAAGTTCAAATTGAGAATCTACAATTGCTTTCTCATGATGGTAAATGGTCGGCCCTTCGACCCCTCACAGTACATTACATACTACGAGTCATTCACCCATTCACACCTCATTCATGCAGAGCAGGACCACTTGCTCTAGGAAAGCTTACATTCATACACATTCACACACCGTTGGCCATCGGGAGCAACTCAGGGCAAACTGTCTTGCCCAAGGACATCGTCATTTTGCACTCGTTGGGATCAAACCCACAACCTTCAGGTTGAAAAACTACCTCGCAGCCTCATATAACGGTAGACTTTACTTGATGCTAAAATACCGATACCATAATAATAACTTCCCCCCAAAAATATGTATCCACCATAGCAATAATGCGAGATAGATACAACAATATAGTAGAAAATAATTGTAGCACTTAAGGTTTGTGTAAATTTGAGAAGTGTTTGATAATGAAATAATCGCCGGAGGAAAAGGAAAAATAAGTGTTGAAGTTTGTCCTTGAAGCTGAGATGAGCTACAAGTAGTGGGCGAGGGGATGTGGGAATATATGCAAAATGTTCTCTCATTTCCGAAGCTTAATAACTTTCAGACAGTACAGGTGCAGCACTATTGTCATTTTCAGCGAGTTCCACTATGTGTTTTTGTTTTGTTGTTGAAGATTAATCCAATTTCTGATTGATAAGTGGATTACAGATACCGTAGGCACAATCTTCTCCATAAGCTGCTTACTTAGTGGATTCAGCAAGTCATCAGTTACCATGATAACAGGTCTAGTAGCAGATAGTGAAAGGGTTAACAGAGGAATTATTATGTGCACACAAACACAATAAGTAGGATACGATGCAGAAACTATTAAATATTATGCATGTGTATTACAATTTCATATACCCAATAACATTTCATTGAATTGTGTATGGTGGTATGAATCATTCCTCCTGCACCCAGAATGACAGCTGATTGTATTAAATACGTCTATTGTTACCTTCATACATTTCCTACCCCCTACTTTAACAAATGACTTGCTCCATTGCTCTTTCACTCCCTTCAAAAGTAATACTTAATAATGCACTCTGAGAATTGTCAACCTTGTCATTCAAAACAATAGCGGTGACTTTCTGCTACCTGGATTCTTTTCTCTCTCAGCGTCTGTATGGACCTCGAAAACAAATCTCTTGTCCTTGTTGCAGCTCAAGGACACACAATGCAGTGTGACCAGTATTATCAAATTGTTACAAAGACAAACCTTGAGAGCCTCAGGCTACAACTGCCTAGGAAAGTGTTTTGAATTTTTCATGAAGCGTACCTGATGCAGACCACTGGACTCTGTGATAGTGTCACAATCACAGGTGGGTGCACAGTAAGTACAGTGAGGAGTTTTTCTAGAGGACTAAGCCGTTAGAAAATTGTACTTGATTTTAAATTGGAAGTTATCTGATGGTTTTGGTTGCTTACATTATTCACCATGTCCTTTTTATATAATATAAATAAATGGAGAAATGTTGTTTCTTCCAGTGTTAATCTTTTCATATTAAAACTAAAGATATATTCGGGGGGATTATCACTTGATGTCTTGTCAGCTTGCCATTACATTTTTTTAGACACATTAAACATTTGTTGGCTTAAATTATATGAAATTGTAATAATGTATGTTTCATTTGAATGAAGCATACATTATCACATTAGGATCTGAATCAGGGGGTTTTGGCCAACTGTCAGGAGGGACCAAAGTGCAAAGCAGTGGACCATTTGTTAAAGAAAAAACGTTTTTAAAGTCATAAATGGAATCATGGAATAGTTTTATCCATTGAAAACGTTGTGTTTTATTGTTTGTATTGCTTGAAGTTGTGTTATGGATCAGAATATATATGTTTTCCCCCATATCTTTTTGTGGTAGGCACATGTTTTGCATTTTATCTTATCTGTTTGAAGATTTAAAAAGCAAAGGAGACACAGGAGATCAAACAGCTGGAATCTGATCCGAGGCTGGTTAGGGAGCACATGTTGCTTCAGAGGTGGTAGACTGAAACATCGCTTTCAGTACACAAGATGCCCGATATCACATCATACAGATGTGAACAATGAAGTAAACATCTGTAAGATATTCGTCCAACCCACATTTCCATGCTGCAAACAGTCACTGCTCTGTTAGACCAAACAAAAACTGAAGAACTTCCTGGCCTTAATTTTTCCATGAACCATTATCTTGTTTAAGTGCACTTCCAATTGAGCCTGGAAGCTGAATAAACTGGAGTCTGTTTGGGTATTCTGGTACTGATAATAGAAACAGCAGTCAAGTTTCTCCTGTAAAATCTGTGCCTGCTGGTCCAACCAGGTGGCCTAGATAACAATGTTTTGCTGAAACTATATGATGATCACATTATATCAGATAAACTAGATAATACAGTCAGGCAGAAATTGTCTGTAACAACAGGAAGAAAAAAAGGTTTGATAAATCCTCTGTTTATTCCAGAGTTAAATCCTCTTTCAAAGTAAGTATAATCCCCTTAAATTGTACTAAACGCCCTTTTCTGATAGATTACCCTTTCTTATTCTGCAAAGTTACAATGGCAATAAGGAACCGTCTAAACCATAATTTTCTGATTATAATCACTACTATAGAAGGATGAAGGACGCAGTGCTGTAAACAATTTGGGCTATATATCATTCCTGTAATATCTGTCCTACAACACTTCTGTGAATCTGAGCTTCTTTTGTTAAATGCAAACCCCTTAATGTCAACATCCCTCAGTTTATGAGTTTCAGTAACATGTTGGGGTTCTTTGTTTTGGCGTCTTTGTAAGGGCATGTTAAATAATTGAATGTCCAGCATCACATAGTCACAAAGATAATGAGGTGCCTGTGCCTTACATCTTAAATACAACTCTCCACAACAGCATTATTTATGGTCGCAACAAACCTTCAATAATGACACTTGTTTACATTCAGGTAAAAAAGATCTTTAGTGGTCGTTTTCTGACTCTTGTCCCTTGGGAACAAATGAGGAAATAGAGTGACATTGTTAGATATTGACACCACCTTGTATAACAGGTCCGCTGAGAGGGTTGGGGGCCTGTGTTCACGGTGGATGTATGGGTCAATGGTCATGGAAAGAAGATATTATTTTTCCGCTTTCTACTGTTTCCTACCTTCTTTAAGCCATGACTATGATCCTTTCCCGACCTTAGTCAAGTAGTAATAACTCAATTATAACAAGAAAGGTCCTTCAACCTTATAACCTATAAGTTATTTTAGCCAGAAAGGAAGAAAAATAGAAATCACATCGTGTTAGATTCCACAGTTTAATGACAACACGGCTTCCTCTTTATTGGTTTGTTTCAAGTATATAGGGATTTACTAGAATTAGCCATGTTTATGTTTTTTCTGGCACCTCTGATTGGGACAGAATTCATTGATTGGCAGGTGGGGGGGGGTTCATTTTGGAATATGAGAGCAGTTTAATTTTAAGCTATGTGCCTGAGCAAATTGACATAACCCAGACTCAGTGGAAACAACATGCTGTGCCATGTAGTTGATGTTAGCCAGAGAGTTAAATGAATCACACTGAATGAATTTGAATAAATGTCTCAGGGCTAACAGTCACAATATTGAACTCTAAGCGACTGAAAGACCCAACCTCTCCATTTCAAATATGGTAAACTTGATGAGGGACTTTTGGGGGGGGATTGTCAGTTCAAATGCTGCAAACAGGCCTAGATGGAAAGAATCTGGTAATTATATAAGTGGGGGGGGGGCAATTGAGGCCAAATGTTGTAGTGATATGTTTATTTAAGTCTGCTTGCAAGGAGGGTTGTTAAAAAGGCAATCACTTAAAACAAAAGCTGAATTTTGTCAATGTTCACTTTAAGAATTGGTAAAGATAGACTAAAGATCTCTGATTAACTCACTGGAGATTTCCCCTTTGATGATGCCTGTCATAAAGTCTTGACACATGTATATAAAACACACAGTTTCATGTCCGGAAGATGAAGAGTTAAATCAAGGGGGCGTTCTTGGCCAAGTTGGTGGGCATCATCGATGTGAAAATGCACAGTGGCTGCTCACAATGGTATAATGCCCCCTTTTGTAGTAAATGAATTAAATAAATCATTGGCTAGAGAGATAAATGAATTTGGGTGAGAGGAACAATTTATCTTCAATGCTTCACTGCACTTATTTACCAAATCTTTGCTTTTGCAAAGGCCTGCAACGCTGGCTTTAACCAAGAAGGACATGTCAGTGTGGCTTCTGTGGCAGCCGCGGTCATCAGTCATCTCAGCTGGATTTAAATACTCCAGAGAGACCCATACATCAGGAACGCTTCACAGCAGAGGCCTATGGTGCCTTTCAACCTGTGCTATATACGGTATGTGCAGCAATGGAAGTGAACACTCAGCTGTATTTCCATTTGCACACATTTTTTTACACATTACCGTCAAGAATGTTCGAAAAACATTGCATCCAAATTACAGTGAGGGACTTACATGTTATAATTAAACCTATGATTACGTTTATCACTTTAAAAAATATATAGTTTTACAACGAAACCGGTCTTTAAAACTCTCCTTACTCAGTGTTCTAATTTGTCCTGATGTAAGGGTTGTGGATGATTTGACTAATTTAGTCAAATGATCAGAAACAGACACTGGAGCTGGCGGTGGAACTTATGCTGGCGTCATGATGTTGAAATACATCCAGATAAAACACAGAACAAATGTGGACTGACACAGTTAGTTTAACTTTAAAACACTGTTAAAAACAGTAAAGTGCTTTGTTTTGTTAATATTATATGCTGCTGCCCTATTCAAGTTACCTTTATAAAGCCCTGGATAAGGTATTATCAGATCCTAAATAGATCTCTTTTTTATTAGTACTACTCGTATATTAATGACTGAACAAGAACCTTTCAAAGAAGTGTGGAGCACCCTAACATTGAGAATTTAGCTAATCTGATTTATCGGGAAATGAGCAGTTGTAGTTCAATGGATATTTGAATGCCTGACTTAAGTAAATGACCCCAGAGAGGTTATCACTTTGAAAAAATGATCACATTCTGATTTGCCCGCACTTAATGACATGAACTTTAAATCATGAATTTGTCAACCATAGTGAGAAGCTGATAATCAATAATTAATTATTCATTGTGTACATTGTTTCATGGGTCTATTGTAAAGGGATACAGTGCGCTGGTTTGTTTTCACCACAGGGTCCACTCACTGATGCGTGCCCTCGCTGACTCGAGTGCATGTCCGATGCACAACTTGAAAGAACAACCACATGCCAGGGCGTGTTAGTCTTATCAAGGATCTATTGATCACTTTGTGTGAACATTTTTCAGCCAGGAATGGCAGCTTGCCAGAGCTTCACCTCCATCCTGCTGACAGCACAACTTTAGCAGCACCACCTCCTAAAATCTGTCTCTTTTTTTTTTCCCTTTCAGAGCAGTCGGCTAGGCTCCGTATATTGTCCACCATAAATCCTCCCCTGGCTTTTCTGCACCCCCCCTGTAGCAGCGCTGGCAGGGGCCCCAGTCCTGAGGTTTCGATCCAGACAGATGGCCTTCGCATTGCAATGGCAAAGTTCTTCTCAGAGCCTCAAGCTTTCATCAACAAGGCCTTGACTGATGAAGACACTGGTTAGACGACATTTGTCTATGTTCATGTCAGTTATCTCGTCCTGTAAATGCTTACATATATCAGATGATGTCCTGTGTTTTCATACTCTGTGTTCTTGGCAACAGCATATAATCTTGCAAGAGGGATCAGTCAATCTTACAAGATTCAGCCAAATCATCTACCTTTTTGTATGGGAAACGGAAGTCTGTTTTATCTGAAAAGCACTTACTCAATGAAAAGACTCAACTTTCATGTTTGAGCAGCTTTTGATCTGATTTCACCACTTTTCTTTTTGTGATGCATTGAAGATCCAAACTGATATTCAATGCAAAAGCTTTTTCTGCCTTTAATGATAAAACCAACATTCATTTACACACATTCACAGAGTATGCAGAACCCATGTGTATTTATGATCACTGAATAATTTGCGTATCATTTAAGATGCTGTGATTCAAACTCACGGACGCAACTGATAAAAAGGATTGTACAATGAACCTGCAGCCTTCACTTCAACATGTCTTCTTTAAAACGTTTCAAAATCAGTCACCTAGAATACTTCAACGTGTTGAAAAGCCGGCAGACTATTTTTGTATTTTCGGCTTTTCTTTCTCAATTGAGTCCACTCTTACTACACAAAGCAGATTAGAGTGAAGCCCGAGATTAATCTTGTTGAATGTCTGCAGGAGTGGGGCCAACAACGTCTGGTCAAGAGGTGACACTAGTTGTTATTTTGCCATGAGAGTGGGGAGGGATTCTGCTAAATCTTAATCAAAGTGCTGTTTGTGGTTATGTTCAGTCATGACTCTTGAGTCATCTGACCTGCATACAAATGTAAATCATCATTCAACTCGCTGTTTCTCTGTCAGACACGCTAGGGATTTGGATACAACACCCGTCCTCTGTGATATAACATCAAGGTGGGTTTGCAGCCAAGAATTACAACACAGAATACACCACTCAAAGAATAAAAACCCAAGTCCCTGCGATCCCATACCATGAACCACATACAAAATCAATGAAACGTTTGAGATGTCACTCCACAACTACAACATAATTAACCTAGGTCTACAAAGCAAGTCAAGAGTTGATCATAGGGGGGTTATGGGCTAATTTCAGTCATCGACTGATGACTATCTATCTAGATAGAGAAAGAAAAACAACATGCCTCTCTTGATCATTCTAAAACTTTTGGCAGAAGTTGAAAGTCTCAGAGAAAACTGCGGACTCCTCTTAATCACTGTGTGGTTTGCTTAGGGATGCCAATGTTTACAGAGAGGAGTGTGATGAAAAAACCTTTGATTACACGATAAGTATTCATACACTCGTTTGTGGATGTTTTGGTTCTTCACACACTTTAACTTTAACTTCATATCAAAGAATGAATATCCAAAAATAAACTCTCAATCATGAGGGATTCCAACTGTTCTGATTAGTGGTTGACAAACTGAAGAGTTTAAACCAAATAGCACCTTTTGAAATATGAAAATCATCCTGAGCTGAGCTGGCAAGATGTTTATCTTCTATTTCCTTTTGTGCCATGACATCACTGGAAGAGATGAAAACAAATGAAGTATTTGTGCAAAAAGCTTTAAAAGTGTATTTCAAAATCAGATATAACCACAAGACAAAACATTCAAATATTCTTAAGAATAATAAAAACCTTCACTTCCATACGTTGCACAACATCCATACTGTGCAGAGTGTGATTGTGCTGTTCACAAAGTGAGTCAGATATGAAAGAAAAAAATGCTCAGTCTCAGAACAAAGCACAAAAAGGTGGATCACATCTTATAAAGTTGTCGCACCCCAGGAAGTTTTAAAAGAAGGGCTGCCTGCACAGTGGAGCCACTGCAGTGCTGAATCATGAAAAACTTTAAGCTTTAAGGAGGTGGAGGTTTAGCATGACCTTCATACATCAAAATTCCAATAATGTGCAAATGAAGACAAAATAGTTTGACCCTTCTTGTTACAATAGTTTGCTTTGTCTATGTACTTGAAATCCAAACTCATAATCATGCAAACTTAAAGGGTGCTGCTATTTATTTTCATTTTATTGTTTTGGTGCCTAGTGATTCTTTCAAACCCCTTTGTGTTGTGTTGTGTAAATGTGTTCTTTAAATTAAACTGCAAACAAAAGGGGAGAGAAAGAGCATGATAACTTGACGACACTAATGGGTTGCATTGGTCCACCACACTTCTAAAGCATTTATTTTTATTTCCTCTTTATTGTGTACATTATGTCAGTGCAACATTTTGTATGTGCAAATAAACCAACCGGATGCAGAGCTCAAATCATCATTAAGACTTGTGGCCGACTTGTGACAGAGCTCTTGAGAGCAGCAGACCTTACAGTTAAACCTCATATAAATGATAATAAATAATTAGCTGTTCCCAAGAGAACTGCTTGCAGCACAGGAAAGAAACAAGAAAGTAAATAACATTTAATTAACTTAGCGTCTCTTTGTCAAGAGGAGAAATATAAATAAATACAATTTCAAACTTGAAAGTAGATGTGACACCATTTATTAAGTCAGTGACTTTGCCTCCTATAATTAGTAATGACATCAAATACTAATTGAGTCAATTGTCATCGCTGATTTTATAATATATGGATATATATTTACATACAAAAAGATAAAGTTTATTTGGATATTAGATCAATTTCCAATCATTAATGTGACAAAAAGAGCAATGACAGTTACTTAAATCGCGTGAAATACCGTTTATTATTTTAATTTTCAATTTGGACAGTTGCAATTCTCAGAAACACCTTAAAAGCAACTGTAACGAGATGTTCTTTAATACATGAGTGCTCCCATTCTCCAAATGGAATATAAAGTGATTCAAATGCCTGAACACACCATTTGCTGACAGCGTAAGCAAACACTCCTACCAATACCTGGACATTCACGGGTCACCGCCTGATTGGCCTCCATCGTCATTAATGATCCCTTCATCTGAAATATAATTTCAAGACTTTGACAGTGTGGGCAGCAATTTTCACCACGTTATTAGGCTGCTGTCGAAACAGAAACGGGCGACTTTCACGGTTCTACCAAAGCAAATGGCACTGCAAAACATATTAGACTTGTGAGGCCCAAATGACTGGGTGAGTGAAGGAAGGACTGCTGGAGAGAGTCATTATTTTTAAGCCGCTGGATACGAGCCCAGATATTTTTGAATTGGTGCCTAACAGGAGATTAGAACAGAACCTATGAAGGTCTTGTCATTTCACAGAACTTTTTATGAGGCTCCGTAATGTTTGGTGAGTGATGAGCAACTTTCTTTGTGGGCTGACAGGATGTTAGAGCAGATCATACTGTGTCTTAGCTTGACAAGCACCTGCCAGCATACAGATGTTGCAACAGTTTAGGGTTACAATGTTGGCTCTTACTTGGATTTAGAAGATTACCAAATTTGACATCTGCAACTTTCAAATACCCCGTCCTGAACCACAAGTGTGACATGCCATCATTTCAACCGCACCTCAGAGCATTTAGTGCTTTTTTAAAAGCCTTATTTAAAGCTCTTTGCTTTCAGGCACATACATCTCTCCATATGTTTGGGGCCATGTGCTGCGATCGCCTGAGGGCTCTTAGAGAAATGCAGCACCGGCCAGAACTCTGCTTACAGTCAGGAAGAGAGAGGTCAAATCTGTTAATGATTGGCTTACTTCGCTGGACGAGGTGGGGATCTGGCCCCCACTGCCTCCAAACTGCCCTGTTTTTCAAATACGCTGTCCATCTGGCTGAAACACTAAAATACTTCCAAACAGACTGTGGCTTAAACTTCTGAGTGAATCATTGTTCAGGTCTCTGCTTCGCAAACCTTATAAACATTAATGTGGTTATGTTGATCGCACTATAAGACACTTTAAAGTGAAATAAAACATGTTGGGTGCCATTTGGAGTTTCCATTTTCTGCTGATTGTGCAATAAATATGAATTTTTTATAATTCAACCAGATAATCAAGCTCACAAAATCTCTTTCACAGAGTTGCACTGACCAAGACAGCAAGAGTGTTTTAAACGTCATGCCCGCCAACATTTAAATAACGAAACATTCTGTATAAAATCACAATTTACAATCCCAAGCGACAAACATGCGAGTGTTAAATAGCACGCAAAGTATCAACAACAGAGTCATTGAAAATGCTTTTGTAAATGAACTGTAATGTGTTCAATAGGTTTTGTGTGTAAAGGGTCTGCTAAGGATAAAATCTCAAAGTTCAAACTCCCCTCTTGCCTGAAACACCTCCATTGGACTCCTTTGTTTACTCCAATAACATAATGACATCACTATGAAACACTCATGCTTCTATTGGCTAGAGCGCCAACAGATTGAACATGATAGGCTAAGAGGCAAGACATCTCTAAGTGGTTGCGCAATCTCAACAGAGCCAGCCAGCTAACCAATCAGAGCAGACTGGGCTCTGGTTTCAGACAGAGGGTGAAAAGAGGTGCTGCAGCACAGGCAGTATGAGAAAAATAAAGACCTTACATTTAAGCATGTAAACATATCACGGTAGAGGCACACAATACAAATATGAAACTTACAAATGTACATAATAGGGCCCTTTAAGTCAAGCCTTTAATAGAGAAATGTTCATTGTGACAAAATAATTTACAATTGTACTTAAGTGAAGGATTTGAGTTCTTCTTCCACCCCTGCACGTTTCACCCCATATGATTCAGAGGAAAAGAACAACAAAGAAAATCTTAGACAATAAAAGTCTGTCAAATCTGCGGTCTATGTAAAGTGGAAACTCGAGGCATACTGAAGCTGCACAAACAGTCCTCCCTTTGACGAGGAAAACACAGCTTTGAGTTTGATATGAATTATAATCCCTAACGTACTCCGTACCAATTTTCAAGACAGATTCACCAATATTCACACAAATGGATGGATCCAAAGGAGAACAAATGGGACACAACAAAAACATGATGATTGTGTTGTTTCCCCCCCCCCCCCCCCCCCCATCACATTGAATTACACCACTCCAAGATTCTCCCTATCAAAGTCCTACATCCATCGTCTTCACATGTGATGGACAATGTTAACCATGGCCATGATAAACTATTTCCTCATAAACGATTTTGTCACGGCCTTCTGCTGGCTGTCATGTGGGATTCCGCCTGCAGACTAAAACAACCATAATTCACTGGGTGTATTTACCTCCTCAGAGGACAGAAACTTGACAGATGATAAATGGCCATGGCTGACAATCATCAACACATACCGCCCTGTGTTTGCCTTGAGTATAAGTGGCGCCAGGACATGGAAATAAGACTTTGACATATCACACATAGCACATAGAGAGTCGTGGAGAGAAGGAGAGAAAAAGAGAACAAGAAAGCAGAAACTGGGAAGTCATGGCTCTATTAGCGACTGGTTGAAATCTCTGATATGCATAATGAACATGTTTGTTTCTCCGTTTCCTAGTGTGTTGGCTGTGTAATTTTTCCCCACTGTGAATGGATTGATGCTGTACATGCAGACCCAGCAGGGGAGAATCGCAGCTGTAAATTGAAGATGTTTTTCTCTTCCTGCTGCTTCTTTGCGGTAAAGTCTTTCAGCATATAAGCGCATGACTCAAAAGATAATACAGTCAGGGTGATGAATGTGTGCCTCCTAACAGCGTATTTGTGTATAAAGATGTTTCTGTGTGGCCTAATGACATGTAGAAAAGGAACCTGCTGCACAACTCTGTGACATTTGTTGTCTGTGTATTTGTGCTTGTTGTCAGTGTGAATACAATGACTCTGTATGTGTGTCAGGGTGAGCTGTTGAGAAGAAATGCTCGCGTGTCACTGAAAACTCTCAACAACAGTAATTGTGTCTATTAACTTCCATACATCCTTGAGGAAAAGCATCTACTCCTAATGACACCTCTCACCTTGGTAAAGGTTATTTGAAATAAAAGCTTCAGCAAATGCGTACAAATTACTACAACATACTGATGCTAAGCAGGTTAGTAGTATATAGTTTGTCATTACAACACTGGGAAAAGACACTAGACACACAACACTACAAAAGGGACAATGTAACCTATGCATATTAAATCCAATACATTATTTAGTGTGCTGGTGATGCACACTATGCAATCCATAAAATAAAGAAAGTGGCAGAAAAATCTGAAGAATTAGTCTATTGGTGAATTTTAATTCCATTGATTCGAAGGTTGGATTAATGTCCTTCGTCACACATAAAAGGTCATTCTTGTTAGTATAAACTGGTCTAATGATTTGTATACCAACTCCAAAAAAGGTTATACTATAAAATTAAATATGAAATAAGGACATAATGCGAAAAATAACATGCTGATGTCTAAATTGGCCTACAGGGTTCACCATGTTTGACATAATTACTCATGGTAATTTGATAATTAGCAATAAACAGAAAGGCTAGTTGAGGCTAATTGGAAGGTATTTGATCATAAACCATAAACATGAATATTTATTGCATGGCAATCTATAAACCCAGCAACAACTGCTACTGTGTGGCAACCCATCCCATAGTTGTTGAGATACTTCAGTCTGTATAGTAGTATACTGAAGGCCAAACCAACTTTTTCATCCCTACAGCGTTACTGCAAACTTGTATAGGTACAAAAAAATGCTTCTCTTTTATCTCGAATACTATAGGTGCTGGAAAGTGTGACTTTGAATAGTTACTGTAATTCAAAAGAAGCACTTCTCAGCCACATTTAACTCCTGACAACAATCTCAAATTCAGTTCTACTTTTAATTCTCTTTACCTTCATACGGCCCCCTTTAAAAACCCCAAACTTGTTTTTTTCTCTACCAGTAAACATGGCTGTGCTCCGTGTATTGAATGTACCTCCTCCAAATGAAACAAGGATAATTCCTAATCATCAAGCCTTTCATCCAGGTAAAGTACACCCCTGAACACAATATTAATAAGCACCAAGTCTTTGATCCTCCCCTAACAAGGAAGTGTGCAGTGTTGAGAGTCTTGAATAAAAAGTGGAGAAAAACACCACTTTTTATGGATTCAGGTCTGCACTATTTTCCCTAAATCTACCAGTTTCGTCTCAATTACAGCTCCCCCACAAATGTTGCATGTTGAGTTGCATCTGTTGTCGATAGCATTCTTGGAAACCTTTTCTAAAGCTGTTTTGCCTCATCTTGGATCGACTAATATGGCCTTGCCTTTGGACATTGAACTCTGCTACAGAAAAAAAAGACAATTATAGTTTTCATCCATGCAACATTTAAAAAAACACTACAGCTATTGAGCTGCCTCAGTACTCCTTACTACTCTATGTGCCACACATTATCTATTTGTCAGAGAATTAGAAAATTAGTCTTGTCAGACCTTGCTTCCTTTGTTGTCTCTCTGTGAATAAGGCTCTGTGAAGGAAGTTTTCAACAGCCAGCAGCAAAAGGATCCTTTGTGTTTGATTTTATTTCGCAGGAACATACTTTGCTTTCTCGTTGGGCACACATGGGTAGTCTACAGCTGTTCCCCACCCTCAACCCTGCCAAATATCATTACGATAGATCTGAAACCCAACACTTGGTTGTGTTAGGGTTCATGCAAGAAAAAGGTATTCCATGTTAATTTAAGTCAAAGAAATACAGAGCCATTAACATGGTATGACTAAATTCCAAACTTCAGAAGAAAATGCATTCCACCCACAAAATTGAACTTTTCCATCAAATGAAACTCAATTTATTCCTTTTAGACAGTTACAATCAGGTCTAAGTCAACAGCATGACATGTGGAGGCACTTCTGTGGAAAGTTAGTGATGCATCTCATATCCAAATAGTTTGAAAAGGGCTCTGAGGATTTAGATCACTGTCAAGATACAGTATATTTGATTTGTTCAATTTCAGCCTAGTGAAAATCCAAAGAACAGGCCGTTTTCAGAATGTCAATGTTGTGTATCATAGCCATCGTAATGCTCACATATCCTGCTTCAGGACTCTAAGGTCTCTTCAGAATCCCGTGCACACTGTGAAACGGATGATTCCCAGAGATATCCCGGGGATATTGGATTTCCCCAGCAGATGAAACTATTTGTAACAAATATGTCAATTTTTTCCAGTCTGTTTGCGAGGGGCAGGGAAGGCAGTTTCTGACATCTCTCAGCCATGCAGACACATGTTCTGCTGACCAGCGAAAGCTTCACGTTTAGATATGGAGAGATTACAGTGCAGCAATATATTAACATCCTGTCCAGGTGACAGGGTCAGCTTAAGAGCAGGCTCACATTTGGAGCAAATTCAAGAATGGCACTGCTCCCTGCCATCAGATTTGCAGCACAAATCCACTAAAGTATTCTAGATATTATGCAAGCTGTGATTAATATGCATGAGATAAAATATAGAAAAGAGTAACTAATGAACAGTAATGCACTATGCTATCTCAGGTCACTGTAATATTTGCCAAAATTCAATTCAGTGAGGCAAGATATGAAAGATGTCCCAGATTTCATTAAGGTATTAGAATAATAATTTAAAAATGCAGACAAAAATAACTGCCTCCAGATGAATCAGCCAAAGATAACATTCCCAGATCGATCAGTGCTGGCAGCAGCCCAGCAAACAGTGAGCGTATCTACTTTTCACAAGGCATTTCTGCTCAGACTGATGTATATTGGAGCAGGCAGGCAGATGCAGTCATTGTCAGCTCCTCTGTCCTCTGCTCCTCTGTCTGAATTGAGAAAAGACAAGACTTATTGGCTCCCTAAATGAAATCACTTCCTTGTGACACAAGGGTGTCTCCCAGAATTAGTTTATTGTGCCAAGTTTCATTAAACTTATTTTAAAATAAAGGGATACTCACCAGCTTCTCTGCTTAGTCACTTCACTTAAAATGGTTAATGCTGAAGGGTTACACTGGGCTCTGAAGCGTGTCTGTGAGTTATTGTCATAATCCAGCTCTGTAAGGGTTAATTTTCCACAAGTCTCTTATTTACTCAAAATCTAGACAGATCATCACCATTTAAAATGAGTTCCTGAGCATGCTACTATTTAGCATAGTGAACTAAACATGTTTTATTCAAATGAGGACCGATAAGAGCATGGGAAGAAGCCATATTCCCCTCAGTGCCAGCAGGCAGGCACGTAGACAGATCTAGCCCCGCTGACTGAATTGTGCTTTTTTCCCTGAAAATTGGCACGCTCTGGCTCACTAGAGGCACACTATGGTGTTGTCAATAACAATGACTGCCTGTGGCTTATTTATTTTCCTATCAGCCTTAATCAGTCTGTGTTGACAGTGACATCTGCGCTCAGCAATATCCAAATGCTACCCGTTAAGATCCATGTACATATTTATGTAGTTTTGTCTCACACGGCTGCAGTGTATAATTGGAAATTTGTGTTTGAAGATACAATTGACCATCTATTGTGGGATGTAGTTACACATGTTCTGAAACAGCTTGATTCAGTCTGTCTACGGGGAACACAATATTTTTACGGGCATTATACTTCATAAAAAAGTATTCACTTTTACAATGTTGTGTTGGAGGTCACTCTATTTGCAAACACAGTGTTTTGAAAGGAGGGGGGGAATACATGCACCAGCTAAGAAAGAGGCATTTGCTTTATTACAAATAGTTCTCGTATGTAGAACCTTCAGAATAAAACGTTCGAGGGACATTTCTGTCATTTTTCTATAAAACACTGTACTATAAAAGTTATTCACTTTGGAGTTCTTTGTAGACGAATGAGTGAAGTTGAATAAAAAGACTCTGACCTTTTGCCCTCTAGTCTGTAACTGAACAGATAGCTGCTGGTTTTGGACAGCTGTATGACTGACTGCATCTCCACTGAGGAGCACATTTTTCCACTTTTCTGCCCGGCTCAACTGCCGGGTATGCCAAGAGGCGTTTGCCTGTCTGGAGCAGTGACGCTGGACTTGTGTGCAAGTGTGTGTGTGTGTGTGTGTGTGTGTGTGTGTGTGTGTGTGTCGGGCTGTGTAGTGTATGTGTATCGTCCATGTCTACCTCTCTCACTTGCTGAAACATATCCGTCCAAATTTGACAGTGCGGAGGCAGACAGCCATGTTGCAGGATTCTGATAATTTAAATGCTCAGAGGCGCTTGAAAAACAGAGGTGTTAAAAAAAAAGAAAGACACATGAAGAAAAAGATAGAGAGCAATCCTCCGCATGCCTCCATATCACATAAGGGACTGCCTGCCACTTTCTTGTGAAGAATAATGCTCACTTGTCAATCTTCCAAGAGCCAGTCAGATAGCCGCCAGTCCCACGGAGACCTATTGAGGTGTATGCTTTGTTTCATCTGGGGCACGCCTCAGAGGAGATCAGAACTGAAGTATCCACGAATTGCCTCCAAAATAGAGGATAGGAAAAAATAGCACATTTGATACAACCCTTGAGCTGATGTTCTATCTTGATCCATACAGTTAACAAAATATTTACTCATTAGCTTGAACAGAAAGATACGGAAATAAATAAATGTGATTTTGAAATCAAGCTTGGAGCAAATATAGAGGAATACTGTAATGACGGCATTACAACATCTAAAAATGAAAGAGGCTAAAGATGTGTAGCTGTTACAAACTGCAGTCAATGCTACACTTTGTGTAAAACACTTTTTGAACCGTGATTCAATAATAAAATTGTCCGTAACCTTTAAATAAAAATGAGATTTATCACTGCCCTAATTACTTAAATTGCTGTCTGATGATAAATCGGCTAGCACGCGGTTATGTACACAAAGGTGTTGCATTCCTCCAGAAAAAGCAATTCTCTGTAGTCCATAGCGCAAACTATAAAGGTGTCAAGTGATTTATCTGTGCGGTAATGCAAATAAAGAAAAACATACCCAGCAGCTTGAGGATGAGGTCTGCATATCTGTCCACACAAACATTTCCTTGTCATTTTGAAATACACTTCCTATTACAGTTTCATGATGCATAGCACTGAAGCAAGCAAAAAACCTCACTTGTCTAACAGTTGGAAACATAACTTTACCGCAAGAATGTCTTATTTTTCTAAATAAAGTTAACAGCTAATGACAATGCTCTAACAAGTCCAAAGCAGCAGACCGTGCCTTCAGCTTGCAGCGACCGTGTTGAAAGAGATTCTGTCCTAAACATCCCACGGGTCGTTTTAAATGAGGAGGTTTATATCAGTGTATCTCTTGCAGAGAGAGAGAAAGAGAGAGATTGAATGTTTTGCAAATTATTCACAGGGATTATAAATCACTGCGGTGTCAGTGTTTCCAATGATGGGAGAAGATGCTTCCTCATTTCTTAATCCAAATGACATGGAAAACAACAGCTGCAGCAATAAAACTCTCTGCCATAAAAGAAGAATAAATAAATGTACAAAAAAGAAAAGCCTGGGCTCGTCATTAAACATGTCTGCGAGTATCTCAATGTCATCTCAATGACTTGATGCTTCTTTTATAGTTGTATTTGCTTGTTTCGGTCTTGTGTATTCAATTGTATAATTCATTTATCTCATTCATGTCTTCTTTATTTTTATCTTATTGGCTTTTAATTATTATTGTTTCCGTGTGTAATGCCCTTTCTAACACTCTTGAGGAGGTGTTGTTATTTTTACCTTGCCTTGTGGGGATTTACAAAAAAAGAATTGTGGAAGATTTGAACATCTTTATATTGGTCAATGAAATACACTACATTATGTGACAGCTTCATATTTTTCAAGAATCCAGGTGTCATAAAAATGACACATTTAATAATGATGGTATTTTTATAAACAGCATACTCCCAGATGCTCAGAAAGACGCATCAGCTTGATATTTTACCACAAGCTGCTGGCAGATGGAAGACCATCTTCGAAAAGTGAATGCAGAGTTTAGAAAAATAAATGTTGGTCCTCTATGGGGGTGTCATTTCTCCATCCGCTCACACTGTTTGCAGCCTATTTCTTTGTCATGCTGCACTGTTCTCTCCATTTGTTAATGACAAACTAACAGCAAATGTGACATAAAGTTGTTGTTGTTGTGGTTGTGCTTTGATATACAGTTCTGCATACCATCATTTGTTGAGGGCACTGTGGCACATGGTGACAGAGTTAATGAACTTCCACTTCCAACATATTTAACCAACTTAAATGTAATTTTAGACATGCCTTGCCTTTATTGGAAAGCTGAAGGTGTTGTTGAGAAAATAAATCTTCGCCCCAGCATTACCTAAAATCAGATGCAGGGATGTTGAACTTGTATGCATTAAAGGGGCCCTATTATTATTTATTATCCCCCCTGCCTATAACGCCTCGATTCGACTCCTTTCCATCACAACTCTATTGGCAAGTGCTCCAAAACATTGTACGTGATAGGCTAACCTGTTGACCAATCGCAACAGAGCTGGAAAACTAACCAGGCTCTGACTGGGCTCTGGTTTCAGACAGAGGGTGAGGAGAGGTGCTGCAGAAAAATAAAGAGCTTTTTGAACATTAAAGCATGTAAACATGTCACAGTAAAAGCACAAAATGCAATTGTGAAACGTGAAAATGTGCAAAATATGGCCCTTTTAACCCCTAAGCCATCAGACGCACTACTTTTATATAAAAACATTTTGTTACAATCCTATTTCTCTAAAATGTGCTTCTTGAAAACTGACCATGGATTTTTGGCTCCAGTGTTGATGGTACAGTAGAACATGTTGAATATCCTGGGTCCACTCCCTAAAGACGAAATTACTTATAAAAAAGTGACGCTCAAAGTAATAACAACAGATTAAAGAACTGTATGTGATTAGTCATGAGGAAAGGCTTCCCAATTATCATTCCATTCACACATATTCTCTACTTGCTTATGCCTGTTCAGGGTTGTATCCATTGTGCATCTGTCTTAATCCATGTTGACACACACACACACACACACACACACACACACACACACACACACACACACACACACACACACACACACACACACACACACACACACACACACACACACACACACACACACACACACACACACACACACACACACACACACACACACACACACACACACACACACACACACACCTTAATTTAAAACAGAGCTCCTTCATTATCTTAGCACATATTTGACTGCAGTGAACACACTGTGACCTCGAGTCTGAAACAGAACAGACAAACTTTAAAAGTTGCTGTAGTTTTTTTTTTTTTCCTCTGACAGCAGTGATAAAACGGCGTATAAATGACTGATGAGGGATGATATTCTGCAACAGTCTCTCCCTCCCAAGGCGAGTGTCACCCTGTGTCTGTCTCCATTTACTGCCCTTTGTCATTATGCACGGCGGCAGCTGAGATGGTTAACTACACTTAGGCCGGGTGAGAACGTGTGGTGACTCTGGCTAATGAAGGTGAAATGCAATGACACTTCATTTCCACATTAGCCTCCCCCTTTCCTCTCCTCACTTTTCTCTGTGGGTTCACAGTGACCCGATACTCCCTGCTCATCTGTGTCCTGTGACGGCTCCAGACACAAGCTCACACAAGCTCACACAAGCTCACACACACTCATGTTTTTATTAATATCCTTAAGAGGACTGTCAATTCTCTATCTAGAATCATGCAGACATTTGCAGCTTTAATGCACTGCAAACAACAAGTCACATCCTTTAAACCTTATCTAAAAAACAATATAACCTTTGGTTTCAGGTTGTGCTCTGGTGTGACTGTGTCACAATGCAACACAGGAGTGACTCCCCCCCAGGCTATTTTTTTCCAGCAATGCATATTAAGGCAGCAAAGCTTTGCAATTCAAAATTCTAATGAAAATCAATGCTTTCACTTGTGATTTGCTGTGTGTCACCTGCAAATGTCTGCAGGTTCTAACCTTGACCTTCACCTAATGCTAATTATAACCCTAAAAAGGGGTAGTTTTGATTTTGTGACATTTTTGCTAGTTACCATAATTGGCAGGTTGTCTTTTCTTGCCCCGGTGTACATTTTGCAGTGTGATTAGCCCTGGTGTCTATAATTGAAAGATAAGGCTGCGGATGATCTATATTTTTTGAGACTGAACTAATCTCCAAATTTAACTTAATTAAATATAATTTCCTTCAGTATTACAGCTGGGCACTGTAGTTTTTCCCAACAGGAGTAAGAGTTGAACTCTGATACAATTGTCTGCATAGTATTTGGTGTGATACAACACTTTTTGAATATGGCTTCTGTGCTAGTGTTCCTCCAAATGAAGGAACTTGTCACAGAGTGTAACATCGACACTCAAAGAAGTGTTTTAAATAGTTTTTGGACATCAAAAGACATCTGAGAAGATGAAATACAACTGTATCAGGCGGTGAATACATAAATGTTTGTAGGCTTAACTCATTGTTGATTTGACTTCTCATGTGATTTGTTTAAAAGACAAATACAGAATTTATTCAGCAGATGTTATTTGCGATACAAATGAGTGCTCTCATTTCACTACATTTCTGTATGAAAGCCACAAATGTTTATATTAATGAAATATTCTTTAATGAAACAAATGTAATATTATGAATAATATTTTGCACATGTTTTCAATCCTGAACTTGTTCTTATTTTAGATTCTACGTCTGTGCCTTATGCAGAGACAGTGTTAATTATTGAGTATGCAGTAGCCTGTGGTATCCACATAGCCATTTGTCTGTGATAACATGATAAGACAGTGATTGAAAGGTAAAAAGCCAGAGAATCTGGAGGTTTTGGACATGCAGAGATCACAGATGGACGCTGACTGACCCAGAGGAGCTACTTGGGGCAGCGTGTCAAATCTGAAGGAAACTGAGAAAGTCAACTGATGTTGATTAAATAAGTTGGGTTTTATTGTTTTTTCAATGTAAATGCTTTGGTATTGGGTTTATTCTTAACTTTAAAATCATGTCATAAGTAAACAGGAACTCAGAACTTAACTCAGATATCTTATGAGTTTAATTTATTTAGAATTGAATAAAGAACAAAAGGATATCACGTACCTCTTCTAAGGGACTGCTGTGTATCTGAAGAGGGGAGACTGCCCATTCATAACTCTGATGTTGTTTCTTCAGTTTTAATGGTATTTCTCAAAATTCCAGCAGACTCAATCTACTGCACTTCCAGAAAGCCACTAACAATCTGACTGAGCGATGTAGTGTGTGACAGGTGAGCCAAATCAGGGAGCAATCAACAACCACAACAACATAGAACCAGAACCCCTAGAGTGGTTGTTCATTGCCAAATAAGGCTCCCTGCTTTCTTTTGACCACTTTCAATGAGCCAACAAACACATGCACAAATCTACTTAAATACCGAGTCAAAACAAAATGCAAAAAAATAAAACAAATACTCAAAATCTTAAATATCTTCCTTAATTTGAACCCAAGTTATATTATAATTCTAACATGTTGTTTAATGTATACAAACAGCATATATTATATGCTTGCAGTTCTGAGAGAGGGGTCCTTCCTCAGAGATCTTCATTAGTTAGCATCTGCATTAATTAACAGGACAGACTAACACCCTTTTCCAGTGCCAGGTTTCGATGATTTCCCACTTACCCCTCAAGTTGAATAAAAACAGTGATGGATTTGTATTCACAAACATGTAAATATTTCCTTTTTTGTAATGGTTATGTGCACTGAAACACAAAAACTTTTCTTTTAATCATCTGCTACCAGTTTAAATATTCTAAGAATGAGTTGTGAGAGAGCCCTGTCACCTTCCTGCTCTGTTACAAGATTAATTTGCTAATCCCTGCTAATACTTTCACTTTCGATTTCTTTTAGGTGGCTAGCTCACAGCATGGTTGTTATAATATTAATTGACTGCTGTCAACGTTTTCTAAATGATGTAATGGATTCTCCAGATTGTCTCCGAGCAGACTCATGATACCGTGTACATGATATTATAAAGGCTGGGGAATTAAGCATGGAGTATATGACCCCAATTAGCGCTTATCTCCATTACTTCGAGCGCGGCAGTCCCGTGGGGCGGATTTGAGACGATCATTGTCAGTCAGTATGAGAAGTCAAGGAACTTTGAGAATGACACTGTCTCAGTCCGTCAACTTTATCTTGAGAGATTTGGCTTACTCGTAATAAAAAGTCATTTTTGTATGCAGAGAAATGTGGTGTTACTATGAAAAGACAAGTCAGCAGTTTCTTCTCCTGGGTGGTGGCTTAATAACACTGAGATGCTGCTGAGGGTGTTGATTAGATGCAAAGGTGAAAATCTAAGATGCTGAAAGAACTAACAAACCAATATATATTCATGAGGTTAATTACAGGATGTGTTAAAATGATACCTTTTCATTATCATGCCCACTGTCGAATAGCAACTGGCCCTGGAAGGTGTCGGATTACAAATCAGTGCCAATTATATAGATATTACGAGTCAATGCTTTTTCTGAGGTTGGCAGATTTGTGCTGTTATTGAGCTTTGGTGCTTTACAAGTACACTAAATTGTTCTGAGTCTGCTGTCAGACAGTGTTTTATTTACTGTTTGTTACTTTCACTGTGAATCAGCTTGCATTGGGTGTTAAAAGATAAAATGAGTTGTGGGGACAGCTGCTGGGTGAAGGTGAATACACAATAAATCATTACATTGACTGTCAACTGAGGAACATTTTTCAGTGGCTACAAGGAAAGAATAATATCAGTATATTGTCAGGCACAAAATCATTTTTACAATGAGTGATTAGGAAAAAAGCACATTTCATAAATTGTGTTTTGTTGGGCATGGTAAGACTGATAAAATATTGCATTTTAATATCTGATAAATAGTTGATATTTCTTCAGTCAAAGTTAATGACACGGTAATTTGGACATGGTGATTGAGTTGAGAATCTGAAAACAGTGATTTGAATACTAAAAGGCTTCTTTTTTTTATTTTTATCAATCTTTGATTTCTCTGCGATTTTAAATAAAGCCACTAATTATATCACGTTTTCATGAAGGGTACAACATTTAAGGTACACGAAACAGACTGATTGCTCACTGATTTACAATTGTGTTCTATAATTGGTGTTGTTATATCACTTTCAACCAACAAGTGGCTTGTAAACCAGCTCATGCCAAGAATCACCAACTAGAGCGGCATTTCAATGCTGTATAATCACCTTGCTTATTATTCAGAGTAGACTATCCACTGTTGATTAATGCCTTTGAACAAATATGTACAGAGGGTCTGGTTAATCTGCAGTGCTGTTTCAATCAAGTGGACTTTTGTTTTGTCCAGCCGTCTAGTTTGCCCACCAGCCTTGCACTTTCACATGGCCATTATGTATTGATCCCAGCAGAGAGGAGATTTGGTTAGATTTGACTGCTTTTAACTCTGCCCCACTCATGTGTCTCTACATCTTTCCTTCCTTAGAGAGTCTTAAGTCCTCTGAGCATTTTATCATGCAGTGGCAACAGTGGGCACCCTTGTCAGCAGCCCTGACCCCAGCGGACCTCTGCCACAATCGACCAAGTGACCCAGTGTACTGTTAAGGGAAAACAACATTTCCTGCTATCGGTACGAGGTCCCTGAGCAGGGAGAAGGAAGCGGGCGATGTGACTGACACAGGGTGACAAACACTTTGAACTCAACAGGAAATTAATGCAGGGAGCGCAGCTCAAGGCACAACACATTGCATGCGGCACACTTCAATTGACACGTCTACCCAGATGACACATGATGATACCTTGGCTGTGGCCTCGGTTCAACTTGTGATTTTCTGCATCTGGTTGTCCTCCAATGCTGCTGGCACACTGGCCACATAAAGACGGACCCTGCAGATACAGCGGCTGCCCTGTGAATACAAATGGCCTAGCTTTCCATCCCAGAACAAATCTCAACATGGCATCAGCAACTCTACAAACTTAATGCAGAAGGTGCATTGGCAGTTGTGCTATTAAATGGCCCCATTTAAAGCCCGGCTGATGATCAGCAGCGAACAGTCTATGCCCATCAGTCATTGCTTTTATACCAAAACACTTTTTTCTGTGTGGGAAGTGACAGCATCTGGTTTTTGGCCTCGGTGGTCCCTGGAATTTAGGCACTTAACCTTGCATGCCCACTGGGATAAAAAGCTGTGAGTCTTTTTTCACAATTTGTTCCTGCCCTACCCCAATTAACCCCTTAACATAACCTGCAGATTTAAATGAATGTTTAATTTCTAACATAGTTTTTCCCACAATAACAACACAAGTCCTGATGGTCCTTCGAAACATCAACGAAAGAGCTAATTTCACTGATCTGCCAGCCACAGCTGTAAGGTATACCATCAATGTGAGTCGTAATGTGACTCCTACTTGATATCACCTTCAAGTTAAAAAGCCCCCGATGTACTCAAGACAAAACAACCATTCAACATCTGTTGGGATCCCCCTGGCTCTGCTTTAATGCATTTGAACAGTGCGTGTGCAGGGAGGAAATATTGTAGGTCCCCACAAGACAGACAGCACTATGTTCATTTAGCATAATGACTACATTGCACCGTAGGATCCTGCATCGAGTTGCAAAGTCAGGCCACAGCCCGTCATTAAAAAGCTATCCCAGGATGGACATCTGCAGCGGCGGCCCGACTTGTGCTCTACATAAAGGGTGAAGGCAATCAATCAGGCGGCAGCGCCTCCATAATCCATTACACTCAACGTTATTGAAATACATTCAAATTAAAAGTCTATTTCCAGGGTCTCTGCTCCAACATGTAATGGGCACCATTCATAGCGCGGAGTGTCAATACTATGATTATCACAAATAAGCTCAAAGCAATTTACTGTTCTGTCTTAACAGGAAAATGTCTGGGAGGGCGGAAGCTTCCCTGACATTTGACCATCTGATCATTTAGATCTATTTTTGATTGTTGGAGATATGAAACCCCAGCTCGGATATCATTAATTGCTTGTCCTCCCTTTTTCGGTCAACATAATGCTTTTTCCCTCTTCCTCTCTGCAATGTGATCTATTGAGATGTAATTTACATGATTGGCAAGACATCCTATTGTCAATTGTAAGACATCAGACAAAAAGTTTAAAGAGGAAGCTTTAAAGGTCATGCCAGTAATTTCATCAGCGAAGAAATTTACTCAGGATAGATTTCCGGGCTTGCCACTAACAATGAAACTAATGCAGGAAGAGTTTCAGGATAATTTAGCCTGTGACACTCAAAGTATGTTGGAGGATTTTAAACACCCTCATTCTTATAACAACTTTGGATCCATCTCACATTTGCTTCAGAAAGCAAGAACTTGGTGTATGTTCAGTAATACATCTTTACTCAAAGCTGAATCTTGAATCTATATTTTCAAAATGGCTTTTTCAAATTCGCAGACCCTCAATCAGATCTATCTGTACAAATAGTCCGGCAGCAGAGCGGTGCTGGCACTGCTGGCCGTGTGTGTAATAAACTGTTAATATGAATAAAAAAAAGTGTATTTGATTCATTGAAATGCATTCTCATTTTAATAAAATGAAATCAGATTAGATCTCTCAACACTTCACTCATGCTATATTGAAAGTGACCTGCAGCTCAGTAGACAGCAAATGAAACGGCATACATACAGTGTTTTCTTCTCTTTGTTTTCTCAGATGGTTTTATCTCCTTCATTGCTTTAGGTTGAGCACGTGAACTAGATTATTATTCATTATAAAACTCTACCTAAATGATTTAATAACCCAGAGTCATTCTTAACACTTGTTGAATCCAAACTAATCCTCAAAAGAATACATGCTGGGAAATGATTTCTCTCTTTAGGCAGAGAATAGAAGTGGAGCACGCTTTGCATTTTGCGTTTTAACTGATTATTTGACTAAGACAAACTACTACACAAATAGGACAATGACAACACAAAGGCAATGGAGGCAATAAGAGACAGATCACAGACATAAAAAATGTTCTTGGAGATGTATGCTCGCTCACAGTTGCAGGGACCCTGTGGGACCACTTGGCCAGGATTAGCATGACAAGGTTCTCCTGGCAAAGGCCCTCCTGAATCTTAATGAGAAACAGTCCAACAGAGACATTTATAATATATCTTATATCTTGTCTTCATAGTCTCCTTGCACCTTCGCCACCAGCAAGGAAACTCTGAATCAATATTCAGTTGCACTGCACACCTGTACTCAAGGTCAACAGTTTTCCCTCTACTTATCAATTATAAACACCGTACCTCGGCCCCTCGCCGGCTTTATGGATCTCATTTTTGTCCCACTGCGAATGGCTCCCAGGCACGGTGCTTGATGAGACATGGCCATTCCGGTCAATAGATCTTGATGCCTTAATCAATTGAAAAAGAAAATATGATGCATATTTTTGCATAACTATTCTGTAATAATTACAATTCACGAATCCATGTTTTCATTAGAAATTTTACTAGCTTGAAGTTTAAGTATTAACATTCGTTGTAACAAATCATTTTTTTACTGAAGCAGGCCAGGACTTGTATTATTGATTCTCTTTTATTTTGCACAAGTATAAACATATGCACTGTAGTGACCTTCACATTAAGATTTTTCCATTTTTCAGGACGATTCAAATGGTGGGCGATGTTATTCAGAGCTCTAGAGTACAGTTGCTTTGTTCATGAATCCCCATGTGATTGTGAGTTATATTTAATCTGTTAATAAATATTTTAAGCAGTTCCTGCTCTTATGAAGGCTTTCAGTGCACAGAGAGAACAGACAGAGGCTCAGCATGTTGCTCAAAGTTTCTTTGATATGAAAGGCTGCTGATAGATACCCATTGGTTATTGAGTTTCCGTTTACATGACAATCCCTGTTACATTTCATCTAATCTGCAGCTGGAACAATCTTATCTTCCCGTGAGGAAAGGTAACCAACTTCAGTTGTGTCCATGATAGTCTTTGTTCAAATGTATATATCTGAGATTGCTGGCCCGCTTCAATTTGAAGTTAAAGTGTGTTTTCTTATATCTCCAAACTTGCTTATAACAACAACAGCAGCGCTTTGAGTGTTAAGACGTAAGTGGTTACCCTTGCAAAGCAAATAGTGTAGGTAAGCGGCCATTAAGTTGTTACTTATTCCTTCTCTTCTTGCTGAATGATGAATGGAGATGTTGATGCTGTGTGATAAAGCAGCATAATGGATTAGTTTACATGAGTCTCAGCATACAGGGGAGCAGTGTGAGTGGGAGTTATCTATATTGGCCCGCAGAAGCTTGTACACGGCAGGAGATCCCGTCGTTATTGCTTGAGGCTTCCCTCCAGCGAGTGCCAATGAGTTTATCAGACGAATGTTAGATTTACTGATAAGACCGACTCGCTCTCTGCTGCGAAGGAACTGAACACGAGTAAAGAATGTATCGTGCCTATTTACTGAGAAACGTGATAACTCATACCATTATGTGAGGAAATTGTGTTATATTCTATTGGTTGTTCCTGATGTGTAATGTGCTGCATACATTAGTCAGATATATTTCTGATAAATATGTCAATATTTAATATTACAGATAGGGGGGATTGAAAAAAATACATTTGTTCATCATCATCTGTTTCTTTCCTGTCAGACAGAACGGTCGATGCAATCGCTGCCTGATGAGTTCAATTGTTTATTTTTAGAGGAATCAACGGCATTTGTTCTGTTTGCTACAGCAGTTCAAGGTTTTTGAAATTTAGTGAGTAAAAACATGGTAGCTCTTTGAAAAAGCAAAAGTATGGGCATTAATGAGGGGTAACCACATGTGAAGCGTCTTGAGTTTTTTCCAGAACTGAAAGGCTTGAGCAACATTAACACTTACCTGTAAATGGATGAATAAATATTCCATCAAACCTTCACTAGTTTCTGACACGGTTCTATGAGTCGTTTAAACCTATATTTAATAACTGCCACAGTCCACATTCATAAATTGCTGGTCTATCCATTAATCTAAATGACATTTTTAAGATCCAACCTTCTTCATCTTTGTTAGGATATTTCTTATTCTGATTACAAGAGCTTCTGCAGGTCTCACCTTGAAACCCAGTCATACGAATTAGCAGTTCCCCCTTGAGGTAGATTGGGACTCTGTGTACTGGCAGGGAATAGTTTATTTCATCTTTTTTTTCTGAACCACTCGCTCTCATCCTTTTTTCATTTGAAATCCTGCATCTGGTAATTTCATAATTATGGGAGGGAATTATAACGAAGGCAGCTGGAGCTGCAGGTTAATTGGATTTTTCACCTCGACGAGACCGGATCTAAGTCGCCCATGGGCCGCAAATCTACACATTTGAAGTTGGGGACAGGACAAAAGAGGCTGAGGGAAGAAAAGAGTGAGCCGTTAAAGGGTCCCCTTTGACTTCAAGAGTTTGGGAAGTTACTTTTGCGCTGCCAGTTGGTGTTAGTGGCTTGAGAGGTTTTCCTTTGCTTGTATACAATCACTTTCATCCACGTTGATGGCATCTATAATTGGCACTGTTTCTGTTCACAGGAGTTACCGCAGCAGTGCTATTGCTACTGATAACCCCACAAAAAACTTTGAGATGGAATTTCTTAAACTCAACTTTCGACTAATAACTGAATGCTGCACATTTTTGAATAAAATATTGGAGTACTTGGAACAGCATACTTATATAGAAAAAATAAACATTAATTTGGCTTGTTCATGTGCGTCGAGACTCACAAAGTATTACACAGATGATTAGTTAATTTAAAGTTTATGAAGGCTCTGTGTGACCAAAATACCAAGTGCTTTAAAGAAAAGTCTTGTTCTGTCTCCCAGGGAACATAGGATTACGTTGAAGACCCTCAATGCATTCTAGGATTAGCAAAAAAATATACCCACACATTATTAAATCTTTCATCAAGAGGAAAATCTCTTTCAAGTAATTGCATCACATCCTACAGAAATGTCTGATGCAGAAAATTACTTCTGTCTCGACAATCATAAATATCCATGTTTGGACACACATTAGTCTCATGCCTCTGTTTACTCAACAACACATCTATCTTTGGCTGCTTCACCACGTTTCTGCTGACTGTACTGTCTTCCTTGGCGTCCAGGGGCTGACTCGCCCCTCTGTGGGAGCAGCCAGGCCCTCAGCCCCTCGGCTCCTGGCCTACTTCTGAATCAATGTTTGACAAAGGGCGAGTCGTTCCCTGAGCAAAAGACGGGGAATTAGAGAGGCTCATGCCTGGTGAGAAGGCCACACGCAAAGCTAGAGGGTGCCGAGTCCACATTCCCTGTCACAGACAAATAGCCAATCCAAGCTCATATTTCTCAGCCTTTAATAATGAAAATAAACCTGCTTACCAGCCGAGTTTATCCCCGTCCGAGGTCACGGTGTGAGGATAAACAAACTGCAGTTAGAGACAGGGGTGAGGAAAGGTCTGGCAATTATTTGTTTGTCTATATATATATATATATATATATATATACATATACATATATACTACTACCTCGTGGTGTGGAAATGTTGGATTGTGTTTGAATGTGGATTTTATATTTGAATGTTTAAATTGAATCCCGCACTGAATAGTTATCTTTTCTATTTCAGGTAAACAGAAAATGATGGTGAGAATTGAAAAAATAAACAAAGATAAACTTTAAGGTTATAATAATATGTGACAATGACACATTTCCTGTAGTGTTTACCGCAGAGAAGCTTTTAAAGTTCAACACTGCATACTGCACACACAAAAAAAGTTGTTGTGTTGGATAAGCCCATTCAGGTTATTTGTTTACATGAATTGGCTTTTCATAATTATTTTTGTTCCAATTTACACAACAATGTGTTACTGTCAAACACTTTTTTTTTTTATATTTGGTAATATTGACAAAAACTTTTGGGCTCTCATACACAGATAAAATGCAGGATAGAAATCAATATGATTTTCTTTCTCATTATTATGCACGTCATTATGTCTGCCATTTCCAACAGTCAACAATCACCTCAACACTTGATTCCTAACTGACATTTAAGGGGTCTGTACAAGAGATCACAAAAAAGAACATAATTCTTCTCTGACAATTTGTAGCCTCCGATAATTGCACAAAATGTCACATAATTGTGGAAAAGTCAAAACAACACGCATCCCACACAGCATTATGTGCACTGGCTCTGACATAAAGTGCATTTTTGCTAAGTTCTGAGTCATTTCCTTCAATGCCAAATGGTAAACACTGCAATTTCCAGCTACCCTGCTGAGAGCTGTCACTCCGCCACAACTGGTGTTGTATTAAAATTCTCATAAATTAGCATTACCTGAGGCATAAACTGTACAGGAACTGACTGTGGGCTTCAGCAGCAGCTGACATTAATTAGAGCAAATACGTGTCATACTCGGACATATTATGCGTAATATATATTTCTAGAACTGCAGCCAAGTGTAACATTGACCCCTTGTTACGTCCGTGGACACATTTATACTCCCACACGGCATTAAAGCCAACATCTTACAAGATTTCTGTTCAGCAGGGCTTTTTTAATGGAGCCAGTACTATGGTGCTCATTCAATAATATACTAAGTGGACAATGCTGGGAACCAGTGTCATTTTTGAACCTTTATTAGTGTTACAACCACACAGAGGAACATTTACAATGCAATTTTCCTACCTGAGTTTCTCATCTTTGAATCACATGGAAAGATTTGGCTTCTCTAACACAGACGGTGAAATGAGCTCTCTACTGCAGCGGTTGAGGAAAAAAGCTGAACAACAGGAAATAAATGCTCCCAGGAAAAATAAATTCACCAATTTTTGACCTTCAAGGTGCTTGGGACTTACTTATAACCTGAGTCAAAAGTGTATTTTGTCCATAGCAAAATAATTAAAACCTGTTTACTCAAAAAGTACCAAAAACACAAACATTAAAAAACAACTGGCATTTGACCAAAAATCTCACATTTATTGTATTTGTTATACAAGTGTTGAACTTTACATCAGTCTTAAGTGATGAGCCCCTTGGTAACATGTTTACATAAAAAAACATGAGCTACAGTACAGCATGTTTACCAGTGCTGGGAAATATTTACACATTTCCCATTCATTTTTTGGAAAGCTTTTAATAAATAAAATGTCCAAACCCAGGCGGAAAAACTACGTTTATGATAGAAACTTTATTGTCAAAATTCGGTTTCAATTCAGTTGCGCTTGCCCATCAATCTACCACAAAAAAGATTTATTTCATTCAGAATTACACCAAAATGTGCAATTAATAAATCACTTTACCTGGGTTTTGCATCCCCATACTACTGAAGTAATGCCACTTCAAATAAAAAAATCAAATAGACATATTTTGATGGGCGATATCAATGGAACTCAATAAGCAAAAAACACTGTTCACAAGTGGAAAAAAGTGATAATGCATCTTTGTAATTTGTTGAATCCTCCTTTCTTTTTATAAGCCTTGACATTCAAACATACTACCATGAATGAAGTGTTGGAACCATAAACACACTGTATAACATATGTGCAACTTCTACACAATAGTTTCTCAAACGTTAAAATTTGCAATTAAAAGTTTTCTTCATATTTACGCTTTCCCATGATTTTTTATTTTACACTAGCAATACAACAAAATATATATTTTAGCCATTTTCCTTGACAACAGTTCAATGTACAGTTGAGAAAATATAAGGCCAGGGGCTTGATTGCTAGTGGTTATACAATCCAACTTCATGGTGAAGGAGAGCGACTCTGGGCAGCCAGGACCTTATATTCCTTTTCCAACAGTCTGATCAGGAACATCTTACACAGTCCACGTCCTGGTCCAGGGGTGTTGGTTTGTTTACATAATTAAAAAAACAGGCTTCAACGGGGATGTTGGGGAGTGTATGTACAACCTTTTGAACAGGAAATTGCTGATATGATGTAGCCAGTAATGCTTCTTTTTTTTTCTTTTTGTATTTTCGTACCTTAAATTTTTCTCAATTATTCAACAGCAGCAGCACATTTAAATACATAGTTGGCTTGTCTCTTAAAATTGATCTCTGCAATTTATGTACAGTCTCATTAAAACATTGCACTGCCATCACTGTGCACCAAGTCTGTAGGTCTGCAGGGAAGGTAGGAGGAGTGGCGTGTTTGGGGGAAAAGGAGATGGCAATGCAGCTCAAGGAAGATGTTTGTAAATGGAGAGTGTGTATGACGGGGCTTCTACGCTCTCTTCAAAAATAAAACAAACAATTGCCTTCACTTCATTATAGTGTCCTCCAAGAGGACAGGACTGCTAAAGGGCAGGAAGAGATTTGGGGATGATTTAAATACATTTAAAGGCTTGTCACTAACTGCATCTGTCCTTCCCGTACATCGCCCTCAGGGATGCCCCCATCTTTAGTAATAGGAATAATGTAACCATCACTGCCCCCTCGGCCTATCTGGTAATAGGCTTGGAGCTGGTTGCTGGACCCTAAGTTGGGCATGCTCTTATAATAAACGTCCTCATTCTCGCTCCCCTTGCAGGGGGACAGGTCCTCCACCACGTCGGGGCTGCTCTCGGGGTACGGAGAGTCTCTCAGATTAGGCATACTAGTGTACAAGGAGTCTCTGTTCGGGGACTGCAGACTGTCGTCGGGGTTGGTGGGTGTCAGCTGGCTGACAAAGGTTTCAACTTCCCCATCCGTTCTCACCTTCTTCTGGGGAGCGTACAGAAGCGAGTGAGTCCGCTGGGGGATGAGTGGTGCCTCCAGCTGATGGTGCAGCTCGAGGCCCACCGTGTCACCCACGTGCACCAAAGACGAAGCGTCGGCCACTATTGCATCGTCTTCGCTGCTGCTGCTGCCGCCTACCACCGTCACCTTGGGCGGAGCCCGCTCCGTGTGGTGGTGATGGTGGTACTGCGGGGGCTGCTGGTGGTGGGGTGGATGGTGTAAACTGTGGTGCTGCTGCTGTTGCTGATGGTGGCTTTTGTTACAGGCACGCAGGTTGTTGTGTACTAGCTCAGAGATGATCATTTTCTCGAAGGCAGCATCGTCCAGACTGAGGCCGCAGTCTACTACCTGCACACTGTCGCCAAAGTCCCCATTGCGGAGCGAGTAGCTATTGTTAAAGTTACCATTTAGCGGTAGTGTATCCATTGCACTTGTATCCCTCACCGCATTGTTCAGTGAGTGCCCTGTAAAGAGAGGGAGATGTGAGGGGATTTTACATTAGTCAACATCAAAAACTATCAAACAAAGGAACAAGTTTAATGCTGTTTAGGATGCAGTTTCACACAGAAAACTCAAGTCAAATCAAGCCATGCCATAAACCAGTTAGTTAGGCACACTCCTTAACGTATGCATGCAGAAATCATTTTACTCCCTCACAGGTACATTTTGGCTTTCCCTTTTAAAAATGGCTTTGTATTAAGCAGAGCATTGTGTGTTTTAGTCTGCCACAAAAGTGACACAGCAATGAAAAAGATCCCAAACAACATTAATAAACAGTAATGACCATCACAACACATCGGGCAAAAGTAGATGTCCACAGGTATGAAGCCACAAACGGGCAGGCTACAACACTTAGAGGTTTTCTAGCAACTAATAGGTTGGATGTGCCAAAGGGAAAGAAAGGACAGAGATGGGTAAAAAGATGACACAGACAGAGGGGAAGTAGTCATGTATCAACATGGTACAGCCATCTTTGTTCTCACTACAAGGGGAGCCCACAAGCAGCACTCCACCATCACCACACACAGCAGGTGAAAAGACTCACTTTATACAACTCACATCATGTCTGTCTGCTCAGGCTATCTGGTCTAAGAGCAGCTGATGTACAAAAGAAAGTAAAATGATTTATTGTAACATGAAGAAGAATCACTGAAAAGAACAACAAAACAAAAACCAAAAGTCTTAACTGCAACTTAGCAAGAGCAAGGGTTCAGCAAATACAACAAAAAAGCATTAAATAGCTTTACTTTTTATGAATTGAGAATTTATTGTGTTTTTTCTTCGTAGATTGTTCAGCTTGTGTTGGTACACTCTATCCATAAGTTGGCAGCTTGTGTACCCAAAGCTGGCAAAGGTCAGATCTCGCCCGCAGCCCAGCACTTGGCATCCGTCACAGTGACAGTTCCCAGTGAGACCCCAGTCACTAGCAGAACAGCTCTAAAATAACACAGCCGCTGCAGAGGTCACGCACAGTCATGTTAGGAATTTCTCAAAGCATGGAGGTCATGGAGCCAGTCGAAAAAAAGATAAATATTAGCTATTCTATGATTGAGCGAGCAGATAAAGGAACATGTGCTCGGCTCTGGATAACATGCCTCCTTGAAGAACAACAGACGTAAAAAATAACAATGAAGACTAATGGATATTTCACAGCGAGGTTTTCTCTTTTTCCAAAAAAAGAGGGAGTGATCCAGAGTGTAGGAGGCATGTGAAAAGTGCAGTTTCTACAGGGCCAATTGAAAATTCGGGGAAAATGACAAGAAAGAAAAACGGGGAATAAGGGAAAATTAAACAGCTGCTGCCATGACATCCGAGTGCTTGTGCCTGCTAGGAGGCAATTTAGTGTCCAGACAGGTGCTCTTTGAAAAGGTGTGAGGGGAATACTACTGGGCACTGAGACTGCAGAATGCCACAGGAGGACAGATAATTTAGGAGAAAAGAAAAGAAAGAAAGAGAAACCTCTCTGATAAATGCTTGTCTGTGTCGGTTAAAGCAACACATTTTTTGGTCTGTTAAAATCACAAATTAAGCAGACGAGAGAGAGAAGCAGAGTAATGGGCATTTGCGATAAAGCTGACAGATCTCGAAGATCACTTCAAATGGCTGAATACATCTTTTATTTCTGGTTGGATTAGAGTCGAATTTGGGTGGATAATTTTGTGAACCACTTGCTCACTGAGTGTGTGTTAATGGCCTAAAGTAAACCAAGTGATAGTGCCAGGGTTTCGGTTGTTTTTAAAAAGCATGCTGAAAAAAATTTACATTTGATAGGCAAAGTTAAGTTTGACTCCCATACTTGTCTCTCTGTAGGTCACTAGAGGATAGCACAGGGGAAAAGCACAAAACATGACAAGAGATGCCATTTCAGTTTCAAAGTAGAATAGCACACATAATTGCAGCTTCACAGTGTGAGAAATGTTTAAGTGCCATGTGAATTTGAGATGTTTTATGTTTATCAGCTATTACAAATGTATCTATACACAGAAAACGTAATGCAAACGTTGTATTACGTCAATTTGCATTAGGCAACATAGATTGTGCTTGCACTTGAACAAGTTTTAGGGGGAAAGCTCCCTCTAAAACACACAAAAAACAAACAAATCACCTGATATATTCAGGAGCATAAATCTTAATAAGCATGCAGTTTATACTGCAGCTTCAGGTCTACACCACTGCTTACATTATCTCAAGGCAGAACATGTAGTATCTCTTTCCCATCTCAATCATTATGTCCCGTTAAGAGTTTGGATAAGAGAAATACGAGAACAAAGGAGTGGGTCGAGAAGAGCCACAAAAATCTCTTTTCTACATGAAAACATGTGCGCACACACTATGTACTGTATCAAGTATTTAGGAGACAATGATTCAGAAGGAAAGGTGATACTGCAGAAACATCCTGCTTTAAAATGTGCCCTGCTGTACACTCAAATAAAGAGACAAAGAGGAAGAGAAAAGAAAAGAGTCAAAGAGAGAAGAAAAGCCTGAAAGCAGGTGAAAGTATTAGGTAAGCACACCTGGCGAGTTAAACACTGGAGCCGTGGGGGTGTTACATACGACTGTCTCAGCCAGTAAGGTGTTATAAGGGTTGTTAGTGCCTTGTGGTCGAAGAAGAGGATTTGTTAGTAGATAATTCCCGGTCATTCCTGGAGTGGCAAGACAGAAGAGGAGTTTAGTGTGGCGCAGTCAGTGGACAGTGATTGAACGTTTCATGGAGAAGAGAAATGAGTGTTCTGCATGTGAGGGAGTATGGTGTCACCCGGGATGTCTATTTGGAATTTGAGAAAGCAGATTAAGGTTTGAGAGGAAACCAGGGAGGAGCAAAAAAAAAACAGATTCAACCTTTTTCCACATGTTTAAGAACGTTTAGGTACCTATTTAAAATGTCCAGTTAACTTCTAATTGTGTTGCAGGTCTTTCACAACTCATTCATTTATAAACTCATTTTTTAAACCATTACTTAAGCTTATTAATTCCTATTCACTGGTTATGTTTACCTATTATTTTTATAACATTTAAATATAGAACTGACCTTGGGCAAAGGTTAGACTGTTTGAATCAAGCCTACATTTACAAATGTCTCATAATTAAGACTTCAATTTGGACATTTCTTTCCAAACCTTATGTTACATCCAGTTTTTTTTCCTCAGCTTGCAGAGTCTTTTAAGGATGTGAGGTATTTTCACTGCCATTTATCACCTGTGTTAAATGCCATCTGTCATGTTGGGAAGTCTCCAGGGATGTTTTTTAATGACAGGGAAGTGCTTCCAGGAGATAGAGCCCTCTTTTAGTGCACTGACTCTCTGGGGTAACTAGGCTAATACACCCCGGAGTGATCAATATCCAACCTTTACATTAACATCTCCAGGAAGTGTTACTGTAGGAGAGAAAAAAACCCTACTTCTTTATTGTTACAGTTGTACTGGCAAGTCAAAATGTGCTTGAAAAACCCTAGGTGTAATGTTTTGCCTTGCGTGAAGTGAAAGCAAAAAGAAAGGCGAAGACAAAGAGCGTTATAGCGACAGCAGTCAGAAGAGGGGTGGAAGGGGAGTAAAACCACCTCGATGTAAACCCTTTTTTCTCTTGCATGCTTGAAAAGCCATTTCAGAGGCAGCAGAAAGCCTAACAACACACTAAGCACTCCAGGTCAGTCAGAGTTGAACATCATCTTCTCATCATCATATTTGTGCTCAAGCTAAATAATAAATGACAGTTTTTTTCTCCCGCCCTCATAAATCCCTCTGTAAAGTAACAGAGGTCACCTTACATGCCAGGCAACAAATGGCCTCTCTGCGTGTTAAGATTTTCCTGAAATATAACTTTCTTTTTTTTGTCCTCCCTGTTTTCTCTTCTGTTTATGTTTCGCTCGAGCCTGGGTATGGACTTTAGACAGCCAGCACTTAAATAAAAACGCTTTTCTAGCCTTGCCCCAATTTGAGTCTGACGTGAGCAGCCAGAATGACAGCGCACAGAGTATTTGAGGACGGATTTTTGTAATCCTTCGTGGGCAGCACAGGGAGCCTAGACTAAAGTCTACATCTTTTTTAGAGATAAAAACATACAGCTCTGTCTTTTCAAGCTGCAGGCATTTATTACGATTAGGATCGTCTACGGCAGGTTGAGATCATTTGAACTTGCAGGAGGTATTTTTAGCTGGATGATGAAATGTGTGCATAGGTGTGCATGTGGAGAGAAATGAGGTGTGAACTGACCTTGGTTAAGGGTGGAGGTGCTGTTGATGTCACCTGAGATAAAGGAGGACTCAGATTGCTTTCTTACGGTGTCATTCCACATTCTCCTGATACGACTCTGTCAGGTCAACAAGGGACAGTCATTAGGACTTCAAACAAGCCCGCTCACCTTTCAGACCAACTCTCATTATTCTCTATGTAGATACTACTGACCTTACCAGTCCTCCAGTAAAGCAAGGGCAGTACTAAGGCTCACTTTCTATGCATGTCTGTTTTTAAACTTATAATTGTAATTTAACTTTTGAACGACTTTGGGATATGTCTCTCTGAGCACAATACATCTGGAGATATTGTCTCAAAAGGGCCTTTTATAAGTAAGGCATAAAGCTAACGTGGTTTATTTCTTTTTGGGGGAATTTCAGGCTTTTCCTGCAGTAAAATATGCTTGCAATGCTCTTTAAAGAGTGCAGTACTATTTCCCATGCACATGACGTTAGTGAGAAAAGATAAAAGCAAGTGCTAAAGGGGGCAGAACAGAAGAAAGGTTCTCATGCAGTACAGAGGATGCTGCTTGTAAAATGTGGTATAATGTTTGTGTCACTTGATCTACCACTGATGCTAAAATGCAGGATTTGCATTTTTTTTGTCATGCTCATGATGAAAGTAAACTCTCACGAGCATTTCTTTTAACACTGTGTTCCTCTGGTTTGGCGCTCGGGAGTCTTTGACTGTATGAAGCTTGTGTCTACCTGTGTACCAGAAGAGTAGCGAGCGCTGGTCCGTGTGGTGGAAGTCTTCGCAGAGCCGTGTGAGCTCTCAGTCGGCAGCCCTCCGCAGCAGTAGGTGTGGCGGAAGCACTTGCTGTACTCTTTGCGGACCTGTGCGAGCAAACAGCCGAATGTTTACCTACAGTACATTGTTGACTTTACATATGACTTAACCAATATCTTAAAGCCAGCAGTGTTTGTTCTTCTTATCAGTGTGTGGTGCTTTGTGAATTCCGCATTACGGAGCAAAGGTTTGCTCACACCAGCGTTTCACCTTGGGAGAAAAATCACTTTAACTTTGAGCACTGCGGCTGACTTACTTTTTTCTGGAGAAGGCAGTGGAAAATGAAGATGAACATTCCTTGGAAGGTGTTGAATATGGTGAAGAGGTACGCCATAACAATCGAGGTCTCATTTATGAAGAAGAGACCGAAGGACCACGTGAGTCCAAGAAGACACAGCAAAGCAAACGCTCCCATGACCCAGGATCTAAAGGTCAGCAGAGAAAGAAAAACACAAGGAGAGGACGAATCCAGCATGAGAGGCATTTAGTTATCAAGAGAGGAGGATGAGTGGGTTTATAATCACCATAAATATGAGAAACTAGGAAAAAAAGCTGTAAACCAGGCAAGAGGAAAACAACAAAAATGAGAAACAACACCTATGCCATCATCAACACATTTCCCACCCCTCCATCCACACACACACTCTCAGCCCAGAGTCCAATGCAGCTCCTGTCATCAAACAGACAAGAAGGAGGCAAAACCTTGATCTTTTTTTCTGCAAATAACTTGTTATGTGTTATAACATAGAGAACAGCATAATCAGGAAGCACAGCGTGATTCAAAATAGGCTAAAAAAAAAAAGCGTTTGATACTATCATACACTAAATATTTATCTTGTGATTATGTTATCAGAGCTGGAGAACTAAGCAGATGTGGAAAGAGTTCAAGGAAAAAAAGAGACTCCCCGCCTCGTGTGTGTGAAGGTCCTGTGGAGCCTTCAGACACCAGCAGCGGTCACAGTTCAGCGCTCGAACACACAACAACAACAGCACTGGATTTCAAGACAATGGACACAGTGAAAGTGGACAATCACACCGACACTGGATGAGTAGCTTTGCAGCTGCAGTTTGGGAGAGGATGGACCGGCGATAGAAAGGAAGACAAATAAGGAGAGAAGGAATAAACGAGGAGAGAGGATCAACTACAAGCTGAAGAGGAGACTCCTGGGCAACATGTCCTTACTTGATAAACCGTTTATTATCTTCATAGCTAGAGAGCATGATAAGCAGGAAAAGAGAAACACAATTAGATCAGAGCGCATCACACCGGGGTTAGACGGCAGTTGAGTATAGATATCTTCAACTTTGATCCAAGGGAAATCACTTGGGCAATGAAACTATTAAGGATCTCACTGAGAGTTGTATGTTTTGCTGTTCATGATTCAATTAAAAAGTCTGGGTACAGCATTTGGTCAGAACACATTGTCTGTGGTTGAATTTGCATTTATGGTATTGTATGCGTGGGTGGTGTTGTGTGGGTGAAATTATCTGAGGTATATAGTGGAAGCTTACCCAGGCAAATCTGTATTATAGTAGCCGTCACAAACGCGATAATTACTGGTGCGCATCGCAGGACAGAGAGAGGAGGAGAATGGTAGGAGAGGAGAAAGGAGAGGTTGTGCGTTAACTTTGCCTTTACATGCAACATGCAATGGCGCCGGTGCTAAACTGACTTTCAGACCAAATGTTGGCAAAACAAACAAACAGAAAAAAGACCACAAAAAAAACAGCTATCAAATACACAGTGTATTTCTGCAGTGTAAACAAGCTTAAACATTTCTAACATCCAAGAACAAATGAACACATGTTGAATGTCACCATGAAATAAATGTGTTTGGTTGTGGTTTCCTTGATAAGGGAGTAGTCTGTCTCAAATAAACCCAGAAGTCTAAATCAGCCCTTTTTTAGGACTGTTCTTCCTGATTGCAGTTGCACCGCAGTGCTGTTATGTTGCACACATTCATTAAGGAAAAATGAGAAATAACAAACACTGGTTGAAAATAGCTGCGGAGTGGTGGAAGTTGAAATACGTAACATAATTGTGCAAAAAGACATGAGGCTGTGCTACTGCGAGCTACGAAACCATATAACCCCAAATGTTAGAGGCCAGCAGTCAACAGCAATAAATATTGTTCTCACAGAAGAGCAACAAAAACAGGACAAAACAATTAATGCTTCAGAAAAACATAATTCTCTTTCCCAAAACCAAACACGTCATAAACGTTAAGGCTCCTCAGGAAGTCTACAGTTGATGGGGATGGTGGTGCTGGGTGGTGGTCGTGTGGTGGCGGTTGTGTAGGGAAGGAATTTTTCTTTTTTGGGATTAGATGCTGGGATCTATAAAAAAGGTTTGACATGTTCCAGCGGCAAACACACATGGTAGCTGTTCATCTGTACCCCGCCCTTGCAGAGCTAACAGTGCATAGTTAAGCTGCAGCCGTAGAGTGATGTGTGTGTGTGTGTGTCATGCCTGTGCAATTCTGCGGCTAGTGGCTGCGAGCAAAACAACAAAGGATGTAAAGACGACTCACAAAGTCTGTGTAGTCATCATGACAGCTAAGTCATGCCAAATGTCTCATTAAAAAACTGTGTAACATTTCAAATCTCCAGAGTCAGAATGATGAATTCCTCTGGAAAAAAGTTCCACTTGATCTGGATAATTTAAGACTATGAAAAAGTGAATGTATTCTAACGTCACTTGCTAGTCCAGTCGTGTATTTGGGCTGGGAGGCGGGGGAGGTAATGCATTTTGCCATGAAACACTATAAGGTAAAAAAAAAAAAAGATTACCTCACGAGTAAAATAGCCTTAGCTTTCCTGGGGGTTGATGCAGAACAGCACCAGTGTTAAATTGCTGATAAGCAGGGTAAAGCGGGGTTCTGCGTATATTCCTTTACTTACTTTATATTCTCCAGTCGGCTAGAGTCTGGTTTCAGGGTGGTGGAGTGCTTCACCATTTTGTACATTGTGATGACCAGGAAGATGAGATTGAGCTGTCAAAACAGAGTAATGGCAGTGTTAATACATGAAGATGTATGATGCAAGATAAAGCAGACACAGAGAAAAAAAACTGTTAATTTGTCTATAAGTATTAAAAGAGGAGAGCCTTCAGATCTCTGCATGTCCACAGACTAATCCAATAAACATCTATCGTTCCAGCCGGGCTCAGACGGGCCGACTGGCGCCAAATTTAGTGTCATTCTATATCAATAAGAGCATGGAAATGCATTAAAATCCATCACAGTGAAAAGAAAAAAAAAGAAACAGCCACGCAGCAGCAGTCTGGCAGAAGTCAGAAGGGAATGAGAAGTAGCAGGAGAAATAAGAGACCCTCTTGTTGTACAAAACAACTGCATATCATTTTATGCACATAGGGAAATATTATAAGGTGTAACCAGCTACAAAAAGCTTGAGGGAACATGGTATATGTTGTTCGATTCTTTTGTGTGGACAGATGAGAAGAGCGAAAGACAAAGGGGAGGAAGGAGATGGCGTTTCTTTCTGGTTTTAATGTATTAAATCTTAAGGGAGGCAGTGGCACATATCACGTTCAGACAAGGATACTCTGCTTCGTTACTGAGCGCATTTATTCGCTACCTTAAAAATCAATATTGTGATTTAGAGACACAAAGGCTGGGTGGACCAGCGAGGAGCCGCTCCAAATAATTTAGGCCTACTTCGAAAACATTTATTCTGGGGCAAACTAGTCCCTAACACAGCATGTACATGCACTCACAGCAGAGAAACCGGACTGCGTTTGTACTGCAAGCCGGGCATGTATAAATAATGTCAAAGAATATCTCAAAAACAGAATTTGAAACATGTATCTCCAGTAGAGCATATCAAAGGATCAGAAACAAACCAAAAAACAGCAGATACTGTTTTAGAGGGTGAGTAACACAAAAAAAATTACAACATAAAAATGAAAGCATTTGCTGTAATCTTAGCCTTTTCCAGGTGAGCCTTATAAGCCCAGCATTTCAGTGTTATCTTGTTATCTTAAAAACAGCAAAGCGTTGGAAGGAGAAAAATTGCCAGAACAAGGGCATGAAATAAATGAATGGCCTTTTCGAGCTGGACTCAGACTGCGGCCATTCACTCTTGAACAGAAATTGTCCGTGTTCTGCTGCACGCTGCTATCAAAAGACTGCCTGTGATCAATACATCACCCCTCCACATGCAATCAACTCATAGAGCCGTTCACAATAACCCAGGCAGCAAGGAGAGGGGCAAATGGGAGAAAAAAAAGAGAGGAAAAAAAATCCTGAATCGTGAACCTTCTTTTATATCACACACGGCACTGAAACTATGTTTTGTTTCGCAGCTATCAGCCATTATTTCTATCAGCCGCCTCCATGAGTCAGACAGTGGGGGAGGGATGGAGGGCGAGGACTTTGAAAAACCCTTTCACACAGCCTTGAGTGGTGACATGGATCCAATGAGACAGAGGAGAGGGACACAGTACTTTAAAGTTACCTAGCAGCACGGCACATGTCCCCCCCCCCCCCACCGACATGCTTTCGCAGCCCTCCTCGGGGATCCCCTGTTCCTGAGCGAAGCTGCCTTACTTCTATCCTTCACTCTGTCTCTGAATCATCACTGCAAGCCATGCAGAAGCACCTCGCCACACTGGGACTAAGGAGAAAGCTTTTTTTCCCCTTCTGAAGTGGACTGTGTGTGTACACACTGAACTCTAGATGAACTGCACGGGATAAAATATTAAAGGTGCAGATGGAGCTTTCCAAATGATAAGAACCGCTCCCGACA
This sequence comes from Eleginops maclovinus, assembly GCF_036324505.1. Lineage (NCBI taxonomy): Eukaryota > Metazoa > Chordata > Actinopteri > Perciformes > Eleginopidae > Eleginops > Eleginops maclovinus. The sequence goes on along the minus strand of NC_086357.1, from coordinate 18,469,342 downwards.
TGTCATGATCCAAGAGGCCTTGTGTTGAAGCTATCTCAAGCATACTAATGGCTTCCCCCACCACTCATTACTTCCATGTTCCCCTTTCATGGAGCTAATACCCCCAGTACCCAGAGACAGGGCAAGCTCTGCCGAAGAACAAGGATCTAAATACCTTCCACCGCCTTTTGTTTTCCGCCAGTATTTAGGGCATTTTTCAGCCAGGAGCAAAAAAAAAAGACAAAAAAAAAGGAAAAGCAAGAAATAGGGAGGAGAAACAAAGGGAAGAGAAAAAAGCATGACCATCCTAGGTCGAAACCAATGTTATTTGGCACAAACATGGCTCGGGCGGCAGGTGGGGATCGAGACATGAGCCAAAGCAGCAGTTTTTCTCTGCTTTTCTCCTCCTTTCTCTCTCCCTCATTGACAAGGACAAAGCCAATTTGTAGAGAAACCAGGGTCACGGATGGTGTAGACAAACCTTGCTCCTGCATGCTCCCCTGAGATGCCCCTTTCCACAGCACTTTGTCTTTTTGAGTCAATTGTTGCACGGAATCAGAGGGGCAGTGTGCGATGCACGAGCCACTGCTGCAAAAGCTCATTCCTGTCACACACTAGCTCTGCTACAATACATTAGCTCCTCATAGGGTCATGATTCTATCTCTCCGGTCATCACCGCCGGGATCCTGATCATCATTTCCACTGCAGACGCATTTTTCATGCAACTCATTATGAAGGCAATGCGAGATTGGAAAACAATGAGGGCCCAATTTAAGGAAAGGAAACATATTCCTGTGGGGCTGACAGAGCATTTGCTGAGACCGGGAGAAATGTGTGTTTGTTTTAATACAATGTTAGCTCTCCCTCAAATTATAAGCTCACACTTTCAAAGCGGGTGCTGAGAGGAAAAAGGAAAATCAATGAAAACAAAAAAGAGCAAGGTTTTTCACCATTTAATCAAAAACATTTCAATCAAAAGTAGACCGTAGTCCTGTCAGTGCACTTCCGCCTACATTTTTAAAAAGCTACATCAAGTGGCAATGTCTCTTTTGGAGAAAACTGCGAAATGCGGTCCGGTGAGGAGATTCGCCTTTTATCCGTTCTGTTACAACACAGACAAAGAGCTGTACCATGTCTTTACTTTGAAAGCTGCTAGCGGTCTGCCAATAGCGTGCAAAAACTCACTGGAATTTGACATGTGTGCCCCCTCTCTCTGGTATATTCTCAGTGTCAGTTTAATGTTCAACAGAGGTCACTGCATCTGTAGATACAGTAGCAGCCATTATGCTGGATAATGAACACAGTGCTGAACAAATACCACCCGTCCTCCCTGCACAGCAGCAGGACAAGTTTGCAGGGCCTTCTCATCCCTTGGTGTGCATGAGGGCAAAGCATACATGGTGCGCTAGGCTGAGAGGATCTATCTGAGGAATACCACCTGCTATTTCTTTTTTTGAGCAGGGCGGGAAGGATCCCTGAGGACTCATTCTTCTGAGCCTCTCTGATGGAGCGGGAGATAATAATGTCATGACCAGTAAATAATTGCATGGCTCAATGGGACATATGTCATAATGATGCGATACGTCCTTCACCCCTGATGGTCCTTGACCAAACAGAGAGGTGCCTTTGCTTTTTTCTTCTTCTCCCCAACACTGTCATCTGCTATTTACTGTGGGCAGACACACACACACACACACACACACCCACACACACACACACACACACACACACACACACACACACACACACACACACACACACACACACACACACACACACACACACACACACACACACACACACACACACACACACACACACACACACACACACACACACACACACACACACACACACACACACACACACACACACACACACACACACACACACACCAGGAGGCAGATGCAGAGGAGGGAAAAAAAAGGACCTATAAAATCTCACACTGCCATCTAGCAGTGTGTGCTGTAAAAATTACACCTTGAGGCAATTTTTAATCTATTTTCTTCCTTCATCATAAAAAGTGTAACTGGAAGGCCATTAGGTGTTGCCTGTGATGTGAGACTTCATGGGAATTGTACGAAAGTGGGGTGAAAGTACACTAACAAATCCTGATCCTTGTCAGGTGGTAAGAGGCAGAGAGAATTGTCGGATGCCTCGAAATCTATCTTTGGCGCAAAATTAACCTGTCATCGCTGCGGAGACTGAGGAGCAAAAATCCTGCTGACTTTTGCTTCAGTTCAACCCTCACTTCCGTTATCGCCCTCCTTCATCTCTTTCATCTCAGCCTCTCAGTCCATTCCTCACTCTGTCAGTCGCAGTATTCAAAGAAAAATAGAACCGCTTACCATGATGATGAAGGTGACAGGTCCTATAAAACTCCATATGAAATGATTGTCAACACTTAGCCAGCACCTATGACAAAGAAACACACACTTCAGCACACAGTACAGAAACAAAATCGGCATTGTCTTCCTGCTCTCAGGGCCAGACACAAATTCAAGGAAATTAATTTTTGGTTACTTGGGCTGATATTGAATGTGTGTAATTTTTCTAGTTTCAATTGAAGCTCTTTTCATAGGTTGAACATTTCATACGGTTGTACATAACAAAGGGAAGACCCCATGTAACCTCTCTTGATAGATGGGTTTTAGCTGCGATATGGCCATTAATCTACGTAAAAGGTTTTTCGGCACAGTGCTCTTCTCTTTAAGAGAGCATTTACAAACAAGAGGTCACAGGAGGGTCTTTAAGCAGAAAGGCATTAATGTAGCCCGCCTCTCCCTGAAACCACAGTGTTGAGTCTGTCAGCCACTTTCAAATGACATAAAAAATTGAACAGCTTCCCATCTCCGGCAAAAGGAGCTCAAATGTTTTGGTGTAGTCTACAGGGATGCGCAAAAAAGCCCTGGCAGAAATGATGAGTAGATTTATTTTCAAAAGCTACCACATACAGTCACAGCAGGTAGGCCCACACAGTTTGCATCCAGTGTGTCTGCTCTGCATTTCCAAGGATTCGTTCAGAAAGCTTCACTTACGCTTTCTTGGTCCCGTAGCTCCGGTAGTCGATAGCTGCGGAGACACCGACCACGATGGCAGGGAAGAGGTAACCAGATACGTAGTAATACTTTTTCCGAGAGTATTCACTCTCAAAGACCTCCACAAGCATGAGGTACAGCTGGACCCCTTCAAGACACATCCAGGAGAAGGAAGCCAGGAAGAAGAAGTGGAGGATCCCTGCGATGATGGCACATCCAATCTGAGAGAAAACAACACATTTAAATGTTTAAATTACATTTTTAAAGAAAAACAATCCAATCCAATCCTTTTTATTTTTTTTTAAAGTAGAACAATTATTTAATTATGAAAAGAGGAATATTCTCAGTGCTTAATTTATTGAAAATTGTATATCATAAACTGTATGTCTTATATTAAAACCCACTGAAAACACACCAATGCTGCCTCACCCATTCGGCAAAATTGATGAAAAAAGTAATGAATATTCATTCACCACATGGGCTCTGAATATGCACAGGCTTAGATTTCCATCAGTACGGCAGCAATTTAAAATACCATTTGGAGGTAGGGTTAAATTTAGTAGATTTAATCATGCAGCTCAGGATTTGAAGCTTAGATTTCCAGCTTTATACAAAAAACGTTTTTTGTGCTTGAGAGAAAGTGAAGGTAAAACAAAAAGGGAAAATAGTCTGAATGCAGGGTCAGCCGTGGCAACGCTGGCTTTAAGTGAGAGAGGAAAAAAGACCTGTCAAGTGGAAGACACAGCCCTTTAGTAATGTATATTAATGTTGCTGTCCCACTCGTGTGATGTTAAGGACAGGCAGAGAAGGTTAGAAACAAAAAATGCTCAACGACTCATCAATTTCCCCCTGAAAGGGTCTTTTGTTTTGTTTGGGGGGTGAAAGAAGATAAAGTGAGGGGGAATGAATCAAACCCAAATCAATGGGGTGAAATCGTTCCAGCTTACCCTGGGTTCCGTCATATCGATACCAATTAGGAATATTAACTCTGCGATAAAGAGATTGATGCACAAGTTCTTGTGGATAGTGTTGCGATCGCTCTGCAGGCCCCGGAAGAAGCAGAAGGTGAAGATGCTGATGGTGAGGCAGACGAGGGACACCACGATCCCAACTCGAGTAATGACGGTCAGAAGCAGCTCATGCACTCTGTCGTTAATCTGGAAGAAACAAAAGATAAACAGCAATTTAAAAAATGAGTTTTCAAAAGGAAAGATGACAATATGGTTCTCTTTAAGCTCTGCAATAATTACTTTATTTGTTGTGATTTATTGTTGTGTTCGTCTTAAATAAATTGACCTAATCATAAGCATTTTCTATTACTAATTATTTATCACATTTAAGTGATTTTTTTAAACCTAAAAAACACCTATTTCCTTTCAAAAAAAGTCAAGCACATATTAGGAATCTCAAAGATAAGGAATGTTGCTTTAAGTTTTATATTTGAAAAAAGTCGAACCCACTTTATATTGGGATTCCTGCATGCCATATTTTAAAGGGTAGGGTTTGTTAAGATGTTTTACTTTTTAGGAAATGCATCCATTTTGCTCACCTAGAAAATGTGATGTGTGTTTTACAAAGAAATCTACGGGACAGCAAAACAAGCTGCAACACGGGGAAAACATTCATATTATTATAATTATATATATGCTTTAATTAAAAATGTAGCTTTTGTTTCCACTATTCTTTTCTGGTACTTCTGATGTAGAAATTAAGATGCTTGGGGTTTTATTTTGCTTAAAAAGAGGAAAACATGTTAGGAATATTAATCATTTTTAAAGAAAAATCTGTAAAAGATAGATTTAAAAAAAGATATTGTGACATACTGAGGTTTCACGGTGCGCCATGAGGATTGCAAAGTTGGTGAGATGGCTGCAGGAGCAGGTGGTGTGCGTTTTATTGGAGTCCAGGAGTTTGCAGCCTTGGGTGGACCAGTGGCCCATCATGCTCCTCTCAGAGTAATTCCAGAAGGAGCAATTGGAGTTGAAGTAGTGCTCCATCTGTAGATAACAAGAGATATGGTTAAGTGTCCAAATAATTGACTGCCTGAAATTGAAGTGCATGTAGAACACAGAGGACATTTACCCCCTACTCATACAAAGTATGTCTCGCACTGATATGGATGAAGATTTTTCACTTCACAGCTCTTATGAAGCAATTCATATGTTGTATCTCATTTGGCACATGCTTGCCAAATCAACCGAAGCATAGTTGGGTATATGAGGCCTTAATAACAGAGGAGCATAATTGTTTGACGGCATGTCTTTGGAATTGCACAATTTCTCTGATAAAGAATGGAGTCACGCATGGCCCTCTGGGAACTCTAGTGACAACTTTAAAAGACGAAAGATAATTGGTGCTCCAGTAATTTCATCCTAGATTGTACGGCTAATCTAGGAGTTAATTTGCCCCACTATAAAAGAAAATGGGTATCATTTATATCCCAATGTTGATTAAAGAATTAGTTTTCATTAAGAATTCACTTAGGTTCTAAAGACTCCTTTAATTTGATGTTCAATGACTTAAATAAACTGCAGACTGACCTAGCCCGACATTTACAATTCAAATTGCAGATCTCTGTCTACTCTCAATGTTCCCTCCTGGTGTTATTTAATATGACCTCTCCATTCACTCCAGCAGAGATACTCACATCAATGTGCTCCAGGGTAAAAATCACCGGGTCGTTAATGAATACGCGGCTGGACTCTTTGTTGATTGAGGCAGCGATGATGTCAGAGTTGACGGCCACAGACACGTTGCGACCGTAAGCCTCATTGGCCATCTTGATGGTTGTGTTTTCAGCGCTGAGAAACTGGCCCAGATTTTTATAGAGCACAAACACCAGCTTGGCAACTCCTGTAAAGAGCGAAAGACGAAGAAAGACATCAGAGGTTGAGAAGCTACATTTATTCCCATGTAATTCCATTTAAAATATTCAACAAAGGAATGGCAGAAATGAGTGAAAGATGAGTGAGAGATAAAGACAGAGGGCTTTTAAAAAGCCTGTCATTTCCAGCTAAATTCACAGGGCTTGGAGTTTTTGAGATAAACTCCATTGTTGTGCTTAGACACTCAAACCGACTATTTAGCTTTTCACAAAAACAAGAATGAGAGCCAATGTTAAACACACATTGAATAAGCAGTTTTCTCTGAGAGTAGGCAGAACATTTAGCACCAAGTTTCTTTTTCTTTGTTTTTTTTTGTTATGTTTAAGGGACCTCACCATTCCGACTGTTGAGCTTCACAGTGTTTGCCGACAGCTGGATTGAGATACCGCCCTTGCTGGACTGTGGAAATTTAAAATCCTGGACCTGGCCATCTGTGCTGAGCACATACACATCCAGGACTGCAGAAAGACAGAAGATGGGTTAGAGATGAAAGATGAAAGGAAGAGAGAATATATTGATGCCCACACATTTTTCCTGACATTTCCTCACAAACTGAAATGTTGGAACAGACCAAAACATAGTGAGCTGCACAATAAAAATGTCAAACAAAGTGATCATTTCATCCCTGAGAGACTCTTGCTAATATGAATAAAACAACACAAGAAAACAACTAAAGAAAAGCCGTCCTTATATGGTTTAACAGCAGAATAAAATGAAAAAGGAAGCTGTGGATAAACAATGTCTTTTTTCTGACTCCACAGCAGGCTAATGTTCACATTATTGTATAGAGTTTCAAGGTCTAGACTCATACATTTATAAACTAAGCGCGCGTAATCAGAGAATCCAGTCTATTTAATTGTCTGATATTCATCACTTTGTCAGTAAGCGACTCGTTAAACCTAATATGCGTTGCTTTTCTTTTCCCCCAAGGTTTAAATGCTTATTATGAAAACAAAGTCCCTTTTTATGTGGTGGCCTTGTTTTCCTATCACAACAGTTACTCTCTCAATGAATTGGAAGTAATCAAATTAACTGAGCTTGCATCAATCAAGAGCCCTTGTCAGTTGCTTACCACAAACTCTTGTTTTACTTACTTATGTTGTCTGCAGGAACTTTTACAATGGCAGGTTCCATGAGGTTGTCGGCGAGGACAAAAGCCCCCTCCTCCAAAGTATCGAGTAACATGGTGGCTGCGTGTGTCTGCTCCGTGCTGTTCATGTCGTGCCAGGACTTTAAGGCCTCCGGTCGCAGAAGGTTATCTACCGTATCCACAATGGCCTGTGTCGAAGCAGACAAACAAACACACGCACAAACAAAAGCAAATGTACTTGAGTAACTCGGAAAAAAAAACCTGTGTGTGTAAACATTAGCAGGAACATGCAGACACTTAGATGGATGAAATGCGGCGGTGAAGCATCACTTCTGTGAAGATTAAAATAAATGAATGTGATGAAAAAAATACTGAAAGAGGACACCGTTTGTTGGTTTCCAGTATGACATGATAGATTAATTGAGCAATTACAGAACAAGAAAAACATTTTGCAATTGCGATGATCATGAAGGATGAACTGCATGAAAGGGAAAACAGGAGCATCACTGGAGATGGTGCGGATTCCATTTCTTTTTCAAGGACGCTGCATCGGGGCAGACATTTAAGGTCACAGTGTTTGGAGCCTATCAGCTCTGTCCAATAACAGGATTATAAGAAATGAAGGGCCAAAAGCTGTCCTCAATTAAAATTCTCTAATTGCAAAATGTTCAGCATCTAGATCATTTTTTCCCCTTACATTTTATTTTTATTGAAGTCGTCAATGACAAATACTTAATTTTATAATTGAGTCATAACGACACTCTGCCGCAAAAAGCACTTTGAAAATTCAAATAAATATGGTAAGTATTTCAATTGATGTGCATTCTTCACGGAAAAATGTTTCAGACTTTCTGCCACCTGAACAGCTCAGGGCTAAAACAGCAGATAAATTAGGCATAAGATCCAGGCTGAGTTTTCTTCAGGAAATAATCAAATCAATGAGTCTAATCGGGGAATCAATGTCGGCACGACTGGCGGAAAGGTTGGGGGGCAGCTGTTAGTGATGTTGCGTCAAGTCTGGCAGATGTCAGATAATGCTGACTCAACGATGTCTGTCCCAAATCCTCGCATGCCGCCATTAACATCGACACACCCCGACAAAACACTGCCGCCTTCTCTGACTTCAAATCTATATGTTGTGATATTAAAAAATAAATGATGAGTAATTTTAGGGAGCTGGTTTGACTACAGACAGGTATTTTTTCCCTTTTACTCTTTTCTTTTTATGACAGAACTACCCGTTGACTGGTTAATTAGCCCGATCCATTTTAATACCGTCCCGAAGGAGAGATTTGGATTGAGGGGGGTGACTTTGGTGGCAGGTGGAGGACACTGATCTCCCTGATGGTGGAGGGATATATACGGCCAAAATACTTTGATGTATGAACTCAAGCCGATAGCTTTCAAGAGGAAGGGGGAAAAAATGGTTTAACCCATCCAACCCTATTAACCAGATAAAGCTTAAGATTTGCAACTTTAATTTATGAAACAAAGGGCTTGTTTGACCTAAAACCTATGTCCTTGTGAATAAGAGACACAATTTTGATTTTACATGCGGTGAAAGGTCAGGTAATGGTCCTTGAAAAAAAAAGAAAAAGATTTGAATAAATCAGAAGTGAGCTGTGTTTGATGCAATATTCAGGAGGGTTTTATATCGAATGGAGCGGTGGTATAAAAGCAAAAAATGTAACAGAGCAGCAAATCCTTCAGCAAATTAATAATGAGAGGGATGTAAGAACAGAATGTTGTGATGTTATGCATCCAGACGTGCAATCTTGGTAAACACTTAGAAAACATATAATAGGGAATAACAGAACCAAAATACACCATTGCCGCCAACGCATAGAGGGGGAACAACACAGAGACACATCCATGTAAAGAAGCCACCTTTGTAATTGGAGATGACTTTTCTTTGACTTTAGAGAGCACTTTAGGTACGATTGTGTCTGTGTGTAAGGCAATTACTCAAAAAAGCAGGAAGCACAGGGAGGAGGGAGAAAATGACAGTGCAGAGGGTACATGCTGCTGAACTGGGGCCGGGGCAGATACAGTAGTACAGGAAATAAAGGAGGGGACGGCAGCAAGCAGAGTGGGCAGAGGCATTGCTTCAGTACCTTCATGTATGCCCTGCATGTCCTTTCTCGTTTTTGAAGCTTTTTTATTAGAAAAGAAAAAGAACACATAAAAATAGAGACATGTAATTTGCACAGGTTTATGAGTATAGGCATTGTAGCCCTGACTGAATCGGTTGATTTACAAAGTATCTACTGAATGATCCAGCCACTCCCCATCTCATGTGCCGCAGACCTGCTTACCTGGAGGTCAAAGTGTTAAAGAGCTTAAGATCTCTGATAGATGCCAGAGTCTGAAATAATATAACTACCTTTTTGTCTGTCTGTCTCATAATTTTGCCGAACTTGAAAACACAACATACAGAAAAGTAGACAAAATAACAGCTACTGTACATTACTGCAGTATTTTTGGGAACACTGTAATGTACCTTGTTGAAGCTCCGTCCGGCAGAATCCTTCTCGCTGGGCCTGAGCTCCTGCAGCTGAGCATCCAGGATGTCCACCAGCTGCTCCATCAGGCGCACCGAGGAGCTGACGTCCCCGGCAAAGATGGGCCCTTTGGTATGCTTGGCTAACTCGTTGGCCAGGTTAGCGGCATTTTCACCACTGCGGATCTGCAGGGGGAGGGAGTGAATTCATAAGAATGCAAGAAGACAGACTTTGAGAAGTTTCTTTACAGCCCTACTTCTGGCATCAAATCACACTTGAATGAGTCCTTGAAATGCCAGTTATTAAAAGGATACTGATAAATGCAGCTTTCAAGCTAATCTCACCCAGCTTTGCAGCGATCTTAGTAACAAGGACACACTTCCAGTATTTGTCTACCCTTTGTATGTTTGTAAGAAACACACTTCATTAACACAAGGAAAACATTGAGGCAGAGCTTATACAAACCTTTTGGGCAACTTGGTTGACCCAGTGGGATGTACAGTTGCTGAGATCAGGGCCCTTCGGGTGCCAGGCCCCAGTGGAAAGGACACATGAATAAGAGGCTGTGCCTGAAAGGGAAAACAAGCACAGAAGACTCAAGTTAAATCAAGTCATATCAGATTTATTTTCCCAGGAAGTCCTCGACAGGGCAAAACAGGACAAGGACACAGATAAGATAACTGCACACAAACAAGAAATATACAAATATGCAAATTGATAAATCTCATATGAATGCGAAGCCAGAGAAACACTGCCTGTGGTTCACATGGAATATGTTTTTCTTTTTTTAAACTCTAAAGGACATATTAAAAAATATATCTGGGTACAGGAAACTCCCAGACAGGCAGATGTACCAAAATGAACATTCTGCAATTAATTCTGAAAATATTTTAATCATCTCACTCCTATTTTTGCTGCAAAGTGGCAACATACTTTTCCTCGTCCTAATTATCCCCGCGCCTGATGAACTCTGAGCACTAACACGATTTCACACACAATCAAATGAGGGAGGCACGTCTACACGCAAGCTGCAAGAGAAACAGCTGAGCCTGCTCTGCAACACAGCCGTTACAGATTGCTAAATCATGTTCCGACCTGGAGTGACACAGCTAAAACCTAACCGCTTTATAAGCTGCTGTCACTGTTTCCCTGAACACCAACTTCAACTGATGCCTGTTATGGATAAAAAGTTGTATGCAAGATTATCAGACACATCTGAACAAACTCTGGGGTGTTCTCTGGGGACGCCTCGGCTCATATTGAAAGCAGCAAGCACACGGCCCTGAGGTGAGCAGGAGGGCTGTTTACCTCGTGTTCCCTTGGGGCAAGGTCGCTCCACGAGCATGCCCCTCTGGGTCTGAGGCCACATTATGTCTCTTTTCTCACTGGCCTCGCAGAAGCGCTCGGGTAAAGGGAAGGACTCGAGGGGCGGAGGGGAAGTAGTCTGCAGAATCACAGGAGGCGGCTTGGGCGCTCCCCTGCTGCCCTCCTTGAGCCCTGTTGTGGTGGTTGTGTTGGCCACACCCCAGTGCACGGTGGTTGTTGTGGTGGTGGTTGTAGTTTTCTGAGGCTGAGGGGTTGTGGTGACTTCTGACAGTGGTGGAGCTGTGAAGAGAAAGAAGCAACATGTTTATGAGGATAACAGCTACGTGATGTTATTATCGCCTCCATGATTTATGGAGCTTGATTCTCCCTAGGAAACATTTATTACGGGTCTTAATGAATACATGATCCAGTGCTATGGAATAAAATATACCAGAAATACAAATGAAATGGTTTGACCTGTGGTTGTTGCATAGGCCCAGCTAATTAGCAGGGCACCCCTGGGGCACATACTATGGATATATGAAGGGTTAAGCTGAGACAACTGTGGCAGCTATTTAACGTGACCTTCTGGTGGGCATGTGCCCTCATATACCGCTAAACCTTAACGATGTCCCCTGTAACTAACATACCTCGTTTTTTTTCTGTCCATGTTTAAAGATGTAATGTTTAACATCACATGAATCCCGTTGAGTAAATTGCCCCTAAGTGCTTTGTGCAACAACCGTATTTGCATTCCCGTTGACTATGGTTTATCCAAGGCACTCAGTCTGCAATGAACAAGACAATAATTACAGTAACATCCTCCTGCCTGGCAATCATTCCTGGCTGGAAGATTTTGTGGCATGGCTGATTAAGTTTCACTAGAGACACACAGAACCTGAATGTGTAGCCATGGAGCCTGAACATTCATTTTGCAGTTGTTTCTTGTAACAACTCATACTCTTGATAAAGCAGGTGTGCAGTAACTCATGCAATGCCCAAGGCAAAAACAATATGTTTCAGTCCCGGGAAAAGAGAAAATAGTGCACTCCTTACATTTAACATGAGCCACTAAGGAAAAACTATGAAGACATGTTTCATGTGATACACCAGAGAACTGAGAAGCACTGTAATTACATTTCACAAAAGTCAAACTTAAGGGAGTTTTATAGATGAAATGTTGATAAATATAAACTATTGGCTATAATTCTGCTCCACATCTCTGAGTACAAAAAGAAAACATGACCCCCCTCTGAAAAAAGAAACGTTGGTTGAATATAAAAGGATGGGTTGTATCAATCAAAAGCGCTCTGATTGGAATGCAATGTGCAAACTGAATCTAATCGCATTTGAGTACTTTGATTTCCTCCATTAGGCTGCCTGTAGAGCATGCAGAGAATGTGAAGAGGTGCTGTTACACTGCTTGAGCTGAGCACAGTCGTTCTCAGCAGTACGACCACTAACATCGAAGAGGCTGAGCTACAGAGAGTAAAAGAGAATAGCAAGTCAGGGGCAGGAGAAGTAAAAATATAAAGAAAGGGGGGGATGATGTTGGATAACAGAGGCAAACACAACACGAAAGTAAAAAGATTCAGAAACAATGGGGACAAACCGAACAGGAGAGGGAGGAGAAAGTTTGTCTTCCAGTGAATAGGAGAGGCAGCCAGAACGCCGGCAGCAACGCCTCCATATCTATTTCTTCCATTGGATAATGGGTCTAGCTGATAGCACCCGCAACACACACACACACACACACACACACACACACACACACACACACACACACACACACACACACACACACACACACACACACACACACACACACACACACACACACACACACACACACACACACACACACACACACACACACACACACACACACACACACACACACACACACACACACACACACACACACACACACCCCCACCCCACCTTCATCACCATAGGCCCCCCGGTGTGGATGAGAGGCTTCGGCACAGTCGAGCTGAAGGGAAAACGGCTTTGAGGCTGGCTGCTACCTGTGGCGAATTAGGCTCTATTGACCAGAGGAGATGACTCTGTGCTCCCTCCTGTTGAGGGCTTTAGAACTCTATACACATACAAACACACACCCACACACACAAGCAGGTGGCATGAAGGTGTACACAGCTGACTGGCTGTTCTGACACTGAGCTGAAGACAGATTGGCTGATTTCACCTCAGCCTTCCTCTTCTCTCATCCCTCCCACCCTACCTGTATCCTTTTACTCAACACAGTGGAATTGTCGCTGCACGGCCTGTCACAGCGGTTGAGAGACAACCTGTGCTTAGCGGTCTTTTCAGCAATAGCATTTAGCTGGCTGGGAGAAATGCCCGTCTCCATTCTGCTCCAATACCTTTCTATTGCTATAATGCTTAAATTCTCATGACTCACTGGAGAAGATTCAGAGGTGAAAGCTATAACCGTAACGAAGCCATTTGCAAATTTCCCGTTGAGTTTAGAAACGAAAAGCATGTAATGTTGATGCTCAATCCAAAGAAATGAATGTGTTGACATAATGTGTGAATTAATTATCATTGTTTCTATTTAAACATCTGGGTCTGGGTTGCTTGGCAAATGTCCAGAAGATTCCCAAGAAACTGTGGGGCCCTTCATAGGTTTCTCATTTCCAAAGTATGAAAGATGATGAAGATAAGATACTGGTCTCCGTGTACGGGGAGTTTAAAATGCAGACAGAAATACAATGAAAATGAATCGCCGCTCGACAGGATGATTTAAGATAAAAGGCCCGCTACTACAGCCAATAAATCAAAGAGGCATCTGCTGTAATCCAAGTGCATTCCTTTAGCATGTCAACTAACAACTGTATCTTGTCTACACCCCTCACTCAAGAGGACTGCTTGTCATGGCTTGAAGGGATCTTGAGCTCCATGTTCTAGTTACATGTACAATTAAATCTCTTTGAAGTTTGTATTTATGTTGTTGCTACCTGCTATCAGCGGTGAGACTGTGGCAGTAATTCATTTCAGGCGTAGTTAATACGATGCTACAACTAATGTGTTTGGCTCTCCTTAAGCATTCCATTGGAGAGGGAATGCCCTATAGCAGACTGGAAGTGACTTTTGGAAATTGTTGTGGTGGATTTGCTGAGCCAAAATCTGAGCATTGTTTTTGTCACCAAGCACCGTCATAGAATATACATTAAAGAGCTTCATTAACAATAAAGATTATGTAAAGGACATAAGTAAAAGGCTATAATAATCCTGTTGGGAGATTCATGTCATGTTTATGATGGGGACTAATCCTCTTTACTGTTCACAAAAGAGGCTAATATGAATCTATGCTATACTTCCCAGGGATATTCGTGCATAAACAATGCGGCTTCTCTGTCCACTGCTGTTCCAGTGTACATAGCGTGTCAGCCCCTAATCCTGCCAGCAACACAATAATCTCATTGCCTTTATGCCATAGCTAGGTTTAATTTGATCTAATGAAAGCTGGGAGGAATTAACCCATAGGTGTTAAAATGGACACTCTTTTCGGGCAGTCACTTCTTCACAGAGATGTCAAAGTGGATAAGTTTATAAGCAGCCACAGTGAGGGATGGGTATTGATCTGTTGCTAGTGCTGCAGCAGCCTTTTCCATACCTTTTGTGATTCAACGCATGAACTAAATATTTCTGTTTTCCACGGTGGCAACACATGCCTGACACAACTGAATGCCTTCACTCTGCAATATCCCTTTGATAACGACAAAAGAAGCAAATCCCATATACGGGCTATGTGGAAACCGGGACAGGATCCTTGATTATTATGTCTCTGCTGCACTCAGCCCAAGGGAACCTTCAATTAGCTGTCACACAGTGTGAGCGTATGTGATATTCTCCTTAGAACTGCCAATAGTTTGGACAGACATATTCATAACCTCTTCGTATGATTCAACGCCTACACATTGCTGCACTTGAATGTATCACAGTGGTTCTGTTATTACCGCTGGGGTTAGAGGTCTGGGATTGATGAAAGACAATAAGACAGGTATTCAGGAGAGGAAAAGGTGAGAGGAGCTCGGCTTGCCTAGTGTTGTCAGAGCATATGCATACACGTAAGCACCAAGGAACACACACGCACAAAGATGCACACACGGTACACAGATGAGACTCTTTACCAGGAGTCAGTAGTAATGCCGCGGTGACAAATGAAAACCGACAGCATGTGTGTCTTTTATATTATGCTTAATGGCTTCAGTTTCAGCAGGCACCGCATGGTTGTTCATCAGGGTAATGTTTCATACACATTACCAGGTGCTGTTTATCTTGCGAAGGAGGAAAAAAAGGGGTAAGTGAACACCCATTTAGCACTTGTTTCAGCTAATTTGCCAAGTAAAGTTAAAGGACTTATTAGATCTCACTTGTCCTCTGCTCTATCCCCTACTCTGTCATGGAATAATCTCATAATGATGTGGAGCATGGAGATTTCGCTCTTGTTCTTTCACACCTTGCTAAGGTAAAATAATCATGTCTTTAGTATACCGTGCAATGTGGCAATCACCTAACACTAATGGAAGAGGAATTGATAGTCAGTCTAACCTCAAACAATTCAAATTCAGTTTGAGGCCATCAGAACAGGCCCCACACAGGAGACAAAGAGAATCTACAGGAAGGAAAAAAAAAAAGAATAACCCATCAGCTGTCAAGTCATTTGTAACAAAGCGTAGGTTAATTGAAATAAGGTGTTAGAGTGCGAAAAAACAAAGTGTAAATTATTTCCTCTGCAAATGCCTCAGTCACAAACATGCATTTCCCTCAGTCCTTTCTGGGTGCAGCCTTCCTTCTGAGTTCATATGGAAATGGAGCTGTTCTTGAGTATGAAATAGTGTGATGATTTATAATACTTTTGTGATGCATTTTGATATCTACCAATAATAACAATAATACACAAAGGAAATTGGATTACACGTCTTTCACCGCGCGCTGCATTTGTAGCTGTGAAGGGGAACACGGCGAATGATTGCTTGGGTATCAGCAGTAAATATGAAGAAAGCTGAGTGAAAATTCGGATAATTTCCCATGTGTCATGTCCTTGTGAGGGTGTGTACAGTATACGTCCATGTCTTAGGGAACAAAACCTAATAGCTGGATTATGTTATTTACTGCTGCTGTATTTCTTTCTTTTTCAGACAGTACAAACACATTGATTCTTATGGACAACGGCAGGCGGATAGGAAGAGTGCCCTCCCACACACACACACGAAAGCACGATTATAAACACATGTACACATTCATATACACCCTCAAACACAGAATGACACCAAAGTATAGTGAACAGACACAGCAGCTGCCAGACTAGAGCCTGCTTTTTTTCCTCCTTGCAGCTTTCTCTGTACTGTACGTGCCTCAAATTTCAAGCATTAACTCCAAGTGTGCCGAGCAGACTGATATTTAATGCTGTGCGCACAGGAGGATGTCTGTTTCAGGGGTGTCCGTACACACACAGATTCACTCAATAAGCACGCTCACAGCTGTGTGACGCTGCATATACACAGATTAGAGAAACACACAGACACAATAATGAGGCCTGTGTGAAATAAATCTCCTTAAAGGCTTGTGTCAGGGAGTGATGGGGGACCATTGTGATGTCTGAGTAATAATTCTTTTAATACGCCTTGTTCCACAGTCAGACTGTAATCAAACAAGAGACTATGGATTCCCTTGGCTATATAGGGCTCAGAGTAAGCATCATCACCCCTCCTCTCTCTTTTATGTAAAACAACTCTGTGACATTCTAAATCATAACCCTGGGTTTTGTTGCCCACATGCTTGTACGCTGTAGGCGGACACCATTCGGCTGCGCAGTGTACAGTAGTTTAACATCAGAAGAAAAGGTAACTATCAGCTTGGGAATACAAGATGTGTTTGTGGATAAGGGTTGAAATGTACCTCCTTGTTTTGCAACGCACGGCTATCGCGTTTTAAGAGCAGCGGCAGAGATCGGGTGAAAGAAACCGGTGACCTCCTGACATCATGAGCTGGATGGCCTTTAACGCTACCAGACGCTGGGTTGTTAGGTGTTATCCCACGATGAAATATCAGACGTTGTGAACAAGACTGTAAATTCCCATCGTGGGATTTCACCTCTTTTTATCGCCTCAGGTTAAATTTACCCTCATATCATAAACAAGAATGAGACCATTGGGTTATGAAGTAGACGGAATAACGTCACAGTCTGTCATAAAACCGTGGTTAAAACACCTTCATGGGAGGAATAAAAATGGAAGCTGGCATATAGGGAGATCCTGTAGTCAAGCAGTAAAGAAGGAGGCCTTTAAATATGGCAACACTCCCAATAGTGCTCAAACATCCCAGAAGAAATTTTTCCAAGCTTACACAGTTCAAAACATTATCACTAAGACGGACACAATTTGGGGATTTAGGGACACCTTTAAGTGCTATAAGAGCATAAGGGACAAGTCCACTTAACCCATAACACCGACCAACACACAGATTTTAAGCTATATGTCCCTTTTGGGGATTTTTGCAAAGCTGTTTTCTGCAGATTGTTGAGTACAGTGAGGTGTTTGTTTTGGCCTGGCACGGCTTGTTTTGACGGTCAACACCAGTGTGATGCTGACAACAGCCAACAGGAATTTAAGTCAACAGGAATAAACGTGCGAAAGAACCACAGATAAGTTGCTTTTAACAACAACCTAAACCAAAGAGCTGGCTTACATCAGTAGCACAATGTGGATCAACCCAAAATGTATACAAGCACAACTCAAATTAATCCTCATAAAAAATGTTTCCATTAAGTAATTGTGCTTAAATCTAAATCCTAATATAAACTGTTCCTCTGGTGAACAAATATTTCTGACAAAACTGGGTATTCTGAGATACCCGATCTTCATGTGCGTGATGGTCTTTATCCTGCTGTTATGTGTGTACAGTTTCCCAGAAGGCACGGATGAGGATTTACTCAAATCCTATCATCTAGTGTGCACTGCTCTCTTTGGGCATGATGATGTCTTTAGCCTGTTTTCAGGAGAGAAGACAAACCGAGGCATATATGTGTGGACATGCACGCACACAAATGCAAATATGTGGATTTAAGGCACAGTTCATGGATCATCGTGGATGAGGGGTACTACAAAAACAGTGGGAGACTACTGGCAGCAAGGGTAAAATGAACAAAAAAAGTCATGGGGCTGGCAAAAAGATACAGAAAGAAACAGATTGATCTGATAGAGAAATAATAAAACAGAGACAATAAAATGAAAGCGGCAGAAAAAGAAACAACGAGAATATGACAGGAGGACAGAAAAACAAAAACAAAAAGGGTGATTTTCCACATCAATACAGCCTCCTTTCAAACTCCTGTGTCCACTTGTGCAGCTGACAGGGGGTTGGGGAAAGGGAGTGGGGGGTTGTTGTCAAGGCAAACAAACAAATTGGCCGTTTTTAACACATCCTGATCTCTGTGCCACTGCTGAGCATGTAGGAGCAAGACGTCTCTGCCATTTTACCCTAGCACCTCAGATGGTTTTGAAAGCTTGACGCTGATGTTTAAAGTATCCATACCTCTCTTTTTCTCCCCACTTTCTCTGCTTTCTCTCTAAATGTTGCCACGCACAAGTTGACCTCTATGTAAGCACTGCAGAAGACAGGAATGATTCATCGGGGAGCTTTATAGTGAGGCGTATATTCATCAGACTATAAGAGGTAGGCTCTCTGGGGTGACTGCTAATGCACATGACTCACAAGCATCTGTAACAGCTGAGCATTTTTGCATTGCAAAGCACTTTCATAACACACAAACTACATTGTTTTGACCACATGCAGCGTTTTGTTAGCTAATTGGCAAGTCGTGTCAGTGAGGCCTACCTTATAATTTCAAACAAATTGGGTCATTCTCCTCCTTATGATCCCCACATGCGAATGTATAATTTGAGGGGGCAGCAATGATTGAAATTGTATGCAAATAAATTGACATTTCAACAATTAAACAGGAGGTCTTGATGTGTGTGGGTGTAAACTGCAGCACCGGGGGCTTTTATATGGAAGTGATTCAGGATCTAATTTTGCAACTGGGGATAAATAAAAGGTTTCTGAGTCTCACCTGTGCCCCACTGAAGCAGTAAATAAAGTCTGTTTGTGCATACTTCTGCTAAGAAACAGATTTGGAGATGCTTACTCAGTGGTTTGAGGCCAAATATCAGAGCATGGCATAAATAAAAGGTGCATAGAAATGTGGCATAATGAGATTTCTCTGGGAATACCTCATTTAAATCAATTTAATCATCTAACTTACAAGATGCGACAAAGGAATTAGTATTTAATGAGGTCTTACATGCAAAAACAAAAACAGGCATGGAGCCATGGTTAAATGAGTGGATTATGGCTCTGCTGGTCAAAGCCAAGAGTGGGTCTTACTGACCCATTTAATGTCCACTTCCAGTGGAGCCGCGTGTTGGATGTGACCCCATCCATTCCCCCATAATCCTACAAGAGATGATCTTGCCTCGACACGAGCAACGTTATTGGACTTGACAAGAACCCAACTGTCTGCCACACAGGGTCCAAACATCACTTTGATGTGATTGCGTTCCATGACGGAGCGAATCATGTGAGTTGTTTGTGCACTTTCATGAAAAAATCGAGTATGATTGCGGTGGACAGTGTTCATACTTTGAAAAACTGTGTTAAATGAATCCTTTGAAAAAAGTCAAACAATTAACACAGCTCTAGCATCTGCATGAATAATTAGCTGTGCTTTGTTGTACGAACACTATTTCCTGCATGTGTTAAGCTTTCATATGTGCTTGCAATGTCTCCATTTTTCTCTTCTTTTTTTAGCGTACTGCTTTTCAAAACATGTACCTTCAACTTTTCACATTAGAAAAGCATTCTGATAGCTTGTTTCAGTGCCCAGTGAAGCAGGCTCTGAAACGAACATCAAGATATCACAGAGAGGGCATCCAGTGACAGCCAGAAAAAAGTGCCATCATTTATGTGTCAACATCTGCCATGTGGGAGGACAAGTTTATTGACATCTTGATGATCATCATGGACCATTCTGCCTTGCGCTCATCGACTGAAACTCAACATACATTAGTCAGAAGTGCCGGCCAGGCTCACGTCTCATTTGTCAAGAAGAGAGAACCGAGTCCTTGTTGAGGTTAAAATAAAGATGTGCGAGTACAGATGCAGTATGTCAGGCAGTGTATGTGTTTAAACACTATCTACAGGAAGGGAAGTGGGATCCATAGGGTGCTTGGGAGTTTGACTGACTGAACACACACAACCACACCCACACCCACACACACAATAACTAGATTTTAGTCTTATTTCAGGGCGGATCCTGTTAAAACCTCTGATGTCTGTATCGGTAATCAGTGTTCATTCAGCAAATGAATAAATCAATTGAGCATGCAGCCTGTATGTACACTGCTTATTCCAAGAATCCATAACAGCTAAACTGAAAATAAAGGATGTTGCGGAGGCTGTTGTCTGACTGCCTTATAATCAGTTTAGCGTATATTTTATAAACACATGATGGCATGTAAAGACATGCACCAATTTATTTTTACTAAATAGCAGAAAAGGTGAATCATGACCACTTTTACAGCAGCTGTCTGCAAATGCAAGGTGCTGCTTGGAAACAGCTCATCTGAATTCGCTCTGTGTGACATTATGTTTTGGGCATGACTAAAATAAGCAAACACCTTTTGGCTGAAGCATATTCCTCAATTGCGCTAAATGTGTCTGTGATATGCAAATATTTAATTAAAAAATCTGGCTACTATCTGTCTTATTGGCAGTGGAGAAACTTCAAACATGTTATTCAGAGTTGGGAAAATAAAATAAACTATGTTTTTATCTTGTTTCCAATGATTGTTGCAGTATTTCCTCTCAATGCGCCCTCGGCATATTCATTTTGCTTTCCAACCTGGACTCCGTTACTTGTCACAGTAAAGCCTGTCTTGGCTGAATTGATGCTGCTCCACTGGCTGAACCCTATTTAGCAGACCTAACCCACGTCCTATCAATACAAAAGTGGACGAGCAAACACATTAATAAATATTGAGCTCTCGGATAATATGTGGAAAAGTTGCTTGACCTCTGTGGCTCATCACTGACTGCGTTGAGCATTACATGGACTTAGGACTCTGGCTGTAGAGGGGATTAGGATAATTACTGTTATTATATTCTCGGGGTAAGGACTATCGCAGGCCTAGGCTAGCTTTCCCTCAGCCCTTGACAGCTAAATTAAAAACATACGCTGCTGATGTGACCCCGGATGATTGATCCTTCTCCCTTGTGTCTACCATCTCTTTCTCTCTTAGACAGAACCTTGAATCCTCACACTCTGCCGACAGAGTGTGAAATACTTTTTTAATGGTCGATGGAGATTTGGAGTTTCAGCAGCACTTGGGGAATGATCTAACCTTGCCCCGGGCAAGACTTTGCACCTGTCCGGGCATGTATGTTTCCAAAGGTGAAAGTATATATCTCTTTCCCTGTCATACTCTTTAAAACACGAGATATGCTTGCAGGGGTCCCTTGAGCCTTAGCACCAGGGACTCAGGGAATGCCCGGATGGTAAACCTCCCCAAATCCCCAAGATACTGATCCCTTATGATATGGTAACTGGCTGCGAGGTGTTGTTTACCACAGAGTCTGACTCACTTCACCCCCTGAGATGCTTTCCTACACTCCAAAGCTTCCGTAACATATCTAGCACATATTAGATTCTAAATTAAAAATCAGTCAGCTGTGACACTTGATACATAGATGGGGAATACCAAAGGAATATCAAAGAGCCCTTGACAGCAACTAAAACCACGATTTCAGGAATGCAATTTAACAATATTGTCAGAAAAATGAATTATGGGGGGGTGGGGGGTGGGGGTGTCTTACCATGTGCTGGATCAGGTGGGCCAAACTCCAGATTGTATCTCAGGATGTAAAAATTATTCCACACATAGAGCTGGTTATCTCGCGGATTGTAATCCACAGCTGCAATGTACTGGTACTGGTTGGGAAAGTGGATATCAACGTATTCCCCACGGTTCTGTTTGGTGTTGTAAACGTAATCGATCATGCTCTTGCTGACTTCACTTTCATTGTCTTCATAGGTGGAGCGGACCACGTACAGTACTCCACAAACCATGAAGGCATTGGAGGCTGAGCGCTTATCATAGGTCGTGTCCCAGGTAGCCTCAAATCGTAGCGTGTAGGGGTTCAACTGGCTGATTACGATCATGCCATTGTTCTGCTCGGTGGCGTAGATCACCCACAGCCCATTCTCATCTACGGCCAGGTCAATGTCTGTTTTGCCTCCCCACTTGTAGGGCGATGTGTCGTGGTAGTTGGCATTATTGATGATCGCCTCACCACTTTTGATTCGAGTCCGCAGGTCAAACTTCACAATGTTGCGGGTACGCTCCTTGTTGAAAAACACGGCCCCATCGTAGACCACAAATCCGGTCCCATCCACCCGGTGGGGCAGCTTGTAGGTGATGGTTTGCCGGGCATTCTGGAAGTCATCCAAAGAGGAATACTCAATGAGAGTGTCTGTCCTATAAGGAGTCCAAGGCATAAAGTAGATTTTGTCGCCAGCTTGCAGCGGGTCTTTGCACCAGGCTCCGGCTTGTTGCTCCGCTTCAAATAGAAAGGAAGGATCACCGACAGCTTTCAGAGTCCCAGGACAAAGAAAAACTAGTAATGGGAGAAGAGTAGAATAAAAAAACGGACAGAGGTTAACATGTGAAAAATAAAACCACACAAAAATATAAATAATATCCATATAATCTCTATCATTTTGTTTTACAGGTTGTCCATGAAGAGTGGGGACAGACAAACATTAAAGAGTGGCCAAAACACAACTAACAGCTACAGCCAATATTCACAAGCAGAATAAGGATTTTGGTTTTGTGCATAGAAAGAAAAAAAGGAATAGGAAAGTTATTAAGCATAATGTTTAAATATGTAAAGTAGTCAGAAACAAAAAGAAGCTTGGCCTCATAGTCATTAACTGTTGGGAGTAGAACACAAATGAGGGGAAATAGAACAGAAACAAAACTTAACGAAACAATTGGTCCTGTAAACAAAAAAAATGCAGCCAACTAAAGTCACTTGGCAACAGACGGGTTATGAGAGAGCAGGAGTCAACACAGTCTGCAAAATGTTTGTGTGTACTTAGACGTGTCTTGGTTACACCGCCTATTCTACGGTATATACCCGACTGGCTTGTCATTACGATGTGGTGCAAATGTCACAGCCATTAAAATTTAAAAAACTTTCAGTAAGGGTCTCTTGAGGTGTTATGGTTGGTGCTCTGAGGCATAGGAGGCATAAGAATCAACAGAGAAAAGAGCAGCAAGTGGTCAGGTGAGAATAATGGGGAGAATTGTGAAAAAGAGGGGGAGGGGGCCTTGAGAGAAAAGGTACAGTAGAAAGCAAGAGCTTGGAAAAAAGGGCCAAGAAACACTGCAACCATGGCATGCTTTGGAAAAGGGTTTGGAAGCCAGGCAATATGAGAATCTGCTGAGTAGCTAAAGCACCCAAGGAGAAGGAGGAGAGGTAGCCCCTATGGACTGCAGCCAATTCACCCCATTTACATCTTATGGCACCTCATGTGCTGTCTTTTTTTATGGCCAATATCATGGCTTCCGTTGTTCCACTACACTGGCCGTTAACATTACAGTTGGGGGGGAGATGCTGAAGATAACGTTTGCGATGTGTTTGTAGGGGCCACCATGGGAAAATAGGTAGTTTACAACCAGATGCCACAAAACAAGGAGCTAGGGTTTGGATTGTGTCTTTTATTTACCTTTTTGCTCCACTTCTATTTTAAGCGTTGGAAGAGAGAATGAGAGGGGTGCAAGGGAAAAAAAAGAGGTTAATATGAATTAACTGTCATCGCTACGATTACACATGCAGAAACACGTTATGAGACATTGACAAAGACGGGTAGACCTATTCAGGGGAAAAATGTGAGAACGGTGACATAGAGCCGCTTAGGTCCTGTCTTAGAAAAAGGATTGGATTAGTACATTAAACATGATCAATTGTCACAATCAAATTATGGCACAGTGGTGGGTGGATTTTATCTTTGACTGCCAACTGCCTGCATTTACGTATATGCTTCGGCAAATGGCATTACTTTTTGACATCAAGGATAAAACATCTTTAGATTGCTTTTATTGGACGGCAATTCTGTGATTCAAACAAAAATAATGATCTTCCTTTAGTTATAGTTATATTGTGATGGAAACCATTTTCTCAGATTCAAAGCCATCCTGTGAAAACTTCTGTAAAATGCAAATCATCGCATCATTTTATTGAGTTATGACTTTGGTTTTGCTGAGCAATTCACTTTTGATCTGTGGCCTGTTCCACCCACCACCATAAACCAAAACGCAATCAATAATGAAGAAAGAGTGTAATTAGCCTTTTTGTATCATTCTTTTTAGTTCAAGTAAACTAAAGAGCGTTAGTTAACTTTTTTTCTAATGAAAAAAATGTCGATTTAATACAATTACGATGCCACTTCATAATTCAACACCTGAGTAATATCTTTAAAAGTATTAGTCATCACACTTGACTTCTTTTACAATTTTGAAACCACAAGCATACAAAGAAATTAACTAACTGTGGCCTTAAGCAGGAAGCAGGTAATCAGTGTAAGTCACTGGAGCAAACTACATTGTGTGCACTCACTTTTGAAGTGTGTATTACATTTCACAAAACAACACAGCACTTCATTTCTTATTTTGTGCTTTCCGATCTAGCATTCTGCAAAAAAATTAGCCCGACAATTCAAATTCATTGAAAAAAGGCACCAAGAAGCAGATTACCCAGTCCACTCATCTGAGATGTAAATGGCTGATATAACACATATGATGATTACAAATTAAAAAAGAATGCCATATGCATTAGCAAGTCAACAACACGATGGAATATTTATATAAACATTTTTATAACACATTTACAAAAAAATCTTTTAAAGCCCAGGTCAGACTACAAGTATGCTTAAAGTATTGTCTTTCCAACGAGAGAGAAAAAGTTGGTTTGCTCGCTGTCAATATTAAATCTGGTGGATTTGATTTCCTTATTATAGTATCAAAAAAATGAATGACCAAAAAAAGCTCAGACGCCACTCATTACATTGCATTTTCCAAACATGTAGCTTATTGTATTAAAATGATATAAAAATACAGATATTTGCCTCAAAATAAATTAAAACAATGTGAACTGATTCAGGCACATTGCATTGTGCATACACATTTTTGGGTATTTTTATTCTGTCTCCACTTTCATTATTATAAAAATAGTCTAGACACAGACAGAAAATGAGAGGTAGATTTAAGTAATGACTGATCTGGTACAGGCGGAAGCATAATGCTCATAAGATTTAATTTGAAATGTATTCATTCAAGATATAGCAACTTTCTACTCAGTGATTTTAATCTCACAAATACAGCGTCAGTTCTCTTGCCCTTGATCTACACTTCTATTGGTTTTTGTGTTTCTTAGATTTCGGTCTCAAGTGGCTTTACAATACAAAGACTCCTCAGCAGCGGGCCTGCAAGGATCAATGTTGAAATACTAAATGTATATATTTTGAGTTAGATTTTGTAGCTTGGGATAATTTCAGCAACCATAAGCTAGCTTCCCCTTGAATGCTGAAACCCTCCAGCTTTAATTAGTGTAGTCTTATATCAAAGTTTGAATCTATTTTAATTGCCGAGTCTGACCTAGGCTTCAGTGGCAAAAACAAACAGTTGATACTAGATAATCTGAAAGATCAGTAAATTAATTCACGCCGTCTGTTGCAGCTTACTAAGAGATCAAACACAACAGGAAGTAAACAAATGAACAATAGTTAAGTTCTCAGAAGTCACCAACGCCAAATATAACAGAGGAGGCAAGAAAAGGACAGAAAAGACGATGTGAAGGAAACCTGGAAGGAAAAGGAGAACACGAAGACCTGATGATGTTAGTAGAAACGTAAGAAATAGAAATAGCAATCAGTGTGATCAGAAATCAGTCAGTGGATGAAGAGAATGAGTCAGATCGCCAAGGAGGCGAAACGCCAAGGTTTCCTGCAGATTGCACAGGGGAAGGGAAGAGAGTCAGTCACTTTAAATACAGCAACATTAAAACAAACAAACATGAGACACATGTCACCCCAAACTAAACTCTAAGACCATAAACTTTCTCCACTACATCTTACAGAGTTTCTAAGGATTTTCTGCTTCCTATGACTATTAAAATCAAATTATATTAACTTTTAATAATCACTGTAGATAATCAAATGTTACATCTTGGCTTGAACCAATGTTTGATGTCCCCTGCCGACTCGGCTAGTGGTTCCAGTGTTTAATTTAAATGAACGCCTTTTGTGAGCTACACTGAATTAATATGGGAGAACATCTGAACACAAAAGCGAGGACACCTAAAGATCATGCTGCTACAGCTTAGCTTGAATTTCCATAATCCTTCCAGCACTGTCACATGGAGCGAGGGGTTTCCTTGAATTACAATGTGATGAAAAATGAAAACTTTAACATAGAGGACTGGGGTTGCCCTCTGGCAGCGAATCTACATTTCTGTAAAGGGAGAATAGGGAGGGCAACTTTTTTCCAAGCATTTGTCAAAAAAGCTTGCACAGAGCAGTCTTTATAAAACAAAATGTCTCTGCTTTTATGTTGCCTGATTCAAGCAATTACTAAAGCCAATTCAGAGGGTGACTCAGTGCCAGGTGAAGTAAAATTTACATCCTTGGCTGGAACATGAATACAATGTTGCTAATGAGGGCAGTCCATGACAAGAACCAAATTATGAAGCCAAGAGGAGAAAATGTGGAAATGTTGTTGCAAAGGCCACTTGCGCAGAAGAGAACAATTCTAAATTTGCCTGTGTAATTATCCATAGGCTGAGACAATAGAGCAAAAATAATTACGTACCACATTATGTTCAGTCAGTGACAGAGACAGAAAACAGCTGTTTATCATATTGTGTTATTAAGCTGCTGGTTATATTTCATGGCACAAATAGACTTTGAGGGGCAGCAGCTACAAGTCAAAATGAGGACACTGTCCCATCGTTGATCAGCTTAATGGGGATTTAATATGTTGTCTTGCAAAACAACTTCTAAAGTCTTGTAACCCAGCAAATCCAGGGGATCCTAAGCTCCTGAACCTCTGCAATGTTTTTAATCACAAATCTTGGAATTTGGCAGTGGATCTAGTCCAACTGAAGCAAGGGTCTATGCTTTCCCATATAAAGAAAGGGCTTGCTCTGGTGTGGAAAGCTCAGTAAATCCACTAAAATGTTCCTTTCTCTGGAGTACGCTAACATTTTCAGGGTATATTGATTTTAATTTGGGGGAAGAGGAGAGAGGATTGGCCAGAGGGGAAAAAACATGACACCAACTTTCCTATGAATCACAATCTATCACAGTTTACATGAGGGCTTGAGTGGGGAAGGCTGGGCTGTGTGGACTGGATCAGACTGGGAGAACACTAAGCACTTACCAGGGCAGTTGCGATAGGATACATTCTGTGTTCTTGGTCCTATTCTGGTTGGGCATGGACCTTGAGAAGCAAAAAGATGGGGCTACAGACATGCATATTTGAAATGGCTTAGAGTGAAGTAAAAATCTCTTGGGATTTTTCGTGTGATAGACATCGCCAGGACTGAGAGTCCTTGGGTAGAAGTTTATTTTTCACCACAATGCTTCGTTGTTGACTGTTTCCTTTGTGCAAGAAGGAGGTAAAATACAATCATAACAGTGGGTGGACAACAGTGCACCTTGAGGCTAATCCTACTATTAAGGTTTGAGGTAACACAGCAAGACATAGGATCAATATTTCACTTAACTATGAGGTGAAGAAAAAAAACAAGGAATAAAAAAAAACAAGCAGTTAGCTGTTTAGGGTAAAACCTACAGGAGTTGTCTTTGTTCAATAAGGTGGACTCAATGATTCATTATTGCTTATTCCATTTTTAATTACAGGTCCTTAAAGCCTTGACGAGGTTAACCTTTAAGTTCTAATGGGATTCACCATCTAATGATGCTCGCTAATGCATTCAGATTCAACACTGAGGGGATGCTTTGGACAGGTATATCGCTAATTAGCAATGTAGATGAAATGTGTTGAATATAAAATATAATGTAATGCATTATTTAAATGTGGGCTATGTTTGGGAAGTTGGTTTAAAAGTAAAAACACATCTAAAGACATTTGAATCTACAGGAGCTGCAAAATACTATCTTCCTATGACCTACAACCTAATTATTTTAGGTCCACCTGATTAGTGATTCCGGCAACTCATCTAAATCTTTGTGATTTATCAGTTTGTAAAGGTTAAATGGGGGAATTTCCCCTCACAAATTGCAAATGAAGATAGCAGCTTAAAGGACAAAGGGGAATTTTAATTCAAAGGGCAATCTAAAGATTGTTTGGGAGCGATGAATATTTTAGCATCCCAGGAGGAGAAAAATGTCAACACTATCTCTTTAAGTGAATATTACCTTGTTGACTTATGACTAGAGCCATTCTGTTCTGTTACATAATGAAACATCTGTTAACATATTTCAACACCTGTTGTATGGATGTGTATTAAGCAATCAAGGTGAGCTGTTTTGCGCCTGATAGACTTCTTCGTGCGAGACTGGAGTTATGAAACATCATTGAGAGCCAGCATGTCTTCTTCTACCCCTCCTATTCTATTCTGCTACCTCATAACAAGACACCATGTTCGGCTAGAAACACGGTGAGCACATCAATAATAAAGGCAGTACAGAACGAGGACCAAAGGGTTTTACAGGTCATATTTCATGAAAAGTTCATGGTGTGACACAGATGGAAGAACAGATAGAGGAAAATGGTGCTGGAAGGTGTTAGAGCAGACTGTCTGGACAAGGAAAGAGGAAGAAATGAGACAGGATATGGTGTGATACTAAAGAAAGAGAGAGGGCACAGAAGAGGATGGGAGTGTGGGGGAAAGGGAGGAGGGGGAGTTTCAATTCATGACACAAGGGTCAAACTTACTGTAGGGCACACACTCATACTGGACTTCCAGGTACTTGTAGGTCCCTGGGCAGGGGTCAGGGAAGACATCTGAACCAGTGATCACAATGCACTGTGTCCGATTGTTGCATCTGAAAAACAAAAAATGAAACAAAATGAGCAACATAAACATATAGTTATATATTATTTCAAAGAAAGTGCACAAATGCAGGGTGGGAGAACAGCATGTATTCTTAACTCATGCTCAGGCTTTCAAACAATGAAATCTCAAAACAAACAAAATACTGCTATTAGTATCAAACAACTCTGTTCCGTTTGTTAGCTAAAAGGGTGACTCCATAGCTGTTCACTCAGTGCTTGCCTGTAAGGATTCTCTGCTTTGTGTGCAGTGTTAAGAGATCCTTTTGTGCGCTGTGGTAGTCCGTGTGTACTCGGATAATTTGTCTGAATGTACGTATATAGGCCAATAAAAATATCATAAGGGCTCTGCAATATTGCAATATTACCTGTCAAGTCAATCACTTTTTTTATTACATTTCTTGTTCAGACTTTTTCATTGAATCTTGCAGTTGCACACAGTTTTGTGCTCCGTCTGTTCTGTAACTTTGTCCTTCCTATAGTTTTGATGTACTACAAAGCAGAACTGGCTACCATGTTTGTGCTGTTGGTACACATAACCTCTTTCTTGCAATTGAAAAACTGTAAATAAAATAAGATATGGAACTAACTACAGTTCATGAGGACCTGAGGTGATCTTGGAATTTGAAACCCCACATTTGTGTTTTATCGGGCACATTTATACAGGATAAAGAAAGTATGTGTTTCACTCAAATATCCTGTCTTATTGATTTGCTCGTTCTCTGAATGGTTCTACATGCTGAGTGGCTAGATGAGGCTCTTGAAATCGCACCCAAAATGCCATCAAAGGTCTCATTAATGATTTCTACTGCACTCTCCGTGAGTCTCGATCTGAAAGAGCAGAAATACCAAAAAACACAAATTAGGGCAGCTTTAAAAAACATTTTTTTATTTAAAAAATCATAACCAGCACTCGGTTCAGTAAAATCGGTGTCATTTATGGTACTTTCTTGCTCAAAGGTTGCACCCAAGGTTTTATTAGATCAAATTTATACATTTTATTCTTCATTTCAGCAGCCAATGCGAAGCAATGTCAAAAGTTAATTTCGTATACTGCCTTTAACATCTGGAGAGTAGACAGTCTAATTGAGCCTGTGGTGTGCTCTGAAGCCCGGGGAATTGCAGGTGACCGCCCTTTCGCTGTTCTAAAATCATGATAATGACATCTATACCCCCAGCAAGCCGTCTCTGCTACCAAGGGGACTTAAAATTCTATTGGCAACGTGAGGAGCCAGATCAATAAGTCTGTTCTGCTGATTTAGCAGGGACCAGAGATAATATTTTTCTTCTCATCACAGACCAGTGCGCCCACTTACAGCAGATCATTGGAAAATGTATTACTGGTTGCATTGTATTGTGCATTGGGTTTTGCCTTTGTTTTGGGCTGCTGTGTGTCCAAATGTTATTAAAATAATATTAGGTAGCGGGGTGGAGCAGTGGACTGTCGCTTACTGTTGAGATAGCATTGAACAGGCGAATGGGGGTGGGGGAATTGTTTAGGTCTCATATTAAAAACAACCTCAACCAAAAATTATTTAGCAAGTAAAACAAACAGCTCCTGTGTTCTAATAATAAAAACAACATAAACTCGCAACAAAAGGATCGGAATAAGACATTATGTTTTAATTCTTTCTTTCACACACAGAAATAATTCATTGTCCTCATCCTCCTATTTTATTTTCACCTTGTCCTCATGTGTGCCAATTCAAAAGATTATTTATTTTTTATTCATAAATGACACATATGTGTCTATATCTGTATTTAGTGAGGGTCCCAGGGGGCGTTCTACTTTATTAATGACCTTCGCGTGTGATAACAGATGAGAAAAAATCAGCATATTGTATTTGTTTTTATGGAAATGAATTACTGTTTTGGAATTAAAACATGCATCTCATGCTGGGCGCATAATATGCTTCTTGTTTTTGTAGGTAATATTTCATGACTCTGCAGCACTTTCCATATATTATATGGTCACTTTGATGGCTCTGTCCCCTTGCTCATGCATAAGCATGTCATGCAGGAGCAATATAATTTACAGTGCTTTTTCTAACAGATCCCTATGAGACCAGGAATCAACTGCCTGGTTTTATATTAGGCATATGAAACAGAATGATATCAAAAATAATATTCATGACACTAATGAGACATAAGCCTGCCATCGTTTGTCAGGCAAATGCATTAAACAACAAGAAATAAGTGCTAGGGAAAAAAACGCACATATTTCTTTTGAAACAATGTTGACATAAGTGTTGATGGCTCTTTCTGATATATGGCCCTCATTTTACAGCTGTGGAGCAGGAGCGCCCTGATCTACGGGATTGTGTTACTCTGATTTCTTCTCATCTGTGAAACCTTGAGCATCTCCTGAGACCAATTGAAAAAGCCCTAATGACTTCTTCTGTAGTCGTAGCCCTCAATTTGAGAGAGAGAGCATGTAATTGAAATTCTTCCCATAAAAAAGTTCAGCATTTGGGCCTGCAAGGGCACAGGTCTCAAAGTGCACACTAATTAAAGACATGTAAAATATGATATCTCTGACTAGCTTTTGATAGTCTGAGGCTATATAGTAATTAATCATGTACAAAATGAATATTAAGTCAAAGGAATTTTTTCCACTTCCCTCCAGAGTGAAACATTCTAGTTCTATAAATACCTTGAGTGCTCAACATCATTTGACTGAATAAAATGTGGAAATAGTCATAATATCATGTATCTTACAATCCAAGAGCAAGCATAATTAGCCAGTTGGAAAAGGAGATTCATGAAAAAGTAAAGAAGCAAGTTGCCCTTATAAAAAGGACATCTGTACGATAAAAAAAATCCGTACGACCATTGTACCAAGGAAATAAAGAGAGCCATCATGTTATAATTATTTTTGACAAATTGGTTTTATGTGTACCTGTGACCTGTTAACAAAGGGTTTTTTCAGATTAATCGAGACAACAAAATAATGCTTTACTTTCTAGAGATCGAATGTAATCAACATTATCTAAAATCCTAAAGCTGTATTGATCAATAATAACTTAGGTATTTAGGTAATAAATGAACAGTAGTCAGAATTTTTTGTGACAAAAATAGTCCTAACATTTCTTTCTCCAAAAAACATAAATAAGTGCAGTATGAAGCTACGTTCTGCTTTGATTGCCTCCTTTTCCCCTAGCAGCCTGTTAATCACACTGAAGTATTCTAAATGTAATCCCATCACATCTCTGACCTTTCGCGAGAGGCAGACATCAGTACAATTAGAGTGTCACAGAAAATGCTGCTTGGATTTGATGCAAATCTCCTTTAAAAATGAGCACTCCCTGCTGACAGCGAGGAGGGGGTGCGATAAGATGCCAACAAGGTGTAACGGATAACTCTCCTGATACCATGTAGCCATATGCAATTTAACCTTTTCCACTGCCATCATAAAGCATGTCAGAGGAATAATTGGACATGAAGATAATGTGCATGTGCAAGTGAATTATTAATTGACTTGAGTAAACCAGATTTTACAAACTCTATTCGACTAACATACGTAGTGAAAGGTGTAAACCTGTCTAAACCATAAAACACTAGTCTACATCTGGTTCCCACTAATCCACCTCGATGTACAGACCGCGTACACACGGTTCCGTTGCGTTGATGCTTGCCGGTGGGCGTGTCTGGCGCTTGGGGATAACGCGACCAACAACCAATCACATTAATCTCCCGGCCCGGACACACGGTTTGATTGGCTAGGGCTTGTACTGGCATATTTGCATACGTGGTATTTGATTGGTTGGCGCTTCTGTCGATGCTTGAAAAGTTCGAGCAAAGGAGCCAAAGTTAAACAACGGAACCACAATGCAGTTCGGCAACGCTTGACCTCACCCCATTCAAAATGAATGGGAAGGTGCGTCAAGCGTCAACGCAACGGAACAGTGTGGACGGGCCGTAACCCATTTAAATGTAAGCTTGACTTGAATTTAATTAAATGTATTTTTTTGCATCCCCAACTTTCAATGAAATGTTACTTTATATGAGATGCAGGCATGAAGGGATGTACACTATCTAGTGAAGCAAACACACTGACAATAAACTGAAATGAATGACATATGTACCTTTTTTATGTAATGCTAAGTACACATATTGGTCACAATTTTCCAATATAAACATGTAACCATTGCAAATATCAGTTTAATATCATTTTAAAAATGTTTAGTAAGCAAAAGGCTTGGCATAAGGAAGAGTTTTTTACACTACAGCGTTGATCACAAGCATATATACTGTATGTTTGAAGGAAGAAAACATTGTGAATAGTGTTGTGTTTATGCTTTTAAATGCATTGCTTTTAAATAGAACCAGTATGGACAGTCCTGCAGGTCCCTCATGATGGGAAACGTCATGTGTTTCTCATGTGACATGGCCAGTTTAGACTAAGGGCAAGAAAGGTAATTTTCAAATCCTAGATTGTTTTGCCCTCACTGCTCAATGTTCTATCCCTCAACACTCCATTGCTTTCAGGAGGCCTAAGCAGCCACTTGTAATTCAGAATATAAAAAAAGGAATAAGCAGTGAAGACAATTGCTGTGTAACTAGAGGAGAAAAGTGACATGAGTGAAGGGAGAACATTACAGAAAAAGGCACAATATACTTCCTGGTGCTCCCAGTTTGAATTTCAATCAAATTAGCGTCTCTTAAACTCAAAGTGACCCGCCTAGCTCCATTTCATCTGAAATGCTGATGAGGTTCATGGCACAATTATCAAGGCAGACATCTCTCTCAAGAGGCAAGCCGGTTGATAGCAGACAGGCCATTGAAAAGTTAAATCATTTCCAGGGCTGCAAAAGAAACAATCTGGTGCAAACAGGACGCAACAGGACACACACACACACACACACACACACACACACACACACCAGATCAATATAATCACCTCCAATATCAGTATATTTAGACCATGTTCTATCTAACGGGGTGGCCCAATAATGTTTCAGGAAACAGGTCGTTAGAAATTATCCATTATTATCCTGCTTTCAACTTCAGGTTTGACCCAATATCCGGGTAAGACATCCCAGTAACTTGTAATTACTGTCATATGTCTGTGTTTATGCTATATTTACTGGAGCTGACAACAGGGCTCAACAGGGGGATTCCAGCCTCTTACAGACTCAGGAGGAAGGCTGTCTGACTCACATCCGTCCATCTCACCTATTGATTTTCAAACTAGCAAAGGTATACTGCTATGCCACTGAAGTCAATAGAAATACTATTGTGACATTTCACAGGTCCAAATGTGACCTTTTCGAGATGCTGCAAGCACACCCACGCATATAGCCAAAGCTACAGAAGAATGGCTCAAAAACAACAATGATCATGTCATGGAGTGGCCCGAGTCAGAGTCCAGATCAAGACTGTGTGGCTGGACTCAAAAAGGGCTGTTCACTGATGAACCCCCCCCCCGCTCTAATCCTTTAGCAGTCTAACTAAGAAGAATGACAAAGAAATGTCTAAATGAGCAAAGCCGATTGGAACATGAGACTGTGGTTGCTGCTAAAGGGGCATCTATTGTAACTGATATGAAAAAGGAGAATACTTAAACACAAATATTACATTTTTGCCTTTCAAATTCATAAATAATCAAAACTTACTTTAAAAAAGCTTCGTAGAGGGATAAATACCTTATGTATAATGCCAACATTTTGATTTATGCCTCATCAAAATGAGTGTACCTTGATAATCTATACAACGATTCATATTATGATAATGGTAGATATAAAAATAGTTATGGATAAAATAGCGTTGTATGTTTTATTGGGGGAAATATGGGCCAGGTATGATTGTTAACATTATAAACAGGATATTTATCAACCATACTGTCAATGAAATATGACATGATATAACATGTTTGTAGGTAAGCGTACCTTAATAAATCTCTCTTTATTTTAATATTTTTCTTACGTGGTATTAATTAAATCCAAGTGCTACTTTGGTGTAAGCAGTCGTTTGGCTGATAAGGACCAGTGATGAGGGTTTATTCACTTTTAAATTTAGCACATCATCACCAATTTAATCTAGACCAGAGAGTCGTTTCATCGCTGATGAACTTGTGTACACCCATAACTTAATCTGGATCTTTATGAAATTTTAATCTACTGCGCTTTAAATAAACACTCACGTAGTGTGTTCGGAGGGAAGGAACAAGGCAATGTGCTGTCAGGCAGCAGCGATGGAGCTCCTCGGAGAGCCTTGCAAGCAGTCCTGTCACTGATATAAATAGGGTAAGCAGCATCACTTATAGTCTCCAGAACCGCCGCACATCTATTGACAATTGCACGCTTATACCACTGGATAATTTCAACATTACAAGTCAGCTGTTAACAACCCTATTAACTTAATAATGTCTGTAAAAAATCTGTCACATTGAAGCTGATGACATCATTAAAAAATACAAACTTCCAAATACCCAATGGTGAATGGTAATGATCGTTTTAATGATCATTATTAACCAACTAGCTGTCCTCTAATCCCACTAATGAATTTCACATCGTGTGTTAGAGAGCTTTCTGCTTTGATCATTCTTGTCAATGATACGGTCCTCTGAAAACCCATGATCCACAGGCACGGCAGGACCCAGCCATGTTATGTTACAGCAATCAATGTCCTTGTTATCGAATACTGACAAATAAGCTCATTACTCAAGGAGAAATCCATAGATGAAAGCCACTTATTCATACTCTATTTCATCATATGTTCCTTTTGTGACACTGATTTGTCAAAATGTGTCGTTGTCATCTTTTCGACATCAAGTTTCTCTGATAAGAACTGGTCCGATTTTAATGAATAACAAGTACGCACCAGATGCTCAGTGCAAGTACAACATAATGTATCACAAAATCATTTTCAAATACATTTAAATTCCAATCCAGAAGATGTTGTCTGTGTGGCAAGAATGTGTTGTGGTTGCGATCATTATCATTATCATCAGTGCAGATGATTAAATGTAATAATTAAAAACTGGAATGTTGAAAAGAAGAAAAACATTAAGAAATCACCACGCTGAATATTATTATCAATGAATTAATTATTTCAAACTGTACTGCCATGCAGTTTCACATCTGCCGGGGAGGTGTCCACGTGAAAAATTCCTGTACAGATTATCACCCACTTGAGTCGACTAATTGCTTGCAGCTGAACGTTCTAATTGAGCCACAACTGTCCTACGGCTATTTTCATAAAATCATTGTGCTCATGAATATAATATGCCAGCAAGATATAAAAACAACTTGGAGTGCCAACGGGATCTATCAAACTCACTGAAGCCTCAATCCAATTCTCCACACTTCAGGACCACATTAATTTCAGATGTTTAAAAGTGAACACAGTTTTCCACATAAGTGCTAATGCGATTTTCCCCACACACTTAAACTAGTAGGCCAGGGTAATTACAAACACAAATAACTTCTATCCTTTATAGACTGTATGGTAGGAAATATAGATATTTTTTTCTCCATACAGAGTGTGTGCGGTGTGTTGCCCCATATATGGAACATTTCAGCTTCGGCAGAATAAAGACCGCACACCGGAGTTTTGACTTTGGGAGAAGTAAAGGGCCTTGAAACAAATATTGCAGACCAAATAGGAAACAAAATCACCACATTTCGTATTTGACGATGACTATTTTTGGCAGCATAAGTATTACATTTCATTCCTATTTAAGTCTATTCCTGTAAATAAATGAAGAGATAAAAAATAAAATCAGTAATTAGTCCCACATGTAATCTTGGGCATTTGTCAAGCTGTCCTTGAATCTATTTCCATGACAATAAACTGTTCCTGATTACCCAAACACAGTTTTTCAAAGACCTACCTAAGAATATGTATCTTACATTAGAACATGTTATATTTTGTTGTATTATTTAAAATGAGATGAATTAATGATTTATTTATTTTTGTAATAGGTGCACAATAATAACGGGGATGTGCTCTGAAGGGTTAAAAAAGCATTTTTGTATATCTATGTATGCCACTCTATGTAAATATATACCTGCCACTATGTGAACTCGAGAGGTTTGGGTGACTTTTTAACCCACACACCTGACAGATATCCTTTGTATCACAGGAATTCTTCTTCAAACGGATATTTCTATTTTTTCTCAGAGTACAATGGCTCAGCAATGGCATTGAAATTCTAAAAACACATTTAGAAAAACATCTGATCTACGGCCTCTGGCGCACTCGGGATATGCATATGAGGAATGAACTGGAGTATGAACAGCCGTCCACTACAGGCGCTGGTGGAGAGCGTCTCCACCAGTCAGGTGGCTGCTGCTTGATCAGTATTTGTGCTTCAGTGGGCTGTTTTTGTACGAGCGAGGTTGAGGGCAGCTTAATACACAGGGCCACAAGCAGAGAGCAGGAAGGCTGCAGCCTTTCAAGACAGACAATGTGAGTCAGCTATCTGACTTCATCAAATAGGTCTTGACAACACACCCCCTGAATACAAGGGCTCTACTGCTTTATTTCATTATTATTTTTTTATTTCCCAAGGCGGCTTGCCAGAGTTGCTGACTGTCTCATACCGACCAATTTCTCTCTCTGTGGCACTCGTATGTCATTCCATCCCGTGCACTTTGGCTCAGATGGCATCCCTATGTGACAACTGTTCTCATGTATAAGGTCTCATGTATACGGTGTAACCAGTGGAACCCTACCGAGTTGCATGCATGCCTGCAAATCCATGCACCTCCGTGGGTTTGTTTTCCAATTCCACAATCAATCATCCGTCTTTGCACATGAATGATAGCTACAGACAGCAGCTTTAAAATATGGGCCATTTCTGTGGTCAGTGATCAATCCTTAAATCTGGGCTGCCAAGAGCCTGCCCTTAATCTGACCAACAGGATTTACAGAAGGGCCAAAGTAGAAAATAAGTATCCTTAAAGTCAAGGAAATGCCAGTAGTGAAAACAGTATTAAAATTGTTTAC
Organism: Eleginops maclovinus; assembly: GCF_036324505.1. Taxonomy (NCBI): domain Eukaryota; kingdom Metazoa; phylum Chordata; class Actinopteri; order Perciformes; family Eleginopidae; genus Eleginops; species Eleginops maclovinus. Next base: position 18,431,431 of record NC_086357.1, on the reverse strand, counting down.
TTAAGTGGAGTAGCAATAAACACCTATTTAAGAGGTTCATCGCAAGCAAAAGTCTGCCAATTTATATTGATAATTATTCGATTAAACTATCATTTATGTATATGCATCTAAGCAGTCCTTTAATGTTGTAGGCGGTTGAGCAAGTTTTGAATATTTAATATTTTTAACAGTTAAATGTATTTTTAAAAAATACATGCATTCAAAGTAAACTGTGGTTTATATTTAGTGGAGTAAAAGTACAACTACTTAGGATGATACCTACCTTAAATATTTCCTTTAAATATCTTTGTTATTTTTACCACACATGCCCCAAATTAAGCACATTCTGCTCTTGAAAAGCCAGATAAATACTGTCACTGCATTTGGAATTTAAATATTTGATGTTCAATAAATAGTTTTTCTTTTTTTATGTGATGCATTAAATAAGACAATGCCTACAATGTTTTCCTCAGCTTTTGATCTACTAATCCATAAAAGCTAAAGCAGTTGCCAACTATCCTTTCAACATCACAACAACAAGTAAACTTTTTATAACAGGAGCCAGAGGGTTCGTTTGTGCAGCTGGAAAACAGACATCAGTCTTTGGTGGCCAGAGTTGAGAGGATGCCTGCTGCGGTATAACCATTTATGATTTAATTTATAACTAAAACAACTGATAACATATTTCAAATGACATAAACTCTTTTTTTGGTCTCTATCTCTTTTGTGTTACAGATAAACAAAGCACACACACTGTAAGTCTAACACACACACACACAGTTGCATATTAAATGGATTCTGCTAAGAGCGAGTGGACCAGCTTCAGTAATAAGTCAAACAGTGATAGACTAATGTTAGCATACTCAATGTAGATTGGAATTTTGCCAGGTAATGTATTCAACAGAGTAAATTACAGTAGGCAGAATAATTACCTCCAGCAAGTTGGATCCGATCTGCATTATGTCAGGCATGTCAAATAGTGAAATATTGAAACAGCTCTTTGTTTTTCTGAATGTTGTTGAAAGGTTAATTTGTTATGTTCATATTTTGAAACGTGAATTTAATGTCCATTGTCAGCTTGGGTCTTTGACTCTGACTTCTTTAAAAAACAAATAAAACGCTCTACTCAAAAACAGTTTCTAATTCTCTTTGGTTGAGGTTGAGCTGTCTCGGTAAGTACTAACATTAATGTCTCCTAGGGTATCGATGCTGACAGGCCACTGTTGCATTTTGCTTTTTTTCCCCTTCACACTAACATTCCCTTTTGCTAAATTCGATGGAGTAAATCAATCCAACTGCAGCCGTGTTATTCTCCTTGGCGGGAAGATTTTACTCCAAAGGCAAGGAATGTGGAGGATTTTTAAAGAGAATGAAAAATAGATGGGCAGCAGGGGCTACCAGACAAAATGAATGGTTGACAGCAGTCCGTATCCGGTTGCTCAGGGCAACTAGGAAACTGTTACTGTTGAGCCCTGTCAATTATTTTCACAGAGTCCTGTAAGTTTGGCAGATCATTTTGTGATCATTTGTTTTGGTACAGCACTGCAGTTTTACCTTTGTGACATGATCTTGAAGGCATCTGGAAGATAGCAGTTGATGTTCTCCATCTGGAAAGGGTCAGCGTCGCAGATCTTGTCGTCCGTTCGGCCATAGTTGGCACTTTCGATCATTATGACATCACTTCCTGGACACCGCAGATCGATGGGGTAACCCTCACAAGACAGCTCTCTCCGTACTAAGCCAAATGGCAGGGCGGCTCGACTGAACCCTGAGGGAGAAAAGAGAGAAAGAGCTCTATCAGTGCAAATCGAAGGGAGTTGTGTATTTGAGCTGACACAGAGAAAGACGGCATGAAAGAGAGAACACACAAGATATCAGAGCTGGATTTACAAGATGTATCTAAAAGCAGCATATTGTGCATGTGCATCCCTTTTTATTCGAAAGGCTGTTACTATTTAGAAAGACGAATCACGCTGATCTGAGGAAAGCGAACCTGGGATTGGACTACTAGCCTGACATACATCAGTATATTGAGTGAACATTTTAGATCTCAACCGCACCAGTGAGCTAATGGTGTTAGTATGTCATCCCTGCGCCTAACTGGTCCTGGAAAAAATCAATAATTGTCATTAAAGTCTTGTTTGTCGGCTAAAATGTCTGGAGCATTGTAACCTCTTACGACCGTCTATGTACAGTAAAAACACTAAGACAACACTAATAAGAAAACCCAACAGCTGCTGTGATGGTGAGAAAAAGATATAACTTCATTAAGAATTCATTTTGTGCTTTTTAATTTTTTTTTAAACAGTCTGCCACCCCAGTTTTGTCATTTTTGCTGTGTTTCATATCGGTATGGGACCACACAGCACATCACTAGAGACTTGTGGTTATCTTGCAAAGCTCATTTTTCTACGTGAAATGAAGAAGTACAACAAGCATCTGTACAACATGACTGTCATTTAATCCACTTTGCTTGCAGACAATCGAAGTGCAAGATATTGAGAGTTCTGTGTGGTGTGTATGTCTACTACATACATAACATACAGCTATTTCACATGTTGAAAACCATCTATGTCCCGAACGAGGTCTAGTTCTCACAAGACAAGGAAGGAAATTAAACATTGTCCCAACTTCTTGTGCACTAATTTGTTTGGCACCTGGAAAAGTCAAACTGATCCATATATGCAGTTGTTTTTTTGTTCATGTTGTTAGATACTCTCTGTGTGGAAACAGTTAACTTAAAGCTTCTGACTTCAGCTCTGATAAATCGACCTAACAAGGCCGGGTTTATTTTCCCCTATTGGACGCTTCATCAATTAACTACCAATATAATTATCTTAGTCTGATTAAATGCTATGCTATAACGGCACTAGATTAGCCTTCTGTATTGTGTCCCTGGCCGGGAAATACTACTGTGGCATTTTATAAAGGAAGATAAATGTCAGTTTGTATTGCATGATCCCCTGTTTGTGCACCAATCAGGCAAACATTTTACTCTCAGGGTGATCAAAGGATGTATCTGTATAGACGAGGGCAGCTTGTCTATTTAACCTCTATAAGACTTCATTTGTTCAAGAGCTTACAACCATCTAAGTAGGATTTTCTTTTCTCTATTTGTTCTTTTTGACAGCAAACTTGTGACCAATAGGCATGAAAAGATAAAGGCTTTCACATATGATAGGTTTCGGCCATATTTCATTTTTCAACAACTTCTCCCTCTAGAGTCAAAAGGAAAACGCTTAAGGTGATAAACAATTTATCAAAGAGGTTGTCTTGAGAGAAAAAACCCAAGAGGAGAAATATAAAAACACACCATGTTAGGAACAAGTCTTGACAGCCAATCTTGAGTTGATGTCTATGCACTTCAGCATAGCTCCTTCAAGTCAGCAATACATTGTTTAGATAGTAACTATAAAACCTGGGTAAAACATTAATCCATGGTACTGCACCTCTTTTTAATACTCATTGTCCTTCTATGTTCAAACTTCAATAATTAAAGTGAAAGTTGAATAATTTAAATAGCTATCAAATCCACAAGTGAAATAAAAATACATAATATATCCCACTGATGAATTAAATATCAGTATTTTCTTAAACAAACAGTTCTTTTATTTCTATTAAATTTGCTGAATCCTTTGTTGTCCTGCTAAAGAGGTCAAACACACTACACATGGATCAATTGTGCAGCAGTTATGTATGACTGGGTGGGATACATTACCCTGCACTGGCCTATTTAAGGCTGGAAGTCAACTGGTTCTTGGCCCATATGCAAGACCTCCGAGTTTGATCTCCAAATCCGCAGCTGAACCCGCTGATGCTCTGTGTCCCAGGAACACTGTTATAACACTTAAATCCCACAGCAGAGCCTTCACAATCTCAGCTTCTGGTTTAAAGATTTAGAATTAATGCAGTCTCTCTGCTTGAGTAGGAAACAGACTGGTGCAATGAGGAGATAAATGCGTACTCAAGGATACTGAAATGCACTAAGCAACTTTTCAACCATGCCTGTGACAGGCCCTGTAATAACGGTGAATTTTTGTGTTCAAATCTCTGGAAATCTAACTAAATTGCTGTCATCCAAGCACACTTTATTAGCCAGCTGGGTGGGTGCATCATGGACCAAAGCACACTCGTAAACAACCTCAAAAAGCCTCTCCCCATTGATTAGGCCCGAGGCTGAACTACTTTTCACTCTGGTGTCGGATTATATTTTTGGTACATAGTAGATGAGTGACAAGGGCAAATCCACAGGACACCCAATAGTTCAGCCAACAACGGCCAAATGTTAATGTCTACAATTAAGTCAGCAATGTTTTCGCCATGGTTTGCACTATTATTTATTTAATTCTGGAGACTCCTCAGAACATATCTCATCCAAACAGTGGTTGTGTGACCCAGCTAAATAATTTCCTTCCATCGCATTTATATTCAGAAGTGTCCATTAGTGAAACAGGCAAAAATAGTTTATACTGCTCCGCTGACATATCAAATTCAGCTCCCGCTATAATGATTTTTGTATAAGTTCTTCTGTGTTATATAATGGAGGGTTTATGTGACAACTTCATATAAATCCTCTTCCTCAGTTTTTATACAGACATTATGAAGACAGAAAAACACCATCGATCATTTTTTGGCACGAAAAGGCATTGCAATTACAAGAGAATAATGTGATCCCACACAAACAAAATACAATACTTACTGTGTCACTTAACAAAATTAATTAATTATTCAAATGAGCCAGAAAAGTAATCATTATTATGCTCATGGGGTCATTAGCATAACTATTAAATGAGTGCATGATATGAAAATTATTTACTTTCAATACGGTAAAAGTCAACCATGCCGAGAGTATCAATATGGATATTAAAGCTGGATATTAAAATATGGAACATCACTTTTCCTGTGCGCTCGTTCTGATGATGACTTGTTGCTAAAGCCTGTTTTATAGCCCTTTTAACTTCGGATTTTTCTCCGAAGGGGAAAAGGCTGCTGAGCAAACAAAATGGCGCGCACCACTGGTACATGGTGTAAAAACAGAGCTGCAAGACAGAGGAATTTTCACCAGAGTTTGTCCTAGGTTGTCACACACATACACATGGTTTCAGACCCAAAGGGAAACTCAGCACCCTCCTCCTCGGCAGTAGAACACACTTCAGACCTCCTTGAAATATGAGATGTTATTTCACTAGCTTTGATGTACCTTGACTCTGTGATCATGCATCCGAACCAATGACAAAGGCTTAAAGGAGCGATGCTTATCAATTGAACACCTGAAAAGGAGGAGTTTTACATTCTCTACACTAATTAAATGCCAGGGAGCAAAAGGATCAAGGCAGAGTCAATACACTATTATGTGGGAAGCTCATTGTGTGACCATGGCAACATCGTGCACCAGAGACATTTCTGGTCAGATCCTTATCATGGCCATGCCAATACTAATCACGCATTCTGGTCACCCATCCCACCCACCACCAGCACCACTACAAAAGCATTTAAATTCCTCTTCATCTTCTATGTAGCAAGCATTTAGCGGAGAAATGGACCGTGCCATTGCATAATCCTAACTATTCTTTCTTTCCACCCACAGACTGAAATCACATTTTTACAACACGTTGAAATTAAAATGATAGACATTTTACTGTGTACTAGGAAGCAGCTGTTCAGTTTCTTGAAAGCACATGGTCACTAAACCTTTTGACACATGCTTATTGTACATGATAGTAATTGACATTGATTGGTGCACAGGACCTCTATTTCCATGGGTTATAGCACTTTATTACACCAATGAGGATCCTCAATTTAAAGCTTCCCAGAATGGCATTTACTACCATGTGTAACCTTTGCGATTACATTAAACCCGTACAGAATCTGCAGCTGAAGAACTGCATGAATCTCCAGTATGTAAAGTGGATCCATTATGTGCCGTCTCTTTGGTGCTGTAATGTTTTAATTCATTTTTTTTCCCCGCAGATGAGCCAAATCAATTGGAAAGTGACCATCTGGTAGGATATGAGTGTCACTGAAGCAGAGTTAATGAAGAAAATGTCTTCCTATTTCACACAAACGAGGTGTCATTAGGATCTTCATCAGCCATGCAGAGACCTTCTCCTGTGTAGTCCCTTGAAACTAGACATTACCATGATCAAACCCAAAGGGACAACAGACATAAAGAACATGTTGAGTACACACAGATAAATCACAGCCTCTGAATAGCCATATGTTTAATGAGGGCAACAAACTTGAATCTTTTTTTCAACCAGAAGTTTTCCCACATATCGTATTGCTGTTCAGGCGGCATAAATAAAAAATAAACTTTGCTGTTTTTCATCAGGACGATCTTGCCTCCAGTAAATGTTTTTTATATCAAAATGACCCTTTGGAACTTGAATTACTCATGCTTCAAGAGTAAGTCCAGGGGCAAAGCAGAGGCTGATCAAAAGGCCTATTCAGCAACTCACGCTGCCATCATTGTGGCGAGAGCACAAAAGAGATCTCCAGATTATTTTGATGTGAAACCAGATAATTTTTCTGTCGCGAGCCAATGAGAAATGTGACGGGGACGCTCCGGATGCTTGTCGCCTTGCGTTAACGCAGCCCTTTGATTTTCCATTGCTGATGAGAACTAAACAGCTGCTTGTAAATGAGCTAGCATTTCTGCCTGGCCCGCCATTATTCTGCACCCCTGAGCCGACAAGGTCGCTTGCTGGGGGAATTTGGGGTGAAAGAAAAGTGTGGCCTATAGCATTAGCTAGGAGCCACAGGAAACGCAGCTTGAGTCCTCCAGGTTCTGCCACCCCAACCCCTACCCCCTCCTCTCTATGGTACAAGCAAAAGAAGTCTGTGAAGGAAAAGAAACCTTTAAGTCAAGACTCTTCCAACAGTGCTGATTCTATAATCCAGAGATATCCTTTACAACAGCATGTATTCTTAAGAAGTCAGGTCCACACAGAGGAGGAGAAGAAAGGAAATATTGCATATATCCTGCAAACAGCAGGGTACGAGGTAGACTGCTGACTTTGTGTGGCTATTCTGCAAAAGAATTACACTACGGGTTTTTGAAAGATATTATTCCTTTGAATTTCCTAACATTAACTTTAATTCAATACTTTGTTTCTATTTTTTTCACTCTGTGTGTTAAAGGCTGATGTCATTCTTTGGGCATGGCTAACAGCAAACGACAGTCAATTATGTAGAGGTTTTTTCTCCTCTGTAATTCAGACCATAACATCTGTAGATTATTAAACGCATGGACAACCGATGTTAAAACTATGACTTGTGTGGTACAGATTACACTGACGTGACATTTTAGCTCAGTTTGTGAGAACCCAAGGTTGTGCTGTTTTTTATTATTATATCAGCACAATAAACGCTGCCTGACTGAAAAAATTGTCATTTGAACAAAGCCATTGTGGTATTGTTTAATAAAATACTGTTATGTAAACTAAAAATCTAGCCATTTGATACAGCATAAAAAAGACAAGAGTTTAGTCTCCTAAAAAATGTTGCATAAAATGAAACTGCATTGAAAAACTTTACTTATAATTATCAAATGATGACAATGTTAACTGTTGGAGATAATGCAAGAAACATACTTATTTTAACACAAACAAGATTTCATGCATACATCATTAAGAATGCAGTTTAGTCAAATTTTTTCCCATTTTTGCTGTAGGAAACAGCGTTTCAAGCTATGTAGTGTCAAAAATATGTGGAATACTCAGTGATGTTTGGTCTTTGAAACGTACTTGCACAGAGAGAGGGAGACAGGAAGAGAGAGATATTGGGAGAAGAGGAGGCAAAGAGCAGCAGGGGAACGAGCATTCCAGCCTCATTTGTATTCTCCACCATCCAATTCACTCCAGTTCATTTACATCTCCGCTACTTCCATAGCAACAGCAGGGGGGCTATCAGGAGCATCTTTGATATAGGTACATGACTGAAAAATATCTTGTCATTTCTCTCTGAAAAGACGCAATGAAAAAAGACTCCCCAGGACACACACACATCACCCATTTGGTGTTTAAGTGAGCTTTTTAATCAGAAATGTACTCTCTAAAGGGACCGTTTCTTAGATTAACGCAATTCCTCACCCACCACTATCACTTGTAGACATATAAACCTGCATAGGGAAATACATTTTTTTCGTTGCAGTAGTACTTGATCATTTTAATGTGTTAGAAAAACAACAATGACACCAGCAAAGGCTGGTCAAAAAGGAAATAAAGTTTTCTAATTTCCCTTTTCTAATCCGGAAGACTTTGAACAAATATAAGCATCAAGTGATGCCGCAAGACAAAATGAAAATGCTCTGCACCAGCATGAAAAAACAGCCTCATCAAATTCCATGTACACTTGTATGTAAATCAACCTTAAGGCCTAATTAAGCTCTATGGGGCTCATCAAGGTCATAAATCCGTTTTTTTTCTTTTCTCATAATGCATTATTGACTTCACATCATCTGCACATGTCGGCTGACTGCACTCGCACTAGCACACAATGTCATCTCACTGTCTAATATCGGATAGCCCTGGGGCCAGGCGGTGTGTTTTTTTTGTGTGTGTGTGTGTGTTTGTGAGAGAGAGAGCGAGAGAGAGAGAGAGAGAGAGAGAGAGAGAGAGAGAGAGAGAGAGAGAGAGAGAGAGAGAGAGAGAGTGGGGAGTGCTTTTTAGGTCAAACTAAAAAGCAAGGACATCTTCTGGTAGTGAAATGGCTGCAATGACCATCAAACAGTAAACTGTGTCCTTAACAAATCATCACTGGCATATTTCAGACTCAAATTACAAAACAATAACAAAATTATGAACGATAGGTCAAGGCATTGTGCCCATTGGGTTAGAGTACATTTGTTTCAATTCTATGATCAAGAATTTAACCCTTAAATTTGAAGTTGTGCTGACTGCACTTTACATGTGTTAGTACAGCACTAATCCTATGAGTCATTGCTCAGTAGAACTGATATAGTGCAGTCTCTGCCTTTTAGTGGCAGCAAGCCCTTTGGCCCTCATTACTCAGCCTTATCATTGACACAATTTCCAAAGATATCAAGAGAAATAGAGGTTAAACCTTACGTGAGTCATATTTTTTTCTAAAGAATTTTTATACTGGACTTGCTATGCGCTTGTCTTCTCTTCCTTTGGTCTTTTTTATTTCTACATTTTCCATTTCAAGTAATGAAAAATGGTCAGACATTCATTGGGTAGCACAGACTTCCTGCTCTGCTCCAATGAAGCGTTTGATGCTCCTCCATTCAATAAGGAAGCATTTCCCAATGGGTCACCAGTGGCAGAACACACAAATGGGAAGGGTCCATCTGCTTGGTTTGCATTCCCAAAGTGCACTTCCTCAAGCAGACCACAGCAGTGGTTCCTCTTACCGACACTCGGCCCTCATGTGTATGCATTTGTGCCACATTATTCAGCTAGTGCTTCTACTGACCCCCGCCTGGCATTTAAATTCCCTGACCAACTGGGAAGTCATGCCCTGATGACACGACTGCTGCTTCAACTGAATTCTTCATGCAGCTCTTATTCAGACTAAACTGCAGAACCTGCCTGCTCCCAGGTTAGGTTGATTTCTATGTGTCACTATGTAACCCTATTTTACTCTGATAGACTAGTCTAGGCTTTTGTCTCCTCACTAGTACTAATACAGAGTAGTTATCTCTTCTTTTCCAGAGGTGAATTAATTGTTATGACACGAAAAATAAGGATTCAAATAGGTTAACCTCGCTTGAATCTGGACCACATACAATGCCTGCTTCTCGTTCAAGCCCCCACATGTCACAGCAGGGGCACTTGGAAGTTATCATTTAAAGATTTATCAGATGCCCCTCATGCTTATCGGCCTTTGTTATTGCTTGTAAGCTATTAAAAAATAATTTTGGGAATTGTGTGTGTGTGTGCGTGTGTGTGTGTGTGCATGTTGGGGAATGGGAGGGTAGGTGGGGGAATTAACAAGAGGAAAAATTAAGCAAGAGGCAATAGTTCATCTGAGAAATCCTTACAAACTCAAATGGGCTGATTCAAAATGATGGATATCCAGAATCACAATCAGCTTTATGGCCAAGTAAGTGTGTACACATATTGATTTGTAACATCTCCACCGAGCAAATGTGCCTTTGAAGACTATTTTTCCGTCAGCCCATAATTTATTTGAGAGGTGGGCTTAAGAGCAGAGGCCCAAGCCCTTGACATACGGCTGCACTCAGGGGTCATTATGACTCAGAAGGTCAAAAGCCGAGTCACTCGCGGTCAAGTCGGGGTGATTTACCAGGTCCTAAATGGCCGGACCTGACGTGTATTACGTGTGTCAGCAAGTAAACCCACACTTCATGACTTCTTTGCTCTTAATGATGGCCGACAAAAATGGAGCAATGAGCTGTAACATGTTATTATTGAATCATATTTTAGCAGCCTTGGCTTGGGTTAAACTGGGGGAATCTTTACTGCAAAGAGAAAAATGTAGGATTTTCAACAAAAGTGGAAAATACTCAATGTACCAGTGAAGCTCTATAAGTTAACAAGCTTCATAAATGGGCACTCAGAGTTCCTTCAAAAGGCCCTGGTTCTTAATCCTTTATATTTATGGGCGTAGTTTCACCACCCCTGGTTTACAGGAGCCTCTTCAGGATTTATAGCTGCTCTAAATCAGGACTGAAGCACGAGGACAAAGAAGATTCCACTAAGGGCAAGCCAGGGATATCTTGCATCTGACTGTCTTGAGTGAACTGTAAAATCTTAAGCCTTTGGATATATTTTGTCTTCCTGACAGAATCTTCTATTACAAGTTCCGCAATCGGTTTTCATCGCATGATGTCTCAAGCAAAACCACTCTTTCCTGAGCTTCAGAGAACATGCCTTTCAACAGCATCCTCACAATGAAAACGTGATTACATACCCCTTGAACATCTGCAGATTGTTGCTGTTTACATTAGATATTTCAGCAGATATGGGATGGAAAACCCACTGGCATGAGTCAATGGTTTCATAAATAGCAGTTCTCCACTCCACTTCAATGCATTCATCCCTCTGTTGCGCTTGATGCTCAAATCAGACGGAGCAGAGGGACTGAATTGCTCACATTGATAAAAACATGTTATTCACAGTATGACACAGCATGCACAATAACAGTTAATTCATAACAGTTTTGAATCTTGGCATCCGTCTCCATTTCAGAGACGAAGCTAAGGCCTACACAGGTAACCATTGAAATCCCGCACTCCGTGTGACTTGAACACTGCAGTCTAATCACTTTCAAATTCCAAAGTATTACAGAAGCAAACAGGAAACCAAGCTACATTTGCCCTTTGACCAGCTGAGCTGGCTCATTTGTCTGGCGCGAGGTGTACATGCTGCTTCCTGGTTTATAAAACCATCTAGACTGGATAATCAAAAACATTCTCCTCATCTGCCCCTTCCGGACTTCATCAGCAGTCCTTGCATGAGGTCTGTCTGCAGTCCTTGATGTCAACTACACAGGCTCTAGCAACATAAAAATATATCAGAACTAAAGAGCCTTTACTATTTCTATTATCATTCTGCTAGTTTCTCAATGCACTTGCCTTTCATAGTACACATAGTAGACCAGAACCTTTCAAATCTGATCATGCAGCAAGTAAAAGGCACTGATTTTCATTCTGCTTCGGTACGAAACAAACATAGAATATAAGAGCAAACTACAAGTTTAAAACTTGAGGCACATCTCTGACAAATTGAAGCCTACTTACAAAAAGATGCCCACATACTGTTAGTCACATCTGCTATGGCCCGATCAGAGACAACCAACAAAAGAACAACACTATAAATGTTCCATGAATAATAGTTGTTTGGCTATAGACCGCTGCACTGGAGATTGATAAGTCATGTTTGTTTTCTTTCTGTATTTTGGATTCAGAAGAGTCTGGATGAGTTATAAGAACATATTTTGTAGATTGTTTGGGATATACTTGTTAGGGGCCCACATGTTTCTACCTGAGCAAAAACAAAGTGAGACAAAGCATGACGGTAAAATACCACGCAAATAGGGACATGTGGGTAGATGACTAATCTAGGGTGCGTGAGATCCCACCCAACGAGGGCCTCGTGAGACCCGTGTGAATGCCCATTATCCACAAAGATCAGCACCGAGAAGGATGGGAGAAGGTAGGTTTCACACCAAGTCTGAGGCTCTGTCACGCTGAAACACTCTCCTAGACAAGTCTGAAACCCAATTAGGGAGCATGTTAGAGGTTGAGCGCCGTGTCAGGCAACACAGTCCACAGTTGTTTTGTTTGAGAAGTCTGCAAGTCTTAATTAAACAAATGGCCACATCTTTGCAAGAGTAAAAATAAACAGCAGAGGAACCTTAAACTAAGTACGAAGTTAAAGGATAAAAAGCCTCATAAAATTCCATTTACAGTGTCCCTCATATAACTAGCACATGGAGGAGTGCAACTGGACTTGAAACAATGCACCGCGCCTCCTGTCTGAACTGTCGTATCTGTGTCACGGCCGAGATCCCAGCATGAGTTATGGACGGCGACAGACCACAACAAACTAATGATGCTTTCCAAGGTTATCTCTGCATAAATAACCATTAAGAAGAATGCTGATGCAGCAACCCACAGACACAAAACATAGGCCTCTAGGATGGCATTAAAACATTTGCCAAGGGCACTGAGTTAATAATTATGAGCTTCATACATTCTGGGTTAGTGGAACATATTTTAACTGCCTCAGTAGCCGGGTGAAGGGAGGGACTGTGTTTGGGTGGGAGGGTGGCAAGATGTCAAGAGCTCCGCCATGCTCTTGCATGACAAACACCAACCTGGAGCCACGAGTGACAAAGCCCTAATCCTGAAAATCCCTCCTTCCTTTTCTGAAAATCCTAATGAGGATTTGAAGTGCTCGGCAGGGAGGAGACCCAGGGGCTGTGGTTACACCTTGCCACTGCTTGCTCTCCCTGTCATTGTCTCCTTATCTCCTTGTTGGCCAAGCCTGGCTGGCGATGAAAGAGACATGACAGCATGGTGGGCCTACGTACACAGGCCCCACGCCTGCCTGGCTCCACAGGAAGCCAGATTCCAAAGTCTGCCGCAAACAACCAGGATGACATCAAGAGGAAGGTTGAAATACAAAACCGACAGAAGTTATTTACTAAAGACACATGAGACAGAGGAAATATTCTCCCCTTTAGCCTTAACTGTTTTAATGCCGTTTCCAAAATAAAATAATTTGGTAGCTGTAGAAAAACTAGCTAAATTGGCACATAAAATGATAACCAAATAAATGATTTCTTTGTAATAACAAATTAGCTTTGGGCCAGCGTTTTCAAAGGGGTCAGGTTAGTGGTGTGTGGTGCCGCAGTGGGGTGCTTTTATTTTTTTTACAGACACAACTCTGGCACAAATTAGTACTTCAAAAGAACAGGCGTACTGCCCGTGGTTTCATAGTGACACTTGACAGATAGTATTTAGATTATCCTTCTTTTTAAGATAACATACACAAGCCAAACTGCTGAGAAAAAGGCCCCTAGTGGAGGAAATGAAAAGGATATTACCTATAAGCATAGACAGAGCTTTGTCTCAGAGGAAAAGGCTATTGATATCTGGAAGTTGAACTGATTGGATTTACCTGCTGGGTATTAATCGGTTTTCCATGACCACTATAAGCCTGCCCTTAAACAGTTCATTTCGAAAAAAACACAGGGCTTTTTTTGACTGTAAAAATATGGCCATTTTCAGAAAACTATATAAATATGCTTTCATGGTTACAGGAAAAGGCTAACCATAGCAAATAGGTGTTGGCGCGGCACTGGGCAGCCATGGATCCTGTCCTTGTAGGTTCTGTCTCAAAATAAGCCCTTGGCTTTTACTTCCAGTAATTACATTTTCAGAACACCTTGATTGTCTATTTCACTCCATTCACTTCGAGATGAAGGCTTTAAATCTCTTTTCCTTTCACACGGTACAAAAAGAGGACTTTTAAAGGTGCCCTTCCCTGTTACCCTTGAGAAATCTCAAGTACTTCAAACATTTCATGCTTTGAGGAGAAACAATAGTGTGGTTTCAGGGTGTACAGACGGAACAGAATTCTCCATGTCAGACGTGTTCAAACAAGTCCTGCCACTGGAACGCAGCTTTTATATCATGGCTAACACTTTATGGACCCCCTAAACTTTACAGATACTACCGCCCCAGGCTCCGTAGGAATGGAATGATAACATGTGATCTAGGGAAAACAATTTTTGTTGAATCATTGTTTCATTAAGTCTCCATCACCCACTTAACATTGCCTTGCTTTTATTGTATTTCTATAGAGAATGGTTCTATACTAAGTTGCCATACTGTATAAGCCAGCAATGACACACGATAACGATCTGGTGATATTTTCTGATCACTGACACTGATTTCAAAACAATAAAGAACATCCCAATAAAGTGAGGTGCATCAACACATAAACAATGGAACAGACTCATTTTCTCCTGATACGTTTGTAGGAGCATGTCCAGCTAGCTGCACACCTTGCCCTCCTTACCTCTTGACAAAGAATATTGCTCTGCTCTCCAAATCTGTCTCTGTAATCCTTTGAAGAGAGAGTGTGTCTGAGCTAGGTGAAAATTGTTATTCCGTCGCTGATACAGACAAATCCCTCCAACCCGACCAGACAGCACAAAATTATTTTTGGAAGACATGTGAGCCAATTCAACGTGTGTGTTGCAAGGGGGCAATGACCACAGTTTTGACATTTTTGCAAAAAAACAAAATTACACCTTCATCTAATTTCTAGTGGGTTGCTATGGTGACATCCGTAGAGGACTCCAATAGGACAAAAGGAAATAAACCTGCAGCATCAAAGAACATCACTCTGAACGCCAGAGGGCAAACAATATCACAGCCGGTCCGAGTAAAACATACTGATTAAAGTGATACTCTCTTTTTCCACCAAAATAAGCGCGTATTAGCCTGCCTGTGAGTGCTGCAGAGTGATTTGTCCTAGGAATGAATGCCAATAGAATCATTTCCCACTTAAGACAAAAACAGGATGTTAGTAGGTTGTTTGTCCACTTCTCTGGCACTTCTTAATCTAAAAATGTGTGTTAAAAACTACTCAATAGAGGAAAGTAGTGCATTGATAAAAGTCATCTCAGAAATACAATATTTCATGAGAAGCTTTACCGAGATGTAAACATTTTAAAAAGAAAAAAATGATGGAGCAGAGGCCAAGACATCTATTGTATTTTACTCCATATTATGGGTCAAGCTTCAGCAAAACTGGTTTCTCCCCCTTGACTAATGTATCATATAATATATTTTGTAAGACTCTACCTGCTTGCTAAATACCTATGTCCCTTGAACTTCCTGACCCCAGTTTGTAATAAAAATCTAACTTGTTAAGAAAACCGAAGAACAAAGTCTCAAGTCCAAGACAAGATAACCTCGGATGGCATCATTAGACTTTGGAAATCTCCCTCCAGAGCCACAGAATACATGACGCAACCGTTTTAACAGACTGGGCTTACTGCTATTAATGAGCAAACTGAACTTCATGTGTCCTTTAATGACATTCTCTCTGGAATTTTAGACGTTAAATGTGACGACCATAGAACTGGGAATATGTTAGGTCCATGTCATACCCGGAATCCCATATAGTGTTTCTTCTCAAATCATTATGTCCATACTGATATTGATTTTGATTACAGTATCTATGTCACAACAAGGTCCTCCTGAGATTTTCTAGTTTTACGGACATACTGCGAGAGCACTGGCTCAAATGTAATGTTCCCAGATCCAATCACAGGGTATAAAACAGGGCTGTATTTAAATAGTTATTATATTTTTTGCTGTTTTACCATGACTGTAGACAATGTCGCACTTAAGGAGAAGCTGTTCACACAAGGGACAGAAAAAAAATGAGATCTCCAGTATAGCATGGTTAATTCTATATTATATGGTTCAGAGACCCAGGTTCCCTTTGATATGTATAACATTGTGACATATATGCAGTTCATCTATATATAGCATAATTATAATAATAAGGCAAATCAATTTTAAAAAGTAATGTCACTGACTAGGCTGCCTCAATTGTAGTAACTTACAAGCCTTTCTGTTCCCAGATGTGAATAAAATAAGGAAAATGGGAGATGAAACGCCCTGAATGGCAGTGAGTCAGCTGAACAAAGACAGATCAGAGTCATGTAAAGTTGTCGGGCGGATGCAGTAAAATGTGGTGGATGAGGGCTGATTTGAATAGAAGGAGAACAGAGAGAAACACAATCCCCCACAGCTACAGTTTATATCTATACTGTGTATCTCTTCCTTCAAACGTAAAAAAAGCAAAGTGAACAAAAAGGGACCAAACGTAGGACTATTTACAGCATTCCACTAACCCATTTAATTCAATTATAAAAATGCATTAAAAAGATATTAGGGGTAGACGCAGTTTAATGAGCATGGTAACTTGGGGATATTGTTTGTAATGAACTGTTTCTGGGCTGATCTCTGTGGCTGGGATGGGAAATGGGAGGGAGGTGAGGGCGGAGCGGAACCAACAAGAGGAACAGGTAAATGATAAATGTCACCAATAACCCGGTTTATTCCTTTGTTGCATTTATTCCTTACCCCTGATTTGGAATAAACTTTTCCTCCTGCCACTGCTAGCTCCCTCCGTTTACCAGGAGTGTCACCTCTGAGTCACATGTAACCTGTCAGCGAACACTTTCATACCATACGGAGATTAACCTTATCACTTCCTGTCCGGCAGTATGCGCCTCATCAATCACAGGGAGTTAGTAGTGTAACATAAAGATCCAAAACTGGCTTTCCATCTTTAAAAACACTACTGAGTTTTATGGTGAGTGGGGTGAAACCAGAAGCACCACTATCATACATAGAAACTCTCTAGGGTGGGGACTATCTTTCTTGCCCCCTGAATACGTTTACTTATAGATACCTAGGCTTTGAAATGGCAAACTCTTATCTTTGCATGAGGTTACTAAAATGATATGTCAGGGTGCAGACATACTGTATAATGTGTATTGCCTATAGAGACCACGTGCTAAAACTCCTTATATGAAAGATCAAATCCAAGCCAGATGATGGAAGAGAAGCACATATGGTAAAACATACCGTGGCGGTTTGAATTGCTGCAGTGTAAATTAGGCATCTTGATGAATCATTACCTTTCAAACTTGAATCAATAATCTTACATTATTGAGTGTTTTAAAAATCAGTAAAACAGGTATAGTGAACATTTGGCTGAGCTTTGAATAGTTGGCACCAATAACCTCATTCATGCTTTTGATGTATTGCACTGCAAGAGGCCAACTCTGGTTTTTCTATTCTCATGATCAAACACTAACATGTACAGGATACAGTTTATAAGATATGGATTGGCTGTATAAATCGTGTAATTATGAGACAGCTGAGAATGATTTAATCAAAGCTAAATGCACGATGATTAAAACACATTCAAGCTTTATATTTTTCGACGTGTGAGATCTGTGTGTGTGTCTGCCATGAGACATTCCAGAAAGGAATTTACAAATGGATCCAGCTCTGATGCCACTGGGAACAACTGACGCTATCAAGCAGAAAATCTCAGACAAATCACAATTTACCAACTAATGAAACCACTCAAGATTATCCCCCATCCGCCTGTGCCCACTGTCTTTAGAGCTGCATTACTTACACATGCACCGCCTGCACTCAGAGGAGCAGCTCAGACTTGAGTCACAATTTCACTGCTCATGATATATTTCTAAATAAGACAATAGCAAATCATATTCTGGCAATGGCATTTGTTGAGCTGGAAAAGACACTCATTTAAAAAAAGATGCTTTTAGAATAGTGGCATGGGAAAGAAATCAGTTTTTAGAAAGGACAAAGTTTCACAAGTAGTACTTACCCTCTGTGGAGTGCACTTGGGCCAGTGTGATGAGAAACCAGCAGAAGGTCTGTAGTTTCAACAGGTAACATGCCATGGCGCCAGGGGTTTATGGTTTGTGGCAGGATTGTGTTGCGAATAAAAAGGTTCTGATTAGAAAAGTCCAAGCCAACCGGTCTCAAAGATGCTCATCATTGATCCTGTCACCTGTGGAGCAGACCAAGAGAGACGTTCAGTTCAGGGGTGAAATTTATTCCACGTGGTGAGCTCCGTCCCCATGCGATTTCACACAGGAATTCACCCTGTCACACTTGATGCTGCATTTACCTTCCACTGCAAAAATGTGACAAATCTTAAGCTGTGAAATGCTACAAACCAATGCAAAGCCAACAAAATAAGCCCATAAGGTCAATAATCCTGAGAGGGGAAATCCCCTAATGGCTGCTGAATGCCAACCATTTCACTGGCAGGGAGGGGTGGGATCAGCGCTGTCATCAAACAGATAACGCCCACCCTGTCCATCTCCTCGTGATGCTAACCTTATCAGTGCTGTGTCAAATTACATTTTCTGTCCCTATTACAAAGAACACATGTGTATTTTAATAAGAACTTCTAAAACATGTAGGAATTTATTGTCCAGTAAAACAAATTGACATATCAGTAGGGACATTAAATTGATCTTGATTGGATATCTCCATTTACTAATAACACTCCCAAACAAAAGTCCCTTCATTGTAGAACAAAGCTTCCCACAGATTGAAATCAGCTCTACAAAAAAAAGTTTGCCAACTAGCCAGAAGAGTTGCTTCAGGAACTGAGCAACTGTTAATTGACACGGCATCAAAACTCTACAACCACATGTCAGAAATGTTAGTTGACTGACAGTAACATTAAATGCTAAAAATATCTACAGTAATAGCTTGGTGAACATTAGCAAAAAGCTTTTCATCCTGCAATGGTTTGCATTAGCTTGGTTGATGCCTGAGTAATAAAAGGAAAATCTTTTTAATAACAGAGGAAGGCGTATACTTTGTCTCAGATACTGACGTAATTGTTGTAGTTTAAGATAAAATAATAATTACCTTATTTATCCCAAACTGGGAAAATATATTTTTAGAAAGTTAACATGGTCAATCAAACATCAACATGTTTAATTAGCTACATGATACTGTTTATTTAAGCAGACCTTCCCACTACCTTTCCTTCAGCAGAGGTTTAAATGTAACAGTACTTCTATTTGACTGATGTATTGTGATTCTTTCCACCCCCGCGCCCTAGCCTAACAAACAAACAAACAAACAGAGAGACACTGCGGCGCAAATGGTCATTTCTCTATGTTGTGACTGACCACAAACCACCTTATCTCCCCAGCCCCATCCCTCCTCATCCCCTCCCTTACAACTCTACTCACCAAATTCCTCTCTCCCCACCTCATCCATACCTGTCCCTCTAGTACTAGTCTGTTTGAGTGTTTGTTTTTGCTTTATTTTGCTACAAAAGCAAATGGCCTCCTCTCAGTCACGGATACAGTGCTCTGGCTGTGTAGGGTGAAACCTAATGCCTACCTGCTCGCCCAGGCATGCGTTTCACACCACTAACGGCTCCCTTTTGTCTGCGTGTTTACACTGCTGGGCTTAGCTCAGTCCTCTCACTCCCATGAACCATTAGCACATTCACCATGGGATTTGGCATCACTCTGGCAACAAGGCACATAGGACTCCATTAGAAACTCTTTTTTTTAATATTCTTTTTTAGTACATTTAAAAACAACATACCATTTTTCTTTTGTGCATACAGGTTGCAAATGTTTGTTCAAATGCAAGGGACGGAGTGTACTCTATCACACTAGCAGCTAATAGGGTAACTAAACCGAAAAGACGGAGAGGAATTATGTTTGTCATGTCATGTACAGTCAGACCTGCACAAATCAGCTTCAGCTTGTTCCTCCACTCTAGAAACGATCCACGGCCTGAAGAGTCTTTGATCTATTCTGTCTGAGTTCTCAGACAGCATGATCATTCATCGCCGAGAAATGCAGGGCGAACACATCAGCCAACAAAGTCATAATTAAGCCTGCCATAATCAGCTCATCTAGTATGACATTGGGCCTCACCTGAGACCTTTAATTTTGGAGCCATTTAAAAGAGGTTAACAGGAGCACAGCACACCCATCCACAATGTATTTTGCCTAAATGGAATAATATGCAGTCATGAGACTCGACAAATGGAAGTTGATCAGGGAGACCAAACATACAGGATTTCAACAAAACCCTTACCCTGGTCTTTTGGCTTATCGGAGCAAAAAGCAACAGTTAAGTTCATCAAGCAAGTGGCTACAAATAATCAGCCTACAGCTTACACAGGTTCATACAGTATAAAGAGGCCTTAAGAAGATTGTGTCCACAAATAAGCTATATAGGCTTAAGTAGCTTTATCCGTGCGCACAAAGTCTTAGGTCTTAGTCTTTCGTCCACTAAGACTGACAATACATAGCTCACCCATACGTTTAAATGTGAATTCACTCATTACATTTTCATGGACAAGTAATATACTACCTTGTAGTAACAGTTTGTTTACTTGGTTCACAATAACGCCATTTCCACAGGATTAACTCAATTACATAAACTAATTTCATGAATAGGCTAACAAGAAAAATAAATGTAATAAAAGAATGAAGAGATATATTTGGTTATAATTGTTTTCAACATTTTCACAGAGCAGGTTCTCACAGGCACCTTAGGTGTTAGAATATATGTCACTGTCACTCAAAAATATTACTTCCATTTTCCCACCAACCCTAGCCTTGTCACTCTTTTATCGCATATAGTCTCACTTTGCATCAGGTTCACTCCGTGACCTCTGTGGTGCGTGCACAGAATCAAAACACAGGCACTTCCAGATATACCTGCCAAGTGCAATTTCAAAGACTGATGCTACGCCTGCTCAGCTTACGACCTTGACACCGGGTAAGATAACCTGGTTAAGGTCTATAATGGTAGTTGCAGTAATTAGTGTGTTGCCTTACTCTGGTTGTAATCTAATGATTAGAGTGCACAGGCACACACTGATAGTCCCAATACAGATTAATGCTGTGCCCATAACTTGTTTAACAATTAAAAGTCTTCCATCAAAAGACATTACCTCTTTAACCTCCAAACCAGGTGGTATTTTAATCCTTAGTTTTGAAAATGAAATACCTTATACCTACAATGTTAATTATATTAGGAGGTGAATAAGTGTGCATTTCGGTGCCTCTCTGGTGGCTGCAGGGGCTTGTAAACAAACTAATATAAGTCATAGCCCGAGATAATAGTGTTACAAAATTATGATTATTCTTGCTTGCCTGTCATCATCGCTTGTGTAAAGAAAGAGGCAACAAGCTCAGCGGACCTCCTGTGTCAGAATGTAAAGACAAAGACGAAATGCGTTTACACAGTTTTGCCTCCCAGGCAGTCGAGACCCCCTGCTATGAAGAAGGTAAAGCAGAATGTAGATCCCTAGTACGTGGGGACGGCTGTTCTGTAAATCGATGATAACAGTCCTAAACTTTAATATATTTTGTATCATGCTGTGAGTGTTTAACATGCTGAGACACCAAAGGCGCAGACTGAAGGAAGACTGCCGTTCTCATTAAACGTGCTGAGGTCTCCCCTCTCAGCTGGGGGTTTCTTTTCTCTCTCCGCCTTGAAATAGAAACCGACGGCGATCATGTCTCGACTGTTTTTTTACATAGCCCACGACTTGGGTGTGATCTCCGAACAGGTTTTAGCATCTGCAAGAATGTGTGTTGTGCTGGGATTGGGAGTTTATGAGAGAGGGAGGGTGGGTGGACAGATGATGAAGCGCATCATGATCAACATGGCTGCTTCTAATGCACCAGACAGATAATGAAGGCAATTTTCTGTGATTGTTAAGCACAGATTGCTAAAATGTATCGCACTGCTTTGGCTAAATATGAAGTCATTGCAGACATGTGTTTAACTACTCTAAAACTGAAGAAGCCACAGGGGCTTGGGCCCAGAGGCGGTAAACATATGTGTGGGCTAAATATTCGCAAAACAACAGAATGCTTTATAATCGACAAGTGAGTGGCAGAAGTTTTGAATTGCAGGATCCCAGTTGGACTTCTTAAGAAAAAAAAAATAAAAGGCTTGGCAACTGGGAGGAAGGGGGTTATTAGAAGGAAGGGGAGGGGGGCTGATTGAAAAGGACAGTTTGAAATTTGAATGCAGCGGGGGTCTGAAAACAAGAGGCAGATGTCAAAGAATGCCGGGCTCCTTAGACAAAGCTCCTGGTTTTCCCTCTCTAGCTGCTAGAGGGCCACATGAGAATAGAAGAAGAGTCGGGCGATTCTATAAAACGAGGTCTGGGAGAATAGAGGGGGGGGGGGGGGGTAAGAATAAAGAACCTGGGTGGGGGAGGGGGAGTCGGGTTACAATGAAAGATTGACAGCTTGCAAGTCTTGCTTGACCCTTGAATTAGCCCCTGAGCTTTCAACAAACCTCAAGAAAGAGTTGGGATGTTAATTGTCACGGAACATCACAGGGATGCAAAGGAAGGGAAATATGGGGCCGGAGATTCACTGAAATGTAAATCAGAACCAATAGACCACCACATGTTGAATGGAAGCAAGACATTTGGTTTCTGTTGGGTTTCCCAACAGCATACTCATACATGAATTCATACATACTATAAGACTCCTCTTATCTCTGTTTCTCTTACCCACTTTGAGGGAAAAGCTGAAATACCTGGGGACACTGGGCTCAGTCACAGAACACTCAGTCTCAGCTGTGGAGGAAATATATTCCCCTAAGAGATTGTGTTCCTACTTTGACACTGCTGAAGATGTACAATTTGCAAGCGTAAATCTGAAAATTCACACTCCAGAGGGGAGAGATTGGGCTGTTGATCGGATGAGTCTGGAGCCCCACAGAGTCAGATGTGGGGCAGGGAGGACTCACAGGATGACCCCTCTGCTGAGGGAATGATTGAGAGCAGCACCGGACTAGAGGAGCTGAATGACACCCAACCTAACACTGTGTGACTGCTGGTGCCCCCGAACGCAGGCCCTGACCCTGACGGGAGCTCAGCCAGAGAAATACCAGGTCAAACATGCATGCTGCGCAGCGGGACAGTTGGGCGAGTTTAGAGGGGGGGCTGAGGGTGGGCTGGTGTAGGAGGTAAAGGAGGGGTAATGGGGAAACTGGCAAAATATTGTTTTTTTCTTCTTCTGAGATTTTAATTTTCAAACTTCTTCACAAAACAATTGGTAGTTGTAATACTGTAATTGTATTTCCATCTAAATGTTTCTCTTTTTTGATTTTATAATTGATAGTTAGATATTTCTCCATTATTTTCTTTTATTTGACAGTTTAATGTATCTCACTGTGTTTCATGTTTGCACCATTTTACACCAAAGGGAATTTGGACTTGCATAAAAAAACCTCCGTGGTAATAATCCATATTCTGAGCTAACTAACTTATTCTATAACTAACCCATTTCATAATATGAGAGAACATAAAACAATAGTTTTTGAGTGTGTGGATTATAATGTTTGGATTAAATGAATCATTACCTACTATAGCTCTTAGGCAAGCCAAAAAGAAAATACAGAAGCAAGCAAAAGAGAGCCGCAGTGTGACATAAGCGTGGGGCCTTTCATGCTCATTGCTCTTAGGCTTCCCACCATTGATCATATTTATGAGCCACTCAATTAATCGATTAGAGTACTGCCCCTCAGGACATATGGCTACTAAATAAAGCAATCACAAGCCGCTGGAACCCTAACACTCGTCAATACATTTATGGAAACAAAAATGGAAGCAGTGTCAAAAACTATATCGGGAAATATATAACTATTTCATGTCTAATTTTAATTCAGAGAATCCCATGTTATGTGGATATTTCCTAATTTAAAAACACCAATAATGTGTGGTTATTTGTATGAGTCTTGTGTGTTATTTATCAACTGTAACCCCCGGCACTGAGTGCTACATTCCCCTCTGCCTGAATATATATTTAATCTTTAGCATCATAATCACTTGCAATGCAACAAAAATCCCATTAGCGCTGAAAGATACCTACCCCTGTCGGTCCACACGGATTATAGCCAGATGATTTGACGCGGTAACAAAGTTTTAATACAGGTTCCATACATTTTTAGTTGTAATTTTGATGTTTTACTGGGAAGTGAAGTGGATTATCTCAAATGAAATTTCAAAATGTCATTTCCACTTGCTGATAGCACAAAACTATTCCTTTCAGGTCTGTTGAGATAAGAATGATTCAGCCAGGGCCGTTTAACGGTGTCTTTGCCAAATGTTCCTCCGCTTAGGAATTAATAGGCTGACATTAATACAGCTAGATAAATAGGAAGGTCAGGAATGGGAGCCCTGCCATTATATGGGCATCTCATGGTGATAGCAGCTGCCAATCAAGTCCAATAACTCCTTGACACGGTACAAATTCACCTTGGAATACACATAGTGCATTCAATATGCAGTGTATACTCCCCGGTCCAGAAACCCAATCCAATTAGTACGTGCAGATAAATACGTTGCAGCGTTGTTTGTCGGAGAGAACATTAGGACACCAGAAAGGAAATATTTGTTGTGTGATCCAGTTTGCCATGACTAAATTAGTCAAAAAAAATCTGGGATTATACAAACTGAGCTCGGCAGTCGGCCCAGATACTCACCCAAACTCATCTTCTCTATTTCAGCATGAGTATGATCATCGCTGCATTCATGCAAAAATAATACAATGTGGCCAAGCAAAGTCAAGCAGTGGGGGCAATGAGCCACTGCACATTCACAGCAACACACAACCAACGTGTGTGGTGAAAGTGTCCGAGTCATTCATGGTGTTTGCATGCTTGAAACTGTAGTATGGTGAACAAATAAACAGTTGAGGTCAGAGATTTGCTCTGTGAGGTCAGAACAACTGTTATTGAGTTCAGCAGCTTGTGTCACTTATTTATTTTTAGTGTTGCCATTCATCTAAAACAACAATGTGTGTTTGCAGAAAAAGGGCCCGAGCCCTTTTGGATGCACATGGGGTGGTTTTAGTCTATGATAATAATGTGCTGTATTTACTCGGATATGCACCAGTAAGCAGCTTTTGTAACCCTCCTCCCTCCCCCTTTTAAAATGAGCAGCCGAAAGGTTAAAACCCCTGCTCTATCCTTCTATTAAGGACCTCCCCATCAATAATGCACTGTGATCGTGAGGCGTTATTAAACAGGATGATTAATTTTTAAGGTAGTGGGCAGCAACACAAAACATGAAGAAAGTAACGGAGAAGATGACTTGTAAGAGACGCATTGGCAGCGGAGCAAAATCATTAAGAAAAGCCATTTATCCATGTCATTTCATTTTAGCTTTGAGAAAAACAAAAGCAAAACTGAGCAATTATGTCTTGGACCAAAGAAATTGAGGGAATGTTCTACCGCCAGCTTGAATAAAAGACGTGTCCTTAAGTGAATCCTCGGCTTATACTGAATGTACATTTCTGATATTGAGCCTATTTTGCACAATCCACATCTCAATTTCTAAAAGCTCCAAAATCCTTTTTATTCTTTGTTTGCTTTGCTTGTTCAGTTATATCTCCTCCTTTGTGACTGGTATATTTAACAATGGCTTAGTACTAGCTGTAAACTGGATTCACCTCATCAATGCACCATTTTATATTTTTCTCTCAGTACACATTTCGTTCAAGCAATCGAGAAAGGTGCTCTGTCTTTGATTGTTTCTTAAATCACCCGGAATAATGCTTAAAATGCACAAGCTTGGAAAACAGTGGTTGTGTTTTTAAAGTGGTGTATATTTTGATATTTGAAGGGTGATAATTTCTTCAGATTAGCGGCATTGTGTATAATGTGGCCAACCTTGGCTCGGTGTCTAATTGAGGCTTTTAACCTTTCCGTGGCTCGGAGGAAGGACAAACACAGCCAAATAAGGGACACAACATAATCTCAGTCCTCACTAAAATAGAAAACAGCACAAGGACCTTACCCTTACAGCAGAAGCAACACTACACAAATTATTTCCGCAGTGGAGTGGCTGTGTAGCCTACTTCTTCCTAGCACATATCTACTCATGCGCTGTCGTATCTATTTTCAATCTAAGAGATAGCTTGAATGCCTTTGTGAGACAGGGGAAGCGGCGTATGTCAACCTAAAACAAGGTATAGCACTGTGTCTCGTCAGGAAGCTCAGACAAAAGAAGTGGGTGTAGTCCTTTCCTGAATGCAATCACTTGTCAGCCCTAAATCTTCAATCATTACTGCCCCGACAGGTAATGGTGCTTGTTCAACCTGATGACGGTATATTGGCATCGGTTTTTGTGTTTTTCAAAGACAGACAAAATGTCTAAAAGGCATTTAACCGCCGCTCAGAGAATGAAGGCTTTACACGCTAGGCTGCACAATAACATGAAACTTATTCTCAACGAAAATTGATTTGAAAAAGAGAAAAAAAAGCCATGCTTTTAATACTACATTCATACACAGCAACGTTACAAAATTCATTTGAGCTGCTTTCAATTTCAGGCTACATCATTAGATTCTCCCGTGCAGTCTCAGTGTCACTACTCCTTGCCCTCTCCCCACTTTGAGCTGTGAAAGAGAGAGGACAGTTTTGGGGCTGAGCCTTCTCCATAGTGTTCATTAGCATAACATCAGAACAGTGTGGGGGATTGTGATGCAAACTAACCCAGATTGGCTCATTCCAACCCCCTCTTTAAATAACTAAGGTGCCACTGGATCTCACTGTACAATAGATCAGACTCTTTGGGACGGAAAGAGAGAGATAGAGACCATTTTTCAAATAAGTTTCAACTTCAATTTCAATGTCAGATATGTCATCAAGCAAACACTTGGCTTACATTCAATAGATGAGATCAAAAGCTGCTTTACTTTAGCTTTGCACAAATATGAGCATATGGCTTGACACAGGAGAAATACCGTATGATCAAAACCGTAGGTTAAAAAATATAATTATTTGTCAAAGTCGAAATATCTATTTTTAAGAATGTGCCCGATTCCAACTGACCATGATTCAGGCTTGACATGATTGAAAAAAAATATGGAAATGGGTCTGTGGCTTATGTTATCGTCCCCTGCCACCCACAGTGGGACAGCAGATACAGCAATCACTGCTTCTGCACCTTGTGTATGTTTAATATGTGTTTGCTCTTTTGTGATAACAAAAGGGGGGAAAAACAAACAGGGTTTTCTTTTTTTGTTCCTTTTTTTCCCTCTTTCTCTGAATAGCTGGACCAAAGTCAGAGAATCTAAAGACACAAGGAGAGAGAGCAGACCGATACAGGAGACTGTCAAGCAGACTGCGATAAAACATTCACTAGGAAATTATCTCCCTGTCATATGGCCCTCCTGTTTTGAATACCAAAGGGATTCAAATTCCCAAACAAACTCTGAAAGGTTGACCAATTTCGTGCTCTGCAACGATAGCGGATTGCAGTACGGGTCGTACCTTTGAACCGCCACACTGGAGGCAGAATGAAGCAGAGATTTAATCTCTGTATCTCTGCATAGGTAATCCACTGAAGTGTAATTGCTACAGCTCTAAGTTACACAAAATAATGACAGGAGAAGAAGACTCACTATGAATATGAAGTGAGTGTGATAACAAAGTCCCATGTTGGAAGAGAAGGCAATACTAGAAGAGGACAAGAGCTCTTGCTGGGAAGGGAAATTCTCCTCGGAACAACAAGCGTCTCTGTGAGGAGGTTTCTTAACCCTATGCAGCATTCAAAGCATTAACATTGTCTTCTTAAATAAGATGCATAAGACACTTTGATTTGTAGTTAAAGCTTTTGCCGGCCTTTTCAAAAAGCAAACATGGCAAATTAAGAAAACGCACCTGTGTGATGTTCACGCTTTATAATAAAAAAAACATTTTATATTTTAGGTTCAATATTGTGTGAGAAGTGGATCGATAATCCTCAGTAAGGGGGGCATCCAATGTGTTTTTCGAATACAATGGGATAAAATGGCAACATTATTGATTTACTGGGCTAAAAAACACATTTGCGATAACTGAAATGTGACTCAACAAAAAAAAAGACATGAATAAAAACCACAGGTTAAAAGAAGTGATTCAGTGTAACTTCAAAGGAGATGTTTTTATATAGCTTATAAATATTCAGCTCTGTCCTGTGAATATTTTCCATCTCTATCATCGTTCTATGTTTTATACAACATAATACCCTCAGCGTCAATTAGCACTTTTGTTTGGGGCGATCACTGCATGCTCCAGTTGGAAGAATCATGTTAGGGAAGCTCCATTACACATTTCTGTCCTGGCACCGAATGTTTGACTTCTGTTAAAGTTGAAATACCAACTACGCAGCAGAGAAGATCCTGTGGAAGAGAATACAGAATATCGCTCCAGAGTGAAGTCTTCACACCCCTCCCTCAGCTACACTGCTTCCATTATGCACAGAAGCCTACGAGCCTATTCAGGTGAGAGAATAAAAGATCCCTTTTTTTGGCCGTCTCAGTAATGTGAGTAGGCGTTGCGGTGTCTGCAACATTCACCATCCCCTCGCTGATTGTTAGACTCTTTTTCTTTCTGCTAGCTAAATTGCAACACCACCATTTACAGTGCAGAAGTTCCTAGGGTTCATCATCGGCAGATCTTTTAGAGCCAATATCTTATGTATTACCTCACCTTTATAGATGCACATTTTCAAGCAAGACATTGCAAACTTTTGTTATCCTTGAGGCAGGTCTCGGCCTCTTCGAGCTGCAGCTCCTCGTGTACCTCCCGGCCTGCTGGACCTATTTCTGATGGTACTGGCTGCAGGAGCCGCATCCTGTCCGCTCATTTCAGACTCACTGGTCATCAGTCGGGGCTGATGAATGACAGAAGGGCACCTAGCTTCACTCATTACAACAACAAAAAACTCTCCCCATTTGACTGTCCTCTTTACACCGTTTTTTTCCTATTTCCATGAACTACTAGACTACAGCACTTTTCACATTGGTTCAGCTGCTGATGCTGAAGCTAAAAATGAAACGTGTTGCCAGGCTCAGATGCAGTACTTGAGAATGTGTGCAGCTTGCTCAGAGCTTTTTGTCCTGTCATCACTTAACCCTGCTTTGATGGGACTACTTGTTGTTTTTTACGAGAGCGTAAACACGTATATTGTAGATGAAGTTTAAAATGTCATATTTGCGTGCCGAGTTTGGTTTTTTGACGTTTAATTTGTTAGGCGATGTCGGCCTGTAAGTGTCATCCTTCTCCACGTAGTGAAGGTTCTTCAGAAACTAATTTCTGTTTTTATAGACTGTTTTTATGTAGTTGCCGTCAGCTACATTAAAGAGTCTGTTAAACCTGAAACCTGACTTTTTTTTTTTAGCAGCACGAGTTAAAAACTTGGTTTTATTGCTCATTTAAAAGGGTCACTACGCAACATGGCCGATCACACAAGTAAATAATTATTAAAAAACAAACAATGAAGTGATGCATTATTTGCGAAGAAAACCATTTATCGCAACATTTGGAGATATTTACTTTTTAAAATTAACAGTTTCTATAATGGATTGGGTAAAAAATCCCCTTTCTCTAGCTAAATAAAACATGAAGAAATTGTGGAATTACGTGGTATTCATAGGACAGTTAGGCAATCATAAATATCTTTGAAATTCAAACTATTACTTTCATGAAATAAAGGTTAAACAGCAAGTCAAGACTAAGAATAATGACCATCCTATAAAACTGATTTGCTGGAATCTATAATTAAGTTTATACTCAACAGGATTGTCATTTTGTGGCTAATTTAATTTTTTCCCTTCTTCACATCAATGTGTCAAACCAGGTGTGAAGTAGAAGCTGCAGTTCTCACACTCGTCTTAATTATTAAAACCAGTTTCTGGAGACTGAGTAGCTGAATAAGACAAACAGGTCGGTCTAATGGATAAAGCAGTCAGGGTATGTGTGATTTATGGCAGAATTCACACCAGCAGAGCCGCCTCACACCTCATTTACTAAGGCAGCCTGTATACGCTATTTTTCCTGTGCAAATGCCAAAAAGATCAAATCTTACAGACACACTTAGGTGTCAATATTCAGCAATCCAATTTTCATTATAAATACATGAATAATTTGATGTCTCCATCTACACACACACACACACACACACACACACACACACACACACACACACACACACACACACACACACACACACACACACACACACACACACACACACACACACACACACACACACACACACACACACACACACACAGAATCTGAACTTATCTGCAGTATTTAAGATGTTCATTACTAACCCCCCGGCAGTGGAGGAGGAGTTGGATCCAAAAGACAGCAGTGAATGCCAGGCCTGGCACAGCTGTACAAGCAAAGCTGTAAAGAGACTTCACCGGCCACTGTCGCTCAATCTTCCCTTGTGTTAATCCCACACTATCTGCATTCACGTCAGCCCTACTCCTCATCATGTCCTTGCATTGCTTTTCACACTCCTAAGTTCAATTTGGCAGGAGAGTGGACATGTTGCATCACTTCTGTTTGCTGAAAAATCCTCTCGGCATTGTTCCCCTCCTATAATCTTTTTCTGAGACAGCATGATGATCTAACAGTCAATTCTTTCTGCAAGATATTTCATGCCTCTTGTTTTCTTCTTTCAGGTATTTACTGAACCAAATCAAGTGTATGCAAAAATAGAGGTTTATCATTCCTATACCAGATCTTAACTGTGTGACTTTTATCAGCAGTGTAGCAAATATGAATACATATGATATTTAAAAGCCTTTAATGCTCCTGAATCTCTTCTTTGCTGATCAGATCATCTTCTCAATGGCCTCGATACACAAGCAGGGCTGTGTGTGTACAGACGAGTCAGCTCCATGTATCTCTATTCATCATTAATAATATTAGGGAGAGACATCTTGCCGTCATATCAAACCCCAGACTGTTTCTGTAGCTTGACAATTCACTGAAGAATGAACACTCAAGTGGTGGTCAGTTTTACTAAGCCAGCGCTCTTAAATCCATCGCATCATAGACAAGATTTTTATACCCAAGCTCCAACTAAGCCAAATCCCGGCCCTCAGGGCAGAAATTTTACTTTAACATCTCTTTTCGGGACTGACATTTTGTCCCTTGATTTCAAGTGTTTTCCCATGAAGCTTCTCTCCAGTTGACCCAAGCAGAGACCATTGCCTCTGGCTTGTCACGGAGAGGAGAGTGATACGGTTCTATGGGCAACAGAGAGGGGATCTCTGTACTGAGACAGCAGCAGGTGCAGCTGTGACAGTTGCCGTGTTGTTGCTAGCCCCACACTGTAGTCAAGATGAGGTTCACAGATGTAGCCACTCAGTGCAGTGGTTTATTGGCTCCCTGAAACAATGCATCTCTGTCAAGAACAACTCCTCCTAAGGCCATTTCAGTCTAAGAGTGCTCAGTATGAAACAAGGCGTAGAAAAACCTCATTCTGAGACACAAGGTCAATTCTGCTCCACAGCAACACAATCAAAGCTCCCCTCGCTCTGCCAAAAAACTAAACAAAATCCAACCTGGATAAATCAGGCTAAAATATGTTGGTTTGAGACATATTTTCATGTAAAAAGGTTTGTCTATTTTTTTAATAAATAGAACAAATTAGAAATAATTGTGCGTAAATTCTACAAAACTAATTTAAAATGATTGAATTATTCCAATAATACATAGAAATCACACATTTCTGTTGATCATTATTTCCACAAGAACGGTCTCGGTTTTCTGATTCATTATTACCAAGCCTCACTTGCGCGCATGCTTCTTAAGTCCACCAAGTACCACCCAAAGCTGCACTCTGCCCCCAGGTGCCTCTTGCAAGACATGCATTCCAATCATGCACACCCAAAATATCCCGCCTACACAAAATTAATGGCGTCCTATTTATTTATTTTTACGGAGAGAAAGCAAACCTGATTTCTTTCTTCCATTGAGACCCTCCATGTAGTCCGCGCAGTCAAATCCAAGGTGGTGTTTTGTTGAAACTCAGAGTAGTGGAGATCTAAGATAATATGACTATTGTTTTCCTGTAAAGCACCCAGTCTCTGCTTGTTCAATTACTGGAAGGAGCCTCAACGAGGGCGGTTAAATCATTTGCAGAGACATTATCTACGCAGAGAGAGAAAGACAGAGAAAGAGAGAGAGAGAGGGGGGAGACAGGGAGGGAGGGATAGAGTGAGTTGGAGAGAGAAAGAGAGAGAGAGAGAGAGCAGACATAGGGGCCAAACTTAAGTCTGTAGAGGAAACAGAAACATTTTTTGTGGACCACACATGGAGGGTACTGCGAGGATAAAAGCAGCAGGATTCATGATTCTCTGCAGGAAATTAATAGACTAATACAGTTCTCTCTGTTTCAATGCCAAAAACCACATAATAAGATCAAATTGTTTTCATTACAGGTGATGATGGATATCTATGCAGATTATGAAAATGTACACAGAATTTATGAGCGAGCGACCACAAAGTGCATTCCTCCCCACATATGTCTCCTACAAACAAAACCAACTCACAAGCGCTCATCTGTCAGCGTGAGCAATCATTAAGAGATAATTTGATTGTTTTTTCAACCTCGGTTGTGTTTGATGTCTCTGGCATGGTAGCAATTGAACAGACAATTATTTTGTTGATTAGCTTAGTTTTTAGCAAGTTACCTATGCCTGTGATATTCCTCTGAAACTCCCAGACCAGACGCTCAACTCCATCTGACTTGGCAACTACTTTGCAAGAACAAAGCTTCCACACTTCCCAACTAAATCGAGTACAATAAAATGTCATTTTTCAAAGCCTCAGACTTTCAAACCAACCAGATGACCAAATAAGCATATAGAATAAAATACGTGGCGATGCATACACTTCAAATAGGGAGCACAGGCATTATATGTATGCCTCTGGCCGGATTTCAGCTGCAAAGTAACCAGTACACAGTGCAGTTATCGATGTCGCTTTTTCTTATTACATTTTTTTTAGAGTTTGACTCTACGGTTTGCTGTTTTTGATCATGAAAAATCAATGTTGCTTTTAAAACTATATTCCTATATACGAACTTGAATATAGATGAGCCGCTACTGTAGCGTTCTGAATTAAAGCGTTAAGTGTTTCAATATGCACACGTAAGAAGCACTAGCGAATCACAACGCAGTCTCAGTTTCAATGTCACCCATTGGAAGACATACTATTGGTGGATTAAAAACATTTATTTTAGTTGGTTGTTGCTACTTCCTCCTTTTGCATTCAGTATTCTGAAAGAGTGCGGTAGTCCGCTTGATGGCCATACAATAAGCAACCCAACACAGGTACGTAAATCAATTTATATACTACATTTTATGTACAGCACCATTTAAACACTGCCATTTGAACAACAAAATGATATATTCATGTTGAAAACTGCTTACCATGTATGCACTTCACTGGAACGATTTCAGAATATACTGAGGAATATCCACAGCCCAACATGAAATTATCTTTGAAAAAAAAAAAGCCACGAGAAGTAAAGCCTATCTGACTTGCATTCAGTCCCAATTGTCAAGGACAGCAGCAGCCTGTATAGAGGAAATATATTGCTCTGGTGTGTTTACCCTCCCCATCCCTAAATAACAGCCCTGTCTTGTTGGAAAAGGGGCTTTTAAGTGTGGAAGTGCTTCGCTCTCCTATAATCCAGCCGAGACATCACTCCTTCCCCTGGCAGACGTCCGCAGATCCCCCCTCTCTCCCAGCCAGGCCTTGCTCTCGGCTGCTATAGCAGAGCCGCAATAACTGCTGTTTGCTTAGAGACTTGCCTCCTAGGTTCTCCTGTCACACAGAAATTGAATATTTTTCCAAATAGGGTTGCAGCTGCGCACAGACAAGAAAAAGTCCTGTTCACATAGCACAAAGAATAAGACGGGGTCATTGTGTATGCATGTACATGTGTGTACGTGTCTGTGTCATATTTATTGTTCATTTTAGTTTTAAAAAGAATTATTGGAACAAATTAAAGGAGAGCACAAAAACATTTAATTATAATTTATTTTAACATCTTTCAATGATTACAAATGTATTTGTAATTTCCATATCAACTTCAAAATGATCCAACTGGCAGATAAACCTTTTAGCAGATGTGAGTGCTCTAATTTTAATGTGTGAAATAAATATGTTTTTTGCACAACACTTGAAAAATAAATATGTATTGGGACTGACCAAACACACACTGCTAATAACACACAGCATATCTTATCATTAACTCAGGTGGTGTTTTCAACACGATGCAAGATACACAGAGCAACGTTCAGAAACCAGGCCAATGTTACACCCAATTGTTATATGACCAGTGGACCGTTTTTACGACATAGCCTAGTTTTGCACTTTGCAATTCCTTTTCTTTTAAATACTTTTCAGAGAAGCATAAAACGAGTGACGCACATAAAAAAACTGAGGCCAGATCTGCTCAGGGATGCTGCCACTTAACCAGCAAAGGGAGCTGTGTGAGAGCCATTGGGTCATATCCCTGTTGTTTCTTGTCACCAGTGTTTGAATTGACCCTTACGTTCCGCTGCCTATGTCCTTGCTGTGTAATGTTCTGCTACGAAATTATTTAGGCAAGCAGAAAGTTTCACCTGCCATTTCAGGGGCACCAAATCCCCCGCCGCACCAGAGGCCTTTGGCAAGTGGAAACAAATGTTTCACAAAATGGCAGGGAGGGAAACACACTGGCGCACAGTTTTACTGATTGCCAATCGTAAAATAAAATCAGTCATGAAAGGGGAGGTTTTTTGGCCCATCAAAGGCTGCCCGTTATATCAAATTTGCCATAGCTTTCTTTTACTGCCTTGTTTTTTCCCTTTAATGGCGAGCAGTTATCCGCACAGTATGACTCCATGTAGGTGGTTTAGCAACAGAATAGATTGCATCTGAAAACACAAACCCACAATTTACACGCCACATAAGCAATGGGATGTAAATCTAAATGATTTAACTCCATGAAATCCTCTACTTCTGACATATTCACGACCTCCAACCTTTGCTTGATTTTGCTAGGGAGTAGCTAAGGGGATGTTCACCATGAATAAAGGCACGACACAAACAATCCACTCAGCAACAGTGCCACCTTTAAATCACTCATATTGACTTGACAATCGCTGCTCAGACAAAGACAACAGCCAGAAATCCACGCTGGAGAGAGAGTGCGACACAAGTGAGCAAATGTTGCCAACGGTCACTGTGCGCGCATTCTTACTCAATTATTTCAGTAACAAATTACCTTAATAAAGCCAGAGTGGAAGAGCCTGGCTTGTTGTTATAATTTAGAAATGTGAAAGTTGTGTTATGATCGGTTTAATGCATCAGTCAAATATTTGTAGATTACACAAAACCTCAGCTGCTGATCTGAGGGTGGGGGATATAGCAGCAAGAAATGAAGCAACACACAATGTCGCACATTTCCAAATGTGATCATCCTAACTCACCCAATCAAACGGACTGAGCCTTTGGAGTGCTGTGTATTGTGAGAGTGTCTAATAAAGAGTTGAGAATACAGTGAAATGTATCACTTTGTCTCCCCCAGACCCATATAGAAGTGTGCTGGGCTGTATTGATCTGCGAGTAGAGATGAACGCACAAGCAAAGAGGAGCAATCTGGTGCTCTGGCAGATCAAGAGCAGCTGCAGTTCTTTGAAACCGGACGCACTACAACTGAAACGAGGCTATAGACTGAAAAAGGTACTCTCTCTCACATGGGACTCAGCGGTAAAATGCTCATAATGGCATGCTTCGAGCTGAAGAAATCAAACACCAAGACATCCGAGAAGATAGTTTCCTTCTTTATTCCGCTATGTATTTTGTACGTTTTCCAATGAGCACCTGTTTTTCACAGGCGCTGACAAAAAAAGAAAATTGCTCCTATATTAATTATGAAAAATGTTTTCAAAGATGTGTAAGAATTTATAACTTCCTTTTATTTTTTATTCAAACTGTTTTTCCACCCCCCACTATTTACTGTTTGTGAGTCACCATACAATTACCCTGTTGTGTGAACGTTTTGACATATTCTCTCACACCAACGCACAAACAAATACAAGCGAGATTATGTTATACACAAGATGTCATACGGACGTACTTACAGGAATGGGGGGAGATACACAAGTCTTTCAGTTTTACCAGCTCACACACTCATTCTCAAGCCTTTCAGGCTCAGCCAAAACCCGTGGCATAAAATACGACTCCTTCCATTGTGTAAGGGCTCTGACCACTTTGATATGCTAATGTATTCTTTCCAAACAGCTGGAATTTGCAGTTGCGTTAATTTAAACCTTTATTTTGCACACATACATGAAAACAGAGTTCCCAATGAAGAGGCTTGAAAAGGAAGTTCAGCTCATGGAGCCTGATTAAAGTGTGTATTAGCTTATTTCTGACACATTCCTGAAAACTCTACACAAATAGCCTTTGTATTTAGCTGTTATGCCTGGCTAGGGAGATAAAGCCACTTCATACTCCAACCACTGTTCTTTTGCTTTGTATCTTCTAAAGAAAATAGTCTAACAAAAAGGTTGTGCCTATTCAATCAGGACTTTAAATGCTCATTTGAATTAAAATGTTATTTAAAAAAACCTCAACAAATGTCACATTTTACAGTAAGTGTAAAATTCCTCTGGTTAACACTTCTGATGAATGTGTTGTACAAACATATTGGAGACCAAACACAGAAGTGAGACACATTCATGGACTCTAATACAGGCAGGAATTCGTAGCTCGCTCTCTCTTAAAATCAGACATACAACCAAAAACAAAAAGCATGTGAAGACTGGGACTAAATATATCGCAAATCCACTGATCGATATCTGTAGATTGCTGCTGTGCTCCGGGCTGCCATGCATCTGAGGCTGGCCGCGCTGTGTTTCTCGGGCCAGAGGAGCCACACACACCGCATGTGCGCTCCTGCCGCCCGGGCTACTCTTTAACACATGGTTGACAAGACGCGTTCGGAATCGGTGGGCCTAAATTATACATGTGCAGTAAAAGGATCTAATTTTACTGCTACTCTGCGAAGGCTTGCTTCGAGTTAAGTCAAAGCAGCCAAATAATACGCATTTGTTACACATTCTCGTTTTTGTTTTCCCCTTTGATTGATTTCCACAACACATACGCTTGTTGCATCACGAGCTCTCTGTTTTGCAAAAAAAGTAATTATAACATTGCTGGGCGAGCCTTGACTGGTTTTCTTTCTTTGGACAAATAGCCTGGCCCCAATTATAATGGATTAGCCTGTGAATGCTCTCTAAAATCACACCGACATCGCTTCTCAGGTCAAAGCTTCCAGCATAAATCCCTATTCAGACCAACAGGACTATCAATGGATTACAAAAAAAAAAAAAAAAAAAAACTCGGGTGACCAGCACCACCAACAACTACACTTCAACTATGGGGGCATACATTCCAATTAAATGGTGCTTTACATGTTCTGGGTCACACAAATGCGCTGCTCCCCACTTTTTATAATAGTTTCCATTCAGCCAAACTCGGCGGCCGAACGTATCAATCCACATCTGGTTATGTTTGATTAACCGTTTTTCAATTTACCACGGTAAATCTCAGACCATTTAAATGACTACAACAGAAAGAGGTGCCCAGTTTTGAAGCTGTGTCCATTGATCAAACCAAGTTAGTTTCCACCTAATGAATTCTGACCCTTTTAACTTCTAAAAAGTAGGCCTTGTTAAAATACAATGCAGGACTTGAATAATGTATAGATATTATTTAAAATGAGTGCTGGAAACAAAGGCAAGACGTAAGAAAAGTTCTTACACTCCACCAACAACTTAATAGCCGTGTCCAATTGAGTGGCGATAAGAGTAAGGTGCAAACGTACCTTTCTCGAAAAGCAGCGACGCCAAACACGCTGAAATGAAGTCAGAAGGGATGTGAAAAGTAAAAATGTCAGATTGTAGAAAGACAGTCTGATGGGAACTCCTCTGCAGCGAAGAGACTGAGTCTGCAGCTCTGAGGCATGCTCGCCTTATCTGGGACAGAGGATGACTCTCAGGCGGCAGGTCCCCTTCTTAGCCTGTACATCCCCTTGCACCGGACACACACTTCCATGGCAAGAAAGGTGCGCTTCAGTCCTGACTCATCTGCGCCTCTGAGCGGCTCGGCTATTCTCGGCTCTCCTGTGCCTCCCGAAGCAGCGACAACAAACAAGAAGCGGAGCTCGGGGACCCACTAGAATAAAAAAAGAGTGTCTGAGAGGGACAGTGTGGGGCTTTCAGTTGTCTGTTGGGGGAAAACACCGCTCTCCGCTACTTTAACCGCCGACGCTGTTCTCCAGCTCTCCTCTGAGTGCGAAGACAAGTTTCAGCGGCTCGTCTCTGGAAAAGATCCCGCTCACAGTGTTCAGACACTTGGTGGAAGCAGCGCGGAGCGGGCTTCCAGTAAACAGCGCCAGTGCAGTGCAGAGCAGGCTGCCGTCTGCAGGAGCAGTCTGAGCGGAGGACTCCACCAAAACCTGACATGGATTCCACATCCGCGCTGACTCGGAGTCTAGTTCTGAGCAGGAGACTAATCACATCGACTTATTATCATGCCGGATAGAATTCAGTTCAGGTATTTTTCTTAAACCTAAGAGAAGATTTAGCTACGTCATACAAAAAGATTATCAATAATTCCTCTCCTATTTGTCCCCTTTTTCTGCTTAGAAATGCATCACTGCTTTCCTTTTGGGCATGAGAGGCCCACGCTCTGTCACAGTAGGCAGTCCGGCCCATTCAACCAATGACAGAGGACTTATTCTACTGTAATACTACCGAGCTTCAAAAAGGAACATGGAAGTATAGAAAGACTTTTTTTTCGCCCCCCCTGCTCACTTCAACTGGCCCCACAGGATAACACACTGGCCCGGGCAGCGGTGGTCAAGCTGCTGCTGGTGCGTGGAGCCAATTGTGTGTGTGTGTGTAGTGCCAAACAGTTTTGCTAACCAAGTCTCTCCTCAATTGTGGTTGTGTTTTTTTTTTTTCTCCCTGCACTTTCCTTCTACATGATTCATGATAGCATTTGGCAGTCAAGCAGATTTTTTGTCAGGCTGCTGTGGCTTTGACCCTTTGACTCATTACTGTAGCTGCATGTTACGTTGGTGGTCCACCATTCATATTCACTTTACAATGCAGGTGATTACAGTTCAGTCTATGCAATATAAGTATGGGATTCAAAATTATATTAAACCCTCCAAACTCAAATATTTTTCTCAAAGTAAGAAAATCCACATTTCAAAGCTCAAAGTAAGAAAATCTCAAAGTAAGAAAATCCACATTTCAAAGCTGCTGTTATTTTAAAAAATATTTTCATTAGGGCCTCTATCTTTAAATCAGACTATCTAGACATAAACATAACGTGCAGTTTTCTTTTTGCATTTGGGGAAGACTCAGGGCATGTTATGATCTGGCTGAGGAATTCTGTCCAGAAACATTATCAGGCAGGACGTGGGTACACACCTGGCTTCAATAAAATCTGTCTTTCACCCACAATGTGGAAATGTGAAGTTGAGTCATGCTTGCCAGGTGAAGGTGAATGCAGCAGAGGGGCAGAATTATGTTTTCATAAGCATAATTTTACATAATAATACAGCCATCTATTTTGCGGGACAAAAAAAGAGAAAACAGATGTAATAAAACGTGGAGAAAATGTTTATTTATAAGCCCAGACTAAAAACACATGTGGTGTATACGGCTGCAGTGTTGAACAGCTTAAACAGCCCTTTGCATGAATTCATTTGAATCTGCTTCCTTAGATTGTCAACAGAGGGCATTAGACTTGTGTTGCTATTCTCTGAATGAACATAAATCAATGAACTGTAGAATTCACAGGCAGATTAAACATATGCAGGTGAAGACATAGATATCCGTTTGATTCACACAGTAATTACAACTGTTTGGTAAATTATAGGCCACCTTGTGTGCCAAAGCCAGGCCTTTGCAGTTATTTCTTTGACGAGTCACAGCGGTTACACATAAATTGTTAATGTGCAAGTGTTTATGATAAACTGTGATATAATCATGTCTTGCAAAGGCGGCACAATATTGCACGTAATCACTCACCAAATGGTGCTAGATAAATGCTGGCTCTTTTACGCAGCTCAAAAGGTGAAAAAATAACAGAAAGTTCGGCAAAATCTGAAGTATAAATATTTCAACCCAAAATATAAAAATTCAACTGTGTGTTTGCAGGATAGAACAAAATCTAACCTCTGTGTTTTTCTGTCGTTATATCAGTTGAAAATGATGGCAGATGCTTTAGACAGACCTCAGTCATCCATGGTGAGAGCAAACATGTCTCCCCATTTCCCATGTGGCTCTGAGCCTGCTTCTTAACCTTCAATTGTTCACCAAACAATGCTTATTGGTTCCTTCCCAAAATATTTGCACATGATTGACATTTCAGGCACACATGACCAGTCACAGGACCGCTGCTCACCCCCAACAAATCAAGAGTCCTTTAGCCTGATGACGGACAAAGATTTGGCCAGGTTATATGCTTCAGAGCACAATTTACAAAGCCACGTCTAACATTGATCACTCAATCGTTGTTCATTAAGAGTTGTTGACCTTTTTTAAAAGTTCTGTTGAATTTCATTTGGCTTGACCTATATACACCTACAGTTTGTTTGTGCCATTTACTTATTGACGTGACCAAAATAAACAAAACGTGTTGAACTGCTCCTGTAACATATCATTTAAACACAAAGCTGACTAAATATTGCTGTGAGCAGGCAGAGACTCATCTTAAGGACTCTGCAAGAGGGTTTCATTTTCTATTTTCTCTTTCTCACATCTCTACCAGCCACATAAGTTCAAAGTGAAGCTTCAAGTATGCAAACTGCAGACTAGTGATGTTTCCTTCCCTGCATCGTCTGCATGAAATCCAGCAGCTTGATCTGTTCCTCAGCAAACGAAAGTCCGCCACATCGCTACTACACCGACTCTCTCCCTATTCACTCATCAATTTACTCAAGCTGGCTCTAGTGGTCTCCTTGGATATCAAACCCTCGGAGTAGACTCATAATCAAAGAAGGCCTCTCTACACAGTGGAGACTTGGTTAATATTTATGTAACCATGAGCAACCATGCAGTGTGAAGTTTGACTTCACTTCAGCAGCTCCTCTCGCAGCAGCCATGTTTCTGCACTGGTTGAACTGGACATTGAGCTTATTTAGGGAAGTCACATGGTTTGCATAGACTTATAAAAACTCAGCCTCATTGTATAAAACATTATATTTTTTATAAGTTTAAGAATATTTACAAAGTTTTGGTGTAAGTTCTGTTTGAGGATGGCCAACTTCCTGTGTCGGATTATAAATAATATTACATTTTAAACTCGGGACTGAAATTCAGTTCCGAGTCTTGCTTGTAAATATGGATTTTTAAGTTAATTAAAATGAATGGA
Organism: Eleginops maclovinus; assembly: GCF_036324505.1. Lineage (NCBI taxonomy): Eukaryota > Metazoa > Chordata > Actinopteri > Perciformes > Eleginopidae > Eleginops > Eleginops maclovinus. Next base: position 18,390,141 of record NC_086357.1, on the reverse strand, counting down.
TTACCATATGTAAATTAAACACCTTTTATGCATTTTTAATTTGCTTTCTGATTACTGGTGGGTCTTTTGAGCTTTTGTCTCAAATCCCATATTTTGATGGGTATTTACATTTGTATGAACCTGACTCAAAATCAATAATGGATAAAAGAGTACGATTGTGTTGGTTTTTCTAAGTCTTTTCCTCACTAAACAAAAAGAAAGGCAGTCCACGTAATCAACTCCTGTCTATGTTGTGTTCTGCACACCAAGTAAAATATTATCAAATCAAGTCCCATTGAGTGATCTCATCGTTCTGCTCAGATTTCAGTTATTTAATCACTCCGTCTGTCCTAAAATGCTGCCATAGTCGGTCCCCCCTAAAAAAGTCCAGGACTTATAATTGACCCAGCAGACAGGAAGCAATTAAAAAGAAGTCAAACACATGAGGGGCTTTGAGATCAAATTTGAAAAAGGCAAGGTCCAGTGTGGGCATGTTGGGCTCTGGCTTGCACAACTGTCAAATAAGTTGAGTGTTACAAGACCACACTACATAAACATATCCCTTAAAAAAAAATGCTATCATGGAGTAAACACTAAAGAATTTTCTGAACTGTGTTGTTTAATCAAACCTTTTTTAGAAATACACTCTCTGGTACATTACCTTTTGCTCTTTCTGAGGTTTGATGTATGACACACATTGGTTGGTTTAAACAAGCATAGTGGAGCAACGGATATAGGTGAAGAATCTCTATTCAAATGTTCTGTATGGAAACTTAGCCAAGTGGAAACAGATGTGCCTCACTTGTGACCTATAAAAAAATGATCTATGGTCACAAGTAATAAGGTTCAGCAGAGGCCAACGGTTCCAATTTGCTTCACTTTGCCATGTTGTGCTCTGTGTTGTGTAAATGTAGACACATTTTTCACACAAAAGATGTGGCATTTCACTGTAAACCAAGCGAATGCTAAGTATACTCTGAAATGACTGGGTTGAAAGAAGGATCCATTTATTCAGGGTCAAAACACATTTGAAAGTACAGGTTTTCTCTCAAGCACAATGCTATCACAATTTTAATCCATCAAGTTGATATATTATAATTAGAGTTTTGGAGCAGCAGAGAACATCTGTGATAATCTTTTTAAGGAAGTCTGAAATAATAAGCTAACCGTTTTTTTCCCCATCATTGTTATTTTATAATTGTCTTACACAGATTTAAAATTGATATATCCTCAGAATATTCCCAAAGAGCTGAGAGAGTGTAAGACTTTAGACATTTTAGGCCAGAAGCAATATAATGTCAATCAGATGTTATAAATAAAAACAAAAAATTGCTTCTCTAATTTAGCTTCATATCATGACCCAATTTAGAATATTTTCAACAGTCCTATAGATTAAGTTATGGATATATAAACAGAGTCCTTCATTAACTCAATAGAGCCCTACATAATGACCTTCAGTCAGCAACAACAACCTCACAGCAACCAAAACATAAATGCCCGTCCTTTGTATTTGGTAAGGAAAAGAAAGTCTGATAAAAAGGGGGAGCAGGTCAGTGTGGAGAGGACAAGGCTTCAAAATATGCCTCTACCTGGACAGACAATAATATAAATCAACTTTATTAGTGAAGTGTGCAGAGGATAATCTGTCTGCGTTAATACCCTCTAGTACGAGAGGAAAAACGCCTTTAATTGTTCTCTCTAATGAAGATGAACACTATCCTGCGAAGACAGAGGAAAATATGTGACCTCACCAGTCCCTTTAGAGGTCAATAATCTTTTATAATAATTGCCTGAAATTTTAATTGAAGCAAAATCTCACTTAAGCATTCATCATTGTGGACAGACATTCCTCTCTTCAATTTTGCATTCCGATTAATTCAACTAATTTAAAAGTAACTGCTTTGTGCTAGTATAAAAGAACACAATTATAAGTTTTAAATACATATAGCTTATTTCCATAAAACATTACTGTTCTAAATACAGAGGCTGCTCACCAAGGCATAAAAAATGGCCTGGCTAGTGCTGTAGATGCTTATTACCGAGTCAACAACAATCTCTGAAGGTCTTCCAATTTGTCAAAACTTGCTCATATGACTAAACAACTTGTTCCTTGAACCCTGATTACTTTTTTCTTTTAAACGTGTGTTTATAGTCACATGCCTCAAGAAGCACAAGCTTTTGCAAATGTGCAAGGTCATATGTAAATACTGCCAATATAAAAAGCACATCCTTTAATAGGACTGGAATTGCACTCGTCCAAATCATTTGATGACTGTTTATTAAGCCAAATTAGAATGAAATCTTTCCAAGCCAATCAAATAGTTTTCTTGATTAATGGTGTGTTCTTCCTGGCACACTGGGGAACAGATGAATCCAATAGGGGGAAAAAGACACAGGGAAAGGAAGGGCAACTTCATATTCTGAGGACAATGAACTAAATTGTTCTGTCCCAATTTCTCAAGAGATACTTTGTAATCACAGCTAATTATTGTTCCATGGTAAAGTGGGAAAGGAACAATAGTTGTTGCTCTAAATTTCCTCGAGTTTGCAAAATTAAGTAATATTTTTTGAAGATTGACAAAAGTTATATTACAGCACACCTGAGAGTAGTTTGCAAAAAAACACATTATTTCTTAACTATCAAAACAACACAATACGTTCAATTGTACTTCAGGAGTTACTGATTTATTTGTACAGATTCAATACACTGATGTACAGTAGGAAGTATTAATGTTAAAATAAAAGGACTCTTTGTATTTTTGGATTATTATTATCGATCCATCAAAGTGTAGATGACATGTTTTGTTTATGGTCCAAAGATACTTTTTTCTATACCATTAAATAAAACAAAATGTGTATTTATATCTATAAATCTCATGTTTTTAAGATGATCTTATTTTGTGCATAAAATCTGTAAAGAAGCCATACTTAGAAGAAAAGAAAGACGCAATATAATTTGTAATACAGTACTGTACTCAAATGTATGGTTTACGCTTTTAACCACTGCCGGTGTGAAACAGTGATAAGATACCTAAGGTCTTGATTGTTTTAATATGGGGTAAATCTGATGCAAAAGACAAAAACTATGACTGAAAGATAGGTGTCTCGTATAGAAGAGTGAGTGTTATAAACTCTGTGTGGGTGATTTTTCCCCAAACTTTACACAGTCACGATATCTTGGAATCAAATAACCTTTACCGGAGTACCACTTGGATTAGACAGCATTTGTCTTCAAAGCTAGCTTCCTCAAATTCTTCTGCATTAGAGTTCCCCAAAGAGAGAAAATTAGTCAGAGATGTCAGGACTAACATAAATACCTTCATGAGAGAGGCAGAATAAATAGGGGTCAACATAATAAATGCAATAACAGTTCCTCAGGCAAAAGGAAATGGAAAAATGGAAATGTGCAATAGATCCCATCCCTTTTTTTCCACGATGATGGGATAGGCTTGCCATGTTTAACCTAACGCTGGAATGTTTGATTAACTGTGTTAATCATTTCCCATCTGCACTGAGCCCCTGTCTCTGCCTTTTGATTAAATTCTGACTAGTCTTGCATTGTTCATTATGTGTACTTGTCAAATAATTGACTGCTTGAAGGCAAAAAAAGAATGTACGCCTTTCATTCTTGATGAGGGAGTGCTTTAATATCTTGTCATTCACTTTGCATGGCATGTCCAGGAGACGAGGGGCGGAGGAGACAGGGAGAAGTACCTCACAGGAAAAACCTCGAGGGGGGGAAAGGTTATCTTGAATTTGGCCTGTCTGGTTTTCAACAAGCTTATTCTCCCTGAGGTTCATGTTGAGGGTCAAACACCCTGACTTTTGCCCCTGCTAATTATAAGTATGTATGGAGAACACATGACTGGAATACAATCCACAGCATGGTCTTAAATTATGATGGTGTGATGGAAAACCGGCAAGGTTAATTAAAATATCTCGGTGATTATGAATATAGTTTAAGCATGTTGTTAGGTAAGTGTAACAGAACCGATTCATGTAAGGGATTTCAATGAATTCATTGTCTTGACATCCATTTACAGCACAGATCATAACACTGGCATGCACTAATACATCTTCAGTTGTCTGCTTTTCATGTTCAAGTTTTTCCAAGGCTTCCTTCCTTTTTAATTACTTGATAGCACAAGTGAAGCAAATCATAAAGCTGTCAGCCTTTACTAAGAAGTCAGACCTGCCGCGATAATGATACCTGACTCGAATGACAGCTCCATGCTGTGTTATTCCCGGGGTTAAGGGCGTGTAGCTCCAGGCTCTTCAACACAATCTTTGCTCACGACTCGTAATACAGTCGTGTTTGTATAGTCCTTAATAAAGAAGCACACCACTTTGTATGCATATAAGACGGCTGACAGGCGCTCCTTTCCGTCCTCAAGGATAAATGGGAGCCAAACACGATTAGCATTGTAACACAACTATAACTCAGCTGAAGTGAATGTAAAATAAAGCACAGTAAGAAGGGTTTATGGTCATGTTAGACACTGTCTTTAAACCGCCGCTATGAACTAAAATCACAACATCTGTGTTAATAATTCATTCATAAAAAGCTTGTTTACAGTCCCAGCTAAATGGCCTTTGTGTGGAAGTAAAATGCATTTACTTGCATGGTTCCACAAAAATTTGTCTAACGATGGAGTTTCAGATTATGGATGCTTCATCTCAATTGCTATGGCAACATCCCAACTTCCCCTGTCAGACTGCAGGTTTCTACTACATCACATGTCTTGCTCCTTTTCAGCTTGACACAAACTGCAGCCGCCAAGATCACAGAGGACCCAGTTTCTGTTAGAGTGCATTTTTATAGACCCGCAGAGAGAGGGAGGGAGAGAGATTGGTGATGTCTGTGTTGGTGTGTGTGGGAGGTTCTCCCCCAAATTACTATAGTGAACCTATAGGTTAGTGGTTTGTCATGGTAAACATAAGCCGTTGGAATTGAGTTCAGGAGCTTTCCCACCATCGCTTCGAGGTGGCAAAGGCTCAGCCACCGCTGCATTCTTGTGTGTCTTACCATTAAGACCCAGTGAATACCTTGGTGACAATAGTCATGTGGTCAATGAGGAGGCAGCAGTGGAAGCAGCTCAGACTTGGGCAAAGGGTGAGCACTCATTAGGTCACAGCTGTTGTGTTCAGAACAATGAGGCAGGGACTCTTCTCAAACCTCTCCAGCACCCAAACATTAAACTCAGCTGAGGATGTGCTGTAGAAAGAGGGAAGGGGGACAATGGGTGGAGGTATAGCAACAAGTAATTGTATCTTAACTTTGTCTCTAAGGACTTAATACATATTTATGGGTTTTTTTTCAAGCAACAACCTCCAGTGCTAGAAAAGAAGCCAACAAGGAAGTGCCAAAAACAACAGTTCCTCAAATGGCCACATGAGGCCGGCTCCAAAAGTGGTTCACCATAGAGGCCAGTGTTAAAATTCCAAACTTCAGCATGTATAAAAAAAAGTTTAAGGCCTCATAAAAAAAAAGATGGTCTCAATAGTAATTTCCCTATTCATGACCACTGGGAATTCTTGTATAACCCAGATTAGATCACAATAAGGCTTAAAGTTGTGCATGATTAGAATCTGCTCTAATGCAACACCCGGGCTCGCCTTTGCACTGCAAAGATGGCGAAAGCTTGAGCCTCCCACTTTAAGCAACACAATAGCTCAGAAAAACATACATCCAGTGTAAGATTTCCAGATGTTTTTACAGTCTATGTTTTTTATCTATAATTCGACAGATGTTAAAAACAGGAAGGTTCCAAACTGTCAAATAGACAAGTGCACAATCAATGGACAAAACTTCACTTGATTTTTTATCCTGTATTATTTCCTGTCTGCATATCTCAAGTAATTCAAAGCTAGCCTCGTCTTTCAATTCAAAATCCCACTTGATTCCATGCCTCATGTCGACACAGTAAGAGGAAGCCAGCAAAGCAAAGCCATTGACCTCTCCGGATTTGGGGGTCTGAAAATTATAACCCCCTTCGGTCCTTCACAAAGCAGACCCCTACTGCTGCCGTCTTGGTACTGCAATGCCAACACCATTGCACTAGATTGGATTAGAGAGACAACTAACTGAGATGGAGCCCAGGCTCACCACCAGTCCCATTTCTCATGTAAATGCCACAACAGTTCATGGCGCCCTGGATAATAGAATGGATACAACACAGCAAAAGGATTCTTTGTCTGCAAAATTACAGAGGGTGACATCAGTTGGTGTGATCTTTTTCTTTTTTTGTAAAACTCAGAGCGTCTGGGAAATAACTAGAGGAGTGCGTCCCTGTCTCATGTCACAGTGTGTTACTCTTCTGGAGGTTTTCTTGGAGCGGATTTGTTCTCAGTTTCCTTTTTCCTTTCCATCCTGGATCGCTCGTGTTTGCTTTGGAGCTGACAGTTGACGTTTGAGAATTCCGGAAGCCGGCCCACCAGCAGTCATGAAATCTTAACCTGTAACAACAAAGTCGCTATGATCAGCATTTTCACTAATGGCAGCAATGACAACCGGGCCCATGGACGCTAAAAACATGTTGGTATGTTAAAAGTTTGAACGTCTTTATTTCTAATCAGGGTAAAGAGTTTTGCAGCTGGATTTCTCCGATGGGTGGCTTTAAAAACAGACGTGGAATAAAAATAGAGCAAAAACGCTGTATAAACAGAAAAAAGTGACTGCAGAAAGAGCCAAAGAGGCTCAAGCGCAGGTCATTAAATCCAAGAATTCACACCTCGTCACTTCAGAAGCCATAAGTCAAGAAACAAAGTCTCCAGCTGACAGAGGAGCTAACTTCCACTTAAATATTTATTTGTGTTTAGGCGTCTGCAGAAACCGGCTGTTTCTTTCCAGGCCAGGTTTGTGTAAGATTACGGCGGCACATCTTCACATGACCCCTCGTCACTCAAGACCTTACTCGCATTTTCATAACAAGGTCCACCTGGATCCCATCACCAGAAGTCACCAGAGTGCTTTGTCCGGGGAAAATGTAATTAAAGTTAGTGGTTTCACATGCAAGTATCACAACAAAGTCTTGGCCTGGTGTGCCCTGAGTACTTTGTTGAAAAAATAAACCAATGTTTGTGTTTTATCTTTTCAAATTAGCTTGAACCGACTTTAAAATAAGCTTGGATCTCTGAGTTGTTTTTTTTTTTTTTTATCATCACAAATCCTCTCACATGCGTTCATGCCTTGTCACATGACTGTGTTGAAGCCTTTCTAAATCCTCCCAAACTTGTAGTTTGTTTAAAGTGAGGAGCAATATGATAGGACGTCTTCTGAGGGACGGGAGTCAGCTGCATGGTCCCGTGTCAGTTAAGTGCAATGGTGTGTATTGGTTAAGCTGGTTTTGGACCATCTCAAATTTGCCCCTTGGTGTCAGATAAGTATACGCCTTGCCCTCCCCCCCCCCCCCCGCCCCTCAACACACACACACACCCACACACACACACACTGCTAACTGCTCTCCAAACAGCACCCCCGCACAGCTGTCTCCCTCCTCTGGGAGACTGTGAAGGCCAACTGTGCAGCCACTGAAATGAGCTGCTAATCCCTGTACAGGCTCCCAAGCATATTACAATGCACAGAGCCCCCGGTCCAGCAGCCACTGTGTGAGTGTGTGTGAGTGTGTGTGCTGCCAGTCTATGTGCATGCAAGTGTATGTTTAGGCATGTGTCAATCTGTTTGAGTGTCAGCTGCATAAAGCAGTGTGTGTACATGAGAAGGTGAAAATGATATATCCACTTGCAGTGTTTTCCAAGAGCACAACCAATTGCCTTGGCGGGAAGAAGATCCCAGTTCTCCCTAACAAGCGTCTCGGCCTCCTCTCTTTCCCTTTCATTGGAGCGAAGTTATTACTGGTGCTTATGAAAGTGAAATGAATGAGAGCGTAAGGGGACGGATGGGGGGTCATGGCCCCGGGGCCTCAGGGGAGTGAGGACGCATAAACTCATCACCTGGTACTGATGGAGGACCACTCACCTATACCGTCATCTCTATCTGTCTGCCCTCATCACCTCCACTAGTTTTACCCCTGCCTCACAGGCATGCACAAAGGTATGAGGCGGAGGCAATTTTTCGACTCAAGTAAAATTCACAAATAACACAAAAGGGCAACTCAGTGTGAACACCTGAAATCAACATGATAAAGAAAGTGAGATGTTACCTGAATACATTAGTCAGAGCCAGCATGCCCTCGCGTTGATATCACTCCTGATTGGTGTAATTGCAAATGTGAGCCTTTGTTTGAATGGGTTAATATTGTTATCATGGAGCTGTTATAAAATCATGCATTTTTAACAAGGAGAGCTGATTTTAGTCCCCAAATACAAATTGAAATGTTAATCAGAGTGACTGCGGCAGAGTTTTTTTTTTCAAAAAGCTGATCAAACCAACGCTTTGGACAGAGAGTGTAAGCAGCTGCTGCTTCAATTCAACACGCAAACCTGTTCTCCATCAAAAGAGATCTTCATCAAAAGAGACTTGTCCTGTTACAGGAAGGTCCCATGTTCAATACCTAGACTTTGTTCTTTCAAAGTTTAAAAAGGCACAGAATATCTGCTTGTTTAATAAGTGCAAGTCTAAGTGTAAGCATCTACCTTGGTGTAAAAACTAGGTTGATTTATGATTGGAAAGTTGGCATTTCTCTCAAATATATAGACTGGACAACCGAGTTAGAAAAAACAAGCAACACCAAGCAAACCTACCATTGTTACCTCCACTAAGGAGGACAGAATGTCAAAAAAGCCTGCAAGGACTTTCACCACTTTGAATTCCACAGATACCTTGACTGTCTCCTGGCATAACAAGGGCTATTTTTCACAGTACCTGTCTGTGACACATTGTTCACGTATCCATCAGCAGACCTCAACACGAGGCATTTGCGGTGAGTGTTCATCTTGTGCCTGTGACGTCCGGCCAGTCATATCTCCTTGACTGCTCTCTCTGTACGAGACGCAGGGGTGTAAATATTTCACTAAACGGGTCAGAGCCAAACAAATTATGCCATAAAAGAAAAAAGACACACTTTGCTAGAGAAATAAGAAGTCAACAGCCTGAACAATCTTCTTTCATAGCATTCATCCCGAATGTAAGACAACCTAGTTGTAGATTGACGCACGTCTGGAAGAGTTGGGTGAGACAATTGTGCGCATAATCAGCAATTACGCTAATGACTGTGCTGACATACATTGGGGTGTAGGGTTCGAGCGTGTGTGTCAGGGGGCTGGTGTGGGGAGAAGGGCCTGGGCGGACGAGGGTCTGCTGAAAGTGCTGTCGGAGTATCTGAGTGATGGCTTGTCAACGAAGCACTCCTGTTTCAAACAGAGTCAAGGCTCAGGTGGCTCCAGCAGGCCCTTCTGCCTACACATGGTGTTTCTCAGGTCACGCCCGTCCAGAGCACTGGCACTTTTCCACACTCCCCTCCATCTGCAGCACATTTTGTCTCCTCTTTCCCTTCCATTTACTAGCGTTAATATGCTCATTTGCCCTCCAAAACTCCTGAGTTGTGCAACATAAATCTGGAATATGAATGCTCTAGGCTTTCATTTAGCTTGTTGGTCACACCCAAAAATACTGTTTCCCTCTACTGCTTCAGCTGAGCTGTATGCTAGTCTGGTATTAAATACTGAATCTGCTTTTTATATCTTGCAGCATGTGCAGTGGTAGAATAAGTATTCAGATAATATTCTCAAGTAATACTACTAAGTGGAAATATTATGACAATCGCATTTGATATTGTAGTTAATAAAAGTTCAGTATTATAAACATAGTCTCAAAAATTCAAAGCAGTTCTCTGCATGAAAAATGATTTATAATACGTAATAATGATGTTATTAGATTTGTGTCTGTGTGCATAATGACATATCCTGGGGGAAGTGAGCTCATTTATTTGGTAGGAAATAAAACATTTTCATGTATCTTTTTCTAATAGTTTGCAAAAATATACCTCTGTGCCCAAAACATCTAAATGGACCAATGCAAGATGTTTTTCTAGTGATAACGTCTCTTTGGTGGATCTGAAAACAACATATAGACAGGAAACAGGACTAAGGGCTAGATTCAGTGTAGGGGAATTACTCTTGTCAACATGTAATTTGTATTTTCTAAGCTGAATATTATTATTTTTAAATCTCAAAACTAAAAACGAAGAGCAAGTAGCTGATAGACAAAGGTAGTGGAGTAAAAAGTTAAATATATTAACACTGACGTAGATGTAGTGGAATAGAAGATTTTTAGTTCAGCCTTCATTATGACTGGAATAGTATAGAACAGAACAAGTAGTCCCTTTCATTGAGTATATCCAAATAAAGTACAACCAGCTTAAAATTGGACTTGAGTAAATATATTTAGTTCAACATTGGATATGTACAGACACACACTATGCAACAATGTCTCTTAAAAATGATGTATACTACAAACTACTTTTAATTTAGTTTTGAATAGAAACGTTATTGCTGCCAAGCTTAAGTTTGCAGTCAGTGTTTTTAGTTTAAGGGAACAATTTGGGCGGTTGTGGTAAACACAGATTTGTATTGTTTCTGCACTTTTGTAGGATATACAGTCAATCTGCATTGTCAGTGAACATTTTGCTAATACATTTAATATGTACAGATCAAATATACTATTTAACAACATTTCCTTCTTGTGCATATAGTAGAGGTAATCGTTCATTTCTTTCAAAAGGTATTTGCTATTGCAAATGAGTTTTATGTGAATGTTATTTATAGCAGAACGGGCAGCACCACGTGATGGGAAATCTTATCTTTCCATTGTGAAACTCTTGCCTTGCATTGATTATGACAGGTTTTGGATATACACGCATTAATTGTTAGAGTAGTCATTAGGCTGAATTCACACACGGTGAACTAAGACTGTAAAAAAAAAACTGGAAGATATTGGAGAAAAAAAGGAATCGGTGGCTTATATCAGCCATGTGCTGTTTGCCGATCAAACATCCCCTACTTCGACACATCATTCCAACGATCACATGGTTAAGCACATACATCACAAAGTATGAGAGATGTATTGGCCTTAATATGTTCTTGACAGCTAAAGCATAACTATTATCATACAGACATGTGTGCAGCAGTACTTCCAATTAGTACATGTAAATGAGAGGGCCTAATAACCACTGATGAATTATTCAGATGTGACACCAGTTTCACATTGATTTGTTCCTACCAAGAGTTGTGATAAAGCAGCCTCTTCATAATAAATGACTGCTCGAATACTCATTTGTGTCATGCCTGAAGAGTGATGTGGGTTTCAGCATAGTAAGTACTCGTCAAATTACATCCGACAGGGCATAGCCTTCACATTGTATTCAACCGAGCTGAGACTGAACTTTATTTACTGACTCCCAAGGAAAGTATTTGAATATCAACAAAATAAATCCTTGAGTCTATCTTTCCAGGTAGCTGCGGTGCGTTTTGTTAAACACACAAGCAGTATTTTGTGCTTTGTGTTCTCGTAAGCCTGTCCCGCCGTGCATGCATTCTTGATATTTTTGGGAAAGTTTGGATACAATTGCGGTTGTTTACCTTGCTTTATGCCCATAACATTTTCATATTGAATTTAGCCTGCTGAGATGGAGCCGATTGAAAGTGCAGTGTGCTGCAACAAAAAATGAAGGGATACTGAACCGAGCTAATGTGCATTTCTATTGGCCAACGCAGTGTAGCAGTCTTTGACTTGATAACATCATTCTTCTCCCTTGTGCTTTACAAAAGAAGTCTGCATGCTCCAGGGTACCAAATCCAAGGAGATCATTGTGTGGAGGCGCTTTCAGCAAGGTAGAATCTGACTGCGAAAATCACAATGTTTAATAAATGTGATGTCAGTAAAACATACCCTCACTTAAAAAAAAAAAGAACAAGATTCTGCTGTCTCACTAGGAGTGTGTGTGGGAGGGAAGTTGTCAAGTTTTAACTGTGACAGAATTTAAATAACAGATTGTTTCTGACCTAATTATGGTACTTCTGCATTAGTGTGTAATGTGCCTGAACCGGCGGAATGATAAATTAGCAGTTTGCGTGCTGACTGATGAGACTGCCTGAAAGCCAGTCGATTAAAGAAAAAAAACACACATGGATAGTCACTCCGGCTGGAGCAGAAATAGCTTTGTTAGCCAGTGAGTCCTCACAGCTCACAACAGGGGAGGGGTGTCATAAGGGTTCATAGGGCTGTATATGTCAGATAAGACCAAAAGTGCTTACTGGATCATGTAGTGTATTACACGCTACGAAGCCACGAAAACACCACTGAAGACAGGATGCTTGACTGGGCGATTCTTAAACCATGGAAAAGTGGAGGAAGAAGCAGAACAAGAGATAAAAAAGATAGTTCGTTTGGGGGAAGAAAGATGTGCTGAAGGTTAGGACTGAAGACAGAGACAATTAGAAAGAGAGGGAGAAGAGCAAACCTTCCAGCATGAAAGACCCTCACCACTATATCTCCTCCCTGATAAGACTCCAGAAGCTTATCAGCCAATGGGTAATTTCAATTAAAAGGGGTTTTGCAAGACAAGTGGTTAAATACCTCAGAGGAAACCTGTCACCACAGGAGAGATGTCAAGCTGCCTCCACAAGTCAGGGGGAGAGAGAGGAGAGGAGGAAGAGCAGAGTGCTGCTTGAATGGCTGGACTTGGCCCCGGTAGCGGCACGTGATGAGCGTTATTGCATTAGCTCCTCGCCAATCACATAATGAACTCTCTGTCAGACGAGACAAAAGTCCGGCCACACCCCTGCAGCACGGCAAAAAGCTAGAAGAATGCGATCGGTAGGATTAACAATGAAGGAGCCCTGAAGGGAGGCAGAGAGAGGCCTTTTGCCAGGGAGAGATAGGAAGATTCAGGAGCTTAGCGTTGTCAAATGTTTTATTCAGCCATGACCGTGAGTGCTGCCAAACAGATTAGCCTGTTTACCACAGGTTCTCATTTAAGAGATAAATCTTTAAATGTTGGATTTGGCAGGGGGAGGTGGCAAGGGGCAGCATCTATGTCATACTAAGTTGAAGGGGGAGGGGGGAGCATCTAATGCCACTGAGTAACAAAGAAGAAGCCAGAATAAAACTTCTCATTAAGCTCTGACTTGTCTGATTTAATGACAGCTGTGAGCAGACTATGATCAATATGCCTCAGTATATCTCTCTCCCAGGGTGAGATGAGGATCGAGCTATCTTCACGGCAAGCATGTTGAACGGCTGCCATAGACGGTGTGAGGGGGTGAAGATTTGACTGTGTTCTTTGTTGTGGCTCAGTGGAATTCTTGCCTCTCTCCTTTCCTTCGCTCTCCACTCCTTTTGTTCTTGTCTATTACAGCGGGGGTGATGAAGCTCCCCTGGGCGTGTTCAGCTACAGAAGCCCAATCGTAGTGGATAATCATCTTCAAGATACATCAACAGGGCAGTTGTAAATTTGAATGACTTGAGAGAAAAAAAAATATGGACGAAAAATAGGAAAGATGAAGGAAAATAGACATGGGAAGAAAATCCAGTATATTCAAGACGGCTGCATGTAGAACTATGGTCCTCTTAATCGGCCTATCAAACTAAAATGATTTCCCTTTTTCATCAAACATTGCACATTCCCATCACATTTGCTTTCCTCCCTACTGTTTCTGTGCTTAACGCACCCACAGTTTGGCTGAGAAGCCTCGGTTCTCAGTCAACTTGTTAGAAAAGGACCATGCCAAGCATTCCACACCATTTCCAATTAATGATGCCGCTCTTGGCAGCAAAGTAGTAAATGACTACCAAGAGGGTTGCTTTATTTCCCAAGATGAAGTATACACAGCTTCCTTTCCTCACTCAAGAATGGATAACTACAGGATCCTCTACGACCCACTTTCTTACTAATGAGAGGTCATCATCACACACTGGGTGTAAATGTCAGGGGGGAATGCTGTCATTTCTGTCGGGCAATTCTTTAGTGTTTTATTGACCTTAAGGGACAGACCAGGTATTCCTGGCGAGTGTCAGGTGTGTGAGTTAGGGACCGAAAAGGACAAACTACTGTAGGGCAACTTTTAATGGAACCAATGGGACCCATGAGTGTTTGTGTGCACGTGTTAATGCTTTGTCCCAGCATGTGCACGTAAGCACAATATAATAGAGAGGGCAACTGGCTGGTGATAATGAAGGACAATGATTGACAGATGGATTGTGATGTTGATGAACTGACCATTCTCGACTCAGAATATTCATGTCTCTACTGTCATCTCTCCAGTGACACATGAGCACCGGAGAACAATCTATCCGTGTGCAAAACAACATTCTCTGGAAATCCCATTGGCCACCTGGCTATCTTGTTCAAATCAATAACATCTCAAGCTATCACAGCTGTATCCTGAGTGACCCTTCAGAATGGCCGCCATATGTCCAGTGAAGCAATGAAATGGTAAACTTGGTAAATCCACACTCTGGATGTTGGGTATATTTTAGACGAGTCTTGCAACACAATATTTTCCTTTCAGCATGGCTAACGTTGTCAAACTGGCTCTCAAGAGTACTCAATATTTGAGGTAGTGAAGTTAAAGAGTTTCAAGCAGGCTCAAATGTGCAAATCTCAGAATTAACATAGGTCTTGACATGGAATAGCGGGGAGTTGTCATAGAGGATCATGAATATTCAAGCCTGTGACCTAGTTTGATACGCTAGAGCAGGACAGTGGGGTGCAGGGTAAAAAAAAATCCAAATGTACTACAGCAATGTGGTAATAACAATCAATGTGGGAGGTGTTCAATTTTAATTACTCAATCAACTGTTGAGCTACCTTCTGCTTTGAAAAAAAGGCCTGTCTATCTCCTCCTCACATCTTTGCAATTCGACAATCTTGAGCAGTGAAGTCACAATCGGAAAGATACATTTTGGAATAAGGACACAAAACGCTGCGCCTCTCAACCCCGGTCCACCACCAAGAGAGATAAGTCCCTCTAAGACAAAGTGTGAACACCCTTCCTCTGAATCATGAAGCAACATACTGAAGTACACAAATGAAAAGTGTTTCATTCTTCCCAGACCATAAGTTAATAAAAAATCCACTCTGTTGGCACCAGACTGTCTGACACAAACTCAAATTGATTCATAATTGAGTTTGTATAGATTTTTATCCAGCTTTTGCTGGTTACATTAGGGCTTGACTAGTCTCATTTTGCAGTGGAGTGTACAGCAAAATGCAACCTATGCTCCAGGCTCGCTGTGCACCGTGCATCGCAATAGCTTGCTCAAATAATAACAGGCTCTGAAGGACAATTTCGCTTCCTTCCACTCATTAATGTGCAGACACTGAAGGATGTATTTAGGGTCACCTTTTTCCACTGACACAAGCCTTTCCTGACTATTAGGATTTCCATTTTGCAATTCAGTGTTAAATGGGAATAAAGAGAATAAAATATGATTTTCACATCAAGTACTGAAAAGCTTTTCTCAAAAACACATTGCAACTCTGGGATAAAAAAATAAAACTTATAACAATAATTTGACAATTATTATAATTGTCAAATTAACATTAGAAGCAAATTCAAACTTCAAATTTTAAAGCGTATGCATGATTTTGATTTATGTCTTTATGTCTACCAATACTTTCCCATAAGCCAATACATTGTTATTTAAGACTCAAGTTGTTTCAGTCAAAATAGTTTAAAAACAAAATGCTATGTTAATAATAAAATGTTCCTGAAACAGCGTATCCCTGTAGCTTTTAGCAAACATTTGCCAGTCAGGAATAAAACATATCTGACACAGCAGTTAGTATGTACAGCAGTGGGACAGTGTATATGGGACTGACACTATAGTTGTAGTCAACTACTTCTTTACATTTTTTTTTAAAGGCAGACATGGAAGCCTATGGCGCTGAGGAAAACAGATGGACAGTTATTCGTTTTTAGGTTTTGGTCTGTTCACGGGTTATATGGAATATAAATATATAAACATCACCAGCTTTATCCGGTAAATAAGTTTTTATACAGGTACACAAAGAAAAAAAACGTAAGTAGGAACTTTGCAAGTTGTTAATCTGATTGAGGGGGACTGATCATTAAACACTGTGTTAATAAAGTACAATAACCCAGTGTCACCAAAGGTATATTGAGAACATTGTACTTGCCTGGTGCTGCCACTGATGGTGTTTGTTGGTGTCTTGGTGCGAGTGCTTTCTGATTAAGGAGGAGGCAGGTCATTCATCAGACACCGCTGTCCATTCAGTCCTCAGTGGGGCCTGTCACATAGGTCTGTATCCAGCCCTGAGCCATGGTCAATCTTCAGCCAGACAGCAACATCCCTTTGTGATAAAAAAAAAAGAAAAAACAAGTTTAGGATTTATGGTCGATCTGCAACAGGCCTTAACATCTCCTAAGGGAGCACATAAAACACTGAGGAAAACAGAGTGTGAGCAGTAACACACACATTTGTCTTTTATGGCTCGATGTACTGATAATGATGTTTGATTTTCCATTATGTTCCAATGAAAGGTGAGAGAAACCAGGGCTGGTACTTTGATGTCCTGACCCGACGCCCATGTCCATAATGTAAACTTTTCCCATTAGTTCCTTCAGGATCAGACACCCTAAAAAAAGATAGCTAAGTCATACCAGGGCCCCTAGGTGCTCATTAAAACCACCTAGCGAACAATATCATAATAATCAAAAGGATGTGGTGCATCTTATCTGTATGTGATGCTGTTGTTTTTCTTATGAGAAAGGACCCAAGGCGTTTGAAAGCAGCTCTTGGGTTGTAAAAGGCAAGTCAGCTGCCATCACTTACCCATCCTTTGTATAATATGTCTTTGAAGGATCTTGTGCATATTTAAATAAGGGCATATGTGGTTCACATTGACAGTGCTTCATTAAAAGGCTGAAATATTCCCATTTCATTTGGTGGAATCCCCAGTGCCGTATTTATTGGTTGTCCCTGGCAATACCGGGGAACATTAATAAAGCACACCAATATCATTCAGCTAGGGGGATAATTAGGCAGCCTGTCCCTGAGAAGACAGTATATGGCACATAAATTCTATTAATAAGCTATATATTGGTTTAAGATCTAGAGGTCCCGAATCTAAACTTGTCATGAGAGTAGAAGAACATTATAGCACTTTTGGTTCTGGGGAGACAAGAATTAATGGATTTTGTCCTCAATTAAAGTTGAAATAGGTAAACATTCCCCCCCTTACTGCTTCATTTTACTGCTCAAACACATTTAAATCATGCACAAATATTGAGTCATTCTTTAATGTTATGTTACCTTTAAATTGATTAGCCAGGTTTTGTACAATTGGCTATGTAAATAAGTCCTGTGTCTGCTCCGCTATAACAAAGCGTAATTTCCACACAATATTTAATATATCTGCTATGAACAGCTTGTTGCAGCAATCATTTCCGTACAATTTTGTTTATTCCTATTATTGTATTGTTTGTGTCTACTACTTTGCATGCCCTTCTACCATCTTTGCATATAAAAACGCTGATAAAAAATAAACATAATGTTCAAAGGCTATCATTAGTCATAGCACTACAAGGTTTATGGGAAATTATTAACACCCACAATCATCTTGGTAAGGCAAAAAAACAAACAAATCAGAGATATTTTCATATAACTAAATTTAGCTACGGTCTATCAGGCAATTATACGACATATTAGTAATTCCACCTACATATATCCAGTTAATGAAAGATTGCATTTGCAGTTTAAACACTGGGCTCGGTCTATCTTGGGAAAACAAAACAGCAAAATGAGGAACTTTACTTTGTTTTTAACTGATATTAAAAGTTCATAGGAGAAAATAAAGCAAATGACTCGAGCCAAGTACTGCATTGAAAAATATGAAATTTACTGCTGTTGACAAAAGGTGGACTTGTTTAGTGGCACTTTGGCTCACTTTTGGCTTGGTCCATTGTTTCTGAAAGACCAGGAGCAGGGTAATTTACAAAGCTCAGGAGACGGAGAAGGTGGTGTGACTCAAAGGTCTGAGGCTACCCCTCCGGCACTGACTCTCTCTCACGGCTCTGGTAATAATAACCTCGCTGACAGAAGTGGTAAGAGGCAGGATACGGGATGCAGGATGGCACTGCAGCTGCAGCACAGTGGCAGGGAATAACAGACAGGTGGCTAAGTGAAGCCAGGAGAGATGCTGAGGTAGAGCGGGGCGGAAGTGGTAGCCTGAATCTAAATCTCATAAATCTCCTGTTTCTATTTCCCCTCCTAATTGTTATTAAGTCATTTTAAATAGTCTGCCATTTGTATGCTGTGATTCATCAGACAAGTACTATTATCCAGGAGACAGCTTTCTAAACTTGATCGTGGTTTGGACCAGTAACACTGCAATCCTCTAAACTGATCCAGGCCATCACAGTAGCAAATGGCGGCCTTACGCACACACACAGCATATAAACAAAGGCTGGCCACAAATTGTTAAGCAAACAAAGTGCTGATTTTTCTAAACCCTCAAAGGAAACTGCTGCCACTCCCATGAAAAATGGGAAAACTCAATTGATTAGTGGTCGGAAATAAACGGAAATTAAAATGAGATGTACTTTGCTGGATTGAGGCTTTGAACCAGCAAAGGGGTTCTGGACATGGCACTTCCTGTTTAATCCGCTGGTGTAACAAAACATTCACAGAAATCAGCAAACAGACCTAAACTCTTAGCATGAAGCCCCACCCTTATGTATATCAATTGGTTTAGTCTGTATCTCTTTGTCACACACGTGGGCGCAGACACACTTGTTCAAACCAAAGCTATACATAATGATTCACTATTCCCTTACCTGCCTGGATTGAGCCTTTCCCAGCATGCATTAAACGGATGTTTTATGGAAACGAACATGACCTGGGTTAAAAGAAAAAAGCGACACAATTATAAATATCAGACTGGATCAAACAGATATCACTTATCTTTTCTTTTACATTTGCACACGCAGATGTGGGTGGTCGAGAAATGTAAATCGATTACCAATGAGTGCTGTGCCATGCATACTCATGGCCTCGTCAGAGAGTGAATAATATGCTTTGTGTGTGACCCACTTCATCTTACAGAACACTTGCAGAAAATGTTTTGCTTTAATTGAATAACTATTGATCACTTGGTAGCTTTTTAGTTACAATCGGCAAATATCTGTCAGAAAATGTCACCGTTAGGAAAGACATAATCTTGCCTTACTTGTTTTTTAAAGAAAAGATTGTGTAAAGATGTTCAAATCATCTTATTTATTATACCTTTACCACTGGTAACGCTTATCTATCATATGAGAATCATTTCTTCAAATCAAAGCTTTAACGGTTAGTCAAAATGATGTGTGAAGCAACAGAGAATAATAGGCTGTTTTATTGATTCGATTAATTGTGTCGCAAACAGTTTTTTTCTCCAGGTTTCTTTTTATTTGTGAAGATTTGTTGCATTGTTGTGACACTGATTAAACGTCTTTGGGTTTAGGGAGACAAATTAAACAAGTTGATGATGTTACACTGTTTCAGGAACTATTGTAGTCTAAATGATAGTCAATTAGTGTAGAAAAAAATATGTATATTGAAATCAGAGTTTCAATATCCATGAAACATTATCATTTTGCCTTTAAAACATTCGGGGGTCAATAAGCAAAATAATATATATTTGATAGATAATAAGTGAAAATAAGACAATTCATAAATACTACTCAAATCTAAGGCATGATTGCAACATTTTCCACCAAAGCTCTGGAAAACCAACCAATTTTAATTTCCTTTAAAATACTAACAGTATTTCCATTAAGTTGCTAAATTCATTGTTTGGGGAAAACATGTTTTTAAATGTCATTGTATTCATCTCTGTACTTCAACATTTAAAAACAAATACATATAATGCAACAAAAATGTAGTTCCCTAGTCAGTGAGATCTTCAGAAATGAAGCTGATTTGAGTTAGAAATACTGAAATGATACAAGGCTTTGCCATGATTTTGCTCCCTCTATAACTGGGCAGTGACAGCTCCCTGCTAAAGAAGAAGTGTCCTGTCACAGTGTGCCCCAGCTAACACGCTGAAGCCCCTCATACTTCAGGTGTGCAGGTTTCTGGATGACCATATCTTCTGATCCCTCAGGAGAGAAACAGAGCTCTGGGTAAGAGACATGTCATAATCTCTAAGAGAGATGTGAAGACAGAAACTCTGAGAAACCATGTGAGAAATGTAGTAAATGGAGTGCTTTCAAAACATTCCTAAAATGACTGCAGAGAAGTTTACAGTGACGGGATTTGCTTATTGCCTTCACATCAGCCTTCATGCAGGCAGCAGAGTCACGTCTGGCTGCCAAATGGGTTACTATCAGCAACAGTGAAGTGGCAGAGGACCCACTTAAACACAGGCAGAGCCAAGAAACTGATCTCCTGTGTGAAGAATGTCTGGCTGTCTTCCCATGTCATGCAGCGGTGCTGATGGGCTGATAAAGGTATTGCCAAGTGGATTCTTCCTCTTCCTGTGACACTCCTGATTGGCCAAAAGCAGAGAGAGAGCTCCAGGAGACACAAGTTATTTTTGTTTCTCTCTCTCGATTCTGGAAGTTAAAGGACCTCAAGGATAATTGTGACAAGCTGCTGACCCCTGTGCCCAGGTCAAATTTCAGGACGGGGGCCACTTCCTGGCCAAAAACAAACTATCCAATAAGGATTCAAACCCACTCCTTCACCGTTCCAGGAGACTCGCTCCCCTGAGACTTGTTTACTTATCAGTTTCCTCAGTAAGATAAACGTTACACATAAACTGTGAAGACACCGACTGACAAGGCATTGATACAGCAGGATGGGCTCCTACACATTTGTTTGTCATTCGACTACTTGCTGGGATGTGTGTTAGTAGAAGCTACTGCTCGCTGACTAACTGTGTCAAAACACATACTGAAAATATAAGTTAACTACTGTTTTATGGCAATATCAAGCTCAAATGGTTCCTAACAAATCAGAAAATGCAGATGTAAATACAAGATTGTTTAAAAGAAAACTATCCACTATGAAAAATTGGATTTTAAACAATGTGTAGTGGTTTATGAGCAGCATATACGTACCTGGCAAGGACAAATAGCTTTCCATTATAGCATAGTTAAGAATAATGATGGTCACCAATTGATTTAGCAGCAGAGCACCCTCTGACACTGAAAACCCAAGCAGATTTTGCCAAAAGCATGACGTTAACAAATGATTTCCATGGGAATGGTTTGTTTAAGGGCCTAATGTATCTGAGCTATGTCAACAGCTAGTTTCACATGTCGGCAGTGTTGTATATTTAAACCTTTTTACATGTTTGATTGATGATGCTAATGAGTGATATACAAGACTTTAATTTGTGTAGTCTTTATGTCACATGTCAAAACAAGGGAGATACTCAGACCATAACACATCTGGAAAATTAGACAGACTGACCTAAATAATGTAATACAAACCGTTCTTTTGTGGTATATGATACACATTTTTTAAGTTACAGCAAACAGTTATAGGTGGATAAAATTAGACTGCAATCTTATTTTCCACAGGCTTTTTGGTTGCCGTAACTTGAAATGTGTTTAGACAATATCTGGACTCTTCAAAGAAATACGACCTTCAAACCCTCGTTTGGTAATTTCAACACTTTCATACAGTTGATTTGATGCAAAAAAAACATTCACAAAAGGAACAACATTACAGACCTGGCCTGCCAGTGAACACAGATGGTGAAAGTAATTTTACACTTATCCCACAGAGACTGTAATTCTAATTTGAATAGCTGTTTGTCGCGTTTTTTTGCTTGGACCATTTATTTAAAAAAGTCACATTGGGGCTTGGTGAGTGTTAAGGCAAGGAGAAGAGAAAATAATAATACTATTTATAATAGTGTGCAACTTATTTGATTTATTTGAACTTAAAATAAAATGTCCCTTTTCATCTGATGAACGTATTTGAGTGTGTGGATGAAAGAGGAGAATGAAAGGGGATTATTCAAAGGTTGCTTAGAATTCTAGGATTAGTGATAAAAACATTGGATATATTAAAAGGTCATAGGTATTGTTAAATCAAGAGGATGGGTTGAGGAAAACATAAATACATAAGAGCACAATTACCATCTTCTGCAGATGTAAACCATTTGCAAACAAAGATCCTCAATTTCTACAACCCACAACCTGAGAGTAAAGTCAGGTTTTTTATGACGGGTTGTTTCATTTAATTGGTCCAAATCCATTTTGATGAGACACATTAATACACACACCTGAGTTAAAAGTAGTTATTAAAACATTTAAAAAAGGTACACAAGATAAATATGTTGGTTTTTTTTACATATTTTGAAAGAAATGTCTCACCCGTCTGTACACACAATGTGTATTAACATGTAACAGTTAGATAGGTGTCACAGAATTCTCACAACCATGCCAAATGCTGTAATGTTGCAAGATTTAACAGAAAGGCTTTATTATGTTTACCTTTCTTAAAGTGGCCATAGAATGCATCTATCTGGTATTTTAAATTGTTCTCTGATGTCTACAAAGAAGGTATGTAACTTTGGTTGATCCCAAAAATGTCCAGATGTGGTTTTACAGGCGCATTTACAACCCTATGATTTGGTCCTAGAATGAAACAAGCTGAATTGCCTTATTTGGGGGCTCATTTAAATAATTATGACGAGCTTTGCTCTGATTGGCTGGTTTACAAAGAGCAATCCATGGCTGCCTCAGAACCCACAGAAGGAAGTGAAGTTCGCAAAACTGTGAGAGATGAACCATGGAGGCTATTTGCATCCAACCTTACATGTTAGAGCCTTTATCGGAGGAGGAAACCGATGGATTTGAACAGCCAGTTGGTCGGAGATTGGAGAGCAACGTTACGGAGTGGTAAGTGTTGGCGTTAGTGTTTCCAGTAGCTGGTGTATGCAAATGTTGGGGCTGGACTACCGTGTGTGACGTAACACACAGGGATTGTTGTCATTCACCCGTTTTACCGCTGTGATATCCATATTCATGATTTGCACGGGAAAGACAAAACAATGGTGTTTGAGGTTCACGGTATGTCAGTTCAATGTACCAAACTCTCCTTATTCAACTATGCCAAAGTAAATACAGTTTTCCATTCTATGGAACCTTTGAAAAGGTGCATCATTAATTCCTAGTTGGAGACCAAAATGGAGCTAAAAGCAGAGTTGTTGTACTAAGGTTCAAAATTCATACCTTAAATGACAGTGATCTTCTCCCAGCATTATTTTTGAGTCGCAACCATACCAAACGTTGTAATGTGTTTAAAGTATAGGAACAATGAATATATCAAACAAAAGTGCAATGCAGCTTTCTTACAGATAGCATTCTTAATGCAGTGTAATGGTTGTTACAGCCAGCACTGAAGACAACATGTTTTCGAATTGTCTGACTGTGGAGCCTGCTTTCCAAACCTCCAGTCGCTGCAAGTACAAAGCACTTCTTCATTCTTATGTAAACATTTGAGGCTCAACAGATGGGACTGAATCCAAAGGTCATGTTTTGATATCACAAATGGACTTGCGATGCAGACATATGCGGCTCCTCAGAGCTTATGAGTCATGTTTTCTGGGATGGCAGCTAAACGTTAGCCTTGCATATAATCCACGGCGCTCAGCCTCTTTTAGGAGGAACTACAAAGTACCTTGTCTGAGCACATAAGCACTAACCCCAGCCACACATGAAGTCTGTTAACTGTACTCTTAAGGAGGGATGATTCTGGCTACAGTAGCTGATTTATAGAGGAAATCTATGCTAAACGAAATCCGATCTCATGCTCAGACACAATTTAGTGCTTTACTGCAATTCATTGAGTAAATCCTTTCACACCTTTAATATTCTAAAATAGTAAATAACAGAGTAGGTAGATTATAATGTGTATTCTATGCTTGGTTGTCATGTTCATTTACTCAATTCTCACCATTTTACCTCTAGAGGAGAATACAAAAATAAATTCTATGAAAAGTATTGAGTCAGGTGTGACATTTCAAAGTAAAAACAAGTGTGATGATCGTTGGTGTGGCCCCTTTAACCCTCTATCCAATATGGTAAACTCCAATCACCATAATTATCTTCCAAATCTCTTGCTGTGTGTTGACATTCAGGATGTAATCCTAGTTTACAAATATGATCCTAAATCCCTTTTCACAAGATCATTATGTAATCTGAAAATGATGCAAAGTCCTACTTTAAGACAGATTCCGTGTTAATCCTACCAAATTGTCATGTATGGTTTTGTATTAAAACGGAAAAACGATTTGATCCACGTCTTGTAGTTGAATATTGAATATAATGTTGATATTCCAAGAGTCAGAGCATTCGCCTACCAAGCTCCCTTTCTGTCGAATCAACTTCTTGTTTTTTTTCATAGAGTCCAAACTTTTAAAAGTCCATTGAAGACCTACATGTTGAACAAAGGCTTTAGAGCTGGCATTTTATGGTATTTTTATTTTATTTTATAATACTTTGTTTTACTGTTTTATGTATTTGTATTGTCTTTTGTTGCATCTCATTTTGTTTTGTTTTATTTCTATTTGTATTTCACACAGTATTTTGTCTTTTCATCTTGCTGTAATTGTATTGTTTACAATGTTGTCGTTAGTTTTTAAATATGTAAAGCCCACTGAGATAAACATGTTCTGTGATATTGGTATATACAAATGACCTTTTATTTGATATGAATCATGGATTACAACTTGTGAAATTTAAATCTGAATTATTTTTATTTAACAAATAAACTCAAAGCACTTTTTAAATGGTCATAATTACTAATGTGTTGGTTTTAAAAACGTAATGAATAAAGCATGTTTGAGGCTTCTACGGGGTGTTTTAGAATATATTGACAAAACATTGACCCCTGTGTGCCAACTCTATTCTCTTATGGAAACTGTGAAAGGCAATTGAAAGATAAAACAAAAAAAAAATAGGGGGGAACCTTTGCCATTATATCATCACACAAGACATTTTCCATCTCGTCTGAACCTAAGTGTGGCTTCAAAATGGCTGATTGAGCCTTAATGGTTGAGTAAAAGCTCTCTTTTTTTCTGGTGAGGGAATTAATATATCCCATAATTTGCTCCTCCACTGAAGAGACATCACTACGCCTTATGGAGCTGCTGCCATTAAACAATGGCATTGGTATAAGGATTCAGAGCGAGCGGCCCGGCGGCGGCTTAATGGCACAGTCAATTCATAGCAAAGTTCACGAGTCTGTCCGTGATGCTTTTTATTTCCTGCAGGTGCTCCAGATTCCACACAGTCCAAAGACATGCAGCTCAGGTTGACTGGATAGCCTAAATTGCCTAGAGGTGTGAATGTGAATCTGTGTGTGTGTGTTGGCCCTGTGATAGACTGGCAGGTGTTTTCCTGGCACCCGGTGCGTGCTGGGAAGGATTCAGCCTTGCGTATAGGATGTTATAATAGAGATTCTTAATGTCCCATGATGGATTAAGTCATGTTTCAAGGGCTTGACTTGAATATTGGATATCAAAATTCCTGAAAACTATTCAATAGAAAAGAAAACTAAGTTCATATCATATTTGAGGCTTAGCGTCCTTCACCAGAAGTATGTGCTTATAGGATGTTCATTATCATGTTCAGTTATTTGCCATTGAAAGTTTAACAAAAGTTACTATTTGGTTCAGGAAATGTCAGCAAGCCTTCCACCACATCACCAAAGACACTTAACACAGTCTTTAATAGTAGTGAGTATGACAGGAGGTGATGCCGGGTAGCTATAAATGCTTTAATTTTGCTTGTAGGACCTAAGGGCTTAGTAAAAGCTATCTAAAAAAAGGCGTCCAAGTACTACATAGAAGACAGCTAAATTATAAAAAGTGTATAAAACACACTGACTGACACATTGTTTTACTTTTCTCTCCCAAGAATAGTTTTTAAGAAATACTTTTAAGCAAGTTGGAGCACCATGGATTCTTGTTTTTCATTATAATTGATACTATGTTTATTCCTCAAGTACAAATTTCAAACAATTTTGGTTTGTTAATTTATGCTGATTAACAGTTTCCCCGGTAATTGTTCTCAAGTAATTACTACATTAATCTTTTGTGTGTCAATTTCACGCACAAACCTCTCAACTACATAGAGATTCGGTGACACGAAGGTATTAAAAAAGGAGAAAAATATGTTTGAATCGAAGGAAATACATCTTAATGTGTAATGTTGCTTATGGGAAACTAGAATTACTGAAATGTGATGGGGTGAAATGAGGGCTCACCCTCTCCTAACCCACCTATGATCAAAAGCTCAGATGGCCCTCTTTAGAAAAAGGATAAAAGGTCCTGTTTGGGGTCTCCGTGTGCAAGAAACCATCTGTGGGTCTGAGGTTAGCTCATCTACATTCCCCTGACACTTCGGGTCCCCTGGGGGACTGGACAGGACACAAGAAGTCAAAAATGACTTTCTTACCACCGCAGGTCTTTACTGTGTTCAAGGAAATGACCAGTGTATGAGATAAAGGCAAACGTGCTTTAGAGCCCCAAGAGTCGGGTCGACGAGAATGACAATATAGAGGTTGTAGGCTGAAGGAGCAGAGAGGGAAGGAAACAAAATAAGGAGGTGACCAGGAGCCACTGTGGCCCCATGTGTAGGTATAAAATTAAAATGCATGTAACTATTTGTTTCTATTTTGGATGTTTCAGAAAATGTATTCAAGCCTAGGTTAAAGAATATTTTGAGAAAAAGTTGAATTGATGCAATACCTTCTCTACTAAAATGTACAAAAAGTAATTTCTCTATTTATTATTAAAACTAGTTCTATACATATGACTTTCGAGGTATTGACTAAATCTGCCCTGCTTCTCCACCCCCCTTCTACCTCAACAAACCTAAATTGGAGAATCTTTGAACAAACTTTAGCATGTAATCATACACATATTTTATTCATGTAATGATATGCAATAATACCTCGATCCTATTGCGTCAGCAGTTCCTGCACGCAAGGCACTAACACAGCATCCTGTAACTGAATAGATAAACAGTGTTTGCCAATACATACCAGAATGAGACTACATTTAGGACACTTAGGGATGCATATTTTTTTTAGTTAAACTCACTGCGCATTTTGTCCAATTTAATTACACAGAAAGTTGTGCCCTACTTACATCTGCACACTTCGGTTTCTGCAGCAGGGGACCGAACGGGCAGTTATAATACATTTCAGACTCTCCTGCTTGACAGACGACTTATCTAACTTTGAAGGCAGTAGCTCCAAGAGGGCTAAGCTGCTCCGAAAAAGTGGAAACTGTCAAGTATGACTTGTGTGTGGTGAGGAACGAGGTGGAAACTGAATCGCACTGCAAGAAAAATATTTCACATCCACTGTATCATATTCTAATAAAGCACATTCCCCACCAGTGGGGGGGATTATGACTGTCCATTTGTCTTGGCTGGGCCACCACTGATAGGGAGACACTCCCTCTGTGTGTCTACACCATTCAAAGTTAAAAGTGACGCTGGCGACTGCTGCTAGTCATTTGTCTCTTACATTAGTCCGTAGGAAGCTGGGATCTCAGCTCTAGTGGATGATACATTATTGCCTTCGCTTGCCCTTGTTTAATTACATCCATGTATGGGGTCTGGTATCATATCCTTCAGAGCTTATCCATCATAGGAAACTTTGTCCAAAGTCTGCCTAATTGTGTCGTATAAATCTGTGTTTGACAGAATATGTAAAAAGTTATTCAAGCAATAATTTAACAGCATGGATACGGTTTACCACATCCATACTATACAACATCAATTATTTATCCTTTAAAATATTGATCTGCCTTTGAAGAACAGCTTTTTTTTTCTTTGATTGACTGATGCTGATTGTAATAAAAGCTCTGTGTTTATTATCACGCCATTACATTTCTTCATACTGCCTTCATGCTATCATTTAAAATTAAATCCAATAGTTTCATCACGTTACATAATAGATGAAAGAGAATGCGAGTTAGAAATGCTCTTGGCCTTAAATCTGAAAAAAATATCAGATGATATAAAATCGATATGTAGCACACCATTATGTATGCGTTAGTTCTGTATGTTTCTGTATATGTTCTGAAGTGTGCGCTTTCCAACGAGCTAAAGGTGTATTGGCAATCTAACTTTAAAATATATATAAGGACTGGATTTAATTTAATTTGCTTAGACATGCTTTTGAAAGAAATAGAGGAAAAAATTGCAGTTGGGGAAATGCAGTTTTTTCCCTGGTATGGCTGCAGAAAGTCTGAATGTTATTATCATTAACCATGTAATTTAAGTTGCATTGCTTTGGACATTAACAAACACACCTTAAATGTTGTACCAGATGTGTTAGTATATCTGTTAAACATTTTGTTAGTTCAAATAGCATATTACGACATTTTAACAATCAATATTTCCAGATTTAAATCCTCAATATGTTGACTTTAATACAGGCTAAGTAATATTGTCCACAGGCCAAACACGTTCCATGAAAATGAACCTTTCAAAAGTGCATTTCTGTCAGATTTGAGAAGCAGAAATATTTTTGTTTGTGCTTATTCAGACCCCCCCAGCCAATCGAAAAACATACACACAAAGAAACTAAAATGAGCTCTGCATGAAGGCTGATACATCTTGCTTTATACTGTTGCTGATGGCCGATTGATAGCGCTTAAGAGACTCAAATATTTTTAGTTCATGGTAGCTTTAGCATTAGGCTCACTATAATGAATAAAAGTGACTCAAAGTAAGCCACATATTTGTCTGACATGGCAACGCTCTGGGGAACACTTGGTGTGCGACAGTGAGCTTCTTTGTAGTTTACATAATCTGAAACTAAACAATCCGAGATACTCTCCCTCTGTTAACAGGCGCTGAGATATGTTTGGAGAGTCGGGCTCTTGCCCTGCAACGGTTTCATTTTATTCACATTGCCCATTTTACATTTGTAAGCATTAACCATGCAACAATATCCTTCTGTATTCATGCAAGAATGTACTCTACATTCAGCAGCTGCAATCTTAAGTGTGGGCTCTTTTCTTTCCTTCCCCTGTTGATGGATTGAATAAGAATATCCCTCGTGTTTCCCTCCTGGAAGATATTTGTTTCAAGTAGCAAAAATGCAACAAATCCTCAAAGAAAAATATATCAATCTCAACCGATACTCTTCCCTAATATCTTCTTGAGGAGTGAGATAGATCTACATTTGTTTTAGTTTGCCACCAGACTCAATCGCTCCCTGGATGACTAATGTGTTGCTGGGACAGACGCTTTGCAATGTGTGGTGGGATCTCCCAGGGGCCTTTGTGGCTCTCACATGCTGGACATCCCCATTGAGACAGTAAAGAATAGGTGGTCACTAGGTAAGGACACAATGAAACAGAACTCAGGGACTGGAACAATTGCTTGAGCTGTCAGAGGGTGACAGAAACTGTAATTAATGGTATTTTCTATTTTCACGGAAGAGAATGAGCATCTGACAGAAGCATTATTAATGAGCGCAGCCTTGTTGGAGGGAATAATGGCAGTTTATTAGCAGCAAGACAGATTTAACAGATCTCTCTCGAACAAAGAGTTTAGACACTTTGAAAAATGGAGACAATCTGCCCTAAAGATCCAATGGGAGAAAATGTTCAATACAACCAAAATGTTGGTATTGTGATCATATTCTTTTTTCCTCTCGAAACCATCTGTCGGGGAAATAAAAGAACTTGACTTTTCTCAGATTCTTATCTCTTAAAAAGAGAAGATGCTAAATATTTATTTTACTACTCACTGTTGTAAATTATCTACACAGACTATTGTTGACAGGTAAATAGATGGATATTCTTAGATTGAGATACAAAAACATACATGACTTTGGAGTGAAAGGGTGATTTATTTATCAGCATTTGAATGATAATTGCTTTATGGGTTCCACGGCTAGCTAAGGTTTCAGATGATGACCATATAGTATATAATTGTATTAAATAATATATGCAACCTTTTGGTTTCCTTAACCAAATCTACATCCATTGTAAGGTAAGTTACTTCAAAACAATTTGAATTCAGGTAAATAAACAGTCCAACCTAAAAAAAATATGTTGAAAACATAGAATTGATGTAATAAACCAATACAATCAGTAGAAAAATGGTATTCAACCAATCAAATCGATCCTAGTGAGAAACTACAACAATTACACTGAAATGATCCTATAATTCATTACAATATAATATGGATTCTGGCAGGGAATAACTATTTTTCGAAGCAATGCTGATAATAGCAAGATCACCACAGGCTGAAAAAGATTTGTGCAGCATATTCCGGCAGCGTTTCAACAGAAGCTCAGCATCCTTCATCTCTCTGGACTGAAATATGGCTTCAATGTGACACTACAGGCATATGCCATTGAATAGATGTACTAGATGATTTCGAGAAATGAAATGATATCCCCCCCGAACCTATTTTCAGTTCATGTAATTGATTCTCATCCAGCAAGTTTGACTGCATTATGTTTGTTTGAAAAGTTAAAAGAATCCGGCTAATTTTTCCCCAACCAGGCAATACTTAACCAGATTAGAGTGGCCACTTCAAGCTTTGTTGATGCATCCAAGTGAGGGAGGGCAGCCCAGCTGCAAAAGCTGATCAAAAGAGAGAGGGGGAATGTGATATTAGCATCAAGTGCTCCAGTGAGTGACTCAGACAAAAACATTGAAAAAAACATCATTATTAGACACTTCCTTTACCCATGTTTAGAAGTGAATATATCTGTTTGTGGAGCAGCTGTGTGCATCCATACATGGCATTGATTCGTATTTTAACCAGCATTATAAGGCAATTCCTTTTTTCCCTTTCACATCCCGTTATTGGTAGTATGCTAATGACATCCGCTGTGATTAGCGATTTTCTTCTAATCTTTATTCCACGGTGGCCTGAGCAATCACAGAGGTAGAGCTTCAAGATTTACAGCAGCGAGCTTCTTCTGACAGCTCTTCCCGTCTGCCCTGACTTGATTTAATTTGAATAATAACTTGAAATTTAGATTCAAAGGCCACTTTGGTACAACACTGAGCATTTGCAGATTCAGGAAACACACCCACAGCAACAGAGGAAAGCCTTTTTATGTCATGACCTAACCTGATTTGCGTAAAAGGTGTTTAAAGAAGGAAGCTGAAGCTTCATCACTAATGCTTAAAATGCTAATAACTTCAATATACATATTAACAATCTGGATTCATATTTTATTCTCCATTTGGCAACATTTATAGGTATTTCTCTTCGCTTTAACACAAAAAGGACTGCAATTAATTATACAACTGATATTGAAAAGGAAATTAACAGAGTATATGTCCATCATTCCTAATCTATTAACTTTTAAAACTAACACATTTCTCTGTGGCTTTTGTCCTACAGCACTTGAAGAGACAATATCAAATCTGTTGTATCCCCTGGGGAGTGTGGGGGCTGTCCAAATAACTGTGCGGTCTCGCATTGTTCCAAGTATTTGAACTGGAGTCCGTCCAGAACCCAGGCAAATAGATTTTTTAAGTTTTCCAGTTAACTTTCAGCAACGAAGGGGGAGAAAAAAAAGAGCTTACACAAACTGTATCAGCGGCAAGTCAATTTAACTTCCTGCTTCGAACATTTAGTAAGACATCCTTAGAAAGATCAACCCTCTCCCCCCCCTGTGCCTAGTATTGAAAAGAGCTCTGTCATTTATTCTGATAATTGAAATACTTTCATAACTTTCTGTTGAAGTCTGCCCGTTATAAAGTGTCTTGGAATGAAGACACTACAGGGGGCAGTTACTGGTGCGAGTTTGCATTGAAATGCACCTGGAAGCCCTCCCTAATTGGCAGCCATCTCATTTGGCTTTGATACCACACCATATCATCTGCATGAGCAGAACGGGCCATTGTCTAGGGAGGAAGCACAGGTGAGTAACAGGCTAATCGCCAAAGACAACTCAGACGGTGCTCAGGAGGAAGCAGAAGTTCAACATGAAGTCATAAAGTAGCTCTAAAATAGTGTCAATTACAGCATGTATTCATAATATACTGTACGCCCCTGTAATGTTTTACTGTGGCTTGCGAGGAACTGTATTATATAAATTGGTAATGTGGGCAGTAAAACCTGAGTTCAGACAGCAAGATCCAAGGACCTTCTAATTAAAAGGCGCCATCTCAGGGAAAGCATGGGGAGTGATCTAATGGTGAGTGGCCATGCATGTTTTTTACCTGCAGCGTGCTTTATCTAGCAATGCCTCGCAGCGGGACCTCAGACAGACCTGTCTCCTGCTTTACTGCTGAGATATAGACTGAAACGTGCAGGCAGTAGGAGCTAGTCAAGCACCATTACGACTTGAGTGAAACAAATTGGCAAAGTGTTTATGCTAGGTTGTACAAACAGTCTCAATGGTTTGAGGTATCATCAGAGAATCTTGGCTTTGGATACAGGCATGCTGCTCCAGGAGGTTAGGCAATAGCGTTCCCCGCACCTGCAGAAGTGAAAAAGACCTCCTGTGTCTTCTTGTGATGGGGTGAAAAGAAGCATTCATGCTTTACTGTAGTACTGGCTTCATACTCTCCTTAGCAGTCAACTATAACCTATTTCAGAAGTGTGGAGGCTAATTACAAAAGGATGAACTTAGGAACTTGGGCAGTAAAAAAGAAAACGCTGGTAAACACATTTGAAGTCTCACACAGGGTCCTCATTTGACTTTTTTTATATATGCATGTCCTTGAGAAGTACTTCTTGAACATCGTGGCTTCCTTAGTAATTGCACATCATGATTAAATCAATCCATACAATTCAGTGTGGACCTGTAGCTGCAGGCTATTATTAATTATCTCAGGAGTCAAAGTGTATAAATCAAAGCCCATGGAAAATAACCCACAGAGAAGGGAAATGGCCTGTTGACTTCTGATATGTGCAAGAGACATGGATAATGGAGAACCACTAGAGATAGAATATTCCTACCTCACAGAGCCTCTATCTTTTATGTCCCTAGACGAACCCTGAGGTCCTCCTCGGCTGGCTTTTTAAATATTCCTAAAGTTCCCCAAAATGAAATGGGTGAGGGCACTTGTATACACAACGCTCCAAAACTGTGGAACACCCTACCAGGAAATATCAGAGAGGCCAACTCAGTGGACATTTTTAAACGACAGCTAAGACACATCTTTTTAGATTAGCGACACACTTTTAGTCTTTATTATTTACCTACCTTTATTTTATTTTATTGGTGTTAAAGGGTTTTAATTTGTATTATTTATGTACCAGCTTTAGTGGCGAAAGCCCTTTTGAGTTGGTCTTTTAAAAATGTTATTGATTATTATTATATTACCATACCTTTGCCAAGATGTATCTATTAATCTGTTAAAATGTTATACTTTGTTGCTATGCTGCATGTGTCTGAATTGGTCTTAAACATTAGCGCTATATAAATAAGGCTTTATTATTATTATTATTGTTATTATTACAGCATGGTCCTTTTCAAATTTCAGTCGAATAAATGAGTTAGAAGCCCCTTGACCTTCTTTAATTTTAGTTATTTGAAAAAAAAAAAACTGCTGTTTTGAATGTTTTTCCACGCGTTTTAACTTTGTCAGATATTTGTAAAATAATGTATTGGTGTGTCATAACTCTTCTGAGGGTTGAAAAATGGATTTAGTTAAGTGCAGGAAGTATTATGTTTAGCTTAGGGCAAAGTGTTCTGTTGAGTTATAGCAGCCGATTACCCACAGCTCTGGTCCGGGGACTACATGGGGTATGTGTTTACACCAAAGGAAATGAAACTATTTCCATTTAACTGCCCTACTTATTGGCCCCCTTTGCTTCATTCTTCAATACATGTAATATGTTTCCTACTGTTTACAATGAGTATCCCTGCTTTGACCACAGCGGATGAAAAAAAACCCATTAAAATCCTG
The DNA here is from genome assembly GCF_036324505.1 of Eleginops maclovinus. Lineage (NCBI taxonomy): Eukaryota > Metazoa > Chordata > Actinopteri > Perciformes > Eleginopidae > Eleginops > Eleginops maclovinus. The sequence goes on along the minus strand of NC_086357.1, from coordinate 18,356,331 downwards.
AGAGTGAGGAAATAAAGTTGCACATTACACGAAGCATTGCGGAGGAATCCTGTTTCCCATTATGTCTTCATAACCGACTGAGTTTTTATGCAGAGGTGCTGATGCAATTAGCCACTCTCCTAAATGTGTGCCAGATCGTGCTTGGGTTTCAAAGAGTCACAGAAACCCTATATTGCTTCAATTTCAGGGGACCTGTGCTTAATTTGGCCTCCTTTATCTAATAACGTTTTCCTTTCTAAAAACACCATGTGGCTTGCTGTTGGTTGAATCTAAATAAAATACCACAACGGTGAGCCATAAGAGCTAAGAAACTTGTGTTTTATCTGTGATAGAAACACGTTTTAAACCTAAAAATCTGTCTTTTTTTGGTGCTGGTGACACCAAAATCTATGTTTCACTCGTGAATATAAAACGGTGAGACACTTACAGTATACAGAAAGAAATGTGGCCCTTGGTTTAAAGGCCAAGCTTCATAAATGAACATTGAAAACACACATTTCACCCACATTTATCTCCATCACTTGACAGCGACAAAAGCACCATAACTTGATTCTCCAATGTGCATATATTCCTCCCACTTCAGTGTCAGCATAATCCCTGCCAGGAGTGCTGAACTGCGAGAAAGGCAGAGATCGAGGGGAGATGAGGGGCTGCTTCACACAACCATCAGGATGATCCCTAGTAAGCTGGCCCATGGCCCCCAAACCCACTGGCATGCCGGTGAATGTGTCACCAAATCGTACAGATGAAGAGACACCCTGGTTGATACTACTGCCCCCTAGGGGAACCATCATGACAAGGAAATGGAATAAATGCATCTGAATGCATCATTAGATTCTGCGTTCCAAGGTGGTTGTAGATATCCTTCATGTTTATGAGTCTCCTTTAAAGCAGATCTAGTTTAACTACAAGTGAAATGCTCTTCTCTACTTTGCTTCTCAGACATAACAACAGAACACAAATCAATATGCAGGAGTAGGCTGTTCAGAGTAAATGGATTGTGTGCATCTGATTTACACACATGAAGCACGCTTAGGAAAAACAGGGTAAGGACAGGAAGATTGGCCAAAAAAGTAATTTGCTCTGTATAAATGTGGTCTCTGATCCTGTGTTACAGCTTAGGAACATATCTGTAGATCAAATTTACAATCTACTGTCTCCACAGTATTAAATTGTTACCCACCCATTACGCTCAGCACAGATGCCCTATCCAATCGGCAGCTGGCGTGCTGTATATTTCCGTTAATATTTCACATTAGCCTGTGGCGCGACATAATACCAGATGATTGCTTGTCTGTTATGGTATACGATGAGGAGTGTTCAGGGCTGCTAATGTGAGACGTCTCTGTTTACCACTTTGATGGATGGCCTCCCTGATAGGACCTGAGTTACGTTCAGGGGTGTCACAGGAAAAAGATGACAGATGGGCCCAGCTGTTGAAGATATCGACACTTTGACCAGACCATGAAGACATTAATCACAGCACGGCTAAGCAGCACTGAGGGAGAACGGGTGACTTCTCTTATTAAGACACAAGTTGCGTGGAGAAACATTGTATAATGGACCGTTCAGTGTTCAGAAGTTATGAATATCCCCGCATAACAAAAACAAAAAGACAGTGCTGAAAATTGGACAGAATCTAAGCGACCCAAATAACTCGTAACATGATTAACTGTCACAAGAGATTAGGGGCCAGTAATAAAGATAAACAGGGGGTTCTTGGTGCTGTAATATAATATTAAGTGATGGCAGATATCCAGAAGTCTGTGTCAAAATGAAAGAGAGGACACTAATGGATCTGTGGGATCTTCAGTCTCAGTCGTACCATCTTGTCATGCTGATGAAACACAACTGGTGCACACAAACTCCCAGTGAATAGACATTACTGTTGGTCAATGTGGTGCTTAGAGATTAAATATTTATCCAATCATTTGATCATATAATAATCAAATTAATCTTATTGTTCTCAAAGACCTTTATTAGCAGTTGGGTGATTAATAACATTTATTTAATTGTGGGAATTATTTTAATTCCATCCATTTGTTTTATATTCTAACATAATGCGGGAGTCCATGCTCATTATTGAATAATAAGCGTGTCCACGTTAAAGAAACGAATATGACACGGCTTCCACAGTTGCTGCAACTCTCCAAGCTTCCACCAGACCAGCTGCCTGTTACGTGGAGTACAGCTCACGAGTAGAAAATAATATTCATGGGAGATGGAGGAAGTGGATGATGATGTATGTGTTGTGTGAGCGGCGGATTGAAGGGAGATTAAACGCCAATCAATCAACAGAAAGTGATGTTGTCAGTGAAGGAGAGACGCTGACAACAGTCTAGGTTCACTACAGTCTGGACTACAAAAGGCCCAACATTTGCCGACAAATTCTTGTTTGAAAAATAAATCCACACCTGCAATAAAGATGACAGAAGAATGACATTTCTAGACATCAAATGAGAGTAATCCTGCAATAAAGAATAACGTGCGAGTGGTTTTCACAAATACTGAGCCATCAGTCCAAAAGCACTTTAATGAAGCCTCTTTTTACTATCGAGATTATTATTATAGCCCCTTAACACGCATAGAAAAGTGATGGAACAGACAACAAAAGTTAAGGTGACAAATTACACTTGAAACCATTCATTAACATAATGTCTGGAAGTTCATTAATAACACTGTTTTTAATTATTCATGCCGTGGTCTTATTTCACTTCAGCAGTTTTTCTCCTGCTGAGTTACATATCTCAATTGGCTAAGAATGTAAAAAATATAAAAAAAACAGACAGATAGGAGGGAAAGAAAAAATGGAGACAAAATGAGAGGGATAGAAAGAGAGGCATCAGCACACACACAAAGAAGGGTCATTATTTCAGCGCTGCAGGGGAGACAGTTAAACACTACTTTGTTCTGTTCAATTTGACTCTGTGCAACATAACATGCAACCATCTGGGTTTAAACCGGCTTATACCTTATTTCAAGCTATTTTATGCATCTCATAAGTACAACTGTTTGACTTCCCACCGAGCGGTGTATTCTCTGCACAGCTGGGTCCTCTATGGAAATCCCTCTATTATCATCAAACCGTCAATGTGGACAACATTCATGAACACATGTTTTTTACATGAACCTATAACAATCTTGAAGGTGACATGCATAAAAACAACTAATGGTCACTTCTATTAATAGATAACAGCATTTTCTTAAAGCTGGATTGAAATGTTTCATCTTATTTTTTAATGATTGTTATATTGAGACAATTTCGAGAAAAAATCCATATTATATTATGCATAAAGCAACTCTCCAATGAAATGCCAAACTAATGAAAAAATAATCAACTAATGCCTCATAAAAGTCAGCAAATCGCAAAAAACTATCGTAGCTTTCTTTTATTCTCCCCACACTTTGTTGAATACCAGACGGGAAGTTATGCAAGAGATTTCCTTCTGTTTATCACAAATACTAATGCCTCTGGTAAACACAATCTGATCAGAGAGGTCTACTATTGCACAGAACCATCCCGGGGGTTTGGTGATTGACCACTGCGGCACACCTGCACACATGAAACCCATTCCATATTCTAAATGCTGGTTTCATCCAGCAGGGAGGAAAGGAATAAATATGAGGATGGTTTTTTTCCACACTCAAAGTATACTCTCCAACATGGCTGCTTGCCCTGGTGCTTAGCAACATGGAAGCGGAGCAGATAAAAAAAAAAAGGAATGACGGAGAAAGGGCGGCAGAGAGAGAAATCCTCGCTGACAGCTGCTTTCTCCATGTTGTAAAGATGTTACCCTCAGAACTGTTTTCAGACAACTGACCCATTGTTCCTGTCGTAATTAAAGAGACCACAGCTGAAGACACCGGGCCACATGACTAGAGGGGGCTTTCCTCACTCATCCAGCACACTGTACACAAACAGCTATAAACAGTTAGCTGGAAAGGCTTATCTTATCTGAATTTATTTTATTTCTTTATTTGCCTTCCTATTTACTCACTGGTCTTCCGAATGATTCATTTATGAATTTGTTTCGAGCTTAAGCATTTGTTCATTGTTTCCAAAAACATACATTGATATGTTTTTGTTTTTTCAAATAACTGTTTAATATTGCCACTGGAAACCCTTAAGACTTCGTTTTAAATGCCAAACTTCATATGGGCTGACGAGATGATCTTTTTTGATAGCTGGTTTGCGTTAATGATTGCTTTTATCAAACATTTAAAATTTAAAGCACACATTCTTCTCTATCTTTCTTTCTTTATCTTTCTCAAGTTCAAACATTTCTCAGCTTTTATCATTTTGATGAAACTAACAACTCAGAACTGTACAATCATGAGTGCTAATTTTCAATTGCGTTTCACTTATTTTAGGGAACACATTAGTCAGTTATTTATTAGTCTGATACATTTGAACTACTGGAACCGTTGCTGGTGTTGTTACACATATTTTAGCCTCTGCAAACACATTCCCCTTACTTGTCCGTGAGGCTGCGCTTGAAGCAGCTGTTAATCGAGTAATTTCACAGTAGCATGACAAGTTGGGAGAAAGGCTTAACGACAATGTCATGCGAGGCATGGAATCACATTCATCTATATGTGTGACTATTTGATACATATCTACTTAAGCTTTGAAAGCAGAGTCTTTGTATGCCCTCTGAAAAATGTCCTCATTCTGTTGGCCAGATAATGACCAGTCTGACTTCAAAACAGTCATTCCTAATTAAAGTCCAGGTCCAAAGCAGAGCCACATTCCACCGGCAGCAATCTGATGGAGTGGACGGACTCACATGAAAAAAGCAGCATTACAGCACACTTTGATTACCGAGCTATTCATCGCACGTCAATCATTCAGCATACCTGCGTCAGTCCAGGGGCGCAGATTTGATATTTGATATTTCACGGAATCAATTAGCAGCACACATTACTGTGGAGAATTTTTAAACATCAAAATCGTGGATAATATGAGTTGGCTTTAATATTAATGCCTGTCCTTTGGGAAAATACAACAAAGCATTGAATCATTTTTGAGTTACTAAAGGTTTTTGGATAAGGACTTTCAAATTAAATATTTCTCAACAAGTACTTGTTTCATATACTTTGAGCAGTGTGGTTTTATAAATAGTTCATAAACATGTCATCTGGTGTTAACCTTACCTACACGTTAAAGAAAAACTGATGATTGTTCACTGAGTGGGAAGGGGATGACTTTTGAAATTCAGTTGAGTTTATCGCATAGAAAAAAGACTCGATACATTCCACTATATGTAAAAATGAAAAGCCAATTTGCCTTTATTCACCTAAAGAGGTTAGTTTTGATTCCACTTTGTCAGCTATAAGGTTATAAGAATATTTAGTATTTTTAAATGACAAGTTTGTTGTTAGCCATAGCTCAAATAAGCCAATTAATGATTAGTCTTTGGTGAGGATTTGGATCGTAAAAACACCTCCAATGTAGCCATTAATTACGTTTTTTTTTAAACATGTTTGCTTTTAATTACACAATCAAATCGGTATATGGCCAATAGCGTGCTTTCAAAACCCCATAAACTGCCAAAAATGGTCAAACCCAGCGTTTAACTGTGTGAGTTCTTTGAAATGTGGCACAACTCATTTTTGTTGTCTCAAAAAAAGAGTATTTTGAGAGATCTGCGCCAGGTGCGTTCTAAATTGTTTGTTTAAGTAACGCAGGAAAGAGTGTTTTCCAAGTTGTTAGACTTCCAAGTGTCATCCAAGACTTAACCCTCAGCTTGACTATAAGCAAGGTAGTGCTGCTTAAAACTCATTACAGTTATCTGTACTGCTTCGGCACTCACTATCTCCAAACACAATGGTAACTTCTTCTTTGTAAAGTGTTTACACACTCAAGCCCATCATCCACAGCTTCAGGGCAGGGCCATCAAAACGGCTTTATAAAAGAGCAGTTAAGTCTCTTAACAGCCTCACAGTACACGTTAAGATGTTTGCAACATAATTACATACTGTGGTGATTGGAAAATAAAAGTATAGAGCAAAATTATCATTTTTAGTGCCTGTACCCTGCGCTCCCCACTGCGTGCCATCAAGTTGAAAGAAATAATATGAAATCCCCAAAAAAGAAAAAAGCATCTTACTGTGGGCCATCAACTAAATGTGATGCCAGAATGCTCTGACCATCACATAAATACTGAACCTTCAGACTCCACATCTGCATTCACACACAAACACACACCACCATCACACATAAATTCTGCACAGCTAAACTGAAAACTATACTGCTCAACTTCATACAATTTACTGAATACATAAAGAAAATATAGGCTTCTGCAAATATAACTAAGTTTAAGTGCCCCTACTATTATATTTTGGGAGTTTGGTAGCATTTTAAATCCATTGAGTATAGCAGATCTTCAATAAATCAGCCAGCTGTGCCTTCCCTGCAAACTCTCCCAGATGCCAGAAACAGTTAAATCTGGGAAATACTTTAGCGGTCTGCGATTAACCCATATATCAACGTTTATAACTCACCATACCATTGTACTAGGTGGAGAGAAAATGGAAAACTGGCCAAAGCACAAGCACAATGTGGAACTTATTAGCTCTGCATACCTGCCTCCTTTAAATCTGGAGTGTGGCAAGGTTAAGACTACTAAAACCCTTTGGGGGAGGTTAGCCAAAGGTGGTGTTTCTGGCTGAAAATTGCCTTAAAAGCTAAATATAATTTTAGCAAACATAAAAGCTTAAAAAAAAAACATGTTAATGTGAATTCAGAAATACAAACTTAATGGTTGTAAGTATTACAACTTAGACACCTCAAGTATTATGTAGTTAGTAGAAAGCTATCATGCAAGTCACCACTTGATTTGGCAGTTTTTTTCTCCATGGTACACTTTATTAATTACCAATACAGAACCTCTGAGTTATCAAGTATGATTGCTTCGAGTGACACCTCTCAAATTTGATTTTATTATTAGGATACTGAGTTCATTGTTGATATATCACTGTGTGACTGTAGACCCTTCCTCTTTAGTTCTTTCCTATTGTGTACAAAGTGTTGGAAAGAGTCTTTGGTTAAATGTAATTGTATGTTCAGTATCAACATTTGCCATCAGTTTATGTTAATCTACAAGACCCCCTCAATATGGGGCTAGACAATGTATCGAGCCAGCACTCACCTTCTTCAGATCAAATTTGCTGTTTCAATTTAGTTGTACATAAACGTAATTTCCAGATGACAGTGTTGGAATTAAAACAGATAGAGACATGATGCAAATGTACGAGCCAACAATGTATTTACCGAAGAATGCACCTTTTTGATAACAGTGACAACCTCCTCCAGCACACAATTACCTGGCAAGTTTCTAACTACCCTTTTGACCAAATCAGTACAGGTCTCTACTTCTTACCATGTAATTAATATAGCAACTGTTTATTGGAACTTACAAATCAACTTTTGCATAACTTTCACAACTGATATACAAGCAAACATGGACTAAATTATTATAAGGGGAAACATATTGTCACCTTCTCCTTTGGTGGTGTTGACTGACGTTTACCTTACATAAAAGATGGTATACTTGTTGTGGCATGTTTTCTCAAAGCCTGCCTATGACATGCATTTGAATCAGCCAAAACAGAACTTTTTAAGATGTGTCAGTGCGTAAAGTCTGAAAGCCATTGCTGCTGTGTTTCATTTTAATTTATGAAAATAGAGGCATGGTGTGAAACAGATCTCATCCAGCACATTCTGCGTATGTTAAAAAAGACTTAATGGCACCGTCAACTAGAGCTACCTGACAAGCTAAAGTATATTTATGTTTGGCAGCATGCAGACAGCCTCTCCAACCACAGTAAATGTGCCCTACAGATGGACGTATCTTATTAATAAAACTAATTATGGACACCAGTTTTATAATGTATCTCCTTCACTGGACAGAAGTTAGAGAGTGTGAAGTGGCGGCCAATAACAACTCAGTGCAGTGTGTTGTCTTTCACAAAAGGTGCTAATAAAATCAGCTGTTACTGCCAGGACTCCAAACACCCTGCCGTCACTGGGATCGATCTGAAATTACGTAGTGTTCCTGAAGAGGTTCGTAATATCAGCAGGTAATAGACTATAGTTTCAGCAACACACACACACACACGCTTAATTATGTTTAATTAGCCCCAACTTTTTAGCCCATTAGCACCAGCTGTACCAATGTGTGTTAAACTTGCAAAACAACTTTTTTTTGTTCCTGATTAATATCCGCTAACTGAAGTCCATTGTGTTTTTTCTGCTTTTTATAATTACTGCAGATTAAGACTTCCGCCATCACACTTTATGGCATACTAAATGGGTTGCTATTAAAAAGGAGAAACTAATAGAGACATTGTACGGACTCTCTGCTGTTTGGAAGGACAGAGACACGATGCAACACTCAATGGGAAAGCAATCATTGTGGACACCAATAGGGCCATGAAACCCAGAGGCATTTGCTAGGAATGTCCTGAATCATTTCTATTAGGGGAAACTTGCTGCAGCTTCAGGAATAATGCAGTCAAAAACATGTGGGAATCTGAAACAATCAGACAGACACCCGCTGAAACTGAAAAAACATGCTGAAGCAGGTGAAAAAAAATACAGCATAAAAAAGCTGCAAACACAAAAATGAGGCCCCCTTTATTTTTTCAGAACACACAAAGGACGAACAAATGCAAATGCAAGAAATAATAAGCCTATTCATTGATCTTTTGTGTCCAAGCTTGATATTGATTTGTACAATTTACAGAAATAGCACATTCAAATTCAAATAAACATTTAAGTTTAACTGCTCGATTAAATTGATCGCCATTTTAGTCACAGTGTAAAGACTTTGCATTCTTTCTGTTTTGTGTGATGGCTTTTTGCAGCACATTATTTCAGTATGTCTTTGAACTGGCAGCATTTCTGAAGTTGCAGCAAGTCTCTTAGAATGGAAATACTTTGTGCCGTTGTAGCCGTGGTCAGCCACCATAAACAAATACTGTAAATAAACATCGTCATTAGCTTCTACATGGCTAACGTGCTAAAAAAAGAAAGTTTTAATAGAAACTATCTGAAATGATTTCTTATTTCCATATGCTTTCCATATTGTTTAAGGCAATATAGATAAAAATAATTTTAATTAACTTTACTGTTTGACCCTGTGAAGTTAAGTAGCTTAGTTTTTACGTTTATAGGTCGAACTCTTTTGTCTTTGAAACAAAAATCCCAGGGAGATTATTCCTTTTGCATACAGGCCTGATTATGCAAACATAAATGTGTTCCTCAAATGGGAGATAACATGAACCTAGCATCATACCCTGAATATGAATTTTTAGTTTGGATGATGAATAGGAAAGCATCTTGTTGCTCATACCTGCCCAACTGTGGCTCATCCTTCTTCCTGTTACCTTGGGCCTAATTTAATAACCTAAAACTCACTCACCCAACTGTGATCCTACTGTGCACCCTGATGGCAGAAATGTGTGTAAACACCTGCACTAATTAACTTCTCAGGCAGATTATTTATGAAATGCATTAAAGCAAGTGTAAAACGATTCATTGGTCAGAATTCAGGGCAATTTTTCACTCGACCATCCAAATACCTTCCAGCCCGGGGGGAGGCAGAGCACGTTCCCTCGGAAACTTTAACGGTATTATCTCTCCGTGACTGTTCATTTTCAGGATTGTTTGTTGAAAGGAGATTAAACAAGATTATCAAATAGACAGAAATGAGCATGGCTTTGTTCTGTACTGCATGCCACATTGATTGTTTGTTTGATTTAATCTGCTTAATGTGTTTATTTTGCTGTGGATGTTCCAGTTTTCAGGAATTTTCCTTAGATATTGACAATATGTTCCTCATATTTTATTTCTCTTGAATTACCTGTGCCAAGATATGACCCATAAAGGTTTTCTTATTACAAAGTTTGTGAGACTGCACTGCAGGTGCTGGGTTGAGGATAAAATTAGCACGGCACTCCGCCTCGAGTGTTCACGAGGACTAATTGAGCTAAAACTTCTCAGAGATCGGCATCTCTGAGAGATCGGCATCTCTGATTACATTACATCAGTGGAATATTCGTCTTCAGTCTCACAAGTGTGCTGACACTGGAAACGACAATGAACAAGACAAACTTTTACCATGATTAACCGTGGGTAATGATTGCTCATATCTACTCATTATCCATGTTTGGTTATCTTGTACCAGAAGTTACTGGGAGGGCAGCCAAAATTATAATTTTTAACCATAATGATGAATGAGTCTAATTTGAAGAGTCAAGTCAAATCCATTGCTATCTCATCAGTGAAAAGGACAACAGATAAAGGAGTTTCAGACCTCACCGTTCAATTGGTGAACCGTTTAATATAGTAGATATACTGTGTAATGAAATTCATTGATAGCCTTTTATAGATACAGAACAGCTCCAAAGTCTTGCGTCATACACAATAAAAAATTCAAGAGCTTACTCAAGTGTTTCACTTAAGTTACTGCAGGCTTCACTGTGCTACAGATCACAGAACGGGCCTAAATGACATGTGCATTTTTAACAAAGACATTTTGAGTACCAAGACGTGTGAAACCAGAGTACAGAATAAAAAGCTGTATGTACTGAAAAGCCATCTATGGGCTTCTTGTAATTGATATATTTATCAGAACGATATCGAGGTCGGTGGTTTGATAATGCATGTGAAAAGTATCAAAGGTCAAGATGGTGGATAGATTTATTGCTTTTATTTCATAATAAAACCTCACCTGAACCAAGGTTTCAGCTGCCTAACAGTGACCTCACATGTGTCTTATTAATTAAATGTCTAAATAAAGTCAGCAATAAATTGCTTCACTTATTTTTATGTTGGCCTTGCCAAGTGTGCACTGCAATATGTAGGAAAAAGTAGTGGATTGGATTCAGTTTTGGCAGAGGTTCAATCATTTAGGACTCTGATCGGGATTGGGGCCAAACAGTTTTGGTGCATCCTTAAAACTAAATGTTACACTCAAAATCCGTCCATTCATAACTGCAGGCTCGCACTGTTTACTACGTGAATATTGGGGAATCTGAAAGCCGCATTTACTGCATAGGGCAGCAGTTACTGTTCTGCAAATCATGAAAATGTGCTGGCTTTGACTCTGCATTCATTAGCTGGATGTAGCCATGCTCCAGCAGGTGACAGCTAGTCAGATGTGACAGATTGCAATATTATCCCTCAGATGCAGCCCCCCAATTTCAGACAGCTACATCATGAGAGGATGATGTGTTTGAATTATTGATACATTCTCAAGGTTGAGTGCATCATGCTTTTTAAAAAGGGCTCTGAAAAGGATTTTAAAGAAAGGAGCGCATTCAAGTCTGAAATCCTACAATGAGAGATGTATAAGTACACTAGAGCTATAAAATGATATCCCCATCCGAGCAGAGGAAGACTCAGAGATGCAAGCTCTTGATGACCACATAGCAGGGCTTATTCTTCCTGAAGACGCAAACTTGTGACAGATGCTTCTATCTTTCTATTGCAGTCGGAACATTTGATCCATGCACACTACGGATCACGGAGAGGGAATTGGTTATAATTAACTTTGAGGAGTGAATGCATCCTACGGAGATTATACTAATTACTCGAGCTATCTTGGAGGTTCACTATAGGATCAGAGCTCTTCATGTGTATTTCTGTGTCATACAGGTCGCTTAGAGTAACAAACACCCTCGTTTGTTTTCTATGAATAGGATTACTTGAAACTTGCCGACAGAAACTGCCTTCCTTTCCACAATAGCACCCATATTTCATGAAAACACTGTTTCTTAAGTATTTGGGGGTACATTTCATTTTATTAAAACCTTCTATAATCAGGGCCCTGTTCTTCAAAAGTAACTAATTTAGAACAGCAAGCAGATATCTGGCTAAATGTTTCAGGTTTATTCTCACCCTGCTAATTCGGTTTTGAAAGCAGTTTGATGATGTATTGGTAAATCATTAACGAGTTTCTCGGGTCAGAGTTCAGTCTTAATTTGAAATGAATAAAGAAAAAAAGAAATCCATATGTATAGATTTTTCAGCAAAGTGAGGTTTAAGTTGAATACATTTACGTTTTAAAAAGGAGCTATCCCTATTTCAATGTCAAGTTAAATGTCAGTCATTTTGTTATTGAGTTTCTGCCTTTATAATCTCTCTTTCTAAGGATGCAAGTCATGAGTAACTTCACATATATGTGATTCACAGTACATTTCCAGGGTCATCAATCTTCATAAAGATCCAGTCAATGTCATTAAGGTCAATCCAGACATAAATTAGGCCAGCTTTAGGGAACAAAATATTTGTCAAATTGTCAAACTTTAATCTGGATGATTTAGTTATCCATGAAAGTGGCCGTGCATCATTCTAAAAAGCCATTTTTAACCTACATATTTATCTCTTTGCATCACTCAGTGGATATTTTATTTGCTACAAACTCTCCCTCGCCTTGTATATTTAGCATTTTTAACCCAACCATTACTCCCTATACACCTAGAGTAAACTAGCCCTTAGGCAAGAAGACATTCAAAACAAGATTGGAAAATGTGTGAATTTATCCTTGAAAGTGACTCTAAATATTGAACTTACAACAACTCAAAGTTACAAGCATAATGTGTCTGTGTTGTCAGCCATATTAACAAAGTGAACACACCATTAAACAATGTCATTAACCACAGACTCATGCTAATGTCTTCCTTTAACTATCAATGACGCTTAGCTTACTGGTCTGAAAGGGAAATCTGTTTTCTGGATTATTAGTCCAAAATAGAAAGTCACTGAGCACTTTGAATGTTGCTGTAGTGCTTGAGAGGGTGGGACACTGCAGTTAAATTGAATTGAAATAATTCAAATGGCAAGGATGGGCAGTGTAGGACTACTGGAAGTGTTTTTATTGATGTATTTGTGAGTGGTTAGCACAGAGTCAATGAATTGTGTGTTGCTTTTATATTGTGTCCTGTGCAATACCCCATTTAACATGCCCATCTAAATGCTAATAAGATTAAAGTGGTTTTAATATTGCTCAGCACAACTGATGTAGTGATTCACTGATTGCTAAATAACTGTAACTGTGTTGCAACTTAAATTTGACATGACGCCTTAGATTCTGTGCTGAGATACTTCTACTTTAAGAAGTCGCTGCTGCAATCGTGTCCTGGACTAGTTGTATTAATCATTTTCTTCTTATACAAATCACTTTGGTTTCTGCCTATTTATAGATCAACCTACATCTCGTCAACACCACCCTAGCGACCACAGCCTACCTGACAGTTATAATGTGTTGATTATTTTCTTTTTGCTTGCTCTGTAACGAGGCATGGCAGTTTGACCTGCAGCCATGCCTTTCTTCTATATTTAAGGCAACCTTAAAAAAGGATTTACTTCAGAATGGTTAGAGTGAGGCTTTAAATCCTTCAATTAGTTAAAGAAATATTGAAGTCGGCTCCTGTGACTTTAGGTCCTTAGTGACATTCTCATTCCATGGCTATATTAATCAGCCCAGGCCCGTAGGCCCAAACAGATGGCTTTGATAACTTGCTTAAAGCAGTCCAAAACGCTACAGATAGCACTTCAGTAAACTAGACATTTATCTTTGGCTCTATTTGGTTCATTCACCATGCAAACAGAGTCATTACACACTTGGCTTTGGGGAGTAATTCCCTGTCGCAGCGCCGACCATCTCCTCTTGAGGATTTGTTATTTTTGTCATCTGTCTTTATTTTAACCAGTCGGTTGATACTAATATCAAGTGAGCATAACTGGCTCCAGCCACCTTGAACAATCATCGCATATTCATTTGTTTTCTCATTTCATGAAAGTCACATTCAATGAGTAAACTGTTCTTTGAAAGGAGGCCTCTAGGACTCTAGCAAAGCACCATTTAAAACAATAAAAGATATTGAGTAGAGGAAGCGCTTCTTCTCCAAAAACACTGCATTGACGGGTTTTAGAGTCACCTTTATGCTAATTATTTAATGTGAGCCTTCAAAGTAAATCAGCAAAAAAAAAGGCCTTTTTAAATCTCAGAAGAACTCATTAAAGCTTGGTTATTTAGAGGTGAAATACAGGATGCTGTTTGGTTCCTTCAAACACATGTCCTAAGAGGAACTAGCCAGTTTTAACCCTCAATGATTACGTGGTATATGAAGTGCGTTTTTTGTTTTAATATAAGGACTTACATACTATCCAGTTTCATTTGGAAAGTGACTTTTGGCCATGTCCTCTTATTTCTTTGGATATGTTGGGATGTTTTAGCATATAGACAGAGAGTCAGCTTAATTTAATGCCATGTTCATCTGTTCATCTGACTCAAGTACTAAATATTACTTCACAAATGACAACAAATCATGCCATGACTTAAGAAAAGCTTCAACCTTGAGTCACCATGAAGTATCCCATTTTCAGCTTGCCCTAAAATCAAGGATACTATTGACCTATTTGCATTTTAAGTTGCACAAAGTTGCACATTATGTTCTGCTCAATATATTCTAGAGTGATAGAGAACTGATGAAACTTAAAAGTAAACATCTGGGGTATCAAACTAGCGCCAAATCACGAAGTAGCATATTTGAAGACAGGTATCACTCAGAGAGGGATTCTCCTGCACTTAGCACTCATTAGACTGGCTAGACTTGTGTCAGCCTTAAGGCTTGCATTGGTTTTCAATGTGGTGTACTTCAACTGTCATGTCGCATCTTTGCAATTTCATAAATATAATGCAGTCAACAGAATCAGATATTCAGACTTAAATGCCATATCCGAGCTGTATGTATGTTAATACCTAGCACTACCTGCAGTGGCACCCACAAGTATCTTGCTTTTGTGTTTTTAGCGTCCTGTAAAGCACTTTGCAACAACCCCGTTAGCCAGAAACACCCCATAAATATGTCTAGCTGATATAGGATTTGTTGTGAAAAAACATTTCCAATTAATAATTAGAGAAGGGACTGACAGATAAACAGTTGGCGGAAAGTGCGTACAGTATTGCATTTAATATATAGAACAAAATAATACCATGTATGGGTTCATTTCATCATGAATTTATTTCAATTTAGCCAAGCATCATGGCAGGTAGTAAATGTATGCGCGCATGGTTACCGCATAGCAACACAGAGTTATATAAATAATTTTAATAATTAATAGATTTCGTTTTTACTGTTTTCCGTGATTAGTCACACTATGTATGTGAAGGGGCTCTTAATGTTTGATGGCTCAATTCTGAGTACGGAAAAGAATACCAATCACTACCGAATCCCTATTGTATTTATGAATTAACCTGGAAAAATACAACCAAATATGTATTTAAAAAGCACAAACAGTGGTTTAATTCATTCATTTGTGACCTCACCAGTGATACAGTGATTTATCTGCCCAACACCAGTACCACCTTGTTGACTGGCAGCGGCCTACTGGCAAATACAGTGGGATT
Source organism: Eleginops maclovinus (assembly GCF_036324505.1). NCBI lineage: Eukaryota > Metazoa > Chordata > Actinopteri > Perciformes > Eleginopidae > Eleginops > Eleginops maclovinus. The sequence goes on along the minus strand of NC_086357.1, from coordinate 18,340,912 downwards.
GGCAGGTGGCAGTGGCCTATGTTTATCTGTTGTCTGACATCATTTTGGTGCCAGTTAAATTATGTTTTCATTATTTGTGGTCAGAAGGGTACCAAAACTGCTGATTTGGTGGCTGTACACTCCTCTGGAATGACATACAAGTGTAAGGGGAAGCACTGGCGCGTCACGCACATTTATGGTGCGTTTATAAAAATAAAAATAATAAGTAAATTACGGCCTTGAGGGAGGATAAGACCATCTCTGAGAAAGATCAGTGACATGCAGTTTGAAACACACATTTCTTTCCCTGAAACGGCACTCAACAATCACCTCTATATTCTGGCACTATGTGCTCCATGCGCCAGCTCCGACAGAGCGGCTGCTCAGCTCTGCGTCTCACATCTCATCTGAGAAGAGAAATAGACTGAGCTGCAACATGGCAGACATGCTCATAGTATATTGTGAAGCAAGTATAGGTAAAGGCCGTTGTAAAGTAGACTTGAATGGCTTTAAAAGCAGCTATTTATAAATAAATAAAAATACTTTTCGTCTGGAAGAAGACTATAATAAAAAGGTCTTATAGCTTTTAATGATCATTTTTTTGCTCGTTCAAACGATGCAATGAATGGCCATTAAACAGTGTAGTTTTCAATCAATAAATCAAAGATTATTTATACAGCCCAATATCACAGATTTTACATTTGTCTCAGTGGACTTTACAGTTTGTACAGAAATACGACCTCCCTGTCCTTGGACCCCCACATCAGACAAGGAAAAACTTCCAAAAGAAACCCCACAAATAAAGGGGGAAACATTACGAAACGTCGGGGAGAGCAACAGAGGAGGGATCCCAGACGTCCAAGAGATGTCGTGTGCAAATTAAAGAGATAATGCATTTACATCATAGGTAGTCCAAATGCTTGAAAATGCATTTCTCTATAAATAAGAAGACGATGAATCCAGGTGGACGTCAACAGTCCTTTGGGTGCCATATTTTTTTTTTATTATTTCTTTCCTTGGAGAAAAGCTTAAATTTGTATCAGCGTTGGCTGTTGGCCAAATTGTTTTTTTCAAATATGGATATAAATGCCAAATTGTACAATCCGTGCATCACTAGACCTTAATGATTTATAGCATTACCGCACTTTCGTAAAAAACTGTAAGTAGCACTCGGCCAATGAGAAACATGTATTATTATCTGACTGCTGCTTGAGCACTCTAGGGAAACTACTTTTTAATAAGTACTTCTCCGCCATTAATATAAAACAGAGCTACAACAGCATGATCCTTTAAACAAACACTGCTACGATGATATGATGCCAGTGGAATCACAGGGAGATTTTTAGAGAGCCAAAAGCCACAAGAGTGACTTTTCAAAGATTTTCTTGGTTTAACTTCCTTGATTACAAGTCAAACATTAGAGATTTGGCTCCGTTCCTCCAAAAAGAAATCCCTCTTCTCTGTTAAATGTTAAAGTTACGACCAAATACACCCCCACATAATACAACTGCAGTTACACCCATATATTAAAATATTTGTATGACTGTAATTTATTTTTCATGGCAAACGCTGTGGCTATTGGGCCAGTATTCAAATGAGGCGTTTGGCAAACAGGAATATTTCTGTTTTATTTTTTTCTCCCAGACTTTGCTGTATACAACTATTACAAGCACAAATGGGAAATAGCTTCGTGGAATCCTGAAAACTGGGCAGAGTGACGGGTGGGCAGATGGGCAGTGGATAAAGTCTTTTATTTCCACCATTGAGTCGCTCCACACCTTGGATAATAGGAGCCAATTCAGTACAGCCCATAAAGAGGTTTATCAGTTCCTGTCAGCATGCCCTGCAGGGGTGAGGAGACAAATAACAAGGTAGAGAAAAAGAAAAGTGGTAGGAGTCCAGCTCCCTAACCTGTTTCCCCCCTGCCAATGCCATCTGCATTTTTCAAAAAACACTCATTTCCGCGTATGACTCGAGATAGGATATTACAGACTTGAAAGTCATGTTTGAGCAGCATTAGAAGGAGATATTGATATCACGTGATTCGGAGAAGCTGTATCTCAGAAACGTCACAAAATGTCAAGCACTGCATAGGCTGCCTCGTGAAGAATACCATACCCTCTGCTGTATTCACATCCACAGGATAGTTTCCCTTTCTCTTTAATATGGATACTTTTTTGCTAAACCCTCTGATTATCTATAAAATTGCAACACTTTAGCAACAAAGTTAATTCATCCTTAATATCTATATTGCTGAATTCAAATTACTGTACCTAAATACATATCTTGTGGAGGTTCTTTTAGGTCAGTGAGTTACTCAGAGGTTTCAGGATTTCTATTTCTGGGAAAATACCCTATTTAAGTGCTAGAGGATGAACAAACCATGTCAAATTACAGCCCTCAGCTTGATTTGACAGGCCTGTTAGATCCAAACTACATTTCCGTCTCCTACCTGGCTATATTTTACGAAAAGTGACGGTATACCTCCCTGAATGAAACCCCTGGAGTTGCTGTCAAAATAATAAGCTGTATTGTTGGAAATGTTTCCACCATTCTGCATCTGCTGGTCACTATTTGAGCAATGACTTTATGGATATAGAAATAGGCAGATTTGTTTTTTCCTCACCACCCTTTTTTTTGAAATGGCTTCACAAATATTTGATAAAGAGGAGGAGCAGGGAAACGGAAAAAGGCTCACGTCATCTGAGAGCATACTCTACACACACCTCATTTAAAGTAGTAACCTGAATCACAGTGGCTAATGTAATTTCCACGCACGCAAAAAAAAGAAAATTAATGTGAAAACATGCCAATAATAATAATAATGGGAATGGATTCAAACACTTTGTCCAGAGCAATTACTCATGGCCTTTTGCTAAGCCTGCGTCTCAACAATAAATTACACTCCAATATTAAAAACAACACTGCAGAGATAACAATCAGCACTTAACCGAACAATTTAAAAAATATGTCTGGGTATCTGTTAATGTTCTCACTATATACAAAATATATATATATGTTTTTTCTTCCCTTTTGGGGAGTGGTGGAGGCACAGTCGTGAGAGCTCCTCCACTGAGTTTGCCTTATGCTTGCCGGAATAAATTGGTACCATATGGTGTGATGACAGGATCACTCAATCTTCTGTGTACCTGAACACCACATTAATCATTTTTTGGGGGATATTCTTTCCCTTTCATCACAGAGGAATTTCCAAATAGCCGCTGCCTTTATTTCTCTCACACATGTAGTGAATTTACATACACAGGCTACACTCGGCCCTTGTTAGGAGCCAGACCGTTTGACCAACTTCAGGCTGGAGCAAAACAAAATGTTAAGGTTAGGTGTCAGGTGAGACTTCCTTCCTGTTCAACATGTTGACTTACTTTCATTGTAATGTGGTTAAGAACCAGAGGCATGTTTCAAATTAACTTCCCTGAAAGTGAAATCAAAAAAGAGATTGATTTAAAATCTTCTGGAGAACGTCATTATATCTCAAATTAAAAACGGGTCTACATCAGAAGAAGAACTTTGCCTTTTTTTTTTCTACTTTACCCATATTACGTGTTATAAAAATGAAGCAAATAAAAACACAAAAGAAAAGCTACTTAAAATGTCTGATAAATATATTTGTACATACCTTTAATTCAATAGCTATGCTGTAGTTCCAAAAGGTAAATGTATAAGGCATAAAGATCCTTCCACTAATTCAAGATTACAGTTTTTAGACAGAGAAAGGTGAACGGAGTAAAAAAGGGTGAAGTGGCCCAGAGGTGAGTAAGAGAGAGGGGGAGAGAGAGTAAGAGAGAAAGCGAAATGGGACAAAGGAGAAAGAGTGGTCTTTAAAGCAATGTCCGCTTGATGAATCAGACATGTCTTATTTGTTGGCTGCACTGCCAGGGAATTTGCATTGATTATTTTCCCCTCAACAGATACATTTAAATCAATGTGGCACAGCGCAGCCGGAAAAAGTGTGAGAAAATGTGCGAGGCACACAGTGAACCCCGGAGCTGTAACCTTGGTCAGACAGGAGGAGCCACAGCTCCCCCTTCATGCCAAACAGATGAGATCAGGACTAAAAGCAGCTCTGAGGACAGCACCATCTCTGATCTCCCGGTGAAAAAGCGATCCCCTCCCTACACCAGCAATAATGTTTCTACGGGCTAATACGTCTTCATTACACTGCAATTTTTCATATGCAGATGTGCCAAGAAGTGTTTTTCCCCTGGTTTTATAAAAGGCAGTATAATTGCTTTGTGCTTCACAGTGACACTTGTGTTTTTTTTCCCGACTGAGTTCGTAGAGGTTTCTTCTAAAATGGTTTTCACTATTGTTTCAGCTATGGCTATTTAGTTTTATGAGAGTCTTATGTAGGTCAATCAGAATCATTGTTTGAAGTTGTTTCTACTATTGCATCGGACACCGATTTAACCTGGCTTTATATATGTATGATAGTTTAAGTGTTCGTCGTACTACTACACTAATTACGGAGGTCGTTTACTTTTTTATAAATATTTCTTACTTGAGGTCCTGTTACCAGCTTTTTCTGGAGATCCATTTTCTATTATTTCCAAGGATAACTAAAAGGATGAAATAAATAAACCTAAATGTATCTGTGCTTGTTACATTTGATTGGTTCTGTTCCTTTTAATGCAGTTCTGACAAGATAGTTTCCATAATGTGCAAATCTCCCTCATAAAAGAAACCACAAACAGTGTATTATATACATGGTCAAAAATGTGAATTAATTAGTATAAATGGCCTATTCAGAGACGCCTGTTTCATGAAATTGCGCCATCATTCCACCGTTCTGTAAGGACATATAGCCCTAAAAAACACTGTTAGCCTGGAGAAAGGCATTTGAAAATCTGATATCTGCCAGTGAAAAGTAGCTTGGGTTATTGTTTATTCTACGACAGAATCCACTGCCTTATTGTAAAGACAATGTGCTGCTGTTCACTGCTAATGCTCCATCACAGGGTTTGCTTAAATGTAGCTTTCATGGCCGTGGAGCCGTTTGAGGTTTTTGTCTCCTCTAAGAAGTCCTGCACTGCCCCCTTGCACACACCTAGCTAGATGTTAGCATCTGCAGGGAACATGGCATTTGAGAAATAAGTTGCCAAAAAGTGACTTATTTTGTATGTTTATAACTTTAAAAGGCAGTAATTAGAAAATATTAACTATTTAAATGTTGTGACGCTTTTTTTTCATTTTCATTGTTCCAAGCCGCAGGGTCTAAATAATAAATATCACTTTCTAATGGGATGGGATGGATTTTCACACCCCCAACACACATTCAGCAAACCACAGCATCATGCACAGTGCACACCTCCTCTCTTTTCCTGTCTCTCTCTCTCTCTCGATACCCATCTCATTGATAATTTTTCCTGGAGCCTCAGCCTCTCACATTGAGATCAAAGTGGCTGTCACACAAACTGCCAGCGGAGGAAGGTTCAGGGGCATCTCCCTACAATATTATTCCTCTATGGATGATGAAAGCGTGTATACTGGGAGAAGAGATGACGCTGTTACGAGGCAAATGCAGTAGAGGGCGTAGCATCAGGCCTCCGTCAGAGGGGATTGGTTTGCAGGGCGGCAGGAGTAACACATGGTTTAGGCTGTCCTGCTAACCAATCAAATACAGGGCGGGCTCTATAGTAAAATTAAACTTTCGTCAAGGGTGTGTTAGCGAGTTAGCTGACAGTACTTTTTTTTTTTCATCAGCACACAATGCAATTTTAAAGGAATAAAACTAGTCCTTCTTAGGCATATACAGCTCCGGAAAAAATTAAGAGCACACACCAAATGTTTCTTACATCTTTATCTCTACATGTGTGGCAGCCATTCCAGTGTCTGTTGAATTCTAACACGGATAAATGTGTTCAGTAGAATACAAGAAAATACATTTTGTATTTATTTAAGTCAAAGACATATATACATACTAAAACCAGAGAAACTGATAATGCTGAAGTGGTCTTTTCATTTTTTCCAGAGCTGTATAAAGATCATCTCACAATTATTTTCTCGAAAATAATGGTTAAGTGGTTTTTAATTTTTACTATTATTATTTAGATAGTAAATATTGGATATTTTAGTGAAATTCATCAGAATATGTTTTAATGTCTTTATTGTACCTACCGTAAACTTGGCCTTATGTTTTAAGAACATTTTATTTTTATTTTTGTTTGATGCATCACAAGTTTTAATGTAGATCCCTCTACATTAATAAAGTACAAGCCTGATTGAAAAAGAAATAATTTTCTACCATGAAAGCAAGCTAGCGGCCTTTTTTCTCATATGAGAATATTTACGACTAATTGGGAGTGTTTTTATTGTGACTGGAAATCCTATATTGTCCTATCCCTAGCCCCTCTGTTGTAAATACCATAAAAAAGGAGCAAAGAATTATGCAAAGTTTGCTCTCTTTGTATGCAGTTGTGTTTTTCTTCGCAGGGAAAATAGAAAAGAGGCTTTCCAATATCTCCCGACTGTCTCTCTGAAAGGCACATTTGCGTCTGACTAAAGCGTACACTCGTCTCTACCCCAGGGTGCAGTGGCAGTGGTGCAGAAAAAAGTGAACTGCAGAGGACCCCACTGTTTAGCAAACACTCCTACTGAGGGGAGGAATTAATTATTCAGAGCCAAGGACCAAGGCAGCCCCATTTGATTGCACCACAAAAGAAAGGTCAGAGCTTTTCATATGAGGAACCTCCTGGTTCTGCACCCTGTCAGCTGTGGGGACGTGTACAGTATATAAGTCTGAATGGCAGGCTGGCTAACAGCTCAATTAAAAGGACGAGGATGTTTAGGTGAGGATGTGTTCACCAGACAGGCAGCTCCAACATGGTCTCAGTGAAAGAGGCATGACAGGTCTGGAGGGTATGATTAGCAGCTGGGGAGAATTTTATCTGTGGTGGACTTGATTTTGCCAACTCTACAGGAAGCTGGAAAGATTGTATAAACGGGAAACTCTGAGACGTCTAACCAACGATTAAAATAATCAAGATTCTGCTGGTGAAAAAGATTAAACACTTGTCTTTACAGAGCATTTTTCAAATCTGACCAAACCATTGAACTTCCTTTCCTCGTAAGTTAGCAAATCATCTATTACTCTGTTTAAATAGTTAATAGGCAATAATGGAATTTATCATATTAATAACATTATTCAATCTTAGGCAAAATAGCCTTCTATGGGCTAAATTGATAGGTTTAAAATTCTGCAAATACAGTATGGGCTTTTGTGGCAATTAATACAGTTAGAGAAAGTTTGGTGTGTTCCATTCCCAAAGTGTAATCATCTGCATAAGCCTATCAAATTTCACTCTGAAAGGCCAAAGCTTTATTCCAAATGCCCCGATTTTCATCAAGTCCTTTCTCACATCCCTGAGCTCACAATGCCTTCTTCACAGAACAGCTCATGAACGTAGAGTAGCAGTGCAACAAAATCCTGCTACAGGATCCTCGGGGTTTATGGAGAAAATCTGCAGTTAAAGTAGAATACTGCTGAGGCCTCGTGGCATTGTGGTTCTAAGGTTCTAATCTGCAGAAACGGTGGACTATTGAGCTCCAGTCGAGCTACAGATGGAGCCAGGAGGGTAAATCCTACAACCGTGCAACAGGGGGTGCTTCTTCCTTCACTATTGGTGTGAGCCCGCTCCACAGATAAAGCCTAGTGCTTCTATTGGCTCTTTCCAAAGCCCTGTCTGCCAATCACAGATGGCCCACTTCTACCATTGCATAGAAACCAGGCCTGTATCAGTAATGAACTACACATTCATTGAGCTACAGTCCTCTTAAAGTAACTCACACTACAGTATACTGCAGATTTTTAAAAGTGTTATGACTGAAAGAAAAATAACATATACCCCCCCAAACAAAATGGTGATACATTTTGGAACACACTTCTAATATAAGTGTAATGACATTTTCTGAATTACAAGTAGCAAACATCAACAGCCTCGTAAAAAAAATCTCAAATCATAACTTAACCTGCTCAAGTATAATTCCAGGTGATCAATCATAACATTGTGTTTGCTAACTGTGGAGTCTCCTTAACAGTTTGAATTAGCTCTCTGATTTATGTTGCTGGAGCATTATGGCTGAATAGACAGATATGGATAGCAAAGTGAATAGAAAGTGGATCCTCTCTAAGATGATTTCTTGCAGATGCTTTAGCCATTACATCTTAGTCTCTCAGATCATTAATTTTCCAGGTAATAAAGCCCTGTGTTGTTAGCAGCCCCCACCTTCCCCCCTTATAGCCTGTACCGTAGGATGCAGCTGGGTGTAGCTCGGAGTAGCCGAATGGAGATGACAGTTTGCTCCGCTGTTCATCAGTGAAACTACGGAGCCATGCTGAGTCTATAGCACATCGATGAAAAATTAAACTCAATACCAAAACCTTAATGTGTTGCATTACAGTCAGTTATTTGTCCCCACAGAGATTTCTATCACTGCTTTAGGTCTGCTTCAGTGTATCCATTAGGGTTTGACAGATACGAGGTTTTTGCAGACCTATTTAGATAAAAGTTACACATAGACAACGCTTTCAATGTGTCAGGGTGAAAACACACCAGAAAAAGCAATTAGAATTTTCTTTCATTAAAAACAAATCCCAGTGAAAGCCCTGTACTAAATAAAAATGTTATATTGAGCTAAATATCTGCCAATTAATACTATGATATTCCGTGGAAGCTCCAGGAAAAAATTACTAGGTGGATGTGTGAATTTTTGGGGGGGGTTTTACCTTAGAGGACATCAGCAAACTGATCATTTTAATTGAAGGCAGAGTGGGACACAATAAGCCCTTGACTTTAAATAATATAGTGGACAGACAAAATGTGCAAAGACAAAAATTACATTCTAGGTTTATCGATATTTGGTTTGTGTTGTAGCTTGAGAGGAATGTCCATTCAACTTTCACTATTGGCTAGTTAAAATATCAGTCTCACCGTTTCAAATTCCAGCAGAATTTCAAAGATTATTGCCAAAAGAAAAAATTGAATTGTTGCTCTTTTTGTGTTTATCAAGTTAGAAGGTTGGTGGCACTAATTATCCTGTCTTGTGGCATTACAATATTGCAGAAAAACACAGCATAACAAATACCTGATTAAAAAGAGCTCCCGAAAAACTTCAAATGAACAAAATTGATGTTGAAATGATGATGGTAAAATGCCATTGTTCCATTTATTAATTTGATGTTGCACACATCACCTGATGTTTTGGTGTGACATCATTTTTTTATATATATTAGTATCTTTGAAGGCATTATCAATACCTGTACTTTTCGCCTAAGACACAAATCTCTGCTATATACCTTTTGCCTTTTTCTAAATAACTGTGTATTTTTTATGCACATATGTGTATAAGAGATGGGGATAAAAAATACATGTAAAACTAGATTTTCCATTGTTTTTGGCTCCCTAACTTCTCTATATGCATTGCATTCTCTTAAGACGTTATAAACAACACTGAGTCTCAACATAAGTACCACAGAATCCAGACGTAATGCGATGCATTATATTCCTCACTGAAGCAGAACTGAAACACTTCATGTTCTTTTCAGACAGATGTAGTGCAGCAGGGGCAACAGTAGAAATTCATCCAAGAAGGTCCAGGTATTATCTGCAATAGTGAGCGCAGCCCTTATCAACTTTGAAGTCAGGCAAAATGCATGAGTCTGTGGAATATGAAAGCTTCACTTCCTGATAGCACAAGGATTTCATAACATTTCACATCACAATATACTGTACTGTTGCGGACTCTCAGCTCTCTGGCAATCCAAAGGCTATCTGCTCTGCAAAAGAAAGAAAGAAAAAACAATCTAACCTTGATTGTCAACCACTTCAGTGCTGCGCCAGCCTCATGAACTTCTAGGAGGCAAAACAGCAACACAATCTTCCCACTCATAACACATGCGAAGATCTCTGGAGCAATAAACTGATTCTGAGAGCGTTCATCAATCTTTAATCCTTCCTCAGGCTCAGTGGGGCCGCAGTGAGTAAAAACCTCCCTGCAAAACCAGAAGGAGGCCGGAATCCGGCACATTCAAGGTTCAAGCAAAGGCCTAGACGACTTGTTGACAGTTGATGGGGCCAAATCAACTGAGGAGACCTTTTAACTCTTTGTACCTAGTGGAAACATGTGCCAAAACCCATTTTCTGTCTGGAGCAAAGGTTTTTGGCAAGCCTCTTTGGAGCTTTGTGGCTGATAATAGAAATAATACATGATATACCTTTCAGAAGTGTGGACTGTATTTAGCCTTGGAAATGTTCTGCAAATCAAAGATAATAAAGTATTTGAAAGATTATGTATATTCAGCACATCTCACAAGAGTTGATGAAATGCAGCCATAAACCTCATTGATAAAGTGCTGAAAAAATAATGAATTTTACATTTCTTTTTTTTAAATAGACATTAAAAGCAAAATGCGTATCCAGTAAAATGTAATGGGATTTAGTATTGTCATGAAAGAGTTAAGAATTAGTTGGAAGGAGTATTAAAAGTGAAGCAGCCTGGTGTTGTGTGGGCTTTGGCTCTTTCTCCCAGCATCCAAAAGTCAAGGACACAGACTAAGCTGGTACGACAGAGGACAATCTAAATAACTATCTGTATCACTGTACCAAAGCCACAAGCATAGCAGCTGGGTGTAGCGTGTGAGTTGTTGCCAAATGGATATGACAGTTCGCTCCACTGTAGATCAGTGAAACCATGGAGCCTCGCTGAGTCTACAGCACAATGATGAAAAATTAATTCAGACACCAAAATAAAATTAAGTGCCTCCGGAAGAGTGTGTAGTCTGTCCCCAGAGGTTGTTCTCTTGGCATTGAGGTCTGCTTTAAAATGTGTCTATTCTGAGTGGAACCCAGCAGCTTGTAATGTGACCTAAGTAACTGTCTGCTGACAGAGTCTGAGCTTTAGTCCCACCATATGTTTTCTCACCAGAATATCAAAGGCAGTAAATTTAAGTAAATGATTACATCGCAAACTAAGGGTGGCAAGGTGACCTACAAGATATCTTTTAACTGGTGTGGTCAAATGCGTGAGTGTCAGGTGGCCAACACAAAGAAAGAACGCTCCTGTTAAGTATGGTGGAAAAAAAAGAAGGTTGTTGGACGCCGTTTTTAAAGTAAGGCTACTCAGTGTGTGGGCTTTGGCACTACCAGTCAGAATCCCTACGTCAAGGACACAACCTAAGAGGATATGGCAGGGGCCAATCCAACCATCTGTATCATCGCGCTCAAGCCACAAACAAACATATCTGTTTACTTTTAATATCAGAAGGAACTACTGAACTCGCTGGAGTAAAGCCAGACAACTTCCATTGGCCTCTGTAGCTAATTTGTATCTAAATTTGACTTGCCCCTGAATAGTTTGGTTTCCTGTTGAAGCTTGTTTTATAAAGATATAACAAGATGGGCTGCGGAGGCGGCGGCGGCGGCGGGGGGGGGCTGCACTAGTTTACCCGCTGCAGAAGCAAAGCAGGTGGCCAGGTTGATGACAATGAACAGACAGCATTGGTGGCCTAATTTCTTCATGTCAGACAACACCATATGGCTCCCCTTCTCCCCTCTACCTATTTAGAAACTGCGTCCACATAAGTATGCAAGTATCGTAGTCTTCACAATTAATTAAAAAGGGGTAAAACAGGATGCACTTCATTCTATATACTGTAAAAAAAAAATGTACTATTAAGGGAAAAAAACATATCCCCCCAGGTATTTATGTGTTATGTATGGCATGTCCTTGAAAGCAGCAAGGTTTCAACAGACAGCATACTTTTTTTTCCCTCGACACATCTTCAAATTTTGCATAAAATGGAGACAAGGCCTCTCACTGTAGTGGAGCACTCATATGGAAAAGAGGAATACATTTAATTAATCTTTCTGACCTTTAGTGAACGTTTCACAAAATGAAAAGAAAGCCTTGCTTACCTCTTCACCAACACCCAACTTGTTTTCAGGGCAGAAAAGAAAGGTTTGCTCAACAATTTGAAACCCCTTCATTGTGAAAATGTATTATCGTAGACCATGATGACAGTTATTTACTTTCAAGGGCAAGCCAAACCTTTTAAACTTAAGAGTGTTTGTATTGATAATGGTTCACAACACCACAGTATCATCACTGTGGCTGTCTGCAGTCAGCTACATCAATTATAATAAAAAATCTTACAAGGAAAGCCTTAAAAAAAAGTCTCAGCCAATGACTGTTTGCAAAAAATGAAACTTGAAAAGGGCTTTGTGACAGCGCCGCCTGCACACCAACCAAGAGAAGTGAGAGGCTCAAAGATAGAATTTATTCATAACCATGTGACTGGTGACAGTGATCGCTGACACGTTGCCTCTCAAAGCTGAGGTGATGACAGGTAACAGGGTAAACTATGTGCGCCATGGAGACAGGCCAATCCCTTATGTGGCAGCACAATATGGCACCATATGGCTCATACGTTGCACACTCCATTGGAAAGTAGAACACATGATTTATTTCTGTTTGTATTCAACATTTATTGTTTTAATGCAATAGGAGCTTTTGCTGATGTTTATTTGGGTCACATCAATGGCAATACGTTTGCACATTTACAATAATCAAGTTAGAAACAAGCAGTCAAACGTGCATTTAGAATGTTGTTTTTCCTGCAACTTGATTCAATCCAAGGTATTCATTTCCAGCTTTAGCCAAACAATATGCTCCATTGTTCAGAGCTGAGTGAAAATAAAATGACGGACATGATCAAAACGTATCCAAAGTTGTAATAGTTATTATGCCTGTTATGATTATAGCATTTAATCCATTCAATTTGAATTCCATTTACGTCAAAACCCCAGGGATTATTCCCAGGTGTCATCTTAACACAGAAATAAGACCGTAGACAAAAGCAGAAAGTTTCCAGTGAGAAAGTGGTGAAGGGCTCTTGACACCCCCCCATGGGTTCCCAGCAACATCATGCAGCGGGGGACAAATAAAGCAGAAAATGGGTTTGTGCAGCATACAATAGCACGTAGATAACAAGAAGGACAAGTATTGAAAATGTCCTATGGGGACAAGTTTACAGAAATGCCTTGTCTGTGAGACTGTGGAATGCCTAGCTCTTAATGGCACACTAGCGGGGGTCACCATTAAGTGACAAAACAATATCAGCGGGGAAACATTAGCATCGCAGTGTACAAATATGCAAGTTGTCAGGCATAGCAAGCCTGGCCTTTTCAGCGTGACAGCAATCCCTTTAGGTGTGAGGCTAGTGCAGCTCAGTGGCGCAGGGGACGGCAAGAGATTTGGTGGTGGGGGGACCGGGGGGGCTGCGGAAGTTGCATGCAGTGAGGTGTGTGTCAGGGCACCAGAGACAAAGCAATGATTACACACAATGAGGAGAGCAGAGCGCACGCTGACACTAATGCAGTCCGAGGGGAGACACGAGACAGAGCACTTGTGACAACTGTGAGAGGGCGTCACTCCTCTGACAGACGGCATTATGGGTACCAAATAGAGCAAAATGTTTGTTTTCAGCACTGGTGATATTTTAAGTTATCAACAAATAACCGTGACAGAATTTTAAAAGTTCAAAATAACACAAAAATCTATCATTTTCAGCCAGAAAGTTTAAAACTATGAAAACTTTTAATATTTCATTATAAATATCGTGATAGACTGTTTATCTATTGGTGCAGCAAAACCATTGGATTTAAGTTTTAGCAGTGACGAAAGATGTTTTGCAAAAAAATAAGAACTGGGGAGTTAGCATAATGAGCTAAAGACGCTGTCTGAGCTCACAATCATCACTGAACAGCAAACAACAAAAACTAAAGAACTTTAAATAGCTAAATAAAATAAGACATTGTAACGCAAGAGTTATACTTGAACTTTTTTTCCAAATGAATGGTGCCAGAAACATAATATTTGGGTGTTCCCAAATAGTCCCCATCGATAAGAATGGAATTCAGATCCGTTGCAGGACTGCCTCTTACGATTGTACCGTCGTCTACACTAAAAAAAACTGTATTTCTTAAAAATCCCCAAAAGTTCTAAAGTTGATGTTTCTAAGAGTTTAAATACAGTTATTGTTGCCTTGAACACATCTTGTAGTTGAGTGGGACTCAAAGAGGGAATAGTAGCCTAATCAGAAATTACTGACCTGCAATACATTAATCTTTGGAGAATTTGGCGTGGATATACAGAAGAGAAGTTCTATTCACATCATGAGGAAGGATTATCTAAAAGAAAATGATGAAACATGAAGTTTTACATTTGTTTAGATTACCAGTCCCGGAAATGAACTTTTTAATTGTGTATTAATTGATAATAGTGACATCCATCTCAAAACAGAATGAGGGACCCTTCATTGTCTCTTTAAGAAATACAGTACCAAATATAACTGCAATAAAAACATAAACTATAACCATGAAGTATTAGTTAAGCTACATGAAGACTACAGATCTGAACAGTTTGCTCAAAGGAGATGTGTGACAAAGCTTTTACAACATCCAATTTAATTTGATTTGGAACAAATGAGGATGTCGCAGCATCAGGAAGTTTGACAGCACATTACACATTCACATCGAGCACTTTTATTGATTTTACAGAGTCTACATGTGTGGGTTCTACTGGGCCAGCCTCCATCTCCGTATAACAGACAGAATCCTGATGTGTTCCTGACTGCATATCACTTAAGGGATGTGCTTAGGCGCAGGCTGTTTGTTAAAACAACACCTGTCTAGATCTCTCTATGCGTGAAATATTTAAATTCTTCAGCATAAACACCTATCACCATATGCGACACTGATGCCTCAGAAATGTTGTCATTTTAGTCACTTCATCAAGTGTGATTACGTTCTGATTATCAAACAGCGAAAAGCTGGTCTTTTTATTGTAACATATGTAACATACAACAGCTTGAATATGTGTGTCATAAAGGCATTCATTTGAAATAAAACTGTGTGAAAACAAATTGAGATTATAGATACAGTATACCTTGATGTAAATAATTAGCCGACACCTTCTTAATCACACTTCAAATCAGTATCAAACTGTCCTGTTCACATCAGACCTGCTCAATCAACATCACACAGCCATGGTTATTTTATTAATATCTAGGACACAAGGAAGAACATTAGAGACTATTACAGATGTATAACCTGCAGCATCACTGAAAAGGGTTCTGCAGTAAGTCGCTACTTAAACCTAAAGTGTCCAGGGAGGAGCCTACCTTCTCCAGGCGCATTGGTACACCATAATATATCTTGGAAAACTCCAAACATGAAATGTCTTTTTCCCCAATTCCTCTGTGTGAAACACAAACAAACGCCATGGGCAACGGGAATGATGCCTCAGCTCAGTAAACACCTTATTAAATTCACAAAAAACATTCAGCTTAAATAACCATGTAATTATATGCTGGATGTTTGTCCTTTGAAATAATAATCTGAAAGATGCCATGTAACTTTAAGAAAACACAACGTTTTTCTCCACAATTTATCATGACGACGGTTTAGATAATGATCAGAAAAAGCAGAAGCTGTGGGTTAAAGCTCCAGACTTCAATCCGTCTTACATTTCAAACTGCAGGCAGCACAAACACCTTGCATCCTTGTTTCCAAATAAGGAGATGTTTTCTATGTAACAGCACGCCTCTCGCATTCCTTAAGGAAAGTTTAATCTATTTACAAATACTGTCATACAGTAGGCCCAAAGGCAACCCTGTCACCAGAGAAGAGGAATTACCTCTGCATATGACAGAGAATCCCTATCAAAACATAATGATATTCTTTATTTTAAACACACACACAAAGCTTCAAGAGTGGACTCCTTCTCCCCCATTGCCAGTCAAGGTGTCACTGTAAGCTCCGCTCTCTTATGACTCCTGGCTGGGAAACACTTTTGGGAGAATCAACAAAGGAGAACTCTTCATCATCTTGGCAGGTAGGTCTCTTCACAAATTACCTTTTCCCCTCCATCCATCACACAGGGGAGTTCACCTGCATCTGTAGCACAATGCTCGGCAACTCGCTTCTCTCACATCCCACTTCTCTAGAGCTCATCTCATAAAATATTGCTTCATTATGCCTTGAAAAAACAATGTGACAAATGCTGCAAATTTTAAATAATGCACAAAAAACGTTTGCTTACATGCCCTTAAAACTACCACTGGGGAGAAAATGAGATTGGCTTGCTTGGGTATTTATGTAATAGATGTCAAGCAATAGCCATGAAGTAGTTTGGTGGTTTTTTTTAAAGGTTTTTTAAGTATTTCTCCAAACCAGTGACCTATTAAATTGTATTAAGACGGGTTCTGTTAGGCACTCAAAGCAGCTGCTGGAGTTACCACAGGTTACCACCATTTAGTTTCAGTTGCACTTAAGAGGAGGCGTGTGTCAGTCCTCTGCCAGGTTGCTTTGCACCTCGTTCACGTACTGCATCCAATGATTAAGCCAATGTGAAACACTAATAAGCAGTGAGCATCACCCGGTGGACTCGCCTAATTGGGTCAATCAAAGATGATCTACAGAGAATCGCAGCAGGGAGAGAGCGAGAGCTTCCAGTATACCAGCAGTTTCACAACTCTCCGCACAGACCACTGCAAAGGAAGGGCTTGTGGACGTTATGATGAGGGCCTTTGATAAAAAATAAAAAAGAGTCTCCTGATGACATTGCACATCTCGATGCCTTTCTTCAAATGTGACATCTCTTAATGCAATTCTGTTTTTCTCAGTGAAGGGAGATAAGGAATGGTTTAGTTAAATGTGAGAAAGGTGCTTGCATGTCCTCCACCCGACTGTGGTGGGTCCCACAAGACTTGTGATTCTAGAGCCGCTTGCCCAATGCTTTGCATACTGATGGACTAAGTGTGGAGGCGTGCGGCTGCACAGTGTACAGTTGATGCATTCGCCTTTCATTAGGCTTTATTTGGTCTCTGCGAGATGAAATATTGCATCATGATTTCACTCGTACTTTCATTTTTTAAAACCCGTCCTCATCAACAATTGACCCCATAAAATTCAATCACAGCATCCAAAGCAAGCGCCACAGTGTCATGGCATGATGAATATAAGATGACAGAAATTGCCGTTTGGTCATTTAAATATCTGAGCCTTATCTTTATTAAGTCTAATTGGCAAGGGTTAATTTGCACCTACTGCGGCAAGCAATGGCCATTATAGATTAAAATTCTATTATGCTATATGAAGGCCACGTACACATGGTCACATACAAGTTGAATCTCACTGATCATGCTGTATAGTTTTTCTCTCTATGAATCACATATGGAATATAGGGACTTTTTTGAGTCTGCCTCAAAAGTTTGATTGGAAAGCAAGTATGAAGCCTCATGTAAGAAATGATATGCATTACATTACACATCATTTGACTGACGCTTTTATCCAAAGCGAGTGACAATAAGGGGCTAAAACCATAGAGATTCAAACTCCGAACGACAAGGACAGTGCAGATATATTCACTTCAGGTAAGTCATACCATTGCAAGTGCTGCTGTATAAAAAAAAAAAATGAATAGAATTACCAAGATACAAACCAGACAGATACCTTTTCAGTTCACGACGGGTGATATGCAAAGTTTCTGCTGTCTTGATATCAATGGGGAGCTCATACCACCATTTAGGAGCCAGGATAGCAGGTTTTGAGCAGTACCTGGGTCCCACTCGCAATGATAGAGAAGCATACCGATTGGTTGGCGCCGAGCAAAATGCTCAATGCTGGAGTGTATGGTTTAACCAAGGCTCACTATGGCTTCCAGGTCTTATTTTTTTACTTCTTACTTGTACTTGTAGAAAACCAAATAAGAGTGTGTTGAGTAGAGCTGTGCAGTAAAAACGATACATAATGTTTATGTTCTTCCTCATGTTTGTGATATTGCTAGCAAATAAATTGCTCTCATTTTGAACATTTTAATTTGGTTTTCCTTTTTTGGGGATTTTTCTTCTTGCATTCATGTTTTTGTTTTCTTCAGAAAATGTCGGGGTGTGCATCACAAAAACATCCATCGGCAGTATCCACCACAGCATGGTGTTCCCGTCACTATGCCACTGTGCAAAATGCTTGAAAAAAGACAGGAAAACATCCAACTAATGCGAGGTACTGCGAGTACTCATCTCTGAGAAGAAGATCTTGTTAAAAGAAGACAGTAGACAAGCTAAGCAATTGTATCCAGCTTGGGAAAAGGTTTTGCAACAGAAGCACTGGTGTCGTCAGTATAAAAAATGACAACACAGATGGTCCTACTGTCCACAGGGGAAACATTATACAGACTGTACTTGGTTTAAATATAGCACAAGTAATTATATCGGAAAAGTAGGAAAGGATTAATTACTCCTGCACCGTATGAGCGAAATACTTTTCAGTTGATACACCGCAGTATCGTAAATGGTGTTTAGAGAACATTTTTGAGAAAAGGAGATACTTATAACGAGTCCATTCCCTACTGCCAAAAGAGAACAATTTGATTCTAACAATTTCACACCACTGAAATCCTGACAAACGTTTCAGAAAGGGGGTCTACTAAAAAATGATAGCTAGCTAGATAGTATGAAACTAGTGAAAAAATGATTCACCTGATTATTTTCACTCACTGAATACAATTTAACAAGGTTAATCTCATTCCAATTAATAAGACAACTATTTTTCAATACACTTTAAAGTAAACTCATCTTTCTATCACTTTCTTTTGTCAATAAAAGCTTTATAAAACCATTACATCTCGTAAGCTTTTTAATTACGAGCAGTAAGCATTAATTGAGTTTAATAGGCAGAATCAGTGTTTGTAAATCAAAGAGTTATTAATCTAAGATAATTCATTCAACTTCAAATGTGCAAATATCATCTATTAAAGTACAGACACAAACAAGGATTTTAGGACAAAAAGAAACCTCAGTATTTTATCAAAAATGATTACCAGTAATGTAAAATGTATGCAATTTACTACCATGATACTTAGAGTTAGCAAACTCACACTGAAATGTATACAACAAAGCAAAAACACAAAAGAGGTGTGCACAGATGTACTAAAACACAGAGGTGTAAAGTCAATAGTTGTTATTATGAAGGCTATGTTGTATGTCATGGCTAGAGTTAAAATGGTTTTCAGGGACTGGGAGAAGACAACATTGAATTGGTTGATAAAACAGAATAAGAACACGTTTTGCGACTAACCCCAACCCTAAAATCTAACCTAATGAAATGACCATTGTTGTTTACCTACAAAGCATAAGAACCTGCTCTTAAGAAACATACAAATGCTGGGAGGAATTTCTGCAAATCATATCCCCAGTATCTCCACTCAAAAGTGATGATTGATTGGAGTACAGCTTGATTTCCAGGTCAGCTCAGAGTCCCTTAGGTGATCCTACTGTATAAAAAGGAAGCACTTCTGCACTGAGTTATGCAAATGAGTGAACTCCATGACCTAATACTCTGCCATACAAGTGGCTACATAAATACATGAATAAAAAACCTAACAATGGAACAACATGCATGCCTCTTTTGTTTTTACTGAATGTGAATGCTGAAAAGATCAAGTGGGAATGGTAATAGATCAAACATGCATATCATAATCTGTGCAAAAATAGCATGTCCTGTGCTATGTGACTGCGTCATAACTGAAACACAACCTACCAAAACAAACGCAGAAACGCCTTTCACTCTACACATGGAAACGCAATAGCATTTCTTGTTTGACATTGTATTGTAGATGTAAATGATAAACAATGTCTGCACCCCATGTGGAGCTACAGCAGACAAACAGCCTGCGTAGAAGTGATTGAACCGTCTCGACATCTGACTGCCACAAGGCCTTTCAATATTTAACCAAACCTTTTGTACTCCGAACCGGTTAAAAATGTATCACTACTCAACATGGGAAAGTTACTCCATGTGGTTTTCTTTTGGCTTGGCTATGGCCATTAATAGCGCAGTCAATGTTGCTCGGACAGCGTGTAATTCTTTGTGACTTCCCTTCCATTTGCCTCGAGGATAGAGCTGTTTAAAAATCACTTCTGCTCACGGGAGCATGGCTAACAGGTAATCTACCTAATTATGGCAAGGGAGGGGTTAACATCTAAAATATTGAAGAGCTTGCTCAACCTTTGTTTCACAACCCCTGTGTACAAGCTTTGAAATAGACACAATCTTTGCCTGGTAGTCTGCAGTTGAAGGTGCAGAAGATGCAAGCTAGTGGCAGCAGTGTCTTTTCACTCATTTAGCTTAATGACACTTAATACTAAACTGGAATTTCCCAACGATCCCGAAAGAAAAAGGAATGAGAAGAATAAGAAACTGGAACATTTTGTGATAAAATGCAAGTGAAATAGCACTGCAGTAAATAGTACAGTGCGTTCGTCAGAGAGCTATTTATTTATGGCAGTTCTTGAAAACGTTTAGGTCTGACTACATTGGGATTACATTGATGTCATTACTTCAGTAGGTTCATGGGTTGGAAACTAGCACTTCTAAATACACTTCAAATGGAACACTTTAAGCAGGGGATTATTAACACTTTGTTTCGTTGTTTATCATACAGATTACCATCTAATAGACATTTGTGTATCTATTATATGAATTGAAAGTAATGAAACCGAAAGCTTCATTATCAAAAGGCTTCCTGCCGATGCATCATCCTTACAAAGAAAAGTTGGGGAGAGGTCTTACTCAATTTTTACAAGCTCTGTGTTAGCCATCAGGAACAGGTTCTGAATAACAACAGTTTATTTTAGTGTATTCTGCTCATTGTTTCCTAAAGCATACACAACCTATACTGGCCCTGCAGGTCTGGTCTTATCTCTGCATCAAGCCTTTCTGTATGTTGCTAACAACCAAACCCTAGCTTCTGGACAAATCACACGCATAAATTCATGGTGTGAGTAGTAAGTAACGGATCAATGCGGTGACACTGATTATTTTATTCATTTATAAATCCACTTGCTTGGTTTTTTCCAGAACCCTTTCGTTTGTGCCATCCGCTTGCTTGCACTATGCCCTCATGCTATGATACCCAGCGAGTATGTAGGAATTAGTGGCATCTAGTGGTAAAGTTGCATCCAAATGGGTACCTCTCCACTCACTTCCTCAACGAGCACTTCAGACAACCTTCAGACGGAATATTTTGTCTTAACCTGCTTTCTAACTGTGGTACTGTCAGCCCTAATTCCAGCAGTATAAAATGAGACATCTAGCACTTCAAATACCAGACCTACAGTGTGCATATACATTTGGAGTCCGTATTGTTAAAAATATACACACGTATGTGTGCATAAAGGGGGGGAGGTGTTGTTGGGGTTCAGAGGGATCAGGTGTGAGTATTTGACCGTGCGCAAGGGGAGTCTTCCTCCCTGCGATAAATGAAGAAACCTGGTATCAGCAGGTCATGTGTAATAAGCATGCATGATTAATGTCTTTAAAGAAGATTCACCTAAGGGACACTTTAAGCTGATCAGGAAACCAAGCTGTGCCATGATGAATGCTCTCTTTTAAGTTAAAATACACACTCCTTTGGCACATGGGATACCTTCTTGCTTGCCTAATTGCCTTGGCATAGAAAGATGATTCATTTGATCTTGCTGATTTATTTTCCTAACTGGAGCACATCTACAACTTTACATTTCAAATAAACTTTTAGCTTTATTTTTAATGATGTTTGACCGATATCGATATCTCACACTGATGATTTTTTTGTGTGTACTCAGAGAATATGAAGCAGTCAAAATACTGCAATTACCTCCGGCAATCTGGTGGGTTTTTTTTGTCTTTATGTAAACCACAACGGCTCATTCATTCTGGTTCCAAGTCATTCCTCAGGCTCAGTGTGGCATGATATAAACACATACATCATCCACAGAGCTAAGCTACTCTAAATACTTCTTTGGTGGGGGAACTTTGATAATGAGGAAAACTCAAGTTTCCAATGCAATGTTCAGTGATAGTCAAATGAGATGAGATAGAAAGATCATCTGAAATGCAACATCCAATCTTTTGGAGAGTGATCATCTATCTGTTAATATACACCAGGGAAGTCTCAGTGACGATGTAATTGATAGCCGTCTGGTAGACTGTACTAAAACTAAATTATTGTTTGTATACTTCTTATTTGCAGTAGCAAAACCCAAAATATATGGGAATATTCAAAACATTAATATTTAAAAGAGAATACCAGTGCATTCTGGGTAGTTTGTAGCGTTAATATTGTGGGACAAGTCAGTTTATAATGTGTCAGTAAGAGTAAGTCAGTGTTTAGACTGTTTACATAGCTAAGTGAAACCTAAACAAGTTTCTGATTGCTCATGCAACGTGATTTGGAGGCAATACAAATCTGTGGAAATAAAAAAATAAAAAATGGTTGTCTTTCCTGCAGACATAAAAATGGACAAGGCAATCTGTCAAACTGCCAAGAATTGCTGGTGTCACAGACGCTGAGGAGCTCAATAACTGAAGGAAGGAAAAAAAAACAGAAAATTATTCTGACTGCTTTCAAGAGTCTGACAGGAGAGCCTGAGCATGTGACTGACTGACTACAAAAACAATGTGGTTGATTTTCTGGCAAAGTACTTCATTTTCCCTTTAACCGTAGCTCCAATTTAGATCTGCAACATTGGAAAATCTGCAAAGAAGCGAAATGTTCATACTTGAGATATCGAAACCATTTGTGACGACGCATTTTATTTGTTCTTTGCATGGTTCCCTAGGAAAACAATACAAGGTTCGTACATAGCAACTACAGATTCCCTTACCAGCTGGTAAACAAGGCTCCAGGTTAACTATTTCACAACCGTTTTGAATATCGGCAGATAAAGATTGATGGTCCATTGTCCCTGAACTAAATTATTAAGATTTTCTTCATTGTTGTTAAGCAAATGTATTTGAGTAAGAATTCTGGTCATGAATAAAAGGCAAAAAAGTAAATGCTGACATGAAGCACAAGACATGTTCTTACGTGTAATTAAAGTGATATTAGCCTATACCTTACCTCCTACACTTTTACTTTAAAATGGAAGAAACCTCAGGGAGAGACTGAGGGGGGGGATCCCTCTCCCAGGACAGACAGATGTAATGAAATCTAGGAGACAGTCTGTGTTGATGTAGAGTGCTATAAAAATTAATTTACAGACTTGATACCTCATAAAAAAGACAACATGCAAATTTCACAATCTATGACAACGTAGAGCTATTATTACTGCCTGTGTTATGTGCAAATTCTTTCACATCTATGCATTTTTTATTGTAATCTCTTTCTGTTTCATTTTCCAAAAAAAGAACAAGATCTATTGTCGCTCATCCACTCCTATTTCTCAAAACGCCCGGCCTCCTGTTGGTTTCAAGGCTGGGGTTCTTTGGCCACCGCCATGGCTGCAATTCCTCCCACACAGGAGAGAATGGCATGACATTTACCAGAGCTGCAAGGCGGTAATACATTTTTTTGAAATGGCACGGCTGGAATATACAAAGCTGAAAGGACCCACGCTGGGCCCCACTGGGACTCCTTCACACCAGCCTGCTAAGCCATTCAGATGGGGGCAGTAATTACAGGCACAGAGGCAAAGCTGAACTAATTCATACAAGGTGTAAAGCATTCGCAGACCAAATGTCGGCCAGTTTACTTTTGGAAAAACCTGTTGAATTTTACCATAACCATTATGACTGAGATATTTGTGACAGCTTCACTGATTGGCAGTGACCACGCTTTTTAAAATGATCAGTCTCCTAATGACTTTAAACCCATGAATTTAAATTTGAGGTGATTTATTACACACAAATACTCTCAGCTAAGGCCACGAAACTTGAGAAGGAAGTTAATCAGGGACCACACTTATGTAGCCGTTATTGTTTTTAAACATTTATCCTCTTTGGTCTCAGTTTTATTACTACAGCGTTTTATCAACACATCTCATTGGGCCGCAAAACTGACAAGATTTCCACCTGTAACTACGTACTGGCGTGTCATCAAAGTATTAGGTTGCTACCATACCAAACTCTACAACCACACTAGAAAATACAAAGTAGCAATGAGGACTGCCATTACTTTGAGTCACACACGAAGCTATTCAATTTACCTAACACTGTGAAGGTTATTTATTTCCATCGACAGACATTTGTTCATTAATTTATTGTTTGTAGAACACCATTGGGAGCAGTAACCTCCAGCTCTACGGTCATATTTCAGATTTTAATTGGATGTCTTCACAGGAGCATTGAGAGGTCTCTGTTGCAATACAAGGTAGGAAACTAAGAAAACCACTGCCCTTTCATTTTCCCCATAAACACCACCGTTGCCCTGCAGTGACATCACAACTTTTGTACACTTTTAAGAAGCAGCTATCAACTGAAGTTACAATTGAAATGTATCTATTTCAGAAATTGATTTTAGACCTTTATCTGCCCTGTTGAATGTTTGCATGTCGCTCTCTCTGTTTGCCTGTTCATTCTGTTGTTTAAGCAATTTCAAATGTCTGAGACAGCAAACAAAAACATCATCTCAGTAGGGTAGCACTGAAGCAGTCATAATCAAAATCACATCTCAGCGTCTTTGATATGAAAGCTGACCCCCCTGTGAACATGGAAATCAATCTCTTTGACTGGCACTGAGCTGTTTTTTCAATACATGAGTAAAAAATACAGTGCAGTATTTTCCAAGGACCTTCTTTCATTCTAATTTTGTATAAAATAACTGAGCAGAAAATCTACAGTTGTTCTTTTTCAGATAAAGACCTCTGTGGACTTTCTTTGATACAATAGCTGGAATCCATTGACAAAGAAATGTGTGTAAAGGTATGGAGGAAAATGAAAGGCATTAACGATTAATTCAAAGTCTCGAAACATCAGTATGGTAGAGAGAAAGGAGATCTTATAACTCGCGTATACCTTCAAGTACTTTAAAGACAAATACAACCTTGTCTTAGCGTGGAATGGAACTTTAGTATTGTGCAGAAGCGGAATAAAAGTAGGTTAAAGTAGCAATGCCACATTAAGAGTACTTTGTTACAAGAAAAGTGTATGCATTCAAAATATATATTTTTAAAAAGCACCAGTATAATCTGAACATGTCCTTCAAGTAACTGATGTATAAGCCCTGAATATGTAAAATGGCCTTTGCAAACTTTACATAATTAATTTGTTATAAGAAACCTTTTAATGTTGTTTCTCAAGGTGAAGCCCATTTTAACTACTCGTCTTATTTTTCATTATTTTTATATACGGATCAAGTTAATCTGACTTGCTAAAAACAAGTATAGTTACTTACAGTAGTCCTCACATTAATGAAGTATCTCTGAAAATTGTACGTTGTTAGCGTACTTAAGGAAATGTACAGTGATTTTGTTTAGAGGAGCAAGGGAACTCCAACCAAATGATACTGTAGTTAGCAACAATATCATCTTTTTGTATTGTTACAATACTTAAAAGTTCACATTTTCTCAAATTGTGTCCAAACTGGCAGACAGTTGGCTATCCTCTAACTTTCAGAGTTTTTCAGGAAAAATCGTAGACTCAAAATCCACCCGATGCTGGAAATAAGACCCAAGTCTAACCCTGACACTGATCCTCTGCTGACAAATATAATCCTATCAAGTTCATTTATTGGAGGTGTTGTCGACTCTAAGTTATGCACTTAATGGATATGGTATAGAGTTTCAGGTTCCTGTTGTTGCGGAGGTTGGAGGCCTTTAAAAGCCACCATGAGCAAGTTATTCAGCACTGATCTCCTTCCTGGCTGTAATGAA
Organism: Eleginops maclovinus; assembly: GCF_036324505.1. Taxonomy (NCBI): domain Eukaryota; kingdom Metazoa; phylum Chordata; class Actinopteri; order Perciformes; family Eleginopidae; genus Eleginops; species Eleginops maclovinus. Next base: position 18,315,228 of record NC_086357.1, on the reverse strand, counting down.
TCTTACCATGGGGTTTCACTGGAAAGTAACCCAAAGAGAGACAGCTTCAGAAGCAATAGGAAAAATAATGTTTTTTTTCATACAATAGAATCAATGGGTGCGCAGAAGTTAAAACAAACTAGTAAATCTTTATTCAATTATGGGATGGTAACGATTATTTGGCATATAATATCACAAATGCATACACTTTCAAATAAAGGGGTTCCACTGGTTAAATGCATTTACTCTAGAACGGCAAATACTAGACTATTAATCTATTATTGACCAATAAAAATGGCAAATGCATTAATTATTGATGAATTAAGTCAAATTTAAATCAATATGCCAAACATTTTCTGGTGTCAGCATCTCAAATGTAATTCTGCTTGCTCCGTTTCGTATCATTGCCAATTTAATATCTTTGGGTTTTGGACTGCTTGGTCAGACAAAACATGACATTTAAAAACTCCTCCCTTGGACTGTTTTCTTCTCATTTTCTGACATTTAATTGTCATAACAATTAATGGGGAAAAAAGCTGTTTAACTGATGATTAGAATATTTATAATTAGTAGCAGTTTTAACTAGCTTGGATTTAAATGATTAGGATTTGGTGGATAGTTTCAGGCGCAGTGTAGGACATGAGGCAATGCTTTGAGATGTATTACTGCATACGGTTAAGGCCACAAGTTTAGACAAAAATGCAAAAATACTTTCCTCTAATATGTATAAAAAGGAGAAAAATACATACATATGCTTTTTAATCATCCATTCTTAAAGTTTCATTAGAGCTGCATATTATAAAATACATGATACTGCTATTATCAAGACTTGGACAAAGTGTACGAGTCCATTTCCATGTTGCCTGATATAGTGACATACAGAATCAAATATAATGAGTAGTAAAACTTTTATTTAGTCAGAAAAAACTAAAACTGAAGCGTATGATAATCCATAAAGATAATATTAAATGTGAATAGATTTTAATGATTGATGAAAAGATAATTGGAATGTCAGAAGTGAAGAAGTATAGAAGTGAAGAAACAGAAGTGTTTTGGAATAAAATAGTTGAGACCATGGTGGGGATTCAATCAAATTATAGACATTGCAAACTTGATATAAAAAACGACTACTCCTGAAAACACAAAATAATAAAAACCTGAAAAATCAAACTGCAATTGAATTCTGTTCTTTTTCATGCTTTACCCTGGAGCCATCACATAAAAATGATTGAGGGTAGAAAAAGAGATACTGTATCTCACTGAGTTGTAAATGCCATATGAAATAATTGTTAGCCACTCTCATTCAGGTTCATTGTCATTCTACATAACAAAGCAGTCTCAAAACTACTTAGAGCACCGCTTCTAACAAATAAATATGGTATATAGTAATCACAGCTCTAGAGATAGACCTATGACTTTGATTTGTAAAGAAAATGTTTCAAACTAAAAATACTACTGTGCAGAATTTAAAATAAGATGAAAACGGGTGGTAAAACGGCACAATACATTTTATTAAGACTGGGGGTGTAGATTTTGCAATAGGACCCCTCTGACCCTACCATATCCTTGACAACAAAGAGCCACTGCTGAAGAGGATGAATAATTTAAGGACCACTCAATAGCCAAGAGTAAATCAAAAATCAACTGTCCATTATTTAAATTAGCTTCACTCCCTAGTCATTTGAATAAAATAAATAGGTCAGGTGAAACTAAATTGATTGAGGAAATCCCATGGGTTGTGAGGCTTTATGTGTACTGTAGCTTTGGTCCGGAGCTTTAAGTTGGACCATGTGATCCTCCAATGTTCTTCACAAAGAAACTCTTAAGAAATTCACTTTCTAATTAAATTTGGTCTTACTTTAATCGAAATTCCAAAAAAAAAGAAGTATTATTTGATCCAGCTTTCAGCAGACTCAAGCAGGGCACAGGTTTGAAAGCTGTTTTATAACCAGCCTGAACTGTGAGGAGAATTGAATTGGCAAACAAGCACCTTCCCTCCTGCGCCATTCCAACCTTTTAATGCCCTGAAAACCTGGTTCCCTTCTGCTTCATACTATGAGTGATGTACAAATACACACAGAATGTTGGTTAATTCATAGGAGCGATTCCTGTATTTATTTCCATTTTTGTCATTGGTTTGAAGCAGATGAGGATCCGTTGGAAATAGACGACACATACTGCCATGCACCAATCAGGATTTAGCTAAACGTGTAAAAATCTGACAGTCGAGAGCTTGTTTGCGTGTGCTTATGTCAATTAAATCTGATGAAACCACACCCATACATCACATTATCTGAGCGTTGTATTGTTAAACTATTGATAAATAAAAATTGAGGATGCATTTTCCAGAATTGTAACATTGATTGATGGCTAGAGAGCAATCAAAATGTAATGCTTCATGAAAATGTTTTAGGATTTGAATCCAAGTTTACAAGGGGTGTGCATCAATGACTTTGGAAATATTATCTAGTAAAGTGGTTCACAAGATGGAGTGTTGTTCTTCACTTGCCAAATTATTAACACTGGATGACAAAACCTGACCTGAAGGAGTTTCCCCTTAAAGACTTGATAGATGTCCTACAAACAGCATTCACACGCATGAGGCAATACACCTAATAAGCAGTTACTGCCAATCCCAGCGCAAAATGTCTTTTTCAACAAATTGCTATTCTTGTCACGTCACACCTCTTGTACTGTACAATAACACTGCAGAGCAGAGCGGCAGTATGAGCGGGGGTGTCCTACTTTAATAAATGAGTTGAAGCTCATATGCTTGCAAAGACACCACTTGCCCCAGAACATCAGAGCTGCAAATGTACTCATGTAACTGCAGAATGTAGCGAGTCAATTTAGGACACATTCAGGGTATCAGAATTACTGCTTTTATGAAGCATCATTTCTGAATTTCAATCATATTTACAGCCCATATACACTCGAGGGTAACTCAAAATGCTCTTCATGTGCGTTAACCACATCACGTCACACAATTATGACATTTTAAAGTACAAATTAAGGTAGACCACCGCTTACTTAAGTGAGACATAGTTCCCACTCACATTAATTTTATTGACTCAAGCTTCTCTATATCTAAACAGAGTTAATGACTTTTACATGGTCCTATAATGTGTAACGGGCACCAAGCAGATGGCCCAATAGAAATTGATGACAGGTTTAGGAGTCATTAGTAATGATACTGAAGCGAGGGCCTGCGAGGACGGTCTGCCTGTCTTGGCTGACTCTGAACTTTCTGGAAAGAGAGCATGGGGGATGGACCTACAGTGAAACTACGTATCAGCCATTGATATGCAGTAATTGCCTGCGCTGCATGTTCAAAAGCTCAGATAGTATGATCAGTGCTGGTTGCTGAGCAGTATTTTCACAACACCAGAACTATTAAAGTCATTAGTAGCCCTGCTGCGGTGCAGTCTTCAGTCTATCCGGAGGGTGACCATTTGGGAATTGCAAGAAGACAACTAAGCTGTAAAACTACATTGCATATATTTGTTTAAATCTCGTCTTGATTCAAAGCTGAATTGCTGGTTGGAAGTGTTTTCCACAAACAATAACAATTAGTTTTTACAGTTGAGCTGTTCAGAGATTTGTTGTTATGTTTCCTTGACGGTTTTAAAGACTTCATTTGATGTTATGACTCCATTCTAGACACATTTTGTTGAGGGACTTTATGGCTCTCTAAGCAAACAATCGTTTAAATTCAATTAACACAATGAAATGGTGCAGTTGAAAACAATCCTTCTAAAGCTTTGTTTTTGTGCGGTCTTGACCTATGTGCAGTGACTATATCCAGCAAAGTGTATACATATAAATTGCACATGACTGTAGGTACACTGTTCAGTGTATGTGCTGTGAATAAAAGGGTATCATTAACACAAAGCTCAACATAATGAGAAATAAACAATAATGGGACCAACCCACTGCGCTTCTGCCCATCAGAGAATTTCATAATTAGCAATTAGTGGTCATTGTATTATAGTAAGTGCAGCTCAAATCTGCTTGAAGTGTCTACACTCACTTACCTATCCTGAGGCATAGCAAATAAAACATCCCAGTGCATGCAGACGTGATTAATGTCTGTTGCAAAAAGGGCTGCAATGGCAGATTAGGCATGATTATGACGGGGCTCATTTATTTTCAACATGTCATTATCTTTTACAACATTGACTAAGCAATTGGCCAGTGTTTATGAGTACGAATGCTAGCTGTGTGTTCCTGATCATTAGTTGTTCGCATAAAAGTTAAAGAGAAGTGAAACAAGAAAGAAAACATTGGAGATGTATTAATCTTCTTACAGAGAAGTTTAATTTAACAATTTGCATTTTGCAAATGTTCATTTACAACCCACTGTCTGTCTGCACTGCCTGTGCTATAAGCTGTTCATGTATTGCTGTGTCATATGTATGTTCTGTTTTATTAATGTTTCCAGTATTGTATGTTGCATGTTTTTATTGATTGTATTTACTTGTTATTTTAAGGGAATTTGTCTTTAGGGTGACTTACAAAATCAGTCCAGGGACTACAGATGAAACATAGCCTATTAGCTAACTCTGGCACAAAAGTAAACCTTCTATATTAATATTTGAAATGTACAGATATCTAACCTTTGATAAACCATTGTAGTATTTGACGCGGAAAATACCAAGTCATACGCAGCATAATTCTTTGCTTTTTCAAATATGTAAATTCCAAATTGTTAAGATTTAAATAAACACGTTGTTAATGCCCAGAACAATAGGTTGAGTCATAATGTGTCAGATAAAAAAAGAATTGACAAAGAAAATCACAATGTTCTGTATATTCTACATCATTAACCACCAGTGAGTCAGACCTTGAACACTTCACTCATCATATCTCCCACTCATTGCGCCCCTGATCCAATACCAGCAAACATCTTGTATCTTGTCCTCATTAATTATGTTTTCATGTCATCAAAAAACATAATTATGAAAACAAAAATGTTCAACACCTTTTTCCCTGTATTAGCAGGGGTCTTTTCATTTGACCATTATTATAACTTTTGATGAGTCGAGCAAATGTGAATAATTGATGACTGTTTTCAAATGGCTTGATTGTCACTAAGCAAGACAAATAGAGTGGAATAGAATCATAAAATATTAAGTGTTCGCCTGAAAATTATTCATCTCAAAGTCATTTTTACAAGGATGCAGGTGTCGTGGTTAGAGACAATATAATCTGACAATGAACTTTAAGATATGGACGATAACTACATGGCGGCACCTTTTCTTTCCCCCTGCTTACAACATGCATCACAGCTTAAGAATTTCCAACCAGATACCATCAAGGCATTCAGGCCTCTTAAAGTTCAGCAGGTAACAGCGGCCAGTAGCCTGCAGGACAAAGAGAGTTATCTCCAGAAAACAAAAACCTCCACTGTGTCCCTGACATTTCTTCCAGCCTAGCATTGTATTTTGTGTAGCTGAAAACACCCCTGCAACCCTTCTAGTGAGCAGATTACACTCGACAAATGTAGTCACACAAACAACAAGCTTTCATCTCCAATAAACGTCATCAGCATGATAACAATATCAGCATGGTGGCTCCCAAACTGTATCAGACTGATCTGATTACAGAGAGGGGGGGGTGGATTCTCTCCAAATGAGCCATGAACTGCACTGGTATGTCATGTCTTAATTTCCAAATATGGAAGTGTAAAAACTAAAACATGAATCCACCCCATGTATCTGTTGGCCAGGTGCATTTCATTTCCCCCATTCCTCAAGAAGCCAAACATTCATGGTGGAACAGGATTAAAAAAAAAGGGAGATATACATCACCCTTTACATCATGATGAGTTGGTGCCATCTACTGTTAATAAAGATATCATATTGCTTGGGGAGTGTATGCATTCAAAACAAGAGAACAGCTTTAAATGGGGCAGCTCAGGTTTTAACCTTTATCTGACAACAGCAGAGGAATACTTTCTCAAATCTCAGGTGCTTTATTTTGTATCATTGTAAAAGTTCATGATTTCTTTTTAAATTAACTATTTATGAAGTCATATTATTGTTTTGTGCTTCTTTTTTTTTTAACCACGTCAAAGGCACAAAAATCAACAAATGCAATTAATAGATAGGAAAGTATTTATTGGGTAAAGTTTGGCTAGTTTAAAGTATTACAGTTGATTTTTTCATCATCATTGCCATTATTTGTAATATTATAATTATTATTTTTATTAGTGGAGGTACGAACGGTCTGTCAGTCCTTTCGAAACAGAAACAAATACAGCAGACAGTATTTTTTGATTTTGTTTTGCACAGTATACAAATAAAAAACACCTTTCTGATTTAATAATAATACGTTTTTTTTTTTTTACATTAATATTTTAGGAGATAAGTTCAGATTTTGCTATGATGTTTTAGTTGTTGTTTTTTTACGACATTGGGCCCTCCAAAGAACCCAGTTTATCAAATGTTGGTAGGATGATGGGATATTTAAACTACCATATACAATACTTTATTCCGGATTCAAAAACAAATCAACATCGGCGTAGTATTAAAACAGAAAAGAACTGACATTTGTTTCTGTATGATAAAATGTAAGCAAACAAATAATATGGGTTGAATTAATCTTACATGAACTCATTTCATAAACATATACATTTTTATTATCATCATTTCATGCGTTTCCATTTTCGCATATTTTAGAAACGCTTGACAACATTCAAGGCAAGCCTCATGTTTGCAACAGGCAACTCAGGCCTCCTGTATAAATACAATTTGAACAGAGGATCCTTGCTCAAAATGTCCTCTCCCAACGAGTGTGTGTTGCCACCAAGTTGGATTGTGGGAGTTAGGTATTCATTAGCATATCAGTGACAGAGATTAACATACATTAACATACATTACGGCTGAATTAAATCATGGCATGTGGTAGAACTTGGAGAGGCATCTGAAAACAGTCTGCTCTGAAGTCGATTCAAGGAAGAAAGCTCACTGTTCTTGCATAGTAATCTCATGCAGCTCAAATAAAAGCAGCAGCCTATGATATCTGGGCTCGTGTATACAGCTTTCTCATTGATTCCTCATATTCAGCATCTTCCCTTTCCTTGATGCGGCTGCTCTTCTCAGTGAAGGATTTGGTTGTAATGTAGATGTACTATTTTTTTCATGGTGTTTTGTTACATTGATAAATGATGCTATTATGAATGAACGTATGGCTAATTTATGTCTGCCTTTCAGAGAAATGGATTGGAATTTATCTCTTAAGGGTGGCTGGTAGTCTGTGACCTATGCTGCAAGTCAGTAATAATAATAATACCAATAAGCAATGATAATTGCCCCTCACATGTAAACTAATTCTCACCACTGTTGGCAAGTGCGTCATGACATTATTGGGACCTGAACATAGGGTCACAGAGGGCAGAATAGTTATTAAACGCTGCATCAGGACATGTTTTATATGAATTACATATCAATAAAACGAAAGTCCTCCTGCAGCCACAAATCCAAACCCTTCTCAGCCAAGGTGTAGCAAATCCACAAAATGGATTGATAAATAAAATGATGGAGTCTCAAAGTGTGCGGATTAAAGTACCACATCAAATGTCACTGATTCTATTATCAGCATGTTGGTCATGGCTACCTTTGTGCTTTGCTATCTCCTCGGAACACACAGCTGGGGTCCTATCGAGGTTCCAACACTGATTCTGCCTTGGGCCTGGAAGCATATTATGTAGCAGCACTCTTGGAGATAGTGCCATTCCTTCCAATACTCATCATTAACTACTGACTGCCAGTCATTTTGTAGGAGGCTATATTCAGGCTAGGCCCTATCATTGAAGGTATGACCTAGGTACTGACCGACTGTTCCACTCAGTTAAAAATAATATGAATAGTTTCCTTTGAAACACTACTTAAACAGCCCGCAAAGTGCTCTTAAATTCTGATATAATGAAAACACCATGCATGAAACTGGAATGCAAGTGCCCGAGTGGCTAGTATCCCCAGAAAAGGGACAGTTAAAGGCGAGCTGCAGCACTTGATGGACAGCTCCTTCTCTATGTTGCAACAAGGAAAGGGGCTGACAATTTGAATTATATGCTTACTAGACCAGTCCAGTGTGGCAGTATGGACCTTCAGACACTTGCACAATAAACATGACCCATCACACAGCAACCTTTTGGCCTGTTGGGAGCATTTGCATAATGAAAAGGAACTCCTGTTTTACATACATAATGTTTGTACTATAGGTGAAGCATGCTCTGAAGCCTGTCCTTTCTTCCACAAACTGAATCAGTCAGAGGAATACATTTGATTACTTTCAAACCATTATTATCGATAAAAACTAGCACACAAATACTGTTTCATGCGAGTGGGATCCACAATCTCTTTTGCTGTATATGCAAACATTGTGTCACATGCATTGAAATAACCTGGATGACCCAAGCATATGTAGATCTGAAATCAATGCACATTTATTGTAGTGTATTATTTATCGTGTTAATATATAAAATAAATCAATGTAATTTGTTAAGCAAAAAAAGGTTTGGTACATTTTTCAAATCAGTGTGCTTGCATCGCCACGAAGGAGAATGACAGAAAGGAAATAAAAACGTCCAAGTAAACCACTCAGCTTGAAAACAATTTCCAAAGAGTGGACAATGTCCCTCTTATCCTTCTTGAGCTTACTAAATAATTCACCATCCACAGTTTAATTGCCGTTTTTCATCAGCAATTATAGTAAATAATGACCAAAAGGGGCACAAATTCAACACCTTTGCTGCCTTCCCGTATTGCATCACGGGCCACATTTAATTTGTCTGGGCAAATAATTACTTCTGCCCTCTAAACAGCAAGCAGCGAGGAACTGTGCATGTTCTGAAGAAGTGCTAAAACTCAACATGTTACTCACGGAAAAACCTCAAGTTCACCTCTGAAACTGAAGTATTTGTAATCCAAAGTCATAATACTCTTTGAAACATAATCAATTATTCTTCAGAAACTCACTGCTAAAAACAAAAACAGTTTACTGACGGGAGATGCAACGTATTGCATGAGATGACCTGAGGTTATGATTTGTATTTAAAATACATACAGAACTTTGAGAGTACTACATTTTACTATTCAGATCTAGATCAAGATAAAGGGAAAGAAATGCTTATCAGATGCATGCAGAAAAGAAAACAACTGTACGCTGATGTTTAAAATGTGGAAAAGCTCCAAAAGCGCTGGAGGAAAGGGGATTTCCTGCTTTTTATTGAAGCACTTGCCTCTTCAGTAGTCCCTGCATGTCCGTTCTGAGATGGGTTATTGAGTTTGACTTGAGCCAAGTATATGGCTGCCAAAGCTTTCCTAATGCAAAACACTACATACTACTTTCATTGAACAAATAACAGACACACTATAGAAACAGAATCAAAGAATAACCAATGGTGGACTTTTACAGTCACTCTAAGCAGACTGAATGACTTCTATGGACTCATCTTTAGGGGTGACGTTAAGAAAATATGGGACTTTCTTCCCTCTACATTTTGTTCGTTAGACTAACTCCATGTGTGTTAGTTTTGAAGGTTTTACCATCTGAATCGAGAATGTGAAACCGTTAAGCTTTAACCATCCCAATACGCACCCCAATAAACCTCAACAGATTTGTATAAAACACTGTACAACCTGCCTCTTGGTATAACCGGGCGCTTTCTCTAACATGCTGGATGGAATCTGTGGTGTTTTGAGAAACTCCTCTTCCTTAGGGGAACGATTTAAACATCACACAACGCCTGAACCAGAGAAAGCCTGACAGCCTCAGAAATGGGAATGTCAGATATCTGACTGAGATTTTTATGCCAGTTTTCTGGTTGTGTTGAGTCCTGTGGTTTGGGTGAGGGAATATTGAGGCCTTGGAGAGATTCAATACAGACATTTTGTTGATGCTTCAAAGAGGGTCCGTTTGACATTTTGACACTAGTTCTATTAGCTTTGTCCATTTCCAACACTAGCTTGTCACTCAAGGTGAGATGAACGCTGAAATCTCAGGTTTAATAACGGTTGATTAATCATGCGTGTAGGTCTGTTAAATCATTTTCAGAATATGGACCTTTATTCAATAACCAATTACGCTTATAAAAAAAGACCCAAATGAATAATTTTTTAACAATGGCCATGTTCTATCCAATTAGAACTGACATTTAGGTTAGTAAGAATTAGAAGGTTAGTAAAAAGCTTGCTTCTTTGTGTTAGCTTCGGAATTGATTGTAGAAATGACAAAGATTTAAGGAGAAATTGCATTTCTATGAGAAAGAGTTGCAAACACGGAACATCAAGCTTTAGAAAGATGAGAAAATACATATAACCATACCGGTAGATCACAACCAAATATAGTTCCCTCTCTCCCAAAACTACCCTGTGATTTCCGAAGAGACGCACATTCTGCTCAACCTATCCACTACAGAACATGCCTCAGAAGAACAAAATAGTTATATCTGAGAAAGCCAGTTCAGGGGACGGTGTGTGTGTGTGTGGGGGGGGTCCATGTTGAAGCATTTAACAAAAGGGCCGTTGAATGGCGTAGCATGGCATTGCAATGACAGTCTTGCCCTTGCTTTGTTTGACACGTCACAAGATGGCAAAGCAGTATCTCTTTAGCTCCTAGAGGTCACGGAGGATGGATACACCACTAATCTCTGACACTCACTCTGGGATTGGAGGGGGGGGGGGAAATCGCCGCAAACTAGAGCTTTAGATAATTTTGCTATCCACCAGTGACCTCAAATGCAGAGACATCTCTGGGTCCTCTGTGCTCTGTCAACCAAATCCCTCTTACTGCTTGGTGACTTCAGACAAGGATACGTTTTCCTCCCCACAAGGATAAATCCCGGCCAGGAACAGACTATATATATTAATCTGATATTGTCTTTTTATTGTTTGGGGAATAATGCAGTGGAAAGAAAAAGATTGATCTGGCAGCTTGAGAGACTTTCATATTGTCAAATTGGTCCATTTACAGATCTGTGGATGCCTCTCTGGGGGGCATGATCTCACAATCCAAAGAACAACTGTGTCATCATGTACGAGTGTTCCCGAGTGGTTCCTCTCCACACTAAAGAACTAAAGAGCAAAAGTAGAAATATAGAGAATTTGCTAACTCACTGTAATGTATATTAGATTGTCAATAAAAACATGTATTTACTATTTCCGTATTATAAAATGCTTTTTCCTCAATGAAATTATAAATGCCGCTAATTTGAGTTGAACTGTTTTGGTTAACACGCACATTTTTCCATTAAATACAGATTGAACCCACAGATGTCTCCAGTACAGAGTCCCATGGACGGATAACTAGGGCCACAACTGTAACTGCTACCAGACCCAGGAGGGAATATTATCAGGAAGGTTTGTGGTTTCATTGATTTCAAGACTGCAATCATCCCCATCTGATGTAGTGGGCTGAGGGAGGATAAGAGAGCTCTGCAGGCAGCGGACCAGCTCTGTTTGACAGATCGAGATAAATTAAGCGGTAAGATTTTAAAAAAGTAAAGAATAGTTTCCTGCAACCTTTTGATGTCAAATAATTCCAATGTTGTTCTCATTAATTGTGTAAAACTGTGTCTAATCACATTGTGTACACAAACACACCCAAAATGCAAGATCATTTTATTTTTCATTCCAAAAAAGGTAGTGGACTTAAAATGTGCTCTTTTATTAAGTAGTATTGCATTTTCTCTTTTACTCTAGTCTACCAAAGTGCATTTATATGGTGACCCCATTGCAATTCTTTTCAGTAAAAAAATAAATGCATAAAAGAACAAAACATCTCTAATGGCTCTCACTGGAAATTATCTCTGTTCAAGTCTCTAATGGTGCTGTCAGGAGTGAGATTCAAACCATTAAGCAATTTGTGGTGAATCAGGGCACACAGAAATAAATTGAATGCACACTTGCTGTGGTTGAAACTTTTCAAGGCAGATGGAGAAGAATATCCTCAAACTATATTTCCGACAGAGAGGATCAGACAAACCAAAGCACCACCATACTTGGTTTTACAAAAGGCTTAAGAAAGGAGGATATTAACTACATTCCCTTTCCTCTTCTATCCTGCCAGGAAAACAGAGACATTTCTATCAACAAGGCAGATACGATAAAGCAAAAGGTGAAGGGAAAAAATAGTCTCTTTTTATCCTTTAGCATATTTAGGTTTTAGGTCAAATGTAATACTAAAAATATGCCGTAGAAGCCCTCATGACTCTTGGCACTTTGACGTCTTTATGATTTCAGAGTGTTTATTTCTAGGCTTCACAACATCCACCATGAAAATGAACATGATGAATTAATCAGTTGAGCTTTAATGGTTGCATTTATGAGACTTCCTGTCGGAGCTTACTATGCCTGTGCCAGACCTCAATCACAAGCCTCTGGGTTAACAACGAGGATCCCCATTGGTGTCCTCTGGCATTGTTCATCAGTTTTCTTGCTGTACGTCAGTGGCACAAAGAGAAAAAAAAAAGAATGGGATTTTTTCTGCATAGCAACCCAATTTTCATCCGGTAAAATAACTATATTAAATGTGACTTCAAAGGCTTTCACACCTAATATTTATTTTATCAACATTTTAAAAAGAGATACGTTTAATTTCCTGATGCAGGATTTTCATACGTTTGCCCTCAAGCTGGGGCATGCTATCAGCATTATTATTTTCTGCCATCTATTAAAACCCATTTTCAGATGTCAAATCAAATGTTTGTCACCAGAACATATTAATAATAATATATTTTAAATGTGGACCATTTTTACGTTCAAAATATATTACATTTTTCTATTTAACACAAATACATGTTTATTTAGAAATACCTAGTGACTCTACATGCATTTAAAAAAACATTTAAATGATCTTTATAATAACAAAAAAAAAGCTAATGGAAATAAAAAACAAAACATATCCAACATAAATTAAACAAATGCCACATGCTAGCTATTAAGCAAAATACATTGTGATGTAAAGGTCTGCATCCATCTGCCAAAATCACACACACAAGCACAGCTCCAAGCTTAAAAACACAGATACAGTGAGAGCAGCACAGACTCACTAGCGTTAGCTCCCTCAGCAGCTCTTCACTAGTAAGGAACTTCACAAACTAACAGTAATCACGCAGCTTGGTCAAAACATCAACGCTTACAATCACACACAATCAATAGCATCTGCTGCAATAACATTGAAAGGAAGTGCCTCCAATTTATCTTTATTAAATCAATATGGATTTGATAGCCTTACCTGCAGTGGGGTTCTTTGCCCAGTGTTGGAGCTGTAAGTGTCTAGTGCATTGGGACAGGGGGAGATCTCTGGTTCACTTGTTGTTTGTCGGGGACGGGGTAGTTTGCTGTGTGGCTGGAAGCGACACTCCTAAGGGCCCACTGTGAATAGAGGTCAGGATAATAGACACAGTCACACAACAAAGACTGATAATCCTGTCTCGCCCCACAGCTCCCGTGTTGCAATCAGACATTTTAAGGGCAGTTAAGCTGCAGCAAGGGGCGGCTGAATGAACCGCGGTTAGGAAAGACTCCCAAGCTCCCATTATGGACAGTAACCGGTGTCAATTCGCAGCAATTAGACCACTCAGATGTGTCAGTAGACAGGCCTCAAATTAATAAATAAATAACGTCGACCACAAGTGCTCGCTGATATAGCCTTTTGAGTCATTTGAGTCTCCCCATGGTGTCTTTCAGTGCAGAACACTTAGTCCTTCAAAAAGTGACGAGGTGTACCTTCTCCTCCCCACTTATCCGGTATGACCTTTGAGTGGAAAGAGTCCTTAGTGAGCAAGTTGCTTAAATGTGCTTTCACTGGTCGTCAGAAATACATTTGTTTAAAGCGGCACAGATCCTTTGATGCTGGTTCATTACGAGTAGGAAGTGCTGAGATAAACAAAATAGTAAGCAAATCCACTTGTACTCTTATTACCTGCACTACACAATACAAACCTGACTTGAGGGTTCGTAATAACTTGAAAATTGTGTAATGTAGCAGTAAAAATAATCAATAAATGAAGGCACGGGACACATGTATCTCTAGTCTGATACTGAAAACTGTAGAAATGTGCCGACCAAGGTTGTTGCCTTAGGCCTTAGAGTAAAGAGGAGCAAAAGAGAAGCCTCGGGCTGTCCGCTGTGTTGTCTCTACAACGCAATGTTTTTATGAGAATCATCACACTCAGGAGGATGTAACCTCGAAGTTAGACCTGGTTTTTTTTTGTTGACACTTTTCATTTGTGTCTGAAATCATCACAGTAGGTAACAACTACTTCTCTAAGTGGGTTTGACTTTTTGGCTAGAATATGTATTCGAAAAGTCTACTTATCTTTAACAATTTTGTGATCTTAATATATATTGATAACTCTAGAGATTAGTGTCTCTGAGAAAAGTCAGGGTACATATGATTGACATTTAATGACCTACTAAATACAGATGTTTGTTGCGGCAGTTTTGAATAAAAATGTACTTTTTCATCATTATTTCAAGTCCTATACCATAGCCTTATACACAAAGCAAAAGAACAGAAAGCTGTGGCTCTTTCTGTGGCTTTGAATTCGACTTGGAGCACTCAATCAAGAGGAAGTCATTACTTCAGAATAAGGGGTAGCTATGCTTTGCTGCTCCACTTCAACTGAATACCTCAGCTTTCACCAATGCATAAATAATGTGCCAACTGTCTTTGATCTGTTGGAGGTGATGCCTTCACAGGCATGTGGACACCTACCTATGAAAGAAAAGGCTGTGCTCTGTCCAAAGATGTGTCAACAAGCATCACGCTCACAGAAATGTACTGAGAGCAAACCAGGAACAAAGGTAGAGCTTAGGATAGAAAAGGGCTTCTATAATGCCAGAGTAAATTACACATGAGAATGTATTTCTATTTTAACTATGGTTGGAAGCAACGATTATTTTCATTATCTATTCAGATTCAGATTATTTCTGGATTCATTCACAAAATCCTTTGTATTTTATTTGTCTGAAAACATTAAAAGATGTCACATTAATCGATCATTTTCATCCCAAAAAATGACAGGTTGAAAGGAGTCTAATGCTTGGAAAGTAAGGACTCTACTAATAAGTTTGAATAAAATCTCTGGTTAAGGCCAGAAAATATTCTTTCAGCAGAAAAGAAATTACAATGACAGGTGCCAGCAATGACCCCCCCCAAACAAAAAGATTCAGAGAAAGCCCCCTGCAAAAGCCCTCTTCTGTTTCAGAAGGTCAGATTTGGTGACTGTTCCTGGACAGTCAGACACTGTGAAACTACTAAAAAAGGCACAAAAAAAAAAAACACATAGTACAGAGAGCACACAAAGCCATCCTCTGAGAGGTCAGAGTGAAAAGACGTGCTCCTTTCAGACAGAAAGAAAAACAAAAGTCTGGGTGACTTTCAAAACGCCTGCTTTAACCAAAGAGCCCAAACAGTGTGAAATGAAGGGTCACTGTGTAATAATGGCGATATTAAAAGCTGTTATAATTGCCTCTCATTTCCATTTCAGATTTAAGCAGAAAATGGCCCAGCCCTCACTGAGGCAATTTATTTAATCCTTATTCACCGCTGTGAGGTGGGGAGGAAAGAGAACCGAAGCTGCAAGAGGCATTTTGCTACAGACAAGTCTTTTTTTATATTTTATAATACAAATACTTCATTATTAAAGTCCAAAACTATGAAGCAGAATATTTTGTTCAACCGTTAGGACATCTAGTGAAATGTCTTTAAGAGCAAAATACATCTTTAGTTCTCTCTACGTTGCAGTGATTGAGGCCGAAAACAGGTTGAGTTTAGCCAAGGGAACCTATTAGCAGAGCTTCCCTTGTGGCTGAACTTCCAAGGAGGAAGTAGGAAAGGTTCTTGTTCTTGTTCTTCTTCAGAGTTGGCAGTAATGCCGTAAGCATCCTCTACTGGTAATTTTTTTTTTTTTTTTAAACACTTCAAAAGCCCAGTCCCTAATGAAACACACCAGAGAGGCACTATCCTAATTAATACACAACCTGAATGAAAAACCCATATGTGTATACTAGTGTTCAATCTTACATTAGAATCATATCTTACCTTGCACAATATACTACATGTATTAACTCAGGGGAATAGTGGATTCCGCTGTACTCGATATCATGATGTATGCAGATGCCGGTGTGTAAAACATCTGTGTATGTTTACGCAGCTTTCTTTTCTCTCGATAGAAGAGTTCATCCGTGGAGGCATGGGAAATAAAGCCAGGCATTATGGATGAGCCCTTCAGTGTGGATGCACTAACTGAGTACATACAGTTAGTGATGAAGACAGCATGGCTACATCTCAGTGTAAACTTTGTAACTTGGTTCCTTTAGAAATGCAATTCAGGTTTAAAACAGTATTTTTTACTGATTTATTCAAGAAATACATTTTATTTATTACTGATATATTTGTTTTGAATGTTTTATTTTACCACTACTCTAAAACCCCCCAAAAATTTAGTTTACCATCATATAAAACCAAGAAAAGCATATATTCCTCATATTTGAGAAACTATATGACCTTTTTGTTCGAAAAATGACTGAAAGAAAATATATTTTAACTGTTTATAAGCTGAAGGTTTTGTGTAATCTGCATGTTGTGTTCAAACCATTACAGCAGATCATTTGAAAAAACCCAACCAATAATTCGGCAAGTTTAAAGTGCAGATGTGTCCCGTAAGTAAGTTAAAAACATTATACAACAGAAATGCTAAAGTTAGCAATGATCGTCCATTATGAAGACTGGTCATTGACAAGTTTAACATTTAAAATGCAAACAAAAGTAAATAATAAATGGCAAAAATAATGCAGCCATGCCAGGCAATAAGCAGTTAACTTTCCACACAAATAAAATATTAATTTAAGGCAAAAAATGTATCTAGTATTCAAGTCCAAAGTTGTGACTTAAAATAAAATAATTCCCGAACCTTTTTTTTAATATATATATATCGAGATAGATAGAGAGATAGACGGATAGAGAGATAGAGAGATAGAGAGATAGAGAGATAGAGAGATAGAGAGATAGATAGATAGATAGATAGATAGATAGATAGATAGATAGATAGATAGAGAGAGAGAGACAGATAGACAGAGAGACAGAGAGACAGAGAGACAGATAGACAGATAGACAGATAGACAGATAGACAGATAGACAGATAGACAGATAGACAGATAGACAGATAGATAGATAGATAGATAGAGATATATCTAATCTATTATATATATATCTAATCTATTCACCCCAAGGTCAAGAGTAAAAAAGTAATGCTGTAGTGTTTGGGCAAACAATATGAAATAGGCAATATTTACCAAAAACAAGAAGCACTTTAAGCCGTGCAGCTGCCGGTATTCCCCAACAACAGCGGCGGAAATGCAGCCTTAACCATAACACAGATTGCTGGGCCAACTAAAAACCACCATGTGGGTACAATAATAACTCATTGTCCATGGATACATGGGCTGTGGCAGTAATCTTCAGATCGCCTCAGTGAGGAAATATAGATATTTGTAAAAGCACTGAGGGGATTAGGCAGGGTTTTCTACCTCCTGCGGCCCAGGGCCTGAGTCCTGCTGCGAGCACCAGGAGCTCTGTGGAAGTCTGCGGAGGAAGGAGAGGATTTGACCTTGCGGCTGCATTATTCTGATATGACCCAAACAAAGCCATCAGCATGGGACCAGAGTAGGGGGTGACGTCTCTGTCTGTCTCTTACTCTCCCTCTTACAAAGGAGATGAATGTATAGACAGCATTTACAAGAACATCTCGGTAATGTTACGTGCAGAATGGAAATTATACTACACTTTAAAACAACAGATTGTAAAAGCATGTATTTGCTACGACTAAAAGGTATCATTATTTCTATACATGGGGTCTGCACATTGTTTAAAAATGCACATTCAGTGAGAGCATTATTTTAAAAATGTACAGCAGTCTCCTGAACAGGCTTTCCCCACCCTATTAGCTCACACTGCTGATGTACACATACAGCTATTAACCCTCACAGTGATTCTCCAGAGTTAATTTCTAATGAAAAATAAATTGAGTTGCTCCCTACACTTTCATAACATTTCCTCCTCAAAATAAATGGGCTCCTTTATGAGAAAAGACACACTGTTGTTAATGATTTTATAAGCAGGGAGCCCACCTGACATCCTGTTTTCTATTACTGTTCTTTATTCAATTTGCAGGGCGCGCTGCAGGTGACCTAACCTATAAAAGGGCACTTCAAATTAAATTATCAGAGCTCCTTGAAATTTTATAAATTCAGAATCGGCCTCACAGAGGGATCTCATACCAGAAACTAATGGCTTCACCTTTAGCTTTGCATAAATCAATTGCACCAAAGGTTAGAACACATCATGCCAGGATATATCAATGCAGTTTCCAACATCATAACATGTAGTACATTTGGAAGTGCCAATGGCAGGTGTATGAGGTCATACGTTACAAAGTTTGTGTCCTTGCATTATGCACACAGCTATGATCACAGAATCTGGTCTTTAAAACTAAACATATCACTGTATTTCATTTAAAAAGGGATATTGGCTTTGAGGGTTGATACATGTAAACAGTACATGGTTAAATTACACCTATAATACAATAAATCTATAAGTATGTTAAAAACCTTACAATTTGTTAACATCCTTTGCGTCAAACATCTGAAATGTGAATGTTGACTGCTGTTTTTGTCTTATAAAATTGTAAATTGACTTTCTCTTGGAGTTAATGAAGCAAATGATCCATTTGAAGACAATACTTTTTTCCTTTTTTTTAAGTTGATGTTCTTTTAGTAATATAACGTTTCCATTCAAAGTAAAACAAATAAACAGAATAATGAACAGTGAAAATAAGTGTTAGTTAATTACTTTATATAAAAACTAATAAATTGTGCACGTACATTACATTTACCGTACACATAAAGGTGTAGATCTACTGGATGGATTGTAATTATTTAGTGGAAATGCGTTTGTCATAAGTGGTTAAACTATACTATACAATGCAGACTTTAATGCAATTTCCTTAACAATATAGTTTGAAAAACTGAACATAAAAACAATATTGATAATCTTATGTGTGCAGTTGTTGCAAGTGACAGTGTGAAGCTTGTCACCTCAATAGGGTCCCCTTTATACTTGAAAGAGCACAAGCTCTTTCAAGTGTCATTTTGTTCCAGTCGCTAACCTAACAAGGGGTTGGTGGCAGAAAAAAAAGGCCCAATCAGTAACACTTGTTGCACCTGAGAACATGGAAATGTTAAACTTCTGTGTTTGAGAAAATGGAAAACATTGTCTCGTAAAGAAGTCGGGAATATGGATAGGATCATTCAACTGTGTTCAATCTGAGTCAGGACAAATTCCTTTATGAAGCAGTAGCGCGTGAAGGAAATTCATTTGTAAATTGCACCCGATCTTTGGAGGGACTGCTCCCTTTTCAAATTTCAGTCTAGATGCAGGATTGACACAGAACAAAGTCTATTTTCTATAAACAAGGGATTTCATCTGAGTTCAGTTTATTTCAGTATTTGCCAATAGTGCAACAAGCACACAACTAAACTGTTTACAGTTACTTTTCACAGCAGTATTCTTTGCCTGTTATTTGAGTCCCAGTGATAAACATTGATTTCTTTGCCTTAACTCACTAACCTTGATGACATGTTTGACCTTCTACACACTTAGGAGGGACAACGTTTGATAAAGCACTTTTGTTATATCTAGCAAGACATGAATAGTCTATGCGCATACGGGAGTCATCTACAACATGACAGTGAAACAGAAGACAAAAAGTTTTAAAATTAAGAAAATACTTTATTTTGTTTTAGCAAATTGAAGCTTCACTGGCCTTCAACGCACCAGTGTAACGCATGGACAAGTGTGGCCCCGGAAACCTCTTAAACCTAACTCATTTGAGGAATCGCTACTTTTAAATCATGCAGGCTTTTGGAAAATGTGTGTAAACAAAATGTTAAAGGGCCACAATATTACTATACAACATTCACTAAATATTACTGGATTACATTGGACTGCAGAATATTGTTTATAATTTATTTCAGTTAATTTCATTATATTCAAATTCATCTGTGCTATCTGACATTAAATAAAACGTTTATCGAGAGGAAAACATTGTCAAGCAGAGTCAGGATCCCTTACTATTTAGAAAATACACCAATGAGGCCCTTCACACTTCACATGATGGCCATGTGGCACACTCTCATGCTGAGGGGGGGAAATGCTGTGGGCTTTATCCGGATGTGAGAGGAAGCAGTCCATAACCTGACTCCTGACCAGCAGGCAGCTGCTTGAACTGAGTGCCCCCTCCCTGATTTCCACTCCATCTCTAAATCACTGAGAGCAATACAGTGTATAGGTGGCTAACACACACTTATTGCAAACACTTAATCAACCGAAGTTCGAAGGTGTAACAACGGTCATGTTAGAAAGAATATTTCATGTTAGAGGATGACAACAGCATAATATCATAACCTCTGGTGTCTGAAATCATTCACACATTCACTACTCTATAAAATTGTCATTTAAAAGCTAAAGTGAACCTTTATTTGAAATTTCAGAGACAAATAGATACATTTCCTAATTTACGAACAGGTGAGCTTTTGCATTTCTGTAAATGTGTTAAATATTTGTGCATCTTTATAATGTGAGATATTGTATTGTGGTAGCATTATGAGAAAGTCCATGCTTTGGATACCAGGTTTTTTCATTCCATAGGCGTTTTCCAATGCAGACAAAGCGTCTTTTGTGCGAGGTCTAATATAGGAATGTTTTAGAGGGCTACATAAGGCATACATTTCACAGTTTGCAAGGCTTAGCTACAGCTCTCTTTTATCTTTTTTTTTTTCTGTTGCATTTCAATTTACTTTTGCCCTGTAGCTATCCCCCGCACCCTCCAGGCTATGAGCTTCGTAGGTTTGCATCCTTAGTTAAAATGGAAAGATTCACACAAATGCCAAACACATTTAATCATTTCCTTGCTATTGCTGGTAGTTGCTGCTATTGGTTACATATCTCCAAGCTCTTCATCTTAGCCTCAGTATTTCTTACTTTATGCAAAGTTGTATAATATGGTACAACTATTGAAATGCCAGACGAACATACATGTTGGATCGTGTAGCTGCACTGACAATAGGACCAAGGCAAATAATGTTATTGCATCTTTGTATTTAGTTAAATTACACAACATTTGAACTTCATTCCCTCACTGTTATGTAGTCACCCACACACCTTGTTAAGGTGGCAACATAAATATTTCCCACCATAGTTAAAGTCAATTTTTAAGACTGCTTTAATCTTACCACCATGATGTTGGTCTCTTGTGAATAATCATATCTGGTCCATTTCTGTTGATAAAAGTCCACCGATGCTTCCATCTTGTTATTTCCTCTGGTAGTAAAACAGAAGAGACAGCAGAATGCTAAGGTAATTGTATTTGGAACATGTAATGCTAGATGGATT
Organism: Eleginops maclovinus; assembly: GCF_036324505.1. Taxonomy (NCBI): domain Eukaryota; kingdom Metazoa; phylum Chordata; class Actinopteri; order Perciformes; family Eleginopidae; genus Eleginops; species Eleginops maclovinus. Next base: position 18,293,787 of record NC_086357.1, on the reverse strand, counting down.
GGCAATTAGACAGCAAGTTAAACTCGCTAGCATATGCACAATAATACATTTCATAATACCTCTTCTTAAATAATCATGTTCCGGGTGTTAAATCCCGGTTACACCATAAAAAGGCTTGTGCTAGCATCTGTAAGACATAGGGACTGACGTTGTCTTGAGCTAGCTAACGTGGACGTCACTTTAGCTGGCGAGCTCAAAGCTAACATGCTAGCGAGCCGAACATGCCAGCACTTAGCGCTTACAATAACGGTTAACGGTTATAGTAACTTACTTCTAGTATTATTCTCTTCTGGGCCGTTAATGGTTATCTATCCGTTTCAAGGACTGTACATAACTAGATTAAATAAAGAGTTTACAGAATAGGATTTTAACAAAAACGCTATCGAGGCAAGCTCATTTAAGCACAATAAATAGGTAGGATTTATGTTAATCTTACCGTTCTCAAATCACTCTGCAAAACCATTCCTCCGTTTGAGTTTGTATTTGTAGAGTGGAAGGCCAAATGAACTGGATGGTGACACACAGCTAACATGCTATGATAGCTTCCTCCGTTGTGGTTTTATCTCAAAGGTCATCGCCATTTCCGTGAAGGCTTGCTTTTGGTCGATCGAGCACATTCGGTGTCAAAGTTCAAAAAGTTGAACTAATGCGAAAAAAGAACCTGAGAAATAATATGATTAATGTAAGCTATTTTGCCGGATACATTTGTAACAGTTAATGGTTGTGTGTGACATAATTTCTAAGTTAGAAATAAACAAATATATAAAATGCCACTCTGGATCATCAAGTAAACAAGGCTAAAGCACGCTTTAAAGTCTGCCAATGGGTTGCTATTTAATTTCAATTGAAGTAATTTTACTCATTCAAATTGTTTTTGGGGTATTAACAATGATCTGCTTCCAGTGGAGAGTCCCTGCTTTGCTAAACCCTTCTAGTTTACTATTCACCCAGTTTGATCAGCTTATTTATTTATTTATTGGTTGATTTAATAATGCAGTAGGCTTGTATGTGTATTTCAGGTTGAATCTTTGGTCTCCAAAAGTAAAGTTTAAAATGCCTAAGCTGACCAAGTTGCTTCTAAGGTTTCCTTTTTACTGGTCAGCCAAATTACTTGTAAAAGACTCATGAAATTGTGGTGATTTGTTGACTTTATAAGAGGATATACTTGATCCTCTTATCTTCCTCTGACAAACGCTGACAAAGTGACTAAATCTCATTTTCAACCAAAATTGAAGTGACTGACTTTTGCTCTTGTGTTGCCTGTCAGGTGTTATTTCAGTTTTAGGGTGGATATTTCCTCTGAGTGAACTGCAGTCTGTTTTGTGAAAACAGCTCGGTCTTTACCTACATTGAGTGTAATGTAAATGTTGAAGGCTTCTCTACTCACACAGCAGCTGGCAACTCTGAACCCAGGCAGAGGGCGTACTTTGTCTCTACAACCTTGTGTACTGAAATATTCAAAAGCTCCAAGTTTATGAGTCAGTTGCTGCCATCTGTGCCCCAGCGTTCAGTCCTCCCATCATGGCTGAACATAAGGCCAACATCAGAACAGATATGTGTGAGAAGTGTCAAAATAGATCCTCCAGTGTGCTCTGTATTGCAAATCTCAATATCGCCTGAATAGCATAAACAACACTCTTCTTTTGCTCACACACACACATACACATACACATATACACACACACTCAAACCCACGCAAATTTCTGCTGCTGCCGAGTCAAATTTCCATATTCATGAGAGAGGAGAGGAAAGGAAAAGAGGAAACATTTACACAAAACTGCCTCCACACAGTTGAAGAGGTCTTTTCTCTTAGGTGTCTTTTTTTTTTACAATGTCATTGTGGAGCAAGCAAGCGCCCGTGAGCTTTACAAATTTATCACTAGATGAGAGATTTCCTGAGACCAAAAAGCTGAAGGAGTGGTGCAATCAGTCCAGGTTTGTTCTAGAAAACATCACTTCCTTCCTTCCTTAGCATTAAGTGAGTGTCAGAGCGAGACTTTCAGATGTGTTTTTCACCAAGCACTTTCCCAGGACAGTAATGCTGTGCAGTTCTAATAGTGTCATTCAAAGCAGCTGCCTTTCTCAGCAATAAACTGAACGCCTTGCCTAAGCAATTCAAACCGCCTCCACAGATTGCAATACAGTCAACAAAGAACTTATCTCCAAAGTGAAACTATTCATCAATGAATGTGTTTGTGCCAAAATGTAGAAAGTAGTATGAAAAGACCTCAGTTACACCTGAATGTGTACTTTTTGTCTTTTGTAACTTTTTCACATTTGAATTCACCTTTACCTAACAGCCTTTGCCAGTAAAAGTCTACCCTGAAACAACAACTGATTATTGAAATTCATGGATGTTGTAGATTATCAACATTATAAATTCTGCACCTGAGATGCATGTGCAAATAAGTAACACAACTTTGTTTTTTTCTGGGGGTCAGTAACCCATCAGAAAAAAACTAAATAACACCCAGCCCTGCTCATTTCCTGCAAAGAGAATGGGGTCATTAATCCATGACAGTTGTTAAAGAAACAAAAGTAAAATTTGTTGTTTTTATCGCTTATCTTCAAAGCCACACTCATAGGTCTATATAACTGCAGCACAAAGGGCCCTAAAATGATGTTTATATAGCATATTACAACACTGTTACTTCAGCCAGTCTTTTAAGGCACTGTGCATAGAAATGTGAACAATAGAAAACTGCACGATGTTTCAACAACTTTATAAACGGCAAATGGTGTCAATAGAACACAATTTTAGGAGAAAAGTGCATACGATGACACAGTTTAAAATACAATTTAAAAGACACTGAATCTTTGAATCTAAAGAAGAATTTTGCTTGAAATAGTTTCTTTCACTTTCTTTTCTTTCAGAACAAAGTATGAGTCAAAGTTTCTGTCTATGTCACAATAAGGCAATCATCTAGTTGTTTATAATATTAAACAGCAGTGAGACACAAACATTCCCAATATTTTTCAACCACAAAAGCCTGTAAGACTCGAAGATATTTGGGTTTCTGTCTGAAGAACATTGAAATGATTACTGGAAGACACACACAATGCAGGAATGTGTGTGTGAATTTGTGTACAGTCCTTCGCGGAAGGGAGGGGGTCGTCCTTCCGTGGAGTGAGTCGCTGTTGTTTTGGCCTGTGTTTACACAGCCTACCGTACGTGTTCAACTGAGAACAATGGCGTAGAGTCTTCCAAAATGGCGACAGGTCACAGTGTCAACAGTGAAACAAAAAAGTGGCTTATCACTGCTCACACTTTTTTTGAAGTAGGTGTATATTTAGATCAGTTTAAAAAAGTGTGTTGGGTGCTTTGTGTTGGAGCAGTTTAGTAAAGGGACCAGGCTGCATGTTTTCCAAAGCAGATTAAAGATCAAGACAGGAAGGGCCAGGTTTAGGGAAACAGGAAAACTGATGCAAGGAAATGGACTACGTCACCAGCCAGCCCACTACAGTCTGTGCTAAAAGTAGAATCGAGACCAGCGCAAGTATGGAGTCTTTGCACAAGTCCCCAATGAAACTTATACTTTTGACAGGTACGTGAGCTATTATCTCCTCTAGCATGGCAGGTGTCTTATAGGGAGGATGTAACTGTGTTTATGATGTCTATATGTTGGCTATGATGACTTTGGGCTAGTGATGGGGCAGCAGTTGAGCTTGATATGAGATTGGCAAATCATTTTAGAGATTATAATTGAGGTTTTTTTCACAGTTTGCTTTGCTACATAAGCTTGATCCCTAATGTATATGTACTGTGTCTCAATAGATTAGTTCTGTGGATCACGTGTGGTTCAGAGATACAAATGCGATCTTTTACTGGAACCACACATGCTTAAAGAAGCGGCAGTGGCGTCATGAAAGGATTTGGACGATATATTTCATGCTATAATTTAAACTTACATTCTCTTGTATATGATATTGTGTCTACGCAGCATGGCTTTCCAGTCTGATGGACCCATGCAGCCTCTCTGACATTTGCGATTCTTGTCACCGACTTGCAACATGCAAGGCCCAGAACGGATCAAATGATGGCTGCTTCTGCAACCATGGATATACTGGAGATGGAACAACGTTTTGCAACGGTGAATATAAACATATAAAGACAACAGTATTTCACTGAGAGTTTAGCAAAAGATGCATGAGTATAACCTTGTGTGTGGCTGTCATTGAAGCTTCAACTATTTTTGGAAGCCTTTGTCGTTTATGGCTGTTCAACATTTAAGCAGACAGAAGTATGAGGCAGGCATTCCTTGGCTAACTTTACATTTATTTGGAGGATGATTTCAGAGCAAAAAACAGGGTTTTATGCAGTTGAAAAATATGAGGCACTATATGTTGAACTTCCTTGACCATGACTTGAATCACATTAAATATTACATTTAAAATTGCCTTCACAAAAACACCATCTGTGGTCATTTGAGCAACACATATCAGCATGTTGTGTAAAGCTCTTCCGCAAATGTTGTCTCTAACATTTGAGCCCAAAGCAATACTCACCTCCTTGTTGAACAATGGTACCCCAACATGTTTCAAGTGGAATTAAATAACTTAATACCTTTTACATACCATCAAATTTAGCTTTTAACTTGTTACTCTTGAGCTGAAGTTCCAAAACACAAAGGCACTGTTTTTTTGAGTTAAAGTAAGATTTGTAAAAAATTCAACTTATTTATTTAACTTTTTCTTGTTTGTGTTCTTGTCCAACCTTTTTGGTTGAATTTCCCACCAGCCTCCTCCAATCATTAGGAGTTAAATTCAAAGTAAGCACTGCAATATAGAAAGATATCTCCACGATACAGCTTTATTAGGAACGCTTTTAGTGGCCCACGCTGCCTCTCTGTCAGCATTGTTTATCCTGTTATGTTTCTGGGCTGATTAGAATTCCTGGAACACTTTTCAGTTTCCTGACCAAACATGATCACCATCACAGTACTGCTTACATATTTCAAGAGCCAAAAGTAAATCAAAAAGTAAGCACTACAAACACTGTAGCGAATGATTTTAGAGGGGAAAAAAGCAGAATGAAGTTTCCTAGTACCAGATTTAAAATAATTCAAAATGTATGAAATATCAAAAGGACCCAATTGCAGCAAATGCAGTTTTAATGGATAAAATAGAATTGATATCTGATATATTTGCCATGGGTCCTTCATTTAAAGGATTACATACTATGAGGGGGGGGAGGGACTAAAAAAGATGCAGAAGACAAATGCCTGAAAATAATAATATGACTTATTGTCTTCAGATTAAATTAAATGCATCACTTATAATGGTAGGAAATAAGTTAAGTTGTTGCTATGTTTGTTATTTCTTACAGTAGTTATTTCTTGTGGACCCCAGTCGGTAGTCCTTACTACAACTGTAAGTAAGAGTAGAGTTAAGATCATTTCAGTGTTTCTTTTTAAATGTTTAGAACAAAGTGACAAAAGCCCTCTACCGTGTACTTAAATCTGATTCATGGAGCATGTGGAAACAACCTTTGCGCAGTAATGACAGTTCAAGGGTCCTGTGTGTCATGGAGGTATTTCCCCTTTGAATACAGTCACCTCTCTCTTCCGAGCAAAGGATTTCCCTTCCCGGACAACATGTGTGCTAAAGGTACAGGGGAGAGGAAGAGAAAAGCGTCCATCACAGACTACTGAAAACAACAGTGGAAAGTCTTGCCAGGTCATTTCCAATAAACGGAGCGAAGCGAGACGGAGGGTGTGTTTGAGAATAAAGCTGGAACAGCACTTTCTGTGATGCGTGGGCCCCGGGCAGTGTTCACAGCAAACTGCTCTGTATGGAGCTTTCTAAACAAAGGGCAATAATGAAATAAAAAATGTTTTTCATTTGAGTTTCTCAAAATCAAGTCAAACAACCACTGGCGTAATGTAACTCAGTACATTTATTCAAGAGCAGCTCTTAAGTACACTTTTGAGGTACTTTACGTTACTTCATACGGTAATACTCTGGTTAGTTTTGAAGGCACACATTGTACTTTTTACTTTACTTCATTTCTTTGACATTTCACCGCTTAAGTTATGGTTGTTTTCCAGTGTTAGCTTATCAATACACACAATATAAAACAAATAATGAATGATAAAGTATTTTTTATGGATTAAGCCAAACTAACCCAGTGAAAAAACATCAAGTTCAAATAAACACCATGACCCAGAAACAAGATTGAATGTATTCCTAAATAAAGTTCATAAAACCTGGAAATAAGTTGACATGGGGATCGTATGGGATTAGTTTTCTGGATATTAATACATGGATTAATATAGGATATCCACATTTACTCTAGATAATAATCTTACCAAATAGACACTCCTAAATTGACGGCTGAAAGCATCACAGGTTTTAGTGCTTGCTCTGGTTTCCTTTTTTAGAAAACACTCATGTAGGCAATCCTGCCACCATGCCTCAAGCATGCCATGCTAATTTTGGTTTTCTGGTCTGCAGATCTTTCTATTTAACTCAAGCGGAAATAGCTTGACTGCAGTATTTTAAGTTAAACATAAAGGATTAACATCAGTGTTTGCAAGTGCCCTGTATGATAGGCCAGCCATTTTGCATGTTAAAGACATTCATTGTTAAAGAAGCAAAGCTAAGATTTCTGTCTTCTTCACCGGCTGCAGACCAAAATGTATTTTACTAACAAAATATGTCGTTTTTCATGGCTGCTTTGTCAGTACTCAATACAATTATCTCGAAATTTCCCCAACAGAAACTTACAGATCAGCTAATTGCAACATGTCCACGCATTTCTCTAGAGTATCTTGAAAGGCCTTATGGGAAATGTAGCAGAAGGAGGACTGACACATGGTCGAATGAACACAAGTACAATGGGAAACTATTGCAGTACAATTAATCAAAGAGCATACTGTGGATAAAGCTAGAAATATTTATAAATCTATTATATATCTACACTGTTACCTAGTGTTCAAATTTTAAAAAAGAAGATCCTTGTCAAAACAAAGGGTTGGATAAATGTTTTAAATTGCTGAAATGTTCAGGGTTATGTAACTCTTAATATGTTTTTATGAATTTGTACTTGTAACAAAAAAGAGGTGAATGTCTTCGAAGGGTTGAACTGTTATAAGTAGTCATTAGCCTGCTGGTCAGCGGGTACTTACACTGCCTGGGCTATTCACAACAACAATAAGCAGCCAATATAAGTGCATTTTATTGTCTTTGCTTATCCAATTTTCAGTTTTTTGTGGCATATTTTTATTTTTAATTTCTACAGCGAATAACCCTGTTTACTTTCCATCCTTGTTTTTTCCCCACAGATGACAACGAGTGCCAGAATGTGACTAATATCTGCGGGGACAGGGGGAGCTGCACCAACACAGCAGGCAGCTACTACTGTACCTGTGTCTCTGGATACACATCGACAGGAATGGCCGAGTTCCAGCCCAATGATGGCACTGAATGCGTCGGTAATGTCTAATTCATTCGCTCAGAATTATAAATGTAAAGGCATTAGGTTTGGCTTCACATTCACGTACTGACAAATGACCTCACATACCAATAGGCTGGATATCATGTTTATTTGTGAAAGCAGTAACCACTCTGTTGTGAAGGATTCAGGTGTGTGTGTGTGTGTGTGTGTGTGTGTGTGTGTGTGTGTGTGTGTGTGTGTGTGTGTGTGTGTGTGTGTGTGTGTGTGTGTGTGTGTGTGTGTGTGTGTGTGTGTGTGTGTGTGTGTGTGTGTGTGTGTGTGTGTGTGTGTGTGTGAAATGTTTTCGCTGCAACTGTACTGAAGAGGATAAAGGTGTTGGAGGTGATTGTTCCCCCCGGCCTTTCACTTCCTTCCCATCTGCTATTCTGAGTAACCACCCGAGATCTTTTGCTCCATTTGCAATAGAAAAACTACACGTTCATCCCATGTTGTAGCATTAAGTATTCCTACAGATATCCAAGTGGGTGGCAAACATTATTGATTACAGTGCAAGCACGTGCCGTAGCTGATTTTATAGCCGATTCATAAACATTCAAATGTGTTACATGCGTGTATGAATTTCAGTTTCTCTTCCAATATCAATAAAACAGGGTATTAAATATAATGATCGGGAAAAGCCTTTATTTGTAGGAGGTCTTTGCTTCACTTTCAGCATCCTTTTCTCAAATTTTAAGATGGAAATAGAACTAAACCTCTGTAGTTATTAGGTATTTTCTTTATGTTGTGTTGTGGGTTTGACATTAATCATATTGTGTTGGTCTTTTATTGGTGCTGAACCCTTCATTTGCACCTTACAGATATTGATGAATGCCAGCCAGGACAGATCTGTGGACCAAACTCACGCTGCCATAATACGAATGGATCTTTCTATTGCACCTGTCAGCGTGATTACATCCCAACTTCAGGCACTAAGCACTTTCATCCAGAGTCAGGCGCAAGATGTAAAGGTCGGTATGAGGATGGAAGAGCTCACAAGCACACCAACACACAAACTGGCTCTTACATCCAAGGACATACATCTTTCTTCATCCCTCTCCCTTTTCACTCGTTTTTGTTTCTAACTTTCTATATCACACTTACACAAACAAAACAGGATTGCATTTTATAGTTTTTTTTGGGGTGAATCTTTTATGCAATACGTTAAGTTAACGGTGCAATCTTCCGTTTTCTGATGTTTTAAGCTCAGTCCACAACAAAGAGAGTCCTGGGATGTGCTGTCTGCAGGTTTTAATGCAGTTTAGAGTATTTACTATGACATGGTTTATAATGGTAAACTAATGGAAATAAAATCATCCATCAAAGAGATACTTAAGGTAATTTTTGTTTTCCAGAGCATCCCCAAAAATACTGCCACGACAACATCGGGTGTATCACACAGACTGTCAACAAAACACTTGAATATGTAAGTACCCTTCCTCAGGGTTTCAGCCAAATAAGGTACACTTCCATATGATGGGAGTGCCCTCTGTTGGAGAGAAATAGGATCACCATGAAATGAAACAGACAAAGTATATTATAGACACAACACCAGCCGCTGCTATTGGACTTGCTGTACAAGCGCATTATCCTTTCAGGGCTTTTTTAATTAGGTTTTAACAAGAGCATGTTCTATTTTCTGGAGAATTTGTTTTCACTGCACAGTGCCATTTTGCATCCTATTTAACTAAAATATGTTTGTACAAGGTGGAAATTAAAATATCTAACCATTCACTGTATACAGACAAATAAACAAAAGCTAACCGGCCTTCAACTGAGTGTACAGCTCCGTTCCTAGACATTTGGAAGGCAAAACAGGTATTGTTTTGAAATTATAATATAAACACATGTCCGACTCATGCCTGCCAGTGGAAATGTTGAAGTTCATTATCTATTGCTTTCATTATTAAGTTGTGATTTTGACACGTCCTAACTGCTTGTTTATAGGTGGCAACATATGTTCTGAGACCGACAAAACAGCTCCCCCTTGTGGGAAATCTATAACTTGCAAAATTGGATGTGAACATTATTGAGTTTATAAGTGAACCACAGTTTCATATAATAAAAAAAAGAGAAAGAAAGGTACAGGTGTATCAGTGATCATTATTTTCACAGTTTGTATCCAACATAATCTACAAAATATCAAAGTACAGGTTGAAAAATGTTGCAGAAAAGTGATATACTAAACACCCTCCCCCCCATCCTACCATCGTAGATGAGCAACCTAACGGAGCCTCAGAGTTTACTGAAGGAAATCGTCAAGCAGACGTCCGGCGAGCTCACATCAGTGCAAGTGATCGCATATGTTGAGGCCTTGTGTCGATCTGCATCAATCCTGACTGCGGAGGGAAAGGATTCCACTGTCAAACCGTCCGTCATCAACTCGACCCTTACAGTAATCTTTGTTTACCATTCTCCTTTCTCAATCAACGTTTGGAGTCCTGCCTGAACAGAAGTTATGCTTTGAACTGGTTTAGGGGGGAAAAAAGCCACTGTATACAATCCAGTTCCAACTTATCTAAGAATTATGCCAGTATGCTATGCATTTATGGGAAATACATTTGAGAGACTTTAGCAATTTTGTATCTAAGATGAAAGCTGCTGTTATCTTGGGTCAATGTGTAAGATCAATAGATACAAAAATGAACAAAACGGAAAAATCTAACCATAATTGGACACCAAAATTGTCCACTTATCTCTCCCTTGCACTATTTAAAAGGCTTTTAAAAAATCATATCCTTCAATTTAATATTAGAAAAATCTCTGTGATATAGGTTCCTATGTGCACAACATCATTTAATCCAAATCATATCAAGCAATCATTAAAACATCAAGGGAGAAACCTGATGTTTTAATCATACCTAATTAAACACAAATTTCAGCATAGGCATATGTTACATGTTTAGCTATCAAACACATGTCATGCTGATAAATCTGTTTTCTACAGAAATTTGTGAAAGCAGTAAACAACTTGGTGGAGAAAGATGAACTGGTGGCTTGGAGCCGAATAAAAGAAGAGCGCCGGGAACATACCATCACCAAGCTGCTGCACACTGTGGAAGAAAGTGCTATGAGTCTGGCTAACAACTACAAGACTCCAACTGAGCTTGAAATCAAAGCCACGGAAATGGGTGAGATTATCATTAACGCAGGGCTCTCCAATTATATTAAATTGTCCTGCCATTTATTCCCACCTGTGTGCAAAAGAAGTGGGGTTTTGGATAATTGTCATTTTCATATTTTAATTCCTTGACATACCTGACTTTTTTTTCTCCTCCACCACAGAATTGAAACTCTTCACTTTTAATGTTCGTCACACAAAAGCCAAGCTGTCTGTTTCAATGGGAGGAGATCATATCAATCTAACTCCGAAACTGAGACCAGAGGAGGACAGGAATGGTAAAGAAGCCTACTTCACAACAATCTGTGACCATCTGCGTGCTTGGGTGTACAGGGAGTAGTGTTTTGCTACATGTTGCCATATGCCACATACAGTGCGTTTTAAGCCAGCGAAAAATTAAGTATTCATATCTTCTCTGTCATGCTCTATATGCCAAAATATAATACTTTATATAAGTCTTTATTTTTGCTGATACCTTTGATCGGGGGCACCTATCACAAGATGTGCAAGACTACTTCTTGCTAATTTCAACAACACAAACAAAAGAAAGTTTCTTTTTCAGCTACTGTTAAAATAACAGAAACCAATAAGTAAAATCAAGGATGTTAAGTGATTTTACAAGACTTAGAAGTTATTATTAGTGTGCTAATCTAGTTAAATTTATGCATTCAACTCCACACAGTTGGTCAGATTTGCATACTCTCCTAAACATATTTATCCATGATATAAGAGAGTTTTAATTGAATAGAAAAGTTTGATTACAAATACAGCCCGTAAGTTTGACTCCCTCCGGTCTTTGTTAAACTTGTTTTTGGTCCATCAGGAAGTGTGTCAGCAGTGTTTGTGCGGTACGACAGCATCAGTGACATCCTGAAGCCGAGCAGCGACCCAGGTGTCACCGACTACTCGCGCTATGCAGAGACTGGGGAAATCACTGTCAACTCCCAAGTCATAGCAGCAGCCGTCAGACCTGCTGATGTTTACCAAGTTGACCATGTCACTTTCACTCTGAGACACAACGAGGTAAAGATACATACAGAGTGCTGAGGCTGCCTACATGGTTTTAGATAGATAGATAGATAGATAGAATAATTTGGTCACAGCAGCGTTTAGGCATTACATCTTCGGGAATTACAGAACTATTGAATTGAATAAAATAAAGATAAACATTTACATTTACAAACAATATATATAAAAAAAAAAATTCAGTAAAAACAAACCTATATTAAGAAGAGTATCTAAACCAGTGTTGCCCAAACATTCTTCACTGAGGGCCACATGCTGAAAAATGTACAGATGTACTGTATAATGCCTCATACGTTAAGTTATAAGTTAGCAAAATCAATCAAATTTGGGTGAATTACGTTTGATACATAAATATGTTTTAGAAAAAAAGCTCTCCATAGGGTTTTATTTATTTTGTTTCAAAAAGTAATGGCAGCTGATCCTTTAAACAGAAGCCTCAGATTTCTTAAAATAAGAGGAAATATGAAAGGTATGTTTCAAGCTTGATAGGTAAATAAGTTATTGGGCTTAGATTTGTTAGAAAATGTTTTCAACTTTAATTGACTGAATTTGTTTGAGTTGCACAATACTGTGATATATATGTTTCAATATATATTTAGGAAGTACAATATCATATACTATCTAAACAGCATAAATGTATGCTTCTTCAGAGAGTCAGTGTTTCTACCCAGCTTTACAGCAGCCGGTGGATCTTCCTCATTTATCAAACCCTTATTGACTCGATGTATAAAAGCACAATGTGTTAACTCAACATGGACTGAAGCAGATATTTTACGACATCCAAACTCAATTTAGGCATCTTTTACGCTTTCCTTCAACCTTAAACTTGCTGCTGCCTTCAAAGTGTCACATACAGTATGATTCATTTCAGTGACATTAGAATCTTCCAATGAGACACTTTTAAACATCGTAATCCCATCATGCCTTGTCAAACTGCAGACGATCAGTGCCCAGCGTTCGGTGTGTAAAACGGCTTCTTATTCCCACACTGCCTCTCGCAGTAACTTAATAACTTCCAGAGTTTCCATTAAAGTCAAATTCAAATAAACTCACCTGGGAGGAGTAGTTAGTGCTTCGTGTAAGTTTTTTTTAATGAAATTTTAAGACTTTATTCCATGTATTTCTTGTAATGACCTCCATGTTCAGGGGAAATGGAAGAGGAAAGGTGAATAGATGATGGAGGAAAGCGGAGTAATGAGGGAAATAACCCTAAAAGTTAATGTACTGGTATTTTCTTTTAAGATAATTAAAATGTATGAGAAAGTGAAATCATTATTTTTGTTGGACCCTTGAGGCTTAAGCCTAACAAAGGAGGTTATGATTTATGTTGAGCAGCTAAATCCTCTGTAAATTGCCTTTAAAGAGTAACAATCAATAATTTTGGGTCCATTTCCGTGCAGACTCTTTTCCCTTGAAGCACTTTTTTTTTTTTTCACGCTTACACCTGTTCAGTATTCTTGTGACACAGTCTGCATGCATTTATTTGAGGGGAAAATGTGGTCATTTAGGGGTATAAATTGCTTGTTTTTAAAATTCCAATATGATGTAAGGATTTTGAGAATAGATGTCAACCTGATGAATACACAGCTGTATTTCATTTAATGTTATTGTAGAGGTGGTCATTTTAAGCAGAAATGTAGTTGTTTATCATTTTAATGCTCTGAAATTATGCATAATAATGAATGGAAAATAAATTGACCTCTGCTTTGAATGCAGTATGTCATATTAATATTCATTTGGAGTGCTGTACTAATGTACATCCTGATGAAGTTGTTTTTCTACAAAACACCCACAATGAGCAGTAATGCACATGACCCAAACATTGGTGTTGACCCAACGTTGTGCATGATAACTATTTGGCAATTTAATGTATTTATTTTTCTTACATTAGTTATAAAGATGTGAGACAATACGAAGTAAGAAAAGCCAATAGAGAACAACATAAATGAAAATGTGAACAAAACGACACTAAAGGAACATTATTACTAAAATGTGATAGGCAAAATTGTGTGTGTTATTTATTTATTCTTAATCTGTTTACATTCCCATTGCACAAAACATTGGTATTGAGCAATTTGACTGTAATTTGAGACTTAAGTTGAAAGACATATTATTATAGTTGTACTGTTTATAATTGTTATGTGTGTATTAGTTATTAGCTAAATCTGCCATAAATCTGGCAGACCTCCCCCTTTTATTAATTTATTATTATTAATATTATTAATAATAATAATAAGAGTAATAACCCCCTGTGGTGGCATTGCAAAGCAGCAGCCGTTCAAAAAGGAATTAAACGGCACCATGAAGAGTCAACTGTGTCTTTGTTTCTCCCCTGAAGCCCATCGACACTCAGGATGATGTGACCAGTTGTGCGTTCTGGGAGTACGAGGCGGACAGCCTGCAGGGCCGCTGGGCCAGGCACGGCTGCAAGACGGTCCACGTCACCAGCAACGCAACCACCTGCTCCTGCAACCACCTCACACACTTCGCCATCCTCATGTCCTCGGGGCGAGCCAATGTGAGCGATCATACCTTAAAAATACAACTGTGTAAAGCTATTCCCTTTTCTTACATTTATTCACCGAGCATTTACATTCTTTATTTATGGTTTTAGAAAAAGGTTAATCATGGGATACACATTTATTTTCAAAGAGGGTAAAATCTGAATCCTTATATTTAGATCTTTATAGAAGATCATTTATTTATTGAAATAGTTTACGATAGAAACTGAATATTAGACCTTAGATCTATGAAAATGCACAATGTTACTTAAAGCAAATTATGAATGTAACATCACTGAGGAAGTGAATATATTAACTGTTTCTTTCTTTAGCTAATTATGTAAATTACCTTTTATTTATATAATAATTTCATCCTCGGGCATTTTATTGTTGTTTTCATGGAAAAACCAATCCCTCCAAAATGTCTAAAGCTAAACGTCTTTTTCGACATTACATTTGAGATAATCCAAACGTTAAAGAAAAGAAAAAAGATTTATTTATCTTAAGAAATCTGAATGTTCTCGAGTCATATCCAATTTATCTGGAAATGTAAATTCTTCGCTGTTTTAAAATTCTAATAATACTTAACATATATTTAGATTAAACACTGTTAAGATGTGCCTCTATTTTCTCTTGTTTCACCTATAACAATAGAACGATAGGTAATTGAAAGCCAGTATTTTGTGTTTACGGTGTTTTACCTTTAAAATATAGCAAGTTATTTCTACCAAAGGCTTTCTAGGTATTAAGTTCCACTCCAAGTTGTGAGACTGCAATTTAAGCAACACAAAAAGTCCACACCGAGACACCTTTTTTCATGACAATGCATTTCAGAAAGAAGATAGCTTCAGAGTTCGTAATGTTCCTGATTCATAATATCCCATTCATCTAGAACATTTAAATTGGTGTTTTAAAAATGACAATAATACGTAAAAAGATGTGCCTCTGTTGTCTGCCTTTATTAATAAACCAATAGATTTTTGAAAGCCAACACCAGTATTTAGTTTGATTTGAAGGCATTGATTTAGATTTGGACTTATTAAGTTTAATTAATTAATTATTAATGTTTTTCAAAAGTTCTGAGACAGCAATTTAAGCACCTCAAAAAGTCCAAACCACAAACAGTGAAACTGTGTTTAATAGCTCCTGAAGGCACTGTGACTCACTGTGCACACTGATTGTCAAAGTAAGAGTGGGAGATATGCACCCACTTCTTTTACAGCACTCAGAAGTGCCCTTAAACTCCTACATTTCCTTTAGGAATATGGGCTTAAACAAAAGGGAGCAGTGTATTTAGAAATTAAGAATGCATTTTCCAAAGTTAAAATGAATCATGCTAAATAAAGTACAAATGTTCCCAACCTTTTTTCTGCAACAACTGGTTGAAATGTGACCACAGTTTTCCAGTACGTCTGCAACATGCTGGTGTAACCCCAGCCTGTACTCCCCCATGTGATATCAGATGATCCCAGGCAGAAAACACAACAAATTACAACTTCAGTGTACCATGAAACCGTGAATGAAACGCCTCCCTTTCCATTTGCTTCTCAGCTGGTGGCCCACTACACCGTCCTGACCCGGATCACACAGCTGGGGATGATCATCTCCCTCATCTGTCTGTCCATGTGCATCTTCACCTTCTGGTTCTTCAGTGAGATCCAGAGCACCCGAACAACCATCCACAAGAACCTGTGCTGCAGCCTCTTCATGGCTGAGTTCATCTTCCTGGTGGGGATCAACATGAACACACACAAGGTGAGCTCCGGATGAATGCGGGGAAACAAAGGAAATATCCTGTTAGTTTGTGTGTGTGTGTGTATGTGTGTGTGTGTGTGTGTGTGTGTGTGTGTGTGTGTGTGTGTGTGTGTGTGTGGGTGTGGGTGTGGGTGTGCAGATGTGAGCCACTATTCAAAGATTTTGTTGAGATTTTGTTGAGTAAAACCCCATTTTTATTACTCTCACTTCAGCTTTAGCTTGCCTTTTACTGTAACAGGAGATCATTTCTGTTAATTTAAAGCCTTTTTTGACAGAATAAATTAGCAATATATCACATGAACTAGGCTAAACAAGCAGACAAATATGTGCAAATGACAGTACTTACATAAAGAGGCACAATAACTGAACTTTTTTTTTATCATAAAATTGTGAAATCTGTCCCCCTCTCTCCCTCTCTCCTCCTTTGTCTGTTTCTTGGCAGCTTTTCTGCTCGGTGATTGCAGGGCTGCTGCACTATTTCTTCCTCGCAGCCTTTGCCTGGATGTGCATCGAGGGCATCCATCTGTACTTAATAGTCGTTGGCGTCATCTACAACAAAGGCTTCCTGCACCGTAACTTTTACATCTTCGGCTACGGGAGCCCGGCAGTGGTGGTGGCCATCTCGGCGACGCTCGGGTCCAAGTATTACGGCACTGATAAATTGTGAGTGGAAAGAGAAGTCGGAAGACAAAGGCTATAACAAAGGCCTCTTCTTCAAACTTATTAAGCTTTTCTTAGGAAAGGAAGATAAACACATTACATTAATTATAAATACAAGGCGACAGAGATTACATTCGGCCTGCAGGGACAAAAAGGAAGTAGACGATGCTTAGACTGAATACAAATCTATAAATAACAGTAAGTCTGTTGTTT
Source organism: Eleginops maclovinus (assembly GCF_036324505.1). Classification (NCBI taxonomy): domain Eukaryota; kingdom Metazoa; phylum Chordata; class Actinopteri; order Perciformes; family Eleginopidae; genus Eleginops; species Eleginops maclovinus. Next base: position 18,277,079 of record NC_086357.1, on the reverse strand, counting down.
ATTAAAGTTAAATATAATTAGAAAGATTCAGGTTAATGCAAAAGTAGAGCTGAAAATGTATTCCTGTGTCGATTTTCGAACAAATTGTTTTTGTTTTTGCAAGATAAGAAAGGTGTTTACTGGACCATACAATATGGTCATAATTAAGATAAGGCTTGATTAGACTGGAGTGGAAGGATAGAGGGTATTGATTTGCAGAAAGCCGGATTATTGCAACAAAGAGATGTTTAAACACACATTCAGTCAATAAATAACACCTTCAATATTTGCATTACAGGTGCTGGCTGAGTACAGAAAATCACTTTATCTGGAGTTTCATTGGGCCGGCCTGTTTGATCATTCTGGTAAGATCTAAAAATGACTTTAAAGAATTACATTTGAATCATCAAACAGGGATTGTTTCAAAGATTGATCATGTTTGTTGTTATTTTTGTTTTGGTCCCTCTCCACTGAAGGTTAATCTCTTGGCTTTTGGAGTCATCATCTACAAAGTGTACCGCCATACTGCTGTGAAGAAGCCTGAAATCAGCCACTATCAAAACATCAGGTAAGATTCTCCAAACTGCTGTTGGGAAGATCGAAGGAAAAACTAAAGAAAATGAAGCTGAAATGTTCTCAGCATGTGGCGTGCTGGTTTACAATTAGTTTTTGGATGACTTTCTTTGAGCCTTCACTCTGTTAAAGTCAGCGTTCCCCCCCCCCCCCCCCCCCCCCTCCCTCAGGTCCTGTGCCCGCGGGGCCCTGGCCCTGCTCTTCGTGCTTGGGGCCACCTGGACCTTCGGGGTGCTGCACATCCTGCATGAGACCACCCTCACTGCATATCTGTTCACCATCGCCAACGCCTTCCAGGGGATGTTCATCTTCATCTTCCTGTGTGTCCTGTCCAGAAAGGTAAAGATTCTCACATTGTTGTACCTTTTTGTTTTTCTTTACATTTATTGAGTGACTAAAGTTAGACAGTGAACTTTTCAGATCAAGAGGAAGGAGGTTTACTGCCAGCCAGATTCATCATAGTATGTCAGAATCAGAATACCTTTATTCGTCCCACAGAGAGGAAAATAAAATTGTCACAGCTAAAGGGAAGATAGAAGGGCATGCATAAAATATTAAAAAGCAAAACATTAAAAAAGTTATTTAAATTAAGTCACGTTTGTAATACATTACCAATGTACATATTGCACACACGTGTTATTGCACAACAGTGGTGTCGTAGTCTGTGTTGAAGTGAATGAAATGAAATGAACATTTAAAACATTTAGTTTCAATATTTATCATAATGTGTGGTTTTGTTACATTGCTCGAATTTAATTTGAGTTTTCATTTATTTATTTGTTGTCTTTCTTTTTATGTGCCTCTGTAAAGAAACTTTGAGCACCTGTAAAAGTGCTTATAAAATAAATGTATTATTATTGTTATTGTTATTATTATTATTATTATTATTATTATCATAAGGTGATAGAATAAGTATTGAACAGTTTTATGTTAAAACGGCAATAAAAAGTCCTGGAATACAACCACTAACAGGTAAAGTAGGAAAGGTGCACCAGTATGAGCATCAAAAGGCAGCTAACGTATCAATAACAATATTGCTTATTATGATAAATGATAATAATAATTCAGAGTGTTTTATTTATAGTTAGCTGAATATGTTTTCAAGATTATTACTGAGTCAATAAAATGAGCATCATGTGCAGAGGGGGCTAGTTTTATATGTATCATTTTAATTTGTTGGTTAGATTATTCTTTAACCAATGCCTACACACATACATTTTTGATCAGAAAAAGGTTGCCTTTGTAAAAAATACACATGTTATATTATATTAGGGTATATTGTGTCATAGTGTTTTTTTGCCTTTCATCTTAATCCAACCTTCCTGAATGTGTCATTCCAGATTCAGGAGGAGTACTACAGGCTTTTCAAAAACATGCCCTGTTGTTTTGAATGCCTGAGATGAATTGAGGAGAATAAAGCTGATCACCTGCACTTCTAAAATAATAGTCCACACTGTAGCCTGGCAATATCCTGTGACTCGTGCTTTTTGTTTTGCAAAAATCCATGTGGGAGGAATATGTTAACTTCAGATGTCTAATAAAAGAGAAAAGGCAGCACTTGTAATTACTAAATGTTTCCCTTTTAAAGACTGCTATCATATATTCTTCATGTGTGTTTATTTCATGTTTACGATCTTGCGTCGACTACTGTATCAGCATTTTCACAAAACACATTCCTCTGAGTAGTGTATTGTTTCTGGTTTAATTTATGCCTTTGCAATAATCAGCCTTACTGTGCAGTCTGTTGTCTTTGTTCCTTTCTTGTGTTTCAAATTGATTTGTAAATTATTAAAAATGAATGATGCAAACTAACACATATCTGTGCAGCGCACTTCTTTTATGTGCAAAATCAAAGGTCTTGTTTTTAATACATTATCAAACTCCCATTGATGATCGTCACAAGACTAAGTGTACTGGATATGAATTCCTCTCGCATGATAACAGTTTGGTAGGTCAATGGCTCCATCTGCTGGACATTTTGAGGAACAGTTGTAGCACTAAACATTTCACAAAAACTGACAGCTGGCACCACTTTCTGATGTTTAAATGTGTCTGCTTCATCAGACAAAATCATGTATTTAACATATTGTTCCTGTGATGTAGCATTCAAAGGCTTTGTGAAACTGAGCTTTAAATAAATAAATTGTGGTTGAACCTTTATTTCCTGCATGTGTTCTTGGAGTCTCTGGGCTGCAGGGAGTTGTATTGCCTTTAAGGAGCCTATAGCTGGAAATTAAACCAAAATGACCGACATTCTAACAGTAATTCTGCATCTTCCTATTCATATTCTGACTCCTGAACAATTAATCAAAGCAAAATGCAGTATTACATCCAATGAACCACTGTAATCAACAAACAGATGCTAGCCAATAAAGTAAAGCAAACATCATGCAGTTCGCCAACTGGCTTTTCATTAAAGTATTCCAAAAGAGTTATATTTATATATATTTAAATTAAAGAAGAAGAGTAAAAGGAGATTGTCCTCTCTCTATTTATCTCAATTCAAATCTTGGGACTAAAATGTGAATTTGGAGACCTCTACTGGCTGAAAAATGAAAAGAAATCAGATGGTCGTGTGATCTGAGGCCTGGGTATGAAAGTGCTATGATGGCTTATGTGTGATTACACAAGGGAGTCGTGTGTTGAGCAATCTGAACTCCCCAAGAGTTGAGCCTTTTGGTTCATTGCTGCTCGGTGTCATCACTCTCAAACTGTGCATACAAACAGGGCTGTTTGACGAGCCCTCTCGGCTGCGGCAGATTGTAAAATTGGCGTGAAGAGCAGCGATTCAACACACCGTTTGATTTTGTTTTATCCAGAAGGAGAGCTTTGTGATGGCAGGGAACAGTCTATACATTTTAGGAGCATAACGTTGTCCCAGATATTCAAGAAGTAAGAGAGTAAAGTAGCCTGCATCTGCTCTGCTTTCACTCCACCGGCTGGGTCTCACCGAGGGAATAGAGGCAGATCCCATTGGGTTTTGTGCCTTCATTCAGCTGCGAAAAACGTGTTTATTGTCCTTTCTGAGGAATTAAAGGTTTTAACTTTGATACTTCTTAATACTGTGCTCCAAACAAGCTATCTTTTGAATTCTGTGGTGGATTGTAGATTAGTATATTTACTGATGTACTGGACAAATTCAAGTTGCTTCTTTTGAATATTTTCCTTTTATGCAACTTTATACTTCTACTCCTTTTTATGTCTGAGGAAAATGTAAAACTTCATACATTCTATCACTTAACTGACCTGACAGCGGTAGTTCCTTTTAAAATTACAATGCTGTCCTGTGAAACATTTGTATTGCCATATGTGCTGATTTTGAATTGGAATTCATGTCAGAAATGTCCTAAAAACTATTTTAAATCCCTTTTGGCTTGATAAAGTTAAAACTAATAGTTATAGCAACTTCTTTTTGATTAAGGGATAGCTGCCCCCTCTTTCTGGATCTCTCTCCCAAAACACATTCAACACCCCACCATCCATCTATGTTCAAATCACAGATCACACTGTGTTGTTTGAAAGTTATCCTGTACATGTAAACTGTCTTGAAGAGCATTACCAAAAAAATGCCTTTTTATTACAAGTATTGTTGTAAGAACAACCTGATTTAGACAGTTGTCTTTCACATATTCATTGTGTCACTCTGACAATGTCACAGGTCAGCCTGGCTCTGCTGCAGATAGCATATTTACTTTAAATCCCTTAGTTGTCTAAAGCGTACCTCTGTCCTGATCCTAAGCCCAACACCAGTTTCCCAATGAAATCTCACACTGGCAAATATAAAAGACAAATCTGAGATAATAACTTCCACTCCTCCGTTTAATCATGCAGGGGCTCCTCCTTTGTTGCCTTGTGGCGCTGGCAGGTACGTGTTTTTCCAGTATATTATAATAGTTTACTTGTAGAGAAGTTAATTATCAATTATTCAACTTGCAACTTACTCATAATAATAAGGTTCATTAGTTTTTGTGCAACTGTGATTCAGTCTAAGGGAATATATTAATCTGCTTGCAGTTGGACAAACATGAGTGACTTTTAGAAGGGTGTGAGGTATTATTAACACAAGTTTAACACTTTTTTATTTTAACCATTTACCTGTTTAGTTGCATTTTAAGTTGAAAATCTTGTTCTGTTCCTTATGATTCTGTCTGTTTTATAACATATGTGGACCTATTTGGAAATCATTTATTTCACTTCAAAACTTTTCCTCTGAATTCCATTTTTTAATTAGATCATAAAAATGAAAATAAAAGACAACTGTATTTACGGATCTAATGTTGACCCTATATCTGACTTTTATTCCTTCAGCAAGCCAAACTGTCCATTTTGGTGAGTCATCATCACAAATGCAATACAACCCTTTAAAAACGTTTCATAAAGAAAAGTGAAGTGACATTTCACCATGTAATTTTCCATTTTCCAGAGCTTGGACTAAACCCTAAGAAAACCTATGAGTATAAATATGAAGGAGTGGTACAGTTTGGACTCGGCCAGCCAAATCTTGCTGAGTCTGGCGTCAAAATGACGTGCAAGATCAAGATCCTAGGAGTGTCTCAAGAGACATTCCTCCTTCAGGTAAGAGAGACAATGGAAAGTAATACAACATCTCTGTTTTGTGTAAATAGTTTAGAAAACCTGTTACTGAGTATAGGGTTCGCAGTAGTTGTCATTTATTTTGTATTGTATCATACATTATTTTAAGGTCAGCACAGCCTCTAATCACCCAAAATAAGGTTTAATTGCATTAAAAAAAGGTAGGAATCTTTACATATCACCTAATAAGTGAAATTGTTCTCATTCCTTTATGTATCTTTATCTTTAAATGTGATGTATGTATCTTTGTAATGCATAAATAGTCACCATTCAGTACCGTTTTCACATCTTTCAGACTTAAACACATGGTGCATTTGAACTTTATTGAATTATATTAAAGATAGCTTTACTTATCTAGTGAAGTACTCCAGACACATGCCAGTTGTTGTCCACTTTGGTTGAGTTACAAATGTCATCTGTGTTTCATCTGACAAAAGATTTTAATAGCTTAATTATTTTCTACAAATATGAGTGATCATTCAAAGCATTAATGCTGCTCATTTCCACCTCTGGTTCAAAGGTGTCCGATTTGGTCTTCGAGGAGTTCAACGGCGTCCCGGGGAAAAACAGCTTCAAAGCTTCCCCAAAGCTCACCCAGCGTATTGCGGCCCAGCTCATCAAACCTGTCATGTTTAACTACGTTGGTGGGCACGTCAGTGAGATCCGCACCTCTGCTGAGATCCCTGAAACCATTGTCAACATTGTGAGAGGGATCCTGGATTTGTTCCAAGTCACTGTGAAGACCACACAGAAGATCTATGAGCTGGAAGAGGTGACTCACTGCTGACGGATAAAGTGATCGCTGCACCTTCAGTGCAAAGGTCATAAAAAGAGGAAAATATTGTAATTATTGGTTGGATTTATCTTTTGTTTGTAGGTTAGCATCCATGGCATGTGTCAGAGTAACTATGTAACTGAAGAAGATGTGAAAACAAAGGACATGACCATCACTCAGATTGTGGATGTCAGTAACTGCAAGGAGAAAGCAGCCATCTACATGGGAATGGCTACCGCTGTGCTCGACCAAGTCTCCAAACAGGTCTATATATCTCATGCATCTGATTCTACTATTATAAATGGACAGGCTTAAGTCAATGCTTTGTATGTTTGTGCCCTCCAATCTAGCGAGGGGAGTCTGTCATAACCACCTTAAGATACGTTTACACAGTCAAACCCACAGCAGAGGGAGGTCTCATTACCGGCGCTCATGGCCTGGAGCAACAACACTTCACTCCCTTCAACGTGAAAGGTGGCACTTTCAAAATGCAGGCCAAGTAAGACACAAGAATATCTAAACATTACGCCCTGCACATCCACAATGCTTGTTTCCCATTCATGGTCTGCTTTAAAAACCTTCTCCCGCAGGAAGGAAATGGTGCTTCTAGGCGTGACCAACACAGTGAGAGCCCTCACATATGGGCCGATGGAAAGCAAGGGCAGCCTTGTTTACAAGTTTGTCAATGCAGAAGCTAATCTCCCCATTATGATGCAAAACCTGGACGACCCTGTCCCAAAGGTAATAATGATATCCTGCTGTTATGTAACTATTCATAGGTCTATCAAATGTATTAAAAAAAGAGGCACGAATCACTGGCTATGCCAAGTTTAATCCAAAATAAAACATAGAATCACAGGAAACAATATGATCAATTGCATGCCTATTGATTATGACATTTTAAAAAATCTACTGAAATAAAGAACATTCAGTATTATTCGTACAAATGAATAAATACAGAGAAATACAATAATTAGTGTGCAGAAGACCTTATTCTGGAGCTGCATAAATCTGATCAAGTAATCATTCAGCTGTTTGGTCTTTACAGGCTATTGAGTTGATCAAGCATCTGGCTGAGGCTAATCGTTACCAGGTTGACAGCACAACAACTGAGGACACAATAAAGCTGTATCAACTCCTGCGAGTGACGCCTTATGAAGGCTTAGAATCAATGTGGAAGCAATTGGCTGGAAATGAAGAGCACAGGTGAGTACATGGGTGTTTGTTGACCAATTATTAATCATCATTTGAGGTATTTAGATAGATTTTTTAAAGGGATGTCAGCAGACACACCACATTTTAGGGAGATTGAAATTGACGTCACTGTCACATTAGCATGACCAAATGTCCCTCATTATTTCATTATATCAATAAAATGTCCTGAAGTACGCATGTCCTCTTGTATGACGCACACAGATGGACCTACCTGCCATCCTAAGCATTTTTTTTGCTCTTATATTATGTCACTTTAAATCCTGCTTTAAAAAAAAATGGCCAAAAAAAAAAGTTTGAAATCTCAGTGACATACTGCAGATGAACAAGCTGCTGTACTTGATGTGCTGGAAGTGTGAACCGGTTATAAGGTTTGAAACTCCTACATAATAACCTTTTGCCGAGCTCTTTATTATAAAATTATAGGATGGTGATTAAAATATAGTCCAAGGCCATCTAATTAAAGAGTATCCTTCTACTTGGTTCAGAGGGGGTTTAGTTTGGCCCATTACCATTGAGTGAATTATTATAATGATAGACAAGATTACAGAAAAGTCATGACTGAAAGACAGATTTTCTCGCTCATTGAGATTCAGGCTGTCACCAAGACCTTTTATTTTGTACGAGTGCAATCAAATTTGAAAAGTGAACGTGTCATTCACACCTTTATCAATTTCATTTGAAGGATAATTCTAATCCTATGTATCCTATCATTTATCCATTTTATCCCTCTTTAACTTATTTTTAGGCGTTGGTTTTTGGACATGGTTGTTGAGGTCAGTGATGCACGAATCCTGAAGTTCCTGGAAACAAGGTTCCAGGCTGCAGATGTTTCAGCAGTTGAAGCTTGGCAAACCCTTTTACTGTCGTTAAACCACCTGCAGGCTATTCCTGATCTGGTTGAGATGGCTAAAGTGAGTATATACTGATATGTGCGTATGCTGGAGAATGATACCGTGCAATGAAACTAAGTGAAAATGTTAAAATGTATCTTTTTCACAGATGTTCCTGAAGATGCCCTTCAGTAAATCTAATATCTATCTGTGGCATACTGTGGTGCTCTCCTACGGCTCTCTGGTGTACAAGCACTGTAACTATTACACACCCTGTCCTGTTGCAGCTGTTCAGGTAATCAAACAGCTTAATGAATCACTTTGTACCACAAATTCATTTTGTACGTGATGAGAACACTAAGTGCTGTGTAGTAACTTCAACAAATTATCTGTATGTAACATCCACATGTAGTGAGTAAGTGTTTGTGACAACTGTTTGCATATTTGTTTAACATCTGTATTAGCCACTGCTCGACATGGCCACGGATAGTCTAAAGAAGGGCGATGACGCGGACATGGTCCTCGCTCTGAAGGCTCTGGGTAACGCAGGTCATCCCGGCAGCATTAAAACCATCATGCGCTTCCTCCCCGGAGTTGCTGCGAACCCTGTGGATCTGCCACCTCGAGTGCTGAGTGCTGCCGTGCAGTCTATGAGACTCATCGCTGCCAGAGACCCTCAAAGTGTAACTATTCATACCACGCAGGAATGAAAGAAACACTTTAAAGATTCTCATTCCTCATAACTCCAGGCTAGGTTTTTATAGAAATCATGTTTATGGTAATGGCATGCTCTGACCACCATAGTCAAGTGGAAAAGGTAATTGTCTGATAAGGTCACATTCAGATTAACAATAACACACAGCTCAGGACGTAAAGTTGACATCAAGCAATTGGAAAGATACTGAGCGCCAAATTGCTCACAATGGCGTGGCACACATTCAATGGTGTGTGAACGTGTGTTGATGGCACCTTATATGGAAGCCTTTGCCTCTGTATGAATGTGGATTGTGGTGACTAATGCCACTAAATATCACCAAGGGATTGGTTAAACTTGGTAAACTAATTGGACGCATGTAAACTCCATTAACGACAACATTTTTAGCTTTCAACACCATTTTATTTCCAAATAAAAACTGCGTGTGCATGGCTACACGGTCAAAAAACTGTTGCTCTTCCCAGTCCCAATCATCTGCACCTGTGCTCAAAAACAGCAACAAAAATATACAAATGGGCACAGCATGGATGATTGCTGCCATGTGTTCAAAAGCAAATTGAATCTAGGTCGCTAAGACTGGAAAAGTGCTTTAAAAAGGCAGTCCATTTACCATTAACACAAAAAAGTGCACTCTTCTATTCCTGGAGGGCATAGAAAATGTTGTTCTTTCTTTTTTCTGATTCATGATATTGTCATCGTGGAGGTACATAATCCTCTCCGCACTTACATCAACAGCTTTTACAGTTAATCTCAATTTTTAAGATTCATTTTAGTTTATATAATAGAAAAGAAATTGATCACAGTGAATGGTTGAATGTTCATCTTCCGGACTCAAGATCATTAAAATACTTGTGTTTTCAGGTACAAGACATCACCATGAGTCTGTTCCTGCAGAAGAACCTACCCACAGAGATCCGCATGCTGGCTTTCATGATCCTGTTTGACACCAAACCATCAATGGCTCTAGTGTCCACAATGACTATGCATCTGCAGGAGGAAAAAGACCTCCATGTTGTCAGTTTTGCATACTCCTACCTGAGCAGCTTTTCCAGATCCAGTACTCCAAACAACCACTTCCTGTGAGAAAACAAAGAAGCAATGAACAGATGTTGTTAAATCATGTTCAATGTTCTCCTGTTTTGTAATGTTTTGCCTTTGTGTTCTCTACAATAGCTCAACAGCCTGCAACGTAGCCGTGAAAATCCTGACCCCTAAATTTGGTCGTCTCAGCTATCACTACAGCAAAGCAATGCGCATGGACTGGTTTAATGGTATGCCCGAATACAGATTAGGTTCACGTTATTTATTTGTACCCGTAGCTAGATTTGGTTTCCAGTTGAAAGACAAGGGATCCATTGTGACACAAGATTTAAAACAACACAGACAACAGGCACATCTTTAATGCTCCCTCTGGTACAAACTTGAAAAGATCGAGAAAACATTACTGGTCTTCTGTGAATCCGTTAAGTGAAAACTTGCTTTTTTTCACATCGAAATAGATGAGTTCCTCATTGGTACAGCCACAGAAGTCTTCATGCTGAAAAGTGCAACAAACATCTTTCCTACTGAAATCATGATCAAAGGAAAGTTTTACTTCATTGGTAGAATCCTGCAGCTCCTGGAGGTATGGCGTGATACATAGAAACTCTCATTAAGGAGAAACGTATCTTCCCAATCGTGAATACCAACTATCTTTTTTTCCCGTGCTGCAGTTTGGTATCCGTGCTGACGGACTAAAGGATCTCTTTGGTAACTTTCTTCAAAGCTTTAAAGGAGATCTTAGTTCAGGTGACTTCCAGGCTGTTTACAGTGTGGTGAGTGTATCAATATGACATTTAAAGGCAGCACAGTTACTGTAGCTTTATTTGTTTGGTTGAACATTATGCTTGTTGTTGTGCTTTGTCATTTTCAGCTTCAAAACTGGGAAATTCTGCCAAATGACCAGCCCGTCCTTTCTGCTTATTCACGCGCCTCTGGACAAGAGTGGTTCTTAGCTGATATCAACAAAGAAACTATTCAGAACCTCATCAATGTGAGAGAAAAAAAAGACATTTTAAGGTAGTTAAGCTTGGTCAACAAAAGCCTCATGTGTTCACCAAGTTACATGCTGCTCTCATGCGACCCTACCTGCAGGCTGTCAGACTGTCTGCAGGGAAAGAAAGCCCTCTGTGGGCTGCCATCGAGGATCTACAGAGAGGAGTGTCATGGCATCGGACAAAGCCATTCTTAATCTTTGAGATTCGCTATTTCCAAGCTACTACCCTCGGTCTCCCACTGGAGATTAGCAAATATTATGAAACTGTCAATGGAATCACTGTTAATGGTGAGGAGTAATATACTACAGACATGACCACATTACAAGTCAACATAGAACTGATAAATGACATAACATTAGTAAAATAATATTGTTCTTATGTAGCCAAAGCTGCAGTAAATCCACCACTGACTGATAGTCTTGGACAGCTGTTGACTTCTGAAATTTCACTGGAGACTGATGGTTATATTGGGTAAATATGTCATGTTTATTTGATTCAACTTCAATCATGTTTTAATGTTGTCAAAGGGAGCCTACCAACAAATTATGTTTGTTGTATGAAGTAACAAATTCTGATTTAACGTCTTTTTTTAGTTTCACAAAGGACTTTTGGGTTTTCTATGGGATCAACACCGAGTTGTTCCAGTGTGGAACAGAGTTCAAGAGCAAAACTCCAATTGCTATCCCGTGGAATTTCTCTGCTAAGATCAATGTCAGGGAAAAGAAGTTTGAACTCGACTTCCCTTCATGCAAAAAAGAGGTTGAACTCCTTTCAGTCAGGTACGTTTTTTACAGTTGTGTACATCAAGCATAAGATCATAGTTTCTCCTTTGTACAAACAGATGCTCAGCCCATGAATTTGTAGTATGATTTATTCTGTAAACGCACAAATGACAGGGGACCCTGTTACACATGTAACAACACAATTATATGTTGAAATAGCAGGAATACAGGTAGATCAAGCTCTTTTCAGTAAACATCTGTATTGGGCCAAGAAAATATGTAACACTACCACAATGTGTTCAATTATTGTATAGATTTTTAGCTTTTGGAGTTCACAGTTGTTTAAAAGAGATGATTTCACAGCAACATATAACAGATGGTGCGGGGGAGGGAGTTATAACAAGAACAGTGTTCAAACAATAATACAAAATCAATTATGTTGAAACACATGGGATTTATTCTTTTGTTTTCATTTCTTTTTTTGTATACCATGGTTTGAGAATTGTGGATTTACACTGGTATAAGTAGGGCCAACTACATTTTTGTTTTGCGATACCCCTAGTAGCGTTTACCTCCAGTTTTCATTGAGAAATAGCTTTAAAATACTGGACCAAATCCAAATGTAACTGAATCGGACTATGGACTATGGATAGTGCTTTTTGCTATAGATTACGTTCTATACATGCAATCACAAATCAGTCAATTTGCATAAATGTAACAATCATTATTTTCCTTTTAAACCAACAGCTCTAACGTGTATGCAGTCTCCAGGAACATTGAAGATCTAGCTTCAGCTAAAATTACTCCTATGATGCCCAACGCTATTGATGCCAATGATGAGGTGGTCCGCATGAGCCCCACAGTTGTGAGGTCTGAGTCCGATCAGGTAGCGTCAAAACCGTTACTAATTCCCGTTAGAGATGAACTAATTAAGATTCCCAGAACTCAATACAGATTAATATCTTTTCATCCAAACCAACAGGTCCCAACAAGAAACACCTGGCATCCAAAAGACAAAGTGTGTGCTAACAGTAACATCTATGGAGCTGGTGTGTGTGTGGAGTCCGAGTTGAGGAGAGAGTATTATCATGAGGAATACCCCCTGTACTATTTCCTGGGATACACCCGCATGGCACTCAAAGTAGTCCCAGGTACGCACATGACACAACACAGGACTGCGCAATCATAACACAACCCAAATGTACAAATGGCTTGAAGAAAGTAACAAACATTTAATTAATTAATGTATTTATTTGAACAAGGACCATGCATACACATTCGAGCAAATAGCTCATTTCCATCTGCAGCTCTTTTGCAATGCAACCTCCATCTATCTATAACTGTTTCTGCTACTGTATGATGCCTGGATTTCCTTATAGAGATCAATACAGGTTAACTTTTTGTATCTTATCTTATCAATGAAACAGATGCAATCAAAATACGACTGTTATATAAAAAGTGTTGAAGTGTAGCGGCCTATAGTTTTCTACATTGGCTATTTATGTGTTTACTGTGGCTATACTTGCTATGAACGCTTTGATAGTATGTTATATCCGATTTATCACTGCAAAAAAACACAATGACATCTTTCACAACTCTGTAACATCCTTGAATGATTGTGTGTCTTGCACATTGAAGCTTTAATTATTGTTATTTTATTATTATTTGGGAGATTAAGCATTATTTTCTGAGTTTTTAAAGCTGTGTCAGACAGAGCATTGCATTAGATTGTACAGGTGTTCATGATATTGTGTCACTATACATTTCCTTTTTTGAACCCTGTGTTAATGTAGCCTGTGCACTTTGTATCAGCTCAGACAATCAAAGCTGTTGACAAAATCCACTTTGAGGTTAATGCCGGCCCTAGTAAACCCCCAGCGAGTACACGTCAACTGATGGAGACGCTGAAGAGGCTTTCCAGGGTATTTGGCTACTCTTGCAATGTTATTATCTGTGCACCTGCTCTGGTGTTTTAATCATTCACATTCTTACGTTGCTTAATTTTGTTTACAGGTTGCCACCCAGAGAATACATCTTTCCACTGATCACGCTTCAAATGAAACAGGATCTGATCTCAGGACTCCTGACCAGGTAATGGATGAATGCTAAACATGCTCCACAGAGATCGACCCAAAATTAGTTTTGCTGCAATAAATAGGCGGTTTGCACTGAGCCTTGTCAGCTGTGGTAAGAATTCAAGATCCCGTCACCATAACAATAGTGGTCCATGATCAGATATTCTGCACTCTGTTTCTTCTTTAACAGGGCTTTAACTCAACAACTGAAGCTGTGTTTAGTATCAAAGCCTTCGCCATGAGTGGCAACCAGAAGCCAGAGGGGTACGATGCTGCCTTCTACTACACGCCTGAGGCAAGCACTCAGAATGCCCAGCTGATTATGTCCCAGGTTGCGGAAGACACCAACTGGAAGATGTGCGTGGACACCACTCTTAATGCCCAGGTTGAGGCAAAGGTAGATACTTAACACACAATATATTATACTTATTTTACTTTTATCTGACTGTATAAAATGTCAGAGGTTTAGATAATACTGTTTGTGTTGTTACATTTAACTATTATCAGCAAATTCCATGAGAAGACAAAATTCAACAATCATATTTGATTGCTAACCTCGTCCTTTAAAACATTTAAAACATATTAGCCACATATATTACATCCACCCGCGATGACTATCAATTGCCCTCCCTTAAACTGGCCAATTACACTCTTGTAACGTTTCTCTTAGCTGCCTGACACAGGGAAACATATATGTATATTTCTAAGTCTATCAATTCATATGCACTGTCTACAAATACACTATGTTAAATTATATGTTTAGCTGTACCACTGATGGTCAGCTTGAGGTATTTCATTATAAAACAAGTGTATACAGTACGCTGCTACCAAGTCTCTTGTCTGCAGAGACTCCTTTCATGATTGATCTGTTGTGTTTGGCCTAGGCACACATTAGATGGGGAGCTGAATGTCAGTCCTATGAAATGTCAATGAGATCTGCAACCGCATATCTGCCTGGCTCCAGACCAACTCTCAAGGCCAAAATACACTGGACCAGGGTTCCAGGAAAAATGGCAGAAATTGGCAAAAGGTGAGCCTTAGTGGAATAAAGGTTACGTTTGAATCAAGTAAGATTTAAATGTGATGACGAGGAGAGTGAGCTGAAGAAGATGGATAGATGAATTTGATTTACTTACTTTTCTTTACAGAGCACAATGGGAACATGTTCAGTGTTTACAATTATGACACATGCAGGCCAGTGTTGTTAAAATACTTTCTTTTACTTATGTTTTATCCCTACAAGAATTGAAAGTTATGTCCCGGGCATGGCTCTGCTTCTCGGTTTCAACCAGCAACCTGAGAGAAATACCAAGCAGGAGGTGTCTGCATCAGTGGTTGCCACCTCAGCAGACAGCGTGGATGTGAATATTGAATTCCCAGAGGTATTTAAGGAAATATTCACAAACTACATTTAAATGCTAAACCTGTATTGGCTGCTTTGTTTACATGGATGTGTCTTTTTTTCTGTGTTTTCATTAGTATACAGTCTTCCGCCATGCTATTCCATTTCCACTGCCACCTGCCAGATTTCTGGACATTCAACAGGACAACAGCAACACAACAATAGACAGCTTTGAATGGGAATAAACACATAAAATCAGTCTGATTAGGCTTAATTGTGTTTCATCAAATTGTTCTGTGTGTTGAAACACTTCTGTAACAGAGTGGGTACAACATATGACCAATTTCTTATCTACAATATTTGATGTAGAAATAAAATAAAAAATGCATCGTAATTTTGTGTACAGCAGTGGATGTGTTGACAGATTTCTTTGCAAAGCAGATGTGCAAAAACAAGCAAAAGAGCTATGCCATTTTTGCTTGCTTTTTAAATATGCTTTGTGCTGCAGAAAGACAACAAAGCCCAGATGGGAGCCAGATGTCTCTTCTGACAGTGATAATGCTGCAACCAAAATCTCACCACCCTGATGAAAGTGAAGATCATAAAAGATGCATCGGTAATCTGTTAGAAGTCATCCGTTGGAAATAACCTGTAACGGTCCTGATTTATTTATTTGAAAGCCGGTTAATATTTGAACACTCTCATTATGTCCTGCAGATTGTACCCTCACAATACTGGATTTACCAAAACCTGTTTGTTGTTTTGACTCTGATTCTGTTCGATCTTTTGATCATTCAAATGTTGTGTTCAATCTGTGATTACAATGCAGAGCAGCCATGACAACATTTATTGAGTCTTCATAAAGTTTGGTTTCTGTTTGCTAATGCACCAAGACAACCTTTAAAGCAGCTGCATTTTAGATACATAGACCTTTTCATATGATATCACTAAGAAGCAAGTTGTTATATATATGACATAGCCTTATATGAGGTCATTTGGAGCTCATTAGGACACATTTCACAATGTTTTTGGAATGAGACAATGATCAGCAGTACTAATGAAATCCTTATCAATTCACAAACTCCTTTCTTTTCATTTAAAGGTCACCAATTATGCTATATTTGAACCATATATTGTAGGGCCATATCTATACAAAACATGTCTGTGAACTTTTTGCTCAAAATACCAAACAGATCATCCATTGTAGCCATGCCTCATCCCCCTCTATTTCAGCCCTGTTCCTGAAGTGCTGATTCTGTGACTGTAGCTTTAAATTTGAGCTGAGCTGAAGCTGGCCACTCCCCTTTGGAGCAACATGCCGCTCTCTCATCTGTGAAGAGAGTTTTCTACCGGGAGATACTGATACACGTTGTGCATTGTTTCTGATACGGCACATAGCTCAACATGTTCTTTTTCCAGTGTTTACCGCTAGATAAACGCCATTATATGTATTACATATGATATACAACAACAAGTCCCTCCTGCAGACATCCTGCTGAATAAACAGACACACAGAGGTGCTGCGGAAGGGGATTCAGCTCGCTCACAGTATATTGGGGACGATAGGTTTGGACGTGTGACGTGGGCGGGACGTTGCCCTGAGTTCAATGTAAAGCCAGCCCACATGTTCCTTATTACGTCATAAGGAAAGCAAATCTGTATCAGCTCATTTTTACCCCCTTTTTAGAGATGTGGGTAAGGATGAAAAGAGAGAGGGTTGTATTTTCTGACACCTGGACACATATTTATGTATAAAAGACATCAAAAGTGTATTTTGCATAAGTGGGGACCTTTAAGGATGTCAAATTTGGTACTAGAACAACTCTTTGTGTTTGCTTAAATGCAATTTGCACAACATATTTGGCAGAAAGTTTCTTCCAATAAACAAGAGATGGAGTGGAAACAAAACGCAATCCAATTGGCAGCTTTATCTTTTCTACCAGCCAGTTTGGCAAAAACACAGTCAAGGTCCTGTTATTCTCTAAATATCCCATTTGATTATCACAATAGTAAAAGTTGTGGGGGAGTTTTGGAATAAGCAAACTGAATCATAAATGCCCTTTTTGGAGTGTTTCTATTGAAAGAGACAGATGTTTACAAGGTCTGTATGACCTGCTCTGTTTGTTTGATCAACTCTCCCAACAGGACTGTTTGCAGATATCAGCACACAATGTCACCAGTGTGCCCTTAAAGTTCACTGGCTCTGTGCCCTTAGGTAAAACATGTCACATTTATTGAGCAGTTAACCTATATAGTCCAATCATTTGGAGATCTGAAAAGTAGAGGTATGACTTTGTCTATGGATGACAGATTTGATGAACAGTAATTGATGCTCCTGAACTGGTGTCGGACCAAATCTCAACTTTGAATGTTAACAAATTGGATGTGTCACTAGCCAAAGATAATGATCGCATCCTAAACAGAAACTGGTTGTCCTAACTACTCCTGGCTCAGCTCCTGCTGCCTACGCTGATTTAGCCAGATGGTGTTAAATCTCACAGAGAAGACATTTCCATCAAAAGGCTGAGCAGGATGAGCACAATTATAATGGCACCATTATGTTCCATTTACATCTCTAATATCCTGCGGGCTTTCAAGTGCTGCTTGACAGCCTGATTGCAAATCTGACGAGCCAACGCCAAGATTCACCTCCTGTCATATAGCAGATCAGGACTCCCTGACCTTGTGTTGACAGGTGAAATCAGCTGGTGGAAAGCATTAGTAAATGATTGATCAGATAATATGGAGGAGGAGAGGCAGGCCAACCCCTCCTTTTTTATTGCTGCTCACTCTGTGATAGTGACTTGCCTCATTAGGCAGACTATACCATCCACCGCTAAAAGCCATGAAAGTGTAGCTGATAATAAACCATGGCTGCACTCAGTTTTGCCCAATTGAAGCCATTAGTAAATGTTAGAGGCTCGAACAGTCAATGTAGTGGAAGAGTTTTATTCCTAAGTGAAAACCTTTAAAATATAGCATAACAATATTATATGAAACATAAGTCCGTTTTTTTGGAATAGAAAACAAGGGGGGCATAATCATGGGGCAGGCAAAGTGTGTTTGTGTGTGTGTAAGAGTGTGAGCACTAGAGGACAGTGTTTACCAGACATTCAGATATTCCTGGCACAGTGCTGGAAACCTGGCTCCAGTATCCTGGCTCCAGTATTTGCTCAGTTCACAGAGAGTGCTATGCAGTGGATGTTGACTTTTTGAGGATAAATAAACATATGTCTTGGCAGGATCAAAGTGTTCTTGCAACTTCAGCTTGCAAAGAGAGGACACAATGTATTCCAACATAAAAATAGAAAACACATTTACTGACTGTTAATATTATTTGTATGCTTATGAGGGAAACAGGAAACTCGGCTTATCACGGTATCTTAATGATGCTATCTTTAAAGCAATAAACACATTACTTTGGTTTATGTTAAGGCGAGTTTCAAGACCACTGTCTTCTGATACAGATTTCCCATTAGCACGGGGAACTGAGTATTAGCGAATGATCTAACGGGTAATTTGTAAGAGATATAATATACTGGATTGCTTTTTCACCAGCACCATATCCGACATTAACTGTCTCCCCTTCTAATTTAAGGTACACTGAAATGAGTTTTGTAGGAAGGGTGAAACATGAGTGGGCGAGATCCGGTTACATCACTGACATTACCAAGTGGGCACACCTAGACCTGGATACTTCCTGACAGCTCCAGAGGCTCAAAATCTGACATAATGCCTGTTGTATGACTCACATATTCTCATGAGCTAGTTGCCATGCTATTCAAATATTTTGCTGTTCTGCACTTCAGTAGTTGTGCCATCTTTTTTTCTGGATCATTTATGTTGAGAATTAATTCAAAACTGGGAAGCTTTGTGCAACACATCCCTTTAATTTGAAGCATTAATGTCAACTTAACCAAATGTCGCTGGAGAGGATCATGACTTGCTTTACACTGCTGTGACAATATGATAATAACATGTGATTACCGTGCTGTTTTATTGCCATCATTGTGTGAAGTAACAACACCACAATATTAAATCAGGAGGGCTTCTTTGGGGCTTTTGTATAAAAATAATTGCTAACTTAGGTCAGATGGTTGAAGTATGATTTCCAAGGCTCAGGCTGTAATAGCTACTGTCTGAAACACAGAGCTTCCATTGAGCCCGTGTAGACACTGATTCATTTCAGCAAGCCGGTCTGAAGGCTACAGACATATATTTCCACAATAAGTGGAATATTCAATCATAATGCTGAATTCAAGCTCGCACATTAGTCAAAAGTGAGCATTTATATTGCTGTGGGTATGTTTTTGTTTAGGTTTTCATATGGCAAAATGTGATGGTACAAAATTCTGCAGAATGAAATGAAGCTGTATTTACTTGACAGCTTAAATGTATAATTGTTAATTCAGAAGTGAAATCTAGTAATTGTGTTTATTTTTCCTTATTTAGATAACATGAACGGGAAATTAAACCATTCTGTAAAGTTTTGTCCCAAGTTTAGAAAAGAGTGGGACAGAGCCTTATTGTTGCCAGTTAATTAAGCTTGGTGGTTTATTGTTAAGTAAAAAACTGTTCCTTAGTGTCTGTATGTAATTAGTGATTTTTTGTGTTTGCCCCAAGCTTTCAGAGCTGCAACAACTGCAGTTTTTTGTAGTAAGGGTGTTTTTTAATTGCATGCTGGAAAACACTCCAGCCTCATGTGACCCTAAACAGGGAAAGCTGCAAAGAAAGTGGATTAGTGGATTAGTGGATTATATATTGACACGGGATAACTGCTGTATTTCAAACCATGTTCTGGGTGATCAATCAGATAATACTCTAACTTTGAACATCCAAAAAGTAATTATGAATGCTTGCTTTCAGAATGTCACAAGATCTGTTTTTCTGCAGGCTGCAAATCTTATACTGGGGTTTGCATTTGTAATTTTCCATTATTGTTGAGTCTAGAGAACCTAATTACTTTGAGGGGGGTATAGGGCTATGCTCTGTAGGATTGCAGAGAAGAACGTTATTGAGTCACCAATCTGCCTCTGAGGCAACAGAAGTGTTCAAATTGAGGGAAGGGAAGAGCTAGTGTTTTGGGTATAGGATCAAACAGACTACAACAAAAACTAGAATCAACAGTGTTGTGGAGTCAGGGATTTCAACACAATTACATTTTGTTCAGTGGGTAATGATAATGATAAGACAGCTAAACCTTAAATACAAGGGGATATATAAGCTTTGAAAGGGTTTGTCTTGTGGTGAGTGATTGTAGAACTTTCCAGCAGAGGAAACTATTGCTTTATATATATATATATATATATATATATATATATATATATATATATATATATATATATATATATATATATATATATATATATATATATATATATATTTATAAGTGATAGGAAGAGTTATGTTTATATTTATATTGTAATCAAACCAGGTTACTGTAACTGATTGCTGTAATATCTTTCATGTTATATTAAGGTTTATTTTGTTATCATACTTGGTTTCCGACCTGTGTGTGTGTATATGCACGACTCGCCACAAGGTGCCTCCCCCTTTTGTTGTTTTCATTCAATTGATGGTCAGGACTGGTACGCCTTGTCGGTGAGTGACTATAAACTAAGCTAGGTTAAATCAGGAATTAATGTTAATATGAACGAGTGTATAATTTCATTGGTTAATTCGGGTTTTGTTTTGTGTTTGCATTGCAGGTTTACAACCTAACTAAATGTCACTAAGTAACTAATGTTACCAACGGGCTAGTGTAGCTGAAACAGTTGGGCTAATCAGTGGGTGAATTTATTGTGTGTGCGCAATAAAACTTCGTAAAGTGACTCGAGTTGTATCCGCCGTACTTGTCCGGATAACCCTTCCAGAGGGGAGTTTATTAAACTATAGCAGGTAGTTTGGTGAAAATCTGGACAGTTGTAAACCGCTGTCGGAGCCGTGCCGGAGAGGACACGGACCCCGAGCGGAGATTAGCCATCGTTGAGGGCCGGCGTCGGGACCGGAGACCCGGAGTCTGTGAAGGGAGCGCCCGTCAACAACGCCACTACAACGGAGAAGCCGATGCCAAGAGCTAACGGGGCCGTTAAAGGGTTGAATAACTTCCACAACCGTAAGTAAGGCTGTGTGGATAGCATAAAAACTGCGGAGCTAATAAAGTGACTTTGTACGCAACGCTGCTCCAGCCGTAGCAGCCAGCAAGAGACGTCTAGGCCGTTCGCAGACGAGTCGTTCGTTCCGAACGGATCTACCAAAGCGAGTCGAACCTTTTTGCACGGATCTTTTGCTAAAGTGATTGTAGTGATTTGATTCACTTGGAAAGGACAAAATGGCGGAAGACAAGCTAGATCTAGAGAGCCTAAAGCGGAGGCGCTCAAATGCGCAACGAAACTTTACAACACGAATAAACCGCCTTGATGTTAGTGCTGGCCGTTTACGTGAAGTTGAGTTGTCAGAAGAGTTAGCAAGATTAAAGGACGATTATGATAAACTCCTCGATGCCAGTAATGAATATCGACGCACAGGGGCAGGTAGACCCAACTGACGACGATGGTGAGTTGCGAGATGCCCTGGCGAGGAGAGACGCCAGTGAGCAAAAGTTCCGTGAAGCTGAGAACACAGTCATGGAAATGCTGTGGTCCAAGTATGCAGCACTAGATATAGGTGCTCTTGTAACGCAGTTCAAATCTGTTTTTGATCGGGCTGAGGCACTTGGAAGAGATAAAGTAGCCTAGTGCCATGGACGCAGCAAGGGGTCGAAAGCAGTAAACTGGACAGAAAACTCCATGAGCTCAGACACACTGTGTACACCTGGAGAGATTATCGGCCGCATGGAAAGGAGAAATGGGTGCTCTTTTTATCACTGAAAGAGGGCAAGGAGCAGCTGATGGATGAGTGGACATGCCGGCGTGAAAATGAGGTCGTAAGGAGGAACAGTACAGAACACGATGATGATTGCAGCGGTGATGGAGGTGAGAAGAGGGAGGATGAAGACACGGGAGATGATGACGCAGTCAGTGGGGATGTCACATCAAGCGACAGAGCAAACATCACTACCAGCGTTGCTCAAGTTGCTAAGGTCAGTAGTCAACCTCCGAGCGGGTATGCGGCAGGCTGCCACAGACAGTACTCCCCAACAGACATTACAGCCCACCCGGCAGTCACGACAGTCTGACGGTGGACTTAATGTTAGTTTTGCTCCACCTCCGACCCTCGCCAGCACGCCACAACTGTCGAACGTTCGGGCTGCTCCGCCCTTCGATCTCAGCATGGGACAAGGAAGTAGCGGGTCATATAGCGGCTCTGGTGTGCACGAAGGGTGGGGTAACAACTCAGTGGGCCCGACCTAAAATAAGGCTCCCACCCATAAGTTTGCCTAAGTTTTCCGGGGACAGGAGGGATTATTGGCGCTGGAAGGCTGAATGGGAGAGTATCCAGGCGCAGGCAGAACCTACAGGGTCACGGGAATGCAAGAAACTTCATTTGCTAGACAGTATAGGTGAGGCTGTGAGAAATGAGCTCAGACTGTTGCGTTGTAGAGACGCAAACGATATCTTCAGGGAATTAGAGAACCGGTATGGTGATAAAGCGCAAACGGCAGAAGAGATCGTGGTGGAGCTACAATCACGACCTGTTGTAAGGAACTACCAGTCACGGGAGACGTTAGAGTTGATCCTAGCAGTGGTGTTCTGCCCTCCATAAGCTTTTGGTAGCTTTGGGTTTTATATGTGGGGAAATACTGTCACCTAGTGGACAGTATTATTTACAAAGTCACGCAGGTTTAGTTTCTTTTTCATTGACGAGTTGACCTCAGTTAGAAGAGCACACGGATTTAGCCACTGCCGAAATTCCTCCTCGAAGAGCTACCTTTTCACGCGTGAGCTTTGGACATTATTTGTCTGTAAGTGTCTATCATTTGTTAGTACATTCAATGCCATGTAAATAATTAGGAATATACGATGAATATTAGTTTCTACATGCTCTATGATAATGTCACTTAGCTATGCTAGCTCTCGTGGTATCATGCTACCTGCTATGTACTGTGATATTATCTTCGTGAAATTTATGTATCCTTTGTTTCTGTTTGTTTTCAGTTTTACAAAAACGAATGTCCTGTATAAATACTTGCTTGGTGAACAAAGTAAACGGAAGAAAAACCAACACTTCTTGCCTCGCTTGAGTTCATCAACTTTATTTATTAGACGACAAATTGTTAGCTAGCTGTCTAGTTCTGCAAGCTAGAGAACGCAGCACGAGGACAGCATAAGTGGAGAGGGCAGCATTGGACCTCACAGACCTGGGGTGTGTAGACGCTATACAGAACCAGCTGGTGATTCGGTCTTTAGAGAGTAAACTCCCTGATATCATGAAAAGAGAGTGGCTCATGTAAGAAACCCTGTTAACAGTGTCCACTCAGGAAACCGTTTCGACAGGCTCTTGCTGTTCCTGGAAGACCAAAAGTCGTTACTTGTGAGGTTGGAGCAGTTGCTACCCAGCAAGCCATGGCCTGCTAACGCTCCCGAGAGACCAAGCTACCGGGAGAAGCCGAGTGACAGATGGAAAGGAAAAAAGTCGTTCACTAAGACTACAGCAAGTGCGGTCAAAAGAGACTCCCAGCAGTCGCCATGCACTGTGTGTGGTGGTGAAGAACATGGAGGAAAATTGTTTCGCTGTAAGACTTTCAGGAAGGCCAATCTGTCAGAGAAGAAAGCTCAGGTGAAAAAGGCAAAAGCATGTACAAAGTGCTTGGATGTTCATGGGGTCGATGGTGCCTGCACCTCAAGGTTTCTCTGTCGAAAAGAGGAGTGTAAGAAGGGCGACACTCCTGTGGACCACCACTATTTCCTCTGCCCTATAGCACCGACAAAGGAGGATGCCGTTAAGAGGGAAAACAAAGCGAAAGGAAAGAGGGGACCTCGTGGTCCGACAGAGTAGCAAGAGGTTGTGTTCGCCGAGTTGGGACTGACTCCCCACCAGTTACAAGCTGTCCGCAGAGCTTGTACTAACAAGGTAACGTCGAGAGTGTGTTCCGGTGAGAGTCTGATAGAACAGAGCGGCTTGAAGGAACATCCGGTCCTCATGATGCTCGTACCTGTCACGACAAAGAGAGGAGACGGCCTTGGCGCCTTGGTCGATCTTGCGTCTGACACCAATTACATTACGCACCAAGCTGCGGAAAGACTAGGGCTGACAGGTGAACCGATCTCACTTGTTGTGTATGGTGTCGGCACAAAGAAGGTGAAAGTTAATACAAAAAGGTATCTTGTGACAATAAAAGTGTGGACCTCACGAGGAACCCTGAAGCTCCACGAAATGATCTGTTACGGGATGGAAGACATCGCTAAAGTGGACAGAGTGGTGACATCGAAGCGGCTGGAGCAATTTTTTCCTGAAGTTGAGCCGAGAGAACTGGCCCGCCCAGAGGAGATCGATCTACTGATCAGTACCAGAGAAGGCCGGTTAGCTCCTCAAAGACTGCAAAGGGTCGGCGACCTGGTGTTGTGGGACAGTCCCCTAGGCAAGACCGTGAGTGGTATGCATCCGGACCTCTTTGAAGAAGTGGAGGTGACCACATGGCACTCAAAGACGCACTTCGCACACTCCATGAGGACAGTGGCCGTCAAAGTTGAAGAACACTTTGTAGGAAGGCCGGGATGCCATTTGGAACTAGAAAGCAGCGTGGAAGTTCGAACGACAGCAACGTGCAATAAAGAGGTCATTGAGTGGCTGAGATGGGACAGTATCGGAGCGGCCTGTGACCCTGCCTGCGGTGGGTGTCGCTGTGGAAAGTGCCCACCGGGAGGAAAGGAGATGTCCCTGGCTGACGAGAAGGAGCTGGAGATAATAAGGGCAGGCCTGACCTTCAGAGAGTGTGACACAGAGATGGGAGTAAGTCACACATATGCAAGTCTCAAGCAAGTCTCAAGTCTTAACCTTCAAGTCTCAAGCAAGTCTCAAGTCATTTTTGTGAGAGTCGAGTCAAGTCAAGTCAAGTCATAGCTTAGGTCAAGCAAGTCACAAGTCAAGTCATAGAAATATAATAAGCTGGAAGACAACCATCTTAAAACTTTAAGAGACTGCAGCCTAAGTTTTATGTAGCCCTCATTTGCAAAAAAGGGCTAACAAATAGAGGAAGGGGATATAAGGCTAAAGAATAATTATAAATACTTACTAGGACCAGCAGGATCAGAATGACTAGGAACGACTACAGGGCCTGGTGTACCAAACAATAATTTCCAGACAGAGTACTCAACACAGTAGTTTATCTTGGGAACAGCAGCAAACCACTTCCTTTTATTTACAACCATTTTTTCAATATGTTGCAAAAGACAGTCCTTTTTTTTAATGTGTTGCAAAAGACAGAAGACAAAGAAGTGCAAGAAGGAATGAACTTGAACAAATACAACTTCTATGTCCACTACTCCTTCAAAAAGGCCTCACTCTCTCACTCTGCTGTGGATGATTAAAGCTGTAGGTATTGCTTGGAGTTCTTGAAGTCATAAACTGCGATATCATTGTTATTGGTGTCAAATGTGTCCTTAGTAGTGATGTACTCTTCAAATCTAGACAGAGGGGAGAAGTGCAAAAAAACTACTTTTAGCTCATGTTTTCATTGCATAATATTCTATTAATAAATACCATACGGAAATGAAATGGAGACACTTATATACTACGATTTACTCTTGAAAGTGGCCCATTTCTCATTTATGTCATACATCTCTCATATATCATATACTTATACATACATTACAGTAATAGGGTTTGTGCATGTTGTTTGGCTGTTATACTTTATATATGATTGAACAAAAAAAAAGCAGCTAGCGCTAACAAGCTAACAGCTACATTGATGTGGTAGACTTTGGACTAGCAACTAGCGCTAGCTAGGCCTGATCTGCCAAGTGAATCAATCTGGCAATTTCAGATAAACTGCCGTATTTCAGTCAAATTGTCTGTTATTTGATAGGCGGGATCAATGTGAAACTAAGTCAACATGATTAAAACTTAATGTGATGCAAACAGTAAGCTCTTGTCACGTTTGACTGATGGAGATGGGATGTTAGCTGCCAGCTAACGTTAGATTAAAAATAATGTGAAATTAGCTAGAGACATTACTTACTTTTCTTTGTGTAGTACTTTTCTTTGCGCTACATCCCTTGCACACGGCGAATCGTTTCTTTTGTTGAATTGAATAGTCTTTAAATCCAAATTTTATGATTTTGGGAACACTGGCTGCAGTAGCAGCAGAACTGGTAGCACCTTCCATCTTCCAAACCCCGACCGCTCTACTGTAGATGGCGGGCGCATCACCTAGTAGAGATTACTGGTTGCCAGGTTCGCCCACATGCAACAGGAAACATCCAATCGAAAATATTTTTTATTATTATTATTCACCAATTAACCAAGACAGCAATGACTTGTCGAGTCATTGCATGCAAGTCTAAGTCAAGTCTCAAGTCATGAGTAGCAAGTCCAAGTCAAGTCGAGTCTTTTCTCACTGTTGATCAAGCAAGTCACAAGTCCTCAATCTGGCGACTTAAGTCTGACTCGAGTCAAGTCACTAGACTCGAGTCCCCCATCTCTGGTGTGACACACACAGCAGCCAGCCACACTGGGATGCAATGTACCCCTGGAAGGAAAACCCAGCCTCTCTTCCCAATAACCGAAAGGCTGTGGAAGCAACGTTCCTGAGGTCTGAGAAGCGGCTCATGAAAGACCCCATGTGGAAAGAGGCTTACACAAGGCAAGTTCACGAGATGGTGGAGAGGGGAGCTACTGTTAAACTCACCAAGGACGTAATGGACAGCTGGGATGGTGCCGTATGGTGGGTGAGTCACCTAACCGCACCAAACCCCCACTCAGTGACTACGCCTGTGCGCCTTGTCTGGAATAGCAGTCAGGAGTTCAGAGGGGTGAGCATGAATAGCATGTAGCCCAGACGTCCTCAATCCCATCAGAGCGGTGCTCCTCAGATTCCGGGAGGGAGGACACGCAGCTATCGGAGACATCACTAAGATGTATAATTCGGTGTGGCTGGAGGAACGAGAAGTTCATATGCATTGATTCCTTTGGAGGAACTCACCAAATGAGGAGATTGAGGACTACGCTGTGGTAAGGGTGAACATGGGAGACAAACCGGCGAGGTGCATTGCGCAGGTTGCCATGCGGGAGACTGCAAAGTTGCCCCAGTTCTCTGATATGAGGGAGGAGAGAAGAGTCATTGAGGAAGACTCCTACGTCGATGACCTCCTCACGTCCCACAATGACCCGCAATGCCTAGACAAGGTCCTAGAGGGAGTGGAGGGGATATTAAAAGCAGGAGGCTTCTACCTCAAGCCCTGGGTCCGGTCTGGTCAAAGTGGGAGGCGGTAAGGAACAGAGTCCAAGCCGGTGACTTTGATGTTGCCCAACCAGCTAGGGGAGGAAGACAATAAAGCCCTGGGGGTTGGTTACCTCGTGCAAGAGGACAAACTCTTTGTGATGGTCTCCATAAACTTCTCCAGAAGGAAGAAGATGAGAACTGAGATTGACCTCGCGGAAGAAGAAGTAGAAGTGAAGACACCAAAACCGCTGACTCATCGGGTTCTATTGAGCCAGGTTGCCGGGCTGTTTGACCCAATCGGTCTAGCAACACCTGTGAAACAGAAAGGAGTGATCCTTGTGAGAAGAGCCTTCCAGGAGGCTGGCAGGCTTAATAAAGACACCTGGGATGAACCTCTGTCTGACGAGCTCCGAGGAAAGGCAATTGAGCTGTTCAAGGAGTACGCTCGCCTGAGTAGCATCAAGTTCCATAGAAGCCTCACGCCCTCCGGCTGGAAGGGTAAGCCCTGGGGAATAACGTTTTCTGACGGGAGCTGTGGGTCCTATGGCGCTGTATTGTACTTGCGATGGGAGAAGTCAGATGGTGTGGTCACCCGGCTGGTGGAGTCAAAGGCCAAGTTAACCCCCCTCGACCAGAAAGGCGACGCGGTCAAGGCTGAGGTCTGCGGGGCTGTCTTCGCCACACGTCTAAAGGGATACGTATTGAAGCATGGGCGATTGGACGTGGAGAGGTGGTACCACTTTGTTGATAGTCAGACGGTGCTGGGAGCTATCCAGAAAGAGAGTTATGGATTCCAGACGTTCTTCGCAAACCGAATCAGAGAGATTCAGAAGGCTGGACCCGTGACTGACTGGTGGTGGATACCAGGTGAGGTCAACATCGCTGATCTAGTCACGAGGGGGTGCTCTCCTGAACTGCTGGGTGGGGACTCTGAGTGGCAGGAGGGTCCCAAGTTCCTGTCTAGTCCAGTCGAGGATTGGCCCATGAAGTCCGCTTCAGAAGTGGCAACCGATGCTAGAGAGATGGTGAGCAAACTCCAGAGAAAGGCCTTTTCGGCAATCCTCACCAGAGTTCAAGCAAGGAAGTTGTTAGACCCCGACAGTCCTGGTGGTGAAGGTCCAGTAGTCACAGATGGAGTTATCGGGGCTCCAGCGTCCTCAGAAAATG
Source organism: Eleginops maclovinus (assembly GCF_036324505.1). Classification (NCBI taxonomy): domain Eukaryota; kingdom Metazoa; phylum Chordata; class Actinopteri; order Perciformes; family Eleginopidae; genus Eleginops; species Eleginops maclovinus. The sequence goes on along the minus strand of NC_086357.1, from coordinate 18,248,735 downwards.
GGATGAAATTGATCTCAACCGAGACCACGGAAACAGAGACGCTGTGGGGAGCTGCGCTCATAGACCTAGTGGATCCAACAAGGTGCAGTTCTCTAGCTAAGCTCTGTGCAATAGTCGGTTATGTCCGCAGAGCTGTGAAGAAGTGGTTGGCCTATATAGGGAGAGCCTCTATGCCAGCAAAGTGGGAGGCAGTATTGACAGTAAGGGAACTCAAAGCTGCATTCCAAGACATGTGCCTGGCCACCCAGAAGGGAGTTACATTTCCTGTGACGACACTAAACAGACTCGTTGTCAGCAGGGATGAAGCTTCAGGACTGCTGCGATGCCATGGTAGGGTCCAGACCGGTGTGCCCCTGCTCCCCCACAATGCGTGGATCAGCACCCTTCTCTCGCGGGAGGCCCATGAGGCTAACCACGAAAGTGTTGCTGGTACACTCCTCCGGGTGAGGTCTAAAGCATGGGTGATACAGGGACCAAGGATCGCCAGAAGTGTCATTGACTCCTGTATGCACTGTCGAAAGACCAAAGCAAGAATGTGCAAACAGGTGATGAGTGAGCTTCCCCTCGAACGAACTGAACCAGCTGCACCCTTCAAGTTTGCGGCACTGGATCTCTCCGGTCCCTACGTCGTTAAAGACACTGTAAAACGAAGAATAAAGATGAAAGACTGGGGTGTGGTGTTCAGTTGTATGGCTTCGAGAGCAGTGCATGCAGACATCGTGGAAGATCTGTCGACGGAAGGATTCCTGAAGACGTACCAGCGCTTCACAGCTCTCAGGGGTCACCCAAGAAAGCTCTGGTCGGATCAAGGAACCAACTTCGTGGGCGCCAGGCCGGTGTTACGGGAGCTTTATGAGTTCCTAAGTGACATTGACAAGGATCAGGTCCAAGGGAAGGCGGCAGCTGCAGGAACCGACTGGACGTGGGTATTTCACTCGGCTGGCTCTCCTCACCGAAATGGGGCAGCTGAGGCAGCGGTCCGTGTGTTTAAGAGAGCGTTGAGTAGCGTTGGTGAAGAAGGTATCCTGACAGCTCTGGAGTTCCAGACCCTCCTCTACCTGGCTGCTAACCTGTCGAATGAGAGACCAATCGGTGCCAGGGCCCAGGTACAAGACGAGACCGTGGAAGTTATCACTCCCAACTCCCTCCTGCTCGGACGCGCAGGACCCAGTGGGGACGCCGGAGGGTTCGAGTATCCAACTTACCCCGTCGTGCGTCTGAGAGCAGTCCAGATCAAGGTCAACAAGTTCTGGAAGCGGTGGAGCCAGCTGGCGGGTCCGGGTCTCTACATCCGACAGAAGTGGCACGCGCCTGCTAGAAATGTTGCGGCGGGGGACCTGGTGTGGTTGGCTGACCAGAATGCGCTGAGGGGCCAGTTCAGGCTGGGTCGAGTCGTGGAGGCGTGTCCTGATGTGAAGGGTGTAGTACGAGACGTGAGAGTGAGAACATGCCAGAGCTGTCCGGTTGTCGGCGGGCAGTCCAAGAGAAGCCGTGGTGCTGAGAACTGTCCCTCCACCATCCTCCACAGGGACGTTAGGAGGCTGGTGGTCCTGCTACCAGTGGAGGAGCAAATGACCTCCCCACCATGGTGTGTTTTGGTTGGTAAAGGACAGTAAATGAGCCCCACCATGGTGTGTTTCGGTAAAGGATCAAGGCCCCCCCACCGCCATTCTCTTAGAGGTTGGTGGTGTGTCTCGGTAAAGGATATCAAGATGTCATCTCATCAAGGATGATGAGTGTTGGTTATGGACATTAAAACTACCTTGATCCTATAGTTATTCATATTGTGGCATTCATGTTCAAGAGTGCAACGTTATGTGCATGGTTATGGGGTGAAATTCATATAGAAGTTTAACTGTTTGAGCTGGTTATGGTGGCCTACTTGGATTTGAGAATCAGTAGCCAAAGTGGGAGGTGTGGAACTTTCCAGCAGAGGAAACTATTGCTTTATATATATATATATATTTATAAGTGATAGGAAGAGTTATGTTTATATTTATATTGTAATCAAACCAGGTTACTGTAACTGATTGCTGTAATATCTTTCATGTTATATTAAGGTTTATTTTGTTATCATACTTGGTTTCCGACCTGTGTGTATGTATATGCACGACTCGCCACAAGGTGCCTCCCCCTTTTGTTGTTTTCATTCAATTGATGGTCAGGACTGGTACGCCTTGTCGGTGAGTGACTATAAACTAAGCTAGGTTAAATGAGGAACTAATGTTAATATGAACGAGTGTATAATTTCATTGGTTAATTCGGGTTTTGTTTTGTGTTTGCATTGCAGGTTTACAACCTAACTAAATGTCACTAAGTAACTAATGTTACCAACGGGCTAGTGTAGCTGAAACAGTTTATTGTGTATGTGTGCGCAATAAAAGTTTGTAAAGTGACTCGAGTTGTATCCGCCGTACTTGTCCGGATAACCCTTCCAGAGGGGAGTTTATTAAACTATAGCAGGTAGTTTAGTGAAAATCTGGACAGTGATGGTATTTGTCTTTATAGATTGCATAATATTTTGAAGCACTTCCAGTAGACTAAATAAAATATTAGTGTAATTTCAACAGCTCAACTAAAAAGAGCCTTTTTATGATTGTTTTAACCTCTATGTTAAAATCAAAAGTCTTGTACTGAATCCTAAAAGCAACAATGCAGATGCAGCTCTGTTTCCATTATATAATATTGAGTTTTCTCTCATATCCAAAAAGTACAGCTCAAATCCATAGACCCTGCCTGCAGCCTCGAGTTGCAAAGGCTTCAGCCAACCCACCTGAATAAGCCAACCCTTACAATAATGGTCTATAAAGGGTGCGCTCCCCGATGGCACACAGGTGAGGTGGGCAGCTCTATGGTTCAAAACAACTGACCAACTGACATTGCTAAAAGCCTGGCATTAGGAGGACTACTTGTAAACACCCACACATGTGCCCTGTAAAGTGACTGCAGAATATGTTGGAGCATTCAGCAGCAAGACCTCAATTTTTATTTTTGAAGAAATGAAAGAAACTTGTATATGGACTTATATATACACGATGTGGACAGAAAACACTAGTCCAAATCAGTGCTACTGAGTTATTGTACTGTATGTCAGGGATTATGCTTGAACCTAAACAAAGAACAAAAGTGAGGCAAACTGTAAATAAGCAAGATTTCATAAACATGAATCTGACTCCAAAAATGGGGAAACTAGGCTAACTTTGTGCTAATGTAAGCTAATACACAAAACAAAGAGAACACATGACATACTTAACTTAGGACAAACCAGCTTGGCACTGGGGAACACATTTAGAAAATCCACAGACAACATGAGGAATGATGCAGGGACAAATACACACAGACCACAGCAGTTAAAGGTAACGTAGTTCACAAACTGATAGAGAACAATTGCAAACACACAGGTATATGAACACACTAATCAACTAATCACATTAACAAGAAACAGCTGGAGTATGAAGGCAAACACAAGGGCAGCAGAGTGATGAGACACAGGTGTATTCATGGCGGGCAAACAATAACAAAAAGGCGGGAAAACATGTGGACAGGAAATGAAACTAGATAAAAGAGGAAAAACCAAAAGCCCAAATCATAAACGTTGTTTGCTCAAAGTGGTTTTAGGCAAAGGTTTGCTACAACAAACTCCCCACAGCCACGGAGATAATAGTATGTCACACAATAACCAGGAGGGGGCACTGTTGCTCTTACTGGTGACGTAAGGAGCCATTACTTGTGGAGCTTTCAATTCTATTTTTACTTCTTGTGAACATTTTATGTCTCCCTGTTGTGATCAGTGCTATTCTGCCGTTCCTCCCATTTAACCCAGAAATTCTGATACGCACAACTACACGAGTGTCATGTCAAAGAGGATGTACATTTTGAAATCATACTTTACGTTGCCCAGCATATGGGTACCATTTAAAATCTAATCGAAACATCCCAATATCTGTCTTTTGTATACGAAGCATTTCATATAAGTTGCACATCAGAGAGCTGTCAACAAGACTCTCTAGATAAAGACAACAATGTGCGCTGCCAAAGTAGGTAGGCCTATACCTTTTCCCTGCTCTAAAATCGCTGTGATGCTGCTTGTGCTTGATAATTGAGCAACAGAAATTGCACCGTGAAAGAGCAGTGGTGAGGTAAGTATTCAGCAGCCAAGAACACAGTGATTCTTCATGTGCAGTCTCGTATTTATCGCCAAAAGAAGGCCACTGATCCTCCTGCCTGAAAAGAGCGGTCACCATGGCAACCTCACAGTTTATCAAGGTTCCAGGCGATAGAGACATGAGTGCGCGGATATTGCACACACAATAATATGTGATTTACAATAACACACACACACAGACACACACACACACACACACACACACACACACACACACACACACACACACACACACAAAGCCCAGGTCAAATTGGTATTTTAGTTGTGTGCTCTTAATCAGATGTCAAGTAAAATCATGGACATGTGCTTGCTGTATGAATAATTTAAAAAATAAAGCAGGCAGATTATATTGTGTTTAGTAAACATATACATATTGAGGTGAGCATATGGCGGGGTGACACAGTGATTAGAGATTAGCTGCATGACTGGAGGCTAGCAGGTTTGATCCCTGCAAAGACCAGAATTTACACTGTGTAAAACACTGATGCTGCGGCTCATTCAACCGCGCTGTAACAAGATGCAATCAACAGTTTCTTGCAACAGGAAGGGCTAACCCATCAGAACTGGAATGCTCCAGGTACAGAAATTAAAAATGGAGCCAATGAATTTGCTCCAACTTATTAGACTACCTGTGCTCAATGTTGTCAATATTCTTAGTGAAGTAAAAATATCACAATTACATTAAAAACAGTTATGGCTGTAATGCAATTGTGCTTTCTATTTCTTGCAGAGACTCAGATGAGAGGATGATACCGCTCTAATCTTCTGTTACATATGGATCTGGAAGCCAGAAGCCTTTTCTCCCCTTCTGGCTAAAGAGGCTTAGCTTGACTTAGCATAAAGCAGCAGTGATGTGATAATGTCTTGTGATCACATCACCCCAGTTTGAGATGACTCCCAGTATGTTTTAAAAAATATTTTAAGAAGTTATTCATTATTTTAAAAGCTTTTCTCAGCCTTTTTGTCCCTGCTGTATCTCTGACCTCGATCCTAGAGCGGAGGTCTTTTGTATTAGAGTCAGTGCCCGGAGGCTCACGGGCGGTCTGCTCGCAGAAAGCAAGTTGGCTGAATCAGAGATCTCCTTTAAGTCTCTTCTAAGAACATCCTTAAATCAGAGCCTTTTCTGACACTTAGTTTCCTTTGAACTGTCATCTAATATCTTAACAAGTGGATTTATTTCCTTTTCCTACTATTTTCCACACCATTGTTTTTTATTCTCTATATGCATTTATTTTTCTTCCAATTTTCTTCTAATCCTTATCCTTTTTTCTTTTGAAGCACTGTTAAGTGTTTTTTGAAGTGCTCTATAAACAAATGTTGCTTTTATTATAAAGGCTGGATTGCAGGTAGCTTGGCATTGTTCAAAGTAAAGACAACAAAAAATAAAACTCCGATACTCACTAACACATTATATATGTTTTGGTTTCTTGTTTTTCAGTGAGCTTTAGAGGTGCTGGTAAGGGGATTTTTTGGACTTTATAGAACCAGGCTAACTATCCATGCTTTGAATCTTTATGCTAAGCTAATGTAGGCTAAGCTAACTGACCCCTGGTTCTGGCAACATATTTGAAGTCAACTTTACATAAATATAATGTGTAAAGACAATTAAACAATAGATATACTTCTATATTGATCAAAAAAATATTTGTATTAAAATATTTCAAACAGCATCTAACCTTCAGGGTGCTTGGTGGGCGTTTTTTCATGACAAAGCCTACATTGCAGAGAGATGCAACTAACTTGATCATAATAGCCCTGTCTAGCCTACGAACGTGCATACAATAGGCTATATTTCTCCCCTTTTTTTGAAAAAGCTTACATAGCGTTTGGTATGAACGGATTTGAGACATTTGTCCTTTTGGGAGAACCCATTAAGTTAATCAGCTCCCCCTCCAAAAGTGGAAGTTACTCAGCCTAGCTTGCTAATGTTAGCACAAATTCCCACAACACGTTCCACCTCTTTTTGCCAATAACAAACACAAACACACGCTCATACACAAATACACACATATGTTGTAAATAATGGAGTGTGACCGCTGCTCCTAATATTCACATCATGTATTAAATAAGCAAATTATCACAAAAAAAGCATACAAGTCATAACAGGTACACTCAGTGAGGCACCTGAGTTTAGTAATTGAGTGCAGTAATTGGGCAGCTCAGCTCACTAATGGAGGGAAATTTCAGCTAAGAAATTACACTGAGAAATGTTTTTTGAAAACTGTAGTTACCTTTTTCCTGAAAGGTTTTTCGGACCAATTGCATTTTTCCTTTCCTGTTACTTAGTCTTGCAATTACCTGTAATAAGAAACTAAAGTGGTCGTTGTTAAGAGACTACACGATTGCTTTTGATATTTTCACATCCATATAGAGATAAGAGCTAGAAATTGCAACCCATTAGAGCATGAAAATGCTTACTGCTTATTTTGTTGCTGTCTCTTTGCTAATATGAGCTATTAGGCATATTCTCAGGGGAAAGAGTCATAGAGGATGCATGTAGCCTACAGTATGCTTCTGCACTGGCTACAGGTTTTATATCACCTTAACATTTTCAACAAATATTTCAAATGCAAATTGATGAAGCAAGCATAATACAATATGTTTTCCATTTATAAAGTGTGACAAGCCAGACACAATATTGTGAAGGGATGAAGTCACAAATGTGTTCTACCAGTCAACTTCATTTGGCACACTGTTAATGAGAAGTAGCATAATACATTATGGTGTCACCATGTAAAATAAATGAGAGAATATCAATTTTGAAACTTCAAAGTATTTTCAGACATGCTGAAAGATGCGCTTTATATGCCGTGTGCTCTGCATTTTACCAAAGGTTTGCTGCCATGTCTTCTCTCAGTGAAGCAGAATGATTAAAGAAGCAGCAAAGTAACACTTAACACAACAACTTGACAAGTTCACTGTGGCTGCACTGCCTCAGACATAAATAGGTGTTTTCGGGAAAAACACACACCACAGGGTATCTTTGGAAACACAACACAAATAATGAGCACAGACAAAAATACCATAATCTGTCAGGTTACCTTGACGATCTTAAGAATGAAAAGGGTAAAATGGACCAATATCAGGTGCTAGAAACTGTTTATCATGGTACAGCGAGCATTTGTGCATTTGTTCCTGCTGACAGGCGGCTTTTCTCACCTTACACATTCTACACCCTGATTCTCCATCCCCAGAGTGACTGCAATGAAGTGTTAAATAACAGTGTTATATGGCTGTCATGATTCAGAGAGCACCGTTGTCCATCAGTAACACCTTTATTAAAGGGACATAATCTGTGAAATATTCTGTTTATGTGTATCCCTGCATTCATCTACTCTATAACCTTAAAATCAAACTATTTGTAGCATTTTAAGTGATGCTTAAGAAGGTCAATGCAACACGTTTAAATGGACTGCCATGAATTTTTGTTTAGATTTGTTCATCAACTCTCTTTCGTGATCCCTGACTTTCTGGCAACCATCATCAAATTGGTCACTTATTTAGTGAGCATTTTAACATGTACTTGGTCAACTGTTTGAATAAGCATTTATTGTTCCCACACAATCACAGCGATTGAATAGTCAAAAGATGTTATGAAGGAGAATCCATAAGGACATATGAAAAGGCAAATGTGGAACAAAGAGAACTTCACTTACCTTGCACTAGGCTATGTAAATATGTCACAGATGACATATGTTATTGAGGTAGGTATTTTAGATGTTGCTGCCTTATTTCTTGCTCAAGAAAGATGCTCAAAATGTACCATACGCTAAAGGAGCCAAAGAAGGAATCATTGAAGCATCATTGGTTTGTATTTCGAGAATTCAACCAGCTCCTGCCATTGCTGCCACGTAGATACTTCCATGTTATTTCATATGTCATTAACTCCACACTGTGCCTTTGTACAGCCATGCATAGTTGCTGGCATATGTACAGGCCCAAGCCTTATATAAAACAGACCACTTCAGTTCTACTGGCAAACGTTAACAAAATGCACAGAAATTCTGTGATTTCAACAAACTACAGTCAAAGAGCACCTCAGCGCTTTGCCAAACAAGTAAACAGACAAAGACATTTGGTTGCATTACAATGGATTTAATTATTGGCACAGGAAAGAGATTAAACCAACAAACCACACATCAGTAATGGGACTAACTTGCAAAGCCTCCTCAAATAAGGAGAGTGTATGGCATCCAACAAACACGACACAAGAAAAATGTAAGACATAAAAGTAACTAAATGGCTATAATCAAATTGTGCATTCATGACATGATTAATGGCTTTCTTCTAAAAGAATTGCAAGTAAAGCCCATCACCACTTGTCTTTATTTATAGTTCTGAACCTCATACGCATGCTCTGAATCATGTACATTCTTACAATTAATTTATGGATGCAAGCTTTAACTGAATAATCCAAACATTTCGTGAAATACATGGTTTGGTTCAAGCAATTAGCAAATTGCACATGCTCTTGAGGCGGCATGAAGATGGATCTGTTGTGTTTGCAGATTCTTCTGTATAGTTCAGTTGCAGGACAAAAAAACAGATTGGATGTGGTGGTGTGAAATGAGCACTACAAATCATCCCGATTCAAGTCACTTTACCTTAGGGCTTACATCAAGACACTTGATATTGGTCCAGGGATTTTTAGTCATGCTCACAGTTCATCATTTTGGTCCAGAAATAATTGCTATATGTTTTTGTACATAAATTCATGGTCTCCAGAGGTTGTATAATAAGACTAAGTTGATCATTTCACTTTTCTACTTACTGTGAACTGGCCAAAAAAAATGTTGGGGGTGTTTTGCACAATCTGACTGTTCGTATGACTTTCCTCTAGCGCCACCAGGAGGTTCACGAGTTATATTTCTCAAGAGCTGCCATCAAATTTTAAAAAAAGACAGGTGTAAGAAATAATGATGAAGCATCCCTGCAGATATTGTATAGCTGAGATATATTTACTCCATATAAAGTCAATTTAAACAGCAAAATGTCAGAATGTTTTAAGTCTGACTATTTAAACAAGCATCAGCACCCAAAATATTATAAGTATTTGAGCCATTAAATAGTTTCCCTTTTGCTGGTAATAAACAGTATATTCTTCATAGTCTCATTTTGGTTTCTGAGGGACATTATTAGTTATAATAATGAATATCTTTCAGTGTTTAAGTACACCGATCAGCCACACAAGCAGAGAAAAGATATGCCATTTTAGATACAATATTGTTAGATATGCATGTGAAGGTTCATCCTCTGCATGTTATACTGCAAGAACAGAGTATGACAAAGCCTACCTGTCAGGAGGCAGGCAGACTGACATTCACCAAAGTCACAGGTAATTATTGCAGCCTATTTATAGATATTTCCAGAACTGATAATATTGTTGATCACACTATTCTCTGACAGAGATTACTGGGGTTTCAAAAGATGACAGACTCAGTTTGATGTTTTTGCTTCATGGATTTTTATCTGTCTGCAAATGCGCTTTAGGGCTCTGTGCTTGGACCTTTCATTTTACTAATTTATTGTTCATTGTTGATCAATGTCGGAATCTGTCAAACGTTAATATTTGATAACAAACTGATGGATCAGTAGTTTGGTCTTATTAATGAAGACTCAGCTTTAATAACTCAATATTCTAACCATTTTAAATCGTTCAATGATTGTAGTTAACCCTAACCACGGAAGAAATTAAGACTTTAAACCCGGGGTTAGTTTGCCTTTCTTGTTTCAAGCCATTGAACTCATCACTGATGCTCATTTTTCAAAATCATTTTCAAACAGCCAGGTGAAGAATGAAACATAAATTCCTGGATAAGTTGGTTATTTCAATGTTAGCCCACTCTGTCCTTCATAGAATACAATCCCCAATCCAAAGCTGCTTTACATAAATACACTTAAAAATGAAATGTGTTTTTCAAAAGAGCTAACCCCTTATCCCAGAGGAACATAATAAGGGACATATTTGATAAAGAGAGATGTTTTGTTATTCAGCTAAACTTTTTCATAAGGAAAGAGAAATATCAAGTCAAAGGTGAAACTCCATCAAGGCTGAACTCAAAAGCTCAGTTAAACTCATGGACATTTCTTGTTTACTGCCTTAACCTTTGCACTTTTGACACAAGGTCACTTCGCTTCAAGGATGATAACACTGGTAAAGTTCAAATGCTTATACTTATCATTTTTTAACTGCTGCTGAAAATGTGTATCATTAAAATGCATTTTCCCTTTTTATGTTTGAGTTGCTGTGCACCTGGCTTTTCAGAGCTTAATGATGTGCCTTGTACACACTTGTACAGCACCCCCCCCCTTTGTTCTCTGTGAATTAATACTTGCTGTTACACTGCTAATCTATAGAGACAGATTTTAAAGAGTTCCTTCCTTTGATCTAATGTTTTCATTATGATGCAACATGGAAATTTCTTTGCAACCTCTGAGATCTGAACAGATTTCATAAGGCGAATCGCCAGGAGGGGGAGAAGAAATGTGATTATTTCGACCAATTTCTGGGTTTCTCTGTGATGGTAGAACTGCTTGTGGGCACACGAAAAATTGAAGATGGTGTGCTCCAAAAAAACTTGATTTGCACATTTCAACCACATCACAATGGAAGCAACAAAATGTTGAAGCATACTTGAAGACAGATGGATAAGGCCAAATCCATCAAAGACTTTCTCTGAAAAGATTATCCTTTCCTTTCTCTTGGAATCTTTTATGCATTGCACTCTAACTTGACATGAATAACATCTACATAAAGTTGAGCCATGCATTAAAAATATTTGGATTTTTCCTCAGTTTATTCTACTGGAACAATATTCCCATGACCTCCATTTAACACGGATCCGTGCTGTTACATTACCTACCAGCTATTACACAACCTCCCTTCCTCCTTCACCCACCATGAGACAGGGCAAAAAAAAAAAAGACTGAAAGAAATTTGGTGTACTTGTGTCCTTCAGTGAACACTCTTCCCGCGAGGCTCAATTTTCGGAGGATAAAAAAGCAGTGAAAATGGATTAATTACCGCGGCCACTTTCCACCTCCAGCCCAGGGGACTCACCGTAGGACTGAAAGATTCACCTAGTCTCCCACCGCTCCTTCCATCTGCTGTGTCACACCTACGGTTCACAGCCCGCGCTCTGTAGCTCCTCCAGCCCACAGGGCACAAGGGCAAATTAGAAATACCTGGCCTGGCACAGGATGCTTTGAAACTCTGGGAGTGAAACAAAGGTGAGGGGTAAGGGTTACGTACGGAGAGGAGTGGATGAGGTTAAAGTAGCTTGACAAGAGCTTTGAAGCCCACCAATGTGTGTGTGTGTGTGTGTGTGTGTGCTGCTCCCTGGGAAGCACTGCAGGGTCTGCCATATCTTTGGCAGTAAGCTCCCTACCAGAGAGAGAGTGTCAGCGTGGCATGCAATGTCCTACTGCCGCTCCAAGGCTTGTCATTCACACAGTGGGCCTTTCTCTCGCTGCGATAACACGCTCTTCATCACATTCTCCCTTTTTGTCTGATTCTACAGGAGTTTTCACCGTGTCTCTCCCTAGTGAGTAAAAGCATATTGATGGACATTCAAGTGTTTTCGCACCAATTCCTCTGCCCGACCCACATTGGCACTGACCTGAATTGAGAGAGGAGCACCTGGCAATGTGACCAATGCTGCCAGGATCCAGCATATCATGGCCTTGTCATGCTTTATAGCCACATGAAATTCTCAAAGGAACCCAATCACTACTTTATAGATGTTCACATTTTCCAGTACAACAGTTAAAGGGACATTATGTAACCTGAGACTACATCATCTGTCTCATGTATAGTGTGAAAACGAATGGCTTCTTTGTGTTTTGGTGATTGACGCATTGGATTATGTCAGTGTTTTTCAGGACATAAAGTGTTATGTTCTGTTTACCACATGAGCATGACTGGATTTGTTCTTCACTTCTGTGCAATGTGTATAGCTTTGCTAAACTGGAAGAGAAGATGGCTACAGATGTACTGTGTTGATTTGATCAATTATAATTAAATCAAAGGAAAGACTTTAAATAAGGCTGACTCTGATGAAGATGCACCTGGAAACCAAACACAAGTCCCAGTCAGAGTTTTTGTGCCTTGATACTGTGTCTTCAAGTACACTCTGAACCAATTATCTGAAGTCTCACACATGACTGGCCTGCAATTCCTGATTCCTTTAAGCCATTTAAAACTCCTTCCTTCATTAAATCTGTCATAATTATGGTGTTTAAACTAAACAATGACCTCCTCAGTACAGGTTTTGTAATAAAGCAGGAGCCACTTAGGGTCACTTTCATGAGGTACACATACCAAAACAAATTTTCAAATAAACAGTTTGCACTAGGCAAGCAACAGAGCCCCTCGAGTTATGAGGCCCTGAGGCACTCGCCCACTTTGCTCAGTTGGAAATGTATAATTTCATGTGTGGTTAAATTGAGGCTAAATAAATTTTACTCTGTTAAGGATAGCTCATGTTGTTGGTTAAATATTGAAAAAGTAAACATGTCCTGTTTTTGATCTGCTTTGACTTTCTCAATATTTAACCAAGGCGACTTTGTACTGTGAGATGCTAAAAACAAAATCATTAATAAAGCTTGATTTAACATGCCCACATTGCTGTGTGTGGATTTCTAAAACAATGTAACTAAACTTCTTTGTCCGTAACATATTACAAGTGGAGATATTTAGATAATCATTCTTTCTGCTGCAGCACTGCCCTGTTTCTCGTAGGCCTGCGTGTTTTAATCCCTGAAAAAGAGCAAAAGGTCATAATGTAAGTTTTAAAAGGCTTGGTTCCTGAGATGAATCACAACAGTATGAAACCCCTACATACACACTGCTTTGTTATGGCCAGTTTGAGGAGTGGGATGGTAAAAATCTGACTTAATGTACCTTTAACAGCTACTTATGCACAGCAGTACACACAAGCTTGAGTGGGTGGGAAAGTGGAGGAAACAGATTTCTTTGTTTCCGACTCCAAGGGCGAGAAAATAATGACTTTTTTTTGTAGCAGATCAATATTAACTCTGGCTTTAGTCTCATGGTGTTTTACCCACTGCAAAGGTAAAATTCTCCATCATGTCCTCACTGTGAAGTAAATTCTTCCCTTTTTTTTTAGGAAGTCTGAAAATGGAGCCTCCAGGCAGACTTTGTCGATCGAGCGGTTTGAGTGTTGCCCTCACCGCAGGCAGAAATCAAGTCTCACACCAGCGGGTTCTGCTCCCCACGAATGTTTGTGGCAGATCACTGTGCCATCATATCATATAAAAAGCCTCTGCGGGTTGGTCTGTCTAGCAAAAAGCCAATGGTGGTGTTTTAATTCTGCAATATGAAGTGTTAAACTAGGGCTTGGACCATGTATTGTATTTATGGTTATTTATCTTTTTCTATTCTGCATGCCGACGTGACAAAATAAAGTTAAAGTTAATGATATGGTTACAAATCATCTAAGATGTAGCAATAAGAGTCTTGTTACATGAATGTATTTATGATTAATAGATTGGTCGAATCATAGAAAAACAAACGTAGCTACATATGAACTTTTGGAAAACATACCATTGTTACGGCACAACCTTTCCTAACTTGATAACTCAAAGACAATCATTTCTTAAATAAATACAAACTAAGTTTTGAATGAGATAACAACCAAATGTATCAACGAGAGCTATAAATGGATGAGCAACTAAATTATGAAAGTAGTGTCTCCTGATTTTTTATGACTATTATGTCTTAAAATGCAAATACAATTTTGCGGCATGAAAGGATTAGCTGTAGGAGACAGAAATAGAAACAAAACCACGATTTGTCATGTAAATGCAGCGCAGAGGAAAATGAGGACAAAGTGAAACATGTTACGGATGGTCAGATAGATTTTCAACCATAAATAAATGATTGTTTCAAAGATTCAATAAACTAAGGATTACTGATATTATTCACTGTCATTGCAAGTTAGAAACAAGGAAATATTAACTGCGCTGTGAACCCAAAACAAATTATGTAAGAATGATGTTACATTAAACCAAGCTAACTGTCACATAAATGAACAACACAATATAACATGTGAATTACTTGGGTAAAATATAGAGTAGTGAAAATGAGGTGAACAATCTCATGAGGCAAAGTGTTTTTGTGGGAGGATTTTGTAAATGCTCTTTTGGGACAGTAAACACATCAATATCCTTAAGAAGAAAGAATACAATATGTTGATACCTTATTGTGGAGCTGTACCTTCACAGCTTTGAATATTTCACAAATATGCCTCTGAAGACCTGAAAATAGTTTGAGTGATCATGGAGTGATACAGATGATGCTGTCTCAGCTATCATAAAAATGTGTAAGGCTTGTTGTTTGGGAGAAATATGCCGTTTTGAAGTTCATCGCAGCAGTCATATCCGAGCGCTATCCCATCCCAGCAGTGAAATAACGAAAGAATTTCACTAAGGAACACCCTGCACTATATTCAATTACAGTTCATATATTCCATCTCAGGTGGCAAATACTCCTTACATCCAAGTGGTTTCCACTATAGCGTGCTTTGGTGACATGTTGAAAAAAACCCTGACAGTGAATGTAAACACTTGCACAAAAAATATCACAAACACTGAAAATACGAAGAAAAGAGAGGAAGATATGAGAGAGGGAGAAAGAGAGAAAGACAGATGGGGAGATAACAAAAATGTCTCTGATATAATAACTCTACATACATTGTTAACATCCATATCGTCCTTACAGTGAGCCCTAAGAGATAAAAAGCCATAACTGTAGAAATCTGCATAAATATACGGATGTCAAAATATGCCTCTGTAGCTGTGAACCGCAGAAACAGTTACTCTCTCCTCAAAAGCCTGCTCTGTGTCTGTTGATTTCAGGGAGCAGTCACCTCTTTATGCTGCAGCTGTGAGAGGAAACTGAACCTGTACTTTCCCCTCTGCACCCTATGGCAGTGTTAAATTCAATGTTTCCGCTCTCAAACCCTGTCTTGCAGGAGCAGCGTTTGTTTTGAAAGATTGGGTCAAGACAGGAGGAGCTTAAGACACCCTCTGCTTAAACAAGCGAACCCCAAACCCCAGATAAATGATCTGTACCAGCAGCGATGGGCTTCCTGCATAAACATGGGCCCCTGTCAGCCATTTCTACAGTCCCAATCTTGCACTTGTCAAGCTTGACACAGTTTGATTAAACTTGTCAACACTCCTCTTCCTCTCAGCCACCAACGTAGCGAGGAGAACGCACTCACCCCCGGATGGACCCGCGGCGGCCGATCCCTGCCACTCACCTCGGGTCACTCTGATAGCACGGTGCTTTGTTCCTCCCCTGCCATACAGCTAACCTCAGCAGAACTGGAAATACAACATTATCATATTATTTATGAGGGCCGGCCTTCGGGGATGCAGCTGGAACAGGAATACCAATTGAGCTCTCCTGCCGTCCTGCTACTAGGCCTGCCTCCTGGGCTAAGCACTTGCACTTCTGCTCCCCGGGTAGAGCGTTATCTCAAAGTTGAGCTTCAGTGGGTGTTATTTATTCCCCATTTAAGCAGTGCATATACACTGTGGGTGCCTTTTTTTTTCTTCAAAGCTACATGTTTACATCCCATTGGGGACCGAACTACAAACCTAATTTGTGTTTTTTAGATCCTTTTTGCCTGATGATTCCCTGTTAGTTTGCGTGTGTACGAGGATTTGGTTAATATGCCTGAGCTCCACTGAAGCTCCCTGGTGCCAACACGAGGATATGATCTACTGTCTGTCTTGGCTACAGACAATCCGCCAATCTGTTCACTGGGATATGAAACACAGAGCTTCTCCCAGTGTTTGGACTGACAGATTAGATTGTTAGCAGAAAGTCATTATTTCCAGAAAGTACACTAATGTGAAGTAGCTCTGCAACAGCGAGACCTTTACTTACCCCTCCAGCCGCATGACATTGTTTCAGAATTTCCCATTATGAATTAAACTAACAAATGTGATTGCAATGACATCAATATAAATATCAAGGACAGAGTGACTCAGGTAACTCTATGAGTCATTATTACCTCCAGGCTTTTTGTTGGAGATGGTGGAGGAGCCATTGGCTGCGTTTCATTTTGTAATGCTTTATGACTGATCATCAGACGCTCACAATCTATCTTCTCCAAAATACTTCAATGCCAAGTTTATTCAAATGTACCACAGCTAATTAAAACTACAACGCTTTTCTTTAATCTTGCATGTCAAAACATTATAAATGCATTTACTTGAAACACATTTCTTCTGTCTCAGGAAGATAAGCTGCATGAAACCTAACAAGGACCTACAGTAATGGAGAGCAAATGTGAAAAACAGAGTTTCAAATATCCAGCAATTCTTCTGCTTTTCTCTTGCAGGAAGTCATTCTGCTTCTGTGTATGTCCTTGATTAACTCGTCTGAATTAAATTTCACCTAATAAATCTGCCTGGCATGCTCCGCTGGTATCTCTAAGAGTGATTGCACATGCTGCTCGAGAAAAAGGCTTTGAGTGTGTTTCTTTGCATGAAAAAGAATTGGCCAAATCTGAAACATTTACATGGCTGAACAGTCAAAGTTAAAGGGTTTTCTTTTGTTCCTCCGCTTTATTCGGCAAGGTAAGTCAGGTGTTTTTTGGGAGGACTGGAAGGCATTTGCCTTTTATTTCGATTGAACTGAAACTAACAGAATAGGGGAAGAGTTGGATTGAGGTAAAGATTTCCCTCCCTAATGATCCTCGCTCCTGTTCCACACCTCAGTGTAACAAAGACAAATCATATGTAGGCGTGATGCATGTCACCCAGGACTGATAGTTGCAGACACATTGCAGAAATTGCCTCATCCTCCTGTGAGCATTTTCCCCCTACTGTCCTCAAAATACAGAGGAGGAAAAGGTTGTGGGGAGTGGCATCTTGGGAACACTCTAGCCTCAGCAGCATGTCTCCTTTCATGCCTCATTCATTCACTTTATCACCTCATTAGACGAATGCGAAGGTGTAGAGGAGAAGCCTTGTCACCCTGAGACAGAGAGGGAGGAGCCGTACTCCATCTTCTCCTCCCCTGGCCCGCTCTCCCCTCCGCCTGCTGCATGCGTGGATAACGTTACTCCTTCTATCTACCAAAAGATAAGGGAGAAGTGTGGGGGAAATGAGGAAGCAATGGGAAAGTGCACATTGTGTCCTTATTTATTAACAATAATAAAAATTGTATTTCTGTCTACTCTCTACTCAAGACATCTATTGCATGTCGGCCCCTCATGGAAGAGGTCCTCTAATGCTCTTTGAGGCAAATATGTGATTTATAAATACAAATGCTTTATAAGAAAATCTGGAATAAGCTTTTGTTTCCTTTTTGGTCTTAATTTATGAATTGCAATTTGATTTATACATTTGTTAAATGAAATCGCATTTTGCCTAATTGCATTTCCTTTCTATGCTATATTTATTGATTTATTTCACTAATTCATTCATTTATTAAAAAGGTACGGTATAATGTATCCTATTAATTCCCCTCAACACTGAGCACTGAAATGCTTTTTCTTGTCATTATATTTGATGCATGGTGTGAAAATGGTTCTGCTAGAATTTATTACAATTATTTTTTTAATGACAATTTAGAAAAGAAATATGTACAGTATGCGACATTGTATTGAGGTAAGATTTCTCAGACTCTACTGTAAAACTGTTTTACCTGGTCATAGTCAGGGACATTCTGATCAGGATTACATTGAAAACGTTGGATCTTTTTGAAGATTTATGTATGAGAGGTTGGGGTAGGCATAAGGACACAAAGGCAGAACACAATGGGTGAGGCAGGTATAACAAACTTAAGGTGAGCCTTAATAAAAGTCGAGCCTTATACAAAAAAAAAAAATTTGTAACATAAAACTGAAAAAGCAGTCAACGTAAAAGAAAAGAAAGGTAGCAAGAGAAAAAAGTAACAAACCGGTATGACACATCCAGGTAGGCACACAAATCAGTCCAGACTCAGAGAGAGAGAGAGAGAGAGAGAGAGAGAGAGAGAGAGAGAGAGAGAAAAAAAAGAGAGAGAGACAGAGAGACCGAGAGACCAAGAGACCAAGAGACAGAGAGAGAGGAAACCAGGGACTATGACTTACGAGGGAGACAGTGATGAGATGAACATTGACAAAGAAACAGGCAAATGTCCTCATACAGACTAATAACATTGACAAGACACAGCTGGAGAGGCCAGGGCAAAACACAAGGGCAGCAAGGTGAATACACTCAGGTGGAAAGAATCAGGCCGGGGCATCAAATATAAGGGCGGAAAAACACAAAGACAGGAAGGGAAACAACACTCAAAAGAGGAAAATACTTTTCTAAATAAAATACAAAAAATGAACCCTTAACCCAGATCATAAGATCTGTTTTAACAAGAACTTAGAGGTTACTTTAATCAAAAACCATTATACCCGTATTGGTGAAATCACAGAATGTATAAGTATTTAAATATTATCAGGCATGTACAGTATTAGAGTCAATACGGCTATTATGGTTCCACATCTGTCTCAACAGCAAAGCTACAATGCTCCCAAATCTCCTCTGAGAGGAAAGATAGGATGAGGATCATAGTGAGGGGATAAATTGCCTACTCCCTGGTTTACAAGAGAACATCGGTCAGGCCTGCCCTGGATACATAACCCAGATGAAACCATGAATACACACACGCACACACAACCAAAACAGTATAACCTGCAATTTGTCATTTTTTGGGGGTAGAACTAAAAAAAGTATGTCACAAGCAGATATGACATTAATCACGAGTACCAGCCACACTGATTTGAAAAGGTGAGAGGACAAACTATTGTCCTCCCTGTATTACAGGATCTCTGTGCAGAATACAAATGGTGCTTTTCATTTCATGTGTCGGGGTCTCGCAGTCAGGAGAGACAGCGCTGTAATGTAAGAGTTTTTAGGAGCTCTATCATTATGCTCAGCCCTTTTATTGATTTCCTCTGGCCTCACGTTGTCTTGAAGGCCTCCAGTACAAATTGCCTTCATATTATTGGGATATAGCCACAGCACAAGCCACTCCACAATTGTTTATTAGATGCGTACTTGGTTCAAATTGCTTTTGCAGAGAATAAACAATAAGTAGCTCTGATGAGAGAAAATCCTCTTTGATGTTTTAGATGCAGCCTTTATGTACCTTGGGGTTTATGTACAAATAGATACACTTAAAAACATTAAAAACAAGCAGTTGTGTTTTTAACGTTTAGATATTTAATGCCTTTCATACTGTAGTTAAAAAAGAGGCACCTCATGTAAATGAACTGCATTAATATAGTTCCTTTTCTTGTCTTTGAAACCACTCAAAGCAACTTACCTAAACATTCACACATTCACTCACCATTGGCCATTCGGAGCAACTTGGGGCTAGGTATCTTGTCAATAGACACATCAACATGTTGACTCCTATACGGCTTGGAGTTGAACCTATAAACTTCCAATTGACAGACAACTGCTCTACGCAGTGGCCATATTGTGTGGCTAGTGGTTGTTGTGGGTATGATGGTGTACACCTAAGTGCTCTACAGGAAGTAATGCAACCTAGTGGCTCCTTTAAGTATCACAGGAAATAACCTTTGACTTCTTCTAACCAGGAAGTAGGAGCACACAGCATGCTTTCTTCAGTGTTTCAGGTCATCTGTGGAATATAGCATCTGCACACATCTAATGCCTTGTCGTTCCTTCTTGGTATGTAATGTCATCTTTTATATTTTGTCTATGCAACATTCACAGCTCACTGTTAGGGAACGGTGTTTATCTGCACTCGATTTGAATGTCATCAGGCTGCCATTTCACACTACAGTTTCTCCAAATACTTTAATGCTGACTTTATTAGAATCTAAAATCCTAGTTTGCAGAGCACTCTGAAAGCAGGAGTGTCTATATCCCCTGGTTCAGAGGGGCCTGGTTATGAATATGTTTGCTCTGGTGCTCTGCAGGGTGTAATTTTAAATGTGTACAGTTTATATTCCCAGTGTTTATTGATGTGACAACACTCAACCATATGAACTGCCTAATAGCAATAGAGATGTAGACATTTTATGACAGGCTACTTTGAATTCATAAACTGTCAAGGCCCAAGCCTGCCTCACTGAAAGCTTTTCCTTTAGAAACAATTACACTGAAGCGTAACATGATCTTGAAGAAGATATCTTTGAATTATTCATCATGTAAAACCATGTTTGGCTTGTATTGAGAGGATAATTATCTTTATTTGATAGAGAGTTTTTAAATGTTAAAATTGGAACTTATACAGTATGGTAGAGGTGGACCAGAATGACATACTCCTGTAGACATACTGGAAGATATCTGCAGTATTCAATCTCTGCTGGGATGGAAGTCAGTTTTTCATTTATTATGTCTCTTTCTCTCTATTAAATCTCTGTGATTTTATGTTGTTTGGTCATTAATTTTGACTGACAATCAAATAAACTATTTTGTTTTTGCTTTAAAGAAAGCTGCCACTGCTTTGTTTTTTGTTTTGATCATTGAAAGTAATTACTTCAACTAATGTGGGAAGCAGCATCACTGTAATGAATATATAACTATTTCCTTTTGTGCGACGACAGTTACTAGCCAATAATTTGCTCTTTTCCCTAATTGATACAATAGTCAGCAGACAAAATCGAGCTGAAGTTCAGACATGAAACTGCGGACAGTTTTTATTTTTGTATCCATTTTGTTTTAAGAAAGATAATGTCATTTATGTCAGAACTTAGCAGAGAGGACATAGTGGATACTTGACAAAGGCCAAAGTGGGTTTTTAACTCACAATTTCAGTAATAAATGAACATACTTTGAGGTTGAATTCAGTGGGGCGAGAAGAGCTCAAAGGCGCTCAATCTTATCACCTCAATTGGAGCCATTGTGTAGCTAAGTTGATCTATGACCTCAAAGAGAAAAGAACATTTATAGTATAGAGAAATCCATAATCTTCACTGTATTAATAGTTATTTGCTAGAAAACATGGTACTTTATTATTGCTGCACAGTCAATGATTCTGAATCCACTTTAAAAACGTTCTTTAAGTGCTTTTTTTAAAGAGAAAAAACTAGCTTCAATTGATGGACATTGAATGTCGCAACCTTAGAATTTGTCCTCATTAAAACTGGCAAAACCTGATACTTCCATCAAAAAAAGAAACCTTATTTCAATCCCAGCAGAACAGTTTGATTATGCTCCTGCCACATTTCCAGGCAGGTGGTCGAGTAATTTTAAGGGTGTCTTTATGTGCCTGAAAGAGTTCAAAAATATTTATTAAATTGCGAATAATGTTATATGATGAGGAAAAGGTGTCCAATTAAACACTGAACAGGTTCAATTAAAGATATAATTGCCTAAGGCTACAAAAAAGGCTGACGGTAAGGAGAGAGAGACTTGAGGTAATGGTACCAGGAAGCAGCGCCTGTGTACAGATAAGAAAGCTCCTAATTTCTGCAGGAATGTGTGTATGCAGACTGCAAAACTCTTTCTGTTCAGTATAGGAAGAGAATTGGGCCTTTGGCTGCTTTCAGAATACAGCGCAACTTCAATGTTAAACTTTCAAATGTTTAATATCAGGAAAGAGAAGCATCAACTAGAGATTTACTGATAGCTCAAAATAAAAGCATACATTAAAGGTAAGCAGGAACTATAAGTACTGATGGAAGTGTTGCATTTCAGATTAATTTCTAGCAATTGATTTGAAAAAAAACACACACATAAATGCTCTCTTCAAAAGCTGTGTGAAATGGCAAATGTGTGCCTAATCTGTGAAAGGTGTTCATTTGAATACTGATGGCCTCCAAGCTCACTGTGATTGTATAATTTGATTGGCATTTGCAAAATATCATGATCATCAGTTCTTTATATCATTACGATTTAGGGAATGAGTCAGATTTGAATAATTTAGTGGATGCTTTCATCCCAAATAAGACAAAGCACAATCTATTTGAACATGGCGGGGGGCTCAGAGAGAATACGCTGTTCGATGAATGTCTCTCTGTCTCAGGGATTTCAGACAAATACGTAGCTCTCATAACAAAAAAAATGGCGTTTCTGTATTTCTGTGCATTTCATATGGATCATAGCCTGAGACGTGGAGCTTTAAGCTTTTGGCTTGATATCATTAGGTAGCCATCACACTCGAGACCTCTTTTCCAATGGCTCAGGAAATGCAGAATTGGACCTAAATGCAGACAGGAAGAGTTGAATGAAAAAACGGCTGACAGGTAGACAGGCAAAGGTCTAGCTCAAGGATCAGGTAACAGAAGAGCACAAGGGAAGAAGGCAACATTTAAACTTTGCCAACCAGTGAAGGACAGAGAGTAAATACTTCTGTGTACATGAGCTGCTGCATGTCACTTTTCAAATGACATTCCCTAAAAGTATCTTTCTTTCTCTGGAATTTTCCCATTGCCACAACCGGATAACCAACCTTTCATTAGAGTTTGGAGTGAGACAAGCAGCAGAAATCCAGTGTGCTTTCAGGCAAACCTTTTATGGAAACGGTAAAAAAGAAAAATGCATATTAGGACTTCCTGGCTGAGATCACGTATTCAACATGACATATTGAACATATGATGTGTAATATGGTGTTGTATTCTTTTTTGAAAGCTTAAATAACAGGATGAGAAATGATTTCTGAAATGCAACTCTCAATTTCTCCTTTTCGGTTTCTCCAAGTACCGGTACTGTAACAGCCTTCAAATTGAAACAGGGGCTGGCCTGGCCACTGTATTTCATGCTGCTTTGCTTCTCTGTCTTGTCTCTCAGTACACTGTCAGTGTTCTGTCTTTGCGCTGCTGCTGGGATGTTATCAGTACCAGCTTTTTTAACTCTGCATCTGGATGTGTGACTTGAGAGCGTGTAAAAGTGTCCATTGTATGACGCCCAATTTGTGAGAAATGGCAGCCCAGGCATGTAGAGCTGAGAATTATGTCCACATCTCAAATGTTAGGTGCACTACCTTGTATTTGCACTAGGTATTTTGAGCCCTTCAGACAGTGACATCTTTTGGGTAGGCCTACTTGGTTTTTAAATCAAGTCAAACATGGGGAACTTTCAAAAGTCAGCTGGAGATGATGATTTCGACAGACTCATGGACCTAACGCTAACTTAATTGGCTTAAAAACTTAAAAATGCATTGTTTTTGGCTAGAAATGGTAACCTGCTTATGGGCCTTTGTGGGAAATCAAGGACCCATTGTTTGTTTAAATTATTTTGTGTTTTGAGTGGCACATTTGACACCGTAATCATTTTAATCTGCAAAAGTGGTGTGCCAGAGTGCAACATTTAAAGGACATAGCAAGTACCATGTAAGTAAAGCGTTGGTCTATCTGGTGGAAAATAAAATCCATCATAGTTTGTTTTACCAGGAGCGATGATTTATATAATTCGATAATTCTTTTCTCATTCAGCCTGCGGAGCATTTTATGCAGCAAATATGCTCACATGGGATGCCTCAATTACATTCTTCATGGATTAGGCCTACTATCAGTGTTTAGGGATTAGCAATCTAATCCAGCATTCAATCACACACAAAGACAGATGGAATGATTGTTAACTAAACTTGAAAACCTTTTTATCATTGCTCAGCGCACTGACACGATTTCCCTTCACAGTCAAACGTCCATGTTTTCTCACAGGTTGCCTCACAAACCTGTGTACAGCGAAATGTTATTTCTCCTTGAGTGGCGGGCCACATAGAGTAGGGACCTCCCTCTGGAGATAGAGAGCATTTCATTTCACACTGACACGTTCACCTCTATCCTCACCATCCCGCTGAGGGTTGCCGGGGTTGTCAACCGTGGGGGAAATGGAAAAAGGAACTCAAGCTTTTGCCAGAATCAAAACAACGTGAAAACCACATTTGTGACCACAGAGCAAAGATGTTAACAAAATCTCTTGGATCTCTCCAGTTAGGAAACTTTTTCATGTTGCTGTATATCAATGTCCCTGTTCAATCTCTCTCTCTCTACCCCTGTTTTTCTGCAAAATAGCCTGAGGAATTATATCACACTCAAAAGGGTAAACACAGGGGGTATAAAACGACCCATTTTGATATATAGATGGAATAAAACTGTAATGCTTTGTTCTATTCCCTTTTGTATTTACATGCACAAGGTGAACAATATGCTGTAGCTTTGTTTGTCGTTGGTCAAGTCAGGGTCAGCCTTCCAATAAAGCACACATGGGGGCTGGTAGCGGTCCAATAAATTGGATTTTATATGCTTGCCGTGAAAATAAGGTTCATCCAATCTACAGACTACTCTGCACTTTTTAAAGCATTCATGATACCCTCAGGCTTTTCATCTCGGGGAAAGCTTTGGCATATCACTCCTCATTATTTCTTGCAGAATCTTTCAATCTTGCCAATTTGAGGTAAAAAATACGACACATCCGTTGTTCTGAGGTTGAATTTGCAAGTTACACTGATGGAGAAAGAAAAAAGCAGAAGCATTAGCTGTTCTTTCCTCAGCTACTTATTCACATCATTTGTTCTTTCTCTACTCTCCTAAATGTTCATTCATCTGTTAATGAGCATAAAGCTGATAGTCCTTTGTCATTCAGGGTACACAAGGTGAAAACTTAATTCAATTATAGGCTTTTGCTTTATTGTTGTTTTTCAACATCGGTTTTTAGAAGCTTTCGGGTATAATCCATGGAAATATTTTGTATGTGATACATTATTAATAAATGTACATTATTGAGAGGAAAACTCTATTTTTCTGCTAAGGAAATAATAAAATAAGAAGATTAACCAACAAAATAAACAACTCTTTGGTGTGTGTACTCATTCCCCTTTTTTATAAGAATACATTGAGTTCCTCTGCCTTTTATGATATGATTAGCAATTGTTCAGGCACACAAATCTCATCCAATAATCAAATGGACTTGTTTTTGAAGAACTCAGATGGATTTTTTTGACATTGCTAAAATACAAATTGCCTCTAATAATGCACGCAAAGCTAATGAGCAGCCAGTCTGAAGTCCTTTTTGGTATGCGTAATGCAAAGCAGGTAGTTAGAGCAGAGGCTCTGAGGTGTGGTAGGTAATCTATTTCCCTGTGCCAGAAGGTCAGGCAGATTAAACCCTGCTATGAAGATCCCCATTTTCCATGACAGCTGTCTGCACGGGAGCTGCGCAGCTTTAAAACTGAAATCTCTCAATGAGATGTAAAATGAACTTCCTATTTTTGGTGTGAAGGTCATTCTTTTGTACCAACGAGATTGCTAACTGTGCATTGTCACCAATGCATTTCCCAGGTCTAGAATAAAAGGAAGTGTTCATTTGTCAAGATCATCGACGTTTAGTTCAAAATCAAGACGTGGGGTAAACATTTAAACTAACATAATATTATGATCTCTTTTAAAAAGATACATTTCAATCCTATTCATGCAATAAAACCAAATTCATCCTCAGCTCTTTAATGCAAGAGATAAATTGTGCTGTCTCGCATTGAATGAGAAAAATCCCTTTAGTGATAATATTTTCTCTGCTTCATTTCACTCAGTGAAATTCAGTGCACAGTCTGTATTCTTATCACTCTTTTTTCATGTCGATTCCATTGAAATTATTATCACTATTAACGCTATTTTGTTCTGATGGTTTCAAAGAAATACTTGGCCCTTTTCATCGTAATAACAGTATCTGCCAAATAAAGACATTCAACACTTTAAGACAACCGCTTTGACCTTCGCTGGTCAAGTGATTATCTTTACTGAGCTGATTGTTCTTTGGAATACCTTTTTTAAAGGTCACATCCATGAAGGCGTTATGATTAATTCCCAACAATTTAAATGTGCTGGTGACATTTAAGATCTTTTATTGCACAAGATGTTATTTACAACCATCAAACACATGCATGTTTTGTAATGTTTAAAGTTCTAAAAAAAAAACCTGTATTGTTTTATGGCATCTCAAGCCAGTGTTACGCAGACAACTCACAGATGTATTTGCTTCTGAACCGGAATGATGCAAACTCTTTCAAACCATTGTTAGATAAACTAAAAGACATCAAAGCTTGGATGGCCTTCATTTTTTCTTCAAGTCTTGAGTTTTACCGAAAACCAAAATATAAATCCAAGGATAAGATATCCTTTTTCAATTGTGATTTTGAAAGTGTTATACATGCTTTTATCCAGACTGCTTTTATCGTTAAGCCCTTTTTTGCTTTTGTTAGCTCCCTCTCACAATTACAGTTGGTTTTACATGCTGAACCTCGTCTTTCAACAGGAACACACGGGCACGAGCTCATTTCCCCCTATGCTGGCCTCCCTTTACTGGCTCCATGTATGTATTAGAATTGATTTTAAGATTTCATTTTATTATATCTACAAATCATTGAAACGGCTAGCTTCAACCTCTCACCAACCTTTTACAACCGTACATTCAATCAAGGTCACTCATGCCAGCTAACGGTTGCGCCTTGTTGTCCCAGGATTGCGATCTTGGCTTTTTTTCCGCTATAAAGGTTTTACCATGTACACCTCTATATTATTCTGTACACATGTACAGCATACCTACATACCTACGTGTACATATCTAAGTGTACTTCCACTACATTCTGTCAGCAGTTTTTTATGTTTTCTAACATACTTGTGTAGTTCAGGATGTGCTTGTGCTGCCGCTTCTAAGCTTCTAAGTGAGTCTATTACACCAGACATGAAGTAGATAGTCGGGGGTTGGCCAGATAATCTAAACATATGGATCCTCAAAGAATAAGTACACTTTTCCATTTTAAATATTTCCAAAATGATCCAACATCAGCCATCAAACGAAGGTGGTACTGGATTCAGCCACACTCCAGTGATTGATTTTTTCCCCCCCAACATGCTGCCAAAAGGGAAGTCAAAAGATTAAAGTAGAACCATCAAGGTAGCAATAAAGAGAGGAAAACTGTTCTGATACAAACTTTTTTTCCATAAAAGAATCAACCACTGCTCCGTTTGTTCCGTGCAATATTAACACTGCCTCGAGGCTCAACAGGCTCGAGCCAAAGAAAGCTTTGCAGGAGCCGAAAGCATCCAAGAAGGTGATTGGGATGGTGCTTGTTATGCTCAATGACAAGTGCAGAAATCTAGAGGATAATGAAGATTAAAGCTTGGTTAGAGATAATCAAATCAGCTCTGGTGCACACCCCTAGCCCAACATCACCCTTGCTTACTGTTTCTGAGCTTTAGGAAAATTGTTTAAAAAATATGCATACAAAGTGTAAAGTTTTGCATTTAACGATAAAATCCCAAATGTGGCCCTGTAATGTTACTTTTTATAAATATCAACTTCTCGCCAAAACACATTGGTGGCATTGTCACCCACCAACAATACACTTGTATAAAGTTCTGTTTCGAAGTGACTACAGAAAAGTGATACAGTCAGGGATTATGTAACCCTTTCCCTGTGTATGCACAAGATGCACCATGCTTCCACCCTTGATGCCCAATATAGGCATAGTACCTGAAAGGACCCTTTGTCCGGAGATAATGATTAAGATGGTAGTACAAAAGGCACAATACACGTAGTGCTGAGTAGCTTAGCAGCACTGGCAGCATAATAATGCTGAAGAGAATTCTATATGAAACCTTTCATGAAAAAGTCTCACAATGTTTCTTAAAGTAATTTCATAGGAAGTTTAAGGACATCCTTACAGAGAAACCGCAGACCAGCAACTAATAAAACACAACTGAGGATTACTTTCGGGAAGTTTGCTCAGAAAACACGTCCTTCTATATGAGAGTATTTTCTATTAAATGATTCTACTAAAAGCTGGTTTAGACATGACAAGTATTTTAACTAAAAAATAAATAATCAAACACAGCAGAACATTACATTGTATTGCCTTACGATATGCTTTAAGAAATTGATCATTTTTTAGTGTCCTTGAATCAACTTTGTGTAGTATCTTGTGTTCAGTATTGCTAAATGTTTTATTATGACTTGCACAAGCTGGTTTCTTTGTAAAAACTGCAGTTCAAAGCATTCAATCTTGGGAAATACTAAGCATTTACCTCGATGTAACAAAAAACATTTTGGTACAAACTGAAGGGGATTTGCCATGCTAGCTCACACAATCAAAGAAAACAAACAGGAACTGCTGCTTTGCCTGTGGCTGGTGTTTGAGCTGAACACAAAAAAAGAAACCTTGCAAGCAGGAAGGCAGTGTTACCTCCATTGGCACAAGGTGAGGTTCTTAGATAGTTTGCCCTGCTATGCAAACAAAGAACTTTGTTCATTACAATAAATTTAGTGAGACTGCATGAATAAAACATAAAGATGTATGTCTACTGAGTATTAAAGGTGATACTTCTGTGAATACAAAAACCCACTAAAATAGTTATTTCGAAAGAACTCCGCTTGTCAGCCAATATATTAAGCTTCATTTTTAAGCTTCACAAATCAATATTTCAAATAGAAACATTGGATTAAATTACTTCTGAATGTGTTATGTAAAAGGATCGCTTGTCGGACCAACCTTTACATAATTATTACCCAATTTTGCAGAGCACATCAGCTCTCAGGAGGGCTTCAGTTTTTCTTGGATCAAAGTCTACTCTTGACAACCTTGTTTCCAGCTGTAGCAGGCAGCTGTTTGCAGCAAAAAATATCTGATTACTTCACTGTACACTTCATGCCCAGCACCAAAGGGCAGATGGTCAAAATTCGAGAATGGCTTGTGGACAGGAAAGAAAAAAAAGTTGGATGAAGTCCGAAAGAGAACTAAGAGAAGGGAGAATATTTTACTTTGGAGATATCAGACATTCACAAAGTGGATTAAAAAAATGTTCTCTATGTTTGCGTATCGCTTGGCTGTGTAAAGACGGGTAGCTGCGAAATCGGCACCAGAGACATACATCAGTAAGAACCCTTCACTACCTCAGTGTTCGGTCTGCTGAAGACGGAGGAAAGGTTCTTTGCCAATTCTGGCTAAATGCCAATAATTCTGAAATAATCATTAAGTATAAATCCCTCTGAGTTCTCTTACCAGTCTGTCATGCATTTCTTTATTACAACACTACATGTGTATGTGTTTAATCTCCCCTCAAAATACAAGTAAATACTAATATTTTAATCTAATGATCAATGAAAGATATTATTTGATTGACATTGAAAAATCCTTTAATCCTGAATAGTTTGCTAAATCTTTGCCTTAACATATTCAAAGGGTGACAATAAGTCAGTGCTCTATTTTCAACTTTTTTTATTGCCCCCCATATTTGGCTAAAAACAACATTGTTACACGTCAGGGTTTTGTCTAAACCGGGTAACAGGCGCTGTGCTCTCTTACTTTCAGCATGCGCCTTCATATGGAAATGCAGATTTGCCATGTACATTTTAAAGTGATGCCAGATACCATATATTTCTGTTCGTCAATACTGTGTATATATATATATAATTACTCCAAAAGTATGAAAATCGTGTCAAATAGAGCGTCAGACTGCTTGGACAGCTTTTTTAAAAAATGTGGCTTATGTCCGCGGCAACATCTTGTACGTATACAGGTGTCAAGTTCTCGCGATAATTGATATACACATCTTCTATACAAGATCAGCGCCACAGTATTGCCCACATACTATATTTTTCTAGGGAAACCCCTGCATTGATAATAAAAATGTATCTACCTACACAGCAAGCAATGACTTTACATTCAGTCTTTGTTCTGACTTGATGGCTTTAGTCTCTAGAACGATTAATCAACATGGAGTACCTGACCCTCAAGGTTGCTTGTACTGTATGTGCCATCTTGGGAAAAAAAAAAGAAAAAGCCCTTTGGCAATGTTTCACAGAGGGGGGGCACTTTTTCACACTTTTGTTGAAATGCCTATCAATCAATACAAGTTACTTAGTCACATCCATCACATGGGGTCTTTGCTTTTTGTCTTCCTCATCATTATAGGGGAATGTTGTTCATTTAAAACAATGAGAACACAAGTGTAAGTAGAAATAGGTGTATGGTTTTAATTAAAAAGAACTTTTCTTGTCAGTACATTTTCAGTTTAGTGTTGTGATGTTTCACATGTGGCTTCATACTGTTGGTTCCCAGAGTCTCATTATTATGTAGCCTTAAGCATTCTTTATACACAACAGACCACTCTGAATCCAGCAAACTGGGCACTCAACTGTTCCCACCAGCTGTTCCACATTTAAGGGATGAGAGTTAACAACAAATGACACCATGTCCTCAAGAAGTCAGTTATTTCTCAGTTGTATATTTCATGACAAAATGAACTTTTCACTACCTCCATCTTTTGATTTCACTAGTCTGACTGCTTCACATCCTGGAGAAGGTTTAAAGTAAACTCCAATCGTGGGGTTTAAAGATCCTGAAATATTTGATGACTCTGAAGAGGTTTTTGAACAGTCCACCATGTATGAAATGTGTAGGTGCTGCTGTCTAAGAGTGCAAATTTAGTTGTAACTCATGAGTGTCATAGGCTTTCTTCTCCTGCAACCCCCCCCCCCACCCCACACACAAACACACACATGGGCAGCAAAGAAAATGGAGGCTCAAAAAAAATCACTGCTGGAGGGCTACATATATCAAAGTCTATAGTTCGTTCAAAATGAGTTTTTGTCCACTATATCTATGTAGTGCATTTGGACTTTGACAGTAAGGTACAGTTGGAGAAATGTAACACATTACTTTTTACTCAGACAAGAAGCAGTTGTTGAACTATATAACATAATGGAATTTTGTGTGAAGAACTCAGTGCAAAACAAAGTAATTGAGGTTACCTTGTTTTTTTTATTTTATTACCTAGGTCAGTCTCTTTTGAAAGCCGAATGTCAAAGCTGAGTTGGTTTGAATTCAAATTTTTAGATGGAGACATTTAGTCCACTTTTTTTTGTCAATCTGATGTCATTAGCTGAAGGTTAACAGTGATAACAGCTGTCAACTCCTATCCTTTGAATATTGGATTCTCTTGTATTGAACTGATAGCAACATACAATATGCAATCATATTTATTAATCCTTCTGTGCATGACATTTTCAAGTGGTTGTTATTTATTATTTTAAACTAATTTGGCCCTATTGGAGTCATTTTACTATAATTTTCAGAAGAATCACTGCAGGAAGGGAGTCACTGCGATGCAACCTCATAAGCGGGTGATTTAAATTCTCTGGATTTTGTTTCTGGGAAAAAATGTTTATCAATCGACAGAAATATTTGGCTTGAGTGCATAAAAAGTACAAGTTGTCCCCTAATGCTCATTTGCTGTTTTTAATCATTGTCGTGAAAAATCACGGCAACCAGTGATGCCCTTTTGCTATAAGAACATTTAAAATATTCAGAACTACAGGTGGAAGGCTGTTCAATATCAAAGGTTATTGTTTTACATTAATTAAAATACCGTCTTGTAAATTAATAGCTAAACATTGATCCTTTTAATAGGGGATCAGTTATTCTTAGTTTTTGTCCTCATGGATCTTTTTTTATGTCCCGTAAACCTCAGGCTGCAGGGTGCATTTAATAGAACTGCTCAACATTTGTATTTTGGTGTTTGGTCTGATCGATTGGCACACTTCCCTGCAGGATGTCAGCCATTATCATAATAGCCAACCAAATCACTATTACAAAAAAATGACCATGCATTTACATTCTTCAGAAACAATAGCTTTCATTATGCTGCATAACTCAGGTCTATAAATTAGTCCCATAAACTAAGGTTGGTATTTTGTGTGAAGCTAAATACGCTGTATAGAACGGAACAAAAAGCCATAAAGGATACTTGCTGAGGCATTTTTGCATTAAGCTCAGTAGACTCAAAATAAGGCACCATATGCTTCTGTGGTTTATGTGACATCGTTAGCATAAATAATTAAGATAATAACGGTGTTGTTAATGCTGCCAATCGTCTTAAAGATCAATATAACCAAGACACAAAAAAGCAATTTTTCTTGGGTTTATCCTTCAGTTTTAAAGATACAAATTACACTGTGTAGTGGTTTATATTTAAATCTACCAGGGAAACATGTGGTCCAGAGACAACTGGTTTATATGTGTCATTTCATTCAATCCCTTTTAACCCTTGTATTATGTTGAAAAAAAATTACATTGATTATGTTGCGGGTCATTTTGACCCATACTGTGTAAATGCACTCAAAACAGTGAAGAAAACAGGTTAAACCAATAACAACTTTATTTTAGATTACATAAACATTTAGAAAAGTGACATACAATACATTTTTAATTCCAACACTATATTTAAGAACTATTTAGTCTAATCCTCTTGTCCTCCTCCCGGCTCAAAATGATAATTCTTCCCTCCTTCTTTCCTCCTGCCATGCTC
This sequence comes from Eleginops maclovinus, assembly GCF_036324505.1. Lineage (NCBI taxonomy): Eukaryota > Metazoa > Chordata > Actinopteri > Perciformes > Eleginopidae > Eleginops > Eleginops maclovinus. The sequence goes on along the minus strand of NC_086357.1, from coordinate 18,216,278 downwards.
TCTCCTTCCTTCTTCTCATCCTGTTTTCCTTCTCTCTGTTCATCCTCCTCTATTCCCTTCTTTTCTCCCTTCCTTCCTCCCTTCATTCTTTCCTCCTTCCTTCCTTCTTCTCTTCCTTCCTTGCTTTCTCCATTCTTTCCTTCCTACCTTCTTTCCTTCCTCCCTTCCTCCTTCCTTGACCAAAGAAAGCGCAAGGGCTACATTTTTCCCTCTTCATGAACACATTTCTTTTTAACTTTGACTTCAACTTTAACTTCATCCCAGCGAACTTCAACTTTTCAATGTTCTCCACATTTTTCTTCAACATTTTCAATGTTCTCCACATGATGGACAGAATGTTACTGTGTGCTTTCTGCAGATGTAATTCTTGCATTTCACACAAGAGGTACTTGTTTTACTGTCCTCTCGGGAGGGACAGACCTGGCATCTTTTCCTTTTCTTTCCACCTGTGTTCACTGGATGTTGGTTGGGTGAGGTTGGGTCGGGTGACCTGAGCTTGACCTTTTCAATGACAGCTGCAGCTGCTGGGGATCGAGCTGGCCTGGCTCGCGTCTGGATCTTGGGAGTGATAAGTGCTTTGCCGAGTTCTTCCAGGAAAAGCCGACGTCTGTACAATTTGCCGGCATTCCATTTCTGGTTGATTGCAGTCCACAGGACATAGGCATTGTAAGCAGACACGTCCACAATGTTGTAGAAAATCACCAAAGGCCAACGGGCTGTCTTGCGCTGGCAGCTGTATGTTGCTGTGACTTTGTCCAGATTGTCAACTCCTCCTTTGGTGGAGTTATAATCCAGGATCATTTGTGGCTTCATGTCTTCTCTTGTGCTCAGAGATGCATCTGTGTGCATTATACTCATTACAAGAACATTCTTGTTTCTCTTTGGGCAGTATGAAACAACTGTTGCTTTCTCAGTGAAAGCAAATATTGAGGAATGCAGAGGTCTGCCCTGCATCTTCAGAATTTCAGTGGGAAGTTCTGGCTTATTTCTTCTGACTGTTCCCAACATGGTCAGCTTTCTCTTCTGAAGTTCATCTCCAAGGCGGTAGGATGTAAAGAAGTTGTCACATGTGATGTTATGACCTTGCAGCCCTTCACTCATTTCCAGCACCACAACGCATCCCCTGATTCTTCTCAGATGTTCCTCCAGGTAGCTTTCCAGTGTATACTTGCATATTCCATGCATAGCTGGATTTTGCATCACAGGCTGCCCATATTTTGATGCCATACTTGGCGGGCTTGTTGGGCATGTACTGTCGGAAAGGACAGCACCCCCTGAATGGAACAAGGCGCTCATCTACAGTAACATGGGGACCAGGATTGTACAACAAAGGTAAAATTTCAACCCATTTATCCCACACATCTCTGATCGCAGCTAGTTTGTCTCTTTCACGTCGACCAGCTCTGGTGTCGTGGTTGTCAAAGCGGATCACACGAGATATCATGTGGAATGTCTCCAGAGACATTGTTGCACGAAAGATTGGCCTTCCATTCTCTTCATTCCATAGACTTGCAGTTGCTTCTCCCTTTGACCTGTACACTCCAGCTAATAACAGAACTCCAATGTAAGCATGCAAGTCAGTCTGATCCAGTGGCTTCCATTTCTCTTGAAACACACGTCTCCCCTCCAAGTTGGTCATTTCCAGTATAATCCTCTCTATTGGTGAGGATATGAAGAGCTGAAATGCTGATTGAATCTCATCAACTCGTGTGACAGCAAATCTTGTAGGACCGGGAGTCATTTTGATCACATTGGAAGATGACAGTCTGCCTCGGCTTGGGTGTGGTGATGTTGACCATTTTATATTACCGTCCTTAGATGCCCATGTCCCCTCTGTGGATGATGATTGCTGCATTCCTTGGTTTTCATCTGTTGGAGGAACAACGGCAGACTCGTCCTCTGAATCCTCCTCATCGTAGGAAAATTGACAATCTGGATCAGCAATAACATTGTCCTCTGTCTCTGAAAGATCCTCTGGTTCTGAAATATCTTTCTCTACATCACTAACCCAGTTCAAAATCTGTGATAAAGCCTCCTCAGCTGCCGTCCTTCTGGAGCTCATTTTTGGTGAGTTTGTCAAAAAGATGACATGAGAACAGTGACAAGGACAAGTGTGAGAAAGTTCCCTCTCTTCACACACCTGGCTCTGGGTCTCAGAGGCAATCAAAATACAAACAATTGTACATCAAAGTAAAAAGTACATCAAAGAGACATGTTTATTTTGGATCTGAACAGCTATTTACCCACATTAAAGGGTCTGGGTCAAAATGACCCGCAACATCATCTTTGTATACAAACTCTGCACAGACATTCCACTACACATCAGAGTGTCCAGATTTTACACACCAGTTCATGACCCTAGATGATGAAAAGTCACCAAATTTAATCAAGAAAAAGAAAGGATAACCAGTACTTTGGTCAACACAAAAACTGAAATGGGTCAAATTGACCCTTAACATAATACAAGGGTTAAAGCAAATTGCGTGCATTGATTTCATTGTTGCTTTGAAAAGGCTGCTGGTTATGAAAACTGTGAAGAAATGTCTTAGGTATCCATTACTCAAAACAGCTCAGGCATTGTGATAGTCGAGCGCCTGATCCCTCTCATCTTGTTCATAATTCCATAAGTTATTATGAGTCGAATATTAGAGGCTGCCAGTCTTGTCTCCCATCTGCACTGTGCACTAACACAAAATGGAGTTATTGTAATTATAGCTTTCATGCATGGGAAGGTTCATTTTAGGAGGTAACTTGAAGGACTGAAAAAAGGAAATCTAAGTTGTGACTGACAAGAGAAGGATGGAAAATATCTCGCTGTCAGCAAAAAACACCTCTGTAACAAAACCAGAGTGTAAGGGTCGGTATTGACGGTATTATCACTGCTATTCACAGTAGAGGGAGCTTCAGTAATGCAAATTGTGTTTGTGACAAGATGAACTTTTCAGTCCCCCTCTATAATGCAGGCTTGTCATGGAACATTGGATTTTGACTTGTTTTTAACAGTGTAGTGTCCCTAACCTCTGTGAACCAGCTCCTTGGATCTCTGTCAGAGCCGTAGGAATGTATCCCAACACTTACTCTCTCATGCCACTGCAATAAACAATTTCCTCAGATAAATAATAACCAATGTTGGAAATGCAACTCTCACAGCACCCAGAAGGAATTTACGGATACACCTTATGGGAGATGAACATTCCTTTTCTGGTGTGAAACCAAAGGCAAGGCAATAGTCTAAAGCTTGTTTCAGTGTAAAAAGTTCACAGGCGCTCATCCCGTTAAATTTCCATGGAGCAGCTCTAGATAGTGCATCTTGATAACATCACAGACTGCAAACTCCTCTATGGTCTCTGATATAGGATTTTAAGAATAGATACTATAAAACTAAATTGATCCTCTTTGGGAAATTATTACCAACAATATATAAAAATACAGTGGGATGTATGTTTTATAGAATCTGGAGGAAAGTAATAGGATACTAGCATATACTGAAACTGATAAATAGAATCAGGAATAAAACAGCAAATAAAACAAATCCATGGAACTGTTGCAGGAGATAATGTTGGTTACTGGTTGCGGGACCAATATCCCTACAGTTCATTTTGTATGATAACTTGTATAAAATCTTTAACTGAGTCAATTTCAAGCACATGCTCTCTGATGTAGTGATACAAGCTAACGGTTTTATTTAGTCTGTTATTATGCTGTGAAAAATCCGCAGGGAAGTTTTGTAATGTGCATAACCAGTCATGTGTCATTTGCAATAATTAAGAGGAGCAATACCAACATGTCACCTCTGACAAATGTGTGTCATTTCCATGGCTACGGCTGTACAGTCTGTTAAGTATTATGTAGGCTAAGTCAAAAGGCTTAGAGCAGCATGATACAGAGGGCTACTGCTCTAAAACACATTTTGTATGTCCCCTGTGTGTCTCTGTGTGTGAATACAGTCACAGTTGCAGTTTTCCCAGCTTAATGAAATATCACTCTGATATTCTCAATATCTCCCTAAAGGGGCTTATAATATAGTTTTAATTGTATTGCAAGATATTTTATATATTTAAATTTTAAATTGCACTTTTACACTCGTGGGCTATAAATGATGACATAACATTATGCACAATTTAATATATATTTTCTGTGATAAAGGGTATTTTCCAAAGTATTCCTACAGGATGCACCTGCATCATCACTAACAGTTAGCTCCATTTCCAGCAAAGGTTTTGTTAATTTTCTTATGGGGAATAAATAGGGGGTGTTTCTCCAGTCGATATCTTTAATTGCTCCTGGGTTGTATCAATACCTTCCCGTTTTAACTGCTCCATCACCAAGCCACTGGGAACGGGTTGCCCGGGAAACGGCCGCATGGCAACAGGATCAGAGCCTGGGGGTTGTCTGCTTCTAGGTCTGCTCCCATTTTACATCGCGTTTCCTCACTAGATGGTGTGCAAGCCACTGGAGAGTACACTTCCCCGCACAGTGGGCTCCACATCCAGCAAAACAAACCTGGGAAACTGTACGGCGGACCATTTCTTTACGGGGCTCCGAGGAGGAAAAGTGTGGAAATAAAAACGACGTTTCTTTTTTTGAACTCCTCGCTTAATCGAGACGGGAAGACTTGGGGAAAAAGCGGCAACACAACACAGCTGTCATGGACATAATGTTTGCGGTGCAGGATGCTTGTGTCTCTGGTCAGTGGCTAACTGCGATAATACTCAGCTTGTGCTGCTTTCTGCCGTCCTGTTTGCCCGCTGGACAAACTGTGGACTATCCCTACTCGGTTGAAAGTGTGGTCAGCAGACAAGGCGACACGGCTCTTCTGAGGTAAAACAAGCCTACACAACTTCACTTTCTCCCGCTCACACTAACTCTCTGTCGGGGGCTCTCTAAAGCTCTCATCCGCACACGCTCCTTAACACCAGTTAATCGTTTTAAACATGTCTCTTAACTACTTTTAAACGGGGTGTTTGCACAGCGTCTGCGATAAACACACAATAGGCCATCTCCGATCCATCCCGTCCTTGTTTTCGCTCGACTGGGGGACGGTCAGTGCTACGCAGGACGCCGCTCCTGTGCAGAGGCAGTTGCAACCGCAAAGTTTTCTAACATACTTTCCCTCTGTGCACATGAGCTACCAGAGTTTAAGTGTTATTAGGTGTGCGTTTGATTGTATAACCTCTTGCAGGTGGGAACATCTCGCCTGAAATAACCAAACGAACAGCCCCGCATAGCCTATCGCTCATTACATGATGGTCGTTCCTACATTTCCAAAAGCTATGAGTGCTAAACACAGGAGCTGAAGATTGAAAACCGAACTATTTATTTAGTGACGCCCTGACAGTTTTGCAGAATGAAGTGTTTATTGTGATGTCGCAGTATAAAAACGAGGCCGAAGAGTGTGTTTGTGTGGTGGCTGTTTATCAGAATCGAGTTATGGCAATGACGCGCTCTCTCCCCCATCCTCCCCCATCTTCCCTCCATCACGTATGCTACGGTGCCAGATAGAGCTGCCTGTTAATGCACACACTGACTGGACATGGGCGTGGACTAGTGCACTTCGAGAAGTTTTTGCATATTTTGTTCTCGGCATATCATCAAAAACAGTGTCAACCTAGCTTACAGCACTTTCAATGCAGAAGTATCAATACCACTTTTGCAGTTTTATCCCCCTATATCACATCTGTGGAGTATATTTCAGTTATTCTCAGAATTCATAACTCTACACTAAACACAGGGGAAAAAAATGCAAATCCTTGAAAGCTGTGATATTATCTTGTTCTACCAATATCAAATATCCGCTGTGATGGCTCTCAGAAAAAGGCTGAGGGGGCAGGCCTGGCCCATTTCAATATGAATTGTGTGGATGTTGACTGAGAGATGCCCAGTGTGGCCCTGAATACAGAGCAGCTAACCGTCTAAAGTTCCACTCAGCTTGGCTTTTAGTCATTATTGTTATACTTGATTGCTGAAGAGCTGAATTGTTTCTGTGGCATAAGGTCATCATAAGTGTCTTTATAGAGGTAAGTGTCTTACGATGAGGGTGGTTTAAATGTGTTGCTACTTATCATCACATAATTACCTTGGCAACAGCTATGGGGTGCTAACTATTTTTAACATGATTTTAACCATGCCTAAAGGGCTGTCGCATCAAAGAGACTTACACCTCTGACTGTCTCTTAAGAGAGGGCGTCTAATTCCCTGGTGTCAATCTGTGTCGGCTGTGATCAGTGGCAGAAGCTTTGCCGGAATCCATATGGTTTATTGGACCAGAGATTATCCCTGGGCTATGAATCAGCTCAATAAACAAGTTGCCTCCCACCCCTTGAATAAGGCAACACTCCACAAGCGGGTCATCGCCTCAGTAAATGCCTTCTAGGAAGATGCATTCATTGCCGGGTTCTTACACCTAATTAATGGTTATTCAGCACTCGCTATAACCATTCATTGGCCTTTTTTCATTCACGTGAATGTTGCCTCTGTGAAGTTATCACCTCGCTGAGCTCACACCTGTTGACCTTACAGAGATTGTAAATCTCTTAAACTGTTGTCCTTGCCTCTCTAGATTGCATTAACACTGTCATCACCAACGTGATAATAAAGGCCTACTGTGTCTTGTTTCAGTCATGTTCTCATACCACAAGGAATCATGGCTTAGTCGTTTCTTCCTTCGTTCTTTTTTCCCCCATGGTCTTTAGAGACGGTCATCAAAGCATGAATCATTTCTTTTAGCAACTTGGTGCAGAAAACAGTGCTTGTTTGTTGCGTTTCTCGGTTTCAAGACCTCGGACTATTAGAAGGCAATTTTACTGTGGCCCTTCGGGTGATTTCTGGCTAAAAAATGTGAGCACTTTCAAATACTGACAAACCCAGAAGCATGCAATTAGTCACTGCCTCTGGATTATAGAGTAGCTCCCGTGAGGTGCGTCCGCTGTCATATGTTCATTTCCCCCACCTATTAAATTCTTAGCGCCGCATTACTGCTGCCCTGATTCATGTTGGACAGTGGGTCCATATCAATTAAATGATTTGAACTTCTGGAAGATGAGTAAGGGTACACATGTGCATCATCATCCTTTTTTATCTTTTTTGATTGGTTTAAAGCTAAGCCATTTCCAGCCTCTAACGAAGGACTGCATATTTGAAACGAGTCGGGCTGCTGCTTCTTTAGTGTTTTGCATCAGTGCATTCAAGTTATGCACGCATGCTGCATTCTTTTACATGAAATCTATCAACTTCCTTAGGGAGCCCATTGTCTCAGATGAGCCACACATTCCTTTCTCCCCACATCCTTTTGCTGTTTTCATGTCATTTGGATTCTGTTGAACAAACCCCGACTCTTCCCAGTAAATGTCTCATCTGGCTATGAATTTGAGGGGGACAGCCAGATGAAAAGACAGTTCCCATGCTGTCAGGAAACACACGGTATCAGTGGCAGCCTCTTCCACATGAATAAACAGCTGTAATCAACAGCAAAGAGCGAGTGTCTGGAAATTTAGTCCGGGCAGACTGAAATCTTAAGCATTTGCTGCTATCATACAGATGCCATTTGCAGTACTATTCTTAAAGTATGTTGGTCTTTTTATCTTGGTGTGTCATGTTTTCCAAATGAAATATGGGTGGTGCTAGAGCTAGACAAAAGTTACAACTGATTGTGCTTTAAAAGTGACACGTTATATTTGTTTAAAGGGAACCAGGTAAATAAATATGAGCAAGGCTGTACACACCAAGAATAAAATAATGATCCAAGCTTATTTTCGTCATTTAGTTTGACAGTTGGCCCACAGCCACAGGATAAGGCCTGCACCATGGGCCCTAGTCTCTGTAATGGTGCAAAATTGACCTGTCACTAGTTTGAAAGTCTGGTATTCCGTATAAATCTAAAATCATTGCCTCATGTCAACAGACCGGTTGATGAAAATCTTTTCTGGCTGTACATGATTGTACTGGAGCTGCGTTTTTTAGCCCTATCCAGGACACAAAAAAAACAGTGCCATGTATCATTTTCCTCAACTGTTTCACTATTATGGCTTTGAAAGGTCTTGACATTTTCTATAAGCACTTGAGCCAGAGACAACATCCAGTTTAAATGGCTTGGTGTCCCCGCCCCAACGAAGAGGCTGGTGAGGAGGAATACAGGAATATCAAGTGTTCAAACACCTAAAGACACCATTTTAGGAAATCATTGTTGACTCTACCCTTAACACAGACCATAACCATGGCTGCAAGGCTCCCTCTCCTTATTTTACATTTCAGATTTTTTTAATTAGGCCGCAGCCCGTTGTGGGCAATAGCCTGGTTGGAGATATAGTATATGGTTTGCACACCAGTTAGCTGCCAGATACCTGCAGTTTCGTGCATTCGTTCGGGAAAGCTACTTTTTCTGACACATTGGTAGGCAACCTGTGAGTCTGTTAATGTTAATTAAATGCCGAAATGTGCCTCGCCTGTCTGCTGCACTACATGTTTAATGCGATCATTGTTGCTTTGTTTAGTTGCTTTGCTGCACAGTCCTTATGCTCTTAGGGGTCTGCCCATCTCAAGGATCAAGTAATGTGACCTCATTTTTGGAGAGGGAGTAGATGTTATCACGATGCAAAACAATGGGCATGGGGGCTCCCAGATGGAGTCACCCAGGCACAGATATAACTAACATGGAGAAACACATGCTGTTTAATGTAAAATAAATCCAACCTTTTTCTTTTAAAACACAAGAAAGCCTGCGTATTCGTACCACTGTGGGTCTGTGCCCTGTTGCCCAAGGGAAGCTGGATACACTAAAGTATTAATCAGATTCATTACTCTGGCATCCATTTTCAATTGATGTTCTCTAGTACAGCTGGAAATAAGCCAGTAAGGTGACAAGCTAGATCAGGGGCTGAGAAGTCTTTCACAGCAGCTGCCTCCTCCTTAAGACCTCCAGTTAACCTCCTCCGCAGCATCCACTTGAAAGTCAGAGCCTGCTGACTTGTTTTGAATTGTTTGATTCATGCTTGTTTCTGAAATGAGCCTTATCCCACAAATAAGACCAGAATTAATCTCAAATGTGTGGAGCAACACTTTCATGACATTTATCAAATGCTCTTTGGATTAGAAAGAGCCATATGGTATGGTTCATTCATCTTGTTTTAAAACCTACACACAAAATCCAAACCAGTGTTGTAAATGATTATATTCTATGCTAGAGTTTTTTTGTGAACGCCCATTGTTATTTATTTCCATGTGTTGTAACTATGTGCCAACATATGATGAAAGCAAAATGAAACTCTAAAATCTCAATGAATTCGATCTAAGACAAGATAAGTGACTTTATTTTTCCCAAACTGGGACATTTTTGTATTGCAGCAGCATTATACAATACAAGGCATAGAAAATAATTAGAAATAAAAAGAAGAACTAAACACTGCTAAAGTGTAAACATCTCAAAGAAGACATAAAAATAAACTGGCATTAGAGAAAATACAGTTGACTATGAAGATAAATAATCTATAAAGTGTCAGACAAGTAAACTCTATTGAAACGAACAAATATAAAGCAGGATATAGGCCTACATCATGAAATATTCTAGATTATATTCATCCTTTTTGAGGCAATCTATTGTTCTTTTTAAAAATAAAGTGCTCCTATTTCTAGCATATTTCAATTAGAGCTAGTGATTGAGTGCCCCAGTGAATTAAAGCCTAGACAGAAATGCTTTTATTAGGAAAATCCTTCATGCGCAATAGATGCTATGCTAGGTTTTAAAGCGCCTTTCTAATATTCTTATAATCGCTACAATAACAGGGGATAGGGAAAATGATTTAGGGTGGAAAATGGAGCTTTTACCCCGTACCCAGCTGTGAGCTTCCACGTAATTGCAATAATTCCAAAGAAAAATCTCAGAAGAGTGTTTTTGTGTTGTGAGAAAGCTATAAGCCTCACAATTAAACTTGACAGAGTGACTTGATAGGCAATAACAGGTTGTCTTTTGGCCAATTTTAAAGTGAGGGTTAAACTGAATTTTTCTACCAAACATGTCTGTTGGGGAGATGTGTATTTTGTTTTACTTCAATTAAAGTTTGGCTTGGGAACAAATATTTCAATGCTGCATTTGGCCACGTAATAAGTGTAATCATCATCATCAAGCAAGTGCTTTAAGTGTTTTGAGTTTTTAACAGACTCCTTTGACAGATTGTGGACTGCATTGATTCTCAGTGTGCTACATTAGAAATAAACCTGTTTCCGTGTTGAACAGTGTACAGCCTTTTCTGTTCTAAATCATACGCCAGCACTTCCTGTCTCTCATCACAGAGAGCTACAACGATTCCTCAGAGCCCCTTCAATTACAATCCTTAATCAATCAGTTAGCATCTCCTTGTGTTTCATGATAATTAGTTGTGCTACTCTGACAACATTGTAATCTCATCTGGGCCTCCTAAATTGAGCCCGCTTATATACCAGCAAGTCTTATTATGCCTCTCATGTCAGCAGGTTATAGAGAAAAACCTGCTGACATCACTGTTTGAAGCCTGTGTGATGCTGAAACTTTGAAACAAGGAGTGGAGGCGTACGGGTGGTACACTATACTTATGTATGCTGAGCACGAGAGACACCTTAACCTTTAGTAAGCATCTGGGAAACCTGAAATTATCTGCTAAGAAATCACTGCAGGAGGCATCGTCATATACAGTGGGCAAAGAAGTATTTAGTCAGCCACCAATTGTGCAAGTTCTCCCATTTAAAAAGATGAGAGAGGCCTGTCATTTTTATCATAGGTATACCTCAACTATGAGAGACAGAATGAGAAAAAAAATCCAGAAAATCACATTGTAGGATTTTTAAAGAATTTATTTTCAGATTATTGTGGAAAATAAGTATTTGGTCAATAACAAAAGTTCATCTCAATACTTTGTTATATACCCTTTGTTGGCAATGACAGAGGTCAAACGTTTTCTGTAAGTCTTCACAAGGTGTTCACACACTGTTGCTGGTATTTTGGCCCATTCCTCCATGCAGATCTCCTCTAAAGCAGTGATGTTTTGGGGCTGTTGCTGGGCAACACGGACTTTCAACTCCCTCCAAAGATTTTCTATGGGGTTGAGATCTGGAGACTGGCTAGTCCACTCCAGGACCTTGAAATGCTTCTTACGAAGCCACTCCTTCGTTGCCCTGGCGGTGTGTTTGGGATCATTGTCATGCTGAAAGACCCAGCCACGCTTCATCTTCAGTACCCTTGCTGATGGAAGGAGGTTTTCACTCAAAATCTCACGATACAGGGCCCCATTCATTCTTTCCTTTACACGGATCAGTCGTCCTGGTCCCTTTGCAGAAAAACAGCCCCAAAGCATGATGTTTCCACCCCCATGCTTCACAGTAGGTATGGTGTTCTTTGGATGAGTTGAGTTTTTACCAAAAAGATCTATTTTGGTTTCATCTGACCATATGACATTCTCCCAATCCTCTTCTGGATCATCCAAATGCCCTCTAGCAAACTTCAGATGGGCCTGGACATGTAGCTACTGGTTTAAGCAGGGGGACACGTCTGGAACTGCAGGATTTAAGTCCCTGGCGGCGTAGTGTGTTACTGATGGTAGCCTCTGTTACTTTGGTCCCAGCTCTCTGCAGGTCATTCACTAGGTCCCCCCGTGTGGTTCTGGGATTTTTGCTCACCGTTCTTGTGATCATTTTGACCCCACGGGGTGAGATCTTGCATGGAGCCCCAGATCGAGGGAGATTAGCAGTGGTCTTGTATGTCTTCCATTTTCTAATAATTGCTCCCACAGTTGATTTCTTCACACCAAGCTGCTTACCTATTGCAGATTCAGTTTTCCCAGCCTGGTGCAGGTCTACAATTTTGTCTCTGGTCTCCTTTGACAGCTCTTTGGTCTTGGCCATAGTGGAGTTTGGAGTATGACTGTTTGAGGTTGTGGACAGGTGTCCTTTATACTGATAACGAGTTCAAAAAGGTGCCATTAATACAGGTAACGAGTGGAGGACAGAGGAGCCTCTTAAAGAAGAAGTTACAGGTCTGTGAGAGCCAGAAATCTTGCTTGTTTGTAGGTGACCAAATACTTATTTTACAGAGGAATTTACCAATTAATTCATTAAAAATCCTACAATGTGATTTCCTGGATTTTTTTTTTCTCATTTTGTCTCTCATAGTTGAAGTGTACCTATGATAAAAATTACAGGCCTCTCTCATCTTTTTAAATGGGAGAACTTGCACAATTGGTGGCTGACTAAATACTTTTTTGCCCCACTGTATTCAGCTGTTTAGTCCAATTTGTCATGCAATCTCCATACATATCTCACCTGATTTTTATTAAGCCTATATCCCATGACTTTTGGAAGTGGGACTGAATCATCATCATGGGAGTTTTCCCCCCAGGAAGGAGGGATTGATGTCATTATCTTCAATGTAAGATATTGTATGTGTGAGCATGGTCTGAAGCTAGAGGGACAAAAGGTAAACACTAGTTTGATCCCACAGGAGTAATAAATCAGAAGTGTTGACACGTGGTTGTCTTAGCGATGCCCTTCATTGAGTTAAAACAGTCCGGAGGGATTTCAGCTCTTGTAGAGGGTATTCTCTCGTCCTTTAATGGAATTCAACATGAGCATTGTATCTTAGGTTAACACTAGGTACATGCACCTCCCTCTGGAGCCACAATTTCAGAGATGGAACAGTAAAGACAGCAAGCAAGCGATTGTACTGTAGGAGATAATGTGAATATGGCATCCTTAAAGAGTAGAATAATTACTTCTGGTTGCTGTAGTTCCACGTTTCAATACAAATACATCTTAATTAATCATTACATTCGTCAGTGTTTTCAACAGTAACTTAAGGAAACTATCCCAAATTAAGAAAGAAGTATTGACAGTCATTTTTTGAACACTTCAGTTAGCTCACTCATTGTCACCTTCCACCATGGCTGGAGACTCCAGCAGCTGAAGTAGATACATATTGTCATAATTCATTTGCTCGATGTTGGCATGGCTAAAGAATTTTAATTGGAGTCGCTCTGAGCAGGTTTTGGGTTTTGTTTTCTCCTTCTCACTGTCTCTCTCTCTCTGTCATCTGCATAATGAGTGTGTGGATTTCAGACTGCTGTAAATGTTTGTTGGAGCCGAGTAATTGGACAGTGTGCATCTGTAATTATTAGTAAATGGAGAAAGAAGCATCGGAGCAAATCAATATCCGTGAGAATACGGCTACCATTGTTCCCAATGGGGTCAGGAGTTAAGGTAGCAGACGTGTCGGGCTCATTTCCGAAAATACGTCATTAATACTGTAAGGAATTTATGCACAGTAAGTAAAGGCCTCCTTTTTGGACATGATGTTGCAGTACTGTGGAATACTTAAGCATATTTACTGAACAGTTTTAATTTAATGTTGTTGTAGAGGAAGGGGGGCCATGACAAATGGAAGTATTGAATGTTTCCTATGAGAAATGCCCTCATTGGTTGTCCACCAATCAGACTTGGCTAATGTTCAGTAAAATTATGCAATTGAGAGATTGGCATCCATGGTTTTACTCTGCGATCTCGGGCCATTTTCGTTGTGGCACTTTTACAAATTGTGTGACACAGATGTAATTTATGCCATCTTTAACAGGATAAAAATACCCGGCCAGGGAAGCAAGTTACAAACTCAGTAAGACACTAGAAGACGCATCACATAGAAAAGTATGGCAAGTTTGATAAGCTGACAGCAGACAATTAAAAGAAAAGAGGTAGGCCACTTATAGAGTATGACCATGATGTTATGAAGGCTAACAATATTTTTTACATTTCAAAGCTTCTCTATTCAGATTATAAAATGAAGCCTTGAATGTAGCGTGTGTCCCTTTTGCATATGGAATTTAGCAGGAACATTTTTTTTTTTTAATTCAGTGTTGTTTTTGAAAGACTAAGCCCCAACAATCTTCGATTGAAGCATCATTTTTTTCTGATAAAAACTTGCATTTTGACCAAAGACTAGACTGCAGCCCTAGCTCTGTGTGTATCTGGGGCTATTAGATAAAGCATTGGCAACAAAAACGTGATGTGGGCATCTCTAGTAGATTCATACAAAGGTTTTTCCCCTATGAGTATGTCATGGAAAAGGTCGAAACCTTCCGTTTTGAATAGCATGTTTAATTATATGAACTTAGAATCTGGTTGAACACACCTCTCTGTAAGTATTCCGTTCTTTCAGAGGGAAACATATTTTATTTTTTGACTACAACACAATGTAAAGCTCTTGAAAAAACGACAAAACACATTTGCATTAATAGGCTGTCAGGCTTTGTCCCAACCACTCCATGGCAGGAGGATTGACTAAATCTGTGCTAATGTTAAACAGTGAATTCATCAACTGATCTGTGAGACTGCCACTCATTAAGATCCTAATTTTAGACGCGAGGAGGGGGGTTCGCTATTCATAATGGGACTTTGATCTCTCAACTTCCCTCTCTGCGTCTCTTTCTTTCTCCTCTCTCTCTGTCACCTTCTTTTTACCTTGCTAACTCGTTCTCTCTGTTCTTTTATTGCATCTAAAGGTAAGCACTGTAGCCAAGCAAATGTAGCTGTGATCAGTTACTACCTATCATTTGATGAGCTTTCCGATATGGTCTGTAGGGACTTGGTTCTTCTTTGGTCTGTATCAAGCATGTTAGCTTACCTGTGGTCTGTCCTGTTATACTCAGCAGTCAACGGTGCTTCATCAGAAATCATTTGAGACAGAAGCTGGAGGCTTGAAGACAATCTGGTCAACAATAACCATTATAATACAGATGCTAAGTTAAAACCACTTTATTACATGGCTTTGTTGAATACTCGATTCTGATTGGTCAATTCAGAACATGTCACACATTGTTAATCCAGTAGTACAGACCGCTGTCAAGGAATATATTGACCGTTGTTAAGGAGGATCAAGAAAGGGAAAGGAAAATAACGTTTGTCCACATGCTTGTGTTGCTCGCACCTTTCGATGTTGTGAGCGCACTGTCAGCCTCATCTGTCACAAAGGCTGGAAGTATTTGTAGCTGCTTCACAATAAAACCCTTACAACGTTGACCTGTAAAAGACTTTCATTGTGAAGCAGTTGCAGAAAAGGTCAGGTTTGCATTACCAGAAATGTGCAAAAGGCTTTTGCTAGTACTAGTTAGGACCAATAATGACTACTTTTTGAGGAAAATAAAATATGATACCAAAAGCTTTTTTAAAATGTCTTTTTACTTATAATCCAATTATCCATATTTAAATAGTAATGAATGAAATAATGTTTTTTCTGCTACAATGACTCACTATTTGTCTCTCTCTACTTAAACATCCAACCCTGGGGTAATGCAATATTTATACTCCAATACAAGTATGTGCATACATCATCATTTACTGTCCAAATATTTGTAGAAATAAAACAGTTATAGTAGATTAATTGAATGGCGGATTGACAGAAAAGTAAATATCTGATTACATTTTTTATCTGTAAGTTTTTTATTCTCCAAGAAAAAATGACAAACATTCACTAAAACCCATTTTTTTCCAGTTGTACCATAGTGGACCAATTATACATTTCAGTTGTGTACTGTTTGTCAGACAAATTGGATATGTTTTCTTTCATTGCTTTAAATAAATTGTTAAGGGCAGTTTTCAACATTTTGTACAATAAATGGATTATTCAGGAAAATAATCATCTGAATAATCAATAACGGTTATGATCTTGCATGTGCACCCAGCAATTCAGGGATGTAGCCAAGTTTCCTAGCAGCAGAATGATCTACGGGTGTTTCAAACCCACAGAGTATGAGCTTGGCAGCATTCAAAGCTATGCTAATAATTCAAAGGCTTTTGGAACAAGAAAAAGGATAGCAGTTCTCTCAAGAGATATTTTAACTTTCCTTTTCAGACTTACATGCAAGCTTTACAGAACAACATGCAATTACCTGTACTAGGTTCTCTGTATTGATGTCGGGCTGTGTTTTTTTCTTAAATTATACCTAGTAAGCATGTTGAAAAGGGGGATTACAGTTCCAGGTTAATTAGCATCCAGCCATAGGAGCTACAAATGAAATGCATTTGTAGATAACACAGTGTATGGAGCTATGTGTGTTAGAATATGCATGCCAACTGTTTCATCTCAATGTTTTTTGAGACACACAGTAAGATGGCACAATACAACTCCCTTCAGGCATTCAATCAGGTTCCAGCTCCTACAGTACATTTTTCGGTCTCTAAAACAGCCAGTTGTCTTCAGTGAAGTGTGTGGGCCACGTCTTTCTTCCACAAACCTCAAGTCCAGGCACTTTCTTTGATTCCAACACAAAACCCCTGCTGCCTTCCCCTCAGCACATTGTGAGAGTCACTTCCATTTCAGAATATTCACCCTGGTTTTTGCCGGTGCAGTCACTAATGGGTAGTGTTTTCAAAGCCTGCGGAGGATAATCCTGTCATCTTTGTTTTCATGGTCACCTCAGGCCCATTCAACAAGTTCAAAAGAAAAAATGTGTTGTGCAGTATTGTGAGGCTTGTACTCTAACACGGCACATGTAGTATCTCACAACACAGGCGGCGCTACGCGTGGAAATGCTTTCAGTGGCATGTACTGCCTCACTTTTGGGAAAAACTCAGCCAAATGCTTTATTTTTCTTTTTGTTGTCTAAATGCTGATGCCAGTGTACCACAACATAAAAGTGCTTTGGGTGGGAGTTGGTTATGAAGCGGTTTCATTCCTGGATACTTACTGCTTTCACAATTTATTTTGGCTCAATTCATTTTACAGTCCCTTTTGATGCCACAGATTTGATGTTTCAGGGATTCACTGACTTATTGGCCAAACATCGGCAACTGGCCATTGGCCTTATGGCAAATATTGGCATTCCTTGAAGGCATTAGCCACTGTTTATCTGTTGTGTCGCATAAATGATGCACTGACTCAATGTTGTTGTTGTTATTTCTGCTTGGAATCGGACAGCAGTAGATGCTGTCACTGCAGCTGCTGTTCCAGAGAAGAGGCCACTGGCAACTAACAAAGGTGAAACTAAATATTGGTCCTTTAGGTGTATCATACTAAAACACACAGGTTTTAGTTTATGTT
This sequence comes from Eleginops maclovinus, assembly GCF_036324505.1. NCBI lineage: Eukaryota > Metazoa > Chordata > Actinopteri > Perciformes > Eleginopidae > Eleginops > Eleginops maclovinus. The sequence continues at coordinate 18,199,228 of NC_086357.1, read as the reverse complement.
TTAAAACAATTGGCAACAACCAAATTATTTTAAAGAACGGAACTGACACCTTTATTTCCACTGAACTCAGAATGACGCCGCTTTACCACTCAGAAGTAATGTGTGCTGACATGTGCATTCAAATTACACTTGCCCCTTAGATGTATTGTTTTGGCATAGAGCTTGCATACTCTTGCCATAGGTTTAGTTGGAAAAGTGGGTCTGATTGAATTTCTTACTTATCTATAGAGTGATGAGTCCTCAGCAATGATATAACTCTCTTTCATTTCATGAAGTTCAATTTTGATGGGTTTGTTGGCTGCAGAAGTGTTTTACTTAGATGCAGTGTCAATTGGTATTTACAGCTGCCATGGCAATTAACATTTTTACATAAATATCCAAAGTATTGGCTGACTTCCCTTGTTGTTTTCAAGGTATGAATGCGTTCCTGAGCAAAAAATGAATACTGTTGCTGGTACTATGCACTGATGTGTTTTTGTTACACAGTATAGTTGTAGTACTTTTATGCATTACACAGATATAGTAAGATGCTGCTGAGCCCTGCTGAAGCAGACATTCCCCCATACTCCATCACTGAGTGAATGTTCAGAGCACTTCAGATGGACACTTGCCACTTCCTCCAAATTGATTTTTACTTTCTGCGATCAGCTCAAATATGCACTTCCTTGTTTTTTCAACTCAGCTGCTGCTTTTCTGACTAAATTATTCCACAGATAGATGTATTTTTCATCTCACAGTTAATAAATAAGGTGGATACTGTTTACGGCCGCATGAATAATTCATGCAGACATCCTTTTGTAGAGATTAAAAGCACAATAAGAATTATTCACGCTGTAAGCTTACATAAATGGTTTTAGAAACAGCTAATCAACTAGCAAGTCTGTCTAAGGTGAGGCAGCCACCTTAAGTTGTGAGTTCGTCCTCAGTAGTGCCTGTTTAAGCTCAGCTGAAAGCACACCAGAGAATAAATTCAAAGGCTTCAGTCCATATCATCTCCACCTCCTCCTCAATTCAGTCTTCTGAAATTCTCTTGGACGCAATAGTTCTTAGTTTAGCCTACTCCGCCACCGAGGCAGTGACAGGTTCTTATTATACAGTCTGGGAGCCTTAAACATTAACAATTACGTAGGGATAAAAGCAGCAGATAAAAGGAAGAGAATTATGGGAAGAAAGAAAAGGGCAAGAGGGAAAATGAAACGGAAAAGGGATTTAAAACACAAATCAACAACATTTTGCTGATAAAGCAGGCAAGCGATTGAGTTTGTTGAGAGCAACATGACAGTAATGGCTCTCCCCACTTGTTTCGATATTGTAATCAGATTTAGAGGCACATCATGTATATTTATTCAGGAAGGTTTTTTTTTACATAATACCCTTTGTGCTCACCAATTGCACAGATAAGTCACGCATCAGTGCACACCGACAATTTCCCCAAACATAAGCTGAACCTTTGTCCTTCATTGAAAACCCGTGAACATACAGCAGACTGTTATTAGATGTCTTCCCCTGCCATATGGTTTGCTAGCTCAATAATTGCCTGGGCCGTTATTACAGAACATTCTGGATGAATTCATGATCTGAACAGGCCGTGCTGTTTAGCAAACACTCTGAAAAGGACACTGGCCTTCTGTTTACTCCGCCGAAAACCCTCCAAGCTCTAAATGGATTAATGATCTTGAGGTTGTCAGTTTAAACGCAAGCGCAGAGGATACTGCTGATGTGTCCTTGAGCGGGGCACTTAATCTAAGTTGTGTCAGTTAATATCCATCTTCATAAATGCATTATACACATACCATAGGTTATGTAAGTCACCCTCGATGAAGTGAGGAGAGACAAACAATGTGGGCCCAAGAAAGCACCTTGGCCCCAAAACACAGTCATGGGGAAAATCAAGTGGCTGGATAGCATTGGTTGGAGCCCACTATCATAATGTATTCTGTGAGTGTATAGGGGCCTCTTTTCCTGCAGGTAGATATAAATAGGTAGAAAAAAGGACACTCATAGGTTCTTATCTTCTGTAAGAATGTATGGCTTGTGTATGGCAAATGTGCGCTACACAGTAAACAGGGCCACGATGTGTTGCTGTTACCGGAGGCTTGTGGGCAGTGCTTTATCACAGCGGCATAGGCCAGACACTTCTCTGAGTGGGTGGTTTGCTCAGACCCGGGCCCTACATACTCTGGGAAGAGAGTTTGCAGGGTTGCCCAATTAGTGCCGAAAAGTGTAGCAGTGCGTCAGCAGGGAAGTGTGCACCAGAGGAGGCGTGTCATCAATCATCACTCCAGCTTCAGGCTCCATCCAACCCTTTTTCCTATCTGGCAGAAGGAGAAGGAAGGAGACTGACAGTGGCCGGCCAAATCCAGGAACAACGGCCTGCACGGAAACTGACTGCAATGAAGACTAGCTCTAGGCATCACTAAAGGGCCATTAATTCTTTTGATCATTGTTATATATTCTCAGAAGTAGATACAGAGACGAGATTCATAAAATGTGTATGTAAAGGATAAGTCAGGTTTTGTACTATAATTTCTCCAATAGCCTAAAGAGCAGATCAAACTGTATGACTGAGCTAGTAATACAACCTGTATAGTCAGTCCTGATATTATTTATTTGTGTATATTGTTCTCATTTAGAATGATTTATATTATCAATTTACCTGCAGATCATTTTTTTGATTAAATTGTGGGAAATTAATTTGAAAAATATTCCATTCCAGTTTCTTAAAAGTCCAAAGGGATGTCTTTAAATGTGCTGCTTTGTCATTCCAAACTCAGCCGATATTCACTTAAATATGTTATAAAACTAAATATCAAGATCTGAAACAGGATTTTTTGAATAAAAACAAAACCAATCATCTAGTTGCCGATTACTTTTCTGACGGCAGACTCATTTTTTGTCAGCTTATTGTTGCAGTTCTATTTATCTGTACCGATTATCTCCATTCAGAAACATATCAGTGAGTCGCAGCATTATAATATGTGGTACTGTATCCCAAATACACTGTGGTAATACAAACTAGCGAACTTAATCCTGGAAACAGACCACCACATGTGCAGTATTTTCTTCTGTTTACGTATTGTGTGGAAATGTGCTGTTAGGCAGGTAGAGTCAGGTGCACCCAAAACCTACGGTTGGCAGTTTGATGCCCTGCTCCTGTTGTCTGTGTCTGAGTTTGCCTTATCAGAACGTGAAAACGCCAAACAGCTCCCGTGGTTGCTGTCATCAGGTTGTATGGGAATAGATTTTAAAATGTATATTTAATAGGAATGAAAGGACATGGGGTAGGGAACAAGCTGGGGAAGTATAAATCTAAAGTATAAAATAAATAAAAAATATAGGCAGGTTTAAAAATACACATTAGTTATTGATGATTTCTATAACCACCAAAACTGTTTAACTGGATCTGTAAAGTAGTTCTAGAAGATCGTGGAACACCTTAAGTGTTCTTAAGTGGTCCACGAGGTCATCAAAAGCCGCAATTACTGTATGCGAAATTATGTTTCATGACCTCTGACAAATTTGGTATTTCGATCCTGTCCAATGTTTACACCACCTCCCCTTCCTCCAGTGTAAGCCATGAGTAAACCAACTGTTCATCCTTGGCTTTTACATGGAACCATAGTGTGACACTGGCTTTGAGATTTGTAACGTTTCCAAAAATGGGTACTTAGCTCTGTACGGAGGGTATGATGATAATGCTAGTTCATCATCATGTTAAATGCCTCTCATTTAGTAAGTCTTCTCTCTGCTTTTGTCACAGTCTTGACAGTGTCAGAACCAGCTAATGAGAGCTTAAAACATATTCTCTGATTGTTTTGTATGATGTATGAAACTTCTAAAACTTCACATTTAATTGATGGTTAGATTTCCTGGCATGATTGCTTTCTTTCTTTTTATGCCCTCTGCTTTATAGCAGATAAAGTCCATGTTGGAAATGCTATAAGATAATCTGTCCTTGGGGAGCTGTACAGTAATATTATACAGGATATAACAGGAGCTGCCCTCCCATGGAGCTGGCAGACGAGGTCTGTGATAGAGACACGTTGGCCAAATGATAATGTATATGCAGTTACGGCTTTATTCAACCTTTCACCATATCTGCACGACCAAATTGGTCATTCTGGACTGTAATAGCCCAACCAGGTTTGCAAACATGATATGTCCTATGCTGTACCGTCCAACTGTCTGACATCCACCTTTCATAACAGTCATCAACATTAGCTAAATTGTCTAATTAAGTTTTTGTCCCACCATCACTTGCAAATCATCCTAAAAAACATTATCTTGATGTTAATGTCCATATGGCATCTGTGATGACTGTACCACACTCATGAGCAGTGTGGTGGTGGTGGTGGGGGGGGGGGTGGGTATACAATGTTATTATGCCAATGGAGATTTCTCCTGATTAGGGAAAAGCAAATGATATGACACCACGAAATCCCTGAGGCTAGCCAGGCATTTTATGCGTTTCAGGTCACAGTTCAATGTCTTTGGCTGTGTTTCAGAGAGCTTCACAGAATGGCAGCATGTGCTCTTCATAAAACATCACACTGAGGTGGGAGAAGCATGTTGTTTTAGACCAAAAGTGTCCGTGGGAGGGTAGGATCTACTAGTAATAACCTCTTCTTTAATGCCACAGTCATGAAAGGCAGGGTTGACCTACATGCTGTAAGGAGGATTCTCGCTCTCTTGTTAGTGTGTACTGGTGGGGAATTGAGGTCTTTTCTGTCAGGAGGTGATACGTTGAAGCTGCACACTATCTCAGCTAAGCCCAGGGAATAAAAAAAAAATAGGAGAGGGAGAGAAATGGATAGAGCAAGCTCTGTGAGAAGGAGCCAAACTCGATCCAGCTCATGTGTGTATTTGTGCACATGTATGGGTGTGTAAAGTCTTCATAGACAAGTGTGTACATGGATGTGCCTTTAGCCTGTGTATGTGTGTGTATGGGTAGAGAGAGAGACAGTAGGAGGAGGGGTTGACTGACGGCCCTATCTCCCACAACTCTATGGCGCTCCATACATCATTAATCGCTGACAAAAATGAACATTCTGATGTATGCTTTGAGGGCTAAAAGACCATACTGCCGGCTTTTCCTATTGTGTGTGTGTGTGTGTGTGACCACTATACATGATGTGTAGGTGAGAATTCACTACCATCCTGAGGTTTCTGACCTGTGTGATGGTTCAGTGCCACTATGATGGATGACATTGTTATCAGAATCTCACCTTCAGAATGGGGGCCGTCCTATCTTGCTGTCAAGGTCAGTGGTTACTAGGTTTATAACAGAGTGGCAACCTAGTGAGCTTTCTGAAATGCACCCTGTTATCCAGCGAACATCTATCATATCAAATGTCAGATTCAGTAAGGCCACTGTCTGACAACAGCTACTAGAAAGCCGCCAATTTGAAATATGACCTTAGCATGGGATTAATAATGACCAATTAACTGAATTTATGATTAAATGTTTTAATTTATTCAGGAATAGTGTGTGTGTGTGTGTGTGTGTGTGTGTGTGTGTGTGTGTGTGTGTGTGTGTGTGTGTGTGTGTGTGTGTGTGTGTGTGTGTGTGTGTGTGTGTGTGTGTGTGTGTGTGTGTGTGTGTGTGTGTGTGTGTGTGTGTGTGTGTGTGTGTGTGTGTGTGTGTGTGTGTGTGTGTGTGTGTGTGTGTGTGTGTGTGTGTGTGTGTGTGTGTGTGTGTGTGTGTGTGTGTGTGTGTGTGTGCCAATCAAATGGCAGCTTGGTTACAGCTTGATTGGGACTAATGTTGAGCCAGGGAATTAGCCTCACCCATTAGTCCGCAGGGAGTTCATAACAGATTGCAGGCTTTAATACAAAAATAGCCCCACCAGAAATGAGCATATACCATTGCTCCAACTGCAAATCCACTTATTGAGCTCTCAGTTTTCAGATCAAAAGCAGCCTCCCAGCATTGCCCTGCATTTAGTTGAGAACTAAGAAATATAAAACGGTGTTTCCTTTGAACTTGCTTAGGTTTAACAAGACAAGTCTGTGATATATTTGTGCCTACACAAAAACAACCATTAGCAGTTAGCAAAAGGGTTTGGACTTAAAAAGGAATATTATTGCTTTGGTTTGCTTTTTTAATACCTCTGTGGGCCTGTTCTCACAGACCAAGATCAAGCTTCTTCTACTTTTTTCACATTTCTGCAATGTTAGAATTTTCTCAGCTAACCTGCTGATCACAATTTTGGTTGATTGCCTTCCGCTTCAGCTGCTACAGCTACTCCGAATCTCATGGTCCAGTGAGATCGCTGTCCATAATTCAGCAGTTTCTATTGTTTTCACTTTCAGGCTTTCCTACAAGTCATAGCTCTGCCCGCAGCAAACTTACTCAGGTGCATTGTTTTGTTTTTGGCTTTGGTTTGCATTGCCAGAAAATTCTAAGATTATATGTTACAGAAATAGGGAGCTTTGCTCAGTTTTCATACATCTGTTTGTCTGCTCTCCAGTGCAACACTTTCACCTTCAACCTTTTTATCCCTGGCTACACCTGCTTCACCCATACTCACAGGACTGTTCATGGGAAAATTACTCTTCAAAGCTCTAAGACAGTTTGTACAATGTAAAACCTAATTGTTCAATCTTAATGTAAACTAATTTACCTTATATGCAGTTTGAGATGTTCTGACTTGGTGGTTATTCAGTAAATCAGCACTTCTATCCAGAAGTGATTTTCTTCTTCCTTTCGTTTTCCACCTTGAACAACTTGTGTGACAAAAACAACAACAAATAAAATAAATAAGTTAGTGGACTGATTGAATCAATTAAGCAGACACAGGGAATGTTATGTTTGCAACAACACCTTACTGTAATTGCAGCTCCAACTGGAGCAGATAAAGAGTTTTCAAACATTAAACACGCTTTCTACCATTAATGTGGCCTAATCGTTCGAGAAAGTCCTATTTGCTTGCTTGAGATCAGAGTAAAAAGCAGTAATGAGCTCAACCACACAGTAGGTGTGTATAATGTTCTGTAGCATTGCAGTAATGGGATAACCTTCCCAACCTATGTATTTATTGTGTTGTCTTTAATGGGGAGCTGGTGCCTAAAAGCAGGGGTTCATTCAGAGCTTCAATAGAATATCATTAATATGTTGATCTTTGAAGATGAGCAGGCTATTCTTGGAATTCGTGTACAGGATTGAGATGCATTGGCTTTTGTAAACTCAGAAGTAGAGGATGAAAACACCTTATAAGACTGGACATCATTTAGAAGTCATATAAATCATATTGTGCGCGAGTCACTAGTTATTCCACTTCTTAAAACAGTCACTGGAAAGATATCTGTGCGGTCAGGGACTTGGTCCGTTCATGAAACCAAACCCCTGGATGTTGTAAGCAAAAAGCATGCAGAGCTCTGTTGAGCCATGCTATGCTAAGCCGTGTGTAAAAATAGATTCCATTAAGCCCTGATTTTCACAGTGTTGATATGATTTGCTTCCAAATGTATAGGGCCAGTGTTTCTAATAACTCTTGCTAAATATTGAATTTAATTACCCTAAAAAGGTGATCGCCTCCAGGCTCTCTGGACACACTTTCTGCAAGATGTTTATGGAAGAATGCACAGTAGTTGGATTGTGTTTTAGCGAGTATTATATTAATAAATTATGGAAGACATTCCATCCTTCCCAAGGTGTCCAAGGCTTGAATTTAGAGCAAGGAAAGCATTCTCTTCCGACTAATAGAAAGCGTGTCAATGGAAAAACCCATTACATTTGCCTTTAGGCCCTTTCCTATTTAACACTGTTCTCTTTAATGGGGTTATTCGGTAAACCTCACGGCCATCTTCGACTAATTGCGTTGTTTCATAAACTGATAAGGAAAACTCACACAGGTTAGAGGATGCAGCCCATACCTCTTATTTAGATTCCTGTAACCATCCAATTTAAGAGCTTAGCCGCCTTTACTTCTTATCAGCCATTTTTACCTTCAGCCGAAATTACATACTCTATAAACAGGGTTTGTGAATTGGTGTATACGAGACACCCCAGTGCTGTGATCTCACTCATATGCATGATGAACGGGAATGAGTTTGACAAGAAACACACCACAGAACAGATTTTGCGATTCAGTTGATGAGATGAGCTTGTATCTTGTGCAAAATCATCTAAAAACCCTAAGAACTGAATTGTGTGTATATGTGTGTGTATGCTCGATTGCCATTGGCTCATTTGAATGTGTACAATGTCGGTAATGAGCAGCCAGAGCTGGTGAGGCATTTTACGCCCAAGGAAGGGATGAGATGGATTCTCTGCTGGGTGTTTCTCTTTTGCCATTATTATCCTTGTTGCCAAGATGCTAAAGTCCCAAATGCTGTGGATGGATTTAATGAACCTGTTAGCTTAGACAGAAATTCATTCTCCTGCTATTCCCCTTCACTACTGGCATGGGTAGAGAAGAAGCATGCACAAATCACAAGATTTATATTACAACATCATGACAGTTAATATGTTTTTGAGCCAATTTGTTGCTGCTTTTGGAGCTGTGCTGTTTCCCCTGCCCGTTGCAATCACTTGATTGGATGTGCCAGTCAAGAGAAGGAATTTTCTGCAGGATTTCTGATTGGTTTTGTCATTTAGGAGATTAAGAGGAAGAAAAGCAACTGATCAGGACTCTGGTACGTTATTGAATTAAACCAAAATGGGATGTGTTTGCTGCTGCTCTTTGATGTTTGTTTTTTGTGTTTTAATAAGTTGGAAGAATGTTGCAAGAGTTATCATATAATTCTTACTGCCAATTATTTTTCTTCTTAATCCAGACACTGTAAGCTTGTCTAGCATTTCTAGACAATGAGAGCAATTTCTTGTCCCACACAACAGTACGCTCATTAAGCTCAAACTAATTATGCTTAACAAGGTCATTTGGAAACAGGCAACTGTCACAGAAACGACAATGGGGTTTTGGGTAAGCTTTTTGCCCTCCTGCAAAATACAATTATGTAATTTAGTCTCCATAATTTAGTTTTCCTCCAACATCCTTTCAAGTATCCATCAATCATTTCTCAACATTACCTTCACGTCTCAAATTGAAGAGAAAGCTGCTTCACAACAGTAACTATACAGTCACGCTTTCTATATGTTGTAAATATTATGTATCTGTATAATCACCTTCCTTCTATTCGGGTAGAGCCAGTAAAACCCAAAAATATAAACACATAAGTTTAGGTGGTCTAGGTTAATGTGAAATATATGATCGTCTGGCTATTATGCTGCAGGAGCGAGTTTTTAAAGTTGAATTGCTTCGATCTTTTTCCCCGACATGCATGCATAAAGTTGATTTTAGTAGTGTAACAGAGACGACTGTGAACAACCTTTCAAAAGGTAGGAAATAAACTCCTAATATTTGGATGACGACTTCATCATTTTGCACTCAAAATGTGCCAAACATAAAAAAAAATGAAACTGTGATTTATTCGCTAAAACACAACTGTATTTTTGAAATGAGTCAGCTACCAAACAAAAGAAAAACCTCAAGAAGGAAACGGTGAATTTAAAAACGGTTCTCTGTTTATCATTAAACACAAATTGTTTGGTCCAGCTTACCTTGCACGCTCTGGCCCGAGCTTTGAATTGTTTGACTGCCTCTTCAAACTGGATACCAGTGTTAACACTCCTGGAGGAATTGGATTGTTTTTCACCCTGCTGACCACCAATTCAGTGAGTTAGAGTGAGGCAACAGACTCTGAGCCTAGGTGAATTGAGGTAAACAAGTGCCTCTCTAACACATGTTGTGCCCCCTGTTGGCTGTCATCAGGAAGTGAGGACTCTTTATTTGCTGTCTCCTTTTTGATTCATTCCTTTCATGGTGTCCTTATGTCAACCCAGCTAGATGTCACACACTGTAAAGGCATATTGATATCTTTAATTGCAGTAATAGTGTTTTACTCCTACTCCTACTGTATTCTTATAGAGCCCTTAAAGTGATTAAGGCAATCTTGGAGTGGACTATTTGCTCTATCAATAAAATTACTTACTCAAATTACTGTTATGAATCAGAGACCTTGTTCGTGGGACGAGCTCTAAGCTGAGCATAATCCTTGCCAAATGGACTAGCGATTAGCTTAACTAAGGACTTTTTGGTCCCTGCCAACTCACAAGCTCTGCATTTTAAGCAGAGGAGCATTCATTGAATTTCTGTATTCATCCAACATTCTGCCAACCCCGTACATACAAACAGGCTAACGTGGAAGCATATAGATATACAAAGAGGAATATGGATTTTTAATATGTTTCAATATTCACAACATTGCTTATGAATAATATATAGGGAGGTTCAGCACAATGCATTCTTGGTAAGAGATCTGCCTTACTCTGTCATGATGATTGAAAAAGTACAAATTGATGCTACACATATTTCCTCAAACACCTTATGGCTATGTTACATAGCTCCGATGCAAGTTCAGGGATAAAGGGGTTCACTGATGTTTCACGGTAAAAGCAGGATGCCGAAATGTTGTGCTGTACAAACCAGTTCTTTCACCCGCACTCTAATCTAAGAAAGGGAACTACGCGTGTACTGCATGAATGTCTGTAACACCATGAGACTGATAGAAAAAGAATTGTCCCTAAATCAAGCACAAATAGCGCATGTAAAATATGACTGCCCAGGGGGACCTATTCTCTCTGCAATGTATTTATTCCAATATTTGCAGATGACTGAAAGCAGTTAAGTGCTGTGGCAATTGCTTATTTCCCTTTGTCAGGATGATGAATTTGGTCGCACCTATCTGACTGTGCAGGGGTTCCAATGTCCTCTGACAATGAAGGATTGTCCATTTGTGCCATAGACAGAGCACATCAAAAAGGGTGGATAAAGCCCTGCAGGAAAGCAATAACAAACACTCCTTTGTTACTATTATTGTTGATGACAGGGAATTTTAAAGCATCGAATTTTCCACGTCATCTGCAAACATTGAAGATCTTACATCAGCTGACATTTGCCCCGATAGAAATCAAAATATAAGTCAACAACTAATTAAACAAATAGTTGATGACAATGTTATTACAAACTTTTTGTGATCAAGTGCATAAATCTGAGACTTTGGCACATAAAGCATGTTTATCTTGTTGGTTCTTTACAGACTCGGTTTTTCTAACAAGGCTTGTACACTGTTTATGTGGTTAAGAAACGGTGAGCAGAGATGAAACTAGAATAGGTGGCAGTTCTGGAATGAGAATGAATACGATTCAATTCAATATAGAAATATAGCATTCAAATATGTATTTACCGATAACTTTCCCTGGTGCACAACTTGACATGTTTGATATTTTACACCATAGGAGCGCTTTCACTCATATCTAAACATGTTGTATGCCCCTTACTTCATTACCTCATATGACACTGAATTCAAGACAACCCGATCAAAATGTTATCGTCACAACATTGCACCAGCACTGGTAAAGCTTGTTGTCAGTAGTAGGTTGTTTGGCATCCATTCTAAGGCAAATGTTGCCTGTGTGTTAAAAAGGCTTAGACGCTGTTACACCTCAGCTCTTATTGTTTGTAGAGATGCCAGTGTTGGCTGGGTGACTGCACCAGTGACTCTATGCAGTGCCATCAATCTGCTTACTGGAAAACTGCTACTTCTCTTCCAAACAGTGCCAGATTGACCAAACAATGTTCCCTCACTGTAACTAAGTGTACAATATAGACACAGAATGGGCAAACTTTTCACAGGATATCATGTTGTCTTCAAAAGCGAGGAGGCGGGTCTTACTGAGGAAGGTAGTAGTTTGTACCATCAATCTTTAAATACTGAACAGATGAAGCAAATTATTTCAAACAGCTAACATTCAGATGACCTTATCAACTGGTTACATCCTAAGGATTTCAGCCCTAGCCTCTACGAAAACCTGTTTTACTTACATTCCTCCTATTTCTCTTCTGAGAAAAACACTAAAATACTACTTCCTGTACATTTGACTATCAAGTGTAACACTGGTGTTCTTTCAACCAAACCAAAGATGGCAACAATTACTAAGCTGTCAGATTTAGATTATGTCGTGATATGCCTTTTGCCATAGGTAAAACCATGGAAGCATTTTAGCAGGGAAGAGTGCATTTTTAGATCAATGGACTTTTCGAAACAATAGCAGTTTTTTTTTCACATAGCAGGTTTTAGGATTTTAGGAATTGGCTTTTGGTCCAATGGTGCATTTCTGGACTATCGGGGTTTTGAAAAATGGGCTTTCCGAACAATGTACAGTCCCCTTTCAATTTGTCATGCATATACATTAGATTGATTAGAAGTACAAGTATTGGACCAGGTACGTGTCTGATTTATGGTTAAGTTCTGTTAGTGAGCACTGTAGAATCATTTGTAAACCCGAAGCACACAGGAGGCGAAGTGACTCCACCCCACACCCAGCATTGACCTATCCCTCCAACTTCACTTACCTTGCTCTCCCTGGCGCACTGCAAAGCCTGACCTGCCACTTGGGCGGTGAGTGGTGAGGGTAAACTGTTCGGCAGCAGAATACCCAACCAGGCACATACTGATGAAAGGAATCACCTCACACACACACTTCAAAGCACAAACAAATGAGGTAGAGGAGTGGGCCTGAATAACAATCAGTCAACTTAGAACACAAAAAAAAAAAAAGGGTGAATCAATCACAAAATCATTTCGGCTCTTTTTGTTTTTTGTCTCCTTGATAACTTTTTCTACACTCATCTTTTTCTCACCTCAATAAAACATCCTGCTCTTTAAAAGCCAAGGAATTTCGACCCACTTTTTGTGCTATGAAGTACAGCTCTCATTTATAAGTGATGGGAAACACTTCAGCTGTTATCTTAGATTGAGGATTTTATTGGATCTTCCCACTGTGATACATGCATGTGTGGATGTGTTTGAAGTAGAGGATGTAGAAGTTAGAGAGCGAGAGTGAGAAAGAAGAGAGAAGAAGGTTGACAGAGAGTGAGGGATTAGGAGGACCTGTGCGCAGATGGCTGTGGGAGGCAGATGTCCCTGCTGGGCTGTTCAGGGAAGTCCTTGCCAGCTCAGAAATGGTCACAGAAGTACGCAGAGCAAATAGTCTACCTCAGAACGGGTGGCAAGATTTGGGAAAGCAGATGCTAAAAAATGCGTTCCATGTTCAGAAATGTCACTAGAAGCACTGCATCACACGAAAGCAGCAACCCTCAGAAGAATTGTGTGAACGTTTTAAATCCTCAAAAATCTGTCCACAGAAAGTGAAACAAATACATTTTGGAGATAATTCTTTGAACAAATGATTGGGATTGTCTTTTGAGCTATTACGCATTTCAGTTAAAAGCCCAGCAATCATGTTTTTCTCATTTATAGTGTGCAAAGACTAAAATCTCTGAGCTTATTCCCCACACTCACCCCCCTGTCTCCACTGGACTCCTTTGTTAGGTTCGGTAACATAATGACATCACTATGTAACACTCACGCTTTTATTGGCTAGCACTCCAACACATTGTATGGGCTGGGCTAAGGGGATTGACATTTTTGACACATCTTTGAACGCCTGACCCATCACAATAAAGCCAGCTAAGCAATCATTGGATTGAAAGACTGTGCTGCAGCAGTATGAGAAATAACGTGTTGGCATTGTGGGTTCTTAGAAGACTCTAAAGACATGCCTTGTGTTTTGCCATTGGTCTGGATTTACAAGCCCTACACCTAGTATGGTTTGTAATGACACACTAGCAGCACAATGAAACATTTCTGTAGTTGTGGCAGAGCAATGAAGATGTTAATGTTGCCTTCTGGTCTCTTTTATAGTCAGCAATTATTATTTTATTAAATCAGTCACGTTTAGCCAACACAGTGAGGCTTCTTTATCTGACCCTCTCACAGCTGATTGTTATGCTATTGTTGGAGGCTACTTGGTCTATTCCTTCTGGAGGTTTTCACCTCTTCAATTCTAGATATTCTAGTGTCTTAGCATATTGGTGTTGGCCTTGCTTGACTTGGGCTTCCTGTTCTGACCTTTTATTAAGACTTGTTTTGGACATAGGTGCAAGGGCTCATACCAAATCAAAGTTCCTGATCCTGATTGTCTTGATTGTACTTGTATGACAATATTTTGGTATTCTAAATCACTTAACTTGCTTCCGCCAGAGATTTTATAAACAGTCGATAAAATATTTCATGGAGAGATATCCTTAATGTTTTTCACACCTCTATATGAATGTTGGGGTGTGGGTAGACATGGCGTTACTAAAGGGTTTTACTCTGCTCTCTTGTTTATTGATTAATGTGGAGATGAAATGATTAGTTGATGAACCTAATATTAGTTGGCAATTATCGTAACAGACTTATCGTTTTCTGGTTTAAGCTTAATTGTTGACAACTTTTGTTTACTATTTTCTAACATTTTATTCTGGTTTTTTTTGGGTCTATTTTCGACTCTTATTTGAATAATTATTTTTTGTCCAAACTTTATACCATATTTTAAAGCAAATGCCGCATAATTAACAGCCTCCCATGGCCCAGGAAATATTATAGCACTTCAAACTCCATGTGTGCTTGTCTCTAGATGTCAGCCACCCACTGCTTGCCTCAGTTTGCTCTCTGAGTCTTTAATACAAGCAGAAATGCAGTAATATGTAAAATTATCCTCTCCCTCCCAGTCATTGCATTTAATCTCTCGTCACTTCTTTCCCTATAGAAAGCGTTACACAGATTCTCATTCATTCATGGCGAATGTCAAATGCCAGCAGGTCACGACAGGCCCACAATTGAACCATTAATAAGAAAAATACAAAAACGTGTGTCTGTGAATGCCTCCCACTGTTTTATTGGTGGACAGCAGTTGAGTGTCATGGATGTGCGTCTCTGTGGGACATGTTTTATAATTTTCCTATAAGTCTTTGCTATGTTCTCAGTCCCTTTTTCTGCTAGAACAACACATCAACTCATCAGTTAAATGGGAGATAGATTGTTCTTACAGTCACCTGACAGACACATTAGGGTACAAATCAGTGTAGTTTTTAAAATATAAGCCCCATTTAAGTTAGTGATGCGTACAGGCTTAACCCACAGAGCGTTTAAAGAAGACTTAACACAAGGTTAAAGTGTATTGATTGCACGGGTAAATGCATGTTACCTGTAGTTTCAATAACAGCTCTTCTTCGACATTTCAGGGAGGTGTTAGCCTCAGTTAATGATGAAAGTCGGCGACTACCAAATAAAGAATCTGAAACGTCACCGTAACACTCCCTCCTAACTCTACTCGGACATTGAGTGGTTTGTTGACCACCTTGTTTAGCTAGCTGTCACTCGGGTGCAGAGAAACTCTTCAGATATCTTATGAAGCATTTTTAAGTGCCTTTCTGAAATGTGAAAACCTTGGTACAATAGAGTGTATCATTCAAAAAGCCGTACTGTGCCTGCTTTGCACTACAGGAGGTAACTAAAATGAATGCTGTGCCTTAAAAGTCTTAAGCCTGCAGCATGTTTCAATTTCATGAAAGAAATACAGACTCATTCATCTCCTCAGTGTTTATCACTGTGAGTCATTACTATAGGAAGTTCAAATGAGAACTGTTCACCAGTAAATCTGTTCTGGTTTCTCCTGTCCTTTGTTTGGATGATTTTTAGGATGTCTGAATTTCAGAAAAATAAACTTTTAGGCATAGTTGTTTGAGTACACTGTGTTAAGTAATATTTATATTTTTTTGTATGTTGTGATTCAATTATACTGATTTTGTGGTTCAATAGTGTGTTTATATAAGTGTTTTCTGACAGTTATATTGAATAACTGAAGAGTGTGCCTAAATAATTATATTCCCAGACAATGTTCTGTTTGTTAAATGACACAGTAGAAGCTTAAATATCCGTTTTTTCAAGCTCTGTTTTCAATGTACCAGTGTCTGAGTGTGCAGTGCACTCCGTTTTGATGTGAATGTATTACGCAGAGCTCATTCACATATTTGTAAAGGGGAATTGTCTAAGATGAAAAAAAATGCATGCCCATTGTGCCTCAGCAAAGACTTCTCAGTTCCCAACTTTTTTTGTTCAAACACTAATTTGTGAGCCCAATTCATTCTTATTCACCGAAAGTTGAATTCATTTAGTAAATGTCGATCCATGAAAAAGAAAATTCAATAATGTGAATTAATCCAGAGATTACTTGTCTGCAGCTTTTCTGTACATGAATTAGTTTCGATTTATGCTTAAATTTGAAATAAACAGCGTGTGTGAGCTTGCAGATGGGAGGGGTGGAAGAAAGAAAAGCCACTTGCCATTGTTCACTCATGAAATCAGGATTTTTAACCATTTACATTGCTTTGACTCTGCTTGACCGCTGCTTTTAAGACATACGAAACAAGACAAAACCATTCAAGCAACACTATTAAAGTACAGGCCATTTCATTTGTGGTCACAAAGGAAGAGGGCAAGTGCACCTCCAGGGGGTCCACAGCTGGAGGGTACTAGGTGAGGCGGTACAGGGTTTGTTATACAGTAGTAAGGAGTGGGTCCGTTGTTGTCTGATGTCAATCTCGCTGCTTCCTCAATCAAGGCAGTCGAATACATTTGAAATAGATCAACTTTAAAGTCTCCACACTTCAAGTTATATTACGTCGTTTTTTATCAGCTATGATGCAGTTTTTATACTGTTTGCTGTGACTGTGATGTTAGGTGTTAGTTTCAGCATTGGGTCAGCGTGGATTATGGCTTCAGATGTGTCCCTCCGGCCACAGTCGACAGGATTATTTTAGGGATTAAGAGCCTGGTGCTCTGTACCTTGGTTGCAAAGCACTACAGTATGTCCTCATTCTCTGCAACAACTCCACACCCCACCCCTAAAACACCCAGCTTCCAGCAGCCAGACACCAACCTGCATGTATGCTTAAGGCAAAAAGGGAGACACATACGCTAGAGACACCCCAAAAAATAATAAAATTAGGAATGTATTTGACATTTTTGGAATACAGACAAAAAGAGCCCATCTTCTCAGATAAAAAGATAGTTTTCAATTTTCACTTTCCCTAAAAAATGAACTAATGGCAAAGTGGTAGGTCTTTGGATGCACAGGTCTGCTATTTGGTTCATGTACAGCCGCGGAAAAAAATTAAGAGATCACTTCAGCATTGTAATTTTCTCTTGTTTTATTATTTATAGGTATGTATTTGAGTTAAATGTCGGATTTCAACAGACACTGCAATGGCTGCCATACATGTAGAGATTGAGATTTAAGAAAAATGTGTAATGGTCTCTTAATTTTTTCCAGGGCTGTATGTGCACCAACGCAGAGTGCAAAAAGGGCATCCCTTTTCTCATTGGTGTTAGGAATACTGAGCCAATGGCAGGGACAGATGATCATAGCTTAATAAATGAGGAATCAGCTTCACTGGAAACTCATTGTAGAGGCGAAAGAACAGTTCATAGTGATAACTACAGTTAACATGACTAAAATGTGTTAAAAAGATACATCATTTCATTTTGAAGGTCATATAATGGTTAAAAACGTCAAAAGCATAGTAGAATTCATGTTTTATATGATTTGGTACATGTTGATAAAAGGTGTACTTCCCCTTTAAGACCGCATACATGCGCTAGATATTCTGTGGACAAGGGGAGCGTGCGGACAGTGCTTGAGAGCTGTGGAGGCAAACGGTTTTCTTACCTTCTTTTTAGTGAATAGTAAATAATTACAACAAGTGTATTAGCCAGCCATATTTTTTGTAAGCAAATTATAACTTTGAAACTGAGTAATAAAACGGAGATTCCTATATTTTGCTTTATTACAACAACGTTTCTGAAGTGGACTTTTGTTGAACTGTACAGCTGGGCTAGCTATGGACACTGCCTGTGGAACGTAACTTCTTGCTAACAATAGACAACTGAGTAAGCCATTGCAAGATCTCAAGACACTTCAAACCTCCTTACTCATGCTGTCTGTGTAGTGGACGTCATGCGTAATGGCACGGCGCTCTGGTGCGGGATTCTGAAATCTGCAGATTTTGAACATTTCTGTTCAGCTGCCTTCAGATAGCTGCAGGGATGAAATGAGCTGGGTTAGAAGTTTTCTATTCAGTATGAAGGAGCTGTGGACAACAGGCTGATTATGCCATGTGCTACAACAAGAATAGCCATATTAAAGTACGTTTTGACCATCTGGTAATTTCTGGATATTAATAATCAGTTAATAAATTGATTGATTAAAATAAATTGTATTTGCAACAACTCTTGTAAATCAATATTGCTACAGTCAATCTTATAACATAACAGTGCCTTCAGCGGAGAAGCCTCTGCCATGTTTTGATTCAACAGATGTTGGCTAGATTTAACACTTAAAAGCTTTACACATCCACGAAAAAAAGGCATGTAATAAAGATTGGTCTTGGGATTTCATAAATCATTCAAATAAAAATCGATTTCTCTTATAGTGACTGTAAGATTTATTCACAATCTAATTAAAATCATGACAAAATGTTAGTCGCAGCCCTGCATACTATCTTTTGAAGATATACCACCCTGTGTTATTTCCATATTCTTTATTGTAACTATATAGCAAAATACTTAAACTATCTAAAAAAGGAGAAGAGCTCTCTGACTTCACACCTGAAAAGACCTGGGATTTTCGCACACGGATCACACCTAGCCTCCTTTCATTAGTGCTTCAACTTCCAGTCAGTCAGTGTGAAATGCATTTTCTCATTTGAGGAGTCATTGGACAGTTGAGCTCTGTTGAGGGCACTGAGTCGTTGTAAAGGTTGTAGAGCTTACATTGCAGGTACAGTCATCACGTCATCTCTCTCCTATATGTGAAATTGCTAAAATGGATAAAAACATCCACCCCGATTTGACTCTAAAAAAGCTTTTGCTCTGAGATTATTAATGGCAGTGTATCTCTCTCATTATACTCTTCAAAACACTTGTCTTTATTGAAGCCGGTAGGGTAGTTGCAGCTATTAACAGAAACACAAAAGCATTGTCTTTAAGCAGATGTTCCACCACAATGAATCTGTTATTTTCTGACGCACTTCAGTTCAACACGTACTGAAATATTCCAGGTGGTCTTCTCAGTGGCTGAAGCTTGATTTATACTCCAGTGATTAAGTGTCACTCAAAATGGGGCAGGACAGATATGATACAGGGCTGACTGTTTTAGATATTTTCGAGTGTCGAGTGTGGCTTGTTTTGATTCAGACAAGCTGTGATTGGAAGTGGGATTTCTTCAGTTTTTTTTTTGTTATATCTCGCTTCTTGTAAAATGCACCAGGCACACTGTCCTCTCCTTTTTGAAAAACATGAATTTTCGCCTTTATTCTGATTATCCAACATTTTCGTATGGTTGTCAGCTGCTACTTCTTTGCAGAATAGTGAAACTATAGGCTGGGCTCCCACGAGAATAACAATAATATATATATATATATATATATATAGTTTACCAATTTTTAACCATAAGGGCCTGACAATAATGATACATTTATAATCATTTTAATAGCCTTTACATTCATGCACACCCATCATGTTTGGGTGATTTGTACATTTCCCAACCCACCACCTTCAGCCCAATGCCCGATTAATGGGTGTGTGTGTGTGTGTGTGTGTGTGTGTGTGTGCTTGAGTGGCAAAGCATTTTAAAAGTCACAGCACAATATATTAAAAATATTGTAAATATTAAGGTAAGAATGATCATTCAACCTAATGTCAGGAATCAAATCGCAGTTGCGATATCGGCCAAAACAAGCACATCCTAATCATTTGTCTAAGTTTTATTTCTTTATTGCTTTTTGCAGTACATGAAAATTGTATTGATACGTCACAGCACCCTCCTTAAGGCCAACATGCTGTTTTCCTTTTGACTTGAGTCAGGAAAAACCATGTTAATAAGGGGCTTACATTAAGATCTACCTGGCTTGCAGTTTTACATTTCTTGTGTGTTGATTATATAACTCTGACATAATAACACATCTCAGAATACAGAGGGACTCATCCAGAAGTGTAGTCGTTGCCTCTGCCAAATGCAGAGGAACAAATCTGCTGGATGTGAACTACTAGACTGTGAAACATTGGAATATGTTTGAAAGACGAAATCTTTGGAGCCGGTGCCAGGAAGGATGTTTACAGTTGAGGAATCTAGTAAACAATTTTACAGAGCAAATAAGAATCTGGGTCAGAATGATGCCCCAGTGTTAATTATGGCATGTGATCAAAAAGCTCGAATGGGTTTGGCTAAACAGATTACAATCTACCAGCTGCCATACTGTAATTAATGATTTGTCACCATGTTCCATTCATGTGAGGTGCTCAAACAGCGGCTTATCAGTTTCCTTTTTTTGCATTTTGTGCGTAATCACTGTGGTTTGAATTGAACTCTGTTATTTGTGAGCCAAAATCCCCCCTAAAAAATAGCTGGTAATGAGCCTGATTCCTCTGCAGTTGCTCGTCAGAAGCAGTGATAAATAAAAGTATCAATTAGTGCATGTTTTAGATGTCAAAGCTGCTTCAGACTAGATGCGCTGAGGTCTGGAATAATTACCTCAGCTTTGTTTAAGCCATGGGAAACCTGTATCCTGGTGGCTCCTAAAGAAAAGTGGCTTGATGAAAGCGAAACCCATATTATGTTTGCAGTTTTGTGCTGCTCTTTTTCACTGAGGGAAATGATGCAGAACTAAGACCGTACTGACAACATGTATTTCCTTTTTATACTCAAAGTTTTACTACAGGATGAATCATCTTTGTAATGCTGGTGTTTTCATGGTGTACTCAGAAATTATTTTAAACAGGAAGCGTCAAAGCCTGCAATGAAAGATAAAAAAAATTACAGATTTTTTCCTCTTAAAGATATTGAAAATAACAAGACAGAAGCCCACTATTTGAAAAGTCTTAAAAAACAAAGCATTGTAATCACTGAAATCCTGGTAAACAGTCCAGCTAAATTGTGTTGTTGATGACACACCTCTCCAGCAGGATGAGACATGATTTGAAGTGACTCTGTAATCCGCAGGAGACATACTGAATGGAATCTGTATTGGATCCCTAGTGTTCAGTGATTGCAGAAATATCAAGTTCACAAAACTGTTTTCAGGTAGATTTAGGCCAGTGACAATTCCAACTAGGGCTGAACGATTTTGGAAAATAATCTAATTGCGATTTTTTTCCTCAATATTGCAATTTAATATGCGATTATCTTTTCAAGGTCCTCTTCTCATGTATTTTTCAACAAACACAAGCAATAAATCAATCGTGATAACAATCGTGAACCTCGTGAGGTAGCAACAGTAGCGAGGCACGTTCTACACAATACCTGACGTTGCGCCCCATCTTTCTTTTTAAAGCCAAAATAATTCCACACAACTGACGTGCCGCCCGTGACCAGATCACGTGACCAGTCAAATCGCAGCCTTTGCGGTTGGAAAATCTCGTTTTGTCATATCGCCATATTATCGCAAATGCAATTAATCGTTCAGCCCTAATTCCAAATGCAATTTAATTAAAGAACTGCTGTACATAAATGTCCTATGTAGCCATTGTTTTTTTGTAATCACTAATTTGCAGAGGCCTTTACCCACCGCAAAGGGTTGTCAAATTCATTCTGATTGGTTCCAATGTAGTCCCTAAGTTATCAGGAAATAAGGAAATGCTATAGTAAACAACAACATCTTAAAGAATATGCTCTTGTAAAAATGGCCTGTTTTGTCACAATGCCTTATGGGAAGGTGTATAGATACCGTACGACTCCATGGTGTGATATTACAAAGACCGTGAGATAACGATAATGATTTTGGGAGGGAGAGTGCAAAGACATTCATCAGTGATAAACAAACTGCGAAAATCAAGGACAGAAGATGAGGCAAAATGTCAAGAGTCCGAGGAAAGATGCCGGCCGGCTGAAATGTCCTCCTGCCGTACGGCTTTGTTAATCTCAAATCTATCCTTGAAAGGTGGCTGCTAAAGGTTTGTCCTTCTTAACAGTCAGCGGCAGCTGTTATCGGCTTATATAATAACCATATATGCTGCATGACAATGGCTTGAGACATTTTGATAATTTTATCAGATGTAAAAAGCCTTTTAAGGAGTTCACATTTGTAACAACGAACTTTTAAGCCTAGATGAAGTGAACCTTTAATTATGAAAGGACACTTTTAGGTGAGAAAACAGAGGAATAAACACAGAACAAAAAGCCTTTTATAAGGTTACCCTGTTTTATAAGGATCTAATGATGAAAGTTGTTACCAAGTTGTTCACATCAGTGGTTGTGGGCTGAGCAGGTGCATTAGTGTTCAGGCCTTTAGTCGGCATTCTCTGCAGGTCCCACTAGAGTGTGTTTAATTATAAGCCACTGGAGGCCTGTGATTGTTGAGGGACATAGGTTGCAAGCCTCGCTACAATTCAAAGGTAGAAATTCATCTTCAATTATTTCGACTTTTGGTATTTTGATACATTTTTATGAAGGTGAAGTTTCAAAAAGCCTTATAACTAAATTTGCACTTGAAAAGTTGCTGCTTAAGGGCCAGGTTAAACTCGGCTCAGGGGGTCGGTGGGCAAATCAAGGCCCATACAGACTTTCCAGATGACCTGGACTCTTCTCTTTTGTTGTTTTTATTAGCGTCCATCCTTCATAGTTTGCCACTTGGTTTTCACAATTCCTCTAGGGCAGTGCTTTCTCTTAGAGGAGAGCCTAGACTAAACCATCGTCCTCCACTCTCTTTCCTGACAGACATTTGTTTGGCATGGTGGGCAAAGAGCTTTGTGGTTGGTGCCAAACTGATTTCCTCGGTGGCTTTACTTCTGGTGCTGGTGGACTGCATGGCATGTTGACTACAGCTAAAGAGACAAACTTGATTGCCTCTTTTCCTACTCATTATTACAGTATTTGTCACAGACTATTATTTGATTTCCTAAGGCAAAACGGGTTTGAGATTTTGAGTAAAACTTCTGTCTTCAGACAACATGACCAAAGCAACAACATGTTGTACAGTTGACTGCCTCTTTGTCTGTGTAATAAGCTTTTGGATCTAGGTAAAAGTCACACCAGAATTGGAGCCTGGTCTTTAAATATAGCATATTGAGAGATGTTTGATTATCTGTGGCTAAACTAAAGGTTTTTCTTTCTATTGAGTGGCCTTGAAAAGCTTATGTGGAAAACTGCTCTACAGTGTTGTCAATACTTTTGCACCTAACAGTAGGTCCGCTCTTTCCTCTTTTTTCTTCACCCTCTATTCTGCATATTATTTTTGAGTGACCACTCTACTCCTGATGCATTGATGCCCTTTTTACAGTCAGAGGTTGAAGATCATATTCACTTAAGAACCAAGCTTTTCAGAGCTCTGAAAGGTGAACATCCCATTACAATGTGAGTGAGTGTGGAGCTAAACAGTTCCTTGCTAAGTGGTTTCTTACATTATATTTCACAGGGTTGGATGCAATAGAGGTTATTAATGGTTAAGATAACTTTTTTTTTAGAAAATATATATTAAATCTCAAACATTTTGAAGCCATGAATGTAGACGCACTCTAAATCAAGTGCTTGAATACAGATATCGATGTCTGCTGAACCAGACCTTTCAACGACCTATAAATAAAAGGAGTTAATGAATATGTAGCCTCCTATCACCACATTTCTTTGCCCGTTTTAAAGATCAAACAACAAGAACCCATCTTTATGCACAGCTATTAGTCATAGCTCTGGCTAATTTAGTGTTGGTTCAAATCAAATCTAGGTTGAGTCACATTGAGGTGCTGAAATTTCTTTCTTTTATGACTCCCTGAGAGGTCCATTACACATTTCTGCCTTTCACTAAAATGTGATACTTCCCTTGGTCCATATAATGTTCTTGCATTAGAAAATCAATATAAAGAAAGCATTTTCAGGATGTGTTTGTACTTTAAACCTCTGAACACACACAATTCTGTTAACTGTGAACATCGTCTGCTGAAGACAGGGAGAATATTTATTACCAAGAGAGATAATGTCTCTAATGGATAAAAAAGGTCTTCAGTCAGCAAGAAAGGGAATACAAACACATCTTTTCTCAGTTGTTTTTCAGAGTCAGACAACAAGCATTTCTCTAGATCTAACTGATGTGTCTCTTGTCACTCTAGGTGCTACCTATTGGATGGGATCTCTAAAGGAGCTTGGCTGAACCGCTCAAGCATCATATTCGCAGGAAACGACAAATGGTCTGTGGACCCACGTGTGTCCATTGTGTCCAGCGTTGGAGACAAACATGAGTACAGCCTTCAGATACAGAAGGTGGATGTTTCTGACGATGGCCAGTACACATGCTCCATTCAGAGTGAGCGCAACCCACGGCCAAAGCTCCTCAACCTCATTGTAAAAGGTATGTATTGGTTGGGTTCTTTTCTTTCTATGTATATATGAATTAGTATTAAATGATCATTGTTTTACCCTATTTTCTATTATCAATTAATGATGGATTTCAGTCTTCTCCACCTATATGACGGGTGGGTGCTAGGGGTGGGGGAAATAATCGATACAACATAGTCTCACAACACTTTGCGTGGCGATATTGTATCGATACACGGACACCTAGTATCGATATTTAAACATATAAACTATTCAAATCCAAATGAAAGTTTTTGTTGACAACTGCTTTTTCAATCCACTAGATGGTACTGAGCTTTTTCTTGTGCGGTCATGGCCACGGTAAAGTCAGTGGGATTAGCAGGAAGTTAATCAAAACAAAGATGGAGTCAGCGGAGAAAGAAATCAGAAGTGCGCCATATTGCAATATATCATACTTAGCATATCGTAGAATCGCAATACTGTCATATAGCGGCTAAGGTATTGCGATTGTATCGTATCGTGGGGACGCTGGTGATTCCCACCCCAAGTGGGTGCAATATTTTTAAATAAGTATTGCTTTTTAACTGCTTTTTTTAGCCAATATTTCGTTTTCTCACTTATTTCACTGATCATCAAGTCAACCTTTCCATAGCAAATGTCTTTTGTGTCCTTCTGTTGTAACTATTGGTCTCGGGTATATCCCACACCATCTGTGCAGCACAAATATCTGTCAGTCTTTAATACCCTGAGTAAGAACAAGAGCCTGAGCTATTCTTTGTGTGTAATAATAAAACAGAATCTTTTCAAGGAGAACTTTCTTCTGCGGAGGCAATCTGACATTGCAGGGTACTAGGTGGATACATCGGTGAGACATCGGCATCGGCTGATGTTAGCCCTAGTAACCACCATCTGCACATCGGTAAAATAAGGTGACATCACCGATGGCAGTAGCCGATGTTTATGTTTTGCTACGTGACCAGGAGAAGTCGCGTTAGCGTCGTTATTTTAAATCTGACGGACCAAATCTTAAATCAGGGCATCATTTTGAAGGACTATATCAGTGACGGTGGGTCTGCCGTAACATTAAAGGTCTCCTCTCCTCTGGGAGGAACTGCTGCCGCCCCGTGTAGCGGATGTCTGCAGGATCGGTAAATTAAATCCATCAGTGTTCTTGGGAGGCCGTCGGTTATATTTGTGACTTTGTTATAGTTGCTGCTACTCCCGTTAACTTCCAGAAACTAACTATGGCTTTCTCAACTACTCTCTCGCTCTTACACATGCACACACGTATCCCCCAGTCTCTCTGTTAAAGGGACAGGCTGCCTTATGCTACTATTACAGATTAAATAGTAAAACATCGGCCATCGGCAAAAATTTGTATTCTTAACATCGGCATCGGGCGACATTTTTGCAATCGGTGCATCCCTACAGGGTGCATTGTGTGCCTTTGGGCTATAATGTAAAAGAGTTTGTTTAAATGACTGGAGGCAGACTATGTAACGTAATCAAGCCTCCCTGGGTTTTGTCACAGCAGGTTACAAATAGGATGTAAATCTTTCCACTCGTAAATGCATTTTGTATAGTTATTGATATGCTCTATGTGTCATTGGATTGGTAAGCAGGTGTTAAAGGTTTGAATTTCAGCCTTTAACATAATAAAAGTCCCATTGAGCTCCTAAGAGGCTCTCCAAATTGGGCTTCATCTTGTGGATGTCTGCTTCGAACAAGGTCAATAGGTGTGCTTGTGTTTTATGGGACATTAAGAAGGCTGTTGTGGGCACAGGGAGCTAATTGACGACAACATCCTAATTGTTACTTGGCGGAGTAATAGGGTGGTGGCTTAGTTTGTGTGCTGATACCTCAGACTGTGGATTAGCTGTGAAAAAACAGCCTCACTTAAAATCCGTCTTCCAAGGGGCCATGTTTGTTTCTTTTAGTAAGCCCATGCAAAGACTTACAGTGTGCATGGTCCACTTGGCTCTGCCTAGGTTAAATAGTTATGTTGTCATCAGAAAACATGTCGAAAGGAAACACACCTTTTGCTTTCTGTTTATAACTTCCACATATCTTCCACAACATGTGCCTTCTTTCAGTGTACAGAGTTAACACCTTAGTTCCATCCCTAAGTAGATATCAGAAGTATTACAAGTGCATACCAATTATTTCTGAAGCGATGGTTAGAATTTCAAGGGAACATAAAGTTGAAATATGCATACTTTCACACAGGCAGCAATATAAAAGTTAAGGGTCAAGCACACTGTTTGTAGTGTGAGCTCTGATATGTGAAACGTGCAAGTGGAAACAGCTCTCCAGCTGGTATAGCTGTTACGGCATATGGAGTAAGATTACCAACCTACCCTAGAACAAACACTATTTTGTGAAAGAAAAGAAGAAAAAAAAAAGTAACAAATTCACAAACAACATGCTTGACAATGTTTTGGTAGACTGTCATCCTGTGAGTATTCAGATTAAAATACATAAATGTAATTTACCTTGTCAAGTGTTCATTAGGAAAACATCAAGAACTAGCAAATGAGCAATAACCCAGAAAGCAGTGTACCCTCTGCTCCTTTTATTATTCCATATTTTATAACCTGCTAGCTATATGTCATCATCCATCTTCCTGCACTATAAATGTGAGTGGGTGTAAGGGGGGGTGCTGGGGTTTAGTGGATTGTTTAAATGCCCTAAGTGTCTTTGGAATCACGTTGTTTGTTTATGTGGTTGGCTATTAAGCTGGAAGGAATGCGTCTGATAATAAGATTGCAACTAACCTCACTCCCACCACTTACAGTACTGTTTGTTGATGGACACACATTAGCTCTATGCCTAAAATATATACGCATGCTCTTTCAGCCCTTGTCAACTTGTCAACGTACCAAGGCCTTTGCAGTAACAGTGAATGCCTTATAGCTGAAAGGTCACAGGGGCAATGGCTTCCACAGCCAATGTGTCCATCAACAGTCTTATGTCTTGTTAGAGTTTCCTCAAGCAAGCTAACCTCCCTGTGTACAAAGGCCCTCCATTCAACTTCAACTGATCCATCAAGCTCATTTAGATGTGTTGGTAACCGCTGTCACATCATGCATTTTAATGTGAAAGCAATAAAACAGCTTAACTTTGTATTGATGTCATTTGAGGTTAGCCAAGGTTTACTACGTTGAAAAAAAAAGTTCTTGTTAATCTGTTTTTTCTGCACCTTTTGTTGGAAAGCTTTTATCACATTTGGGAAAAAAAACATCTAAAAGGGCATTGTCTTTTGAATAACAGATCGCTGGTATCATACTGTATCAGCACTTGGCAACACAAGATACTATTAGTATAGTGTCTAAGGATCAGGAGGAATACAGTCATATCAGTGCATGCCCAGCTGTTAGTTGCTGGTGGAGTTTTTATCATGAGTTGCCCTAAGATGGTAAAACCAAGTTGAGATGTTATGACAAGAAACTCCTAGGATTGGTTAGTCAATGGAATAAGCAATTCCCCATCATTTCAGGTTGCTTGTTTCCTATTATGTCAATTGTAATTGATTTTTCATCCCTCAAAACACTGGACTTTCCCATGTTAATGGACCTGGAGTGGCTGAGCTACAATTAATGCCGTTCACACTGAGGGTTAGCAGGGCTGCCTTGGCTCACCCAAACGGTCACTTTACATCTTCTTCAGAGGACACTGTGCTTCTTAACACACATGTGATGAACCATAGTCAGCTGCTTGGCAGGCAGTAATGGTCACTACAGGACCGTCATGTTTTTGTAGATGTTTCCTTTCTGAAGTACATTCTGTAATGGGAATCTTACCAGGGGTGTTTTGGGTCATGGCAGCTCCTCACCACTGGCCATATGGCCACAATCAAACCAACGCTAATGTGCCAGCTGTCGGCTTTATAATACGTTTTGCGATGCCCAGAATTCCTGATGGATGTGACCTAGTGGCTCAGATTTGGCAACGGCTTGACCTACAAATACCAGTAGTTGAACTACAGTTCACAATTTAAAATGTTGGTAAATTTCAGTCATTTATATCAATTTTTCTGCAACCCCCATTTTGTTAAATGAAGCTTAGAAATGGCAGTTTGTTTTATAAACCTGACCAACAGCTTATTTATAGCATATTAACACATTTGCAACATAGAGTCTTGAAACCAGAGAAAACAATAAACAATGACTCACAAAAAGATGATTGGACAATACAACAGTGGGGGAAAAAAAAACGTTGGACATAGAGTTCCATGAATATGCTTTGTACTTGTTAGTTTAACTTTTAGCAGCTGTTAGCAAAGCTTAATGGTGTTATGATTGTGTTATCCAAACCTGTTACTGTGAAGTAATCAGGCAAATCAGTGGCCATCACAGAGCTGTGTATCAGACTGAGAGCTGCAGGCAGGAAGTATGTGGAAAAACAGATGACT
The DNA here is from genome assembly GCF_036324505.1 of Eleginops maclovinus. Classification (NCBI taxonomy): domain Eukaryota; kingdom Metazoa; phylum Chordata; class Actinopteri; order Perciformes; family Eleginopidae; genus Eleginops; species Eleginops maclovinus. The sequence goes on along the minus strand of NC_086357.1, from coordinate 18,170,567 downwards.
CACTCCAGCTGATCAAGGCCTACGGTCACGTCCCTGACAGGTTCTCAAGGTAGTAAAAATTGGTTCATTACATCGCCAGGCACTTTGCTAATTCTCTATTCATGCAAGCAGCATACAAACATATATGTGCTGTTATGGCACCTCCATGAAATCACACCATATTGTACATGTTTTGTTTATTTGCTTTGTCAAAACTCCATGTGTTGTGAATCATTACCTGTCACTGTGTAACACTTGTGTACACTTGCTTAAGCCCACTCATGGAGAACGGAGGGATTTCTTTACAGATGAGATGTAACAGGAGAGCAGCTCTGTCATGTTGCAGATGCTTCTGGGAGCATGCTGTTTTTTAGCTGCTGAAGGGGAAGCGAAGAAAAAAGCCAGACACTTTAATCTGGGCTTCTCAGTCCAAGCATGCAACATTTATTAATGCTGCAACACGAATGTTACAGTTGAAGTGAAAGGATTTTATGGCTCTGGATTTTTTGGCAGTTTTTGCTTTGCTCCACAGTGTACCAGGGAGAGTAAAACAGGAAACGAGAGCAAGCAGGGATTACTGTATATGTAGGGAAATATGCAAGGCTCTCAACCCATTTCAGGTGCATGGTAGGGTCCTTGACCAGCTCATCCCCCGAGCAATTATGCTTATCTGGAATATATATCTATGTCTGCAGTGCTGGGTGGCTTTCTTGAGTTTGGTCACGTTAGTTCAGTTCTGCTAACCCTTTTTTTTTTTTTTTGTGTGTTTGGTGCAAAGGCAAACAAACATACAAATGTGCAAACTGGAGATGGGAATATAAAACTTTGCTTCATAAATCCAATTACATTTATGATCAGTGATGAGTTAGTGATTGCAGAAGCCAACTGAAAGTTCTAATAGTTAACTTCACAATTGTTGGATTGTCTTTCAAACACATTTTTTTATTTCATTCAGTGTCAGCAAAATCTCTGAAGAAGAATATCTGTTCAATTTTCCCTTTGAGCCACAATTATTCTCATGGGGTTTCCCCCTACTTGAACATTACAACAGTTTTACAGCAACAGGGATTTGCAGTTATTGTTCTTAACACATGAACCACATGCTGCTGCATTATAGTAGGAGGTTAGATATGGCTGTGCATGCTCACTCATCTAGAAGAAACATTTTATCTCTGCATGACATTTATGCCCTCAGACACCTTTTGGCACCTCCGCAAATTGAACGTTTGCTGTGCTTCCCCTTTGCTTTGCTTCATTGCCATTGAACAGCACCCATTCCAGCACACTTTATTTTAGCTTTTCCTTTTTATTGCAAATGATATAAATTAGAAGCTCTATATGGTGGTGGTGAAAAATAAATCAATATAGTACAGGTGAGAGTAATGACACACCAGCAGATATAGTGAAACGTGAGAATAGTAATGTTCTGTACAGTGATGAAAAAAACGGGTTGGAAAGTGTGGCTGCAGCATCACACCAATCATCCGGGGAGTAGAAATATTACAAGGCACACCTTGAGATCCTCCAGTGCCTAAATGGGTCTCTCACATAATCTCAGCCAAAAGCAATAACCATCATGTAATCATCAGGGCCATCGGGGTCCACTGTATTACTAAAAGGGTCCATGTTTTCTGCCAGGTACATTTGGCAAAGGTAACTGCGGAGCAGTTAAACCCTTCCTTTAAATACTTGACTTAACAAGATTAAACTAAGTGGGCTCTGCCTTGTGGCCGTGCACTGATTACTGAGCAAAACTGTGATATCAGTGACATCACCGACATCCTGTGAACTACGAGCATCGTCAACCCTTGGTCCTAACCAGCTATTTCCTTTTGTTTTGCTGCTCTACTCTACTGCTGGTCTTCATCTGCATATCCTCATCTCCACCATAGATGCGCTGACCTATTTACAGTCTACCCTGACCACTATCTGATGTAGGATACAGAGGAATGAGAGATTGGTATCAGACCCAACCTGCCCTTCTACACATCACATGACTCTCTCCATCTCAGCCGGTATTCTTCTTCCCCCCTCTCTGTTAATTAAGATTGTAGATGTGATAATGTATTAAATATGCACAGCACCTCTCATCTAAGAATATCTTGTGTCACAGTGAGTGGGGGGAGGCACAATTCCCTTCAGCCTCGACTTCTTACATGGGCAGAGGTAATGCGTTTCAAGCTTCCATCTTGGAAAATGTAAAACTATACGCAAAGGCTTCAAACTTAAAATTTCACTCTTGGTGACATTGTAGTCTGAATCGCTCTTTTTATTAAAACGAAATGCCTGTTCCCCGCATGCGTCTGCTACCTAACTATTACAGGATCATGCTCTATTGAAATGAAGTACAGTTCATCTTTAAAGGATGTTTGTAAGGCTTTACAGATGCCTCAGTGTGATGAAGGACTTCGTAGGGTTAAGGTTTTCAAAAATGTGAGGAATAATTCTGTATGTGATGAAAATGCTTTAGACATTAATATGGATCAGAGTGGATCCACAGTGAAAACTCAACGCCCACGCCCATTGAGTGAGTCAGTGCGGGAGTGTTTCTCAGCAAGTAGTAAAATGGAGGGTTAAACCTCCAGGTCGTCGCTCCTCTCTTTGATGTCAGGACGGAGATAGAGCATAATTGCACAGCACGGTATAATAAGGCCCAGCAAATTGCAGTTTATTCTTAACATGCTATGATTCTGCCACTCTCATTAATTGCTGGGTGCATTTTTTATATTCATTTTTTCATGACCTCAGTCCTAAAATACAGTCCTGTCAACTACACTTAACACAGCTCTTTGAATTAATCCAGAATGAACACATTCTCCATGACATTTCTACCTCATTTAATACCGCTTTACTGTGGATTCCTCCTGAGTATTAGCTATATCAATACTATAAAGTTTAAGCATAATTGCAACCTAGCTCTACCTTCCTCTTTATTCAATTAAAAATGAGTGCACCGTGTGAACATATCAGTTAAACTATTTCAAATGTAAACCCGAGGTCAAGCAGCTTCAACGGTTAAATGTTAAACCTCTATATTTTATGAAAACTAAGCAGGACATGTTGTCAATAATCTCAGCTATTCACCCAATGATGAAATTGAATGCTATTAGACTGGCCATTTTCTCCAATAGCCTATAAGTGTTATACAAAAATGAACACCTTAAGAAGTCATTCTCCTAAATGTGCAGCCATTTCAATAAACGAGGGCCACCCACAGATATGCAGGCGCATTTTCGTAACACAGATGGTATTATCTTTTTCCTAAAGGCTTTCATCTATATTAATGTGTCTCATAGAATAATGAGCAGTTGGGACAGGATTACATGTGTCAAATTCCTTTGGCACAGTATTTAGCAGGGTGTCAAAACTTAGTCTTAAGTGTATCAACCAAATACCTAATGTTCAAACTCTATTAGAACTCAATAGATTTATGCCTACATACAGTTAATTATTGGCTTGTTTCTATAACTGTCCTGTTCATGAAACCCTAGCAGCATGTGAATGCAGCCGGACTGATCAGTTTCATCAAATTATTTATTTAAAAACAGTGTTTTCTATTGTTATAATAAGAACGACCCAACGGAAAACCTTCCTCCATCAGTGTTTGGGTGCAGTTTTGTGGAGGTGTGTTAATTGTGTGACGCAGGACCATCCAGAGGGCTTTCTGTTTGCTGAGCTGTCGTTGTCACGTTTAACTGTGATTGGCACAGCTGTTTCACAGCTATTTAATAATCTGCACACCTGCTGATCTTCATTCTCCTTCTCCATATTGGCGCTCTCGCATGACATATGCTTTAGTGATTGGATCTTCAAGGCTTACGTTTTTTTAATGAATTTCAACCAGATTACTCAAACTGAATATTCTATTTTTCATTTGGAAAATAAAAAGTGCTTGATCATCACGCCAGTTCACTCCAGCAGCACTACATCTTTCCCATTAGGTAAAACCAGCATATGTTGCTGTGGTTGTATGTGACCAATTCCAATTACATCTTCTAGAAAATCACCTTAACATATGATGCAGTTCCATTTCGTAGAAATTATATTGTATAGTCTTGTTTAATTTGATATTGAGATATATATAATAACTGTTGATTTATAAAGATTTACTGTTGTATATCTAAAAATATCATTTTTGTTCGAAATAAAGAAACCTCACTGCGACAACCTTGTTGCAATAGCTCTATTATAACACTATGTGTTAGATAGATAAGTGCTATGAGGAGAGGATAGTGAATTGGTGTTGCTATTCCCAGCTTGAATAATTGTGTATCAAGAGTCTTGGAGGAATAATACTGCATTAAAACAACGCAGCCTGCCATTAATACTGCAGGAGAGTGTAGAGAGAATATGACTGTGTCTAAAGGAACAGATTTGCAATTATGGCCCCTGACATTTAGTTAGCCACTAATCATTGTCATTTGGGTGTGTGTGTCTGTGATTGTGAGTGTGTGATTGTGTGTCTGGTGGTGAATACCTATCTTAGCCTCTGTAAATCTCTGTCCTCCATAATGTGTTTGCATATGCATGTGTGCTTCTTCATGCACGTGTGGGTAGGTGATTGTGTGTTTGTGCACTGGCACTAATGTGAGTCCTCATCACGGAAATGGTTGATATTAGCCATGGTTAATTAAAATGAGTTAGGACAAAGGTCAGCCACTCAGCTCTCGCGTCTCTCTTCTCTAGAGAGGGAATACGATTGGAGAGTAACTAAGGCATTTTTTTGAGAACTTGGAATCGTCTATATAGGTAACAGAGCTTAACATTAAGGTAGAGGGTTTAAAATCCCCTCTGCACATTTAAAACCACATTTAATTTAACCAGCATCGGTCAAAATGACAGTTTTTCTTCCTTTTAAATCCAGAGTGATCCATTATGAAATGGATTATTGATTGCTCTCTGAGTGATGGTTTTGGACCTACTTTACTCACAATTATTTTAATGGACTTGTACCAAAGCGGAAACATATAATAGCTCCCTGAGAATTGTTCTTGCACTCAGTAGAGTGTATCAAGGCTAAATTTACCTCTTTTGTCACTCACTGTTTCTAATAGTTAATTGGTAACTGGAATGGTCTTTTAAACTATTTTTTGTCATTCATTTTTGGATCAAACAATTAAGCAGTCAGTCTATCAAAGATTAACCAGTAATTAAAACAATCCTTAGTTGGACAAAAGCTTCCCCTTTCCCTTTTTCTTTTGTAAATGGCAATGTGTTATGTTCAAAAATGGTAGTAAGCTGTATTTACTTTCTGAGACTATTTCTATTCTTTTCTGGACATGTGAGCCTCTCTGGAGACGCCAGAAAACCACATTAGGTGTGAGAACAATCTTCAACTTTCTTGTGCTTAACAGTTGGTTCTCAGTGGTGTAAATCACAACAGAGACATGAGTTATCTAACTTCAATGTGGATCCATGCACAGTCCTCTGTGCAGTGCTTATCAGACAATACAACCTTCATCAATATTGGGAAAACTGTGAAAGGGGATTTGCTGGAGATGATGCATCGGCAGGCGTCTCAGGGATACACTGGCCTTAATTGGCCAGATAAATATCACAGTCTGTGCTCCCTGGCCCTACAGCGCTGGTGCATACATCACCCTGAATGTGGACTGACCACCAGCAGTGGGGTGCCGTCTGCCTGTCTCATCCCTGAAATTCATCTGGGGCCCAAAGTGCAATTAAAGAGCAGCAAGAGGTTTCCTCCATTAGTCTGCTTCCTTTACTTGTAGCCGTATTAGGGTTCAGTTATAGAAGAGCTCCCATTTAACTCCAGAATCCAGTGGTCAGCTTTAATTATAAACCAGTGTTGTAGAAGATGAATTATCAAACGCAGGCTAATCAGAGACACTTTCCTATTTACAGTGATCACTGATGTGCTCTATAAACATCATTATTTGAACAATCAGTGCTCTAGAGTTACACAGTAAACAAACAGCAAGACCTGACATCTGTATTCCACATTGTACAAGCTCAGGGTTTTTAATAATGAGCAATTTATTGAATAGTCATGACTTTGGCCTTTCCAACGCCCTCAGTGGGTACAAATCACCTACGTGTTCTTTAGTCCAAATCTTCTCCCAGCAGCCCCACGGGGCGGATTGTGAAGAAAAGCAGTCGATACTGGGTACCATCTGAGAATGTGGCAGCTGACACACACACAAACAACAAAACACACACTATATGCAAACACCTTCAGTGTTTGTGGGTGTGCACAAACCACACAGACACACTGAGAATAATCAGTAATCCTCATCTGCACTTGAACCTTAAATTTGGCAGCCACTGCTATTTATCATGGACTTATGACTCACCAATGAGGGAAATATATCAAGACGGAGTTAGAAAAACAAATGAAGGAATGTGTTTAGATCCTTTTAACATGAACCTTTGCTTACAGACTATTCACTGAAAGATTAAGGCTCCTTTTCTACCTAATGACTGAACCAGAAATGGCAATTAATATTTCATGGTAATAGCATAATGTAACTGAAAATTGTTTTTTTTAAAAGGACAGCGTAGAGAATTGAATCCAGATCCAGGGCATTGCAGATTACTCGGACGATAATAAGTCCTTGAGGAAGCCCAAACTTGCATATTTTAAAAGACCATTTCGTAACTATCATAGGCACTTTGAGAAGAATGACAGTTGACAGTTTGTTTGCGCAAAAGAAGATTTCCACATCTCTAAGAATACATTTCCCTAAAGCACCTAGAGAGTTTCAATAAAACGGCATACGATAATGTCCTTGATCTGATGGGGTTGGATCGACAGTGTTTTTGAATGTTGAATCTGGACCCTGAATATTGATGGAAATACAGAGGGGCACTAAAAGCCTTTTGACTGTCCTAACTTATCACATAGTCGAAGTATGACACACTGGTGAGCAGAGAGTCAGTAAAGAACAGATCCAAACGCCCGCTGAGCCACACTACTTCCCTTTAGCTGGATGAAGTGTGTGTCTGTTCGCTGCCAACTGCTCTCTCCCCATTAATCATGACCCAGGTTCTAGAGTTTCAACTTTAACCTTTAGCGCTGCATCAAGGCTCAGTGACAGATGGAGACAGACCTTTGTGCCCTCACATCAGATCATCCATTTCAAATACACGCACTCACACACACAAACATGGGCTAAGAGTTGAGATGCACAGAGGATCACCCATAGCAACGGTCGCTTGGTCACCAACTGATATTTCGTTGTTGGAAAGCAGCTTGCCCTCTGACAGGCTCAGTGTTTCATTTCGACAATAAACTATTTGAAATGAGGCGTGTGCGTGGCTGCGCCTATCAAAGACACTTTGTAGCTGCGCAGCTAATTGAAAAACCAGTGATCATCCTTGGAAGTGAAAACAAAGTGGCCCATGCTGCGGAATTTTGTTTATCATAAGCAAGATGCTGAGGCTGAAAGACACTGATTAGCATGAATAAATTAGAAACTATTTCAATAAGTGGGTGATAGCTTATCTTTGAATTACATGCCCAGTGCAGCTCTCCCATTGAAGATTAATTGCCTCACAAGGTATTTCGAAAAGTTCATTTTCATCAATTGATTTCCCCTAATTCATGAATTCCCCAGAAGTGCATGAAATTGGTAACAAGCTCTCCGCTTTCTGCATCGTTAACTTCATTGGCAATTACTCATCATATGTATTGGATGTGACATTTACGGAAGCATGTTATTTTTGCACCATTAGGTCATGACAGGAATATTATCATAAACTAATGGTTAAATACAAGTTGAACAAAAGTGGACTTCATAGTTTTCTCTGATTTTTCTCGAAAGAAGCCAAGCATGTTCCCAGCGTGTTTTACAGTTAAACATTGTAGTATCATTCAACCACTTTCTCTTTTTGTACATTATCTGTTAGTTTTGACTTAGTAATCTGATTGGACAAGAAACATTCCATTAGAATCAGTTCAACAGCACCACAACTGTTACATTGGTATCCATTCGCTTAACAGGTTTACTTATCAATGTTAGATACCATTGTCATTTTCTTAGATTATGACAAAGATTATAACGCAAATATAATCACATTTCCTCAAATAACATTTGAATTAAATCATAGAAGAAAAAAACAAGAGAGTTATAAACAAAGCTTGAAGAATGCTTGTTTTTAATGCAATTTGATGCTATGTTGTGCTGTAATACTGAATAGCAGCACATCTGTTATTATCTACTGCACTTGCATAGTTAATAAGATATAATTACTTGTAGACTATTATTATAACCAACACATACTGTACATTAGACACAAACGATGAAAACAACTGACAACAGGGACTGTTCAAACAAATAACCATGGACTGAACATGGCAAAACCTTTATCTGTGCATTCCTGGGGACAAATAAAAGGTTTGAGGTAGAGTTATTTAATGTTCTTTTGTTTTTCCAAATCTATCATCACCTCACTAGTACAAAATTGTTACCACAGTATTGGGGTATGTTTCGGTCAGAGACAGGAATGCTGTCTTGAAGTGAAAAACGAGGGCCACTGAAATAAACCATGGGCAGAGTATAACTTTAGGGTTACTAAAGTAATGGGCCAATGCCAGGTGCATATTACAGTGATGCAGTGAGGTGTATGGGCTAAGGGAGACGTAGCAATACAAATAACAAATAGGTCACACCTACACATTTAAAGCTACTCGGAGGAATCCCATGTTTAAAAAAAACTATATAAAAGACAAAATTCTTTATCAAATACACAAATCTCTGGAAGTCAAAGCTAATACACAGTATATCATCATACTGTACTGCACTATAACACACTATCAACAGACCCTCAGGGGAATTCCTGTAGTACATTAATAGGGTAAATCACTGGATTCATCATAGATAATGATACCATTATGGAATAATGTTCATCAGCTAATGTGCACTTGCTGCAAATCTATTTGTGTCTTAAGTCATATTCTGTCTGCTACAACTTTCCACATCTCAATTTTTAACCTACCCAACATCTTAGCCACAAGGAGATCTTAGAATATGAAGACATGCCAAAACTAGACAAGCAATAAGGGCTAATGAGGTTTTATGTTTTGGCCCTGCTACTCCAGCACTTAGTCCACCTCCTCTATTGCTGCTGGGCTGAAATAAATGGAAAGAAAAAGAAAACATCCCCTTTTTGGGAACATTTTTTATTGCTTTTTATTATTGCCGTATGTTTGTGTGTGTGTGTTTCTGTGGAAATGATAGAGATTGATATGTTTAATAACAGCATGGGAGAGCAGCAGGCGATATCAGAGGTAAAGCGAGAATGACTTTCAAAGTTTGTTGTCTGGAAGTCAAGCACTGTATGTTATTTATTTGAATGCAGACACTGAAGGCACAAAAGTATGACTCCATGCAGATACTTAGACGAAAAGAAGTCAACCGTTATCTTCAGAACCACATATTTATTTACATAATTTGTGCGATACATACATAGTAAGTCAACTGGCTGAGGCTCATGGCTATAACTTTATGACGTCTGGCATCTTTAAAGTAAAAAATACTAATTGATAAATTGGAGGGCCAGGATTTTTCCAGTCACTGGGGTTATGTGTGTTGTCAAGTGCTGTGTTACAACTTGCTAATACTGACAGATTTCTCTTTCTACTTGGATGAACTTTTTCCAAACTTAAGTACTACAAATGATCAGTGCCTGCTTTGTGACACTGTAAATGGAGGTAATCCCTTTGAGAAATATAATCTGTCACTGTTTATGTTTAGTTTCCGTGTCTGACACCTAATTATCAGGCTGGAAGTTGGTTCTTTCTTGCTGCCTGCAGTGTGGAAAGGGAATTGAAAACCTTTAGGAATAGCTATGTGTGAACTGTCTCATTACTGAGGTGTATATTACGCCCTGCAAACACACATATATTTTACAGGTATATTATTGTCTATCTGTATCAATGTCATCTCAAACAACCGGCAGTTTGTGGAAGGCTTGGTGTTTGTAAGCTTAGAATTGAAAGGAGCTTTTCAAACATCCCCTGATTTATTCAGTGTATCAAGCAAAGCTGCAAAGAAAAACTGAAATCTGCCCTAATCCAATTTTAAGGTACTGCATGTCGTTGATTAAGGATGATCAGGCCTCAGATCAGTAAGCATCTGCATTTTAATGAGACCATTCCATCCTATTGTGTTTGGACAGTAAAAATGCCCTGGGCGGTTATAGAACCTTTTCCATTTTTACCACTTCTGCAGTGTGTGTGGGATGATGGTGGACAAATGAAGCATTTGAATTACAGAAAATGAAGCAGGATTTTCTCTTCTCCTTTTATCTCTCCCTCCCTATCATATCTCCCTGACTCTACCTCCCCAAAGCCAATACTACCATCCATTACCACAAGTGGCCTGGCTTCCCCTCTGTGCTCTAATTGGAAAGCTGGATGGCAGTAGGTTTAGCCAGTAATGGGGTCCTGCAATTTGGTAGCAGAAGTCATCCTGGAGAGACCTGTCACAATTCATAGAAGAACCCAGTTGTGTGCATCCCACTTTGCAGCTCAAGAAGTAAAACCCCTGCATGTTAATACTGCAGCTGTAAGCATTTCAGTAATTCAAGGTGGCGTCATTAGAGGCTTATTTATTCACCGGAGGCGTCTGCCAGGAGGGAGATGATGCCGCCCAGATCAGCTGTGGCAGTTCACTCTCAGCACCTCCCGCAGAGCTGGAGAAGGGAAAATTAGAGAGGAATGGGCAAACATGGCAAACATGACAATCATAGCATAGTTACTGAATTAGCGCCTAAGGAAAAACAACCAGCCATGTGTAGGTATTGAGGGATGAGTTATAATATGTTGTTCAGAGGGCAGCACAGTCACAATCGTCTGTGATGTTTCAAGAGGCGGAGGAGGTGTAAAAGGGATAATATAGGGCACTCAGTGAGTTGTAACCCTAGGAAAAAAAATGATGGTAATGGACTTTGCAGGCTTTCAAGGTAATGTGGTAACCAAGAAATTGGCAAGCGAGGATTCCTGTAACAGTGTCTAAAAGGCTTTTTACAACCGGGATGAAAATCCATGTAAATAATTTGCACCTCAGACATGACCACAATCTTTTTCTAACCTACTAAAACCAAGAAGTTGCTTTTAGTCACAAACAGCAACCGAAGACGGCAACAGTTTGGCAAAACACTCAAACTGATTTAAAAAAGAATAATTCTGGGCTAGGGAACTTTTTTTTAAAGCTTGACATTTTGGAAAAATTGCTTATTTGCTTTCTGGCAAAGATCAATACCAGTAAGAGCTAGAGCTAGTATCCATTTATTTAGCTTAAAATGAAGACTGGAAACATCGGAGACAACTAGCCAAGCTCTCTCTAACAGTGCTATGCTTTTCACAGCAAATAACACAAATGATCATGTTATATTAACACGTTTTATTTCATATGTATAATCGGTACACAAAGTGCAAAGCTGACGTACAGGATATATGCCCATTTTATTTATTAGTTTGCTGGAGGCAACCATTTTCCGGAGTCTTCGATGGTTGCCTAGCAACTGTTCAGAAAAACAAAATAGCCCACTATGTTACCCCTCGTAAAGTAGTTAACTAACATTTATTTAATGTTGGGATATGACGCCTTTATTGATGAGTTTAAGAGGCGCTGGTAGGCACATTTCGTAAGTGATAAAAAGAGCCAGGATAGCTGTTTCCCCCTGGTATTGATCTTTCACCCGAAACTCTGGCAAAATTGTAACCCATATTCATTTTTAGCTTCGTATCTTTAGCTTAAGTGGGTGTCATTGTAACAGTATTGCAGTGCCCTTACGGCAATATGCTTGCACTTTGAGGTGCATGCCTTAAAAACCCGGTGATTCTTTTTGTACTTGCTTCACTTTAACTGTATTATATTATAGTATGCCAAGGTAAGGTAGGTTTCACTATGCTGCTTTTTAAGGAGCAACACTGGCATTCACTCAATTATTCCGCAGTATCCTTTCAGCTCAACGAGGAACATTGTGATTGTTGACACTACCGGTAGACTCGGTTCAATTCTCTTTTTCGGTGTGAAATGCAAAGAAAAGGCAGAAAATGATCTGAGTCGGTGACCAAAGGTTGAACTCTGTTATTCTTTATGCAAGTGTTTCGCATATTTGCTCTGAGTTTCTGCATCACACTCCTGTTTAATAGCTGTAGGGCTGTCAAATGAGGTGAAGGTCCCATTCACTGTCATTGTTCTTTATACATAGCAATTGTTGATGATACTATGTAAACTATTCTGATCAAACACCACTCGCACGCAAACGTATGCACATTCACATAAATAAACCGAGTGTGTCCTCAACAATTATGAATCAATCTTAAAATTTCACCATTAAGAACAACACTTTAAAGTTGTAAGTGTGGAATTTCAAATCCATTTAAGTTGCTAGTTGCTAACTGGAACCTCCCTTTGATCGCTCAATATCAAGTGTCCATCCTTTGGCCCCTCTGCAACAGTGCTTGCATTGTCTCAGCACTGTTACCTAGCAACGAGACTCACTGTACGATCATGTTTAGGATGGGGTTTATTTGATGAGGGACAACAGATGGCAGAATCATATTTTGTTTATGCATTACGTCTGTCCGAAGTCCCTCTATCACTCATACACTGTTCCCTAGATAATATAACATGTTTCAAACTGAACAGTGAGCAGTAAATTGACCGTAAGGAGACTGGCAAAAAGAAGTTAACCTGCAATTGATTTTGTTTCAGTTTCGTAATTACTTAAAGTTTACACAATAATTCAAACGTAAACATGTGTTTGTGGTGACCGAAATACAGTTTGTTTTTTGTGTTCTATAGTTTTTGAAGACATGAAACAACAGTTTGGATTGCTGTCTGGAGAATAATATGCTGTTCTTCGCAGATATTCCCATTTGTCTAGGGTTTGACTGATTTCTATTGATCTTTTATTCCGTTTTTATAACTTTGTTATTTTCCGCTGCAGCAAACATTATCATGCAGTAAAGCAACTGCTACAGTGGCTTTGAGCTGAAAAATGGAGGGCTCCTCATCTTAACCTTAGAAAACCTCTCGGGCCTTGCCAGGGAGAGATAGGATCAGTAGACAACCCCAACATTTTCAATTTTGTGCTATCAGACACTGAGGAGATGTGTCAACAGTGGGGTCCTACAGCAGGTAAACACAGGAGTCTGACAAGCAATAACCTAGATTCAACATCGCCTCCCACTGAAGGTCCGCTTTCATCTCATTTAGATCGGGATCTGTGGATCAAAAATGACGCCTATCCCCCCGAAACACAAAAAACACCAGTGATGAGAATGTTCTCCAGGGCAGTCCGTCATAACTTTGAGCACTTTGCCGGTTTGCGACTTGGTCAACACTGGCTGGGGTGATACCATCTGTAAATCAGAGATGTTTTTTTCCTTGCACCATAAAGCTTCCAGTTATATGAGTAATGATGGTTTTAATGAGGCACCATCTTGTGTTTGATAGTCAGCTATTATCTCCTAATATATAATTAATGCTCATCCAGTCAATGTATTCAGGTTGTGGAACAGTCTATATGGGCTTTATGTTGATGAGCAGTGGTAAGGTGGTGGGTCCAGACCACAAATCAGTATTTTTAGAACTGTAAAAAATGTTAATTTATTCACTCGCCACCTCCTCTGTATTGTGCCTATAATGGCGTTAAGAGGAGGTTTGCTGCAGCTAAACTGGACAGAACTCAATGACAAAAGAAAACCAAAAATTGTTGGTAGGTCGAAAGAGGAACTCGTGAATTTGTTGAATCAACTTTTCTTTTGTTAGTTTTTTTTAGCATCAGGAGGGATCGGAGGGTTGAATAGTTTGAAGCCCCAGACGACTGAGAAGCCATTACTGTATAGCACAGTCCACTGCAGAAAAGCTCCCTCTGAGATTCAAATCTTGCAGATTAAAATAGTGTCTCATAAGCCTGTGTGTGTGTGTGTGTGTGTGTGTGTGTGTGTGTGTGTGTGTGTGTGTGTGTGTGTGTGTGTGTGTGTGTGTGTGTGTGTGTGTGTGTGTGTGTGTGTGTGTGTGTGTGTGTGTGTGTGTGTGTGTGTGTGTGTGTGTGTGTGTGTGTGTGTGTGTGTGTGTGTGTGTGTGTGCTCAAATGCCTTTGTGGTCAGCTGCATGTGTTTTCAGCGGCCTAAATACCGAAGCTTTTAACATCAAAGCACCGTTAAGATTCAAGTGCACTTAACTTTGCCAATTATGTCTGTAAGTGATGTCCAGCAAAGACTTTTGATGAGCTGCACTCGCTCAAAAAACTCAGCTTCCAAACCACCTTAACTGTATTGTAGTTCCAGACCAATGAATCAATGCCCACGTCTCATTTCTTTCCTTTCATTTCATTTAAAAATGTCTGCTTTTTGTTCTTGTGAATATCTGTTTGGGAAATGACTGTGCCAAACGAAGGATTTGTCAGGAAATATTATACATAGTTACAGTTAACGGCTTAATCTCTGCTAACGGTTGTGAAATACACACAAAATAAATTATGCCCACGATGATCTCATTGTTTTAAATGACGGTTGAGTTTATAATGCTCTGTTAGCAGACACAGACAGCTGAATGCAGCCCTTCACTACAGCCTGGCTTACATGCTAGCAAGCTATCAAGCTCACATGTAACAAGCCAATACATTTGAAGATGAGAAAACTATGGTAGCATGAGAAAAGCTGACTCAGTGTGTGATAGTTGATCCATTTGATAATTTAGCTGTAGTTCACCAGGCATGTTATTATATTTCTGCTGAAAAGGCAACACTTATTGCAATAATAATTTATCAAAGTATTCATGTCGATACAGTGTTACTTCTAGCTCCTAAAAATATATATATTTTTGCCTTAACAAGGGAAAATCCAATCCTTCTCCACTGAGAGAGGGTTAACATAATGTCCAACTGAATCATGGAGATTGAGTATTAAGGTACCTGGTATGATATTACCAAAAGTGAGAGATTATTTTAAGCATGTTTGGTCTTTTTGCTGTAAAGTTGAGAAAAAAAAAGGATTTCCACCTTTTACTCTCTAATGTTAAATCATATATGAGTAATGTTGTTGAGCCAGAGGTTGCATATTTGAAGTGCTGATCTTGTTCTGTATTTTTGTCTTCCTTTTTTCTAGTTCCGCCCAAGATATATGACATTTCCTCTGACATCACGGTAAACGAGGGCAGCAATGTGTCGCTCATCTGCACAGCCAGTGGGAAACCTGAGCCAAGCATTTCCTGGAGACACATAACCCCATCAGGTGAGTTCACTTCACCTCTCACACATCTATGCTAATGAATTGGCAAGTGGATGCATGGATGAACAGACGTATGGGAGGACGAATTGTTAGCGGAAATGAGGAGGCATGGGCAGGATCAATAGGTGATAGACAGAGGACGAGAGAGGACTGGTAGTTATGTTTCAGATGGAGGGGGAAGGAACAAAGAAAAAAATTTATGAGCTAGGTCCATGACAGAAGAAGGGAGGTGGAATGGATAAATGTAATAAATATTCAAATAAGCATACAAAATCAGTGAGACCTGATCACATATTGAGCTCCTTCAACAACCATGCCAAAGGTAAATGAGTTGTTTTTCTGAGAGTCAGTTCAATAAAATGGTTCCACCTACCTACCAATATAGAAAAGGGAATAACTTGTTGACACGCCTTTAAATTGGAATTTGTTTTTCCATCTTCTGTGTGATCAGGATCTTTAAGTCGTAATATAGAAACAACCTGGACTCTACAAGGATGTGTCGTATTAGTTTTGAAGTTGTTGTTCAGACCTGAGAGGGACAGGGATGATTTTTTCTCAAAATATTCTGACTCGAGATGCTTGCAGCTCGAAAAGTGTATGGCATAATGGAAAATATCCTTTTAGAACACCGTATCACATGGAACTTGCCGCTTCAGCAGTATATGTGCGTATTGATTTATTCAAATCTTATTAACATCCTTTGAGCTAGATGATGATCTTATTTTCTGCCTGCCAGAATTGACATTGTTACTTATTGTTACTGCTGGACCTCTGTAGGGCTTAACTTTAAGTAATGAAATCAGTGGTAGAAAAATACATCTTCTTTTAAAATATAATAAATCTATGCTAGGGGAAATTGTTCATATGCTGTAGAGCAGTTAAAGCACTAAACAAAAAAATGTCTACATGTTAATTTCAATATAAAATGCCACTCTTTAAACCGTTAACAAATAACAAAAGACCAAGCCCTTGCTTTTGTTGCTAGTTTAAGGCAATGTGTAACCATAGCACATTCTGCTCATGTGTATTAAGGATTTACAGTATACAAAAGGCAGCTCTCATCACTGCAGGGGGACCAGTGATTTACTTTGGCAATTTGTACACCATCATTTAAGGTGCATTAACAAAGATTTTTTTTAATTATCATAATCATTTATTTAGTTGGCTCAGTGTCAGAGCACACATACGCCATTAAGTGCTTTGAATACTGAATCTTCCCTTTGATAAACTCATTCCAAAGCATTTAACTGTTGCTGCAAAGCCTCCACCCAGCCAATTCTAGTCCTCCCTCATTTTCATATTAATGGATTAGAGCATGCTGTGCTTATCTGATAGCTGTGAGGATGACTGCATTTATCTTATGGCTGTCAAAACCACCTCTCTGGTGTGCTTGCCCTGATTGCGTTAAGGGAGTTTCAGAAGATGATCAAAAGAGCCATCTTCAGAGTCCGAGTGGCAGTCACTCATTCTACTTTGAAGTATCCACACTTTGAAGTATGCCGGGAAAGAAATGATATGCTGGTCAAATAAAAGGGCCCGGGACTAAATGTAATCACAGACTGTCTCACATCACATCAGAAAAGAAGCCATTTGCCATGGGATCTTTGAGTCGGTTTTTGTAGTGAGGGCGATTTGTCTAAAGGACGTTGTAAAAATGAAAGGTTGTAATAGGCTAATTACCTATCGATGGAATTCCATTCAATCTCTCGGATATGAAGAACAGTCTGCTCCAACCATCGCACAGGCAACCTGAATGTGCAGCCACATCAATGGAAATATTTAGTTATGAATAACCAGTCAGAAAGGAGCAGACCTGCAGCCCAACTGCTTGAATACTATTTACACATACTAAAAACTAAATAGATAATGGTCCCTCCCTCCCACAGTTATATGGTTTAACAATTTGTTTTTCTTACAAATTGGAAAAAAAATTGTAATTATGATATAACTCCTATAAAGATATGTTGAAGCTTAAATTTTGTCATTGTCATTCACCAAATTTGACATTTGGATGTTTTTGACAAATAAAGCTTGTATACTTTTGATGGTATGCAATTTCACAACTTTTTTTTTAATAAAATAAAGGTTCATTGATATAAAATAATTTATTATCTCAAACTTTTCAAATGTGTGAAGGTGTATTACATTTAGTTAATATACAGTATAGAAGGATGTAATTGTAAAATAGCATTTGCAAGACAACTTTCAATTCAAGAAAATACAGAACAAGATCAGCACTTCAAATATGCAACCTCTGGCTTAACAACATTACTCATATATGATTTAACATTAGAGAGTAAAAGGTGGAAATCTTTTTTTTTTTTCAACTTTACAGCAAAAAGACCAAACATGCTTAAAATAATCTCTCACTTTTGGTAATATCATACCAGGTACCTTAATACTCAATCTCCATGATTCAGTTGGACATTATGTTAACCTTCTCTCAGTGGAGAAGGATTGGATTTTCCCTTGTTAAGGCAAAAATATATATATTTTTTAGGAGCTAGAAGTAACACTGTATCGACATGAATACTTTGATAAATTATTATTGCAATAAGTGTTGCATTTTCAGCAGAAATATAATAACATGCCTGGTGAACTACAGCTAAATTATCAAATGTAAATATACAGTATAGAAGGATGTAATTGTAAAATAGCATTTGCAAGACAACTTTCAATTCAGGAAGGGGACAACCCATTTCAACTTTTATAGATTTTTCCCTTCAAACATTTTATGTATTAAGTAACAAACCATTAGTTTGAATCATGAATTACTTTAACACCTGTCTTGTTGTTACACCCCATCATAAAACCGGTGCTGTTTGTATTTGGTGGAAGAAATTGCTTTCAGTGACGTGAGGCCAAGCAGGTGAAATGGCTATAAGTGACAAACGTGGCTACATGGCAGGTTGTATTTGTGGACCTTACTCTCTTCAACACTCAGCCATTTTGGGGTGAGGTTTGTGAGTTTTTGCAGCGTTGATAGTTCTGCTGCAGCAGTCAGTGAAGTTTGATAGGATGATAAATTGCCTTGACTGACTGTCAAGTTCCTATTCCCACTCCGACTGTTTTCTTTTTGCATTTTCCCATTCCTGCCAACCAGCAAACTGCAAGCTAATAATACACTCTGTACATCCAGTGAAGTTTGACCATAAACTGCTTATTGATCCGATAATTTGGCTCACGTTGTGTGCATATCAATTCTTTCTTCATATTCCTTATTCAGAGAAACTCAAACTTTAGGAAGTACTTGTGACATAAATATTATCTTAGCTGACATGCTGCTGCGAGAAAAGACGGTGCCAGCATGTGTGAAGCTTAATGTGCTTAAATCATCACTGGTGTTTTGTGTAGCAGTTTAATTACCCGTGTAAAATTTGTGCTTGGCAGTCAAGTCCTCAGGAGTTTGGGATGATTGCTACATGATAAGGGCGCTCATGACTGGAAAGCCCGCCCGAGTCCCTTTATCAGCTGGTGAAATCTGGATGTGCAAAGTGACTGTTTCATGCTCGCCCTAACCTTATTAACCGCTTTTGATGTGCCCTTGAGCAAGGATTGTACCCCCGACTGTTACAATGCTGCATTCAATGACCAATTGAAAATAATTAATGGGAAGCTGCCAAGTTTATGAGTATCAATGAGATCATTTTAGGCCCTTCAGCTCCTCCTCCAGAATGCTGATGTTCTCAAACAAATTTTATGGTTAGCTAAAAGCTTAATTTAAAGCAGAAATACTCTTAGTCATACAGTGGTAATACTGCTAGAAGCCACTCCGTCAATTTTAATTTAGCTCTCTACATCTCTTCTTACATTACTCCTTACATTACTCCTATAGCTCACCATATCTGGGTGACATGTCAGCCTTTCAGGGTATTGCTTACGCATGGAGTCCTGTGCTGTGGTTCCTCACCACTGTTCCATAGGTCATAGTGAGGGGGGTAAAGTAGCCTTTAACATGGTCTTTCAGTCCGGTTTGGTTGGGTGGATAGCTCGGCAAAATTGCTTCGATAAACTCTTTCAATTGAGATTTGAATCCATGGGATAGAAGTGTGACCTTTGAAAAGGCTGACTAGAATACTACAATACATATTTGATAGTTTCCTGTGGTAGGACTCAGCTCGGACACATTTCTCTCTCCTTTTTTTTTAAGTGTACATTTATCAAATACACAGAGTTTTTTTGCCATTTCATTTAAGATCGAAAGGTGCATTTTCCCCAAACTTCCCTCCAAGAAACAGATGTCAGCATCCTCTACAGTACATTGACAAGTCACTGAAGTATAGCTGCTGCAGCTTACTCAAAGCTGGACCCGATAGAACTTGGTTGGTCCTGAACTGAAGTCGCAACGGCAAGTGAAATGTACAGTAACTTAGTCTGTTTCAATTTGAACGATGCATTGAATTATTCAAACTTGATTTATTTCGCTGCTACATACCTTGAGTTGTGCCTGCCATGTTGCATTGAAATTGGTAGCTCTATAAGAGATGCTAAACAGGTTTCTGGCGGTCTGTTCACCAGGCATCTCTCATTCAGCATTGGGTTCCTTTCCTCGTTTGCAATGAGCTGATGCGCAGTTCAAGGGCTGACACTTGAGCATGCTTTAAACACGATGGGAGGTGAAAGATAAAGAGTTATGCTGCATTTTACATTTCAAATATCAACAGCGGGAGCCATGTCTAACACTTTCCCATTCAGCTGTTGAGCTAAGTATTGCGAACTAAAGAGGCGCTCAATTGGCGCATGCTTTATTGAAGTGTAAGTGACATGATGAATAGTAGACCCTTTTTTTAAAACTAAAATGTGATATTGAGAACTCTTCACATATTTAATGGCTGCTGGCAGCCATAGTTGATTCGGTGAGTACAGGCAGCAACCTTTTTTTGTAACTCTTTAACGCCCACCCCCAAAACTCCTCTAAATTACAGTGGAATAACTATTTTTGATGTACAGACCCATTGAAAACAAAGGGCTTCAGAACAAGGACTATTTTCATGTGACAATGACAAGTCTGGGTGGCTATCTCTAAAACAGATCTCAAAACATTACAGTGTTCGGCTGCCGCAACCCTAGTTCTCTGTATTGTTCCTGGATTATTTTCTAAAATTAGGGAAAGGATGAGAGTCTTTGTACTAGCAGTCTGCCACCAAAGTTATACTTCCTTGCAACAGACTGAAAGGTGTGCGCTACAAGGTTAGTTATAGTATGTGTTTTGACTCTATGATTGAGTTGACTCTTCTGAATCATCCCTGTACCACATATTAACCTTGTAAATATATACAGATAACATCTTTGTGTTTTTTTCTAATTGTTGTTAAAGCTACCAACTCTGAATACATACAACGGAATGTTAAGTATTCAATCTTTGGCTAAACAGGACAGATTTATTATTCCACAGGTTGTTGTAGCCCAGACAATTAATTCAATGAAAATAAGCACAGTTGAGCTCGGTGTGGAGTTTAATTTCGGCTCATTTCTTACCCACTACACTATACTCCAAAGAACAAGTTTTTTTTAAACTTTGAACATAAATCCTTTGCGATCCCACAGTCAAATAGATCTCTCAAACCACCAAGTACAGTGCCTGAAATTGTGTTTCCCTGCCTGCAGTTCATCTGGCTAAATATCTAAGCACAGAAAGTAACAGTAAGGTCGATGTGGCGGCAGTACATGCAATCAGACAAGACTTCAGGCACTTTTTTGCCCATTTTCACTCTGGATTTTACCTCAGATTGACTTCCAGGGAGCAGCATAGGGGTTATGTATCAAGGCAGACTAACAGCGTGTTTTTCAGGCAGGTCCCGCACATAGTGTGATTCTACCCCTACTTCTGGCCCACACCTTGAGTTAGGGCCTGAAGGCAGAAGCACACAATGTAGCAGCGTGGGTTGTTCTTCGTTTTCAAGAGTTAAAAGGATAAATTGATGTAGAAAATGCTGCTCTATGCTATAATGGATTCTTCAGCGATGCCTGCCCTATCTACGTATTGCAGCCCTGAAGAAGGTATACTCAAAGCTTCCCTACACAATGTGGGAAATTGCTTACTGCAACGGGACTTACCAAGCATTGGTGCTGAATGTCAAATTAACCTCTCTATGATTTCTTTAATTTGCTTGGAGTGACATGTCCCTCAGGTGAGAAGGGCCTCTGCAAGTCTCTCAAATATCTCTCAGGATGCACTCATACAAAAGTCATGTTTGGACTCTTCAACAATAGAGTTTTTCTCTTATTATTTTTTCAGAATACATAATGATATGTCTGTTGTGGTTTCATTTTATGTGTAGGTTGAGCGTTCAACATATAATGTTCTTCAAAGTATATATCAAGAAGGCCATTCTTTTTTAATGGCTTCTTTGACCTTTGCGAAGCTGCATGCTATAATCAATAGGAATACCATTTGCAGCCAGGGCAGGATGATGCATCTAAATATATTGGTTTCCGTTTATCAAGAGAGACTGCCCCCTAATTAGATTTTTTTCAATTAGAAATTTGTCTATTTGATTCTGAACTATCCATATTAGTTTAAACAGGACACCAATGACCATATCTGTTTAGGAAATAAGTCAATCATCAGATATGTTACAGTCATTTTTGTTTTAATACAATAATCCTTTCAAAAAACACCACCACACTACAAAAGCACCACATTGGTCCAAATTAAACTCATATTTAGTATAAAATCTTTCATGAAACAGCAAACCTGAGTCCCCTTGACTTCCCCGAGCCTGCACACTGTTGTATGATACATTGTGGGGTTTTTTTTGGTTTTGTGAAAACCTTCTTTTTATCCCACAAAATGGGGCACCATCATTTGCACATTTTTTATAAGGCTAAGCAACAAAATGTATAAGGCAGCAAAGACACAGAAACATGGAGTAAGCCTTCCAATCATATTGGACATCTTACATTATGATTGTAATAAAAGTTCTTTCTTTTTCGAGCAGCCAGAAACATTCAAAAGGACAAACACACTTCTGCACAGCATAGGGAAAGGGAGTGCATCAAGAACAATGATAAAGAAAAACTAAGAACTCGGATGTGGGATGTAAGAGCACAATCAAAAATGCTTGCATTTGCGATGTGGCAATTTGTGGGCTTGGCAAAATTGATACAATCATGCTAATGATGTTATATCCTCCACCATACTTCATTTGTTTTAACTTGTCTTGGAAGCTTGAAAGTTGTTTTATAACATCACAGATAAGAAGGTATTTTAATGCTGAATCTTTAGTGCTCCACAATTCTCGTCACGACTGTGAGCACTTGCAAGATACAGTAGCTCCATCAGTTTAATTGGGAGCCTACATACCACCTGTTGATATGACTAAAGGGTACTTTTCAATGTGGGAGTCGTTATTACTCACACCTGCTCCTTATGTTGTGCCAATTACATTGAGCTTTACATTTATATAGTGTATACAATTGTGCAAGCAGACATTTTGAATTGCAGGAGAACCACAGGAAGAACTTTTAATATTAAAATGGCTGCAATTTATTTATTAATCTTAATATTTGTATGGTTTGAGTCCTTGTTGTATATTACCATAATTAAGGCACAGATGGCAATGCTGTCCCGCTGTTTCTACTGGATAAAGAATGACATTAAGCATCATTCCTGCTGTGAATGATCTCATTCATTTTCATCACCCTTCTCTGCAGGGTATATTTTACCTGTTCTGCTTCTTCAATCTTCAGTGATACAGAACTCACTTTGTCATTTGTATTTGTATTGAATCAAATGCTGGGCTCTCATTTTCAAAGCACTTAGCTGGAGGCACCAAAGAGTCAGCGGTAGATGCTGTTTTGTATCATATGGTCAACCAAGCATAGGCGGCCCATTTTGGACCCGCTCTCTAATCATCAAAGCTACACTTGTTAGTGGCATCTGAGAACTTACTTACATTTTCCCCTATTGATCTTTCTTGAACCTTTTTTGGCATTTTAATGTATTTTTACTTGGCAACATCATAATAAAACATTTATTATTTATTGTAACGGAACCAAAAGTGATTCAAACATTCAAATTAGCATGATCCCTTCGTCTAAAAGTCTTAAAGCTACAGGACAAAAATTACGTCTGGTGTCTGGTGCAATAGGACATCAGGTGGGGAGGCACCAGACTCACTGCCTTGAAGCAAAACACTTAAACCTAATGGAATCAGGCAGTATGGGGAGAAACTGATATGTCCAGTAGATTGAAGTTTTATTCTGCTGAGTAGAATAACATTTGAGGTTTGGGTTTTAGCCATATTCCAAAATAAAAAAGGTCCAGAACTCAGAAGCTTTGTCAGGAGATTCTGATGAAAAGGAAATCTGCTGTAATCTGCAAAATTGACAATGAAAATCCTTCAAACTGGAGTCTTTTTTAACACAGTGCTGGGTCTTAACCGCATTAAAAAATGATAGTCTGTTCATTTAGATTTGTACTTTAAAAAACATTTACGTCAAAGTGAAATGCCCAACTCAAATAAACCACTCTCGACATGAGAGGAGTTTGAAATTTTGCACAGGTCTCATGCAGGTCTTCTGTAAATTAAACCCAAGAAAATCACATTTAGATTTCTCTAAATGCGAGTGCAACTCTCTCCTTGATTTCAGGTCAACTAAGTGGAAAAATAGAGGATTACAAATAATATTGATGTTTATCAAAATTGTTGTCAATGGCATCCAAGTTCCTGTTGCATATACAAATATTTAGCTGGAGGGGCTGAGCAACACTGTTTGACATCCTGCTGGTAGTGACTTGTCACACCAACATCTCATAGAACATGACTCATATATTTCTTACATGAGTATTGTTTCTATAAACGCTTATTGTTTTTGGACATTGATTTCTCTAACTTGCCCTATGCATAACCTATCGAATGCATTTCACGCAGTGGCAAATAAGTGATTCATTGTGTTTCCCAGGACGAGACAAAAAAGTTTGCTTCCTTTGGAACCATAGATTTGATTCAGCCATTTGGTAAATCAGATTGGAAGCATCAGGCATACATGCTCTCATGGGTCACTGCTTTTAATTTCATTGCCCTAGTAAAAGACCAAAGTGCACACAGTAGATTTCCACATCTTGCGTATCATAATTCCCCATTACAGAGGAATGTGGAACTGTGCATTAAGGGCAGTGTATAGGTCAACCATGGTACTTCGTGAAAGAGAGTGAGTGGGCTGGCAAACAAAGGGCACCGAGACAAAAACCTGTGAAAGTCTGTTGTTCTTTTTATAATCTGTAATAAGTGCATTTATATAGCAGCTACTTAAGCAGAACTCACAAAGTGCTTCACAATAACAGACAAAAGCAGCAAAGGTTATGAGGGTTCTGTGATTTAAAGAAAAACGTATGCGATTAATTACAGTAAACAAGCTTGACACAGTGGAACCACTAATGACTCACAAACATCTATAAAAAGGCTGTATTTGCAATATGTAGACATTTATTAAAATAAATATGTACTTGTGTTTTACCTTCTGACACGCATAACAGCTGCTGAATATATATACTCGCCTGACCTCTTTTTATTTTTAAGTGGTGCATAATTAAACAAACAATATGTGTCACATTGTACCAATACATATTGTATGAGAAAAATATGAACAATGAATTTGTCCCTTCCTGAAGTAAACTTAACTAGAAACCCATCAGCCTTCATCAACATGTTAAGTATTGTGTTGATATTGATTATGTTGTGTGTCTACTGTGGAGATGTAAATCTATGACCAATTTAAAGCTCTATGAAAACTACATTAGCAATTGATGCCATGTGGAGAGCAAAATGCTTCTTCTCAAGGCTTTTTAACAGTTGGTCATCATGTGGACTGTGCTGTGAGCGGAAATCAGGTCTAATAAACAGTTGATTGTAGTCCAGTGTGTAGAATGGAGTGGCATCTACCACTGAGGTTGGAGAGTGCAACCAACTGATCACTCCTGCACCCACCCTTGCCTTTCCAAAAGTGTCGTAGAACCTTGGGCAGGGATTGCCACATTGCAGCCTGCCAGCCACATCAGTCGACAGAGCTTCACATCCCGATTGCTTTAATGCTTTCAGTAAATGTAACCCGCAGCTATCCTCAGCTCTCTGGATAGTCTATTAATGTCTACTACTCACTACTCACCGTGAATTAAAACGTACGTTCAAAGTGCTTGAGCCTTACTTCAATATGCCTTCTCAAGTGCATTTTAGTCGGTCTGTGTGCATGCCTTGTATAAACGAGCATGTTTCCCTTGTCTGTTCACACTGATGTAGACTAATAACAAACAACCTTAATTTTGTAGGAAAGTGAAAGGACAGGTTTGGTCTGTTCTGAGCTATATACAGTATATATAAGCAAATTTTAAGTTAATGAAAAACTTTGACTGTGATTTAGTATTACCTCTATGCATATTACTGAGGACTAATTCATTACTTAATTATATTTTGAATCTGATTAGTAAAACACTTCATGGCTTATCTCAGTCTTTCTGTAGAGATCCTAGATGTTGTGATTCATTTTCACAAAAACATTCTGAATGTTTCAATCCAGTCCTCTCCTACTTATAACTTGCTGGAGCAAGTCATATTTCCAATTATATATTTTACAGAAAGCATAGGTTTGTCTGTATATGTTCACACAACTTGGGTAGTCATACAGGTTAGAGAATGACCATAAATTCAATAATGTTGTCTGCATACATACGTTATTTTTTACCTAAAACTCGCACAACACCATGATATCACTTCTATACTGCACTTCGTACTCAACATCAGTGAGTTTACGTTTTTAAATACAACTTAAACATTCTTGTCACTGGTGCAATGCCCAGCCATCAGCCATGCTCCTCCACTAAAATAGAGCTCTTTTTGTTTTTTCTCCCACCATGTGCTCTCCTGGCATATTAACAGTTCTCTTTTTTCAGACACATCCGGTGCTTGTTTATGGATCAACATTTTCCTTTCCTTTGTTGTTTTTGTATGGCTACCAATATCTTTGCCAGGACTCTAGGACTCCATTGTTGTGTGAGAAAAGACAGGAAAGCTCATTATCCACAATGCCTTCAGTTTCAAGTTTTTGACATAAGAGCTAGTAGATAACAGCCACCATGGTTGCAGAATAACGAAGTGGCTATACATAAGAATTCAGCTCACTTCCAGGGGAGATTGGCAGCACAAAATGGCAGTATAGTTCCACTCGTGAAGAATGGAGTGTCTTCATTCTTGATCCTCTTTTGTGAGATATTGCTGAGTCAGTGTGAGGTCTCTTCTGTTTTGTGAACAATATTTTGAGCTTAGTTTTTCTAGATTTTGCACTCTGTTTGATCCCCATGCCTTCCAAACACATCCAGACGCCTTCAATCCCCAACTTCTATTACCACCCTGTGTAGTTGTATATAAATAGATACCACACTGAGAACCAGTGGTTTAGGAATTAATTCTGGTCATGTGAGAATCTGCCACAGTTTATATAATAAACATACACACTGCTGCCTGCTGAGAATCTATATCTATTTATTATACAAGGACACCCTTCAAATTGGGTTCATTATTAGTATTCCAATCTCATATCCGTCTGTCTGTCTGTCTGTCTGTCTGTCTGTCTGTCTGTCTGTCTGTCTGTCTGTCTGTCTGTCTGTCTGTCTGTCGTCCGTCCGTCCGTCCGTCCGTCCATCTACCTACATATCTATCCATTTTTCCATCTACAGTATATCCATCCATCCACCCATCCACCCATCTACCCATCTAAGGTACCACACTAAGGTATTTCAATGTTGTCTGTTGATCAGAGGGGACATGTTTGTGAGACTCACTCCCTCCAGCTAGTATGCCCGTCATGGTATTTTACTGCTTCTGCCTTTGGCACTGTTGGCTAACCATAAAGCGCTGACATGTGCATTGAGCCATCAAATCTATCTGTCTTCCAGGAAGTAGCTCTAACAGAGTTGGTGGGTGGTGTGGTGCAAATGATGAGTGTATGACTGGGAATACACCATTATTGAATTTCCTGCTACCATGTCAATATAGATG
The DNA here is from genome assembly GCF_036324505.1 of Eleginops maclovinus. NCBI lineage: Eukaryota > Metazoa > Chordata > Actinopteri > Perciformes > Eleginopidae > Eleginops > Eleginops maclovinus. The sequence continues at coordinate 18,143,384 of NC_086357.1, read as the reverse complement.
GATCAATGAGCTGTGCATTCTTCTATTTTACAATGCAGGGGAGGTAATCAGGAGTTCAGTAGAAAACCTAATCGCATTACATCTTCTACTCGGGCTTAAACTTGAAAGCTATTATTCTAAATAAAGACTTACCATACACTTAACATAGGCTACAGAAAGCCTTGAGCTACAGTATATACAGTGTATTAATATATACAGTGTGTGAGTGTGTGCTCTGTTTGTATTCTTTGTGGACACAGTGTAAGTACTTGCCTCGTATTTCTCTACTTCCAGCCAGGAAGTATGACAGCGGTGAATATCTTAACATCACCGGCATCACAAGGGACCAGGCTGGAGACTACGAATGCAGCGCTTTAAATGACATCGCCTCTCCTGACACCAAAACAGTGAAAGTCACAGTCAACTGTAAGTGTATCTCTTTCTTCTTCCTTACTTTTCTGTCCACTCTGACCTGGCAGACACATGAAAGACAGCGGGGTAGTCTTCAATGATACCAGTGTCATGTACCTGGCGATGCACTTCAAGAGAGTACACCTTCTAGAAGTTTGAAAAAGTAGAAAGCTAGGGCTTGAGGTTTCTTAATATTTAATGTGAGAATTCCCTTTTTGTCCGCGCATGTGGGTGATTAATTCACACCAAAGAAAGGTCTGACTGTTCTAAGCACTATTCCATTATGCAGGTAATGAGTCTTTCAAAAGAGTGAGGAGACAGTAATGAGGAGCCGGGGCATTAATGAATGATACTGGACTTTAGCTGTGGTGGTCATATGGAAATCACAGCTCGTAAGTATTGAGCAGGAATGGGTGCTTGACAATTATTGCCAGTTCTTCTCCTTTTGAAAGTGCTCATATACTTTACTGTTATTCATGGAGGTTTCTGCATAGATGCCCTGTGCTAAATCTCACTTTTGGCAAAGCTTAACAGGCAGTCGGCTACAGGGACAGGGTGGAGATGAAGAGTGAGGGGAAAAAAAAACACTCCCCCTGGCCCTGTTACTCAGTCATACCCTGAAAGATAATCATGCAAGTTTTAGGAAATAAAGATGTTTTATTTCATACACAGTATTTAAATGATTTTAGGCTTCTTTAAAAAAATCCAATAATGGCTCAACTTTATTTCCACCTCTCTGAGTTAGGAATTTATTCTGGCTTCGTTATAAAACCAAGTCATTGTGGCCATTATTTCTCTGTAATGTCTGGCTCTAATGAGCTGGGTGTGAGTGGTGGATTTTTAGATGCCAGTTATTTATAGCTCTTCTGAGACATGGGTTCAAGGATGAAAAGTGCTTTGACAACTGGGAGTGTCTTTATGTTGCTGAACAAAGGAGATATTCACAGTGATTGATAAGGCTTGTCATAGCCGGACGCCGTATTTTAAAGCGAGACAGCAGGGTTATATGGGTTTAGCTTCCAAACTGAGGGAATTGATTAGAAAGACTTTCCTTTGCTGTCAGACAAAGTCACCACAGAGCGAGCACCGGAGCGATACTTTGGATGGGAGTGGGCTGTAGTCAAGTGTTAAGCCCTCTGCCGGAGTTATCTGAGGCTGACAGAGCTACAGAACTGTTCCTGTCGCTGACCTGTTCCTCATCCTTTATTATTGAGCAGAATTGTCCAGATATCTTTTGATTCCTTTAAAAATTTCCAACGGTATGTTATATGTTCGCTTTAAAAAGGGTAATAATGTTCTGTTTAATATGATTGTATATAACCCTGTTGCTATAGCGGTGATTTGGTAGTGGAAAAATGTAACTGTATGGGCTATAAACTCTAACATTACTTCTGCCTTATGGACTGAAAAATGGTTCCGTATCTCACCCAGTCTTTTGAAATACATCACATGCCTTTGAAATGCTATGGGTTATAATAAATACTATTTGGACAGTTTTGCAAGATCTATAAATAATGGTTTTAAAAGGCAGAAGAATTATCAGAAATCATAAAGTAGCCTTTTACTCGTAATCATAAAAGATGGATTATTATTAACACGTTTAAGTACATATACCGTGTCCTTCTAAAACTTTTTTTAAATTCTCCCCCCCCCCCCCCCCCTAAAATCATAAATGTTTCATAATTCTTGACGTCCTGTTTGAGCTACGGCCAACATGTAACTCGATAGTCAGACTTTTCTGCCCTCACAAGCACCTCACACATGAAAGGTTCTGTGTTTTATTGCGGCTGCTTAGCATTCCAAGTGCTACGCAACTATGAGACCTGCATAAACAAAACACTTCACTGACATTAAGCTGCACAAAGCACCTTTAGTTGTCAAGACCTTCAAATGGCCACCGAGAGGTAGCTGTTTTGAAAAAAATCTTAACTTTAGTATGTCATAGCTTTAAATAGTTTGTGGTTAAAATTTCAAAACGCATTTTCTTTGCTTATATTATCATGAACGATTATTCATGTCTCCCACTTCGAGACGTGCGACAATTGCTCATTTATAAAGAAAATGGGCAGAATAGATAAATTAAAGTTGTCCACTGGAGCGGCTGATATGGCCACAGCAGGCAGAGCTGGAGCCAGCTGGTGGCCACTCTTCACTGCCTCCTCTCCACCGCTGCAATCCTCCCTCTGTGAAGGAAAAAGAGAAGCATTTGGACCATATCCCAATCCACTGTATCATTCATGCTTTACTGTCACACATTAAGCTATATTCACCCAGTGCTCAGGAGCGGGGGGTATTGATGAGGACTCAGAATGCCAAAAACTGAATTAAGATAAAGATGTGAGCTGACACAGAAACTCAAACAAGAGAGGATAATTACGTAGCAAGGAGCAAGTAATGAATGTTATTAAAGAAAACTACACTGTATGGGCACATGTTCATACAGATGTTTTAGTCAGCTGACAAAATCAGCCACTGAACTTCATAAAGGTTCTCCTGGGAGAATCGGCAGGTGTCAGTTGTATTATCCTGTCAATCAACAACTTCAAATGTGCCGGCTGAAAGAATTTTAAATAACCAAACAGAATGATGACAGAAAAAAGGACTTTAGGTATCTTCTTTTCATACCGTTATTCCAGTTTCATTGGAGGTTGCCTAATTATGTAAGAGGCTTTAGTGGTATAGTATCACTGAACCCATCAGTATCAGCTTTGGTCCTCTCAGAGTCTCCTTCTTGCTAATGGCAGTTAAATGAAATCAAGTCATAAACATCAATCAGCCATGCCTGCACTATTTGTCTTTTATCGTTCTAATGAGCGAGCATGTGACAACGACATTTCATGGGTTAACAGTTTAATTAAATACATGTCCAAGCAATTTCTCTCTGCTTTCAAAACAGTTCTCTTTTTTTTTTATGCTAAGAGTATAGTTGACCTCTGCAGGCTAATTACAGATTAAGGCCACTAATTAAAATAAGCAAACCGGAGTAATGAAAACAAAGTTAAGCTCTAGCATGTTTAGAGTTTTAATAATACCAGGCTGTCCATAACACTAAGCCTGCCATTTGGCTTTCTATGATGCAATGAGTGAGAGGCAGAAGGTTTCAGGCATTGCCGTTGTGCAGCTTTTCTAAGTCCAGCTCATGTAACCTCTGTTGGAATTGTAGAAAGACTGCGTTGATCAAACAACATAATCGAATGAATGGCATGCCTTTGTCTCTTGTCTTTATACTTCTGGCGATGAATGGATGATGCCTGAATGTTAAAACATGGCGGCCATCCAGAGAGTGATATGAGAATCAGATTGGTTGAAAAGTCCTGCTTGACTAAAGGATATTTCAGACGTGATTTTTACCTGATGAAATCTGATCTCTGACCTACTTTTTTCCAATTTACATATTCATCTTCGCTGCAGGTGGGTGGCATTATTGGCTGGAATTCTCCCTGCACAGTGTGACACAAAGGCATAAATATCACATCTAGGTGGCTTAGTCAGAGGGATGAATGAGAAGGAAACAACCGTGGAAAACCTCCGCCTGAGATAAAAAGCCACTGTTTGGTTAATTAATAAAGCCCCCTTATTGTAGAATGAAGGTGTCCATTACTAATTACATACACATAGAACAATAACGAAAAATCTGTTTCTTTTTCAAGCTGGGAAATCAAAGATGTCTGACCCTGCTTTGTAGTTTAGACGGAGAGAGCCGTCTGCTCTCACTTCTTATTAGATGAGTGACACTACAGAAGTTGAGCATCATGTTGCAAGATGGGTTTTGACAGTTTGCAGACTTAAGTTACACTTGGAAAGTACGCAGACAACCAACTGTCTTGTTGTGCTACATTTCATTTGCTCGTCACTGTTTTTGGTGCTTTATATAAAGCCGTCTGTAACCACCGCAGATGTTCAGATCGTCTCTCCATCTCTCAAAGTAATAATCACAAAGCTGCCACAAGTCAATTTGCAGGAAATAAATGTGTAAAGAAGACAGTCGATGGCACGTTAGCACCATAGATGTTTGAATTATTGATGAAGAGCAGGAAGATCCTGGTTTTTACTAGATATTTGTCTCTCTTCTAATTTAAGTTTATGCAAATGTTTTTTATATGAAGCCACTGCTTAGGCCACATTTCTGAGAACGTTAGAGCAGAATATTTACGGCATTCTCTTAGCACCCATTTTGAAGTTTGATTGGGTACCTCTGACACACTGGTTTTCCTTTTTTTTCAGTATGCTTTCATCCTGTTTGCTGAGAGTCTGTATGATCTCATCCATTCCTTTCTCGGTGTATAGTTCAGGTCTAGAACATCGCTGGCGTATCTACCTCTTCAACATCACTTGTTTTTCTTCATGGCAAGTTTGCACTTGCTTTTCAGAGTGAATCTATGCCCTGTATGCTTTTAAGTTTGCCAGCCATTTATACGCCTCCACCTTCTTCCAGCACCCTGCAGCTGTGAATCCAGCTCACAAATTGACCATAGCGTGTTTATAAAAAGAAGAGCAACTCACTTTCTCTTCTGCTAGCAGTAATTGGCCAACAAAACTGTGATCATTTTTAATTAATTATGAGCATGCACATTAGATGTGGTTTAAGCAATTACAGCCAGTGCTGGTATATTTCTGGACATAATTGAAATGCAGGGGCATACTGTGAATATTTCATATTCTTTACATCACCTTGTCTTTTATTTGCTCCAACCCTGCCTTTCCCCTGAAAGCACCCAGGCCTGTTTTGAATTCAATCCCTGCCCAGTTAGATACTCCCCTACATGCCCCTCTCACGCCCCTGACAGAGTTGTTCAGGGGAGTCACGGCCATCTCTGATAAATAAGAGGCTAAACCTGTTTACTCGTGGCCAGGAGCTACATCTTCATGACCCCCTGTATTAGAACTATTACAGTATGTCAAGTCATGTTAAGAAAGTAAACAACTATCAGTGGGGTGTGAGAATGTTTGTAAAGCATTAGCATTTCTTATTGAGAATCATTGTGCAATATAACATTTGCATAGCTGTACACAGCATTTACATTTCTGTCCTTAATATTGTGTGTGTGTCTGTGTGAGTGAATCTTCCTCTGTGCTGGGTGTATTGCACTGGTGGATCAAAGGTACAATAAATGTTCATTGTAGTTAAATGAAAACTAGTATTGGAGTGTTTAAACATCAGACACAGAGTCTCAGTTGAACATTTGTCGACAGTTTGCAGTATCCATTGAAATACTGTGGCTTACCATTCAAAAGAGAAGGCTTCCTACAATTGGATTCTGATCCAATCCTAAGTAGAGTTAAAGCCAGTACCCTCGAGCTGTTTGGATGTAAATCCATCCCTGTACATCTCTCCAAAGCTCTCGTCTTGATTGCTATTTGGATTCCTTGCTGCATGCGGGGCATGAATAAGTGAGCATAATCTTGATCTTCTGCAGAATAAATGTTCTTGCTAGTACTGTTTTAAAAAAGGTTGACACACAGCAGCTTCATCTTTTAGCTTGGTCTGCAATTTCTTTGCTACTGGTCAGAATAACTTCATAACAAACAACATACTTTTAACATCACAGGCACAAATGTTATGTGTGTTTACTCAGGTAGGGCTGACTGACTAAAACTTCCTGTACTAGGAATAATAATTCCATTTGCTCTGGTTGTGGTGGGGTCCTCCACCAGCAACCCCATCATCCCATATGTGAATTTAGTAAGATAGGTGGGGATTTGTGTACCTTGAACTAATATGAGTTTGAGACAGACAATAGATTGAATCCCTGGTGCTGTCAAACCTCATAGTCCTGCACACTAAGCCGGTTATTTATATGCCTTGCATTGTTAAAAAGAAGGAACACAATGTTCCCTTGCTTTTCTGAATAGAAATCTTAATTAATTAATAAATCTTGGCAGCAAAACCATTCCTTACTGACAAAAAAAACAGGACAATGAAGCCCACAGATGGCAGTGGGGAACAGTGTCTCTGTGTGTAAGCTGATAAGTCATGCACTGATGAGTCCATTTCTTAATTGCAATGAAAACTCATTTTCAAATCTGGCTGAAGAGGTAGGGTTATTAATTGATCTTTTAATTAAAAAGCCTGCGTTCTCTGGGTTCTTTTGGCAAACAATAGTTTTGCTAAATAAATCATGCTCAGTCTTGAATCGCAGCAATTAATCATTAATAGTCGCATGAGGATTACTTAAGGCAAGCGACCCGGTGAGGCCCTGTACATTAAGGGGCGATGCTCTCTGAACAAACCCTGTCCATTAATATTAGATGGAGAGAAGGTTAACCCATTTTATTCAAGATTAACACGCCTGTGTTCATGCATGTCATAGAGATGTACAACTGGAGACATCGTCTTTGTTTGGATGTCAAGCCCAACATTATGCAAATGTGATGGCAGTCTGTTTGTGATCGACCCTCAAGTGGCCATTTGTCACCCGGCAGGGCCTTACAGCACCCATTTTTCCAACATGCCTGTGCTATTCCTGGAGCCAACCCCTTACCCCCATCTGGTGGAGTTGCCATGACTCTAGGCATGATTTACAGAACCACCACTAGCATGCTCTAGAAACTAAATTACCTGGATTATTGGCCTTCATGATTTTTAGTGCACTACTTTGCATTACTCCTTCCAAATCCTGATGGTGTATTGTACGATATATGATGATATAGGACATGCCAGCATTTTGAAATTGGAATTATTGGATTGGACTGGATTTTATGGCTGTGATCTGTCTTAACAGACCCTAGGCCAGGATCTAAATTGGAAAGACTTGATATTATTGATATGCATATAAAAGCAAAGCTTTTTGGACCACCGACACGATTCTGGGTAGGTATTTTTCTCTTTTCCATTGTGTTGCAAAAGCTATCTACTTGAGTTATGAGACAAACAATTCCTCTCAACAAGCAACAATTTTAGTAATTTGCAGCATAGAAGCTATATATATATATATATTCATGTGAACTTTTACAAGATGTGCCCAGATGAGTATACATGATCCATAAACCAGTACAGACATTGGTCCATTTTGTTCAAGAAACCAGTGTTTATATTCAAAGATAAATCTCCTTAGTCACACCACTAGGAATGATGGCATATAGTGTTACTACTGTTTGTGCTGGTTTAAGATATATAGAACAAATTATTTCTTAATTACTTTGTTGTTTAAAACGTTTGATGAGTGATAGGATTTTAGCTAACTTCTAATGAAGGACAGTAATGTTTATTTTGCCATATAGCTGATCCAGTTGGTAATAAATGAAGGGAAAACATCAAATTGCTCCGAGTTCAAAAAAAGAAATACAACTAATCAAATATTTCAAAGGAGCACAGTTGGCCAGTGTTTTATTGTGTCGTCAGTTTTAACTTAAAAGACACTGGCTCCGTGAGAGGGGTTTCAAATATTGACACACCAGCCTGGCCAACCTGTCCGCTGTTCTAGCTACTGTACGGCCTGACAGCCAGGTCACCCTGGCACTGTCAGAGGCTCCACATAATCAATGGCCCCGCACAATGACACCAAATGAGGATTACAAGGATTCTCTAAGCCTCTGTCTGTCGGCATACTGCATTGATTTTGTCATACTTGTTATTGGCTTATATTCTGTCCTGTAGAGCACTGTTACAATTGTCTACCGTTGTTCCTTCACTTACCATATTGTGCAGCTCTTCTTTAGTGCTCTTTTAATGTCAGATGCCTTAGACACCATTTTGCTCTGGCTTGTTGTAGCTCTTCTGCAAAGATGCTGATGGGACTGGTCGTTTTTTAGTAGGCTCTCTTTATGGTGTGTGTAACATTAATACTGACAATGATAAACAATACAGCTGTAGTTATATAGCAATCTGTAAAATGTGTTAGATTGAGCTGGAAAAGTTGTAATGCTTTGAATTGTGTTACAGGGTACACACACACACACACACACACACACACACACACACACACACACACACACACACACACACACACACACACACATACAGCTCAGACATCCCGTCAAGGTCTACTAATACCCCCCAGCATGGCGCCATCCAACATTTCATACAATGATATATGAACAGGAAAAGCTCTAGCACAGCTCAACGCCTGAAACACTGTCTAAATTCCTTGTGATCATTCAGCCCAGTCACAGAGGAAAGGAAAATAACTGTATAATGGGCACACTTACGCAACGACAGAAAATCAACATACACTAGTCATAGGAACGTGCTTAGGATACTGGAGAAGGTTGGCGGAAGGGCATCCATCATCACAGAGCGCACTGTCGCCTCAGTGTGCCTCTCCAACATGATCATACGCCACATGTACAAATGCTCACATGCATCTGTTTCATCTCGCACGGATCTGTTGGATCCCACCTCATCTATCATGGCAGATTTTCTCTCACAACAATAAGCATGTGGCTACTTAAATGTACCTGAAATGCTTAATACTGTTTTATTAAGTAGGAATAGACTCACATGACTTGTTCTTTTCCTTAATTTGTCATTGTTTGCCGTTTTCGGAGTTTGATGCCAGTAAAGTAAAGGTGTGTCCCAGTTGAGGTTGTCCAGAATATTGTCATATGCAATTGGAATATTTGCAGGCAGGGGCCATGCTTCTCCAGTGGACACAGGCACAGATCTCAGACTGACAGGTCACTCTTAAAAAGGCTCATTGTCAGGAATTTAAGTAGTCCAGATCTCACTCTCTGGGCAATTTACTGCTAGCTGCACAACTGACCCGGGTAGTTTTTTCCTGTATCATTGCCTTTTAATCAGAGTCTGTGTGAATGACAAACAGTAATTTTGCCTGTATTGTATGTCAAATGAATGTGCATCTGATTGTTTAGAGCAGTTTTATTATTTGTCAGGCTGCTCTGTCAAGCCAAGTTTACACAATAAACAATGTCAGATTGAAGCATGTGCCTCATTATGATTGGTTCTCCTTTTGATTAGTGGAGAAGCAGGAAACCAGTCATAAAGACTCCAGCGGGCATGCACCCCTGTATGCATTGAGTTCAGTGAGGAAAAGTACTGCTTACTGCAAGCACAGCTTTCCTCGATCTTTAAAGAGGGTAATTTTTGTTTGTTTGGCCAGTTTATAAATCAAGCATTATACCAACAATGGCCAATCATTATAAGTATAACAAGTGTAACATTTGTATTCCAATTATGTGATGGGAAGGGAATGGAAAGGGTGTTTATTTTATTCAAGCTCATGCAGCAAAATTCCATTGTTGTAAGTTTATATAATTTCAATTAATTAATATGATTTTTTAAAGGCTGTGTCACTATAAGCAGAGTAAATATTTGAAGTACAAAATGACGGGACTGCTTTAGAAAAAACGTCTATAAGCAAAACTGCCTTCATGACACTGGCAAACACATTTACAACACATTTCAGCACATGAAAGGAGACTCATTTTGTATTCACAGAACCTGCCTGTGCCATTGAGTCTTTGAACTTCCATTAAGCCATTTATCACCATGCAGTGCAATTCATTTCTTTTTCTAACATTGGGGATGGATGCCCTCTTCCCTCCCCAACTCCGCCTCTGTAGACTCTGAGTGTTGAATTTACACTTTATAATGTGTGTGCACCGACCAAGAATTTGAAGGTTGTCGTTCTCAAGTTCAACAACCCTCCATCACCAGGGCTACGTGTCTTGTTATGACTTATACCCTTCCTTTTAGATTGCATTCATGCTGGTGATACCACACATAATTATTTTTACTGGTGCTGTATGTTTGACCCTCAAACTTCTCTTTTGGTTTCCTCCAGTTGCTCCTTCTATCCATGAGATGAAAAGCCATGGAGTTGGTCTGGGACGCACGGCTCTGCTGAGGTGCGAGGCCGCTGCTGTCCCCCCTCCAACATTCGAGTGGTACAAGGGTGAAAAAAGGTGAGCCCAGTTTTATTACATAAACTGTCTAAATAAAGTGTGTTGTCGACATCACCAAATGTCCACTGGATGCGGCCGCGTCATTTTACTGTTGCATGACATCATACGTAAGTAATATGTACTGACAACATTAATAACAGATGGTTATAAGTATTGTAGAATACTGTATAAATCATAAAAGTAGCATTTACATGCATTTAAAAGTGAACTACATTGGCAAGAGGTTGTCACTAGAAGCTGGGGGCTATTCCACCTGTGTGTCAATGGATACAATACAATTGGTTGTTTCTGTGCTATGAAGTGTTTAAGGTCATTTTTGCTCATTTATTTATGAAATGGGTTTAGTAATTGTTGCCACACATTATCTAATACATGAGTTAATCAAACCTTGATAAGCCTCACATGTTTAATTGTACTTAATGGGAACTATCCTACAGAAATGCAATTAAAACCTCAAAGCCTCTTTGGGAAGTAAATGTACAATAAACCAATTCTAATTATTATTTATATGTATTTTGCTGAGGTTCATAGGGCGTGTGAAGATACATTTTAGACTAGTATTAGGTCATACTTCTTTGTCGAAAAGTAAGTGTAGATGTGCGATAAGAAAGTTTGGGTTTTAATTTGTTTTTTTCCCAGAGACAATGCATTTGTTTGTAGTGCCATTTGTCCATCCTCTGGCGAGAGCCCACATAAATGTCCCTTCAAGAGTCATTTGTGCTTTGTCCTCACCTTGCGTCTTAATAAAATGTTTGCTGGCAAGCGGTTTAAATCATTTGCAGCATATACATCAATCAGCCTAGAATCAACGTCAGTTCTTGAATTTAAAAACCAAATTACCCCCATTACCCATCATTTACCCACTCCTGGTGAGCACAATTTCAATCATCAGCTCACACTGCGCTAATTGTAATTATGGGTTGGATTCAATTTATTCAAATTGCTAAGGAGGCAAGTTGGCATGATTCTAGTCTTTACTTAATTCAAGGACTCTTTTTGTGACTTCTTATATGGCTAAATGGTGATTTCTTCATTCATTCATCAGCATGGAAAGGACTTTAGTAGAAGGACTCAAGCGCAGAACATTTCTGGCATCTGTGCAACATTACCACTGACTTTCAGTGCCATGTTTCCCATTTACTGTGTATGGAAAAGGCCATTACATACATTATTAAGGCTGTCTTGATGCAGCCATACTATCAGTATATTGCTGCATCTAGCCTGTCTCTGTCGGAAATAGAGTGACAGTTTTGACAACCAAATCTTTCTCTTGATGTGTGGCGGAAATCACTCTTCAATGGAAGTGGTTGAGTGTGTTATTGTGCACGGGTAGGAGGTGTTTCTTTCACTTTGACAAAGAGAAGCATTGACTAGTTTGATGTTAAAATAGTGGGAAGGCGAGACCCCCACTAAGATTATCATTGAACGTTCAGATTACATTAGAGGAGATCGCCATGGGAGGGGAAACAACAGATTTGCAGATATTTACTGGACATAAGGTCACACATAGTGTTTCCAATCACAGTCCTCTCAGAGCAGCTCCAGCCAAGCTAAAGATCACGGGGGGGCCACGGCAAGGCCAAGAGAGAGAAACATGTTTCCTCTGGAGGTTTTTATGATTTAGAATTTCAAAAGAGATACTGTAGCAGTAACACAAACCACACTAATGAAAACAAACTCAGATTTATTATCTATGATAATCTCACTGTCCAGATATTAATTACCTTTTATAGTGGGAATTCTAATCTCTATAACCAAACTAAAGTAAACATTTGTCAATTTTACAGAACAGATGAATAAAAGACCATGATATGCAAAGTGGGGAAAACATTTGGGGGTTTTAACTCTTACGTACAAGAAGCATATTAGTCTTAAATAAATTAACCCTTTGAGACCTGTGGGAGTGCCAACATTAATGTCTTCGATAGGCTGTCATTTTTAAAGGTAAAGTTAAGATCATGAATAAAATCCACCTTAGTATTACATTGAGTCTCAAATGGTTAATTTAGTAAAAGCTTAAGTTATTCCATATTAAACTGATTAAACATCAAACATTGCCCATAACACATTTCTTCCCATTTTACCTCTGGGCTTCCATCCTGACGCCAAGCACAACTGGTATAGGATTTATTGCAATCCTTCTGCACCTGCAACACAACAATGAACAACGTGTCAAGTGGCACCCAGCTGGTTCATCCCTGGGTCATTTCTCTCCCCTCTCAGTCCTTCAAAGCGTCTCTCTAAGGCAGACGTGACGATCCAAGGGATAAATAGATCTGTTGAAGAGGGTGATGAAGTACTGTACAATCTGAAGATCCACTAAAGGATGACAAACATTTGTACCGTCCTTGAGTCACGGCGCGCCCCCACCTGACACATGGTGTGTGGGAAATAAAAGCTTAATTTCTTGTTATTGTGTTCTGTTTCCAGGATTATCAAGGGTCAAGGCATTGAAATCAAGAGCCTCAGCTCCAGATCAGTCCTCACAGTGACCAACATGACAGAGGATCGTTACGGGAACTACACATGTGTCGCCACCAACAAGCTAGGGACGGCTAATGCCAGTGTGCCTCTCATTCGTAAGTTGTCATTCTATCTGCTTGTAGCTAATCGGAGTGGTGGAGAGTGAGAGGGCTGAAAGGTTGTGTGGATGTCAGCGGGCGTGTGTGTCCCTCAGGAGTGTTTTCATTTTTCCATGGTATTGTTTATATAGGATGTAAAGCTAACTTTAAACCCAGTGCTGCAACTGGGGGCCCACGTATCACAGGTGGAAATGGTTTATTTGTTCTTAGTCATCAGCTTTGTGAATGTTGATTGCCTATTTTGTCTGCAAAGTCAGTGTGTGTGGGTGTTGTTGTGTGTCTGCTTTTAAAGTCTACATTTGCACTGGACAAAAACACCACCTGAAAAAGGAAATGTACCTTTGAGGTAACGGCTTCACAATTACAAAGGAAGATACACAGGTCGGCCGTGCTAAGTTGAATGCCAAGTAGCGGTATGAATCAGACTTTTAAGGTCTGAGAGTCAGCTCTTTCACAGTTTTCAAGACCCCACAAGGCTGTAACAAATTTCCAAAGAGGCCACATAACGAGAGGCCAAACTGGTGGTGCATCAGCAATAGACTGCGGACATTTAACATGATTATAGAGGGATTCTTTATAAATTCAGGTACTGAAAAAGAGATTATATGCTAAGCGACCTGAAGCTAATACAAAAACTTTCCCAAAACAGGTGCAGACAAAAAACGGCTGCTTATCATGGCATGAACCCAGGTTCATTCTCCAGGCAGCAGTAACTACGACAACTACAACATCATTTTATCCTCCTGGTGAGGGCTGTATTGAGTCATGTGACTGTCAACTCTCCACCCAGGCCAACATTAGAGGAGGCATTACAACTACAATAAAATGGGAATTGGTCATTTAGAGGAAAAAAGGGAAGAAATTGCATAAAATCCTCAGCTGAAGTAAAACATTTACATTATGATATTAACAAAGTAGTAATTATAGGATAAATTATTTATTATTTATAACCCTGTATAGGAAAGCCAACACATAAAGGCAGATGCCATTGTATGAAGAGGTTCTGATTGAGCACTGGGACAGGTGATGTGGTGTATTAAAACCTCCTTTCCATTTGTTCAGATAGGTTGAGTTTGAAAAGCCTCTAATACACTGTAGATTTGGATGAAAATAAGGCTGTCTATTAAAGGTGACTTCAATGTCTGAATGAAGTTCTTGATTTCCTTAAAGTATAATAGGCCCATTATTCCAGAAATGATCAAAACCCCAAAAATAAAAAAAGATAAAGGCATGTTAAAAATTCCCCAAGCCTTATTCCCATTGTAGTGCTTAAAAGCTAAGGTATGTCAACAGGTCAATTAACAGAGCAGACTACAAAGCTTTTTGGATTCCTGGTGCACAAACAGGGTTACATTTTTCTTTATTTCAAAAGAGGGAAATCCTCTTCACTCACTTTTTGAACACATTCTGAGGTCTGTACTCCACAGCAGCTCCTCTCACTGCGTGTGCTCATCTTTACATCTTCATGGGAAGTGGCTTTTAACTTAGTTCCCGAAGAACGTTACAAAATATATCTCCACACATTCGCAAACTTGTGCTAGCACTCAAGTATTTTTAGGACTATGCTGTTTGGCATTTCAGTTATTTTGTCCACCTGCTTTATCTGCCAACCAGCAAAAAAACATCAAGTGGTTGGTGAACATGTTTTTTTTCCTTAACGTTTGAGGGTGAGTATGGTTGAAAAAGTCCATTAAAGTCAGTGATAAAATATGAACAGGTGAATTAAATTATTCACCAGTTTGCGCGGCACCCTCTGATGATAACATTGTCCCTAGCAGGCCAGCGATTCAGAATATGAAAAATATATTTCTGTAGAGTTGGCAATTGTCAAAGGAGCACTCCACTCGCCTGTTTGTGTATGCACAAAGAACATCAAAGGCTTGTCTGAGATCCTCAAATGGATGATCTTAATGTGACACTAGCAGGGCCTCAAAGGCAGAAGCGGCAAAGCAGCCCTCAGAATAGTCGGAGGAGGCAGCTTCCTGTGCTGCCACCCCCAACTTCTCTCTCCTTCATTCCCTCTCTTTATCACTTTGTCTGTCTCTCTATTGTGGCATCTTTTCTCTGATTCTCTTATCTCACTCTCTTACTCTTTGTCCCCCCCCCCTCTTGTCTCTCATTCTTCCTCTCTATCATCCTCTTTCTTGCACACACACAGCATCTCTAGTCCCTTCCTTTCTCTCTCATGATCTCCACTTATAGTAGACAAGCCAATTCTGCTGTCGCTCTTAATGAGAAATGGCATGCAATCGCCACAGCGCTCTCACCGGTACATCGAAGCAAATAACAAAACCCAGAGGTTAGATTTCACCACCGGTGACTTTGGATTGCTATTTTAGAACCAGTCGATAGCTATTGATGAGCGAGATGGGAAAGGGGAAAAGGGCATGCATATTTGATAGAGCATCATACAATGAGGTGAATTTTAAGTGGGAACACAATGTGGGTGGTCTGCGGTGAAGTAATTGAGTATTTATGTACGGGTACAATAGTTTCTTTCGATGTTTTTATTATATAACGATGTTTGGTTATTGTGCATGAATTGAAAGGGTCCAATGAGGTCACCTTCATTCAAATAGCCTACTTAAAATACATCCACTAGGTAAAAAGATTCAATATAAACCGAAATACAAAGCATTAGGGTTATTTTCAAGATTCTGAAGTTGTAATTTTCATATCCTTCAGCAGTGTAAATCATGTTTATTTTAACCTAACATAGCCACTTCAAATCAGTCCAGGAAAAGGCTTGCCATTATTTCTGATAAGATTAACTGTTACCCTGGAAAGGCCTCTCTCAGGGAGTAAACATGACTGCCTTCCATCCGAAGCTGCTACTGGAAGACAGCATGTTTTGTATCTGTTTAAAAAAATACTAGGACGGGGAAACACAATGTGCAACCTGTCTTTGTGCATATGTTGAAATGGTAGACTCTGACTAATTTCTGCATTCTTGAAATGAGTTAGATGCATCGTCACTGTGTGCTGATGTGCTGGTTTGGATTCTGCCAGTTGTATTGAAACCAAGTGGGTTTTTGTTCTGCTTAACCATTAGTCAAGGATTGTGATCTCTTTCAGCTAAGTACCACTTTAAGCTGTGTGTTTAAAGTGGTGGTAAAACACAAACTGAATTCTTTGGAGCAGAACGGAAGCATACATCCTCTTTCTCGCTACTTGTTGAAGTACTCTGTTTTTGTGTGTGCTCAAAGGTTTTCATTTCTGATTGCTTTTTCAACAACACAATACACAATGTAATCATTGAATGAACAAATAATAAAGTAGAAAAGCACTTGTCAAAAATATGTGTACTTCTTCACAGCTGTTTAGTAGCAAAGGTGTAATGAACAGGAAAATAAGCTTGAATGATTGCATACAAATAATCAGAAATAACTCGGGAAGATGTTCTGCCTCTATATGGCAGATTAAATATTTGTATTTAATTGATAACAAATGAACCAGAGATTTCACAGTTGTAATTCCTGCTGTGAAATATTTTCAGTCAGTTAGATTCAATCACAAGACGCAGGTTTTTCCTTTCAATAGCTGAACTGTAACAGCAGAAAAGTAATCTCTATGAACAAGGTCATTCTGTATTAGCAGTTATACAAAACCAAAGCAGTAACGTTAAACAAAACCTGCAGAGAGTGTCACTGGATCGTCAGTTTCTGACAAAATGAGGAGTGAGTTAAATCCTCAGCTGCAGTTTTATATGCTGATGTTTGTTGATTTCCTTATTGAGTTTATTTCACATTGCATATTATAGTTATAGCCATAAATAAGCCAGAACTTGCCCAAATTAGTTAGTTTTGTGGCCAGATGGTTCAGTCAGCATGTCTTTTATTATGAAGCATATAGTTTTGCTCAAATGTCCACAAGTTTATGTACCATAAATGCTTGCTTTGCAATTTCTTGGGTGGAATTAGTGTACTATATAGTGTGTGCTTTTAACTCAAGTTTTCCTCAAACCTTTTGAGATTGGATCACGGGGAAAGTTAAGGTTAAAGCAGCAGAAGATTAGAAACCTGATGTTTTTACAGCCCAATCTGTTACAGATGGGAGCGGTAAAATGCACACTGTGACAGCGATAATGTTTTATAATCTTGTCATTAAAGAGAATAGATTGTTATACACTCTGCATAGAAAGTCAATATAATCTTTAGATTAAGATTGATGTTATTTTATTCTACAAATAAACAGACTTCTGAGCTGGGCCCGGACTGTGTCCTTCATGCACGTATATCGACGGCAAATTCAAGGATGTTTTCTGAAATTATTTGTATTAGGCTTTCAGTTGGTATGTAATACCACTGTATGGTTACAGTATTTATTATCCTTTAAACTTTCGTACAAAGTAATGTATTGAATGTTTGTATAGCCCTTTCACTTCAATGTAACGGTAATGCATGAGGTACAAACTGGGGATAATACGAAACCATCCACAAGTAATGCATTCATGTTCCTGTAGAATCGAAAGATATACTGTATTCAACGGTTTTTCTTTTATGAAAGTTTCTGCAGTCCCTTGCTGTTGAAGAGAAAACCGAAAAGAAAAAAAACATTTGATATATAACTAAGCGTCGTCCGGTTGTGTTTCTGACAGTCTCTCCTTGCACATGCACACTATCTAGACACAGCACTCTCACACACGTTATGATTTTAGCAGAGCAATCCTTATTTCAACTTCCCATTTGATGTGCTAGATGGAAGTGAACTTCGATGAAAAGACTGAGGCCGTTCACTCCAATTTTCTGAGGAGTCCTCCAGCTTAATTGGTCAAGCTCTTATCCCCCAGCCCACCTCGGCTTAGCCCTGGAGGAGATTTTCTCCGCCTATACCTCTGCCTTCATTTCCTCCTTTCTCCTCTCCCCTCTTCCCCTCAGTAATCGGAAGAGACTGATGGGGGAGAAAAATAGTTACTCTCTCTCTCTCTCTGACACTGCTCAGCCTCCCTCAGGCTAGAGAGACAGTGCTGGCTAGTTGGTTAATGAACGTCATGTTCGTTTGTCACGCTTATCAATCACCGCATGTGTATGTGTCATTTCAACATGTCTCCTCATCTGCCATTGTTGTTGATGATGTTGTTTATTCTCACACCGTGTGATTGTATCTGAGTCATGGAGCAGAGATGCAGGAAAATGGGAGCTAAAGGTGATACCTGAATGTTGGTGTATGATTGCAGCCTATAATGCAGGGAAGTAATACTGCAGCCATGTGGGGATTGGAAGGCATGTGTATGCAAGTTGTTTTTATCTTTTGTAAAATAACTATCCTCTTTTCATTTGCCTAAATTGCTCATAAAACCAGCTGGATCCTGGCAATATTCATCTTTTTTTCTGATTGCGTTTCAGGGTTTTAAAATGAAACAAAATGGATTATTTTGACATAGTTTTCAGGTGGTTTGATTGTCAAATAGTCACATATCAAAATGTGCTAAGAAATTGAACACGGTGCTGTTGCAATGTCCTTTATTTTCCCCAAGAGCCCCCTTACAGTGTTGTGCCATTTACCTATCATTTGAATGCCTGAATTTCCATATTTAGGCAATCAGTAAAGCCATTAACATTTTCCTGTTTCACTGCGATGAGGAAATGTGTGGTGCTGTAGCAGAGTGTTCATCCTGCAGCCCAGCGGGCAATGGACTTTATACCCAGCCGACCTCGCAGACTCATGTAGGAGGCCAGATGCACTGCTAGGAATGCTCATCCTTGGATGACTGAGCCCAGTTCATGCTCGGATGATACACTCTGCGGACAGCATTAAAAAAAGGACATAGGATGAATAAGTAATTTTCTGGCTCACAAATTAACACAGTCTCTAACACGGACCATTCCATCATCGCAGAGGGATCTGTGAGGAAAATGTAAAATGGAATAGCTAAAGAGTTGAAAGAAGGAATGTGTCGCTGCATGAAGAATAACTGGATAATGCACTGAAATGAAGCAGTAAGATGATTTGGAATTTTCTTTGGATCATCCTCTTCCTACTTATTTAGGTAATAACTCAGATTTTTACTTCACCATAGCACAACTATTAGCCATTGGTTAGAGGAGGTTTGATAGTATTAAGATCCATATTATTGACTCAGCATGTAATTAATCAGGTGTTTGGGATGGCATAAATACTGGAAACGTGCATCACATTATTTTGGGTCTTTTTCTTTATTTGGTCTTATTAGCTTGCTATCTTGTCTCTCTACTGAACATTATTCTTTGTACTCATCTCATGTGAAGGACGAACCCCTTATATACTGTACTATGGCTGTTTGAGTCCTCCCATTGCAGCTTTACTCCTCACTATGTTTTTGATAAGATAAGCGGGGCCCCACATGAACATTGATTCCGTCAAATCATGTTATTTAAATCTCTTGCATTATCCTGTCTAAAGAGAACAAAGAGAATAGCAATCCATGAAATGAAATAGCTGTGAAAACTAATGTGTTTTATCTTGCAAGTGAGCAGGCTGTGCAAGGTCGACTGCCATGTACAGTGCGTGAAATGATGCGTTGCTCTGCTGAATTAGAGAAAGAGCCCTAGTCAGTGTGGCAAAACTATGAGCGAGAGATTGCATGTCAAAAGATGTTCCACAGTAACGGACGAGTCTCTGAGAGCTCATGAAATGATTCACTGGTGAGTCTGTGCTCCAGTATTAATCAGATAGCACCCGCATGCCTGTTTGAAAAAAAAACTCAAACGAAACTAGCTTCACATATGGGCTCCCACAGGAGTACTTAAAGTGGAAACATTTGTGGAAGAGAAGATAAATTTAACCACTTCCCTGCCAATATACTGAGGGAAAAGGCATATCATTTCAAGTGTGAATACTGATTCCTACACAATTTCCCCATCAAAAAAAATGATGAAATCAAATGAAAGCAAATGGTTTTTTTTATTATTGTTCGCATAAGAGTAGCATTTTAAAAGGCAACATAGTAATGATCCAGTTGTTAGAGTGCTTCTAAAAAAAGATTGAGAGCACAGTGTGGACGAAAGCACACCCTTTGCCCCACAATTGAAATGGCCAATTTCACTTACCATGTAAATAGATTAAAATAGAAGGTCTAAGTAGGCTTCTGCTGTATTGCATGGCCTATATACAGCAGCTAACTGCAACAGCATAGAGTAGTGTTCTTTTATTTGTGAGGTCTAATCATGGCTGCTATGGGTTCCCTTGTGATGGATAAGCTTCTCCTCCACCATGAAGCCTTCTGGAAAAGGTGTTTTTCACCGTTTTTGAAGAGTAGAAAATAGTTTTTCAGCTGCAAGTGTAAGTCGCACTGTTGGTGTGCCACATACTCAAAGCTAAGAAAATCCCTCTGAGTCCAACCACTGAATCACTTTGAGTTGAGCTCTCATGGTAAAGTACAGCTTTGCTTTGCCAGACATCCCAGAATCTGCTGCCGAATGAGTCACTGCACAAAGTTCATCACAGCTTATCTCGAATTACGAGCTTGTTTACCAAACAGAAAGCTATGCTATTTCCTTATTTGTTTCAAACTTCAGATCAAATAGGCTGTAATGTTTACATTACAGTGATCTCTTTAATACCAAAACAGCATTGAATAATTTATGCTGCACATCAGGGAATAGGTTGAGCTTTAAACTGTGGAAATTCAGAAATCAAAAGAATTGGCCAAGTCATTTTTAAGTACTTCGTTTGAGCAACTCCATTAACACCTAATTGTGTGGTGGTTAATTTTTGGCTACAGTATGTGTTACAAAAGTCAAAAATGCTTATTTATTTTCATTCACCATCTTCCATCTATTATCAGTCCATTAATCATGACAGTTTTTTTTTTATCCAAGCATTTGTGGTTATTTACAGTGGAGGAGATACGTATTTGATCCCCTGCCAATTTATTTAGTTTACCCTCTTACAAAGAAATGAACAGTCTGTCATTTTTATGGTAGGTTTATTTTAACAGTGAGAGGCAGAATATCAACAAAAAATCCAGAAATGTACAAAAAGATATACATTTATTTGCATTTCATTGGGGGAAATAAGTATTTGATCCCCTTGCAACCAACAGAAATTCTGGCTCCCAAGGACCGGTTAAATAAGTCCCCTGGCTTTGAGAAAGTACTCCTGATGTCAACTCGTTACCTGGATAAAAGACACCTGTCCACAGTCAATACAGTAAATCAGATTAAAACCTCTCTACAATGGGAAGACAAAGATTCTTGTGAAACTAATGTCTAAGGACATCAGGGACTAGATTGTAGACCAGCACAAGGCTGGAATAGAAGACAAGACCACCAGCAAGCAGCTTGGTGAGAAAGAGACAACTGGTTTGATTATTAGAAAAATGGAAGAAGCACAAAATTACCATCAATTGCCCTCAGTCTGGGTCTCCACCATCTAAGATCTCTCCTCTTGGGGCACCAATGATCATGAGAAAAGTGAGGGGTCAGCCAATAACTACACAGGAGTGACTTGTTAATGATCAAGGCAGCTGGGACCACAGTCACCAAGAAAACTATTGGTAACACACTGGGCCGTAATGGATGAAAATCCTGCAGCGCCCCTGCTCAAGAAGGCACATATACAGGCCATCTGAAGTCTGCCAATGAACCTCTGAATGATTCAGAGAAGGCTTATGAAAAGGTGATGTGGTCAGATGAGACCAAAATCAAGATCTTAGGCATCAACTCAACATGCGTGTTTGGAGGAAGAGAAATGCTGCCTATGACCCCAAGAACACCATCCCCAGCGTCAAGCACGGAGGTGGAAACATGATGCCTTGGGAGCGTTTCTCTACTAAGGAGACAGAGCGGTTCACTGCATCGAGGGGATGATGGAGGCGGCCATGTATCGTAGAATATTGGCTGATAACCTCCTTCCCCTAAGGCATGTTTTGCAAGGGGATCAAATACTTATTTCCCCCAATTAAATGCACATTCATGTATATCTTTTTTTAATATACATTTCTGGGGATCAAATACTTATTTCCTCCACTGTATGTTCCAACATCTGCAGAAACATCACCATAAATATGAATCAGCATAGGATCTACTTGGTGTGACATTTTACACTTGCACTTCAAAAGTAAGGAAGGTGTTTTCCTGCCATCATTCCGTCGACACAGTAAGCTATAATAGTTTGACACACTGGAGTAAACATTTCTGGATGTGACATTATTCTATCTCCTAAATGCCACCAGTAGCTCAGCCTAAAAGAGTTCATAAGGTAATCAGATTTGTACTCTTGAGTGACGTCCACAAAGCGACCTTAGACTGTTGGCGCACTTCAACTAAAGGGTGCGGCAAGGCTCAACTGAAGTCGCTTGGAACCCTTCTTCTTTCGGTTTCATTTACTGAAGCAAAATATGTTGATATTATCTGGTACTTTATTTCGTACCACCACTGTTGATGTTCAAAGTTCATACCATGAAGTGGAGCTTTAACACTGCTGTCCACTGATAGGACAGGGAGTCGTCACAAGCACAGCAGGGGACATATTGAGAAAAACCCTGCCAGTTTTAGATAGCCAAGCTTTAATTTATTTTTATGTTGTCGTGATGTATATATATATTACATAATATATAATTGCATTACAATACCTGTCTTAAGTATATCTGAAGCCATGTTAAACATTTTAATCATCAGGAAAATGGATGTTATAATTAAAGACTACATGGAACTTGAATTTGATTTTTTGTTTTTAAATAACAGTCGATTTATTTAGAAAATATCAATTCACACCAGTGAAGAATGTACAAATAAGCCATTGAACAATATGAGTGAATGAGCACACATTTCACTATACAAGCAGGACTAGAGTTATTGCAGAGATGAGTGTGAACTAGCACTGTTAACTATTTTGTTGCATTACCTCCCTTTCAAATAGAGAAAAGCCCCTAGTGCCAAAAGTGAGTCGAGTTGAGACAAACCTTGGAGTGGAGACGAGGCATACAAGTTCCCTTTCTTATTCCTTTGGTTCTTGGTCGGTTCATACAACCAAAAAGGACATGAAATGGAGAAAGAGCAAGTTATTTATCATGCAATTAGTGTTTCAAAAGTGTTTCACCCAATCATAAAACCCTTCAGAGCCTAGAAACTGCCCGAGCACCCCAGGTTTCCCTCCTTTTTTAAAATTCCTGGGCAGTAACCCGTACACATCCGAGGCGATTGGAGTGATAAAGATGTTGTTTATGAGCATGTGGAGTGCATCTTGCCATATAAAAACAGGTCCTTAATGCATGGAGAGGATTTGTCTCCATTCCCTGTCCTTTTGTCCTTGCATGCATTTTTATTTTACGTCTCCATTCTGTTAATAATACATGAATGTCCTCTTTCCCTCCCCCTCCCCTTTCCCCCCCTCTCCTCCCCTGTAGCAATTATTGAACCTACCACCACTAGTGCTGTCTCAAGCCCAGGTCAGTATATGTCACCATGCTGTACACCAAATCAGCAAAGAGGTCCGCTGCCTCATACTAACCCGAGCTGAAATCCTTCTCCTCCATCTTGATTTATTACAATTGGCTGGCTGGAATGCCTGCTGGGTGTACAGCTTCATTGTATGTCCTTTATTTGTTTTTTATTTGCTTTACTTGTTATTTCTGTTATTTTTTGGTTTGGCTTCTACAGCGTGGCTATATATACTTCCTGCAGCCTGTGTCATCACAACACCCTTCCTTTCATTACAACGCTGGCACCCCCACCCCCACGTGGAGCAAACAGTAGCGTCATTAAAGTGGCTGTTCCGCACGCCTCTGGGTCTGATGCTTTCATAATGCTAATGGCTTCTTCTGCTTCTTCTTCTTCTCTTTATCGCTTTCTCACCACAAACACCACCAATCTCCCGCTCCTCTAGTTCTACCTAAATGCACTGTATATTAAAGGCAGGAAGCTGTTGGTGGCTAAGGCCTTTGGTTTTTGTTGATTTTTGAAAGATGGAATCTTGACTGTCTGTGTAGTTTTATCACTCCCATTCTGTCTTAATCTTCCTATATCCCTCTCTACCTTCTGTCCCTGTGCTTTCCTCTTTCTAGAACAATCAGTTGGCTCTCTGCCAGACTCTTTAACCTGATCTCCTGCCAGTGCTGTTGTCAGTGCCACACTGTCAATGTCGCCCTTGTGCCGTCCCACCCCCCCCTCCCTTACTATGTTCTGCCGCTTCCACATTCCAGCTCGGAGTAATCCCCTCTGCCTGGTCGTCTTTTCGCTCTCTCTAATGGTTTTAAGCAAGTCACAGAATGTAATCTCTCACTATGGTTACATTATTTCTTCTTAATACTGTTCATGCGCACAGGAAAGCACTCACACTGAAAAGCTTTCACTGGGAGGGACACACAAAAGCCACTGAATTGAAAACATGCTGAAATATTCACACATGCTCATATGCACCTGCACTTAAAGTACATGTGAGGATTCATACTGCATGTTGAGCTCTGTGGATGGATGCCATTGTTTGCTGTTGTGTTTCGTGAACACACAGGCCTGGATTAGCACGTGTTCGCCTACCGGTCTACCTGAGCCAAATATAATTATCCATGGAAATTCCCTCAGATAACAATTTAAAATAAACTTAGCGGCAACGAACAGTCCTGGCATGACCCTGAACTCTCATTTGATGTAACGCTTGCAGAACAAATGACAATTTCATGGTCCAAAGGAACACCACTGGTTTCAATCGTGGAGATAAACTCACTCAGCATCCCACTGTTCTTGTTTTGTTCCAAGTTGCATTTGAAGTTAATTTTTTGATGGTGCCCTCACTAAGTGGCTTGTCAAAGGGAATAATTTTAGATCCCTGCAAAAGGCTCTTTGTTTAATCAAGTTTAATAATGAATTTTACAGTATGTTATCTGCTTTTTCCCCCCCTGTGAATGAGTTTGGGAAGATGGGCTTCCAAAATAAGTGTTAGGTAAGCAAATCTGTGAAGTGGGAAAATTGTTCATCCCTCACTGCACCTGAAGTGCATGTTTCAGGCCACTGATCAAGGGTGAACAAGTAAGAAAAATCTAATTACATAAGAAAACAGTGATAATAGGCAACATCAGTCATTGTGCTTTTGTATCTAGCCTTGTTGTGCCAGTACAGCATAAACAAAAAATAAATCTGGCCTGTCATTATGTTATTCTTAAAGTAATGAGGTCCTATTTACATGCTGGATATTGAATACCTTTGACTCTGATCTTTCAAAGACACAACAGATTGTCACAAAATTGCTACTACTTTAGCGTGAGGTCAAGATGGTGGACTTACATGCACCTATGGGTCCAAATGACGAAAATCCTGTCCTGCTCAAATATCACCACCCTTTCTATGAGGAAACTGTAATCCTTTAGTATTTGCGGCAGGCTGCTGAAAGTCAGTAGTGGTCAGAGCACTGTTCTTGGATTTATGTGTTTGGGAGGCAGCATGAAGGCTGGTGCTGCCAGTAATAAGGCAGTCCAACTCTGTGGTCGGGCTGGAACTGCACAGTCTGCAGGCTGAGATGAGGATGATGGACACGACCGTCCTGAACAACTCCTCCCACCCCCTCCATGATGAAGTGTGGCAGATGGACAGCCCAGCTCTGCCCACCTAAGAGCAAGAAGCCAATCTTCAGGCATTCACTTGTGCCCACTGCCATCACAGCAACTGTGACCACCGCCTTAGCCAACTGTGACCCCCCCCACACCCAAATTTAACCCACTCCCACTTAGCCGTCCTGACTCACTCACTGCTCACGTCCTTTACTGCTCCAACATCCACACTCAGCGGTCACCATCGAAAACTGCCTTTTTTTTCATTAAGCAGTTGAACAATAAACTTTATAATGGCGACTATATATAGAATTTAAATTGGCGCTTCATATACCATCTGCTTTTCCATGGTACTGAATAAAATGATGAAGGCTGTGTGAAAGTAAAACTACATTTATGTTAATTTAACATACTACTGTGCTGCTAACATGAGAACTAACAATAGTTATATTACAACATCGTGTAGTTGCATGCTCTTTATCACGTTCATAATTCTGTTTATTTTAAGATGTCCTTCTCATTTCTTTAAGGTCATTCTAAAGTCTAATAATAATGATCATATTAAAAATAGTGTACCGTGACATTTTGGGATATTATACTCTATAAATCAAATACCTTTACAACTCTACCTTATAATAAAGATAGCCCTACCTACCTCCCTTTTCATAATAACTTTTAATAGTATTATTGTGAAAATGTATTTCAGGCATAGTTTGACATTTAAGGATGAAGTTTTCCTTTGTTTCTTTTCAAAAGTTAGACTAAAGGCAGAGAACATTGACGAGAAAACATTGATGCCACTCTCATGTCCGTACATGATATACAAACAGCCTTCAGTTAGCTTAGCTTAGCTTAGCAAAACGTTTTGAATCATTACGAAAGAGCGGGCATAGCTTTCTATAAATAAAACAAATCAATATTACAACTTTTTTGAAAGATATTATTTGTATTCTTTGCTATAATCACAGTCTGTATTTTTGATCTCTGAAACGGTGGGGCGTGAAAAAAATCTGCTCTCATGTTATGAATGTCATACAAGATTTTCGCACTTGTCAGGGGACCATAGACATAAATAGAAACCATATGAAATTGCTCGTCTTTATTTAAACGCACCATGAACGTTTACACTGCCTATGTTTAAAAGCATAATATACAACATATTGTTGACAATAAAGAACCTTAAGCTTGTTTAATCTTTAGCATATGGATTTGTATTTGCACCTAAACATAAAGCACTGATCCTATACTCAAAAGCATCTGGCTCTATGTCACCCTATCATCCCAATGAAAAGTAAATCTGTGATAATAGCATATGTTCCCTGAGGCTTTCAATCCTGTTCATTTCCGCAAATCACTGGACAGTACAATGTTCTTAACACTGTACTGAGCCCAATTTCTTGTTTTTGCACGGCACAGTGTATAATGCTACTGGTTCAAAGAATAATACATGCATTATACATAATGCGTGTGACTCTGATTCCCATGTGTCATGTTTACTCCCAAATAAACACAATTCTGGCAGCCAGAGTGTAGCTAAGTGAAACTGATCCACACTGTTTCACTCCCCCATTAATCCTGTTCTTAGCCCTCTTTCCTCATAGGGCTTTTATTTATTTATTTCTAGTATCTGGTATAATCAGAACTAATTACAGAGGAGGAGATGACTGATGCTGCCTGGCATGTGAAGCATTTATTTGACCCTCCCCCAACCCAGCATGAAGCTCTAGGAGATAGAAAGAAGAGATTGATGAGTCTGTGAAGGTTTATGTGTCTTGGTAATATCTTGAGTAGGTCATAAAACAGAAGTTATGTGGGGAGGATCAGTGATGGCGCAACCTTTAAGAATTGTTCACTTTTAATCCAGAATGGTGCGCTGCATGTTTGTGAAATCAATGTGTGTACATAGCTGTTTGTAAATGAATTCTCAGAAGCTTAATGTGGACTATTTTATGATTGATTTCAAATGTGAGTAGGTCATATATCTTTCTTTATGTAAAGGTCTAGAGAAGAACTTCAAAGAGATAATCTATCTTATTTAGTATTCTTCCAAAGTCCTCCAAAACTGAAAAGTCACTCACTCAGCTCCCTAAGGCTCAGAGAGCTGGGTTAATCAAATGATTTTAGGCAGCATGTAAAGCTTCCTCTAATCAAAGGATAGCTGGCTAATTTATGTCTGAAATTCGGGTGATGTCTTCTTTGGATGATTACTTTAAACAAGATTAAGTTTCCTTCTCCAATTCTTTATTCAGTTATCTGATGTTTGTACAAGTCGGAGCCCAAGGCACATTTTATGATATTACACTTCTCTGAATAAATAAACAACTTGGCATTTTTCTCTTAAGTTCTTAATTAATATTCACTCTTGGCCATCACTTTGTAAATATTTGACAAACTATTACTGGAAAAACTTCATACGCACATTAGTCTTTCTTTGAATCCATGTAATGCATTACTTTTGTAATTAAATCTTATTTAAATACTGGTGCAACATTTTCTAACTTTGGCCTTAATACATAATGCTTGTTTAGCTTCCTGCATTCAAAGTTAATAGAGTTGAGACTTTGTATATCAGCCTCAGTGGGAATAGATAGTGATAAAAGAGCAACAGTTGAAAGTAACATTTTAAATTAAAGTTTTCCGAAGTTCCTCTGGTTCAACTGAGGCGCTGCATTGTGGATGAGGAACAGCCTCTCTGCCGAGTGTGAATATTGGTGGTTAATGCCTTGTTGTGAGGGCATAGTGACTTAAAGATTCCTTGTATTTCTTTTTGTTTGAAACCGCTTCTTCACTTTGTCTGTGGGGCTATTGTCAATATGATGTCACATCAAACAATCATTCTCTTTCTACTCACGTTTCTACATGAAAGCTTTAACATCAGAGCCAGGGAAAAGAAGAAACTACTTCCCGTATTCACTGGAAAATATTTTACATATTTAAGTCAGAGTGCATTACTGTAAAAACCAAAACTCATGCTTATTTTTTTGGGTGAAAATACAACCCATAACAGAGTTAGAGTGTGTTCCTGCTCCTGCCCTGCAGCAGATATACTAACTTCCTGCAAGATAATCAAACAAAACATATGCTCAAACATATGCCACATGTCCACATGGATTACATGGAACTGGTAATCCTGAATTAACTAGTAAAGTAAAATATCCCTAAAAGTCATGGATGAAGATACTAAAATAATGTTAATGGTATTTTTCATTTAAGACAGTAATATGCTTTTGCGGTCACAGTATGTCCTTAATTTCCATCAGGATTATTTCTGACATTGAGCAGAAGAACACTGATACGAAGAGATTGATATTGAATTCCCTGGATCCCATTGAATAAGCTGAATGGATCGAGCTGTCTTTTGTTTCACCCTCATTCCCGTCAGTCAGTAAAGATTACATAACAAAAGTTACACTATCGTTGTGTGTTCCCAAATTATTTTCAAACAAAACTTGGTACCCATTTGTTGTATTTTCAGACTTTTTTTTAAGGCTGGCACATAAGCAGTCGGACACTTGGAGAGTGAAATCGAAGCAAGCTCCAGATTTTTAAAAGTGTCTTTTTTCCAATAGGAATTGTTTTGTAACTCTTCTGTAGCCACAAGCACGAGCCAGAAGTGCTAAAGCTAAGTCGAGTCAAGTGGCAATTACAATACAGTCATCAATGTGACGACTGAATACTCGGCTTTGTGAGTCACCCCCAGCTAATGAAATTATAAATACGCTGCATTTATGAAATATTCAATAGAATGAATCATCTCCCTCTGATTAGCTGACGTCAGGGTCTTGTCTGAATAGACTGCTACTGTAAATCCTAGAGGACTGGACTATAGTATTTAACTCCTCGACAAGACTCTAAAGTAAACAGCCCTGCCTCTCTTTACCCAGCATGCCTGGTGTCAGACACACTGAGCTACCCTCAGATAATCCTTCTTGGCCGTGCATTTGCTAGCAGCCTTATCAGTTATATGGTGGTGAGATCAAGAGCCGTGCAAACCCCCTCTGCACCCTTCTCTGGCCAGCCCACCCTGACTCCTGTCCCTTACAGTTTGTTTTGAGGTGATAGGCTGACCTTAATATTTCCCCGAGTGCTAACTCCCCCAATCATCTCTGGAAGGGCATGATAAGCAGATGGCATGTCATCTATCATGTTTGACCCCGAGATCCCTGGACAACCTGAATAGAGGATGGGTTTTTGTACTGTGTAACTAAAGGCCTGTGAGCTTCCTCAGTACAAAACCTGTAGTGACAGTACACTGAGAAGAAGACTGGCAGTTCTTCCAATCCTCATATATATTAATGAATAGTAAATAGGAAGGCAAAATTCTCCAGTGACCACATGTATAAACCTCCTCAATATGCACTACATATTACAGGAAAGATCTAAGTCATACCACTAATTATCCCTGTTTATAGCACTCCTGAGCTTTACGGCACTATCCTCGGAAACATCAAAGTATGGCAGTGTTTCCAGAGTTCATTTAGTTGATCAAGAGTACCCATGCCTGGAAAATGAAAGCCTTGTTCATATTATAACAGTGAACACTATGATTGCCGTATGATTTTCTGTTTTCTCTCAGTAATTCATGTTAATGAGAATGAATCAAAGGAAGTGTTATTTTTGCTTTTTGGCTGATTGGTGCCCAGTTGTTTGTGTGATTTTAGTCATTATGACTTAGGTTCTCCTAAGCTGTAGCTGCCTGGGCTTTTTATTACAGTGCCCTGAAACACTTTCTAAAGTGCTAATACTGATTAGTTAAGTGTAGGAGAAATCGACGATGAAATTGATTTTGGATTTACTGTGCTGGGAACATTACTTTAAAAACAACGTGATGTCTCTTCCTCTTTATTTGCTTTGGTTAATTAATTGTGAAACACTTAAGATATGCTTCAAAAATCAACATTCAGTGCCAATGCGGGCAGGAGTAGTTAGTATGCACAGTGAACTGTCCTCCTCCACTCAGGAAGACACTGTAGACAGGCTCCATGTTTCCCCCAATACAAATATTGGCCAGTATTAACAACAAGAATATGCTTACAACCCTCTGGGTGACACCAGATTATAGATGTATCATCTTACTGCTGCATCATTTAGAAAGAATAAGACTACCCAACAACTAATATAGTGTATAAATGATAGTAAAATAATGCAAATAACAAAATATAGACCGTAAAATGTACTCGCAGGCAATGCTTCCCTCCAAGCACACATTTTGAGCTCTTACAAAGTCCCACTTACCATCTCTCCTCAAATCTTTTCTATCTAAACAGGTTTTTGTCTCTTGGGCCTTGGAATTGCTGTACCCCCCGCAAAGACTTGATTTCAGGGTTGCTTTTCACCTGTTTGTCAGTCTCAGATATAAATTGCTGTGCTACCCGTCTGTCCTATCAGCAAATGATTGTGCTTACCCCACATCTCTCTCTCTGACTCTCTTTGCCTCTGTTTCCAGATCTGTCGTTCTCTTGCTCCCACATGCACCACTCTCTTCTCTGCCTCTGATTATCTCTCCCACTTCGCATCTCCTCAGGAGTGTCGGCCATTAACTGCAAACCTGGTCATGCTTTCAGTCCCATGCACACACAGAAGAAACGCAGCGGCGTGCACAGAAACCGTAATAACTGTCTTCAGAAGAACAAGTTAACTATTTCAGAACTTCACTTCACCATCTTCCATGCATTTCTCTCTGTATTTTTTGCAGATAATATTTTTAGTGGGTATTAAAACTAAGACCTGTCAGAGCCTTCCAGATTTTAAATTGTTCCAAAGAATCTTCTTTCTTTTATGTGTTTATTCACACCTCTCATTTGAGCTCTTGTTGCAGGCGGTGCTTTTATCCCTGTCTTTGTCACTTATATCCTTTTTCTCTAGCGTCACTTTTCAGAATTTGCACAGCACCAAATCTCAGACATCTACCGCTGTACCCAGAAGATCAAAGCACTTTATGCATTGTAGCGCTTTCGGGTCTGTGACATCCTTCCCCGGTTTTGATGTTGATGTTGTTGTTGCACACTTTTATTCAAAACCCGCATTCTCATTCTTGAATTGAAAGTTTGGCAAATAAGAAGAAAAGACCACACAAAGGAAGTCACCGTTAAAGGGACACGAAGATTGTTTTTTTCGTCAATTCAAATCGTTTTCCCACTTTAATTGGCTTTTTTGCCACAGCAGTCAGGGCGATTAATAAGACGGTTCAGTTGGAAAGATGAGTTTTGGTCCCAACAACAGACCTGACTCTGCAGATGCTGTGTGAGAGCTGGAGCAGAAAATGGATAGTCATTTCCTTTTATGACCACGAAAGGCTTCTGTAGAGATTCAGTCTAAGTCTATAATTGAGACACAAGGGTATATTCTCTTTCTGGACAGACTCTAATGGTTAGTGTATTAAGGAGGAGGATTGAAGAAAGCAACACACTAACAGTAGAAGATGCTGTAAATCAGAAAGGATGGCTTTTTGGCCAACTTGTGAATTGCAGTGGGTTCACGCTGTGCAGTGCTTAAGGTCTTTCCTCTGTCTTCTCTCTGGTGAGTGCACTTTTCTGCTATGTTAAATGGATGTAATTTGAAGCAAAAGAGAGAACACTTTTAGCTGTAATGGAGAGAAGGCCTTGGACGTGTTGTCATTGCCCTTCGAAATACATACTCTTCAAGCCTCACTCAGTTGTTAGCAGGCTCTTCTCTTTTACTCTCAGGTTTTATATTCAGCTCATGAGGAGGTGAGGCGGTAGCTTTCATTAAGACATCAGCTAGACAGCATATTCACAGACCTGGAGGTTGAAGGTGCCGATCCTGCGTTATCTTACAAAACTTAATGTTGTTTGTTAAATCTTTTTTATTGTTTTTGTCTAGCATTCCCCTTCTTGGTATTTGATTGTTGTTAATGTTAGAGTCATTTGAACCTCCTAAATTGTTTAGCCTCATATTGTTTGCATGTGCGCTGTTTGTGTCTCCTCTGAGGCTAAGCCTGCTGTGTTTGATGTGTACAGTTACCATGGTTACATGTTTTATGTTGTTATTACTAAAGCAGAAAGGCGCTGATTACTTGTTTTTGCCAGAATGTAATGCACACAGTGCCTCTTTGCAGTA
The DNA here is from genome assembly GCF_036324505.1 of Eleginops maclovinus. Taxonomy (NCBI): domain Eukaryota; kingdom Metazoa; phylum Chordata; class Actinopteri; order Perciformes; family Eleginopidae; genus Eleginops; species Eleginops maclovinus. The sequence goes on along the minus strand of NC_086357.1, from coordinate 18,111,005 downwards.
GAACAATAGAGTCGGTGTCCTTGGTTGTTATTCCAAAACTCATGCTGTTTTGTGTCCTTTAGTTGACCTTCCATCATCACCTAATTTCTGTGAAGCTTGAACATTTCGCTGTCATTCCTGTTCACTCATAGCAGTGCTGCTACCTGAATTTCACTGAACTCGCTTGCAAATCTTGATTTAGTTTTAGACGTGCAGCAGATGAATTTAGTAGGAATACTGCCCTGATATTTATTGAGCAAACAGCTTTGCAGTTGGACGCTAAAATAAATGCAACCCTTCCTACAGATAGCTTATAAAAAAGAAAAATAGCCCACTGAATACAACACACACATCCACTGCCCTTAGAAAGATTACATAGTGGTAACATTAGCTCTCTAGATTAGATATGTCAGCGCACTGGCCAGCATGGTTTTGTGGTTTCGCCCAGCTATTGTAATAATATTTTCTGTGTTTTTTCAGTGGGTTTATACATCAACAGGATTGTATATTAATTTGGCTTATATATCTGCTATTTTTAAACTGGTAAGAATGGGAAGAATGAAATAGGAAATGTATTTGCATTAAATAGAAGTATTACATGCTAATTTTTCATATTATAGTTAGTTTTTTTTGCCGACGAAATCTTTAAAACATGTAATTATTTCTGTTGAAGGAATGAACACTGCCTCTCGATACTTTGATATTCTTATGAACACATGTTATACTCGGCTTCTGTCTGTCTGGTTAAACTATCTCCTGTAAGCCATTGAATTTGGTTGTCAGGCCGGGCAGGTTGTTGTATGGTTTCATATATATTCATATATGACAGCTGCCTGCCAACGGATTACTTGTCTTTCATGTGATTGTGCCAGGGGGCCAGAGTCTTTGTAGCCAACCATCGTGAAAATACTTAAACCACAGGAATCCTAGCCACCGTTGACATGACTTCTTCCCATTTATTTGAATCTTGAGGGATGGAGTGCCTATATGTCACTGCATGATAAGTGTTGAGAATTACACAGTAATTAGTTTGCCCATTCTAAACAAACCCTGACTGACACTGACGGAGGGAGATGCCTGACGAGTCAAGATACTATGCCCACTGTCTCCTAAAGCAACCTCTGCTAAACCCATTCCTGGATTTTAATATTCTAGGATTTGTCTCACTTGTTTATATTAAACATACAGTACAAACACAATAAAATAAAGACTCTGTAAGCCGCTGTTTTTTTGATAATCTAGTCTGTTGCTGAATCAGTTTTTTTCTTTTTCTTTCTGCGAACAGATTAGTGACACTCCAGAGAATCTATATGTTTATCGGTTTTGCAGTCGCATTGTATATTTTCACAGTATACAAAATGGTAAATTAGCAAAAAGTAAAATAGCAACAGACTGATATTTGATCCAGATCATTACATATGTGCTGTATGAGCTGTAAGTGATACAATGGTAAGAGACTAAAAATGTGTCAACCGTTTGCCTCTGTTGTTGTATTGGACAATTGTTAAATGCACAGTGAAAAAGAGTCTAGTCAGCCTGATGATATTGTACAACAGGTTTGCTCCATTCATTGAGGTTGAACTCTTACTTTCAGCACTGCCAGTCATCACAGATGTGGCTGCGTTAGCTTCTGATTTGCATTTCATGCGGCTTTAACTGAAACAGAATTCAAGCCCCTCTTCATCACAACAACTTAAACAAACAGCATAACTTTAACATTTGGTTTCGACTTTGTATTCAAGATCATACTGCAGGAAATGTGATAGGAGGGCTCACTAGTGCTTAGGAATCCTTAGGAAGGGTTTAATGCACTCCCCTATCTTTGTCCACAGAGAGATTTTTAATTGAATTCTGTCGACTTCCTGCACTTAAGAAACTTTCAAAAACAGTGTATTATCGGTAATGTAGTTCCATACGCCCTGTCCTTATGGCACAGCAAAATAGTCCTTCAAATCACACTCCAGACACTTTCCCCTCATATTTTCTTTAATTCTCTTCTTCCTTCTTTTGTCAAGTTTGATGTCTTCAGAGTCGCTCCCTCGCCCTCTCAGAGTGAACTCTGTTCTCAGAGTAGAAGTTCTGCTGCACAGTGTTGTTTTACTCTGGCAGACAATTATCTCTGAGACGCCTGGACAGAGAGAGCTGCACTTCACGACAATTTCCCCCACCCCTAAATCAGTCCACACTGCCTATCACAAATTAGGGGCACAAACACATACACTAAATTACTCTGACATACACACGTTTCCTTCAGCACTTTCTCTGTTTTTATTTATTACGTATTTACGCTATTGAAGCTGTTTGATCTTGCACTAAAGTTCATCTTGCACACACTGCTTCAATCACTGTCACGAGCCTCAGGAAAAACCTCTCAGTCAGCCAAACAACAGATGACAGTATCTATAATAAACAACCCATTAAGAGCTAAACATATGCATCGCCTTTCTCTCTGTTTACCACCCCTCACGAGTCTTCAAAATCTTTTTATTGACAGACCACACCTTGAAGACCCTGGAGATTTTTAAACGCGGTTAGAAAAGGTCATGACATTCAGAAATTACATTCTCTTTGGGGAAATGGCTTGGATGCCTGGTCGTTAAATAAGGTTAGTTCTATCGGCTCGATTTCCGAGCTGTTTAACGTGCTCGAGAGTGGCCGGTTCTCCGCTTATACTAAAGGGTCTCAGTGGAAGTTGGAGGGGTTTCTCCATGTGTGATACACTCCCCTAGAGGCCAATAGAGTTTGCAGAATGTGCTCTCTCACACACACAATCACACACGGTATTAGCACTTACAAGCCGAGTATGTTCCCATTTGGTGGTGGTGGTGGTTTGCGTGTATGGATGTGTGCATTAGTGGTAGATGGCTGGAGGGATATTGCTGACAGTTAATGATACACTTCTGCGTGCGCACATCCATGCACACGCACAAACACTGTTATGCATCCCGCACAGCTCGCTGCTATCTCAGTACCCCGCTCCCCTGCTCAGTTCTTCTCATGCAACACAGGAACTGAAATGCAAGTGCTTAAGGGTAAAGCCTTGAAGGCCCCAAACAGAAACCATTAACCCTTTAGTATTCCCCTGACCTCGCTACTGATGAGTTATTCAAGGCTTTTGACAAGGATCCTCCCTCTTTACATCCATTAATGATGAAGTAAGGTCAATGAACACGTTGAAAGATGCCTTTGGCGAAATAATATCGGGACTCAATACACCAAGGCTCCATGGGCCTCTGAAGTGATAAACGGTCATTTAAAAAAAAATCTGAGTTCCCCCTTCCTGCTGAATTACTGTAACGTGTTTGAAACAATCAATGGGCTGAGCTTCTCACAAGCCAGAGTCCTGTCACCATTGGCACTGTTAATTAGCCCTGAAGAATCCCAGGCGCTTTTGTCTGAGCACATTTGAAAGGACACGAGCGGATTAAACCTTTTTTGTTCTGCATTTGTTATTCCTAATGCCATCTAGCATGGGGAGATCTTAGTGATGGTGGGTGGCTCCCAGTAGGCATCCAGCCACAGATCTGCGCACCAACATGAAACAGCTAAAAAATACTGGAAATGGGCCCATGTGCCTTTAACCAGAACAGTACGCTATCACAACACAGATCAGGATCACAGTTATTCTTTCTACCATGGTTGTTCATTTGTGTTGCTTTTATTTGTCTGCCACTGAATTTGAATTTTGATTTGGTTATTGACATTTAAAAGATTTATTTGGGTTTTGTGATGAGTAGCAGCCACCTTCTTTGTTCCAAATTAGGCCAGAACCGGACAAATGGAATATATAAATCAACTACTTACAAAGACAAAAGGGCATTCACTGATTAAAACACATTGAGAAAATTGGTTTTATCGTGTAACATGTTCTTCATTGCGATGCATGTGGGCACTGCAGCTTGTTTTGAGTCAACCAGAACAACATGCTGTATGTACTCCTACAGTATAAGAGTAACATTGCTAAAAAAAAACTACTTTAAAGACATTTAAATACTTTTTTTTCAACTGAACCATATTTTTGTAAGACACTTTTATAGATTTACATCTTCAGGTAGAGTCATAGGGTAAGGGCTGAGTGCCAGATACAAGGATGGGAAGGTCGTAAAGAATTGAGGGACGAATAACACTTGTAGGATTTTGTCTTTTGATGGGTTCAGCTGACAGTATCCATTATATATAATATTGCCAGACGTGTCCCAGCCATGGGGAATTGACACCTGACTACTTCTGGGGATGCTGTATGTTAGTCTTCCGATTGATTAATGCTGTACTCAAGGTGAAATATTATTCAATTACAAAGTACATGTAGCTGAACACTGTTGAACTGAAGCGAGCCATGTTGTCATGAATCATGCAAGGAGAGCCTGTGGAAATGAATGATTATTTGTTACCTTACCCAATCTGTGGTCAATCTATTGTACAACACAAGTTAACAATAATAGAGGAGCCCAGTGTTTGGGTTCTGGTTCTTATTTACCCAAAAGAATTACATCTTTTTAGATTGCCAGTGGAACTTTGATCATTATTTCCTAGACAGATGGCATTAACCTCCTTTATACGGCTACTCTGTGACTCTTTACATTCTGTCATTATAGCCTTTATGGGTATGAATGCAATATAATTGAACTGACATTTCCCTTACCAACTTTCACTGTCACCAGTGCAATGAGTCAACGTGATGATGAATACTGTATGTAAATGTGATTTCATCCAATCTGTTCGTGGGAGATGTGTGTGTGTGTGTTTCACCAGACATATTGATATTTGCTACTCCTGGTACCCGGCTGAGTTGAACCAGGGGTCAGTCCACCGGTCCAATTTGTCGGTAAACGCAGACTTATTCCCCTCAGTGATTCCAGTCGATAATGTTTGACCTCATGTGAAAAACAGGAACACAGAGGCAGAAGTCGTACTCACAGACTTCTGAGCTGCAGTCGCCTAGCGAAGTCCCACATCAAAGGGAAAGAGCATGTGTCACCATCATCAGTTCTGGTATTTATACAACCATGAAAGTTGCATATCGATAGTGTCAGTGTGGCAGGGAGGATAAGCCAGCAGAGGAAAGGCTGAAGTGGATTTTGGAGTTGGGGGAGCAGCGGTTGTATATGGAGAAGCTGATAAGAGTTAAGAGCTTTTTTTTTAGGATCCGAAACATTTCACTGTGAGGTGATGTTGTCTGCCTTTTATTCATACAACCCCAAAATGAAGCTGTTGATTATTATTGTGAATTCACACCATTCAGCACTTTCAGATAGTGGTCTTGAGCTTGGAGCGAACTCAAATTGGACGTGCATTACTCTTAACTTTCAAATGCACCCATTGTTTATATTTGGCAGCGTTCTATGGTGGTGACTTGTTTACCCTTAATCTCTTTTGATTCTCTGAGCAGTTCAACTGATTTTAGACACACTTAATGTAAAAGGGTGCTGACCAAGATTGGAAGGTAGTTACATTACCTTCACAATTATGAGGTACTGAGGTACTTCTGAAAAAATATTGGATCCATCTCAACAATACATCAATTAAATGGTATTCATGTGTTAATGCTTAGTAATACTAATCCAATATTTTCCAATTACTGTATTATGACACTCAGACAATAGCTTGTGAGAACTGTTTCTATATATTCATGAGAACTATTGCTATATATTCCTCTCAGCACGTTTTTTTCTAAAATAAGTGAATACATCTTCCACCACTATCTAAGCACATACACTACATTACTTCATCGCCTGTGTTTGTTTGTGACTGTAGGACTGTATAATGAAGGCCAATCCAGCTGTAATATAAATTCAGTAAGCTGAATCCTTCTTATTTCATTCCTACTGTCAGCAGGGATGCCACACAAATGTCAACCAAAGAGAATCAATGTGGCGGACGTCATATTCACTCTTCCCTCCTGCCTTAAATATGCCCTACAGATTAACTGCATCTGACATTAGCAACTTTGCTTTTAGCCTTTTCAGTGCAGCCCATCTCCAGGACAGCAGACAGAGGCTATTAAGAATTAATCACCAGCACAACAATTAGTTTTTGAGTTTCAGTACAGAATAATTAATTGTCATTCCTGACTGCAATCTCCCACAGCTACATGCATCAAGAGGGTCATTTAAGAAGCATTGGACCATCATTTAGAGTTTTGTTTTTGTATTACAGCATAAACAAGTGTGCGCTTGTGTGTATGTGTATGAGGCAGACGTCTGTATAAAATGCCATTTTCTGAAACATCAGCGCTCACCTCAGGACTCTATAGCTTTTATCTGAACCTCCCGCAGGCAGCAAGCAACAAGGTGGGGAGTAGAGACTGGAGTGCATTCACTGCCTCAGGTTCTCTCTTGGCGTTATAATGGAATATTTCATGTATGGCACTCACACAGCCTATGCGCGTACACTATCTAAAGCAGACTTTGAGCTAGCAATTATTAACGTAAACATATGGCGTGTGCCTCCTTTGGATTGAGCCTTCCACGCAGCCTCTAGTGTTATGCATCGCCTCAGCTAGAAATAATCCACTGCACATGCTAATCACTTGGCAATTGATTTGGTCCTTTTTTGGTCCAACAAACTCTGTAAACCACTGAATTGATCTGAGAGAAATCAATTAACAGCTCAGGGTAGGTAAATATGAACAAAACTATGGATCGCTCTGATACAATATGACCATCTGAGCAAATTCTTGTGTGCTTGTGCAGAGATGCTCAGCGTGAGCGAATTCCAGTCAGGTTCGACTAGCCCCAGGTGACCTGTGATAACCAGCCAGTCTGCAGTGATAAAGTTATCTTATATCCATCAAGAAGGAAATGCACTTAACCCTCAACATTCAGGCCAGCCGTGTTATCAGCACCATAATGGAAATTGATAAAAGAGAGCTGTCTTATCATAATCCTACATACATAACAGTGGGGAATTGCTATTTTAGGATGCTACAGGCGAAGGAGCCGGGCAGAGAGGGCAGGAAGAGAGGGTTGCCTCCTGGAGATGTTATCGGGCTGTATTGATGGAGCAGCTCATGGAGATGCAAGTAGCGTCGGTTCGTCGTGAGACATTTCTCATAACCACGGCCAGACTGTAGCTGTCATCACGGGGGCGTAGTAGCTAAGCAACTGCTGACTCAGCAACATCTTTGGGCCTGCAGCAGGACTTGAACAGAAATAAAACCCTGATAAGCATTAAAAAGGGAGAGAGAGGCAGAGGGCTTTGGGAGTTATTAGAGATAGTTTGAGTGAGAGACCCAAATATGAGCGGGAGATTATTAGCGAGAGACAGTGAACGTAAGAGAGGGAGAAAAAGGAAAAGTAGAGCTGCATGAATTTGCTACATGCTGACTCCATTTGTTTGCGTCCCTGTGCATTTTATTAAGCCTCTAACATTAAACAGATTTAGTGGGAGCATCCAAAGTCATGGCGTAATTATGCTTTTCCGAAATGCTGTGATTAAAAACGTTCGCTCAAAGTATCAATCCACTGTACTGGTTTTTTTTTTTTTTTGTTTATTCCTAGAACGTGCTGATGTGGATTTAACCTCTAATTTTAGAAAAGAGAAGAAAAAGCTACAAGGGAAAATTCATGAAACATTTGAAAAATGGAGATTTATCCATCAGGCTTGCATATAAAGTACATCATTTGCAAGCTCAGTGGTTTCCTGCATCAAGCATGTCCTTGAATTGATAGGTGCAATAAACATACGTGTAGGTCAATCTGAATTTTAGATGCCAGACTCATAACTTCTCGATTCAATATATATACTTTCTGTTTAAGCTAGAGGAGGAAGGAGACAGTGCTTAAGTGAGAAGTGGATCAATACTGGAAAAGAACAGTATCTGTGTGGAGAGCGCTCCCGACGTCTTCTCTGTGGGGATAGCTTCCTCCAGCTCACACTGTGCTGAGGTGGCTCTCTTATGTGTCCAGATGTCCCGCAGAGACGTTGATTAAGTCAAGCCGAAGGCCGAAACCTGCCTGCAATCGAGAGCCCCCAGCTCACTCAGTAAGCTATCAGGTGACCCGTCTCTCTCACTCATTCACTCTCCAGTTAGATACTGATGCTGAGAGGAGCTATTAAAGCTCCAGCCCCAAAAAGCATTCTGCTGGGTGTTGATAACCGGCAGGTACCTGGAGGAGGAGAGAAGGCGAGAAGGAGGGAGGGGTGAGCTGAGGTTATGGCAGCACTGGGAGGCGGAGGAGGGTAAATGATCTCTGAAGGCCATCCTATTAATGGAGGCTTTTCATTACTAGCACTAATGCAAATGATTGGTGGGGCTAATGAGCTCGAAGGTCCGTGTGAATGAAGGCTCCATGGAGCTGCAGTGTGTGATGATCGCAGCGGGAGACGAAGGTGATGAGTTTCGAACATCATATCTGGCCATGATGAACATTTAGCGTGTAAAGAGGAATAGAGAGAGAAAGGGATGAATGAGCTGATGGGTCGGCAAGTCAATTGAGCAGCAACTCAATATGGCAGGCTGCTACAGGCAAGAGCGTACAAGCCGAGCATCGGAGGAGAGTATTTCACTGTCAGTGGATTGAAGTGAAGTAAAGCAAGGAAAATGTCTTGATCGCCTTCTTTAAAAGTGCTTGCACATTCTCAGTGTGTAAGCATTTAAAACACGACGGAGCACAGCGTGTTCTTTGAAGGTGCGGCATCCCCTCATCAAATGTCACAAGCGTTGCATGATATCCCATTTTAACTCTTTACCAAACAGCAGCGCAGTTCCCCTGGAAAAACACCCTGCTTTTAGTTTGTGCTCCTCTGTCAAAGACACCCTTGGTGGTGGCTGTAAACCTCGCATGTAGAGGGATTTATCCCTATTTACAGCATGGTGTGTACAGGATCAGTTCTGGCTCAGGAGTGTCTCATACGGGCTCTCGCAGGGGAGCGGCGGGGGGAGGACCGAAGGCCACTGATGGATGGTCAAGGACACTGAACCCCTCCCCCACCCCCCTGCTCAGAAGAACCCATCTCTGAAGCTGTGTCCTCGGGGGGATTGGGATGCTGCCTGGCTTGCTGCCGTCTGTGCGCCACTCATGACAGCCCGCTCGGAGGATACGAACTCAAGGGAGGAATTATCCGCTAAACTACAAACGAACGAATCAGAGACTTAATCCAACACAAAAACATGGCAGATTCTGTTTTATTCCCCTTGCTTTTTCACATGTGTTGTGTTGTGGAATATGTATGAAACTTTGCACAAGATAAAACAAGACTGAGGCTTTCTGAATGCAGCTCAAACCCAGCATGTGTGACGGTTAAAGGGCCGACAAGATGAAAGGGAAAGGAGCTCACGCTATCACTTAATGAAGGATGATGTTCCAGAGATGTACAGTGCAGTGCATCACACTGGAGATGATTCTCAAAACAAACCCCGCATTCAGTGTCACTGTTGCATATTTCAGCGTGATTCATTATCTGTGTCAACAGTGACTGAGGTTCAGGGCCTTAGCATTTGTTGTGCATATGATATGTGGGTGACAAAACTGCTGTCGATGGAGATTTTGGTGAGAAGGGGGAGGGAAGAGTGGCTCATACTCCCTGCACACTATTTAAAGCTGATGGCTTCAGTCCAGAATGAGAGGAAAAAACTAGGGATTGTTATTTTTATATGACTCTGGCTAGAGCTATAGAGACTTTATTTTTCATTTCAATTCGGTTGCAAAACAGTAATTGAAGCGCATCGCTTTCATCTCCACTTATCTCCCCCACTCCTCTCCCTTTGGAGTGCCGCTTGTCTTCGCGGCGTTTGCGCATCTTGACACTGTTGGTTTCTCTATGATATATTGTCTGGTGTTCTGCTACTTCATTGTAGTTCGCTGCTGATGTACATGGCAATTAAATTCAAACCCAAAAGAGGAAGAGCTCATTCAGAGACTCCCCACCCCCCCTCCTCTTCCTCTCTCTCCTGTCCGCTGCTGCTGCAGTCTTGCTCTCGCACCCCTTTCAATCACTGTCTCTTTTCCCTGCTCTCTCTTCCTTTGATTCCTCCGTGTTCTCCCCCGTATCTGTCTTTCTTTAACGCTCGCTTCCTGTCTGTCTCTGTCCCCTCTCTATTCCCTTCATGTTAATAAGCAGAGTAATGTTGTTGCAGGCAGTTCCTGGTTGGGGAGTTAATTAAAATGGAAAGTTACAACCCACACAGTCAAAACAATGGAGGTCTCTGCTTTTTTCTCGGTGACAATGGGAGATATTAAACACCCTAAAAATCAAACGTTGTAAGGAGGCAGGAAGCCAGTAAAACAGACTATCGCCCAACCTCACTTCCCCTCCTGAAGTACTGAGGGGTTTACTGTTGCGCTCTCTAGACCAGTCAACATTAGTTGTAGCAGCAGCGATCCAGTAATTACCTGCCGAGCTCCCTGAACTGCTGCATGAAGAGCAGTTGAGTACAAGTTATTAATGTGATTACTGCAGCATTTACTGAGCCAGAAACTACACTGACACTGATCAGATGAGAAACTGTAGGAGGGGAATAGTGACATCTGCCTATTCCACACACACAAACACACACACACGACCCAAATGATTTTGCTAGCGTGGCTAGCACAATGCAGCGCACTCAGGCTCGGGCAACAGTGGGCCGGCTGAGCAGGACAGGAGCAGTTGCTATGGTTACCATTTCTCGGCTCGCTCTCACAGCCCAGGAAAACTGTGTCATTATCCTGTACTTTGGATAGGAGAATAGAGAGAGAGGAGGGAAACAAAGGGAGCGGAAGAGAGAGCTAGAAAGGGGAGACAAAGATAGAAAGGCAGAGACAAGGAGAGAGGAGAGGCCGGCCGTGCATCTAACACACATCAACAACATTTGCAAACATTTGTGCTGCTCTATTCACCACTCTTCCCTTTTCCTCGCTCTTTATGTCAGCTGAGCTGTAGGTTTCACTCTAATTGGTAAACAACCTCAGTGTCGGCGAGTAATGCTAGAAAATATCAGGTAAAAGCAGTGCTGTGTCAGGTTATAATGGGATGTGTGTCCCTGTGGAAATTGACTTCAACATGCTTTTATGTTGGTGAAAAAAGGATCAATCACTGCATCATTGTATTTATTTTAACACACCAACAGCCATAGGCCCCTCTAATGACAACCTGGTTCTTATTGAATTAATACTTTAGCCACAATAAAAACAGCACAGTGGCATAACAACCCTCTTCTCTGTGTGTCACACAAACTCGCTACTTACCTGAGAAATACGCTGAGATTTGGACTAACTGTAGGTTCATGACAGCATCTGTGAGTGTACAGTACGAGTACACTTGGATATTTTTCGCTTTGCTCGGTTTGTTTGTGCAACGTGAGGTCCACATCAGAGGAGTTACATTGTGAACTAATTACATGGCTGTGTAAATAGAGGCACCCTGCTGATATGGGCTGTGCACCACATGATTTCCCCTGGTAGAGCAGAGCCTGTTTGCAAAGCCTGTGTGTGTGTGTGTGTGTGTGTGTGTGTGTGTGTGTGTGTGTGTGTGTGTGTGTGTGTGTGTGTGTGTGTGTGTGTGTGTGTGTGTGTGTGTGTGTGTGTGTGTGTGTGTGTGTGTGTGTGTGTGTGTGTGTGTGTGTGTGTGTGTGTGTGGAGGGACAGCATGATTTGTAACCTGTGAGCTGTGCTTTATTGAGCTACAGACTAAAAGAGTGTGTCTGTTGTTGAGGAGGCAGAGTAGCCCATCCAAATGAAAGGCTGCCCTTTCCCTCTCGGTCTTCCTGACGCAGCTCTCCGGAGAGACCTGTTCATATTACTGTGGCTGTCTGCTGGTCACTGAAACACAAGCAGCATAAAACAAAGCCTTTGATAGGAATGCGAAGAAAAAGACCTTGTTCTGGCCTCATTTATTCTCCTCTCTCCGCTGATGGCTTTTTTGTTTCACTAATTCGAAAGAGGAGAAGTGTTTTGACATCCAACTATAAAATATGAAATGGAAGACAAGTGTTTTGGAATATATTAGTATCGGTGGTTAGTTGGGTATTTTCATGTAGTGCTGCTGAATACTTTAACACTTCCACAGAAAGAGAGATAGTGCTTTCTGCTCCATTTCATTTGTGTAGCTGTTACATACTGAATTATAGGTTAAAGGACCTGCACACCCACAAAGGTGTTTTCAATTATTCAATCTCATTAGATGTCATGTCAGGTTACATCTATGGACCTATAGGAATAATTACAGAGTGTGTCGTCCCGCCCCTTACAGTACATGTGCAGCAAAGTGGAGGAGCTGTCCATAAAGTCTAAATGTTACACATCTCCAACATTAGAAAAAACACCTGTATTTGTGGACTACTGGTGTGTTATGGCTTAAAGACTTTGCTCTTTTTTTCTTTTTTACCCTAGAATTGTGTCTAGTTGTGGCCCCTCGTCACAATTCCCTTTCAATGCTGTATTTTTTTAATAAGGGCACTCTATGGCCCCAAAAATATATTTAACAAAATATATCTTAGAGCTGTTGCTGTTGCACCAGGGAGTGACTTTGCCTCTGAACCTCTCACCAGGTTTCATTCAAAACCTGTTGGTTGGTCAAATATGCAAAACTTTTATTACCAAAAATCTAAGATTATTCAAAAAAGAATGTATGGCTGTTTTTAGATTAGGAAAAAGCATGGCAAACAGTTCTTCACCACATCCACATTTTAATAAATATTTAAAAGAGAAACACATCTTACTTATGAAAGAAATGAAGTTTTACACAAGCACAGAACCAGAGAATATACAGTAGCAGCAGCAGTCTTAATATATAATATAGTTTATAAAAAGTATACATTTCGCACTTAAAACGGAGAAACCAACTCAAAACAACTGAAGTGGCGCAGTAATTGCAGTTTTAACCGTCTCAATTGGAAGCCCCATACCAGGCCTGCAGGTTTTTAGGTGTTGAAAGTGCAATCACAACTAATCAGAGCTTCTCTTGTTTTCCGCCCACAGCACCCAACACTGCACCCTATGGGAGCACAGGAAGTGCGCACGTCCCGCTGGCCTGCCGATGCCTGGTGCTGGCTCTCTCCTCCTTCATCAGCGTGTACTAGCAGGGGCCAGTCCGGACACAATGACTGTCGAGAGCATTTATGAATCCTTTTTGACATTGCTGAAGGCTGGAATCCATTCTGGTACAGTTTGTTGAAAGGCCGTGATGGGGGAAGTAATCAGCGTTATTTGTGTGGGGATATTTACTTTTTTTTCTATGCTTTTTGGTGAAATTTCTGTCATGTAAATACGATGATGTTTTTTTATTATTATAATTATTATTATTTCCTCTCTTCTTTCACCTCACCTTGTGAATCAGTCCCCCCCCCCCCCACCCCCACCCCCACCTCCTATCATCTCAAAAGCCCCCAAACTTCCCAAATGAGTTACTTTGATGCTCTGGGAGGCGATGGCGCAAAAACATTTTCATCCGTTTTTGTACATGGCTAGAAAAGAAGCAATTGTGCCAAGTCTCTCAGTACACAGAATTACCATACCAATGTTGTATTGAATGTATTATGGGTTGTTGAACAAAGGAAAGACATTTAGATTCCTACCAATACAAATTCAGATTATGGAGTGTGCTTAAAAAATACAAAAAAACTGAACAAAAAAAAATTCTAAAGAACAAAAAGGCAGGGCTTTTTTAGGACCTGTATTGTCATGATTACTCGCTAGATGGATGAACAGTGTTGAAGGTGTGCTTTGTTGTATTCTGAAATTGGTCCTTCAGTTACTATGCCTGCCTCACAGATTTGATCAGGCAGCCGTCAAAGTAGCAAAGTATACTGTATCGTATCTTTATATTTTAATATAGTGTAGGCTTTTGTTTTAAAGTGGGACCAGCTTTTCTCATTTCGACCAAGAACAATAACACAGATCATTTCTTTGTACAGTAAGAAGGGAGGAACATCGCGGCCCTATGTTTACATTTTTCTTGAATATATCAATACGACATTATGAACTCCACACCTTTCCTTTCAGAGACAACTGTTGAACGCTTCTCTCTTAAAGTCTCGGCTCTTTGAAACTTGCCACCTCCACTGGGCGTCTGAGCACAGCGTTAGGCTATGAATTATTATTATAACATATTGATCATCGTCTGGCTGAAAACCCACAGCTGCACACTGCAAGTCGCTTGAGGATTTTGCCTTCAACTTTTGGCATGATATCTAAATAATGGACTCCGGGAAAGCAGCATTCTGCATTCCTGTGTTTTATTCCTCTGTTTTCTTTACAGATAAATCAATACTTTAATGTATTACAGTCTCTTACAGATAATATATGTAGAGCATTTCACCAATTAACAAATAAAGGACATTCAGAGAGCCAGAAGTTATGCTACTTGATATTTCTGGTTTATACACCAATATATGTTATCTAAAAAAGTACAATAATAAAACTAGCTTTGCCTCCAGTCCTTTTAATGTTAACTACGAGCAACAAAACAGAAAATAAATCTTGCAAACATGCCCTAAGGTGCAATGAGCTCTTTTTAGATGAGAGTCCATTTCATTTAAGCAGCTGATCAGCGCCACAGGGCCGGAGAATGTCCAGCGGAGAAGATAAATAAACCATGAGGTTGGTTAATAGACGAAAATGTGTCTTTTTTTTTCACTGAAATCAACCATATCAAGGCTCTAAACCGTTTTATTTTTGACTCGTGGCATATTCATCCTCAAGTATCTTCAAGTCATGGTGTAAACAGAGATACTGTACTGTAATGCCTTAATAGTACCATCCACATTAAATTAACCTCCTTTAGAAGGACACTTCCAGAGACTCTCAATAAGATAAAACTTGTTTATTTAAACACTTATTGAATGTTCATGAACCAGAAGCTGATCTTACCTTATGATTAGGCATTATATTTAGTAAAAACTCAATTTCTCGACTCATGACTCTTGCAGGTATTTTCAAAACAAGCCAGATGCATATGATAAAAATCAGTATTTGTCGTACAGGTTGAAATGTTTGCAGGTCTCGTTGGATTTGGGTTGTGTTATATTTTGCCCAACGATTGAGGGACTAGACCAGTTCTAGTTCACGCAGTATTTTCACATGAACTTGTAACTGCAAACTTATAGAGAAATAGCCATCGCAGTTAAAAGACTTAAAGCACAAACACTGTTATTACTTTTACGTTTCGTGGTGATTTGTTTCAAAGTCTGCTAAACATTTTATTTTATTTTATTGTTTGTTAATGAAATTGTTATCAGCTTGTTTTACAAATTATAAAAATACTGCACCATATGATCTTGTTTAAATGTTAAGGTATGAAAATGGGTCAGAAGTATATTTATTCTCTTCCTTTATGAAAACAATGTATAAAAAATTACATTTGAAACATGTAAACCTGGATATGTGACATTTATTTGAAATGAGGCTCAGTATGGCATAGTTTCTAATGTTGTCGGGTTCATTTAGATGCCATAGCTGTTGTTGATTTTTTGTCAGACAAGTACATTCAAAAGAAAACGTTTGCAATCAAATTACCTACTTTTTGACACAGAGAGAGTGTGAACCAATATAACAGTATTATAGAACAGAATCAATGTGTGTATATTTGGAGAAAATAGGATACCTTTTGATCTTTAGAGCCAGTGTGTAGTCATAGTTTTCACACACTCGCGTGTTTAACGATGTGCAGAGAGTATGGTTGTGCTGCATGTCAAAGTTAACCTGTGTTTTTGAGGTGGCCATTTTACAAATATTCATACTTTTTATGAATGGAAACACTTTTTTCCAAAACCATTGGTTCTTAAACCTGGTCGAAAAATACAAACCTCTTACAGACCAGCCGGCTATGTTTGTTTGTGATTTATTTTAATCAACCTTTGCTGATTAACTGAAAAACACTGCTGTTCAGAGTCAGGATGATTATTGTGGCACATTGGTGACAGTCTGGAGTGTTGTTGGTTGCTCAGCTAAGCAGTCAAGACCATGCTAGTATTCATACATATGAAATGTACTGGATGTTAATTATTTTCAACAATGGTATTAACAATCCCTTTTATTGATTCACTATCATTTGCAATAAAGGTCTTCATGTTACATTATAAACCCACATCTGAGTTCATGGGCACTCAAACGGGTTGTCATTATCACTGGGACAGAGTTTGAGCCAGAGAGCATCCTTAAGAAACAGTCCTACACAAAATGTCAAATATCTCATCAGTATTTTCTCCTACCACACAGATATCCCCTCTTAAATCAGGGGCAGGGTCAACGCTGTTATTAGGCATCTAACGTTTACACTTTATAAGCAGTTTTCAAGTTCTCACAACATGGATTTCGCTTGGTAAGCTTAGAGAGGAAAAACATGACTGTAAAATTTAGAAAGATTACGTAATTGTGGTGTTGATACCAGCTACGTAATGAATATGCTGGTCAAAAAATAATCTTTGAGTGGTGGACTACCATGTCAATATCCGGACTGGTACGTTGTAGCTAGATGAGTGGAGCACTAACTGACAGCTAAAGCTAGCCAATATTATTTTAATAGCACTCACAATACCTCAGTTCTGTTTCTATGAACATCACACACTTGTATCTGATCACCTAAATCAAGATCTTTGAACATTTAGGATTGACTAGCAGCTTCTTCCACCTATTTAGATGGCACATGAAATATCTGCACCTTTCTTTTGTCAGAAGTTACAAGATTTTGGTCACCAGTAACGGACCGCTACACAGCAGTCCCACCCAAATCTAATTTCTCTTTGAAATAATGATAGGAATAAGGGAAAACTAACTTCAGGTGTCACGGTTATGCAGCTGCATAATCGCTGAATATGAGTTACAGTACATTGGTCTGATTTTGGAGACACAGATGATTTGTGAAGGTCTTTGAAGTTGACTTCAGCTAAATACAGATTTGCCGGGGGAACAGTTAAACCCTAATGAAACAAACACTGCTGGGACTATGCCGTGTTAGCGAGGCATGAGGGAACATATCGGTCTGTTGGTACAGCGAAGCCTGAATTACTGAGTCATCTTAATTTTGCCGTATCATGCATTTGATCCCCTCCCCTCTGCCCTCGAACGCTGCTTAAATCCTCCTGAGCCCAGATGGCCGGAAGCCACAGTACATAGGATTAAACACCGATTGCAAAGCATCATGATTGACTGGAGTGTGACGCTCAGTGTATGTGATCTGGAGATGTTTTTTAAACGTAAATCACCGCGCATTCATCATGCATCAAGGGGACGATTATGCCTCTTTTTTTCACAACAGCACAAGGCTTTTGAGTATCCTCTGACCTGAATGCACTCTTGTCAAAATAATCCACGGTTGTGTGACCTACCTCATAAAAAGTCCAGCTGAAAAAGTCCTGTTGAGCTGAAAACAGACCATGCCCAGCCACCCCCCCCCCCCTCCCACTTCCTGCAGAGATCACTGCCTCACCTCCGTTCCCAGTTGATAGCGGGGGAAAGAAAATCCCTCTTCTTTTAAATTTAAGATAAGAGGATTTTAAATATTCATGCCTGTGCCCCCCGCCCCCCCGCATTCCCCACTCTGGATTTTTAAATTGTCCATTCCAAAACTCCTCTCACCCCGGTGCATCAGAATTATATTGTTCTGTTTGCATTTTAACAACGTTGGATTTATGATTCAACAGCTGAGTCTTAGAGGGGGACAAGTATTGTACTGAATGTGCCTTTAAAATATTTGATCAGTCATAACCAACCCTCATACAAAGCACTAACGCTCCTGTACACACTCTGTCAGCTGGTTGCTCATATTACAATTTCCATCAGCTGTTTATTACACTAACGGATCATTCAATGTGCAAACTGCAGCAGTAATTAAGTTTAACAGTTATCCTAACACATGTAACCCCAAAGTAGGGTAGAAAACAAATGAATTAAACAAAGTTAAATGTCATGATGATTAAAATAATTAGGACTGATGCATAGTTGAAGTTCAGTCATGTGTATTTAACAGAAACGGATCATTCCAGATGATCTTTTTCCTGCTTATTATCAGGCCATAACAATTTGTTTTCACTTCTTTGTTACGGGAAGGGCATGCTTATATTTCTTTTCTGTAAGTGACAGACTGTACCTGACATTATCTCAAAATATTCCTGCTGCTGTACAAATATCACAGCTTGAGTTTAAACAAACATCAAGAAGGATTCAGCAGGTGATGTGCCACTCTGGGCGTCCCTGTGAGAAACATGACGACAAAATCAGAGTGTTTTGTTTTGTTTGCTGCTGCAACAGGGGCGCATTTACTGTATGATTAAATATAAAGTGGCTTTTACAGTTTTCAAATACAGACATGAATAAATATCGACATTGAGTCGATGTTATATGGCAACTAATGCAAATGATCAGAACGTTTTTTTGTGCATAATGCTTGATGTGGCTCAATGCTGGTGTTTGCATTTATATTCTGCAAATGATTATCTGTACAGCGGCATTATTGTGCAGCAAAACTTAGGCAACATATACTGTAGCTAATGGGAATGACTAGCATGGTGTTTGGCTCTTCACAAAGGCGTCTGTGGCCAGCATGAGCTCGGAGGAGGTGTGGGAGAGGGATTCCTCCTGACCCGCGGTTAATGAAACCCTTCCAGTGCCTTTGTCAGTTTAAACTGGGAGATTGTGTCATACTACACCCTGGAGCCGCCGCCTGGCTCCCGCAGTCGCCATAGCTCGTCCCTGAGCAGCATACTGAGATGTCACAATCAAAACCAACTCTGTTTCTTGAGTGCTCGTATTCAGTTTGGAAGATATGATTGTTGCACAGCAGGAAATGCAATCCTTCCTGACAAGCACAGGCAAAAGGAGTGAAAATGATTTAAATTCTTCTTCTATAACCTGTCTCTGGGCAAGTTTGATTTATTCTGAATAGAAAAGAAAACATTTTTCAATTGGTACAAAAAGAGAGTAATTTCTGACTAGTGTGACTTCCTTTGAAATCCCCCAGATCGTGTGGCAGCTGCCAATGGGGAGTTGCATCAAGTATTTGTCAACCTGTCCCTCATTATTTCCACTGAAGTGGAAAATAAGTTGCCAGCCAATGATGCAGAGCCTGAGATACTGCCTGGGTTTTAAAGCAAGCTATCTCAGGCAGGTCTCTCCCTCCATGACGCCGATGACTGAATCACACGCAGCGAAGTGTTTTCACGTAAAGCTCCGGGGTAATTGTCAGTTTTGGTGAAGGATTGAATGGGTTTGCCATGGAGAGAATGTCATTATTTGACTGACAGTAAATGTAATCTTGTTTCATTTGTTTTCATGCCCCCGAAAGGCAGATTACACATTGTTTTATATATACTGAATGACACAGCAAATCAGGTCTTTGTAGCACCAGTTCATCAAATGTGTCTCCTGTGCGGTGTTTGTTTGAATGGCCTCTGGCAGGGTTCAAGGGAACGAGGTGCAGCATTTCTTCTGGTTTCTTTCTGTAAATTGGATATATTTACCATATATACTGTACCATTTGCTTTCTTTTTTACAAAAACTGGGAATGAATATCACAAGGTTGACCCGAACATCCTTTTTCTACATGGACTTTTATTTTATTTTTTTCATTTGCTTGTTTTATTTAAATGTTCAAATCACCATGCTGAAATACCATTTGAAGAGAAGTCTGGAAATGTTTACTTAAATGTGTCTGAAGGTCCTTTAGCCACCAGGGATATAGTTGTACATTTATAGGCTCTAGATCACTGGAATGATATATATGGCTTTAAGTGGAGTTGATATATCTATATATAATATATATAAATATATATTGATATTTGTCCAGAAAAAAAAACAAACATGTACTTTAATTACTTTGAAGCTTACATTGTGTATAGCACGTATGCAAGTCCATTTTCATCATGTTTGATGTAATTTTGTAGCAGTGGTTTGATACTAATAAATGGCAGTTGATGATGGATTGTAATTGTGTTTGTGTTGAACTGAAGTGACATTCACATCCACGCTGCCATGCTTTCATATATGTGTTCAAGAGGAAAGGGTTTCACTACACGTACTCACTGTGGAGCCGCCGTGGAATAGGATAATTTGTTCATAACAACATGTGACAGACTAAAAATATCCAAGTCATCCATTAAATGAACAGATACTCTGAGATGAGAGGTTCCTGTGTAGAAACAACCTTTGTTTTACTCTTTTTAATGGGAATATGTCATTTTTAAATGGTGTGGTTGTATCCTTTATATACTGTATATACTCAAGTCCCTGACATTTAATAAAAATAATAACTTGAATGTTAAACAATAGAACAAACATTATTGCACTACGCCTTTCATCTGCAGCTGAAAAACTGTAAGAGTAATGTGGAGAGTATCCTTAGAAGAAAAACAGTCAGAAATGGATGTTCATTCAAATGTTTTAAACAAATAATGTTAACAGAGTGGTGTAATATAATACTCCAGTATTGCCCTACAGTAAGTACCATTTTTAGGTATGTGTACTTTACTGAAGTAAGATTTTAAACGCTGAACTTTTATTTAGAACTGAGTATTTTACACTGGACTATGTCTACTTTTAAGTACAATATCTGAGTTCTTCTTCCAGCACGTTATACAACCATGATATCAGCCACTGATTTGATCCATGAAAACAAACTTTCCTTCCCCTAAACTCAAGTTAATCTTGGTCGGTGCCCAAGTATAATCGGTTTCCCAAAACTAGGCTTTAGCATTCAGGTGTCAAAGATGTGCCAGTCAAATCAGAAAACTTGCATATGTTATGTTTAGATGTATCTGTAGTTTATTAGCCTTCCTGGAGAGATGTGATGGCAAATGGTTAAATCCAGAGGCTGAATTATTGACTGGAACAAAAATGTGAGGCCTGAATTCCCCCGGGACGAGCTGAAGCTGCTCTACACTGTAATTGCCCCCCGCCCACCTTTCTTTCTCGGCAGCCCTGCGTTGAGTGTTACAGAGCACTGATGAACTCCGCAACACACTTTAAGTGGTCCAATAATTAAAGCCCACTGAGATTGTCAAGATAACGCACCGCACAACAATAGGCTTCAGGAGTTCAAGAGACCAAGACAACAGGTCTGGGCTCATTGCTTAATCGTAGTGTTCCTGCAATCGGCGAAGCCTGAAACGCTTTTTCTTTTTAATGTGGTCTCCCCTCTCACCTGAGAAGACGGTCGAGGCAAGTGCAGACTTTGGGGCTCTGGAGAGAATATGCTAATGTAAGGAGATGGAGTTTATGATCCAGAACTACTCTGCTCTGAGATGGGACAATAAGTGCCGGCAGCTGAAGTAGGGAAGGAAGAATTTGCAAGTATTTGTGAAATAAAAGTGAGAATAATGAGGCCTGTGTCTCAGGCGAATCTGGCTCTAACGTGGCAATTAGGACCACTGTGACAAGCTGGATGGCCATTTGGACGCTACGCCTTCAGATTTTGATGAAGCGTAGGAACAAAACTTTGTTGGAACGCTTTTATTTAAAATATCTCCGGTTAACACATTCAAATAAGTACTTTAAAGACCCTGTCGCCAAGAAATTATCGGTATATAATACTAATTCGCAACAGCAAATACGTTCGATAGAAATGCAATGCTGCCCGGATTAGGTTTTTGTCACATATGAGGAAACATTTCTAATTAACAAAATGTTAATAAGCTCAATTCAAACTCCTCTCCTGTGTGGTTCCTCTGTCACTGAACTCACCTCGGTCTGCAGAACCACCAACCACTGTCAGAAATATGATATTTATCCCCTCAGTGACAAGTCGTCAGTCATCAAAGGCTCAGCACCAACCAGGTGCTGTTCCTTCTGGAAACAAAGAGGTTATTTTGGGATGTTTTTTTTAATTGCGAATTTAATTAGTACTCTCATTTCAAAATCTACCAACAACAATCCAACAGGAAGACCAGACTAACCAGTATGCTCTATATACATTTGTATACTGTGCATATAATGGATGAAATAAAGGCGGGAAGATGTACCTTTTTTGTCCATACATAGACTCCAATCATCACA
Organism: Eleginops maclovinus; assembly: GCF_036324505.1. Taxonomy (NCBI): domain Eukaryota; kingdom Metazoa; phylum Chordata; class Actinopteri; order Perciformes; family Eleginopidae; genus Eleginops; species Eleginops maclovinus. The sequence continues at coordinate 18,089,121 of NC_086357.1, read as the reverse complement.
TAGTTTGTCAAAGAAAGATGTCCGTCTCAGTAAACAATCCCAGATTAATACTGTGTTAAACCAGCAGATCCACAGGTTTTACCTTTTGTGTGTGTGAGTGTGTGCGTGTGTGTGTTGAGAAGTGTGTTTATTATCTTCCAAAGAGGCTACACCTCACATGTATTTTTTTCAGGATGAGTTTCTTTTACATGCATGTCTTGAATACGAACCCTGATCCTTGTCACCTCCCAGACTCCTGTGTAATGACGTCTTCTACCTTGCATAACATCTTGAAAAAATGAAATGGGTGCATTATTTTTATGTGCATTATGTGTCCACCACAGCCAATCTGTTGCCAATGCCCTCACAAACCCTACAATAAAGACGCAATCAGTACACACATTTGCAGTTTCTTCAAGATGATGTAAAATTCAAACACCAGGAGTCAGGGTGCCTTACATAACCATAAAAGTAAGCCTGGCGGGGTATGTGCCTGCAGTCGCCTTCCTGAGATGAAAAACAAATGAACACTTTGAGTCTGAGCTGATTCCCTCCCATTCTGCGTCTCCATCTGTCACTCCCAGCGACTTATTCTGAGCGAGAGCGCCTTCCTGCATGACCTCCATCACAGCGCGCAAGATGAACGAGGTGGGTCTGGTCTCTGTCCTCTGTCTTCTCTGTGCCAAGGCAGCGGGGGTACCGAAGCATCGAGAACACCTGCAAACTGAGAGTAATGAGGCGGCGGGCCACACGGTCGCCCATCCTCCCCACACTAATCAATCCAGCTAGCCATTAAGGAACCAGGGAGAACTGCAGCTAGTTAGAGAAAGTTACAGCTTCCTTTCTCCATTTTCCTTTGTCTGCTTTCTGAAAGTGGTCATCTGTATTTTAAATAGGATGCTCATTAGTTTTATCCTTTTGTATTTTACATCCCACTGACCACATATGTGGCTTATTGATTTCATTTTGATGAAAATTGAGTTAATGCTTTTTTCCTAATAACAGACTTTTAAATGTCAATTTTCTCGTACATTTTAGTTCATTGTCAGAAGCATAAAACAGAAATCCTCTTGATGATTGTGTTTCAAAATCTGAATTATTTGCTTTATACATCTATACAGCATTTACAAAGAGTGTAAGGCAAGTAAATGTATGACTTTGGTCTAAACACATACATTTAACGTAACTGAACCATTGACATGTACAGTATTTATATGAAATTCCAAATGCATTTAATGTTCATGTTTAATGCAGATGCAGGGCTTACACGCTTCCTGAGAGATTATTTTTTTCCGTACACCCTAAAGCAGTGCTTGCCATCTTAGTACATGAATGCAGTATGCAAAAATATGTTTTATTTTAGCTTGAAACGTCCATCTATGCTGTATTCCACCCCTTCAATCTCTCTTGCTTTTTCATTCTCCTCCTGCCAGCTTCCAAGACAGAAGCCAGAGATGCACTGGAAAAAGTCACGCTGTCACACGGTGCATATCCCAAAACAAATAATCATGCCACCGTGTCATTACCCAACCTCGACTCTCTCGGAGCAATCACATTCAAAGAGCATTTTTCAGGAGCGCCCTCCTCAGCACAACTGGCATGGCTAATGGAAATTTAATCAGCAGCAAGAGAGGACAGCAGGCATAATGCAACAGATGATAAATAGAAGAAAGATGCAAATGGTATTTATTTTGGACATGCCGTGCTGACAAGCCTGATAATGCCTCCTCATGCAGCTTCTCCCTGAAGCTGCCTTTTGATGGCCCCGAAGTGGTATGCATCGTATTTCACAGCCTATCATTCACGGAATAAATTGTGTTATTCATAGAAATGTTTTCACCTTATTTCCTGAATGTCTCTTGCCAATGGTGCTCGAGCAACAAAGCAGAAGGCCTAAATTAATAAAGACAAATTTCAGTCCCTGCAGTCATTACAAACCAACACTGCTTCAAAATTCCAATCTTGTCCACATTTAACAACAAAGTTGTTACTTTAGTATTCTCCTAGTAGTAACAAGTGTGTCCTTTGAGCCAAAAGAAGATTCAATGCTTTTTAAACCGTGCCTACAAAGAAATGGATTTACCCTATTTTATTTCTTCAAAAAAGTCCAAAGACTGACATTTCTTGAGATGAATCATGCATACTGTATGAATCATGCGTATACTGCCTACACTTAACAAGGTCTGTTATTTCATCTCAACATGATCATACTTTGGACTTCACCACAAAAATGTTTCATGAAGCTCCTGAGAATCCTTTGTTACGTCCCAAATATCCTTCCAAAGGCGCATTTACCAGCATTGTCTGTTTTTGGTATGGAGGCTACACTCAGGTAAAGGGGCACCAATTCAGATTTGTGTGATTCAGTTCAGTTTTTATGTATTTCAGCGGCGATTTCAGTGGCCTGAGGCATGATGTTTTGGGATTTTTGGTACTAAACAAGATCCGGGCTATATCTCGAGAATTTGTGTGACGTGTTTGTTGTCAGTTTTTTGGGCTGCACGGCAGTTTATGACCGTGACCAGTTCAGACTGGTATCTGATAAAAATTATGTGAACAGCCAAACTAAAAATCACACCTGAACGATGAATGTAAATTGGGCACCTAGGCTTGTAGGCTTGTGAATAAAGCCTTCAATTATACACACATTTACATGTCATATCTAGATGTGAAAATACTTAATGTTTTGTGTGTGAATGTCTTCTACAGATGCAGGATGTTGTTGAAGAAATGTTTCCTCACATCAGGACAATTTATGTAAGCTCCAGAACAAGTCCATCATTTGAAATGACTGGAGATCAGACACGTTCAACCTGGGCCAGGTTTTATTCTGCAGGCTTAAATGTATATATACTCTATAATTTACCTCTCAAAGGGCTTTATTGCGCCCCCTGAATCGACATGCTTTCACTCTGATCCAGCAGTCATTCTGTCCTGCAGCCCAGGTGCCACAAAGTAACACAGCATGTCATTAGCCCTAATACAGCTGTCAGGGGAGAGACAGAAGCAAAGAACTGTTTCCTGCAAAAGAGTGCAGCTGAGCTACTTCACGTCCCTCTCTTAAGTTTCTTGTTTTCCGCGACAGCTTGAAACCAGCTGATACCTGAGCTGTCGGTACAACTGTACAGCTGTACGGAGCAGCATCCCTGCAGAGGCATCACTAATCAACTCTTGTTTAGGTCCTCAAAAGCAAGCAGTTGGACTTCTCTGAAACTGTCATCGCTGTGACATGTTTCCGTGAACTGGCGGCCCATGAGAGGGAGTAATTAGATGAATCCTGGCACTGCATGCACACTGCCGCTAAGCCTTATATAGTATGATCCTAAAGTGTAAAAGCACAGCTAGAGCCTTGTGTAATCTCAAACATGTTGAATATATAAAATGGTTAAGTCTGTTGTGCACCTTCATCCCTCCATGGAGTCGAGAAAATGTAAGCATTCAGTAAGCAGCCGCCTCCTCCAGCTTCATGCTGCTGCAGATTACTGTTTTGACATTGATGTACAATCTCTCATAAACACCTAAGAATTAAAAATAATAAAACAACACCCTCTCCCTGGTTCAGAGACACACTGTGTGTTTAGCAAGCATCCAGATTTTTAAATGAAGATGAACTGAGTGGAGTCTATGAGCATATTGGTCTGGTAACAAATGCGACAGAGAGGGAGCGTGCTGCTCGACACCCTGCTGAGATAACACAAGTTTCCCTGTCATGATTTTTTTGTCTTCTTTCATAACAGCAATGTGGCAGAAAAAAAGAAAAAACAACACAGGACTGCATTTCAGTAAAATGCAAGTAAACATACGAGACAACCCCACCATTGATTAAACCAAGCTGCTGCACATCCTGAAAGATTTTTGTTTAAACCTATCTTTCAGTGTCCTACTTTTAAAAGAATCTTTGCGAGTTTGTAACTTGACTTCAGATGTCAAACAACACAGGCCAAGCTCAGCACAGAAGGAAGCGATGGCGGTAATTGTTTTTGTTGGATGATTAGGACAGTTTACGAGAACAATGTGTGCCTTGGTGGCTTCCTGTGATTAGAAAGCCATCCATTTTAATGGCTTTTCTTCTCCCTTTTCTAACTAGGCACAAGAAAATGGTAGCCATAATAAATGGCATGCTATTAAAGGGGAAATAAAAGCTCAAAGAAGCAAAACAAAGAAGACAAATTAAGGTTTGAGAAATGAAGATTTGTCTTCTCAGCATGTTGCTCACAGCAGGTGTATTCTCCAAAATGAAGTTAGTTTATTTCACGTTGTTAATTTTTAGACCATGCTGCTCCAGTAAAACAGACATTGTGTGATGAGTTGTCCTTCAGAGAAAACTGTGTCATTGAGCATGGCATAAGTACAAATTATTCCACAAAGCTTGCCTGCTCACCACCAGTCCCCCAAGGTCATGACTTTTTATAGTTAAAACTAATATACAGGAATATATCCCATCTATCTGCAGGTAGACTGGCCTTCAATACTTGTTTGTGTTGGGCTCTTTTTTGTGATGTATTAGAACGACTGTCGACTTTCTGGACAAATCCATTATCTGCTTTTATCAGATAAAGAGCACAAATGGCTCTTTCAAAGTAAGAGCTGTCCTTGTGACATCTCAACAACTCTGCAAAACTATTTTGACAAAAGCTACACAAGGACATATAAGATGTCCATATGCCGTGTTTGGCCCGGGGATGTGAATCCACTGTTCCCCAGGTTTCAGCTGATGGGTAAGAAACCCTGAGAAACACTCACCAACCAGATAAAAGATAATGAATACTTAACCAGAGCATTCAAATACGGTCAATTGAATGATTTAAAGTCATGATGAGAAGCTATAATGGTTCGAATTATGGATAAAATACCATCCAAAAATAAAACTAATCAGAATCAGAAATCCTTTATATGTCCCACAGTGGGGAAATGTACTGTGTTACAGCAAAAGCTGAATAGCAGGTAAAAAAAAAGGCATGAAATAATAACAAGTTAAGCACACATCAGTAATACAATTAAAATAGAGAAAAATAAGTAAACAACCATTACTAAAAAAAAGTGTAGGAGCAATTTAAGTGAACTAAGTGGCACATAGGTAACATTTACAGTAAACATTGTGACTTAAAAAAATAAGGTTGGGGACATTTGTAAAAATATGTATTTTTTAAAGTGATTATAGCAACGCTCAATTGCATATAAATGTTCATATTGCACATTGCAGGAGATTGCTACAGTCTTTATTGAGTAGGGGTCTACAGCAATCGAATAAACACTGAAATATACTCGCTCCACAGATATCAAAGGATGGGTCACAGCACGTCTAAAGATCATGCTTTGTGGTTTCCAGTTATGTTGCAGAATTGGCCCCATGGTGGGTCGCTTACAACTACACAACTGAGCTCGAGGAGACAGGATAGGGTGTACAGGTAGTGTGTCTTACTAAGTGGAGAGCGCCCAACCCTCAGCTATCATGCACTTTTTTATGGAAAATGACACTTATAAAGTGCTGAGGATGATTTAAAGTGTTTTATTAGGTTTAGTTTTAAGTGAATTAACTGTGTGAAGGATATCTTTCTTAAACTCTGTGTTTTAATATGTGGGGGAGAGCATGGCCTCAGTCTGTAGTACTTGATGTCATTTGTCTTTTAGTAGCTTAATGTCACAATTCCTCTGAGTTGATTGAAGATAATTTGGATCCCCTGTTGCAAAGGGTTTTGCCGGCTGATAATTAAGAATTGTGAGCAGCTTGATTGGTTTAGCCTCATTGGCCAATCAGGATGTGATGCCCAGTCTTTAGGGCTCACGAGAGAACATTGCAATCCTTTGTTACACTTAAAACACACCTCATTTCAGATGAAGCTGTGAGCCAGAAACTCTGATCTTTTATGATAAAGCCTCATTTTGAGTAAGCTAATGGAGTCAACATTAAAGGACCCCTTTTCAATGGCTGTATTTTATTCATGTCATTCATTTGTTTATGTTTTAGCAAAAACGTATCCACATACATATCCCAGTGTATATTAAAAATAGCATTTGTTTATTATTAAAAAAGGCATTTTATGATAATTTAAAAGACATTTGATTCATTATTATTATCAAGGAAGGAGGTTTGTGGGGGGAGGGCATTTGAAAGACTTGTTTCTGTATTTATGTTTCCATTTTTGGGTATGAAATAAGGGACTGGTTCTCAGGCTTCTTTCTGATCAGCTGACATCTTGGAAATCATAGCAACAGTATTTGTTGTTCTTAAAATAAAACCAAACTTTGAATTTAAAATGTGACATATTGTTGGTTTATTGCCGTTTTGAAGCAAATTAGAGCTGCACTGCTGTCCTCTCTTAGCAGAAAGCTAGCAAGAAGATGTTGATCATTATAAGGAGATGATTGAGTTGGTTGAAAAAGTTGTCTCAACCGAGCATCTGCTTACACCTCTAAAACACACTTAACATGTTTATTTATAGCTCAATGGTTTCTCATCAGAATGCATTGCCAGGCAGCCAGCTGAGAATACAGCAAGTTACTGCTTCCTGCCAATAAATAGTCACACATAAACACATCAGCTTCTTTGAAAGATAAAATAAAATGTATGGAAAGGTACTAGTAGGCAGATTTTGTTACATTTGGGGAAAACCAGGATAGCTCTTTGACCGGATGTGCAGTCTTTATGCTAAGCTAAGCTAGGATAGCTGCTGACTGCAGTCTTTTATATTTGCTGTAAAAACACAAGAGTGCTATCACTTTTCTCCGGACAGACGTCCTCTCTGTAATAAAAACTGGTGTATTTGAACCAGGGTTGGTTTCCTAACAAGATCAGTGGTGGAAGATCCGAAGTAGTGTTAGGCAAAGAGAACAGATGTTATATGTTGCCCCATTCATTATAAATATCAGAGTGGGACCTTGACAGACAACAGACCCCACATGAAGTGAGTTGTTAAAACAGATTAGTTTCCTCAGAATGGCATTTTGTGGGCAGCATTTTGAGGAAAGGAGGGGAGCCGGTGGGCTTAAAGGTTGTTTGGTACCACTATAAGACAGAACAATCCCATGTGGGAATAGAGTGTCCTCTCTCGCTGTCATTTCCATCTCAGAACTCAACCAGTTCTCCCTCAGGAGAAACTTCAATAGAAAAACAAGGCGATTAAAGAAGCAACCTGCAATACAAAATGACTCACCATGTAGTTTACCTCCAGACATGAGCTCTAATACCAGATGTAACTCTGCGCCATCTCCAACACATGCGCTTGCTCACTCTGTCACAGAACTTGACATTTCCAAGTAATTACAGGTGTTTCTCATTACTGCCTGTCTGAATTGAGGCTATTTTCTCTTGACACTGGCATATGTTTAAAGATAAAGCATCATTTAATTACTTTGTGACTTTCATGTGAAGCCTGCCTGGATATGCCTGTGATTTAACTTTCAACCTGAACATATGGGTAGCTGTGCTGCCTGTGTGTTGTGCGGCACTCACAAAACCAAGAGCTGTTTTCAACAAACAAACATCTCGCCTGGTGCAGATTAGGCACAGTGAATTACAAATCAACCTATCCTAGCTCTGATCTTTGCTCAGGCTTCATATTGCCACTGTTTTCATGTTTTGATCTTTTTAAGATAACAGCGAGAGACGCCTGAAATGGAAGATGCTAGCATTGAGTGCAAAACCCCCCCTAGTGCTACCCCCCCAACTTTGTATCTCCAGCATCACCACATCAAGTGTCTTTGCTGAAATGTCACCGATATGACAGGTGATAATTTACAATGTCAGCTGCAAGGCAGAGGACAGACTGCTGGCACAATCTCCATCTTTTACATCTGTGTGTGTGTGCATCACTTTATGGCACAGATAAGTACGAGGGTGTTGGTTTTAGTACTGCTTTATACGCTGCGTCCATCTCATCTCTGCCTGACAGCCTGTTATGAGCTCCTCTCTCTCCAAACACGTCATTGACAAGTGTCTTAAGCTGCCTGTGTCTCCTTGAACTGAGGATAAATGACTGTGTCCTCTTGAAAGCTTAACAATATAAATGATTAATACCACCCAAAAGTTCTCTGGGTGATTCATGTATGTATGCTGCATGTATCGCTGTGGCTGGCATTAAATGCATAAACAGCTGAGTTAATGCGGTTAGACTGGGGTACGACTCAGTGTGAGACCATGCGTGCATGCACCTGCTTGCTTCAGATGAAGAGCTCTCTCTGGCATTAAGGGGGGTGACGTTTCTTGAACGATGGTGATAAACCAACTCTTCAAGCCGCTCGTGCATTAGCGAATCTGCTGTCAACTCCTATAACACACACACTACTTGAAATCTGTGTTGTACAAACTTGAATTTGCATACAGAAATTGTTCAGGTTGATATTTTACTGTATTAGGACGGTGCTGTGAGACACAAACAAAAACTGACAAGGCAACAAATATTATGCCAGTTGTAGTCTAATGCTGTGGTTTATTTGCCATGAAATAAAAATAAAAAAGGGCTCAGGCTATATTGTAGGAGTCTGAGCAATGAAGTATAGCTGTGTATTCAACAAACTATTTGCAAAAATAGTCACTAATTCACATTCTGCTGGTAATTTTAAATAAAACTCAATTTGAAGGTCAACTCAATTAGCCTACCTCAATTTTCCGAATAAAAAAATCCATTTGCATTTGCTCTTCAATTCTCTGAAATCATTCAGCTGTGGAGAATTTGTAATGTGGTCGTAGGTGCCAAAGCTTAGATATTTCTTAATTACACCATAATTGATGGATAATGTTTCGTAGCAGGAAAGAGAGTTGTTGTTAGCGGTGCAGAAGCATGAAAAGGCAGAAGTAAAACCTGACTATGGTTCAGCAGCTGAAGTTATTATTTCATTAGAGGATGGGATACACGTGTGGAGCTCTGATTTGAGCACACAGCTATCAACCTGGAAAATCACACAGAGATTGTGTTTACACGGTAATCGGCATTCAAAGTGCACGGGTCATGATCAGGAGAATTAATCTAATTAGCATTATTTTATTATTTGATAAATTGGCTGTCTTCACAAATGCTCCCTGAGGATAGACACATTGAGATGGCAAAGTGCGGAAAGTATGAAAGTGAAAATGGTTCTGCTGGGGTGATCAAATTAAAACTACTTTGTCAGTCATGCCTGGACGTACACATGGGGGCAAGGACGGTGTGAAATTAATCTCACAGTTTAAATTGAGAAGACTATGAAGAAACTGTTCTGGGCAAAACAGAGTCATAACAGCAGAGAGACAGACTTCATCCCAAACTGCATACTGTTTATCTTTACATATAGATCATAATGCAGCTGCCCTTAGAAAGTATGGACTGTTGCATGCGGTCTGTTTCAAAACATGAAGCCTTGAACATTGACCATAAATCTGGTTTGCAAAGGTTCAGTATGCCAGCCATTATGCTATAGAAGCATAATGGCTTATGCTATAGAAGCATAATGGCTGGCATACTGCAAAACCAGATGACATAAGACATCTATTTTCTTGCAGACTGCATTTGACACACCATTTATTAGAACATATTTAATATTTTCTGGCATACTAAATACTGCTATTGCGTATTGTAACACAGGCAAAGTCTTTGCTGAAAAAAATTCATACACAGGAAATCAGTTTGAGCCGATACACACATACAAACAGGGCGCAGGCAATGGTCCAAAACTGGGGAATAAAGCTGAGTCAAAAACCATGGAAGCTAAACACTGGGAAACGCTGGAAAGCTGTGCACTCACAAGGACAAACAATAGCCATCTGGCAGGGGGACAAGGAAACAAAGGAGTGTATAAACGGAGAAAAACTAATGACTAAATCAGAGGTGGGTTAGTAAGTGAGGGCAGGTTAGGGATTTGGGAGACACACAAGTGCAGGACCTGAAACACCATGAGAATGAAGGATTTCAAAATAAAGGCAGGCAAAATAAAATGGTCAGTAATCGGGATGTGTAGTGTGAAGGTTTCTCAGTTGGCAGTAATTTCATTTGAATAGAAAAAAAATCCCATGAGGGAAGGAGCCATAAGTCTGTTTGCGACAAAAAGCTTGGGTCAGGGTTTACTTCCTATCAGCTGTTCTTGAGAAATAAACTTGGACCCTTGTTCAGTGAAGGGTTGATGGGAACAGATCTAAGACTGGTTGTATCTGCTGGTACAAACTAAAGTAGATCAAAGTGAGCTTCTCCTTAAACTCATCGATTTTGATGCCCTCAGTAGCTTATAGTTCGCTCCTCAAAGACAGGATTTAGTTTTATCACATTTCTGGGGGTTTTTTACACAGTGGGGCGCCACATTTATGTCCACAGGAAATTAGAAATTAATATACCGAACAGTAAGGTTAAGTTTGGTCTAATTGTAACGGGTCATTTGTGATCACCGCTAAGATGCTCTCAGTCTGCTCAGAAAGCTCAAAGAAAGAGGAGGGACTTTTCTTTTCCTTAATTAAGATTAGCAGAGATAAGATAAGCCTTCATCTTGTCTTCCATAAACTAAAATAGAAAAAGAAGTAAAAATAGAAACTATACAAGAATAAGTAATTACCAGGCAATGACAGCTGGCAGCATCCCTCTGAAACCACCTTACCCATCCATCCTCTGGGATCTCATGTGTACCCTATGCATTATCATTTATATAATGCATATTGTTTCTATCTTACCGATACACAAAGTTTGCACTGATGAAATCTGTGTTGGGGGATTTTGTCTTAATGGCAGGAGATACAATTCTGCCATCTCCTAGTCTCTGGGTTTATTTATATGTGTATACTATTGAGCAATCATACATTTTCCTATCATTCACAGTCTTCATTGAGTCAAAACAAAGTGCATTTGTGTCGTAAGGCCTTTCCTATCAATTGTACTTTCACTTTAAATATACAAACTGAAAGTCTTCCCCTGAAATACTCTCACAAAAAAAATAATGATGTACTGGCATGTGACACTGCTTCAACCATATTACAGTTCAGCCTCTATTTTTGTTTTAAGCAATAATTGTTGACAAGGATGTAGCTGTATCTGGTGACGCGGTTCAGAATGAATAAAGTCATGGTTTGTTTTTCTCCAAGGAAGACTTTGTCCCTTGGATAAATGTCTCTATTCAAAGCTTTGAGCAGTGATCTGCAACAATAGGTCCTTCTGTTGCCAAACGACTGAATATCAAAATATTTGTTTTATGAATGTTTAACGTTACAAATAAATCAAAAATGATATACAAAATGATTGTTCGTTTTGCTTATATAGATTTTGATGATATTCATAAAATTGCAGTTTAATCGCTGGGCAAAATCCACAAAACGTTTAGTTTAAAACAGCGTCCATTTATGTTAACATTCTTTATAGTGTTTCTACGATGTTGTTTATTTTAAACTCTTAAAATCAAAACAAGATTGTGTCCATATGTCCATATTAAGTATTCATTAGCATTCCTATCTTTGAGTATACTGTATACAAAGTAATATATCACAACAGAACTAATTATTTTCATATTATTAAGAATGAATTGTTAAACATTTGTTAAAAATTCATCATAAAAGTTTACTCTAAGGTGCTGGAAAGGAGGGTCCGGCCGATTGTCGAACCTCAGATTAAAGAGGAACAATGCGGATTTCGTCCTGGTCGTGGAACGGCGGACCAGCTTTTCACTCTCGCAAGGATCCTGGAGGGGGCCTGGGAGTACACTCATCCGGTCTACATGTGCTTTGTGGATTTGGAGAACACGTTAGACCGGGTTCCCAGGGAGATACTGTGGGAGGTGCTGCGAGAGTATGGGGTGAGGGGGTCTCTACTAAGGGCCATCCAATCTCTGTACTCCCAAAGCAAGAGCTGTGTCCGGGTCCTCAGTAGCACGTCGGATCGATTTCCGGTGAGGGTTGGCCTCCGCCAGGGCTACGCTTTGTCACCAATCCTGTTTGTGATATTCACGGACAGGATTTCGAGGCGTAGTCGTGGGGGAGGGGTTCTGCAGTTCAGTGGGCTAAGGATTGCACCACTGCTTTTTGCAGATGATGTGGTCCTAATGGCTTCATCGGTCTGTGACCTTCAGCACTCACTGGATCGGTTTGCGGCCGAGTGTGAAGCGGCTGGGATGAGGATCAGCACCTCCAAATCTGAGGCCATGGTTCTCAGCAGGAAACCGATGGACTGTCCACTCCAGGTAGGGAATGAGGCCTTACCCCAAGTGAAGGAGTTCAAGTATCTCGGGGTCTTGTTCTCGAGTGAGGGAACAATGGAGCGTGAGATGGGCCGGAGAATCGGAGCAGCAGGAGCGGTACTGCAGTCGCTTTACCGCACCGTTGTGACAAAAAGAGAGCTGAGCCAGAAGGCAAAGCTCTCTGTCTACCGGGCCATCTTCGTTCCTACCCTCACCTATAGTCATGAAGGATGGGTCATGACCGAAAGAACGAGATCGCGGATACAAGCGGCCAAAAGGTGATTTCTCCGCAGGGATGGCATCTCCCTTAGGGATAAGGTGAGAAGTTCAGTCATCCGGGAGGGACTCGGAGTAGAACCGCTGCTCCTTCGCGTTGAAAGGAGCCAGTTGAGGTGGTTCGGGCACCTAGTGAGGATGCCACCTGGGCGCCTCTCTAGGGAGGTGTTCCAGGCACGTCCAGCTGGGAAGAAACCGAGGGGTAGACCTAGGACCAGGTGGACGGATTATATCTCTTTGCTGGCCTGGGTACGCCTTGGAATCCCCCAGTCAGAGCTGGTTGATGTGGCCAGGGAAAGGAAAGTTTGGGGCTCTCTGCTGGAGCTGTTACCTCCGCGACCCTGACAGATAAGCGGTCCAGCAGATGGATGGATGGATGGATGGAAGTTTATTGCACTGTTTTACAAATTATTTACTGCAATTCTGATCCTAATGAAGGTGTTATCATATTTTTCAGACCAACAGAAAAGGTGATAAGATGAAGCAGGGGATTGTGGGATTGAATTATTTACCTAAAGTTCAAAATGGACAGTGCTAAGGGTTGAAGGAGAGAAGTTGATGGAACTACTTTCCTTCGAGTTGGCTCAGCTTGTAAAATGCTAAAAAAAAATAAACAAGGTTCGTATTAACTCAAAATATACAATTGGAACCCTAACCAGTGAAGAAACAGGGCTTCAATTTAGAGTCATAATAAATCTCTGATCGATGTTTAATTAAATGGATGGAAAGATTGTTGTTTCTTTTAGCATTTGCTTCCTGCATTGTGCAATTGTGTTTGTTACTCCGCAGCCTGTGGCTTGTTAATGATTTCAGGGCGGGCGCGAAAAATAAATAATGACCTCTTGGCCTCACCTCGGCTCTTCCATAGCGCTTTTATATAATAAGCAGTTAATCGCAGTCCACCACTCTCTTTTATTTGCGCTCCTCTACTGTATTTTAACCTCAGGATGGGCTGACCTGTAGAACCTGGCAGAAAGCTGCTGACTGAAGACATAATGCATAGTTGCCAATAATTATTGGTTCAGCAATGGCAAGGGAAAACACAGAGGATGTAGGGTAATGTTTGTCAGTGTGAAAAACAATAACATTGCAGACACAAATGGACTCTACTGTCTAGCTTTTCACCCTGTCACCCTTCACAACTGTCTGGGTACAGTTCCCTGGATGTTTGTCGTGAGAGGCCTCAAGGTCACACTTGCAGAGTTTCATGGATCTCTGTATTTGTTAAGGGTTTTCGACACAAAGACCTAGCCTTGGTTTGGCTCATCATCAGATGAGATCTCCCACATGAATTCACCTTCCTCACACTACAATAGAGCAGGCACCAGTGATGTCGGTAACGAGTAATCTAACGAGTTACTATTTCCAAACCAGTAATCAGATTAAAGTTTCTTATCCAAGTCACTGTTCGTTACTATTTTTGTCATTTTCCTTAGTAAAAAGATATATGTTTGCTTTCTTCTTGCGTCACATTCTCAACTCATTTGTAATACCATGCAGCGTGACAAACGTAAACAACAATGGAGGGAGGAGTGGGATGCGCGTTTTCTAGCTGGAAATACAGTCACTATTTTGAGTTTGTCAGCTAAAGATGACAATATTAAGTTTCATTGTACACTGTGCTGGCGACAAAGTGCTATCTAGCTTCAAAAACACTACGTCAAATTTGAAGAAACATTTGGAGTCGCATCATGGCACAGTCAGACTCACAGAGCAAGTCCCACCAGGTGGTGAGAAGCAGAGAGCTGCGACTAGTGCAGGAGGTCCCCCACCACCCAGACAACAAAAGCTGGACTTTGGTGCAAAAGCAGTAAGTTGGGGAGAGTTGAAGAAGTTGGTCGGGCAGTATGTTGGACTCATTTTTATGTTGAGGCGGCGGGGGGTGTTGTCGGCAGCTGCTGCATGTAACTAACTAAGTTACTTTTAAAATCAAGTAATCAGTAAAGTAACTAAGTTACTTTTTAAAGGAGTCATCAGTAATCAGATTACCTTTTTCAAGGTAACTGTGGCAACACTGGCAGGCACTGTGCTCAATCATAATGTAGCTTGATGTAGCGTGGTCCTTCTCATGTATCTCCTGCGCTGCTTTAAAAATATATTCACAAGACCTCTTCATCTGTATTTACAGTATGTGAACTATACTTAAACGTGTTGATATGAAACACTGTAATTGTTTTGCTTATTCCAGGAGGTAACTGGGAGTCCTGTGTGTACAGCTCTGTTAAGAGAAAATTAAAACGCCACTGCCAAATGACTCTGAAATCTTTATCTCTACATGTATGGCAGACATTCCAGTGTTAGTTGAATTTCAACACAGAGAAAAATTGTCAGTAATTTATAAAATACAATACAACAACAAAACTGCTTATTTAACTCACAGACATACCTATAAATATTAAAATAAGAGAAAATGATAATGCTGAAGTGGGCTGTATGCTACTCATGCTTCTGGTTGCTTTTCAATTAGGGGAAGAGAGAATTGAAATGATCTGCTGGCCTGTGGTGCTTCTTAAGCCTCAGACAGATAGAGATATACACATAATACTTTGCTCTGTGGATGCTGATATAAGTGAAAACAATGCAGCCTAATGAATGAGGCATACATAGGTGTTTGAAAGGAATATAAATGTATCAGCACACACACTGCTGTCCATCGTGCTGCTTTATGCATGAATACGTAACACTATATGTTTGTGCCAAGCATTGAAATGACTGAAATGATACATTGTGCACGGTGTGTTCAGAATCAGTCACTTCAAGACAGAGACACTGAATCTCTTTAATATTAACAATGTACCCAGTCCCTCTGTATGAATAAGGAATAGATCTAATACTTGGTGAAAACTTGGTATGTACATGTGGTGTGAGTGGAATGGATTACATCTACCATTTAAAAGAAAAGAAAATCACCGTTTTAAATATAACTAATTTGGTTCAGGGTGCTTTACAACCTGTACAGCACATGAGACCATCTGTCCTTTGACAATTGGACAAGAAATTCCCCCAAAAGAACCCAATTAAATGTTAGAGCCATCTGAAAAGGGATCCATCTCCAGGGACGAACGTGCAATAAATGTTGTGTGTACAGAATAGACAACACTTACTATACTGAACCATTTGTATGACATGAATTTATTACGGGAGTTTGAGCTACACATGTTTATCATGGTCTATTGTGCCACAGCCCTCAGTCTCACTACAAATAGATGCCCACTGTATATCGTATATGTTGTATGATATGTATGTGTGGTGGCGCTAAAATGCCTCTGTTTAATGTTTACATTTTCCAAAATAAATAACAAAAAGTGATTTTCTGAAAAGTTGTGCTTTGGCCTTTACTTTGCAGCATTAAATAGATGCCGTTGGGTTTACCAAAAGCAGAGTATGTTCACATCCATCTGATGAAGGTCCTCCGTGCGCCCCTTAAATCCAATTTTAAAGCCTGTATATAAATCAAGTTAGACAGTCATGGTCTAATGTGAAGATAACACACAACTTTATATGCATAGTCATATGATCTGGAATTTTAAATAACATAATAGTTAAATGTAATTATACTGATTGTATCAAGGTGAGTTGTTTTTGTGACAAAAGAACCATTAAAGACACAATTAATTATGAACCTACTTCAAAACACTGGGATGCGTCTCTCAGTTAATACATTTGTCCTTGATACAGCAGCCCCTCATAAGTAGGATCATATCGGAAGATTTGGCAAAACTGAATTAAAATTGAGTTAAGGTATGCATCTAAAACACTTGTTCATGCTTAAAATGATACGTTGAACATTAAGTGCAGTACATTAGCAATAATATATGTCATGAAGCTGTTGAACAGGATTCAAAGGTTTGGGCTGTGCTACGAGGACAAACCTAAGTATATTGTAGAGACCTAAATATTGTCTCTCCTTAAACGATCCAAATTGTTGCAATAATTGCACACTTTTTGCACTGCATGATGTCACTTCCATTGTCCTCCAAGTATCCCTACTGTATAATTAAAAATGTTTGAAGAAGAATGAGAAACAGCGCTGAAATTGCAGTCACACTATAATAAAAGTCCCATATGGATACGCAGAGAGGTCATATACCTCTGCTGGCGAGATTGGTGTAATCAAGGTATTCAGAAAATAACAATTGAGCAACAATAGGCTCAGCCACGTGTGGCTGTAGATGTGAGAGAAGTTCAGCTCCTCAATTTTCGAGGACAAAGCAGCCATTTATGCTTTGTTCCTGCAGAGGGTGAATCTGACTTAAGCAATGAGACGTTGCCTGAATAGAATTATGGGTATTGTAGTTAACACTAATGCTGAGCCAAGAAAATGTAGGGAGACTGCTGTCCTTCCAGCCCTCATTTATCTACATCATTTCATGTGTTTTCAGTGAATTATTCATCCGTACCTCAAGCGATTTGTGGCTCTCTTGAAATTTCTAATGTATTATTTTTATTATTTTATTTTCATTTATTATTATTTATGTTTTTTTCATTTTTTATTATTTGTGTTGCTTTTACTGGAAGAAGGCAGAAGGAGGGAATGTTGTGGTTTATGTATCATCATTTTCTCACAAGCCACTATGGGGGATGGGGGGGAAGGGGTGACTGTCAGGTTGTGGTGACAGCTCAGCTTTTGATCAGCGCATCTCAGTGTGGCGTATGTGGCCAGTGGATGATATGGGAGTGACAGGAGGAGATCCATGCATGCAGGAGGAGAGCGGAGAGGCTTTGTCACATCTGTTACTCATAGCCCCCCTGTCAAGATATGGACCGCCTGTACACTGGAGCATGGATACATTGAAAACATCACATCATTTATGGTATTTATTTATATATACATTGATTTACCAATGTGAGTCATAAATGTTGACTCGTGATGTTATTTACATCAATAACTGAAGGTAATGTCAGAGTGAACATTGCGTTTTTGCATTTCACATTCAAAGATGTGAAAAGATGTTCTTGTTTAATGTTTATGCAGGGACCAGCTGTCAGGCTGTAAGAAAATCTGTCCGAACTTTGTTATCTGGTCCAGCTCCACAAACAAACTTGCCTCCAAGTGTGAAAGGAACACTGTCACACACACACACACACACATACACACACACACACACACACACACACACACACACACACACACACACACACACACACACACACACACACACACACACACACACACACAGTTTCATGAAAGGCTGGACACATTGTCACTTCAACAAACAACCACTGAGTCGAATCACAAACCAAACCCTCACCTTAAAACCTGATCGCCAATCAGGACAAGGCAAGATGAAGATGGTGGTGCAGTCGCAATAATGCTATACCTTCCTCGTCTCTCTAAGGAAACTATACAGTACAACCAATTGCAGGCAATCTTTGACTTACAGACAAAAGGGTGCACTTTGTGAGAAAAACTTCACTTTGCATTCAGAGCTCCTGCAACCTAACTGTGTTCAACTATAGCACCAAATTGGGCTCTGTAGCACTGAACTTGGACCCCCCCTGTGGCCCATCTCCGAAATAAACTTTCATGATGACACCACTTTTGATATTATTGCAGCCAAGACTGTAATGTAATTTGGGCCAAAAATAACCAAACTAAAACAAACGCCATATTGTTACGTTTTTTTTTTAAGGGAATGAATTTTTACTGAACAAAACATTTTGAGAAATTGAACACTGTCTTTGTCCCCCCGCGTTACTCTACTATAGTAGCAATAACATAATGTACGCATGGCTGTGAGGTATAAAACAGTCAGACTATTTTATAGTTTCATTCTATGTTTGACAGCCCCACAGGTGTCTAATTGTTGTAAATGTCAAATGTAATTATTTTTCCTCTCCTAAAAGCATTGTGATTCTTTAATGGTAATGAAAGTAGACATGTGAAGACATGCTTCGAAAGACAGTCACATGTGGCGTTTCACTTAAAATGTGTTGATTAAATGGAGTTTTTAGAAAAAGCATAAAAAAACAAGCACTTACAAAATGTGGCAGTGGATAGGAGATTTGTCAGATTCAGGCGTTCTCAGAGATATTTTACCTGACTAGAAGTGTATCACTACAATGAATAATTAATAAGTCTACCGGGACAAACAGAAGGGATGTAAACTATAAGACAGTTTCTTTCTCAAATCTGTTTGTCTGTGAGCCAGCAGCACATCAGATTGTGTCACATCTGCAAATATTTTGTCACTCAACTCTTGTGGTTTTCTGATGTTCATTTTTCCTGTGTATCCTCCAATGAACTCGACAACTTGCAGGCACAAAAAGTAGTTCAGCGCACGAGAAAAGCACTAAACCAACAGCACACCTAATACAATAGCCTTTTCTTTTTCCAAAAAGAGCTGCTGCAGTTGTATGAAAAAATGTCATCTGTGGTAAGTCAATAAAACGTTGTATTGTGCAAAAATGAAAGCAGTGTAATGGCCTTTTTTGTCACATTTGTTTCGACTTGCCTGCAAGAGTGTGTGATTGTTAGAGGAAAAGGAACATTAAAGCAAGAAAATAATGGTAATGAAACCCACAATGAGGAATTGCCATGCTCCAAATATTAAGTAAAAGTCACATTTCGAGAATATGCTGAATAATGGTGAATCTAACCATTTCTGGGGGGAAACATTATAACATTTCAGCTTCTTCTAGGCTAAAACGTGATGTCAACTTTAAAACACGAGTGGATCAAAGAGTCACCTTGACATGCTGTCAGGTGAAACAATCATGAGGATACATACATACATACACACATACACACATACATACATACATACATACATACATACATACATACATACATACATACACACACACACACACACACACACACACATACACACACACATACATACATACATACATACATACATACATACATACATACATACATACACACACACACACACACACACACACACACACACACACACATACACACACACATACAGTACATACATACATACATACATACATACATACATACATACATACATACATACATACACACATACATACATACATACATACATACATACATACATACATACATACATACATACATACATACATACATACATACATACATACATACATACATACATACATACATACATACATACATACATACATACATACATACATACATACATACATACATACATACATACATACATACATACAAACAGTATTGTTTGGTGTGACAGGATAAAATATCATCCTCTCCCACTGGCCTGGTAATCCTCAGGCGGATAATTAAAAGGAGTGTGCCACAGTCGAAAAGAGGGAGAAAAAAAAGATTTAAATAAATAAATAAATAAGGAGAAGGGAAGAGGCTCTGTGCGGATCCCG
The DNA here is from genome assembly GCF_036324505.1 of Eleginops maclovinus. NCBI lineage: Eukaryota > Metazoa > Chordata > Actinopteri > Perciformes > Eleginopidae > Eleginops > Eleginops maclovinus. Next base: position 18,069,399 of record NC_086357.1, on the reverse strand, counting down.
GGGGGATCCATTAAAGAATGTTTTCTTGAATTGAGGTTAGGTGCATTGATCTCTGTCGAAGCTGGCACAGCTGAGAGTTAACACTCCCTTGCCTGCGACTCTGACTCATTTCATACATTATTCCAATTAAATCACTGTGGCCTGCCTGGCTGCCTGCCTTTATGTTTTCTTGGAAAGTGGGAACTGGCACCTGCCACATTAACTCCACTGTCATCAAATATGGCTCAAGAGAGACATGCTGCAGTTGAAGTTGGAAGACAAAACATATATGGATAACTAAGGTGAGGTTTTGTCTACAGAAGCAGAAGCAACGATCGAACGTCCACCATGATAGATTAGACACATTAGGTACACGCTAATAGGTGCACTGTCCTATACAATAGCCCTGTGTGTCATTGTTTGATATATTGACTGGTGTGAGCACAGCCATTGTTTTTGTTTCCATTTGTACAGAATGTGAGAGGAAAGCCCATTACTTTGAGCTACTCTGGGGACATTCTTTGGCATTTAAGGGCTTGATACGTACATTCACCTACAATCTATGAGTCAAGTCAACCATGAAAGACTATATACTATAGACTATAATCTGTGTCTTGTATTGTTTTCAAAACCTTAACTCACAGTCCAAGCATCTCATAACCATCTCAATTTGTGTTAAATAGAATGTGAGTTTGACACATTTTCATGAAATTGTAGAGATTATTTTCCCCACCTCTGTGTCAGGTGTCAAGAATGAACATTGAAGATTCACTTTTGAGCCAACATTGAAAGTAGTCCTTAAAATGTTTGGGAAAAATGAAATTGGCCCAAACTAGCATCTCAACTAAGGACTTCTGAATTCTCCATCTCAATGCATTGTTTATTTCTCTCACTCATGCATTTATTCTTTTTATCTACTATATGTTTTGATCTGTAAGGGAATATTTATAAGTTCTGCAAACAAAGACAACAAAGGCTTTTAGATACAGTATATCTTTACTATAGCTGGTGAAGCCCCAGGCTGAGTGAAAATTAAATCCTCCTAGAACTGAAATAAATAATTTTACCAGCCCTTCCTGTCCTGTCGGTACAGTAATTCTGGAGAATGAGCTTACTGGCAGGCATATCTGGGCAGATTCACCCCCTTATGCACCGGTTACCTGCTCTCTCTGTGGATGAGAATGAGGGTGAGGACAAAGACCACCCACATGTTTTTTACAGCATGTAATGTCGGCTCAGGCTGGTTTGGAAAAAAATATGTTAAAAAGAGAAGGGTGAAAAATGGTGTGCTACCTTTGCCTGCCTGGATACTTATTTAAGGACCATGTTGATTAAAAAATGGTTACTTCAAGGTGATACGTTTGCTCGGGAGGACATTTTCCAGAATCTGTATTAAACTACAACCATCATTTTGAGAACTGCTTCTCTCTTAAAAGAAGTGAGATCGGATCATGTCAAGGTTTGAAGGACAAATGGATTAGGTTCATTAAAGGGCCTCTTCTCTGTGAGTATGACTTTGTCTTTTTGGTGTCTTCACTTTAGATTACCTTTTTTCTGGTGCCTCCCATTTTGGTCTTCATTAGATTTTACTACCATGACTCAAACCACCCACACACGCCTCACAAGCCTTTTGATGCCTATAATATTCCCATTTCAAGTTGTTATCCTTAGTATACAGTCTTTTAATAATGTGTGGACTTCAAACCCTGAGCCAGGTTTGCAGTTGCGGACAAAGTAATAGAATTTTTTACTTTAGTAAAGGAATTTGCACAGATTTCAAGTGAGGGCCTGTTGGATTACCACACTAAGGATCAGCTGCTAAATGTGACAGACTTTTACATCTCTAGTCTTGTTGCATTTTGGGTGTGGTAAAGGAAACGCTTGGCTCACTTGGAGTGTGGTTTGCTGTGTTAAAGGTCACTGACACTCAGACGGTTGTTAACTCTCGGGTCAGTCGTCCTCAGCAGTCTGTGAACGGTGTGCGGCCTGTCTAGCTCTGACTTTTGAGGAGCCAAAGACGTTGGTAACTTTACAACACATAACAGTTTTTTCACAAAACATAAGATTGGACATGACATTATATTCTGTCCTTATAATAGCACTTGAGTTAAAGTCAAAAGATCATAAAAGTTATTACAATTCATCGTCTCGGGACCATGAATGGCTGTATTTCATTTAATGGCAATTGATCCAAGAGTATTTGAGAAATGTCTGTCTTGTCATCCATCCATAGAGCCATGCCACTAACTTAAATACATCAATCACAGACCAATGTATAAACCTTAGAAATCTCATAGGACCCCACCTGCAAATCAGTGCGGGTCAAATCTGGGTTAGGGTCAACAGTGGTACAAAACAATGCTGATTATTAAACCTCGGGGTTCAAAATGCCCTGTGTGTTGTTTCATGGATGAAAACAACTTGGATCAGCAATCCGCCGTTGAACTGCCACACACAAAATTTCAGTGTCGAACGAGCAGAGAAATGGAGTCATTACAGCCACCGCTCAATAACACAAAAACAAATTGTTTCAGTCGTTTCTCACAGGCGCAATATGCATGAAGCTAACTGACAGTGGGATCAAATTGCCTTTTTCAGCTTGTTCCTTTCACCTTCCCACAGCCATCCAACACAAAAACAACGGCAAAATGGCAGAAAATGTATTTTCATGTTTCCTATCAGACTGGGGAATGATATGATGAGCAACGTGTGCAGGTATTCTGATGCAAACTCAGGTCACTAAACCAGACAGTTTTCAGCCCGGAAGACAGACTTTACATAAACGTTATTCATCAAGCAGCTTTAACAGATATGACTTCAGTGGCCCAGCGAGGATTGGCTGGACACAACACCCACATCAAACATCTTCTCTTCTCAGTGAGAGGGATTAAAGTAAACGCTTTCCTGCAAAGGGCAGCGCATTTGAAAGCCTCATGCCATTGCAAGTGATCATTTGATTTCCATAACAATATTTAATAAAGGACTATTAGTCACAAATCCACTGAGGGTATTGAAATCAAGATATCCCTTCATAAAGTTGAGATATTCTGCCACACAGCGATATAATACTTTAGAGATCTATTTCCTCTCATACTTTCAAATAACAGAACATTGATTCAGGTATCTGAAATGAATGCAGAAAGACAGAGAGGGAGACACGAAAACAAGACTGAATCAGCTGGAAAGGGCAACAGAGTGGAACATTTGACTAACAAGCAGTTTTTAAATGCAGTTTGCTGTTGTCTGAGTAGAAACGTGGAGCCTTGCAGTCTTATGCATCTATGGATCCTGTGCAGCTGAAATGTCAAGGAAAGAGGGGGAAAATGGAGAGGGCGCGTCAAAGGGATGGTAATAGCCAAAATAAGGGGATAAAGGGGAGTAGTAGAAGGACGGCACAGTACGACCCACATTTCTGCTTTCTGTCAGCACAGATCCATACAAAGTAAACTATAGATTGAGGGCATATGCTAAAGCCTGTCTGTAGTGAGTGCACACACAAGGTTAAATACAGCTTTCACTGGAGGAGGACTCAGCTCAGCACATCATTGTCTGCTAATGGGAGCAGGTTGCATTGTCTCCCCAGCGCTGCACGAGGACATGCTTAACTCTGTGAGAGAGAGAGAGGAAATAAATAAACAATGCATGTGGCAGAGGGGAACGGGGGAGTAAACATTCATTAATGTGGGGGGGGGGGACATGTTTAGTTGCTGCATGTAATGTTCTATTTATGGCCAAGTTAGCTCGACTCCAATTACTGTGTGAACAGCATTGTTTGGTTCTTTGTGTTATAAACATACGAATGCTGATGTCTTTTGATTCTGCTTGTGTTTACATCTCAAACTGGCTTTCAACAAACATTATGACAACTCACTGCTTCTGTGATTTGATGACATAATTTTTCTTTCATGGATTCTTATCCTGCATTGACTCAACTGTAATCATATTACAGGCAATCTAGTGAGTCATTTGACCTTCTCTGTATTCATACCAGAAACCCAGCTGTAATCCAATATAATGTAATCTAATGTTCGATATAATGACATCTATTGCCTGCTCTAGACAACACAAAGCCTAAAACGATTGTGTCTCCTAGAAGAGATCTGTTACAAAATTACATTTATGTGAAAAATCACACAGCGTTTAGACAACCTTTTTTTAAACTGCAATCAAAACCTGCTAAATATAGCCTACTCTGCATGGTAAACAGCGTAGGAGCATACGGTTTATATACATCCCTGACAAGTATTTTGAATATTCATAAAGATAATAAGGAGGGAAAAAACAAATCCAAGATTTTCGTTGCGTCCCTACTTTCAGCCTGCATCAGACTTCCTACTCGTGAAAACTAATGGAAAAATGCATGCAGGATTTCAGCGGAGGCTCCGATCCATTTTAATCCTGAAGGCAATTACGGCGTGGGGTTTTAGGGTCAGTAGTGCTGTTGATTGATGGGAAGAAAAAGTCACTTTAACAAAGTGCCTTGAACTTCAACCACCTGGCTGCAGCACAAAGGGTGTTTTCTTCATGAGACAAAGCTTTAATGTTTTTTTAATGCATCCAATGAAAGAATACAAAATTGAGAATTAATGGTCGTGCTTCTGATAGCCCCTATGTGTCAATAACACTGATGCCTTTCGAATTGTAAATTAATTCCTTAATTTCTATGGATCATTTGCTCCTCCTCCCAACGACGAACTTAGTAATGTCGTCCCTCTGACGACACGTTTAAAAGTGGATGGTGCCATTGATCAGTGACGTATTTGCAGCGCCTGAAAAGGCAGGTTTGTTTGTGCAGATATTCGTTTGCTTCACTGTTTTCTTCGTGCTCCCTTTTAAGAGCCATGCTCCGTATCCTAGCAACAGGACTCACTCCCCCCTCTGATCTGCAGAGTCAGTGGCGGGGAGCGAGGGTGAGAGCACAGGACCTCCACTGTCTCCTGCCTCCGCCCCACACACTGGTCAGATTCAGCCCTAATTCACTACTCAATGCAGAGGTACAATGTAACAAATTACAAAACCTGAGCACAATTCTCCCGATTCTGATTCTTTGGGTTATTTCAGTTTTATACTAGATTATGCTTCTAATTTCTACAGGGAGCTATTGTACTTTTTAACATATTTTTCACCATTCATCTTAACACAGATTGTTATTGTCTAAAATGCAATGGCTGATACATATTTACTTTTACTTTAGATTTTTGATTGCAGTTATTTTACTTGTAACACAGGCATTTCAATTCTAATATTTGTCTTCCTAATAATACGTATGCTCTGATCAATAATTTTCTTTTACAACTGATCAAAAGACTATTCATCCAACTTTACCGAGCACTTTTTGTTACCTTTTCACATTGTATTGATTTCATAGCGTACAACTTAACTGTTTTGTTTAATTTAGTTTTGTTACACTGCTTTCAACATTTTCATTTCAGTTGCATCTGTTTCTAGCAACAAAAAAAAACTCTGATATACCCAATAAACGTTATGTAGTATGCACCACAGGAGAGACATTCAAAGTTGACGACTAGCTGGTGAACATAGGGGATCATTTAGCAGCTAAAGAGTCAGATATTTCCATAAAACGCATTTCTCAAAATCTGCTGCTTTCAAGAGACTATAAACCTTAGAGAGTATAAACTGTAGTGTTGTTCTTTTTGTGGTAAACACAAAAATGTGAACTTAACAGGATAATGCCCTCAAGTTGGAGATAAAACTGTTATGATACGGAAAGCTTATCAGCGGTGATGAACAACGTAACCCACGGTTGGAGACGTTGCAGTTCTTAATGACCTCTGTGCATATGAAGTGAGCCGGCCTGTGCTGCACCTCTAGTCCCAGTGCCCGGGCATATTATCCGACAAAGAAGATCTGCCAAGCTGTAGCACAAAGCGAGCGTGATTTCCTATCACAACACACTCTATGTTGACAGTGTGCTTTCTATTCAAACTACTTGTGGCCTCAAAGCTCTGCCCTTTCCTTTCAAGTCTGTAATCACCAACCAACACATTTGTTGCATAACAGACGCTCAAAAGCACACAACAACAAGGAGAAGAATGCTTGTGCGGGATAATGCAGGGAAATTATTAGTAGTGCAAGGAGTCTGTGATGGTAGAGTGAATACTTTTTTTTTGCACTGAGCGGGTCTCATCAGGCCATGATGTGCCCCCCCGCTGAGCCCCCAGCAGAGGTGCTGATTTGCCCTTGTTCCCAGGCTCCTCCAAAGCGGGCATATAGTGACCAGGCTGCAACAAACAGTGAGAAAGCAACTATAGTGCTCCCCTGGGCAATAGGAGAAAGAAACAGATGATAGTAATTACGGAGCATGCCAAGGTAATCAATTGTACTGTATAGAAAATAGTTTTGATTTCTGTTCATTTTTTTGGTCCAGAGAGTAACGAGAGGGCACTTGAATCAAGTCTCTGCCTCTGCTAAAGCCTCAGATTTGTTAACATCAGCTTCACCACTCGCCTGTTATATAGGGATGAGGAAATCAAGCTCGCCACGTTCGATATTTCAAAAATGACTGAAGAAGTTAATACTCTCTGGTACATTCTGCTAGATTTTCTGTCAATAAACAGACTTTCCTCACATATGAATCTTGGATTCCCACAAACCAAAAGCCCAATCACAACTTATTTTCACTCCAACTTGTCGAATAATATGGATTACCCATCACCTACTCTAACCTCTCATAATAGCTGACAGATCATTTCACTTTCACCTTCATGCGGGGATAACACTATGTACAACAGTGCTTTCTACTGAGCTGTTAAAAGAACAATGAAATATGCTGTCAGAACAGCTCAAACTATACAGAGGTTCTATGGTTGGTATGTCTACATTTAAATAAGTTTGCAATACTTCTATTATGTAATGTGTAAATGGAATTTCTCACTTCAGGCAAAAGTAACAGAGTTGAATTGGTGTTATTTCTTTAAACATTTTTTCAAATCTTGGAGAGTTTTAATGAAGCGTGAACATGGATGGACAGCAGAGAAAATGGACTTAGCTGCATATGTGAAGTTACTATGGTGATCACAGTTACTCAGATTTTAAATCTCTCTGGAGATGCAGACAGGAAACGGTGAGAGACACAGAGAAGTCTGACACGCGTCAAATGTCCCCAATAGGAACTGAATTGGGAACTTTTGTCATTTCTGCATCCATTAGAATATATTCAGAAATCTGCTTTTCTCTGAGTAGAATGAAACTACAAACATGAGACAATGAGTACTTTAGATTCACTACATTTAGGGTTAGGTATCACTCAAAAACACAACGAAAAAAAGATCTTAAACAGGTTAAAGATTTTCAATCTGCTACATCTTAATGTTGTAATCTACATGTGATGTTTTATAAAGCTTTTAGGTCTAAAAGGTTTCATTTTAAACCTATAATTCAAGCTATTAGCGTGTTGTGTTAACTCTCTAGTGCTGTCCCATTTTTCGAATTATGCTGTTTTCATTTTACCTTCCATGCGTGACATGAGCTGCCGATAAACTCTCCCGAGACTTATATTCACGTGGCGTTTTTAGTTTCACAGTCGGCACTCTATCTTCAGTTTATTGGCCCCCTCCCTAAACCACTGCACAACTCACTACCCCTTAATATTTTCCTAAAGGGAGATAGCTGTTATCAGTTCAATGAGAGAGGCAATAATCAACATAAACAAAGTTAGCAATTAGCAATAAAACCTCCACTTCATGTGACCACATGATTACACACAGCCACAAGCAAAAATAATTATACTAGTATTTTATTTTATTTTTTATTTACTGGCACTAATGCTCTCCTACTATCGGCTGCTCATAATTAAAGGAAGTATGTTTAATCTTTTCTAATACTGCACTATAAGCACATTTGGTTAATCCCTTAAATATAAATATTAATGTATGCAATATGAAATAAGTCAAATTAGTCACAAGTTGTCTGCAAGCCTTAACTCATATATATAATTGTATGTTATTCAGGAAAGTATATCACAACATATTAGCAGCTGTTTGGAATAAGACTAACTACCAACAAGGTAGTTATTACACCACAGAACCATTTACCCACCAATATTCAAAGCATGTAATCTAACAAAACCACCAGACTAGTTTTAATCATGTCACCAGGCAAAGTATTGACATGCAACCGGCCAATGTCTAATCAATATCCTAATTAAAAGTTTTAAATTGCATGTAATAGGCCGGATATGTAGCAGTACTAGTTTGTAATTCGATGTTTTCCAAAAGCTTGCTCTAAAATTTCTGCAACGTAACACAAGAAATAACAGCGGTGGCAATTAAATAAATAGAGAGACGTGAACCTCTTTTATGTACAAATACAGACTTTGCACATTTTGCATTCGGAGAGATAAGCATATAGCAAGTACTATGAGTAAAACATTGGTCGGTGCACAGCTGCAAATACTGAATGGTAAATGATATAGAGTAGTTCATACAATGACAATGATGTTGATCAAACTATCACATCAACAGCACATTCATTCTATAGTTTTACTATAATCAACTGTATTTTTATAATACAATTTTCATAAGTTGTACCTCTGATTTTATTTATTATAAGTTGCTGGAATCTAAAATAAAATGCTCTTCAGAGACTTAAGTGCAGCCTGATGCATCACAAACCACCGTAGTGATTTCCTTTTAATTTGGTTTCCCCCAGCGGAATACATACATCTGTTATTGCAGATGTGGGTCTAAATTCAGAGACCTGAAATCAAACCAATTAATTGCCCCATATTTATGTCAGTGACCCAGATTGTGTGTTAATAATGTCACGTTACGTAATTAGCTCGTGAGTACGCCATGCTAACACAACACTTGAGTTAGGATTGTTTTAACACACATTTTACAAAAAGTGCCAAAATCCAGATTCAGTGAGGTGGCCCTTTAGAGTTGAACAAAAGCATTTATTAAATGTTGTCTTGTGTGTGCCTTCAAGACTCACTTTATTTCTGCCCTTGGCCACTTCAACTGGCTGGTCTCTCTGGTTAGCTTTTTATTGCTGTTTCACATGATCTTAAAACAAACTCTGACTCTTAACCTGTGTAAAAGAAGGTCCTTTTTTATTTCAGGCATTGTCCCTCAGAGAATTCATGTACACCAGTGTTCCCATTAGATAAAATGAAATCAGGTCAGAGTGGCTCCTCCCAATGATGCAAACAACTGATCAACACTAACGGGCATCTACACTTTTCAGAGCAACCATACCCTCGCCAGCCAAGTGCGTCTCAATGGAGCGAGTCACAAAGATAGAGAGCCAGTAAAACAAAAGAAGATCAAGTAGGACATTTATGCTCGTTGTGGTGGTGTTGTTACAATCTCAGCTAAAGTTAAGTAGAGGTGGTGGAGTGTTACTTTCAAGCTTCTGCCCACTTTGAGCTCCCTAAAGCTATGGCTGCAGATTGGGATCATAACTAAAGAAATGGTTTTGCCAATTGTGTCCCATTCCGCAATAGATAAATGGGTTGAATCACAAAACAATGTCCTGCTTACTTTTGATGAAAGCTCTTGTACGGTCATTGTTTTTGTCCACCACCACCCAAACAACAAAAGCTGGACTTCGTTGCAAAACCAGTAAGTGGGGGAGAGTTGAAGAAGTTGGTCGGGCAGTATGTTGGACTCATTTTTATGTTGAGGCGGCGGGGGGTGTTGTCGGCAGCTGCTGAAAGTAACAAATAAAGTAATTGTAATCTAACTTAGTTACATTTAAAATTAAGTAATCATTAAAGTAACTAAGTTACTTTTTAAAGGAGTCATCAGTTATCAGATTACTTTTTCAAGGTAACCGTGGCAACACTGATTGGCACTAGAGTCAAACGGATTATCATGTAGTTTTTGTAACTGTAGCCCATTAACATGAATCAATTGAGCAGCATTATTGAAGTTATGATGTAACTTTAGCTGTTTACATTAATCAAAAAGTGAATATATGCATAAACCTTCACGTTTCAACTGACAGCCTGCGTGTGGGTACGAACCTCCTTTGATGGAAAGACTTTGAATGCAGGACTCAAACGCCCCTCCACAGAAAGGAGTTATAATTTCAACAAATCCACTCCTACATTTCCTTTCCTACATTAGCTTTAAATGATAATTTACCAACATTTTCTTATTTTCAAACCGTACATGCCGTGTTGACTTTCAAAGTGCAGACGTGCCCGTACAAATGAACAAAAGAGGTTTCATATATTTCAGCAGAAATCTTCTTAACAAATTGTCAACATTTAGTTCTCTGAGATCAAAAACCTCAGCATTTAGCCGCTGGAAAAACAATTCAAAAATCACAGCACCAAAACTGCTGAAAACGTTACAAAAAATATGCATCAAAGTCCTTCAAAAGTGTTAAGAACTTGTTACCGCTGGTTTGCTGTGACTTACACTTTTCTTCCCTTGTAGGCGTTTAGGTGTTTGAATGCAGAGGGTATAAATGATTGAGAAACACACATATTTTCAGGTGTTGCAGTTGTAAGTATTTGGCCTGAGGAAAGCGTCTAGAAGAAAAAGTGGAGAGGATGTGATGATCCTCAAAGGATGTTATCTGCCAGCCCACTGACTGCCTCCAGGAGAAAGCTGCCAGGGAGTGGAGCTGGCAGTCGTCCTGTGATTTCGGTTTCTGAATTGTTTTCGACTTAAGGTGAGTGAATCAAAAGACTGACTCAACTCAAAAGGGTCTGCAACACCAGGATAAGTGTGGCCCCAAAGCTCTTGAAGTTTTACTGGATGATTTTTTTCTTCTTTATAATTATTTTGGATATTTTTAGGGCAAGCACAGTGAAACCAGGTGGAGTAGAGGGGCTTTGTCATGCATGCTACACAGGTCCGTGGCCAGTTGTTATGTGTCTTTAGTTTCAAATATATTGGTTAAAAATATCTCACGACACAGATAGCAATTTACAGAATCTATCTATTTTCATGTTCTCAACTGATGCAATACCGTGAATGCCTTCAGATGTGCTCAACAACTCTTCCTACAAACTACCTGGTTTTGAGCATAACTTGGCCTTTACCCAGCTCCTGACCTTTTGACGCTGCTTTGCTCCGGATGAGAGGCAGATCTTAACATGTGTAAAGACAGGGGGTATACAAATAGAGATGTTGTGTGACCTGTGACATCCGGGGATAATACTGTCTTTCAAACGTGTGCATCAAACATGCACTTAAATTATAAAACGCTGTGTAGAATGTCAGTGTCAGATGGTTTTATACTAAAAAACATCGGAAAAAAAACCACACACAAACACACACACACACACACACACACACACACACACACACACATTGAGACTTCCATAGAATTTCTTTTAATACTCTCGAGCCACGTAAATGTAACTCATAGAATTGTTTTCTTTTATTGTTTTCTCAGAAAATGTCTTTTCTATGGTTAAATCCTTTCTCATAGATTTATTCCAAATCTTTAAAGAAAGGGCCTCTGTTCACGGGTGTCACTTTGTCTGAAATAAGGGTGGGGATACTTGTTTCAGATATAAACAAAATAAAGCAACTATTTTATTGCATGCCCCTATTTGTGCAACAAATAATACTTAAAAAAGTGGTTGGAACATGTCCCCAGTGTAGAGGACACATATACCTATTTTTTCCAGTGTATTTAGATAAGCTTGTGGGGGTTTGGAGGTTGGGCGGAGAGCAGTATGTGTTACCTATCAGCAGAATAAATGTTTTATGTCTTATGTCTTGTGTCTTGTGTATGTCAATGTATAAATCTTTTATGTTAACCTGACACAATCCTATAGCATAGTATAGAGGTAATACTTTCAAAAATATCAAATCTTGTCTGAAAACAGCAAATGAACCACATAACTTTTCTATAAAAGAGTTCAGCTTCTTGACATTCCAGCTTTTCAGTTTCTTTTCATTTTCTTCCTTCAGTGTGTCTCCTATCTTTTTTCGTTTACTCTTTTCTATCCTGTCCATCTTTTTTCACCTTTCATCGACGTTTAGACAATCCGGTAAATTCAATTTCACCAAAATCTGACATTTTGGTGGTTTCAAAGTCAGCCAATCACTATCAAGGACTGGAAATCTATGTTTTATGAATAGAGAGAAAGAAAGCACATCAGAAAAAAAGGGGTCCCAGGAGGCCTGCAGCCCTAGAGCTTACTGAGTTAACCAGCAGTGTAGCTGACTCAATCTGTTTGACTTTCTCAGTGGGGCACACGCAGCCCTGGGCAGGCAACAAGGTCCTTGGGCTTGGCTCACATTGATCTCAAAATTCAGCATCGAACTGCTGGCCAACCACTAAATATTTGGTTTTAATTACTGCCACAACCTTTACTCTGGCAGGATACTGTTGAAACATAATCCCCAAGGGGCTGCGCAGCAAGGGCATCAAACCATTATTCAACCATAGAGGGGATGGCAGCCATTCCCTTACCAAGGCATGTTTTATCTGGGAAAATGGGACACAGCACCAGCAGACTTTATAGGCTGCCTCTGACAAAGAGCACTAAAGAATAGAGAAATGAGAGACACTCTATAACCCTTAATTATACAGCAGCTAAGTTCGATGGGGGAACGCAGCTTATCTCTCTGGTGGGGTTGGAGGATTTTTGAACTTCTCATTTGATTACTTGCCCTGTTCACCTGTCTGCCTCAACAGCCCACAGCTGCACTAATGAAGGTACACACTGTTCCTCTCACAGATAAAGAAATGATTTTATAATTTTGCCTTCTTTTGTCCAAGGTAAGAAGAGGGAGGACTGTTTTAAGTCAGTCGCCTAAGGGTAACATCTGCCTGTGTGTGAGTCTTCTCCTCAGCAGGGTCCTGACAGTCATAGGATATCTATCCTTTTCACTCTTGTATTAATTATCCATGTGCATCGCTGAGGTAGAAAAACAAAATGCAGTTTACATTAGGGATTCATCTAGAACACTTTGCTCAAGAGATTCTTTGTTATTTTTCCCCGAAGCTGCAGCATCCAGTGATTCCAAAGAAATGTTTTATAGTGGCCAGGGAAATGTGCCCTCATCACACGTTTTTTAAAACTGCCAATGGGATGGAACAAACTTTTTGGCACAGGTAACTAAAGTATGTTGGGAGCAAACAAAACATTCTTCATCAGGCTTCATATGGCGATATTTGGTACTAATATTCTGTGATTTTTGCTTTCACTGCATTAACCATCATCAACCTCCTTTTTTTGCTGTGGAGAAATAATTATCCCCCTTAGTATGAGACTAAGAAAGCCTGAAAGGGTGGGAAAGTGCAAAGTGTGTTTTACATATTGGCTTTTAATCCCGACACTCCAATTATTGGACTCCATCACATGTATCCTTTGATGTATTTCTGCCTTGGTAACCACAAAGCCGTGTCTACCCAACAGACTGTGCAGAACTAAAAAGCTTCCAGATAGAAACACAGCCCCTGTTTTTGTTACCTCTCTCCAAAACCAGTGTGTACCACTCCCACAACAACATTCCCCACAAATCATACTCCCAGGTAAGCCTTGAGTATGGGGAGTGTGTTTGCTAAGGGGGTAAATATCGTCTATAACAGTGATCCTATCACCTCCTGATTAAAAATGTCAGTGAGGCCCTGGAGGTGACAGATTGCAGTGTTGCTGGCATCCCTAGGTATTTTTGGTGCAGGGACAGGTGCAGCATGCCTAGGAGACTTGCAGGGAGGAGTGTAAAGGAGAGGGGAGGGAGGGAAAAATAGAAAGCACGGAAGGAGGGAACTGGGAGCAAGATATTCTCATCGATGGCCTGTGGCTAGCCTGAATCATCTAATACCTGGGCCGAGCTCCAGAGCTCATCTGTGTCAGGCAGAGAGGCCTGGTTCTCTCAGCGTGATTGTAAAAGGCCCACTGGAAAGTATTTATGAGAGGTAGAACACAACTCGTTCAGGATTCGTTTTGAGTTGCTTGCCTTGCATGGTCAGGCACCTGAGTCTATTTCTGACCTCCTCCATCCTTACATCACTTGTGTGTCACTAAGGAATTTTGGAGCAGGGCTCACTGGTTATCCCTCGAGCTCGACTGAAGACAAAAGGTGACTGTTCTGTTGAAGAGGTGGCTCCGCACTGTGAAATGCTCATTCTATAAACTTTGGATCTATGGTCTTTATCTATGCCATTTAAAGGAAGATAAAGACCAAGTTATATATTAAACTAGCCTTTGTCTTACCTCATGCTGTGTAGTGTTTGTTTCTCAGCTGTTAATGTTTGTTTCTTTTACAGTACTAAGTGTAAGTTTGATTAATTGTTTTTCACTGCTTTAAAACAGTGTTTGTTTTGTCTTCCTTACCTACTTACTTACCCATTTAGTTATTTACTTACTTAGTTACTAACAGAATCAACTCAGGTCAGACGTCCGGTACTGTAGAGAATCAGATGCTTTCACATCCACAACACACATCCCTTTCTCCACGTGGAACAAATGACGCACATCGAACAAACCCCAAACGTCTGCCAGGACAACGCTGCACTGTGGGGGATGCAAATGCTGCCAGAGTTCATCAGGGCCCCCTCTAAACCTGATCCATCTGTTCCCACTGGTCTTGACTCTGACTTGTCATTCAAGGGGCAGCACAAACGTCTGTTTGTACTTATCATGCCACTTGGAAAGGTAGGACTTTCTGTTTGATATTTTAAGAAACAATTTCCTAGATAGATGGATAAATGGATAGATAGATAGATAGATAGATAGATAGATAGATAGATAGATAGATAGATAGATAGATAGATAGATAGATAGATAGATAGATAGATAGATAGATAGATAGATAGATAGATAGATAGATAGATAGATAGATAGATAGATAGATAGATAGATAGATAGATAGATAGATAGATAGATAGATAGATAGATAGATAGATAGATAGATAGATAGATAGATAGATAGATAGATAGATAGATAGATAGATAGATAAGCATCGCAACAGGATAATCCTAGATTATTTCCATGGGGGTCGCTTGGTTTACTGCAATCAAGATTTGACATATGAGATATTTCCGATTAGCTTTAAGGAACAAGCATCTCTATTCACATGTTGATGGCTATAGTGGTATGTGACACATGACAAGTTATATGCTTTGATAATCGTTAACAAGCATGAAATTGATAAAACAAAGAAAAGTAAAGAAATAATAAGAAAACAGAGAGCAGGTGGCAGAAATGAAAAGAGTTACTTATATAAATATTGTGTCCAAACACACACAACGAACAAAGGAGCAGTAAAAAAGAGCCATTGGACTAGCTCAAATGACTGAAGCTGAATTATTGATCACTTTCACATTGATTATCTCATAACAAAGAGTGTATCCAGCGTGGCTTTTCTATTGTGGTGAGCTGTCAACCCCTGACAAGGCCACTCCACATCTAAGGCATCACTACGGAGGGCTCACAGGCTTTTACTGCTGTCAGCAAGCCCTGAGCAAAGCAGACACTCGCTTTTCAAACTCATTAGCCAACCCTGACGTGATGAACTCATCAAAGGCATTGTAATGAGACAGAGATGTGAGGAACCCTCGCTCTCTAATGTTCAGCATTTCCTGGTTTTCCACCATATAACCCATATCCTATGGTGTTAGAACATAATCAAATCAGTATTAATTGTGAATGTGTATTTCAGAAAGTGTGTATAGTTTCAAGACTGCCACAGAGGACATCGCAACAGCTGTGAATGTTTGGACATGGCTTCCTGGGCAAAGGCCAAGTTGACAGCCATGTCAGTTCTTCTGTGCTGCGCAACCCACACACTCACACACAGACATGCACGTCTGAACGCACACACATATGGACCACACACACACCCACACACAAACCAGCTTGACACAAACCAAAAACCTGATAACACACACATGGAAAGCCAGGAAGACACACAACCAGTCTATACTAACACCCAGACATATTCTCAATCACACACCAAAAACACACATGCACTCACACACACACACACACACACACACACACACACACACACACACACACACACACACACACACACACACACACACACACACACACACACACACACACACACACACACACACACACACACACAGGACACTGCAATGCAAGACAATAGATGTTGTTCAATCGATATTATACATGAAGTTGTTGGCCTGCATGATATGAAAATCCTGAGTGAGTTGCCCGCGGCAGATATGACTGAGGTGATGATTTGATTAAGTATGTTTATTCACCAGCTTCTGTTTGCTAAAGCTAAAATTACTGGAGCAAAAACCAACACTGTTACACAAAAACGAGGAACTTCATACAGCTACATAATCATTTACACAGCACATTTCAGATAATGAACATTTTAATGTCAATCCAAAAATGTTTTGTGATCTTCTTTTTAGAGTGTAACACTCAATCCTTTCATCAGGTCTGTGTGTGTATGTGTGTGATGTTTGATCAGATTTAGCAGTGACAACATGCGTTAAAAGCAGCAACTGTTATCACCGTGTGTTCAAAAATACTGCTAAATAATAATTGGTGCATGGCAGTATGTTACATCACCCTTTGACAAATGAGAGTGCACACTTCAGACCAGTAGGAAGATCACAGACACAAACACAGTTAAAAGTGTGTTCATACTTCCATTGCTCAGAGTAACAAGTTAATTGAAAAGAAAACCCAATACAGGTTTTCAGGGCTGTTAAGCCTTTTTATTTGAGTGTACAGATTCTATGTAAACACTAAACAACTGCAGTTATGAGACACTGCACCTGTCAGTTGTGATAAAACAAAAATAACTGTAGAATGACGGCCAAAGACCCCAAATCTCTATTGACTGCTCAGTGCAGAGTAAACCATTAAGTGTCTGCTACACAGCCTAGGGCAGTGGTCCCCAACCTTTTTTGTCACAACATCATAGGTTATTGCGCTGGTGTGGACATAAGATGTGAAAAGTTCTTCCATAAAGTAAATATTCCCTCACAGACTGTTTCATTTGACGGACGTTAAAGCCCCACAGAGGTTAAAGTATTCAGTATTTCACAGGAGGGAAAGTAAAAAAACTATTTTCTTCACATCATCTAAATTGTCTTGCGAAACCTAGGATTTATCTTGGGACTCCTTGAAGGAGTCCCAACCCCCAGGTTGGAGCCACTGATACATGGCATAGTGGGCATGACTGAACAAGGGGCTAATTTAGGATGTAGCTTTTGAGGTATGGTTTCAGTACTATTCTAGGTAATAGCAGTCTGGAAGGAAGACAAAGACAAGAAACATTTTTTCTATAATTGTTTTATCTGTAGGCTAACTGGGGACATGAACTGTACAACAATGCCTCATTTAGTTTGTAACCACTTCAAGCGACACTATGTTTAGTTAAATATTTTCTTGCAGATGGAATAATATTACACAATAAACTCATGATTCAGCCTTCATGAAGACTTTAAGTACAAACACAATTCTAGATATATAACACGTGTTGCTGCCATGACTGCTGTATACAGTATATACCAACACTACTATTCACACACAAACACACAACCAACCTCTACAGCCCCCCGCCTCCCCAGCCCACCCCCACATACACTGCATACTGAGGAGGCATGCAGGGTCAGCAGGCATTCATGAGAACCCGATCAGTGATGAAGAGAGAAGGAGCTGGGAGCACTAGTGGAAAGTGGATTGCAGGCATATGGAGTATTATACAGAGGTTAAAGAGCAGCCATGTAACACATTCCACTATTTTACCTCAGAGGAAACAGCAATAGATGAGTCTGGTGAATCATGACATTTAATTTCAGGATCGGCATAGATGTGAGTGGAAGTTGATGGGAATACAGACAGAGAGCAATGTCTCGATGGGGTTCATTTGTTGGCAAGCCAATGATTATGGCTTTAATTTCCAATATCTTAAAACCCTTACTCCTTCTTTCACAACAAAGAAAGAAGGAGACATATCTGGAGTTGTGGTAGTGGTGGTACAAATTACAGCATTTCTACAATAATTTACCTTGTTTTGAAGATTGTTCTGTGGAATATGTCAGGCTGTTTTTAATTGATTATAGTTCTGCTTTTAACACTATTCATCTACACAGCAGCACAGAGGCTCCCTAAGCATGTGTCAGCACCCCTTTTTTATTTTCTTTGTATAATTATTTAATGTATAATTGTCAGCTCCCAACCTAATTAGTGTAGTCAATTTACACACCATCAACACCACTACTGAAGAGATAGTTTGCATCCTTTTTCCTACAATGCAAAAAGGAAAAGGGTACATTTATTGCAGATGGTTGGTCAAACACCATAATGAACACCTTTTGGAAACACAAACAGTAGCATTAAGTATTTGAACTTATGTTCTAAAATACTTTTATTTCCAGTTCATAACATGATATCTTGAAAAAGCATGCTTATCTGCTGTGTTGTTGAGACTCAAATGAGAAGATTGATACCACTCTCCAATATGTTCACTATAAAGCTACATCCAGCTACCAGTTAGCTTAGCTTAGCACTAAGTCAAGACGCAGGGGTAAACAACTAGCCTGGTTCTGCCTGAAAAAATGTAATCAAATCTGCACATCAGGACCTTTAAAGCTCACTATTGAACGGTAATTAATAATACACACAATTTCCCCAGTTTAGTTTAAGTGTAAAGAATTCCTGGCAATGGATTCCATTGGTCAGTGGCCATCCAAGTACAACAACAGTTAAGTACATGTCATTTTGGATATGAAAAGGTATATTATGAGAGTAAGAATAATATGTATACTACAACCCACTCTGTACCAATATGAGTGAGATATACAGGGAGAATGAGTTTGAATCTGTAAATGATAATGACTCGACTTCCCCACAAATATCCAATAACCAAAGTTTGAGTTAATGGGACTGCTGGGAACACACACTGTATCACGTGTCCACACTGATAACTCACAATGATCCCAGAGATCAACAAAACCTTATTTTGCATCAAACTGATAGGATATTTATGGAAATGTAGGGGATAAATCCTTTATTTTCTACGATCACATGCCTATGACACCTTTGAAATATATTTTACTGACATCTGTATGTGTTTGAGTGAAATACAGTGTGACAAGGTGTCAACATACATAAATAATAAAGCTTTAACAAAGAAATCTCTGTCAATACTTTTTCCATTGGCTAGACGTCCTCATTGATAATTATACACCCGCATGGACATTCATGCAGCATGAATGGCTGTGAATGTGACTGGATGTTTATGGAAATGAGAGAATAATGCACCGTAGTCTAATAGTGTTTGCTCAGTGATTAGGCATCCATATTTATAATTCACCACACCCCTGGACTTCAGCTAAACCTGTATCTGTATCAACATGACAGGAAGTCATTTGGGAATCAGTAGAGGATCTCTATTGTATCAGGCTGTTATAGTCTGAATAGAATATGGCTTGACTCAATGAATAGTTTTTCATATTCATAATTGGCTATGCCCTGTGTCTCTGTGTAGTTTTCTTTGCATGCTTATCACAATACCACAGAGTGATTATCAGCTGTTATCTCAATCCCCAACACCCTCATTTCAGCTGAGGTTATTAGAGAGTGAAATAACTAGCCATATAGCCCCTCACTATATTCTGTGCACACGCGCTCTCAGATAGAGTATGAAATAAGAGGCCTCTCAACTATTTAATAACCCAATTTACAGATGACGATGAAAGCATATTCCCACTTACCTTTTCATCGAAAACTTGTTTTGTTAAACCTAAGTAGTATGGAATTATAAAAAGGGTGGGGACATCAATATTAATAAACAAATCTCTGGGCTGATACATCAACAGTGTCCTCTTGTGGTGGCATGGACTTAAAAGTTGTCCCGTCAGCTTGTTGCCTGAGTCCAACTGTTCCAGATTTGTGTTGCTTTGCCAGGATGCCTTGACATATGCCAGACACAATTGTGCACAGCTGTCTTAAAAGGTGGCAGCAATGTGGCATGATTTGCAAGAAGGACTGACTCTGAGATGAGCAGGAAGAAGGAATCTCAGTCTCCAACAATTGGATGGTAAACCATTAGGTCATATTTATTTTATGTCAATCAGTACAAGAAGCATGCCACCTTCACTTTGCACAACCGGTACTTGTTGTCTTATAAAAGAATAGAATATTGTATTACCAACTGTGTTTCCCTCTCACAGTATGTTTTCTATTCAGCAACAACATGCTCAGAGTTGCTCAGCAACCCCATTGATGCTTTTGGATACAACTGTTAATTTAGGAGAGATAAACAGTTATAGAGCAGTCAGATAACCATCATCCAACATCAACCATTAAAGTATTTTCCGCCGACTGTTACTCTGTCAAATACCAGTCATAATATAGAACATTGTATTTGACTGCTCTCTGCATCTATCTCTACATTATCTAACTTTCTATCTTTTTCTCCACACACCCTAGACACTTCCTTACACTTTCTTCTCATCCTCTAATGATTTCTCCTGATCTTTGGTGGTGATATCTTTATGTGTCTGTGGGCAGGTACCCAAGTCATCCTAAATTACCTTCCATCCTCATTATTCTTTGCAGCCAGGCCCTTCAAAGCTAGTGGTGAGACAGACATGTATAAATGACGAAGTTGTGTCCGATCTCACACTGATTCATGCTCGGACTGGTACATACATGCATGCCGCTTACGCTCACTAATACAGTTAACATTATTACACGGATCGGGAGAAGAGATCCTTTAAAGTTGTCCTCAAAAGAGGATGCTGTGTTTCCACCAACATAAATAATTTAAAACATCTTGAAACGCATTCGCTAATATCACTTGTAATTCAGCAGGCTGCACCACGTTTTTCCCACCATGGCTCCAGCTGGGAGTGTATCTCCTCGTCAAAGCAAAAAATAGGATTCTGCTTTAAATGCACGGTGGTCTCTTAGAAAGACTGATTCATAGATGAGGCTTGGGACTGCGGAGGATTGTGGTAAAAGGGTTAATGGCTCAGGGGGTGCTTCTAGTCTTGATTGGTATTAAAGATGTGGCCACAATTCTCATTTAGCAAATAGTCATTTGTGGCTTAATATTACCTTGGTGACATTTCCATTGGCATCCAGCAGATATGATTTTATCAGCTGTGCTTTTTTTATACAGCAGCAGAGTTAAACCCCCCTCTTCTTATCCTTTACGCACATTGAACTTCCTTGCTCTATCTGCCTCTCTGTTACCCCCTCTCTCATCCTGACAGGCATGACACGGTAGTAGTAAGACCCACTTCTGTGCACTGCTCTGCTGTTGAGTGGCTGGCACATCACAGCATCTCTGCCTCAGGAGATAGAGCCATTTGAATTGTATTCCTCGGCTGCTCTGGATATTATCATCAAAAAGGCAGCAGTACAAAGAATCTCACACAGGTGTAAAACAATATATAGCTGTGGATGCATTTAATAAGTGTGACTTGTTCTTCTTGTAGAGCGATCATGTTAGCTGGTAGCAGTTGCAGCAGGTTTGTCCATGTGGCAATGCCAGTGTGCTGTATTGAAAGAGGTGTGCAAAAGGGGTCAATCTGCTGCCCCCCCTTTTTCCAGCAATTCTTATCAGGCAATTACCAGCTCACCCTTGAAATACCAACATTGTGGTGGTACACTGGTGATGGTGGAAAGGCGACATAGGTCATCTTGTAATTATGACTTCTTCCTTCAGCATTCATTGTCTGTGCATAATCAGCTCCATCAGGGCTGAAATAATTGATTCTCTATTTATGCTAATTGGATGGATCTCGAGCAAATACCCAGCTATGTTGTCTTTTGGCCGTGACATTTAAAATGGAATGAAGAAGGTGTTAGATTCAAGTCAGATAGCAGGATGTTTTTGCTCTCTGACTTCAGTGACAGCCTAGCGGAGCGTCGCCGGGTTCCACTTGTACTAACCACACTAGACATTGAACGGGAATGAGACCTTAAGATGTATTTCACTTCTGCCTGTTAAAGGATCTTGAATATTGTGCATCAACTGGTGGAGGTAAATTAGATTGCACTCACTCGTGCAGAGCCTTACCAATTAATCCCCTCACCAACCAGGCTCTGTGAGGCTCCAAACAAAGACAAAACAGACCAAAACAAGTCAGCTCTTTGCAAAGCCACAAATCTATCTGACAATCATTTCATAAAAATGTATGAGACCAAAAAACGTGCAACTACTTTTGAATCCTTTAGTTCTTTAATGTCAATCACCTGTCAGGCCACAGCTGATGAGCTGCCAGGAGCCCAGCAGGAAGCCTGTGGCAGGGAAAGGTAGCATTTCCCATTGCTATTTATGATATGAGCAAATCACTTGTACACCCAGTGCCCCTCCGCATCAAAAGTTTGAGTGAAAAGGGATTTTTTAAGTAATTTATTTATTTGTCAAACACATTTATGTGAACAACTGTGGATGAGGCAGTGCACACATCTAAGTCCCTTTTTATAGTGCATTCAATTTCATTTGTGTTCAAATTCCCAGTCAGTAGTTCCCACCATGCCAAATGGGCATTTTCAAATGGCCAGTTAACAAAACCTGCACACCAAGGAGCTTCAAGCATATTGTCCACTGGACAGCTCTCTCCCCAGAGGAAACCCCTCAAACAAAGACAACACAGTGGAGAGGAAGGCCATGACGGCTCTATCTCATTCTTCCCTGCCACTCACATGGCACACACATCAATCAAAGCCCGCCGAGCTCAGATCCGAGCAGTTCTTTGGATGCAATTCGTCACAGGTCCTTAGGCTCTGACATGCTTCTTAAAAGCTCACCTAATCTGCCTAAGATAATGGTTTTAGATTTCCTTGGTGGGTGTTAATCAAAATGATCTGCTCTGTGTACAAAAAATGACCACTGCACACAATGAGGATGGACCTAGCAATTAAGTACATCGCTAAGATAATGGGAATGGATGAGCACAGAGAATAGAGTGACTTTTGACATGAAGAAGAAACTGTCCTTTTTAAAAAAGGAATGGGAATAATTAATGAGAAATATTTTCTAGCAGAGCAGATATGACACCAAATGAATTACAATGAAACTGCATTGTGAATTTCATCTTTCTTTGAAGTATCACAAAAGCATTTTTCTTGACAGTCCGCGCAAGGCTGTGTAGGGAGAAAGTAGGGGATGTATGGCTGGGTCTTTTGTCCCCTGTGAAGTGTCATCATGGATCACTTCTCTTTTTTCACGTACAAAGTTAACTTAAATAGGTAACAAATGTCCCCTATTTTAGCCCAACTAGAAATGTTATGTAATGTTTTCCCCAAAAATCAATTGAGAATGTACTTTAGTTTTATGGAAAGATATTTTTGAAGAACCAAGTAAAAAGTGCAGGAAACTTTTCAATTTGAGGTTTGATTCTACTTCTATTCTCTAGGCATTCCTTTAGCATGGACTTTTCAATCCGCCACAAGATTAATCATGAATTAGAGACTACATTATTCAGTGACTGGTGCTTTATTCACCAGCGTGCATGGTGGAAGAATACTCCCTTTAGGGAGGATGCATGCCACCCCTTCAACAGCAATTGCCACTCACAGTGAGCCCTCTATGGGAGCACGCTGCTGAGAGGTGAGTTGTGATGGTCCCAATTTAATGCTCCATTATGCAAATTGATCATCTCAATTGACCATCACTCTGGTAATAGGATGGGCTGACTGGGTATGAGGGGTGAATAGTTGGGGTGCCTTTTAAAATCTTTAGAAAAACATCAGACCAAAGTCCCAGGTGCTAACTATAATAGGTGTGCGTAAAAACAAGAAGAAATGCTTCACAACCTCCACCAATGAGATGTGACGGATATGAGAGAAGGAAAGCTAATGGTCGGCTTGGTGACCTCCCTAATGACCATGTTTAAAAGTCACCTGTAATGTCATTCTTCTAAGAAATATAGGATAAGCATGATGAGCTTTTTAGCTTGATGACATTTTCATAGTCATAATAATTTGTGTAATAAATCCAAATAGATTACAGGAGGAGAGCGACATGTTAGTTTTCATTTCCATCTAACTTGAGAGTTAATATTCCAGAAATTATGCATTGTGGGGAACACAAATTGAGTTAGATATTCTTTTCTTACCTGGGAGATTTCCAGCAAGCTTCTCCCCTGGCGACCCTGTGAAACATCACGACACACTTGAGTTTCCCTCAGAATGGACAGGGCGCAGGAAAGTCAGAGTATAGGCGAATTAATTTTGTCAGTGCCTAATTGCATTTATTGGCCATGCCTGGCACCCCCTAATCCTGGATTATGATGATGCATTAACAGCTGTGACTGGCTGTTTACAAGGCATTTATTAGCCGGTGTCAACATAACGAGACAAATTCCACCTATCACATTAATCACCCCACTGCCAAGACTGTGTCACTGCCAAAGCAGAGCCAGATGACGCATAGGCCGAAGCTGCCCTGAAGCTGCTTCCCATTTTTCCGCATTAGCCATTGTTATATTGCAATCAGATTAGCTCCTCAGTAACTGTCAGCCCGGGAGTGAGGTGGTGACGAGAAACTTGAAGTGAATAAAGAGCAATGAATCGAGGGAGGTGAAAGATAACGGGAGAAGAATTGCAGGATCAAATGCACGGTTGAGTGTGTCAAACCACAAAAACAATTTTCACCACATAATGCTTCTAATTGAAGCCAGGTCACTTAATTACAGCGTGACTATTGTTTACTCGGAACCCACCTCCTATTCTTCTTTCTCTGTCCAGCTGTCACTTTCTCCTCCATCTACCACTATCTCATTTTCATTTTCTCTCCCACAGTAATATATGACTTCCTAGCTCGGAACACTGTTTTGGTGAGCGTAAAAAAACAGCAAATTATATTTTATGAAATGCTAATTCAGTATGACGCATCCTCACTTTTCTACAACTATCAAATAATACACAGCTTTGTTTGAACAATGCAACTTGATTACCTTCAAATTAGCCTTAACAAAATGGTAAAATATATATTTTACTAGTATTCTGTTAAACTTTATTCTGCCTGTAATCGGAGCAGGAGAGACATTGATTCATTTATTTTTGAAGTGGTTTCCTAAACTGATGTGCAAGAATCAAACAACACTATGCAAGACAGATCTGACAAAACCATTTGAGGAATTACATTGACATCCCGGTGGCCTTGCCTTAATGGAAGCAAAGGCTATAGATATTACATTTGGTACAGAAACATGGGAATCATCAAGTGAGATCGTCCCTCGTCCTGTAAACGCTTTATCTCGGGAGATCTTTGATTCCATTTGATGAACAATGTCTGGTCGCAGAGTTTGTGCCAACATCACTCCTCCAATTCTCCGGCCTGTCAAGATGGGTTGTACTTGACACATTGCTATTGTCAGTGAAGAATGCTCGATCACCTGGAAGAAGAAAGCATGGTTGTCTCGGCCTCAAAACATGTTTCTGTGGAAAAGAATATGATTTTAAAAAAGTTTTTCATGGAGATTACTTACAAACTTTGGTATTATCTATAGTGATAAAGGAATTGATTCGTTGTTTTTCAGCACCACATAAATACTCTACAACTTTTTCAACGCACTTTCACAACCAAAACTGATGATCCAGTGGTATTCATTCCCTTTTGCATTATAGTACTGCTAAACAAAAGATTTTTGAACTCATAAATTTAACACATCATAACAGGCTTTGTTGATTGCTTTCACAACTTGTGGTGAGACTGAATTTTAAAATGTGTGCTCTCTGGCTCCCAACATGAATGTGCTTTGGTGATAAGGACCGGATGAGAGGACGGGAGATAGGGCATAATGCAGCAGCGCATCTCCCAGCACAAGCTGTTTCACTGTGCAGTAGTCTGCGTTATATAATTCTGATGGGCTTCGCTGGCACCTTACACTTCACCTCCCACAGCTAAAGTGTGAACACAGAGAACAGCCATTGGGCTTTGAACTGTCCACAGACAAATGTGCAGAAACAAATAAAGCATGCCTCATAAGGGCATAGTAAATTACAGAGTTAACAAACAGCCCCACAGTTGACTTGTGTTTGGCACAGAGGGAATACATGTCACCCCTGATTAATGCTGAATCATGATATTGAAATAAGAGCGGTGGGTGGAGTGTGCCAGCGTTCACCAGCCTCCAACTCTTCACCCTCTCAGTAACCTTTTTCTCGGGAACCGCTCCCTGCCATCTGTCAGTATTGGAAAGCCCTTGTGGCTTTCAGCAGGTTTTTCCAGACCTACATACATGGCTGCCTTTCCCTGTCAGAAACTCTGCTGTGCATAAACCTTCAGGCGTAACCAGCCGCTGGGAAGGAAAACAGTGTCAGCCTAGCCAAAGCCTCATTGACACCATGAAAAATCTCTCTTAGTAGTGTTATTGACCCAGGACATAATCAGCTGGTGGGCAGTACATTGGCCAGAAAAGTACACAGTAAAGTTTAGAAAGCATTACCACCAGTGAAGCCACTTCAATATAATTGGATGTTGTTTAACTAAGTGCTATTTAATTGCCTGACTCCTCGCTGAATCTTTCATGCAACTCTGTGCAGCAAACAAACATACCCAAGCATTGGCATTGTCTCCCTATTAGTTATTCATTGCTTAATTTGCTTTATATCTCTGCTCACTCTTTTTCACAACACTGAAAACTAGCAGAAAGTACATTCTCAGCTGAACCCTGTGAGTAGAGATGGCTCCTGCGCTATCAGTAGGAAGAGAAAAGGCTTTCTTTATGAAAAGAGCTTCAATGAATTAAAGAAAACTCAGAACAGAACAGATTGGATGCCTCGTCTTGGACAAATAACAATATGCGAGTGTGGAGGCTGTTGTTTTCATGCAATATTACACTTCTGGCCTTTGTGTGTGTGAATTATATTGATGACAGTCCAAGAGTCGAGAAAGAGGATGACTCATAAAAATGTGCCTCCATCGTATCTGATACCTTATTTTTGCTGGCCCCTTGTCCTAATAGAATCTTGTGTGGCTCATAAATCAAGTACATTTCTCCCTAACAGATACATGATGATGAAAATGATATATGATTAAAAAGTCTTGTTCAGTTCATCTCCGGTGTACTCAATTGATGGAACCAAATCTTGTCCAAAACATAAACGACATTCATCAACAATCATTTCACCCCTGTCAAAAGTACAAAAAAAAACAGAGGGCAAATAATAGAAAGCAATATACTGAAGCTAAAGCACTGAAAAGGCTTCTTGTGTGGCCTCAGGTTCACAGACCAGCTGTGACTGTGACCTCAAAGAGCCTTTGACTTTGACCGAGTCTGCATTGTAACAACCTTTTAAGAGCAAAGAAACTATCTCACAAGGAATATGAAACATTCTGTTCCTTTGGATTGACCCTGTTCTGGTCGGGTCAAATCTGATCCTAAATCAGAAGCCAGTTTAACACAAATTACACGTTCCCCATAGACTGTATGGAGTTTAATAACTAAAACATTTATAATTTGAATATACATGTGCAAAAATAAACTAGGAGGGACATTCACACATATAATCTAGGGATGTACACACGTTCACAGCATAAAGAATAAAAAGAGTATGCAATGTACGAAGATTCTCGTCAAAAAAGTGCATAAATGTAACCTATGTGAAGACTTTAGTTTTAGTTTATGGGAGGGGATATTAGTCAGTGTTAGTGGGGCTCCTCTGCGTTGTTGATGAAGCCACCTGCAGATGGGAAGAAACTGTTTTGTGGTGGGAGGTTTTGGTCCTGATGGAGCGCAGCCTCCTCCAGAGAGGAGTGATTTTAAAATACTTCAGTGTCCAGGGTGGGAGGGGTCAGCCGCAAGCTTTCCTGCGCGCCTAAGTGTCCTTAAGGGACGGCAGATTGCAGCCAATCACCTTCTCCACAGAGCAAAGTTATTCATTTGTATGCAAATATATAAATCTTAAGATGTAATATTTTGTGACTCATGTAATGAGTTATCAATCTGTAATTGTAAGGGATTTTATTCTGCAATGCATATTGTATTCCAGGTAACGGGACTATATAGGACAAATTATCACAGATGCATGTGAATATCACAACCATGAATTATAGTCCTACCAGATTTTACAGAGAACATCAGTCAATTCATACGATGCATAAAATAATCTATCTACTCACTTTTATTCAGCCGAGACCAGAAAACGCTGTGGTCTCTGTTTAAGGGCGGTGGTGGCAAAGTCCATAGGGGCTTGGCCTGGGAACTGGAAGGTCACCAGTTCAAGTCCCCGAAAGACCAAGTGCCACCGTGGTGTCCCTGAGCAAGACACTGGTTACCTACACTGCTCCCCGGGCGCCGTACATAATGGCAGCCCACTGCTCCTAACACTAGGATGGGTCAAATGCAGAGACCGCATTTCGTTGTCCTAGTACTTGTACTCTGTGCAATGACAATAAATTTTTTTTTTTTTTTTTAAGTTGAATCTTAATGCCTTTCTGTCAAAGATCAGTGATTTTCTGAACTCCTAGTAATATCTATGCAACTGACAGACACCTCAAACAAGTGGATACTTCTTTATGTCACTAAATCACTAAGTAAAGTGTTTTTCTATGTCAAGTGGCCCGGATATATTATTTAAAAGGATGTCAAAACACATATCATCTTACTTTCACCTACCACATTGTATCAAAGATCTTTTGAAGTACACGTAAGAGGAAAGAATCACCTACATGAGAAACTCACAAATTGTACTGAAACAATTGTCCTTAAATCATGATGTCATGCAGCCTACATTTGATTAAATCATATATGGCTACTAGAAATTGCAATTAAACAGTTGTGATCTTTTAAATGTTTCTTATATTCAAAGACTACTGTGATATATTCATTATTAAATACATTTGTATATGGAGTTCAGAGTATATGGAAGCACACGCACTAGCTTTATTGAAGTTCAACTCCATAAGTTTAAGGAGAATTGATTTTGATTTTGATTTTTTTTTTAACGGGAGGTACTGTTAACGTGTGTGCTGATAAACCTTGGCATTAACTGCCATCTAGTGGCTAATGCTGATTTTGCAAGAAATGATGGTTTGGAAAGGTTAAGGGTTTCAAAGTCCTAAAATTGGATTCTGAGTCAGTAATATGTATTATTTAAAACAGATCTTTAATCAGGTGTGTAACTCTCCGCTGGACATCCACTGCCTCAGTATCTACAATCTCTTTGTATTCAAAGGTGTCGTTTCAACATTGGAAATTCACCAACTTTTATTTGGTCAAAAACAAAATGTGATAGGGTACCTAAAAGGGTGTCTGGTATTTAGCATGTGACCATAAACCTGCTATTAAATACCATGATACACATATTTATCTGAATTAAAACGTATTGTTATCTTTTGATGGAGCGAAATTTACAGAACTCTTGTCAATTGTTTAATCCGATTTTATAAGATTGTCCCATAAACTGCATAAACAGTAGCGTTGCATTCGCGTGTTTTCTGTAATATTAAGCAATCAGAGACCATAGTTTTGTGACACATTTGTAGTAAAGTGATTTATGTGATGAGTTAGAAATGGAATGCAAAGGAAAGTAGTGTGATGTATTTTCTGGTAATATTATTTCAAAATAATTGACTACATCCATTTTTCTTACATTACTGGAAAACGTGTTTATTATACCCCAAAATCTACTTTGCATAATGTCGGGCTGTTGTCGGCGTGGACAGAAATTGCCACCAAATTACGTGTATCCACGAGCAGAGCTGTGAGTTTAAAGTGTTACCGGAAACCCCTGAAGGCATCATTGGAGGGAGCAGGAGGCGCCAGGCTAACACTGAGCACACCCTTCCAGCCAGCCACTCAGTGTTAACACCACAAACATGTCGGGGAAGAGTTTTCGGGTGAGCGATGGTGACTGGATTTGTCCAGATAAAAAGTAAGTGCTTCCCACATTAACAACATACTCCCATTTGACCTACTTTATGGTGGATAGTTGCAGCATATGTTTGTTGAATATGGTGGTCGTGCGAGTTAGCGTAGGCCTTTTAGCATGTAATGCTAAAAGGCTAGCTTGTTGACTAGTTGTTCACTTGTAACTTATTTCAACCTCTTTACATTCATGCTCTACACAATAACAAGTAATAACACAACATGTGCATTCGAGGGTGGGGACGTGTGATTGGTGTACGAGTATGTCTTAATATAAGTTGTCAGTGTGCGCAGACTTATTTTATAGCAAGCTAGCTATCGTTAGCCATTGGGTTGGGTGAGAGTCCACACTTACTACTGAGGGTAATGTTTACACTGTTGAAGAAGCCAAGTTGCCGTGAGTGTGGAGTCTATCTTAGGTAACTTATGTAGTCAGCAGTGTCAGGTTGCACGTGAGCTGCATTACACACTTGAGTGACAGACAAGCCAGCTGCAGTTGTGCAGGCCTTTCACACAGGCTTTCCCAAGCAACACTTCATGCTAATGGTGTTTCACATGAAAGATAAATAAACTTACACCACTACTTTTGTGTGAAGCCTACTCTGCTTACTCCTGTATTATGAATTAACACGGCCAATTCTTGTCTGTGTCTACAATGTATTAATCTTTATCCTTTTGCAGGTGTGGAAATGTAAATTTTGCTAGAAGGACAAGTTGCAACAGATGTGGCAGGGGTGAGTCCTCCTTCATGCAAATTGGTAAATCTAGTTTCAGGCTTCATACATTCTGTCAAAAGGCTGCTGTACTGAAACAACATTGTTATTCTTCCACAGAGAAAACCACAGAGGCCAAAATGATGAAAGCTGGAGGGACAGAAATTGGAAAAACTCTGGCTGAGAAGAGTAGAGGCCTCTTCAGTGCAAACGATTGGCAATGCAAAACGTAAGGTTTATTGGGAATTATAAGGAATACCAAAATGTTTAATAAACCAGTCATTAGAGCAAATGAGCCTTATAGCTTACTATATACACACACAATAAATGTTTTGTTTCCACCTAAGCTGAAACATTAACTTCCTTATTGTTAAATGTAGTGAGTTGTTACAGATTTTATTTTATTTTACTGTTCTCATACAGATGCGGAAATGTTAATTGGGCCAGGAGGTCGGAGTGCAACATGTGTAACACCCCAAAATATGCCAAGCTTGAGGAGAGAACCGGTATGTCAACAAATGTGTATTTTGGCATGTCTTGTTGTGTTTGAAAACTATTTATTTAATGCCTATTTTCCCCCTGTTTGCCATTCAGGTTACGGTGGAGGTTTCAATGAAAGAGAAAACGTGGAATACATTGAACGAGAGGAATCTGACGGTGAATATGATGAAGTGAGTTGTGACTTGTAATGTTTTTTGGTTTACTTACTGTCATACACATACGGCATGGGAAGTCTTTGTTCCTAAACTGCTTTTTTATGTCGCAGTTTGGTAGGAAAAAGAAAAAGTTTCGTGGAAAAGATGAAAAAGAAACTGAGAAGAAGGTAGTAGTACCAATTAAAGTTCAAGTTCCAGAGGACGATGAAGATGAAGAGGATGAAGAAGAGGGTGACCTTTCCAAATACAAATTAGATGTAAGATTGGTGGCGGGTTCATTTTTAAATTCAAAAGAACACATTTTGTTTAAATTGAAATATTAGACAAAGATTATGTTATACCCAACATATCTTCTCCAGGATGATGAAGACGACGACGAAGATGGAGACCTTTCAAAGTACGACCTGGACGCCAGTGAGGAGGAGGACAAGCCAGCTCAGAAAAAGGGCAGCCGTTCGGGTTCTTCCCGTTCCGGCTCTTCCTCGCGCTCCTCCAGCTCCAGTTCACGGTCGAGGTCCAGGTAAAAGGGTACAGGTCAAGGGTAACTCCGGGCAAAATGTCAGTATCAGCTCAATCTTCCTTCTGACTTACTGATCCACATTAATACATGTCTTGTTGTGCCGACTTGTTGTTTTCTCAACCCCTCCCCCACTGTGGTGTTAGAACTTTAATGTGCAGATTTTCTAGATGTCTTTTATGTTTTTGTTCTGAAATGCCTGAATTGTATTAGAAACAATGCACTTATCGTTATACACGTTATATTCTAGTCTTGAAATGCACCCTGAACATCTGTTTGAAGTTTGTACCTGTTTGGGAATTGTCTTGGTTATTTCAGCAAAGCCACAGTAGCATCTTTTGTTAGTCCAAACATTTACTCATCAGTTATCCTGTACTGTAAGACAAGAATAGTTGAAATGAAATACTGTGTAACTGTTTGTACAATGCTGTGTGAACCATCCAGCTATTTGTCTTGTTCAGAAAATATTGGAAAGGTTTTGTTTCTTGTCTTTCAGGTCCCGCTCTAGAAGCTCATCAAGTTCCAGGTCTGGATCTCGCTCCAGGTCCCACTCCAGGTGAATGAGGTGACATGCACTCTCTCCCTTAGAGAGTGTATGTACAGGGCAAAAGCTCCAGAACAGTCCTACTCCCTAGCTAAAATTTGAACAAGGACTGGCTATTGCTTAAACTCTGTTTTATACAAATGTTGGTCTGAAATCATAAGGTAAATTCACAACCTGCCCTGACAGTTTCAACTAATTTGATATAGGGTTCTTTCAAGTTTTATTTAGGACTGCGAGTATAAATGGTACAGAGTCTAACTATCTGAACTGAGATTTAATTTCACCAAGGCTTAAAAGTCTAGAGTTCGGGTTTTAACCTCACACTCAAGAGGAGAGCTTAATTACATCGAGTTGAAGTTAAACATTTTCTTCAGCTTCTTGGGATAATCCATATTTAAGTGCTCTTAAACTTGATAAAAACCGACGCTGATGGGACTCTGTCTTGACCTTACTGACTCCAGTGCTTGGTTTATTCCTCCAAAAGATCCAGTTCCAGGTCTGGAAAGGGCTCCTCTCCCCGAAAGAGGTCCCGCTCCCCCTCCTCCTCACCCGAGAAGGGTCAGAAGCGCAGTCGCTCCAGGTCCTCATCTGGAGAGAGAAAACGGAAGCGCTCTAGATCACGTTCGTCCGAAAGGTTTGGGTTTCTGTGGAATACCACAATGGCACTGATTCTTATTAGCCATCTGTCGCCTCGCTTATGGGAGTTCAGATTTACAGAAATGTCCTCACATTTTGTCTTGTTATTGTTTTTCATACATTTCTTAACCATGTACTTGTTTCAAGAATGCATAGGTAAATGTTAACAGCTGAGCCTGCTGACCTTGTTTTTCTTCCCGTGGTGTTTGTGTGATTTCAGGTGCCGTGGGCAGTCCTCTGGATCCTCCCATTCTGGCTCCAGCTCAAAAAAGAAATAACTTTAACGCCTTAAAAACAAGGGGGAAAAAAAGCAGCCTTAGTAGAAAAAGTGCATGTTGTGTTGGAAGCAAAACAACCCACATATTTTCCGTATGCTGTCCATTTTCATACAAAAAAAGTCTTATTTTCCTCAAAAAGAAAGTGTCAACATGACTCCCTCTGCTGTTGCACATCATCCTTTTTTCAAAACCGCCTACACCCCAATCTGTGTCTGTAACTGCAGGTGTCCAATAAACATAAATGTTTAGTCCCGTATTAAAATCAGATTAACTGTAAAAAGGCTGTAGGCCATTTACAAATGCATATCTTTGTAGCAGTATATTTTTATTCCACTCCTCTATGGGGAAATTTAAGTGATCATTTTTGATTATTTCCGTGGCCCTAAAAATATATCAGTGGTACTTTTTATTTTATTTTTTTTATAAAATGTCAAGAACTGAAGCACCAATTTGTTATGAGATATAGCAATTAATTTTGGCCGTTTTTGTTTTATTTGATTAATACCATTTTTTTTGCTTTCTGTCAAGGTAAGTATTTTACTTTTTGATATTGCGTGTTTTAACTAAATGGCTGTAAATTCCACATTCTTTGTTTTAGGTATTTAGTGTTTTCTTTTTTTTCACAATTGTCACCCGTTACCATTTAAAGTTATACCTTTTCATGTGTCACCTGGGACACATAACTGATACATTCAAGTAATTTTGAATTAATTATGATTAATATACGTACTTAAGATAAGTACTTCCAGAATAACAAACACCATACAGTATATCCTGATTCATGGTAGAAAGTGGCAATACAGTCTTTAACAGTGAAACAACTCAAATGTACACGTGTAAATAAAATCCTGTCGACTGTTAATTTGTTGTTGCGTTTGATTCAGCCAAGATTAGGCTGGGGAGTCCAGAAATATCTATAATATGTGCTTATTTTGGCAGATGTGTATAAATAATCACAGTATCACTACCAGCAAAGGTTAGTGTGTAGCTATGGAGTCTTTTGAAAGCTAATGATGTTTTGTTATTTTACACAAAACAAAAATCATGAGGAAAATAAGGGAGGAATTGAGACAATGGTTCTAGTGTTTAAACATGTGTAACAGCTCATAAAAACTAGCTCTTCTTTTATTATAAGGTATTAAATGAATAGAAACTTCTGAGAAGTTGAATACAGAACGGGCTCTAGACTTGTGTTGTCGTTCTTATTGTGGTCAACAGGTGGCACTCTGCTGCTCTTATTGCCCCGAGTTTAATGGAGGGGATAGTACATTGGTGTTACTGAAGTGGTAAATGGATGCCCAGTATCGGTCTCTGATACATGTCCTAGGTTGCATTCAAACTGAGTTACAAACAAGTGCTCGTAGGTTGTAGGTCTCTGTAAAATTGTGTCATTTTTTATATATATATTTTGAATCTTTTTATAACATTAAGCTGTCTGTGGCTCTTTGTTGCTGTAACAAATGAGCATTTCCTCTCTGTGGGACGAATAAAGGGATTCTGATAACTATTAGAAGCTGCTGACAGTGGTACTGTGAAAGCAACAACATTGCACGTACTGTTTGTGTATCATTTGGGTACTTTTATTGAAATGTGTTCATGCATTAATCCAAATTCACAGAGAAAATAGGTTATTAGTATGGGAAACCATCCATAACCTACCTTTTTATGGCTTAATGGACATTTCCCCATGATCACCAACCGGAAGTAGCCTTATGATTTAATACATGTGTTTTAATTGATTAAGGGTGATGTTTTAGTTCAATTTCTCTCTTACGCACAGAGCAGGTTTGTTTTTCCAATATCTCATTAGACACGTCTTCCCTTATGCTCACCGCCGGATGTGATCATCTCCAGCATCATGACTGGGTCGAGCAACGATAGGGTTGTACCTAAAGTGCCTGTAGCCTACTTATAAATAGAACGTTTAAGGATATCACCTTCCCAGATATCCAGCAAGGTTTTCAGAAGAGTGCTGTAAAGATTAGTAAGTGTATTTTAGACTGTGCTTCTGTTTGCTTTTTTGGGTAGTCCCGCCTCCAGCGCGTAAAAAGGAGCCGACGCACTTTTACGCACTGCATTCAGCTGGAGCTCAAGAGGATGCCGGAGACGTACCTGTTTTATCTGCTGCGTTCAGACATACCCTTTCCGAAACGATGTCTATGGTCGGCTGTGATTCTCTAGGGGGGTTGACAAACATTGTTGGAGGGATGCTGGACTTCAACGTCTCCAGGTCATTGCGTGAAAGCAATGTCACCAAAAATTCCAGTTGTGGATCTGTATCAGTTGGTTTCCCTATAACCATGATGATCACTGGCATGGTGGGCAACACATTAGCTCTTATTCTGGTGTATGTTTCATACAAAAAGAAGGAAAATAAAAGGAAACAGTCTTTCTTGCTTTGCATTGGATCACTGGCGTTAACTGACTTGTTTGGACAACTTTTGACAAGTCCAATAGTGATATCAGTTTACAGAGCTGACCTGAAGTGGGAGCGCATCGACTCATCGGGCAAATTATGCGGTTTTTTCGGTGTGTGCATGACAACTTTTGGCCTGTGCTCTCTCTTCTTGGCCAGCGCCATGGCAATTGAAAGGGCTATGGCGATAACAAATCCCCACTGGTACTCCAATCACATGAAGACAAGTGTGACAAAGCAGACTTTGGCGGTCATCTGGTGTCTTGTGTTGCTCTTTGCGCTGCTACCCATAGCAGGGGTCGGGGAATATACACGCCAGTGGCCGGGCACCTGGTGCTTTATCAGCACGGGGGACAGGGAAGTCCCGGGCAATATGTTTTTCGCCATCACTTTTGCTGTACTTGGGATTTTCTCTCTGCTTGTTACACTTTCCTGCAATGTAGTGACAATCCGTGGCTTAATTATCCGGTGTAAAACAAAGTCTGGCACCTCTCAGTCTTCAAAGCAGTGGGAACGGCTCACCACGGAGACCGTCGTTCAACTGTTAGGGATTATGTGCGTCCTGCTTATATGCTGGTCTCCACTGCTGGTATGTTTTTATAGGCGACTGCAGCCTTTACATTTCTTACAGCATACTTTCAATAGTTCTTATGGCCCAATGTAATTGAGGTTATAAGAAAGATTTAACATACAGTATAGGCTATTTTACAAAAATGCTTGTTTCCTTTCAGAGTTTGATACAGTAAAAGCTTTTGTACTTTGTATTGTTAATTGGCCAGTGTCTTTATTCACTGCTCAAATAATTTTGTTGTCACTTGCAGATCTTTATATGGGGAGATGTTTGGGCAGAAAGCAAAAGCAAACGCTGCACACACTTATATTTTTCTTAATCATTTATTCACTATCTCACACTATTTTACTCTTCTCTTGCACACACACACACACACACACACACACACACACACACACACACACACACACACACACACACACACACACACACACACACACACACACACACACACACCACAACTGCCACTCTAAATTCTGTCATGTATGATCCTTTGAAATGACATGTTCCATTAAGGGGCAATCCACTTAACCAAGTCCTGTTTGGGGGTCTGCTCAGTCTGCTATGAGGTCATGCATTTTCAGGCACATGTTTAATAGTAGGATATTATTAGAAGCCACAGTGATGGCAGAGCTGAGCACCTAGAGCGTGAAAATCATGCTTCTCTCCTAGTTTGATACAGTATAGCTGCTCACAGCTGTCGTGAGATTTGTGACATTGAATATATAATAGGTATTATTTAAGCGATCAATTGTGCATATAATATAACATGATCATCTGAAAGGCTTTGTCAATGTTACATTTTGAGTAAAGAGCACAATTTGTCCTTCTCATCCTCTATTGGTACAAACAACATGCGCCTGCCTTCCCTTTCAGGTGCTGATGCTGAGGATGATCTCCAACCAGGTATCATCCCACGAGTGCAACTCCACAAAAGTGACCTCCAGTCACAGCTCTAGCAAGGACATCCAGTTAGACTGTAACTTTTTCCTCACTGCAATCCGCTTGGCCTCCCTCAACCAGATCCTTGACCCTTGGGTCTATCTGCTCCTCAGAGAGATCCTCCTCCGCAAGTTCTGCTTAGTGGCTAATGCAGTGTCCAACTGCTCCGTAGAGGAACCAAAGGAGACCCAGACGGCATTGGATGCCCTCAACAAGCAGCACCAGCAAGAAAGCAAAAACCTTGATAAACCACAAGGTAGCAAGGATGTCAACATTTGACAGGGATTTCTTTGTTGTCGCTCTCAGTCTAGACATATAGGATGGATAAGAATATGGAAACACGATTTTCATGGATCTGTCCTTGAATCATGTTCCCAAATGGTCTCTCCCTGTTCTGGCCAGAAGGATGTTGTACAGTGGCCTCAGTTGCAGCCTTAATAAGAACAAGCCAAGTCTGCTCGGGGTGCTTTACTTTGCTAAAACCCATTCTAATCAAAGTCACCTAACCAGCATGTGGATGCATGACCTTATCACATGTTACATTTGGCTGCAGCTCAGCTGCCAGGAACTCCCTGTTTGTAGGTTTTCTGTTTTGACAACAGCATCTCCCAGGCTCAAGACCAAGATATGGGTGGACTTATATGGAAGTGATCCATTTCGTGCTCCTGCATATTGCTTTCAACAAATTGAAGCCATAAACCAGCTAAGGACTAAGGAATTTTCCGTATGTCTAATCTATTAAGATAGAAACTGTACATTTGTATATATTAAGATGTAAATAGGACTGCCATATCTTACATTAAATGTAGTCATGGAGGTTGTTCTGAAAAAAATACAAATCCTAAACTGGAGTCGATTGTTGATTGTCAGATTATTTATAAGTGTCTGGTGTTATATTTAGTGACTTCTACGCCGAATGATGCGACCTGCTGGGTATCATTTGTAAATTGTATAGTATAATGTATGTTGTTTTCCTCGGCTAGCAGCCAAGAAAATTACATTTGAAGATTGAATGCATTAGTAGGTTTTTTGTTCAATTACATGTATTTTCTCAGCAATGTTCTTTTCAGAAAAGCTTCATGGCCACTCGTTTGAACCGATTGTATGAGGCAAAGAACTGTAAATTTGTGTTTTCAGCATTATGAGATTATGGGTGGCAGGGTGGCATTATACTTTACAAGTCTAATAAGCAGGGAAATAATGAAATTAAGAAAGCCGTGTCCAAATAACACACAGCATAAAACAACTAAAACGTGAAAAGCTATTTTAGCATGCTTGTAACTCCTGTATACGAGGGCTGAAGCTACAAAGATATGCTTTACTTACCCAGATACAATAATTCATGCTTGTAATTCTGTGTTGGTAAAGTCCTTGAAATGTTGAATTTGTTGTTCCACACCTATGTTTTGTTATCAACCAAACTGTGTTCACCTAAAGCTACCTCTCAATATAAGTAAATGTTAATTTTCCTTTGATGTGATCAGTGGAAATCACCAGAGGCCTGAGATAAAATTAAGATACTTTTTAATAAGGTGCTTTGTTCTTAGAGCCAATTTACCAAGTTTGAGTGCTGTTGGCAGGCAATGGCAATCAATTCCTTTACAGTCATTTAAATGTGATCTTTTTTGGCTACGTTGTCATGTATAGCGCTGTAAATATATTCATAGAGGTCCAGCATCTTGGGCAAAGACATCTCAAGGATGGACACATTTTTTCTTTCGTGGTAACCTTCAGGTTATGGGGACACTTTGTCACACTTACACAACTCTGCCTTCTCACGCATCAACCAACAAGATTAGATATGTTTGTATTCTGCTTTGCCAAGTCTTGCCTTTGCCTCTTGAATGTGAGAGTACATACAAGCTCAGTGATAATGACACTATAGGAAACACTTTTCTGTGAAACTCATGTAAAAAAAAGATATAGAATTAGTCTTAGATGAATCTGATCAACTTGAAATATTAATGTCGCCTGGTGAGGGGAAGCAAAAACATAGATGAAATCAAAGCATTTGTATCTTGGACTATATTGCACCGAAATACAGTACGTACATCATTAGGCAATATTCAGGATTTTTCTGAAGCTCATTGCTAGCTATGAATGTGCAGAAATCTGTAATATGTTCCTCAACAAGTAATCCGTTTCAAGTGCTATTACACTAACATGATTGATCATTCTTATGATTGCTTCAATAAGGTTGTGGATCTGCATGATGAGTATTTATTCCATGCATATGTTCATCTGTTGCAACAGTTAAATAATCACTTTAACAGAAAGATCTGGGCTTTAAGTCAGGCATTTCAAACAATGAGTACATTTGTTCGCAGGTTACAGTGGGATATGGGTTTACGACAACTCAATTAGCTTCATTGTGAATCTGCGTCATGTAATTATCTCGGTTCTCTGTCCAGGAAACCTTGAAGCATCCTGGTCTTTGATAAATAAAGAACATGTACACAAAGTAATTTCCCCTTGAGGTTAGCTGGCCTACACATTGTTGATTTTCCATGGTGTTACAGCCAAACCCTGCAGTGGAAAGGAGAATGGCAGAATGAAAAGTCATTACTTCTAAATTGAAAACATTACACCACCATGGACACAGTAAAGGAAGGAGAGCGTTCTGTGTTTCTGTAGTGCAGCAGAGATACTCAGGGATATGATAATGCAACCTCTAGTTTATTGAACCGTGCTCGGGCGAATTTTAGATGACTAAAAATATCCTCACTAAGATGTGTCATGATTACATTTTCTATCTGCTAGAAACACTCATCTGCATTTAATTCTCAAGCTTCAATTGTGCTGAGTTTGAAGGTTTGACAAGGTGCTTGGATGATGATAATTTGCGGTAGGAAGTGGTCATTTTGGATCGCAAGTACGCAATCAAAGTTCTGCATTAGCATTGAATAGAGCCTTCAATTACATAATTCACTCATGTCACCAATTTATGAAAGTGCTTTTGTGATTTTCTCAAACTTGAGATTTCAATACAAGTAAAATTGTTCATCATCACTTGATATTTTTAAATTAAGCTCAATTTGTATGTATTTTATCATTTTTACGCACCAAAGGAAACAAGGTTTTCCTCAACTTCTTCGGAAATCCTGCATCACAATGCACGATACTTTATGACCCTTTGAAAATAAATCTGCCAGAATATTGTTTTTGACTGTCTCTGTAACATATATAACTATATGTTTATATGTACTAATATTAGCCTCTATCAACCCGAAGTGTGGTAGGAACACTAAAAAGCTTCTAATTCCTGTAATTTGATATTGTCACTTGTGGAGTAAATGACTCATACAGACATGATGGCGCTTTGCTGTACTTTTGTGCTGACCTGGCAGGTTTAACAATCAAATGATCTCTAAAGTATCTCTACAGAGCATATGATGGTGTCACGTCTGCACACAGAACAATGGAAACAGGTTAAGCCATGTCCATTTTCTTATCTGTTGTTCACTTTGGGCCTCTGCGTTTGAATGTTCAACAATAAGTTTCTCCTAACTCTGAGAACAGATTCTCAGATGAGGGTTATCGCACTTCACATGGATAACGTTTCTATCAGCGCTCTTGATCCTTTCACACTGTATTCAGATGAGGAAGTCTGTTCATTTCGCAACCTTTTGTATTCTTTTTCCCTCAAGTGTAAAGTGTATGAACCACATTGAGGAGGAGAAAACACTGCCTACCGATTAAAGTGTCTTTTTTGTGTTTTATGTGTTTGACTTCTACTTGAATTGAATCAGTTCATCATGCACTTTTGATTCATGTTGTAGCAGTGTTCTTGGCTTACAGTATGAGGTGGTGCGATGATGTAATTCCATTAAAGGATATTAACATGTGTTGGGAATTGTGGCTGCTGAAGCATGTTTTCTTATTAAATATTCATACATCTCAACAAGTGGAGGGGCAGGAGTAGTGTTCCTCCTCAAAGAACTCTGGTTAGGCTGAGCCAAAAAAAAAACGTTTTTTAAAAAACTGAGGAATTTGGAGACCCTGGTGCATCGTATGAGATTCATATCACCATTTTCATGTTTGTACACTGTGAATCTTGTTAAAACCTGCCATTTTAAAGCATGTGTAAGCTTCTAATGTTTGTTGACCTTGTGCAATGTGTTTCCCATGGGCCAATAAATTGAACAATGGGGTATGAAGTACTGTTAAGATCATTAATCCTTGCATACATACATTTGGCTAGAGTTGTGATGCATGAGGTTATGGTTTCTGGCTGTTTCTTTTTAATAGTGCAACTCATATAAATATATTGATCGTATCATTCCATCATATATTATACAATATGTTGTTGAACAGAGAGACATACCCAAAGGAGCATCAGCAAGTACTGCACTCGGAATGATTGCATTGTACTCAAAACAAACAATCATTTATACTTTTATGATGATCCACCATTTTATTTTTGTGTTTATTTGATATTTTCATGATTACAAATAATTATTTTGGTTCAGAAAGGGTCCAGTTAATTCACAAAAACATATTTAAGATAAGATAAGATAAGAAGTACAGTACTTTATTGATTCCAATTTGGGAAATGTTTGTGTTGCAGCATCATAAAAAGACAATGCAATCCTTTTGTCTTCTCAAAATATCCCTAACTATCAACATGCTAACTTACACTTTTAATTGAGCATCATCCAACCATTGCAGAGGCTTTATTCTGTTTTGATATTTTGACCTGCTTACGCCTCAGCATTTTGCCGTGAGTGTGGTGATCTTCTCATAAGTGTTCACAAACTTCTTCAGAGTTTTAAAGTGAAAGCTATTATGCAGTTAAATGGTAAAAACTCATGAAGTGTCTGGCTATGTTGGAGTAGCAATCTTACATACAAGTTAATAGTTCATTTTTAGATTAAAAAAAGCTCTAATATTTTTAAAACTTGATTCCAGGATAATTATTAAAGCTATGCAGTAGCTCACATGTGTAATCTTCTTGCAGTCCGAACTGTGTTGAACCTGAAGTGCTTATTGAATATACCCTTCATAAATAAAAGGTAAAATGCCTTTAATCGCGGTATAGATTCAATCTTTGAATAATTTTTGAGGCCTTAATTGAATTGATCTTGAAATGTATAAATCACTTGGCTGGGTGTCTTGGCTCTGCACCATGTAGTCATTTCATTGCTGAGTAAGGGCACTGTCTGCAACTGATAAATTCTAGTTGGCGCATTAAAGGCTTTATCCTCCTATTAGTTATCACCGTTAAGCTCAACAGACTGAGGATGTATGAAAGCACGCAGAGAAGCACTTTTGTAGCACACATATTGTGCTATATTGGTATATTAATATAAATTATAGACATAAAGCTCACTGCAGAGTGTGTGCAAAGGTTCTATAAATAAGAACAAATTGTCACAGTTTAAAGCACAAAATGCATCTTAATGACTACAGATTGAAGCATGCTGGTGAGGTGCACCCTTCTTGTTTTTGGTAATGCAGAAGTGTCTCTCATAATAATTCAACAACTAAGTGTTTTTTAAAAAAAGGTTTATTTATCTCAATCCAGAGGCATGAGCTTGCACTGTTTCAATTATTCATAGAGTTTCATGTCTTTCAGCAGCAAAGCACTCATCTTATTGTTACCAAGAGGGAGATTCATTTAACGGTAATACATCACAAAACTTCTCTATCGTTGCACTAGGGCCTTGAAGGATGTCTTTAGAGGTATTGGTCTTCCTCTATAGACCATTATGCTAGAGATTAATGAGTGTTTTCTCTAAATTGCATAATAGCTCCTTAAGGGCCTCTCATGGAGGAGTGGAGGCATGGCTTTAACTGAATTAATCAGGTTAGTGATGTATGCTTCTACTTAATTTTGCGCAAGCTTTTAATGTATACTTTAGATGTATGGACAAGGTCTTTGTTCACAGACTTTGCTGAGGAAACTGGGTCAGACAATGTTGCTGAGTTCTGTGTGAGGAAGGTGAGGTAAACAACCATGAAGAGTCAAAGGGTTGTGTGCTGGCTGCAGAGAAGATCAAGTAGCATCCTTGTCTCTAAACACAATTACTGTGCTGCTGGGGAAAAAGGTTGGTCTGTCTATCCTCAGGCGATTATCCATTATGGCATAATGGCTGGTATGTGATGTTGGTGCATGCTCCCAATGAAAGGCAATGGGGATGAATTTGAAGGAAATGTAAATCGTGTTATCTCAATCATCAGAGAACAAAGATGGGATATCCAGTGGAACCAAACACGTATGCAAAAATGTCCAAATAGTGTCAACAGGTGCTGTAAATAATTTTGGCAAAAAGAAATCACATGAACACTGTCATGATTTGTAACTCAGCCTGTCTCATTAATATTCACAATTTTATTGTTTTAGGTTTAATCTTTCACCTGATTTATTTGTGTTATTAAAATGGGAAGAATTGTGTTCAGTCTTTGTGAGACCCCTATCAGTTTCTACTCCCCTACTCTGTCACTGTTGATCTCTGCTGTTCAAACACAAACTGATGAAGCCATAAATCCATCCCATCCCTGATTAGCACTTCCAGTCCAGCATACACATCAATGGTCAACAGTTATTTTGCAGTCGGGCTTAAATATTTAAAAGAATGTGTCATGGGTTCATATAGCTGCCGAGATACTGTTATACTACCATGTACCATGAATATGCTATATGAATATGACACTTATTTTCAGTAAGTAGACCGAAGCAGAGAATACATATTACAACTTTTAGAAAGCTTATGGATTTTTCCTTGATTAATTGGCAAGCCAATAGCATATTGTATACCATGGCGTATTTGTTGACATAGATGCAATAAAACTTAGTGCTGTAAAGACTTACACCACAAAATGTAATTACATTGTCAATAATGTCAATAATGTAAAGTAAAATGTGTTGTTATGGAATGGAAGATTACTAAAACTTAAAAAACAAAAGGGATCAGTGTTTAGGACAACAATAATTTGTAACCAGGGATTATGTGACTCTGTGGAAAGAGTCACATAATGTGTGTGTGTGTGTGTGTGTGTGTGTGTGTGTGTGTGTGTGTGTGTGTGTGTGTGTGTGTGTGTGTGTGTGTGTGTGTGTGTGTGTGTGTGTGTGTGTGTGCACTCTGCAAGGTTATGCTTAAAAGGCCCTGATTGTTTTTTTTTATTAGCATGTCTACAAAGCTTTTTGTGACCTTGTGTCATTTAACATCGAGATAACAACAACAGCAAACAAACCTGGAATGAAGACACGACTCAAAGGGGATTTAGTTCACTATCTCAATGTTATTTGTCAGCATGGTAGCTAATAGAATTAGAAGAGAGTAAACATCCTCGCTCT
This sequence comes from Eleginops maclovinus, assembly GCF_036324505.1. Lineage (NCBI taxonomy): Eukaryota > Metazoa > Chordata > Actinopteri > Perciformes > Eleginopidae > Eleginops > Eleginops maclovinus. Next base: position 18,025,086 of record NC_086357.1, on the reverse strand, counting down.
GCAGCGCTCAGCAAAAACACCGCATCAAATCCACAGCGCTGATTTGTTCCTATGGTAACACCGTTGCTTGTTGATTTGGGTAACTGCTCCTGGTGAAGTGAAATTATCAATGATTGAATAAAATCTGACATTTCTGTGGCAAATCTAATGAACAAACAAAAATCTCTCAATTGATATGAGCTTTTTAACTATGTTACATTATCCTGTAGCCTTCAGAATGGCTGCTATATGATTTAACTACATTTTCTAAACATGTGTTATATTTAAATTAGTATTCTGCAAATAGGCTTTGCTGCTGACAACTGAGCAACAGCATAATTAAGCAGTATGGCATTTGGCACATCAGGAAGCGGAGTTTGTTTTAAAATATACTTTTGACCTCTTAATCAAAACGAAGGTGGGGAAGATAAAAAAAACAAAATCAATGAATAATTATATTTAAAAGACAATAGGAATGTAAAAGTGATCACCAACATTCCTATAATTCCACCTGGGTGTCATAAAACATTTTATTGCAATCCATCCAATAGTTCTGGAGGCGTGTTCAAGAAAAACTGGGATATTAACATTGTGGTGTTCACCTTGTGGATCAATACAAATACTCATATTGGTACTCTGAGAGACATTCATTTTTATAAACATTTCAGCGAATTTCTCTGGCAGGAGATGAGATCCATCATAGGATAACTGGAAAAGAAAAAATGTATGTACTTGTGAACTGTACATAACTGTGGTACACCATCTTCTGTGGCCAACAACATCATGTATATTAATGAACACGCATTCGATATTCTATCACCTCTCTTGATTGATGCCTGCACTTAACATTGTTTGTGGTCTATAGCCCTCCTGAACTACATTAGCATGTTCATGATGAAGCAATTTCTAACTGACTTACAAGTGTTCAAGAATGCTACCTGTAAAAGCTGTTGTAAGCCCAGTGAATACGCTGCTGTCTGCTTGGGGGATTTTTTTTTCTTCAATTCAGTAATAAAACATATGGAAATCTCATAAAACATTGTGATACTAGCTCCCTGTTGACTATTATCTACAAATGCAATAAAAGACAGCAACATAATACAGTAATCATGACAACATTTTTAATACTACTTTATTCTCCAGGGCACCACTTGATTAAAGACAGTAATACAACTGTAATACGAATACGACTCAGTGCTACGCTACAACTCCAACGGGGTGAGATTATTTTGCTCTCTTGGGCCCTACTGCTCTGCTCCAACAAACAGAAAACACTTTATATTTCCTCTTGTATTACTTTTCTAGATGTTTCTATTGGGTTCTCAAAAGTCAGAAGATTAGAGACGTTTCCATGTGACTAGCTACGGTGATGAGTCGCTGGAAAGTATATGCTTTGCATCCTTTACTTTGCATGGCAGTGCCTGAGCACTATCTGGCCGAATCCAGACAAATCCATCTTTAAAATAGGACTCTGCCCTGCTTCCACCAACACTGCTACTCTGCTCCCATACTTATTAGTGTCAGGGTTGGGGGAGACAGGACCCAAGTGCAGTAAGGAGGAGGGATTCAGGGTTTAACAAAAATCAAGCTTTATTCTAATAAAAAGCTGTTAACAAAACACAAAACTAGGGAAGCAGGCAAAGTACAAACAAAAGGTAAAAGTATCAAAACAAAACTATAACAAACCGCAAAGGCAAAGTTGGACAAGGGAGGGCAGACGATAGAGATCTAGGCATGACATGAAGTCCAACTCATGGGAAGGCTGACAGGGGAAAAGCGACGACAAACGAACGAGGAGTAAAAGGGAAGACAAGACTAAATACACAGAAGGGTAATCCTAGGACAAGACACAGCTGGGGAGGGGAGGAGAAACACAAGGGCAACAGGTGATCCCAATGAGACAATCAGACACAGGAGGGCAAACACAGGAAGTGACACCAGACAAGACACAAGGAGGATATACATTTCAAAATAAAGCTAACAAAACCTTATAACCATGACAATTAGAGGTTCATTTTTGGTTGTGCTCACCAGTGAGCAGAAAAGAAAAAGGAAATTAGTAAAAATCAATAAAGTATTTGTTCTTCTAAAAAAAATCTGTATCTCAAACTGTGGAATTAATTTAAAATAAATATGTAATTTGGATAAACAGCAAATCATGGTCAAATTAAATAAATTGTCTCAGCTCTGTGCTGCCAGTAGTGGTTTCAAATGCATTCAGACTGTTTACTGAAGTAACAAACACAGTTTTATAGTTTAAAGTACTTCAAAACATGTATTTTGTATATTCTTGGGCGGTAACCTATGACGTAACATAGCATCTATGTCTAAACTATACTTAATAATCCCATCCATACACTTCTCTTCGCAAATCAAGAGAAGTAGATAAAACTAACTATGCCCTAGTATTCTTACATTGCCTGGAGCCTAGTAAATCCTCATGGTAAAGATTTATAAAGCTTCTTTTCTCGACTGTGCTAATGAAAAGCTTTTGATTAAAATTAAGTCTTAATGTTTATGTAAAACCAAACACATTATGTCTTTTACTTTATCCTGCACAACTGGAAATGTAGGCCTGATTCTGTCACTGGAAAATTTGATTAAAACCCGCTGCTGGGTCAACACTGACTGACAGACTGCACTCACCGCAAATCAATATAAATATAGGGTGTAGTTAAATATTCTTCCAAACAACAATTACTGTCGAATGACATGGCACTGATGAAGTGCTAATACAGCAGAAACATTAACTTATATCGGGGCTCTCAAACAAAGTAGAGAGATCACATAACAGCTGATTTATGGTTCATGGTTTATGCATATTTGAAATGGCCCATTAATTTGTTTTTCTTTCTCAGTCATGGCAGTTCTGTTTGTTTTCCATGATGTATATCGACCTGCCTGATCTATAATTCAGTTTTCCTTGAGATGAAATGGGTTTTCCAATATTACAAACATGGTCTCACAAGAGGCCAACATCCTTGCTGCGCTTTATGGCAACAACACCACCCAGAGACTTCACAGTTATTGAAATGAGCAGTTAATCACATTTTTCACAGCATGTGAGCTCTTTCTACTGTATGTTTGAAGTTGTAAGTGCGACAACAGCAGGTTCTTTGTTATCGCTAAAGCTATACAAACAGAAAGCTGAGGCCAATATCTTTGAAACCCTGCAGCAGCAGTTCAGTTCAGGGAGGCACAAGGTGGGACTGAACAAAGGGGGTTTAATCTGGTCAAAACAGAAATAGATTTTTTCCAGAATGATCATCCTACCTACAGTATGACTGTCCAGCAATTACTTGAAATTGTGCTTGCAATTCCACAGTGACTACCACTGCTCATCATTGAACTGCTGATATAAAAGGACACATTTGAAGAGAAAGGTTGGTAGCGTCATGACAACCAGCTGCTCACATTCAATCATAGGCCTCATAAACCTAAAAAAATCTCATAAAAATCTCTCACAAAAAACCTCTGAGGAAACTCAACTACAGTATATTGTTGTATAGATCTTGCCCCTATTCAATTATCTTCCCTCTGCTATTATTATTATTGTACATTTCCCCGCTGTGGGACTTATAAAGGATTTCTGATATCTGCTTGGTCTCTTGGTAATAAACTCACGTTGCCATAAAGTCCTTTATTATTATATTTTGAATTATATAATTAGATGGGTTTTAATTTAAATGTGAAAGAGAATACACTAAATCCGCTTAGGAAACTAATGAACAAGCACTCAAAACCATAAGCATTCATTTGTTCTGTGTGTTCTCAGTTGTAGCTGAAATGCTAGGAGAGAATAAACTTTAAATAGTTTAATTAACAAAACAAATCACTGAACAACTTGAAGGCTCAAGTGCTAGAAAATTAAATGTCATGATAGTTTATGTACCTTTTGAACTAAGTGAAAAAGTTGACAAATACATCTTATTATCAACTAATTGCCAGTTGCAGATGAAAGGCTAACCATATATACTGTATCTACCTTAATATACCTTAGCAACCTGTATGTGCATAGCATTCCACATCTAGATAACAGTATTCTTCTTTTTTCATTCCTTTTTTGTTTTATTTGACCTCATTCACATTGTTTTATAAGTAGGTACTCCATAACATAGAGTAATTTAATCAAAACCTGTAATTTCCCACTCTAATTACTTACTTAATAACTGAGAGACATTAGAATAAGCAGTGAAAGCAAATTACAGACAAAATTAATAGCTGGTTGCATGAGTTCGCAGGCCTCAATATAGCTCTGTAATGAAAGTCCTTACCCTTATGTATTTACGTTTTTTGTCGAACATAGATGCCATTTTCAAACTACTTTACTCCCTGTCCAAAGTGACACGGATAAGTGTTATAATGACTGCTCAGTACAAACAGTGCTGCTCACAGAGGCGCTTGTTCAAGAGGTTGCAAATGAGTCAGCAGCTGTAAATTAAAACAGTCGATTATAATTTAATCCTCTTGAGATAAGTAACTGGAGGGAGCAGAGTAAGACGAGCCATCTCACAGCAATACACAATGTGTGTCATGAGGCATAAAATGAAGGAATAGCCTCTCATTTCAATATTTGTGTTTCTTGATTAATGACATATTGTTAGCCATTTAATTCAATTCTTGCCTCTTATTATTCAGCACAGCCAGGGGTTGGTTAAGCCCTCTATCTAACTTTGTTTTGCCTTTTAGAATACAAAACTGAAGTATCCTTAGGTCGCTGGTTCCAGCAGTGGCTCAGTCAGTCCAGCAGTGGCTCAGTCAGTAGGGGCTTGGACTGGGAATCGTAGGGTTGCCAGTTCAAGTCCCCGAACAGACTGAATATCATCAGATACAGTATAAGTGCTCTCTGCATCTTCCTCAGCTGGTAAACGACTTTGCCAGACATGCCAAATATATATATTTTTTAAACCGTGTCACTGTTTCATAGTTTGTCCAGCAGTGGCTCAGTCAGTAGGGGCTTGGACTGGGAATCGTAGGGTTGCCAGTTCAAGTCCCCGAACAGACTTGAAATATGGAAAGTGGACTGCTAGGTCCCAGTTCCCCTCCTAGGTCCTGCTGTGGTGCCCTTGAGCAAGGCACCGGACACTTCCAATCCCCATTGCTCCCCGGGCGCTGCACAATAGCTGCCCACTGCTCCTAGTACTAGGATGGGTTAAATGCAGAGTACCAATTTCACTGTGTGTGCTCTGCTGTGTGCATGTATGTGACAATAAAGAGGGTTTCATCCTGTGATTCTATCCATATGAAAGTTTTTTTTTAAATGTTATTTTACTGTTTTTGCTTTTAAGAAAATCCAGTTTTCCAGTTTCCAACTTTAATTTCTTATTTGGGTCATTTATTTAAAACAAATATTCTACTGATTTAATATGCCTGCTTATGCAGTATTGGTAATGAAATCCACATACCCATGCTAAATGTGTTTTGCAGATGTTTGAAATTCTTTCATTAAAGTACAAATACTCTCAAGGTAGAAAAAGATCTATTTTAACAATACCAAAGGTCTTTGTATACTATTCTTTAAATAGAACAGTTAATAACATTTGTATCAACATTCACTCAAAGATAGCCACAAGGCCCATGGCAGTAATAGTTTGACATTGAATACTTAAGGGTGGGAGTTGCGAAGGATAACAGTTTTCTATAGCTCTTTTTTATATAAAAAATAATGAAGGTTGTGTCAAAAGTGTCAAAGCTTCTTTTCCATGATAAATAATATTTTTTACTAGAGGTAATTCTGCTCAGTGTTTTCTCAAATAGTGACTAATTTGAACATTTTAAAACAAATGTTTAAATGTAATTTCCTGACTGACATGTGATAAAGTAAAATTACTGTTTTGTTCAACCAACATTAAAAACCTAAAGATTTTCTTTTTCAATTGAATATTAGCAAGTACAGCTCTGTATCATTACAGTAACATCTTGACAATTGTAAGTGAAAAAATAAGCAAGAGGAAATAAATGAGGAAGACTGCAAGAACAAAATTCTACAGCAACAGATTAACACCTACACACAGATACACACTGGCTACAATATCGCACTCTCAATGTGTGATCTGGCTTCAATTTCTGGGAATTTATAGAAAAGAAGTGGTAACACAAAGAGAGTCTAACTTGTTAAAGAAGCTCTAGCACTGCTCAACACTGCTGATGATCAGATGATTCATTTTCTATTTCACCCCTTTACCATGAATCAATTAATGTCTTATCATTCCACAACACTGCAGCATAAAGTCTTCTTCATCACCTCTTCCTAATGACTCTCAGTCGTTTGTCATCTTCCCATCGCAGAATGTGATGTAAAGCCTTATGACTCACGTCTCCTCCACTTAATTTACTGGCAGGATGTTAATTTGTTTTCTTCCGATGGAATAATGTATCTAATTAAGCCCGTGTCAAGGATCCTGTTCTTTATCTGTGTCTAATCCGTTTGTTTAATGTAGCCCCAGACAATACTTCACGATAAAACATGCAGTGAATTTATTAAAAAGCAGGACATACTTATTGCAGCGCTATTGGCCCAGGTATGATGCTCAAATATTCATAAAGGTTCAAACGCATTTTTGTCATATGCACGATAGCTAAAGTGTAGTTTTGGCAATGAACAGTATAAATTAAGTCCTAGGCTCATCCTACAGTGCAACACACAATATACTTAAGACATAAAACTAAAGAATGAGTGCAACTGTATGTGTGGAACTGACTGGAATCATTCCTTTATTTGTAAGGAAATATCAAGCGTGACTGCTTACAAATAAACACATTTATAAAACTCATCATGATGTTTGTTTCAGTCCCTAAATATTTGTATTTTATGATTAACTTGAAATTGTGTTGGTACAGTCTCCTTTCAAGACAATGAATGAATACTTCCCACTGAAGATCATTGGTTTAAAATCGATGTTGCCTCTATACATTTAAATAATGAATGTATTACCAGCTCTTCAAGATATAAAAACATATGTTCTGTGATCAGCTCGACATTACCATGATGACTAACCATTTTCACTGCTTTGTCTTGCACTGTGTGTTTATGTAAGGAAAAAAAAGTATATGCAAATAAGATACAATTTAATGCAGGTTATGCAAATGTGTAAAATACAAGTCAAAGGCCAAAGTGTATGTTTATTTACATGTGTGTGTAGGGGATTGCTTTGACCTCAAGCTTAGTGACCATTAATTGCAACAGACTGACATTAGCGTTCCCCAGCATGAACATTTTGTTTTTAACGGGAAGTCTTTGGATGTTCAAGGCCATAGTCGAGCCTCAACTGCATTTCTAGCCGCATGGGAATTCAAAGTGCTCAAGGTTTTTGAGCCTACTGCCAATTTGTGGCTTCTTACAAGGTCTCTCGCTGACTTCCTGTCCAATTTTCCTGCAGTTTTGGTCAGTCTACAACTCTCTGTTGACATTCTCGCGTCACAGAGAGATTTGCAAGATTTAAGGAGGATTTCCTGAGAAGTCAGTGTCTGGACATGTTACCCCCCAGGATTGAATGGCAGTGACTGTAAAATGTTGCAACAGTCAAATTACAAAGACCTCACAAAAGTGGCATTTTAATCAGATGAAAAGTTCTCGCTTTTTAAAGCACTGATACGGACATAGGCACGTTTTTTTTCTATCATCATGCTCACCCCTTTTTAAAAGGGAGGCTGGTGGTCGCGCAATACAAACTCATAGAGAAATGCGATTTGTTAATCATGACTATATTATTAGGTTCAACATTTCATTTAATATAGTAGTTGTCAGGACCTATATGAGTAGTCGGCTGGTTGGTTCAGCTTATGAAATATCTAGGTCACAGCACATAGAAACTGTAGGAAACATTAGTCTGCTGCTTTTAAGTTCAACACTTTTTCAGTTTTTCTGACCTCCTTCTGCAGGCTTTACTTGGCAATTGACAGATTAAAGGGCTTGGTGAAATCTGTAATTGTCCCTCTCTTTGTACATTTTCTTCACAGATACAGTTTTGTATATTAATGATTCTGCTTATGTTTACTGCTGTTCAGCGTTGTTCTGCTGTTTTATTTTTGCATAGATACACAAGCCCAGCAGTTGTAGCATAGCGAGACATCGAGTTTATGTCAGGTCCATTGTGTACCTGGTTTTCTGTTGATGTTAAAATTGAGTTTTCATTTTGATAAATAAAGTACCTGACCGTTTAGTTCAGAGGGGGGCAAGGAAAAATTGATCTTCTTGATGAATGTTTTTCCCTTACAGAAGTATCAAATTAAATAAAGGGGTGAAAAACAACAGCATGTTTTCTGACAACAAACCAACCTTTTTACCGTCTGTATTTGGATGCCTTTTCCTGGAGCCTTAGCAACGACTTTTACATCCAGTCATGCTAATCAAGTAAAACCAATAGTGTACAGACGTTTATTGATCAAGTGATATTTTGACTTAAATGTTTCCACATTGATTCATGCAAGACAATCAAATTTAGAAATAAATAAAGACAGGCATGTGAACAGGAGTTTTTAGAATGGAGTATCTGAAATGCTTTTTCAGGGAAGTTGAGCCATGGAAATAACAAAAAACTGCATAAAATGTTGTGAGTAGGACTCTGAAAGTTGCTCAGTGGGTCATAAGGAGAGTTATAAAAACACAAATCTTCCTTTGATCTTCTGCTTCCATGGGGCCAGGCCTATAGAGAAATGTTGAAATTGTGTATTTTATTGTGTACGGTCTGTAAAGCACTTTGTACATTCGTGTTGAGAAGGGTGTTATATAAACACAATTTTACTTACAACTTACTTACTTACTTACTTACTTGCTTGCTTGCTTACTTACTTACTTACTTACTTACTTACTTACTTACTTGCTTGCTTGCTTACTTACTTACTTGCTTGCTTACTTACTTACTTACTTACTTACTTACTTACTTACTTACTTACTTGCTTGCTTGCTTGCTTGCTTGCTTACTTACTTACTTACTTACTTGCTTGCTTGCTTGTTTGCTTGCTTGCTTACTTACTTACTTACTTACTTACTTACTTACTTACTTACTTACTTACTTACTTACTTACTTACTTACTTACTTACTTACTTACTTACCTACCTACCTACTTACTTACTTACTCTCCTACTTACTTACTTACTTACTTACTTACTTACTTACTTACTTACTTACTTACTTACTTACTTACTTACTTACTTACTTACTTACTTACTTACTTACTTACTTACTTACTTACTTACTTACTTACTTACTTACTTACTTACTTACTTACTTACTTACTTACTTACTTACTTACTTACTTACTTACTTACTTACTTACTTACTTACTTACTTACTCTTCTTGGTCTCGGTACTTTCACCTTAAAAGACAGAAGTTAATTAACTCTTAAATGGTTATTATTTTACAACTTTTAGGACCTAATGATATACTTAATGGACTTTTAAGTGTATACTGGGATATTGATTAACTTATTAAACCTGACATATCTTTTCAAATGTAAGTCTAGGGTGAAAAGTGTTTTCAGGGCAAAATGGAATTGCTTCATTGACCCAGAACTTGTAAATCCACTGCTTAGCCAGATTTGCTCTTCTGGCTTGTCTCTAAGATTGTCCCCCTTTTTTTTGTATTGATATTCAGATAATATCAGCACCAACTCCCAGCAATACATCACATTTCCAAATAAAGAACGTTTTGTTGATGGTTTCTGTCTGGACATCCTGTTTTCTTTTTGATCTGTCCCACCTACTGCAGATGGGGGGGACACTTACATTGTTCCCCTTAAGATGTGCCTATGCCCTGTGAATGCCAACTTTGTATATATATTCCTCCTTAACCAAGGCATCAGTTGAATCTCAAGCAGCAAAGTTAAGTTCTGTCTGGCAGTCTAGTAGCCCTCTTGTCTTATAACATTTACCCAAGCCAAGGGGGCATAATGGTTCCTAGGAGCAATTATTCCTCAAATTCCCTTGCTCCTATTAAAGCAAGGGATGCAGAGTCTAATGGCTACTCTTAAGGGCGGATTGAGGAATTACATTTATAATGTGAGTTTAGTTCATTTTAATCATGAGTGGCAAAGTCATTCAAGGATGACCGTAAAAAGGCTGCAAAATAAATGAAAATATTTGGTAAAATCCTTTCTGATCACTTGGTATTATCTTTCAAATAGCTCAACTGAATAAGAGTGGAAGTTAATTCACATTTGAATGTCAACGGAGGCCAGTACCAAAGTGTGATGACTCACTTCTCGTAAACTGGCTCTTTCAATCAATTATTTTTGAGTAATCTGGACTATCTAACATTGTCAGAAATGAAAGCTGTAAGAATCAAAAGATGTCTTCCTGTAAAAGATGAAATACATTATTAGGCATACTAAACCACAGACTCTATAAAGAACACTTTTATTGCCATATATCAAAAAGACACAATATATCTGTCGTGGTTTTACAGGATTATTGATCAAAACCGATGACTCAGCACATTTTTTACAATATGCTGAGGCTCTTGGCCTGCAGGACATATTTTCCAGTCTGTGTGCTCTGGTTTGAATCTGCAGAACCAATGAACCAGGTAGGATGTTAATACAGCGATAGAGAATGATGGCACACCAAGAATTGTAGTTAATGCATTCCTGTTTAATAACACCACAAGCAAATCAAAGAGGGAACATAATATTGATAAGCTAAGTGATCACTGTTTTCTCTATCATTTCTTTTGAATGCTTTGTGGTGTCATATTATATCATGCTTTTCCCTGCTCTTGTGTTGGGGTTGAGTTCCTCTGAAAATGCTTTCTTGTGAAATAATAAGTAGATATATCTATATCTTTTATCTATACATCCGTAAAATAATTCCTGTTGTGGAAATCATATTTATAAACTTTACAAACCTAGAATAAGGATGCTTTTTTTCAAAGTTTTTGTAACTGTATGTGTTCAACATATCTTACAGTCAATGTTTGTATCTTGATGTTTGCATGCTAGTTGTTTGTTAAAATATGTTGTTGACAGTGTCTGTGATTCATGGATGAATCTGAATTATATTTTAAAATTTGGTCAAAACACAGCAATCAACCCAGATGCTAGATTGTGCTCTATTATGTGACAATTATGTATTTATAGCAGTTAAATCAAGTGAGGGAGAAACAATAAACCACACTGTGTAGGGCTGCAAGTACCAGCAGAAAGAAAGAAACAAGAAAAAGCAATTTCCATTTTTATCAGAATACATTTTTCCTATTTGCATTTTATACATGTTTTGCCTCTGATTTGTAGTTCAAACACAAGGCATTCAAACTCATGCCTTGTGTTTTTGAAAGAAAATTAATGTCATACATTTTGCAATTTGTTATTGTCAGATTACAGTTGAGATTCGAGTAAATGAATCATATCACATTTCTAATTCTCATAAAGATCAAATAGCCGATGCTTCGTCCCAATAAAAGAGAAGGAGTCCAGGGGTTTTCACAGCTCAGAGAAAGTAATTGTGGACCAATAGTTTTCAGTGGAGCTTTCCATGTACCTCTCAGAGGTGCATTACCACCCAGGGTATAGTAATAAGTCAAAGGGAGGACAGAATGACATTTTACTGGCTTGCATTGTCTTCCATCCCGTAGTTCTTCACTGGTTCAGCTGCTTCCCTACATTTTGTTATGGAGTAAGTCAAGCATACATCAGGATATCGTAAGATGTTTTACAGTCCTGTGTTGCAGGCACAGTCTATTCCCCTAGGAATATAAATGTACTATATATTTCCATCCATTATATAGTTTACAGGGATTAATGTAATCAGGTTATACAGACAAAATATAGAATTCAGGACATCCATACCAAGGTTATATAGGGCAGGCCTCTGAAAGGATGCAGCTGCTATATGGCGCCCTGAAAAAAGAGAGCTGCATGGCTTGGCTTGTGACTGGAATTATAAACTACAGTGATTTTTTCTGCGATGACTCAAAGGAATCTTTTATTTGGTACGGAGTCTGAACAATAAACCTCGCACATTTCTGTTTACTTCTCATCAGCAGTTTTTTGTTTGAATGCAAAATGAGAAAATTAGCTGCTGTACACACCATGACTCAGTTAAAGAACCCTTCATCCAATAACAACTTATTGTTTTAAGCTTTAATACAACAAAACAAGACTCACTGCCCTATAGGCCATGTGTGAATGATGGTCAGAAAACTTGGAATCCATTAGTATGTATTAAAGTGTAATACATGAGAAAGCATTTCCAGTCGGCAATTACCACGTGAGGATGATTGAAATGGCACAGAGCCATTTTAGTCTCCTTGGAGTCCCCCCTTCATTGAAAGCATCTGGATATGCTATAATTATCACTGCAGAAAGTACAGATTTGTCAGGAGAGGGGATGGAGAACATGGATAGATGTATGACCCTGGAGAATTCACACAGAGTCTTGGCATTCATCCTCCACAACCATATTTTGTGTTAAGTGTTCATTAGCAGATGTTAGCCTGCTAACACACTAGATTGAAAACAAGGACAGTTTTGCCTAAGCACATTCCCTCAGAGCTGCCTTAGTCTTGCTTTTTATTTATTACATTATTAATATGTCTGCTATGTCTGTGTGCTGACAAACTATAATTAAGAGATCAGTTTAGAGTATTTTTGTCATGGGTCTGGGTCCAGGATTTCTGCCGCTGAACTGAATAGTTTTGATTCCTGCAGCTATAACTGTTATAATGATAAATGAAGCAGCTGTTTAGCAGTCTACCTAAAGCCTTTTTATTTTTAATGGTTTACTTGTTCATGTCTGACAGACAATAAAAGGAGAAGAATTCCTTTGCTTCACTCGTCAGCTGGGACGGCTGGCTGCGTAAATTCCTCTAATCCTTTCATGAATGTCTCACATCAGAGCAGGTGGGATTTTCAGAGGGAAATGGAGTAGAAAAGCATGTCACAGTCCACCATGTTGCAGCTCAATGGCCCATTGAGGAGTCCAGACCATTGAGTGCCCTGCAGCTTGTTATCTCTTCAGGCCCAGTGTGTGCTGGTGGTCAATGAGGGAAGCCAAAAAGCTGTCAGCAAGCGTCAGCAATGACACAAACCAGAGGCTCAAGTCATTTCTGAGGTTCAGCTCAGGAATGCAGCTTTTTAAGCTTTGAGCAAACAATTTTGATCCCAAACTGGACACAGCATCAACATTAGACTAAGGGATGTACTATGATACTATCTGTAGTTCATCTGTATTCGTAGATAAAATCTTAAATGTAGGGGTAGGTTCTAACACTTAGAGTTAAACAGGCCCCGGAGCATCATTATTAAGACCGTAGTATTGATAAGCCAAGACATTAACGGCTCTTTTATTGGGATTTTTTATGTTTACTGCAGTTTCTCTTCTGCTCTGTGTCTGGGCTGAGCTCCTCCATGTGTGCGAAGACACACACACACACACACACACACACACACACACACACACACACACACACACACACACACACACACACACACACACACACACACACACAGAGAGAGAGAGAGAGCACAGTCAGCAAGCAGCAGAGAGGTTGCAATGGAAACAGTGAAGTGAAGATGATTGGAGTTGGAGACAATTATGCTTGTTGCTGTGATAAAACCTCTGCAGTAGAAAACCAGTAGTTTATCAATATGCTTTTTCAATAAGCATTATCATGTAAACATGTAGAAAAGCTATATTTCATCCAGTGCCGCTATGCTTAACACAAGCAAAGTGTGCTAGCCCCGCTGACAGTGAATTGTTACAAACCCTAACCCTAACAAAGCTGTATATAGTCTTACTCAGAGTACTCAAAAGTGGGATGTGGGCCTACATGAAGGATTCAGAGAGGGCTAAGTGAATGCAAGTAAAGCATTATTACACAATTTGCCAATCAAATTTAGTATCCAGTAACAATAAAAACAGTGATATAACTTCTGTAAACCAATGCAGTGGTTTTACACTGTTTATTATTTTAGAAAATGCCTGGCACAAAAACAGTTACTGGAGGTTCCTGAACAAAAACTTACTTATGTTATCAAAAATTGAAAATAATTTTGGGTGAAAAGAAGACCCAATTACTCTGAATGAGCCACAAACAAAACACAGAGGGGACAAACACTCACCTCTAATCGAGTGTGTTTAACAGAAGTAAAAACCAATTTGTTGTTTAGATCCCAATCTTAACCGGCTCTTACCACAAAAACAAAAGGAAACTTTAATTAGACAATTTCTAAGGCCATTAGTCTTAGACAAGGAGAGAGGTAAACACATAAAGCAACAACAGTAAAAAATGTTGAGGAAGAACACAGGAGACAGCAGAGTGTGTAGGTTCTTTTTTAGTCCAACCACACAAACAGTCATTTGAAGGAGCAGTCATGCACCCGACTAACCCTTAACGTGCCAGTTACAGTTGTTACTGCAGGACCATGGAGAGCACCTATCTTATTTTGGCACTTTGGACTTAGATAATTAATAGATGTAAACGATTAGAGCGGGGAAGCACCATTTATAAGGTTTCCGAGTGTTATATGAGCTGAATGCTGAATGGTATCGAGTAAACTTGAACTAATATGATAAGGGACACAAAATGACAGACTGTTATTGATTTTACTTATACAAATAGCTGCACTCGTTTTTTTTGGTGTCCATTCAAGTTATTTCTTTAATATTCTACGTTGGTATACTTTCTATTCAATAAAAGTATGTGTCATTTTTATCTCCATAATCTTTAGAAAATTAATGAGATATTTTACTCTTTTTATTTTAGGTTTCTCAGCAGCAGGGATTGTTGAGTTCAGGTTCTCAACTTGACCTTCATGCTCCAATTATTTTCACCAGAAATGTTTTTTTTCCCTATTACTCATGAAATGTCAAACATGTTCTTTGTCAGCAAAACTCCAACACAGATAATTATACTAATAATCCTTTCCGGGACTTTGCTTTTTTTTAGAAACCAATCTTTTTATTCCTTCCTCTTTGTTATATCTAAAAATATTATCATTTTCATGCCGATTTGCTCGGGTCCACCTACACAGGCACAACTCAAGTTGCCACTTAATGAACGTTTGTTAATAAACAAACAACATTTGTTCTGAAAAACAACATTCACCAACAGAGTAAAACTTCTCACCTGAAGCGGGTGGATGTTTGCTGTCGGGGCTTGAACCCTGCTGCTCTTGTTGAAGGATTGTTGAATAGCTTTCCTCTCCTCTCCTCAGGGAAGAATGTTGGCAACTCTTCAAACAATGAATTACTTTGAACAGCTTGTTCTTTCCCGACAGCACGCTGACGTTGTTATGAAATGTTCTCTGAACTTGCACTTAAGAACAACAGCCCTGAAGAAAATAATACAAAGGTGCAGGCTTTCCAAACTGACATATACGAGATAGTCCGAAGTTTGTGACAGCACAGATGGACAGTTTAGAAAAAACTGTTGCATTAACATCATAACTCATCCTTCAGGCAACTGACCAGCTTTTAGACGAGCAAATGGCTTGTCATCCAAATATTTTAAACACAACAAAAAACCCAATTACTGTTATTTCCATATTTGGTTTTAACCTTTTTGCAGCAGGATGAGAGTTATTTAAAACATCCATGTTCAAGACTAGATGTTTCCGGCTAGATGTTTGTTGTACCAGCAGATTGTATATTTAAATTCGCTCACAATGTAAACATTGACCAATATAAAGCAGCTGTTACTTTTACCATGTTTACCACCATGTCAGATTTGCAAACTTTTGGTAATAAAATAAAGTATTTAAACACATTAAAATCGATCCAATAGTTGTAAGTGTATTAGTGTATATACGTGTAAATATTTAAAGTGATTGGGATTTTTTTTTTTTTTTAGCTAACCTAGACAATTTCTCTGGTAATTTAGTCTTTAGAACTTTTTTGTTTTGTTGTGATGTTATTGGTGAAATGTAAAGTTCAATCTTCATGCGTAAACACCCAGTTAGACACTTAAGATTATATTGTTATAATGAGGCTTAATTTGAACAGCTGGTGCTACTGGTCAGGCATTATTGACAGAAACACTGACACCAGGAGGTTGTGGCTAACGACTGAGGGCAGGAGTAAAGAGAAGATCTGTTGCAGGAATTTCCAAAGGGTCATATATTCATTGTTTTTTCAGGATACGCCGTTAAGAGGCCTTGTATGTTCTTTCTCATTAGTGCTTCACAGCAGTCACAGCTGCCAAGAACAAAACAGCAGGACTGAAATCAAGTCCTGAATTTGTTCAGCAGTAAGGAAATGTTACTTATTCACTTTTCAAGCCAGCATGAAAATGTGTAAATCATAAATCTCCAGTAGCGGGCACAGACTTCTATAAGCTTTGACTCTTTAAACGAGTTTAAACTGTCAAATCTCTGTAATTCATGCTCAGTCACAAAAGAATGCTAGTCTCTCTGGGCATGTGGTTCAATAAAGTAATCAAACAATTTTACCACTGGCATAAATTTTTATGGTCCATTTGAGTCCAAACCTTTTATTGGACACGTAAATGTCTGCATGCCACAAATGCCCTGATGTCACAAAGTGACGGACTGCTTTCTAATTGCTTCACAGAGAGAAGTCATGGTCCACAGCACCACCAGGGCCACTATAAGAGCTCAGTTCTTCTTACCCAATCAGTTTGGGTAAAGGACTGAAATAGTTTGTTGTGCTCCAGTTTCTATAGAAATCCTCCCCGACATTTATCGTCTCTGCTCACCCGGTGTGCTTCTGACAAAACAGCTGCATCAGTGCTATTTCAAGCGTGTTCTTTTCCCGAATGCATTGAATGGATCATTGTTTGTGAAAAACGGATTGCTTATCTTCAGATTAAGCTTTAGTCTCTGTGGTTCTTCTTTCACTGAGAAAAAGTCTAGTTACGGGGCAACATTTGACAGTTTACCAGATATCTGATATTACCCAGAGTAGGAAAATCAGTCTGAATGTTCCTATTTACTGCAGTAGGATAAGCATTGAAGTGCCACTGACTTTTCATCCACTCACAAAATAGATACCATCCTGAGCTTACCCTGACCGCTGGTCAAAACGAAGGATGTTTGTACTTTGTTGGACTTGAGCCCTGCATAGCAACTCTGTTTGCCCTGGCAACAAATGTTTGAGGACACAGTTCAGCCTTCAAGACGTTAAACACTTTGCAGGTTGTCCAAGGCACAAAGGGATGGGTGCTGGCTTTTTGGATGGAGTTTAAACTAAATGGAGTAGCAGAAGTGATAAATCAATGAAGGTAGGTATAGAATATGCACCCAGGTCGTAATACATTTGCTTTGGACTCATCAAAGTTGACCGCAGTGCTGAACAGGGGGCTAGTTTTTCCATTACAGGGCGTTAGGTATGAGGTTGTTGGTAACTCATGTCTTTCAGTAAATCATAAACCAATTACATTAAAAGAGATGGCTGGCTCTGTGCTTTGAGGCCATTGGCTTTGGTTATTGTGTTACCATTAGTGGTGGACCACTGCTGCTGCAGCCTCAGCAATCTCATCTTGTCAGAACCTGTCACTGTACTGTAGTTGCATGAAAGCTAAAATCAATACTAAAAAAGTCTATGCTACATAAATAAATAAGAAAAATAAATAAATATACAAGCAAAATTATAATTACACAATAGATTATATATAATTGGATTTTAGTGGCATGGGACAATAAATAAGAACATTTTAGCCTCAACTCAAAAACCATTAAGACCAACACATTGTACATTCATCCATCCATATTCCACACCACAACAAAAAAAAATCTCCTCTGCCCTCATTGCTCCTACCTCTAAATATTTCAAGGCATTTGACTTTCCATCTCAATTTACAGGGACTCAGTAAAAGGTCTCATGCTCCTGACCTGAGACTGAACTGAATTGCAATGAGCCTGTCCTGGACCAAATGGAGGATAATTGCCTTAGCTTGCACATGCCAGCTGAATCAGATAATTGCACGTTCCATAATAAAGGGCTGCTTTCATTAGGAAATATTGATTGGATCATTTCCAATAGAAATGAAATGAATGTCCATGATGAAGGAAATAAGGTTTGCATTGATGAGACTGCCGTAAGGAGTGTTGGGAAGTGTCTGCATCTCTCCCAGATGAACTGAACACATTTTATGCACGCTTTGAGAAGCCCCCGGCTGTGGAGGCACAAAAGGCCCAGGATCCCTGCTCACTGGTCTTAACCAGTGCAGATGTGTGTAGATCTCTGAAAAGGATCAACGCACACAGGGCTCCAGGACCTGATGGCATCCCTGGCCGTGCTCTCAAGGTGTGTGCAGTTCAGCTGGCAGATGTGTTCACAGACATTTTCAATAGGTCACTGCTCCAGTCTGTAGTCCCCACATGTTTTAAAGAGTCCATCATTGTCCCTGTCCCCAAAAAGACAAAACCCATCTGCCTCAATGACTACCGCCCAGTTGCACTCACCTCCATCATCATGAAGTGCTTTGAGCGGTTAGTCAAAACTTTTATCACCTCCTCCCTCCCTGACTCACTGGACCCCCTGCAGTTTGCCTACAGAGCAAACAGGTCCACGGATGATGCCATCTCCCTCACCCTCCACACTGCCCTCTCCCACCTGGACCAGAGGAACACTTATGTGAGAATGCTGTTCATTGACTACAGTTCAGCATTCAACACCATTGTGCCCTCCAAGCTCATCATTAAGCTCAGGGACCTTGGGCTCAACAGCGCCCTCTGTGACTGGATCATGAGCTTCCTGACGGGCAGATCCCAGGCAGTGCGGATGGGGAACATCACATCCTCCACCTTGACCCTCAACACCGGAGCCCCTCAGGGTTGTGTGCTCAGCCCTCTCCTCTACTCCCTGTTCACGCACGACTGCGTGGCCACACACAGCTCCAACACCATCATCAAGTTTGCTGACGACACGACCGTCATCGGCCTGATCACAGACGGCGACGAGACGGCCTACAGAGAGGAGGTCAGAGCCCTGACATCTTGGTGCCAGGACAACAACCTCCATCTCAACGTCAGCAAAACAAAGGAGCTGATTGTGGACTACAGGAAGAGGCAGAGAGAGGCACACACACCCATCACCATCGACGGGACTCCTGTGGAGAGAGTCAGCAGCTTCAGGTTCCTCGGGGTAAACATCAGTGAGGACCTGACATGGACACATCACACCAGGGTCATATCCAAGACGGCTCGACAGCGGCTCTTCTTCCTCCGCAGGCTGCGGAAGTTCAACATGGACTCCAGGATACTCTGCAACTTCTACAGGTGCACCATCGAGAGTATCCTGACTGGCTGCATCACCGCCTGGTATGGCAGTTGCACCGCCCTCAACCGTAAGACTCTACAGAGGGTGGTGAAAACTGCTCAGCACATCACCAGGACGGAGCTGCCATCCATGGAGGACCTCTACACCCAGCGGTGTAGGAAGAAGGCCGGTAGGATATTAAAGGACCCCCATCACCCCAGCAACAATCTGTTCTGTCTGCTGCCGTCTGGCAGACGGTACCGCAGCATCCGGACCAAGACCACCAGACTCAGAGACAGTTTTATACCACAGGCTATAAGACTACTGAACTCCTGAGCTGTGTGAATGTCTACTCACATCTGTTTATAGTACACACATACATATATATTATACACATCTGCCATACATATCTGTTTATAGTACACATATCTATATATTGTACATATCTGCCATATACATCGGCTATACATACTATATGCATCTGTCCATACCTCCTCATTCAACAGTGTAAAGTATTTAAATACTTTCAATGTATTCCACATATGTATATATTTCACATCCTCAAATCTTTATTGTTAATATTGTAAATATTCTTCTCTCTTTTTGCACTACTTTATTTATCTTTTGCACCATGCATGTTGAGTTGTTGGAGGAGCACGCGACATAAGATTTTCATTGCCAACATATACGCTGTATCTGCTGTGCATATGACAAATAAAACCTTGAAACCTTGAAACCTTGAAACCTTGTGTACAGTTTTTCCAGGCTTAGTGGGTACTTCTACAATACCAGAGTTCTGTTAAGTACCATTAACAAATGTATAAATACTCATATCTATATCTGCTCCCAACTGTTCCCTCTGTAGTTCAATTTGTGTAATTTACATTCTCATAATTGATGAAATGTGGGATAAACAGGACACAAGGCCTGCTTTAAAACCATGTCCAAAAGGATAATGTCCCCAAAAAAGTGAAAGAAGTCATGCCCTTGTTGATTTATTTTGAACATGTCACAGGACCTTTTACCTAAGATGTATTGGTGAAACCAAATTAAATTGATTATTTGAGAGCCCTGGTGGAAAGCAAACCTCTTTCCTCTTAGATCTTGAATTCAGTTTGAGTCCCTTTCGGCATGAGAGATGCATCGTTTAATCAATCGACAGGAAATGAATCAGCAACTTTCTTGCAACTTTCTTGCAATAACAATTTATGGGAAATATATAAACTGAAATATGCCATTATTAATAACTGTGCAATATTTGCCTGGCAGCCATATCTCACTACAGGATGTGTATTTTGTAAATTGTGTGTTTTTCTTTATGTTCATATTTTCTTTTGTAAAGCTGTCTTTGGCTCTGTTGCTGCTGTTCCACTTAACATTTCCCCTCTGTGGGAAAAATAAAGGGATTCTGATTCTGATTCTGATTCTTTATTTTCAATAATCGCTCCTGTAACATTCTAGTCAGTTCTCCAGTGAGAGCGTATGCTGCTTGTTTCTTCCTCTATCTAATTTGCATTAGTTAATATGTATGTTTCTCATAATTTAATGTTTTTAAATAATAACTTCTTGTCCTTTTCTCTGTGAAACTGTGAACATTTGTGTTTGACATTGTAGATTATAGATTATCAATACTCAAAAAATAATCAGAAATTGAAGGCTGGTATGGGTGCATGTTGCCGTAGTAGTAGTGAAAGTAGCCTATGTATTGACTTAAGTTTATGGTAGTTAAAAGGAACAGTTATTTCACAGCTACCGTTCACTTGACTGATCTGCCCATCATTTAAATTGAAGGCTTAGGCTGAATCTTTTCCAAATGATGGATGGCATTAATAAGCTGGGTAGAGGCTTACATTCTGTACATGTAAATGAGACCCCACTACAGAAGTTGTGGTCAGTAATCAAGGATTTTGTTGGTAGCTTTTTTGTAGGCTTATCTTTTAGTATCGCTGTATTATATTTTTGTTATCCTATTCATCTAAAAAGTGTGGCTTCACACGTAACACTGATAGTTCTCTTTAATTGCATTATAAACATTTCAAGTTCCTTCTGCGCCATTTAAGTTTCCTTGTTAGATAACTTGTATTTAAAAAAACATTGGTTATTTAATCCAAGCTTAAAGGGGAACTACTGCTTACGTATGTGAAAAATGTTGTTGAATTAAAAAGTCGTTGTGGCTCCTGAGAAAGCTGAAAAAAAATCAAATAAATTCCATTACGTGCTGTAACTTGAGTAATGATCACTCGAGTCCACATTATCCACTATTAGAGTAAAACACCCAAATCTCTGACTGAACTGTAGGCTGTGGAGTTGCATTGTGGTTTAGGCATTAGGTTTGTTCCTCACTAGAATGTGAGAAATAAAAACATGTATACCTAACATATTACATTTGGTTCTGCTGCATCAATAATGCTACCTTTTTAAAAACCTGTCAATTGTGAGCTTAACAGAGTGAAATGCTGGAAGTATTTTCAACCTGACCGATATGTAAATATCAGCTCTGCTTCTGAAAAGTGTCTGTGAAGCTAAATCTCGAAACAGCAAACGTATCCATTGTATGCATTCACTGTGAGTTCACAGGGTTCTTGTATCAAATCTCCAGCTGTTTCCTTATGTGCATAAATATAGCCCCACATCGAGGTTTGCCAACTTCTTGGTTAAAGTAATGCAGGGATAGGGCTGGAGCATATGGTGCAGATCCATTATCAATCTTGACTCTAATGACTGTGTTGTTGCGATTAAAGATTCTTCCCCAGAAACAAACCTGTCCCCACAACAGATGGTGTTACTGTAGCCTAGACAAGCTTGAGCTCCTGTTTAAACAAATTAGACATAGGCTTAACCTTGAATATTTACTGTTCACTGCACAGATGTGGTTGTAAAATCATCCATATCAATGTTTCCGAGCATGAGCTGGCCGTTTTTACCAGATGGCTTCAATCACTCTAAGCATGTCCAGATGAATGCAGCTGGAGATTTATTGGCTTAATTGATGGGGATAATGGGTGTTTTTGCTCAGTAAAAGGTCCCTGCTAATATACAGTTACTTGTAGCAGAGATTTACATAAACTTGCAATGAGCAAACATGTTTTTAAGTTATCAGCTTTGGCTAAGTTGTTCATTTGACTGCTGGTCTGACTTCTCCACACCCTTCTGTTTACCCGGCAGCATTTGTGTTTTGGAAATACATGGGTTTGAGGAAAGGCCCAGATATTAAAAATATATTCAAATATTTTAGAATAAAAAGTAGCTTCAACTTGAGGAATACTTTTTGAAATAAGAGGCTTTTAAAATTGTATTAAATTAAACTGTTAGCTATTGTCAACAGAAATGTCATGGTCATGTATTCAACATTTGGGATTATTGAATTCTGTTGGTTTTATTTATATAAGAACATTTTAGTTACTTTGACATACAAGTTGCAAAAAATCACCACAATATTATTAATAATAACAAGAAGGGCAATTGAAGAGTGCACACCTTGTACATAGCTGTATCCATCAGTGAAAAATATCGGCTCCCTGATTCTGATCCGGTCCATAAGTTTAAAAACACCGGTGTTCAAGGAACACATGATTGGTCATCAGATGGTCCAGCTGTTACACACTGCAACACACTGTTTAGTGGCCTTGAATGTCACATCCATTGAGCAATGGTCAGTATTCCTCCACAAATACGTCGCTGTTGACAGTATATCATATTTCAGTTTGAAAACTGATGGTGACAACAAATGGTTGTAGATCCTGAGTCATTTATTTTATGGATCAGAGGTCAAAACTGATAGTGTCAATGTCCAAGAGATAAAGGTCAAGGCTGACTGAGAGGAATTATGAGTGAATAAATGCTGCCTGAGAAAAAACTAATCTTGATACAGATAATTAAATGTCATATTCCTATTATCCTTCATGCGAGTAAGTGAATTCTGCTCTGACCAGTCATATCTAGAATTGAATATTATTAAAACATGAGACAAGAACTTAATCAAACAACTACATAAAGGAAAGATCTTACTTTATAAGAAATTCTGAAGTCCAACAAATAATTGTTAAATCAGCAGTCTCACAAGTTCCCAGCCTATTTAAATTTCCATAAAACGGAGCAATAAAAACTCTTTGCCAAGGCTGATGAGCAAAATCCAGAAACAGAATATTTGAAAGGGTTAGCAAGTAATCAATCTTAGGAACAATGACACTGATTAATGTACATTTAGTCACACAAAGTAAATGCTGCATCTACATTCAAAATATTGATTTATTATTTTGTAGTAAGTAATGACAGAAATGCTTAGTGGTGCTGACTCACTACACTGCAAGTCAGTGGTCCATATAAAAAGTCACTTTCATTGTCTGTGAAATCAGTGTCTGTGTGTTAGACAAAGACTGCAGACTTTTCACCAGTCGATAAGTCTCACGTTACTTTTGCTGAGTCATAAACTGCCTCAGATTAATATTCACTTCATTAGTGAGTGAATACAGTGAACAGTAGCATATTAAAATCACAGAGCTAATTCCCAACCAATATGTTTATGATGGAGCAGATGTAGTTGGCACGGAGCATAAGGACATTGTTAAATATTTACAACACTCATCCTGCATGATTGGATAATCATAAACTGGTGTTACTTTTGGGATATTTAGGATAACAGACCACAGTTCAGCTAAACAAACATTTCTCCAAGGCAGGGCTGCCTGCGTGATATAATCACAGAGTTAAACCTGAAATCAACTGAGAAAAAACAGCTGCATTTAAAAAAAAGACTTTCCACCTATTAACTTTAAGCACAGTTTAGTTATTTACTGTCAGAAACATCAAACCCAGATATGGCCATCATGCTAATCCTGCTGCTGGTGAGGGTGGAGATGGTTGGATGTTGTTGTGAATCTTCCTGAGGAGGAGGGACTGTGCTGCAGATGCATGAAGCTAGAAGAGCATGCCGATTGGCTCCTGGGTGATTTAGAGTAAAGATATTTCAGAGCTTGTCTGATTGTTGGCTGGTGGATGTTCTGGACGAGATTGTCTGTTGTGATTTACAACGGAGGGGAAGCTGGAACATATAAGAGGAGAATCTGTTTAAAATGAAATAGCTTAGGTGAAGCAATTCATTTGAGAAGAAGAAAAAGCTTCTTTTTTACAGTTTTTCTAATTAAAATCAAGAGCTCTAAGCTATTATTATATTTACTCTCCCTAGCTTTAATTCCGAGCTCCAGTCTGATATCATTGACATCAGCAGCTGTCTGTGCACCTGCGTGAAGTCAGCCATGTGAAGCATACCAAACCATGACCAATTGGACATCATAGGAGCTCCTTCAAAGGGAGGCCTGCAGTTCAAAAGGACAATTTTCTCTTCTGACTCACAAGTGTTTGACTGTTTTTCATCATGCTCTTCATGAGTTGAAATAAATTGGGTAACTCAAATAAATCACCCCACCTCTTAATCTACGACCATGGTTAGCAGAGCGTCTTTGAAGTGCAGCTATATACACTTATCAAATGCTCATCAGGAGTCCGGCAGCAGAAACATTCGTTTGTGAAACACCAGAGCATGGTCACATAGTTTTGCTCCAATCTACATAAAATGTTCAGAGGAGAACAGGAATAATGGAGAGGTGCAGTTGATGACACTGTGCTGATCAAACATGTGCAGCAGTGTCTGCTTCAGCCAGGGGGCTGCTGATGGTTTCAGACCATGAATTTCTCTGATCATGGCTTTTCAGTTCATAACCCAAAATGCTCTTCTCAAGTGAAATAATACTCCAATTTCAGCTGAGCTAAATCTGCCATGGTGGACAATTCGTATAAATGGATTTACTTCAGGGAGACAGATGTTCAACATTTGGTTTCACCTCATGATGCTCCCTTAAATGCTATATATGTGACTTTGTTCATGAATAAGTCAATAAGTAAAGTGAATGAAACTGCTTATGAATAATTCTATTTTGATTCAGCCAACTTTGTTCCATCCTACACTTCAAACAGTGAGCTGATAAGGTAGAAAACCTTATGGTGTCACCTTGCAAATTCGGATTATGTTAAGAAATGCAGACATCTAAGCCTGTATACATATCAACACTAAAATTGACGGACAAACATAGATGATTGAGTATATAAGCGGCTGATGAGATGTTGTCTGTAATCACTGGTATGAGACAGCTATAAGCAGTGATCATCGAATGTTCTTAATTAATCGTTTGGTCTAAAACATCAGTAAATGGTGACCTATTACAATTTCCCAGAGCCCAAGGGATGTCTTAAAATGATTTATGTCCGACCAACACACTTTAAGATATTCAGACCAACATCATTTGCACCCAGGGCATACACAGCACTCTCTAGTCACTCCAGATATTGTGCTATACAAAATTGATAAGATAAACATGACTTGCACAATACAACCACAGATTGACAATCTTTAGTTGCAGTATCTTTAGGCATTTCCATTCATGCATATTGTAATATTAATTTCTACTGCAATGGAAATATGTTTTTCGGCTTGATATGTCTGTTTGTATGTCCGTTGTCTGAGATTCAGCAGGATTATGGGATTATAAAACTTCTGGCCTGATTTAATATGTAAGTCGGTTGCAGAGTATCTCAAAGGCCCAAAAACCCATTTGTGAGTAAGGGCATTTGTGATTAATCATATAGCAGAGACAAATGATGTTAGTCTTGAATTCAAATTGTGAGTAAGGGCATTTGTGCAGCACTCAGATGGTCTCGAAATAATCGAGAAATGTGCTCCTGACTTCCAGTAAATGTCCCCCTGTTTCAAACACCATGAGAAACGAAATATAACATATCTTGTTTTTACCACATGTTGCTTCCACATCGTGATTTATGGCTCATGAACAATTTACCTACTCTGGGTTTGGGATTATCAGCTGAAGTCTTAAAATCATTTGTGCTAATAAATACGGCCTCTGTAGACATCTTTGTGGACAAATTACTAGAAAACACCTTTTAGTAAAATTGATCCCCAATCAAGACTGATGCAAAGAAAAAGTCTATAAAAATAGTCAGTCAACACAAACAAATATGGTAGTCATCTTATAATTGTTATGTTTGGGCGGACCTCTTGTTTCACTTCTAGCTGCTTTATTGTCTTATAAACGTGGTTGTTAGACCTCTGCAGCCTGCAGTAAAGCCACTGGAAGTCACAGTCTGCCAATGGGTGGTCCGGTATGTGGTTGGTTTGTTATTTAAAGCCCACTTCTGCTTGTCATTATGCCTGCAACAACAGCGAACAACTTTATTATTTCAATTGATATACTGTGCCTTTAACATGTTAGACCAGATATGCAACATGTATTTACAGCCTACAGTATGTTGTTTCCAGTGTTGGATCATAAAAGTTTAAATGAGAACAGAGATTGAAAAACACATACAATTATTTATCTCTTAAAAGGTCACAGAGAGAAAACTAAAAGAAAGAACAACTGGCTTATGAGGTCAAATATAAATCTGATCTATTGCACATTTGAAGCTTCGGGCTGAGCTAAAGTGAGTGCTTAACAAGAATTTACTACACAACTTGACTTAATGTACCCTGTGTTTTATGATCTTTTAGCAACATAAGGAGTATTATTTTGACCTATAACAGAAAGTAAAAAGAGAAGCAGGATGAGTCTGCAATTTATTACACTCTTATGCTGTAGTGGAAGAATTTTTGAAACAAATCATCTATAAATATGCTTCCTCTGGACCGCAACCAACTGCCCTATCTGCTCCGCTCATGCATGGCCCGGGAGAATAAGCTGCACCCCTAATGGCATAGTAAATTGGTGTTGTCAAATGTTATCAAGAATGCAACTTCAGCATTAATGGAGTGTGCCTTCCATGCCGGTAAAGAGGCTGTTTTTCATCATTATGGTCGCGCAGTAAATAACTCTTTGTGTAACAGAAATCGATCAGGATCTTTAAAGAGTCACCAGGTTTCCACCATGTGGAAAAAGCTTTATCGTTCTGACCAGCATAATAATATTAATATCAACTTTAATAAGTCAAAAAGCCAAACCATGTGTTTTGACCACCAACACCTTGAAAAATATTGTTCTAAAAACTTCTTCTATGCCTGTAAACATCTCGTAATCTCAAACATCAGCCATTATTGTTGTTTCTTTTCTTCAATACTAAACTTTAATGATGTATATGCAATCATCAAATGACGTTATTTGTCATCAGAATGTTAGGGATCACAAGCAACTTTACATCTTTTCCCTTGGACCAGATTTCTGTGTTTACAGCTCTATGTTTGCAGTATATTTATCTTCTCTGTTTGTCATGAGGCAAATTATACGATCGTTGGCAATAGATTTTATGTCCATTGATCTGAGGAGAGGGCCGCACATTATAATCACATTTACATAATCAATTATGGCTTGTTCATTCATTATCTCAGCTTGTCTTTCTTCTTTCAATATGACTCTGAGGAAAATGTGACACCATCCAATAATCACCTCTCCTGTTTTCAAACAAATAATGATACGAGTCCTGTGACAGGAATACTTCAAAGACGCAGATATAAATCTCTTCTAGTGTGCAAAATTGCTCGTTTAATTATTTAATAAATTAAATGTGTTGAATGTAGATGCTTTAAAAGTGGTTAAGTGAGAGGATCTTGACTTGACAAAACCAGATTTCCGGGTATTTTGAGGCATCCACACCTTCTCAAACCAATCCAACACCATTGCAGAGCTGTCTATGGTCATAAAGGAACTTATAACTCAGATGTGCCCTAACAGGTCAAAGTGTCCAGGTTTTCATTGCTGAATCAACTCTCAGCAACACAAGCCAGAGTCTGGAAACTTTACATCCCTGCCTCAGTTTAATCTAAGGGTTGACATTTGAGTCCAGAGCTGCACAAGGCAATGTCCACAGCAGAACAACTCTATCACCCAACAAGCCCATTGATGTTGGACAGAACGTGGATAAGGTATAATGAAAAATGTTTTACAGCCAATGTCACCGTTTGAAAAGTTATGAATCCACATTTTTTCTATACATGAAAAATAAAATTGCAGATCTTTCATTTGACATATCCCAAGCTCCTCCAATCAGACACATAAAATGCATATCATGTCCTTGCAGAGTGTTGCTCCTGGATGAAAAAGACACAGAATTGCAGAAATGTCCTATACAAACATAATTTCAAGGGATATTATTCATCAAAACAGACACAATACACTGGAATCCCAGTGTGAAAGTCATCTGTGCAAGTCTTTGAAAGGTATTCCTCTCATCTGTTTGCATATGCATTTACATATATGACCTTCATTTCATCAGGTAATCTCATTGATATCACAATCTCTTTTACAAATAAGACCTGATTAGCATGTTTCAGAGAGTGTTGCACAAACAACAGGAGGATATTAAAAGAGGTTGATTATGTAATGTAGAACAGACGGAAATTCCCACATGCAATTTTTCAAAAGCCACAGCAAAGGTTGTGGTGGGGAAAATAAACATACATCAAATATAGACTCTTATATCACTTGCAACTGATATTACACAGAAAAAATAATCAATTAGGCTTTTTTTTTACAACATATCATAACAATCATTTTGATGTGCATCTTTACACACATAAATGTAATGGGGCACTTACCCATCAAAGGATGCCGTAGAGAACATCAGGCCATCATAAAACTCTAGCCTCTGTCGCCAGCTGACAGAAAGGCCTGAGAGTGCCAGAGCAGGTTTGTGTCTGATATCATCGAGTTCACTTCCCTTCTGCCAACAGAGCTGTCTCTTTGTCCTTCTGTGCAAACATCACATTGATCCACTTTTAAACTGACAGAAATTGAATATCACAAGTGGGAAAAATAAATAAGAGTGGACAGAAGATGCATTTTGGACTGCTTTTGTAACCATGGTGCAACATAAGATAACTTTGGCTTCTGGTCAGGTTAATTACTTTAAGTTTGCAAACTAAGATAAATATATTCTTGAATACAAAAATGTTTTACTTAAAAGGATTTCAAGTCTAAAAAACTTGAATTATATTTTCAATCAGTTAAGGACATTTTTATCTTATGAGTTTTTATCATTAGAGGAGGAACATTATGGATTGCAGCCCGGAAGCTATATCGCCAATATCATCAGATACAGTATAAGTGCTCTCTGCATCTTCCTCAGCTGGTAAACGACTTTGCCAGACATGCCAAATACATATATATTTTTAAACTGTGTCACTGTTTCATAGTTTGTCCACCAGGGAGTAGTGTCAAATACTTTGTTATGGTCACATAAACACATTTATACAAAATTAAGGTTTTCCCTAGCATTACAATCGATTTCTCAAATGTTCTCATTCCTTTATATTTTTAAATTTGTATTGTTCTTTCTGAATTGTGGATGTGTTCTCATGTAACACATGAGTAAATCCTCTTCATTACACAATGTGCTTAACTTTTTAAGCACATAATAAATAAAAAACAAACATGTTAATTCATTTCATGGATCATCAGTATCAGAAGCTGTATTATAGATTTTTTTTTTTTCTGTAGGATTCTCTAATCACTGGCCAGCAGGATTAAATATCTGAACACGAGTAGCCCGATCCTCTGCTGTTCTCGAGATGAGCAACAGCTAATTCAACTAAAGTATGTAATGAAATATGTGGCAGAGGGTGTTACTGTTAGCCTATTGGCAAGCAATTCAACTTTTTCAGCACTTTCTAAGATGCCACTTTAGAAGACTTAGCCATACACTCATTTAATATATATATATTTCAATTTGGCCATTGTCTACTGCAATGTCTTATGTTAATATTGTAATGTAATGTAATAATACTGTACTAATGTCATGTAGTACAGTGCAGGAAAACAAGTATCCCAGTGAAATGTCAAACAATAAGGATGTTAAGACCTGGCTCTTCCACAGTGAAGCCTAGGATGTTACATTTTGGACAGCCTTAAAAATGTTCAAGTCACCTGTGGCAGAAAAATCAATGAATAACTGTCCTTTATGCTGAAGATCTTCCTCTGTAGACAAGCAGACTGATCAGAGCACAAATATCAAGCCAAGTCATCCATCCCTCTGGAATACAAGTGACTCACAGTCCAGTCAAAACATCCCATGCCATTTCATATAGGGATGCTGCAGAGTGCCTGATCAGCTTCAACACTACTTGCCGTAGATTATCTCAGCCCATACCTTCACATTACGCTCTTAATAATTTGCTTACATTAATACCTTTACCCTTTAACCAGACCCTCTAAACAAAACCTTTATTATGGACCTGTCGTCCTCCAGCCCGTCGGAGGACGGCCTGGAGGACGACGACAGAGCTCCGGAGGACGGCGACAAGACGCCTCTGGGGGACTGGCTGTAGGACGGGCTGGAGGACGGCGAGACGCCGCTGGACGACGGGCTGTGCGACGGCGAGAAGCCTCTGGACGACGGGCTGTGGGACGGCGAGACGCCTCTGGACGACGGGCTGCGTCTCGCCGATGGGCTGGAGGATGGTGGGACGCCTCTGGACGACGGGCTGGAGGACGACAGGACCATGCTCGAGGACGGCGTAGGCAGTGGTGTGACCCCTCTGGAGGGCTGCGGGACCGCTCCGGAGGACCTGGAGCAGGAACAGGTGTTGGCGGGAACCCCATCAGAACAGGTGACGGCAGGTCCCCCAACAGAACAGGATCAGGTGTTGGCAGGACCCCCATCGGAAAAGGGGGAAGGCGGGACCCCCAACAAAGCAGGAACAAGCGAGACTGGAGGCAACTGGACAGGCGAGACTGGAGGCAAGGCCGGAGTTGACAGGGCCGCCAACAGGGCAGGCGAGGCTGGAGTCGACTGGACAGGCGAGGCCGGAGACGACAGAACAGGCGAGGCCAGAGACGACTGGACAGGCGGGGCTGGAGTCGACAGGAAAGGGGAGGCTGGAGTCGGTGGGCCGCCGACAGGACAGCAGGGGCTGGAATCGGCCGGGGCCGCCGACAGGACAGCCGGGGGCTGGAGTGGGCCGGGCCGCCGACAGGGCAGGAGTGGATGGAGTGGGCCGGGCCGCCTACAGGGCAGGCATTGCTGGAGTCGGGCCAGACTGCAGCTGGGAGCATGGCGACCAGGGCTTGGCCTGGAAACATGGCTAGGGCCAAAACTTGAGCCGGAAGCGTGGCTGCAGGAGGTTTTGGCTGCAGCGGGCTTGGCTGCTGGAGGCTTGGCTGCAAGCCTGGTCTTGCGTCCCTTTTGAGCCTGTTGAATGCGCCGCGGGCCTCCAAAGGCCAGGCGGGATCCCAAAAAGGGGTCCACAAGAGGGGCTTCGTTGGGAATGGCCAGAGGGCTAGCATGCCTGGAATCAGGTGTGGTCTCATAATCACCTATAAAGTATTTTTCTCAATCCGGAAATGAGCCCCTTAACCAGGGCCTTGATGTCACTTCTTGGCGCGTCATGGACAAGAAACACTGCCTCTCCTCTTTACTTGAGGCATATCGAGACAAATTCTTTAGGCAAATTAATTTGTACTTGACCTCAAGTAGCTCAGCTGCTGGGTCCATCTTTTGTCAGTTCGTTCTGTCAGGGCTTGGGGAAATAGGGCCCAAGTGCAGCAAAAAGGGAGGCAGGTATGGGTACAAACAAAAGGCGAGTTTTATTCCAAAGCTGTTTTACAAAAATACAAAGTTAGGTCAAATCCAGGGCATGAAAAACACTTGACTTGAACACATGAAGACGATAACGAACTGACAGAGAACACAAGGGAAAGCAGGACTAAATACAAAGACACTAATCACAACACAAGCCACAGCTGGGGAGGGGAGGCAGAAACATGAGGGCAACAGGTGACAACAATAAAACAATCAGACACAAGGAAAACCAAAAGACAGGAAGTAAAACTACACATGACACAACAGAGGGAAAACACTTCAAAATAAAACCGGAAACAGACAGAAAACAAGGATCATGACACTCTGCTTGTGTAGTCTTTGATCAATATTTGCTGATTGAGCCTGCAAGTGCCTGCTATAATGGTAAATATATCCTCCCGGGCTGATGAAAGTGTCCAATATGTCTGCCAAGTAGCAAGTCATGAAAGGACTTTCTGGTTGGTTGTCATGACAACTCAGACATAATGGGACTCTTGAAGTTTGCAGACTTAATGTGTACGTAATCGTATTGATCTGAAAAGGAAGTAAATGCTTGTTTATTTAGATCCCAAATTGCATCTGAAACAACATATTATCGTATTTGCTACACTGCTGCTCGGCTCACTGACTTCACAGCTTTGAATGCTTATGAAACTATTGGGATTGTATAATTTATATAAGCTGTTATCCTCATCTCTTTAATAAGAATCTAACTTTAACACTGTGTGAACATAACAGATATCTACACATTCAGCTGCAATTTCAAAATGCAGTTGTACCTTTTTAAGCAAAACTATAGGACAGGAATATTGTATACATTATATAGGATACCAATTGTTGTGCTTTAGTTTTTGATTTTGTCTTATTTTTTATCATTGTCCTTCACCTCGCACTACTGCTTTTAGCAGAGCCTAAAGGGTGTGCTTGGTATTTCATTGCACATAATTTTCTGAAGACTCACCCAGTCAATGCCACTTTTGGTGCACCACTTCAAAATGACTGCCATTTGATTTCAAAAACACTTCAGATGCTCAAACATGGTTGGATATTTTTAACTGTTAATAGTTGTTCCAACACAAATTACATTTTTTTTTTTTGGTAAGCAATCTATCATTTAAACAGCCTGAGTTGAATTCCTCCTAAAAGATTTGATCAACTTTCTAATTTTGCTTGCAGGAGGAATAACCAAGCATTTAACGGTAATAAATGTAACAACAGTTGAGGTAAACAGCAGGTAACACCCCCACAGAGATTACATCTCCTGTCTGGTTTTGATGTGCAGATCCAGGTTCTGTGATGGGCTCCCTCAGGAGGATGTCGCTCAGTCTCCTTGTGGCACAAAACCAATGTTTGTCCCACACACACCCTCTTGCATTCTGGGTATTATATCCCTGGCACATATTTTGGTCATTACTGCTTGGCATCCATCTTCACAACACCAGCAGAAATAGAGTAAATGTGTCTCTTGAGTACCTGTTTGTATCAGAGACATTTTATAAATAGAACAAGAAGTGCTCTGATTATGTGGTTCAGAAGGTACCAGAGCATCTTGTTGAGTTAAAAGGTATTTCTTTGCTTTTCAAGTAAAGTTCAAATACAATTATTTTTGTAGCAATGTAACATAAAAAAACTTAAATAAAACATGAAAAAAACAAACAAACTAAACACACACTATGACAATAAAGGCACCCAAGATATTGTAATGTATTAGTATTAAGAGCATTAATTGTGGAGGGGATAAAAAAAAAAAAGGCACCTAATTCTGGGGAAATCTGTATCTCGCGTTCAAACTAAATAAACATACAAATGCTTTGTGTAACCTCCAAAATATAACTAACATTTACTGTATACTTTGTTATTATAATTAATGATTGCAGTGGGCATGGAAAATAAAAAAATGTTGACAGATAATTAGTGATAGAGCAGGTTGGAAAAAAAGAAGTATTAAGAAGGATGAAAAGTAAGAGAGAAAAAAGTGTGGTATTTATTTGCAGATGTTTCTGAACTAGAAGGCTCATAAACCTGGACTAGGGAGCTCAGGTCCTGTACTCCATCACTGCGTAAGCGAGCATTAGTGACTCAAACTGAATGTGAGCAGGAATACGGAGCCAGAGGAGAGTGGTGGAAAAAGAGAAACATTAGCTGTTTTTGGATGGTTGAGGACTAGGCATTTTGGACCATTAGCAGGTTTTACTGTGCATGCTGGCAGCGCAGTCAGAAAGGTTTTTGTAATACAAAAGTGGAAAAAACAAGAAGAAATGTATTCTGATCTTTCTCTTTCCCTCTAGCTGTTAACTTCATACCCTTTTTGAAAGAAAAAAATCATAGCATTATGCATGTCAGTATTCCTGCACCCCTTATTGTTCGTTACTTTCAATGCAAGTGATTAACCAGTGGTAAACTAAAGTCCTTTTTTGCTCTCATTAAAGTTGCTCGATTACATTACACTGTAAAGTATCATTGTACTTTTTTACGATGTGTTTGTGTTTTAATCAGCAGACTAAAGAGCACCTGTTTAGGTACAGTATATCTATTATATATACTGTGTATTATATTATATAGACGTATATGGTAAATGGACTGTACTTATATAGCGCTTTATCAGGTCATTTCTGCCCCTCAAAGCGCTTTACATACTACATGTCATCATTCATACTACATTCATGCAGAGCAGTACCCCTTGCATAGGAAAGCTAACATTCCTACACATTCAAACACCATTGTGCCATCGGGAGCTACTCAGGTTAAGTATCTTGCCCAAGGACATCATCATGTTGACTGCACAGGCTGGGTTTGAACCCACAGCCTTCTAGTTAAAGGCGACCGCACTACTTCGCAGCCAAAGTCACCACATTTCAAGACAACAGTGGCGTGTATTAATATAATTTTATTACATGCTTCAGACACTTTTAGTTATCTGTTTCAACAGAACATAAATTCTAATGTTTTTCGTTAGTGGTCTGAGTATCTGGTAGCATGCTGCTCTGTTGTCTGAGTCACATTGTAAATGAGGGCCAGACTCATGTGTAGTAACGGAGGGGGGTGTTGTGATTCAACTTTATATTTAATCAAGGATGGATTTTTTCATTTCACTGATGAGTTTCCAGGAGCAAAGACAAGGATTTCCGGGAAACAAATGAAACATAAGATTGAGTCAGAGGGAAAGCAGAATCGGCTCTGTACATCAACAAAACACCTTACAGTGTAAATAATAGATATAGATACCTCCCCTCGGCAGGGTCAGGAGTAGGGAAAATATTCCCTCCAGCTCAACCTGCATCCATCTCCAACGTGTTAGCACTGACAATGTATTTCCTTACTCAGGAGGTACATCATTCTTCTGTCTGCTCTGATGGACTCCTGTTGGACATTTTTCTCTCTGAGGAGGCAGCGCACCTCTTAGAAACATGCACAGATGACAGACACAATACATCTCAGCAGATGGAGGGTAATAATGAGAAACAACATGCAATTTTCTGCTTGATCTACTTCCATGTATGTCATTCTGTGCTGGTACATAATTTAGCCCCAAGTCAAGAACATGCACATACAGTATATTGACCTTTGCTTGACATGTACTGTATATGTGAAGGCCTCCAAGTCAAATGGTTCTATACCTTCACCAGTGTTACAGTACAGAAACATAAACAAATAAAGTAATATGTCCGTTAGAACCGCAACTCACCACTTTTTGGTCTGTAAAATGTCAGAAAATAGTGAAAAATGTCCATACCAGTTCCTAGTCCTATTCCAAGGGGATCTTTAAATAACCTGTTTGGTAAATCCTAAACCCAAAGAGATTCTGTTAAATATATTAAAAAAGGAAAATAAGTGACTCCACTCTAGGATTTTTCCGTTCATGCCACAGTTAAGATAATAAAGTACACTTATATTTTCAAATAAAATGAAACAATGACATTTACTTTTTTTTGTCTCTTTTTGGTTTTGGTTAGGCTCATAGTTTTAAATGTAATAGATTCTTAAGTTTAACAAATACAGCGCAACAGTTTGTTATATTTTTTAATTGTCAATCTCTAACTCACTTAATCTTATCTTTTTTTACTCTATTGTCCGTACAATATTTATTCTTGTTTCTTTTTTTTTTAATGAAATGGAACAAGATAGGTTTGCTTCAGTTGTCTGCTGCTGCATTTGTGTTGCCTTAAAATTCACTCAAGCAGCTCAGGGATAAAGGTCTCCACCAAATGGTGCGTATGTAAGTACAATTTCTTTTTATTTGCAGATATTTCTCTTGCAAGCATGACCTTTTATAATTCAAAGACACAGGGCCATGCTGGCCTTGATCAATACCTACTGTAACAAGGATGCAGACATTAAAGGTTGTCCTAAACACAACACAAACCTCTGCTAAGAATATATCTTCATTAAACATCAGCTTGTTCAGTCGACACATCAGTTGAATTTAATCTTGAAGGTGGAATGCTGGTAAGAGTTGATGGTGCCTTGAAGAAAGTCAGATTTGTTTTTAGATTTAAAACATTTAATTCAGCCATTGGTTAGCTACATTGGATTATACTGTTTTCCCCCTATCCCATCAATATACAGTATATAATGGCAGCAGTGTTTAAACATACATCTACTGACTGTGAGTCAAACCATAGAGAAACAACCGACATTTCCAAATGTCACTTTTTCGATCTCTGAACTCTAATGCAGTTCTGTTGTACAAATGGATTAACATACCTAACCACTCACAAGATCAACTGCTGCTAAAGCTGCTCGTTCTGGTTTTCCCAGAACAGCAGCACATTGACATAATTCAAAATCAATACAGGACTAATTGTGTCCTTTGCCTTTTCAGAACAGTGTGGTTGAGAGAAGAAATGGGGTCTGAAATCATTCAGACATGTAATTATCGCTTCCTTTCGTTTGCAGTCCTTAAAATATATGTTCTCTTAGTCATCCTCTGTTCAAACCAAGAGGCTAATTCTTCTTTAAACTACTGCAGAGTAAACTGTGAAAACTATGGCCATTTCCTGTCCATTTCAATTTCGTAAAAGCGTTGTCAAGAGTGTTTATAGTATTTGTGAGTGTGAGAGCTGGCAGTGCTGACATTTATAGAAAACAAGGCTTGGCGGAGATGCTGTAAAAATGACCGTCAATGTGGACGTCTAATACAACCAAGCAATATAACATGGCACTGTTCATGAACTGTAATGCTCTGAAGGTCAGCTCGACTGGAGTTATATTTGTTTGGTCCATTTGGTTGTCTTATTTAATCTACAAATTGTGTATGCTTTAATCTTAAGGGCTAATTATTAAGAAAAAAAGGACAATGTGCCATATTCAATATATCGGTAACACAGATTTGTGATTATGACTGCTGTTAAGAACTCTTTACTGATCCTCACCAAACATTGGGCTTAAGTCAACTGCGAAACAGGTTTATTTATCTTCACATTTACCCCCAGTAATTTACATGGATAATAAAACAGAGTGCACACACCGTTGCTTTTTAATCTCAGGTCTCTCCTCCATGCAAACAAATATAGCACAGAGTTTATGGATTCAGGGATCATTTGTTGACTCATCAGCAATGTTTTACTGCCAATGTTCGATCAGATACAGATTAACTATGATAAACCATCGACTTAAACTTTTGGTTGGCTGTCTAGTCTAGAGACCATGGTACAAAAATAGTTTGAGCGACCAACCAAAATCAAAGGCCGTTGCTAGGTGAAGATTTTTAAGAGCATTTAAATTACAGAATTTCATGTAGAAACAATATTATTTAAATGTAGGCTTTTCCACAGAGAGGTTCAGGTTATTTTGAGTCAATTCAGTCTCTGCCTTGTTTCCATCTCAACTCTGTTGTATCTTTGGCTTCGTTCATGTCTTTGGTATGTTTTTGTAAATATGTTTTGATAAATTCCTGTAGTTCTCAAAAACTCCCTAGAGTGACTTACTTGACCAGGCTGTTTATACTTTGTCACTTCACAGGATTTCTGGGAACCAAAGTCAATATGTCAAATCCTTTTTTGCCACTGTCACAGAGCCAGACACTTTCCAAGCTTTAAAGCTCTTATCTACATATTTCCTTCGTTACTGTCACCTAAGACTTCAGAGGTGATGGAGGGCAGATGGGCCTCCAGTAAATGCAAGTGGGTGGCTTCTTTTTTTATCAGTGATGCAACAGATTGAAATCACACATTAGGAATAAAAACAGTGAATTCATGTTTATATTCAAGACTTAAGCCGCACGTTTTGTTGTTTTAAGGAGTGATAGCACACATTATGTAGCAGTGAATGTAGTCCAGTCATATTTGTAAAATAAACAGCTTAATCCCACACAGACACACTGTGTTTCCACTTGGTTGCATTGTCAGACTTTTATTCATCTTTGACTCTCATCTGATGGAGAGCTCCAAAAAAGTCCCCAGCTAACTGGAGAGAGCTGATCAACAAACCTGCACTGAATAATGAGGCTATTAAAGAAAGTTAAACCACTCACAGTCACTGATAAGATCCCTCCACATGAGTCAAGGTGAGAGCAGAGCTGAATTTCAAACACCTCAGCAGCACCTCTACTTTGAATCCCTTCCCTCAGCCCTGTTTCCATTTGTACCACCACTTCCCCCTTAATATACACAAGCTAACTGGATGTGCCAGGTTTCATTAAGTCTTCAGGGGCAGAGTTTGTGGCAGCTAAATGATCAAATCAGCCTTTGGCAGAGATTAAAAAGGTAAGAGCATGGCTTAGACAAAATCGTAATGGCTGATCAGAAGCACCTTGGAGGTATAAAATCCATTACATGCTCGTAAGTTACAAGAAATTAAAGTTCCAATCAACCAAAACCTTTTAGAGATTATAATTGATCCGAGCATCCTGGTGGAAATGTTATTGATGGTTTGGTCATTAGCACGACAACTTGCTCTGTTGATCCATCATCCCAAATCCCGCAGTGTCAGCAGCCGACCACTATCCTGGACTAAATTAAGACTACATTTATCGACTGACTACGATTACTGATGCTGATCTCACAATTACACTGTTTCGAGTTTGTAGATCGAATGGTTGAAAGGGAGTGAGAGAAGCAGAGACTTCTACTGCAAACTGATTTTAATGGATTTGTCGGTTACAGAAATGGCATTGATTGTGAGCGGTCTGTTCCAAAGGAGGCAAATACTTGAGCAGCGATGCAACATGTGACTACAGCAGGAGAGCAGAAGGTGGGAGTGGCTGAGTGAAATATGCATGTTCTGTCCTTGGGGGGAAATGTTGCATTGTTCATCAGCCCTAAACACATTGACGTGAGTTCAACAGCACACATGAACTGTTTCCGTATTATTCATCAGGAATATTAGGAGAAATAGTCTTGCAGCAGCCTTCAGTTGTGACTATTAAAACCTTCAACATCATCATTGCTGGGAAATTGGGCTCCAAATAAGGCATATGCTAACCAAACATACCTTATTTATTGGCTAATATCTTGATTAGTCTTATACATGAGGAATATGGCTCCTTTCCTCATCTTTAGAAGGAAGACTCTTGATGAGCATAACAGTTTTTGTTTTGTTCTGTTGTTGTGATGGTAATGGATTGTAATCGTTTTGAAGAGCCTTAAATATTTGAGCAGATGTTGACATTGAAGAAAATCTGTCAGACTTTCGATCAATAAATGGATGCGTTGGCTTCGCTTGCATAGGTCTGGTTATTCTGACAAATAAGATATTATTAATGTCTTAATACAATCTTTTACAGGAGACACTAAGCCTGCTAGAATTATTAATACACACAGCTGCAGTACTAAGGGCTGTGACATTTTGAGACTGCATCAAAACTAGGATGCAAAACTGAACACAAAGTTTACAGTGAGATTATACAGAACAGTTTTAAACAAAAGAAAGATGGTCAAAGGCACTCTTTGGGCAAAATGTTAAAACGCCTTTAATCCGTAGGCTTTTTCATGGTGAAATTCTAAACAGACATTGCTTTTAAGCTGTAAACACCCTGAAGAAAGCAGTTTGTGCTGCTAAGTGGGGTCTAAGAGACATTTGATCAAAGGCTTTTTAACTTTTCGTCAGAAGAGCTATTGAACCTTTCTTCTTTTATCATTAAAATCAAGCATTGCAGATCTCTTCTTTTTAAAGAAAATCTTGTTTTCCTGCAGAAACTCATACTAAAAACTCTTTACTGAATAATAAAAACAAGAAAACAAAGCAAACTCAGCATAAGGTAAACAGGATTACAACTGATGTTCTAGAAAGAGGCATTTAAACAAATCACTGGTAAAAACGTGCTAATTATTCACAGATGGCACAACTTGTTCCCTGATGTTGAATCTCTGCTGTTTGAGCGCTGAACTGAGGTACCAAGCGTTGATCTGCGATGATTTGATACTTCAGGAACCTCTGGTCTTCATCTCGATTCCGACTGATTTCAACCTCAGCCTCGAGGAAGCCCTGAAGACAATTCACTTCTTCTTTGGATGCTATTAAAAACAGGAAACAGGAAAACAAAAAGAACGACCAGTGAAATCAATACTCTGTATAGCCAGGAACCAGCGGACAGACATCAGGTTCCAGTTGATAACCTACAGCTTTCCTGAAATGACAAACACTTTCCTGAAAAAAAAACAAAGACAGTAATTTATCCTCTTTACGCTTGAGGTGCTGAGTCAGTTTACCAAAGCGTCTCGGATAAAGACAAGTCAAAAGAAGATTAACACAGGGGCATACCCCAGAGAAAACATGTCAATAAAACACCACAGACCCATCATTTCACAGCAACAATGCTGCAAATGCCATCGACCTTCATTTGTAGAGTTCAAAATGATTACCTACAAAAAAGTTTGTCATTCCAATCTAACCCTGAGATGAGGGTGATTGAGCAGATATGACCGTCTGCCCCAATCTGACCTGCAGTCTCATTCAATTAAACGATTCACCCATCAGAGTTGCCTTTTACCCCGAACCACACCTTCATTAGGAGATATTTGTCTCCATTTAATTTCCATTTGCTGGTGATCAGCAAAACGATTCAGAGATATTATCTGAATCATGCACAGGGGGTGCAGCCTGCCATGCAGGATATGGCTGCATGACGTGGCAAAAAAAGGTTTTATTAAACTTAAATTTCATTGTAATGCAGCCAGTCAGTAGGTGGGAATTAATTGTGCATCTTTCAAAAGCAGAACAAAAGGGGCTTGTTCAAATCATATAAAATCCCAACCAGCTTCATGTGCGGAATTGGTTTTAAATGACCGTTTCAAGGTTTCTCTTACTTCCTCTATATATATATATACACACACAAAAAACAAAACA
The DNA here is from genome assembly GCF_036324505.1 of Eleginops maclovinus. NCBI lineage: Eukaryota > Metazoa > Chordata > Actinopteri > Perciformes > Eleginopidae > Eleginops > Eleginops maclovinus. The sequence continues at coordinate 17,984,086 of NC_086357.1, read as the reverse complement.
AACAATCTTTTACAGTGAATTTGATAAAGGCTCAGCTGCCTGGGCAGAAAGAAAGAATAAAACCTCACATTTAGACACCATTCATTCACACAGAAAGAAAGTGATAAAAATGCAGATGTCTGAACTGGCTCTAGCCAGATCTCAGGGCAAAATGTACACTGAAGTGAGAAAAACACTTTGGAATAGATTTTGGGCACACTGGATCACTTCTGTCAAGCCATCTGTCCGCCTTTGGTATTTTTCAAACAACTAAACTATGGTCAACTGCATATTTTTTTTAAGATATAACACTTTCAGAAGAGAAGATAAAGAGTGACATGGGATGGATGACTATACCACAGCCCTCAACAAAGTTCACAGTTTGCAACCACTGCATACTTAACTCAATCCTGGTCTGCAACTCTTCCTGTCCTGGCTCTCCCTAAATAATCCCCAAAGATAATTGCCACTTTCTTCTTCAGGACATTTCATTGAAAATATAATTAACCAGTAACTATATTTGTTATTTTTGTGTTAGTCCACAGAGCTCTGAGATTAGATATAACCTTGTACTTGCTACGCAGGACTGCATTTAGCCCCCCTTTAATCATTAACAAGCCCCACGTGTGGCAACTGGATCCCTTCCACAGCATTCATTCCATAAAGCTCAGCATGGGAAGTGAGATGTGGTTAAGTAAAGAGATGGTGGTCAATCAAATACCCATACATTCTTTGCAACATTTTCTGGAGGCAACATTTGCAAATAGCTTGCTTGAAAGCAAGGGGTCTCTTAACACTGCCTGCCATTATCACACTTCTAAGACTATGTGCCTGAATGTCAAAAATAATTGAGGAAAAAAGGTTGATATTAAAGGTTCTCGTTTATTTCCATTTTTATTATCTGCCCTTTTTGTTATATAATCATGCTATATGTTTTGGAACTGCATTACCCATAATGCTCTTGGGGAGTTTTTAGCCTATTCATTTGGCAATTCAGTCCTTATAAGTGATGAGAATTAACTGAATGTTAATGTCCCAGAAATCAAAATATGAACATAAGTGATTTGTTTTATGAGTAGCAGTGGAAGATGAAGCAACTCAGCAGTTCACTCTTGTAAATCATTGACCCTTTGACACATGTTTGTTTAGACAGTTCACAGAAAAGACCATTACCAAGTGTCAGTGTGTCTTCAGTATCAAACCTGCCTTACAGCTAACTGGCAGCTGTCACAGAGACACTTGCTGAAAAGTGAAACAGCCTGATGGACACGTATCGATCAACAAGGCGATCAATCAGAGAGCCTGACAACCTAATGCTTTGAAGAAGCCATACATAAAAAAAACATGAACAAGTAAAATATTGCCCCATCTCACCTTAACATGAGTATTGGTTTTCCTCATTCATTTTGGGAAATGGCATCAACACATTGTTCAAACCCAGAAGCCTTTTTTTCACAGCAAAAGGAGCCAAAACACCTCTTAACCATCTTGGCTGTTCACTAGGTTTCACTGTATCCAAACTCAAAAGACATGTGCTCTCGCTTACCTGAGATTGATTATCTGAAAAACAAGTTAGTGTGCTATCACTTATTGAGGGGGCAGAATATGATAAAATCCTCACACAACTGTGGCGGATCATTTTAACGGCTGATGAAATGGATGAAAAACTATCTGGTGTTGGATGTTACTTACAGCAGCAGCCAGGGCCTGCTCCAGGTCTTGGATGATGTCGGCCTCGTTCTCCAGGCCCACAGAGAGCCGGATGAGCGTGTCACTGATCCCCAGGGCAGCCCTCTCATTTTCTGGCACTGATGCATGGGTCATAATCGCCCTAAATTATGATAGCATAGAAGACAGAGCCAGATACATATGAGCCATAAACAGGAAGACAACCAGCTCTTTGAGATTGGATTACAACAGAGACTTGGACTTTATAATGGAAATAAAGTGTCCCAATTAAAATCAGTTGCAGAGGCTGATATGGATTATTTTCCTTGAGCTATGCTGCCCCCTTGTGGTGCTCCAGTAACATTACATCTTTCTTGGGTTACAGTTGCTCAAAGTTTCAGTTTTGTAAACTTGCACATCAAAGTTCTTAAATGTACTGCCATTCCTGTCGCTTATTTTCAAAAACACAGTCTGCATTTTAGTACGGCTAAATACCAAAAGTAAAACATTATACACATCTGTATAATATCTTTATTTATAAAATTCTGTAAAGATACTTACGGATGTTCTGCTAAACTTTCATAACCGCCAAGACTCTCAGCTATGGCAAACAACTAAAAGAGGAGAAAAGAAGGAATTGAAACTTAGTTCAGACAAAAGATAAGAAAGCAACGACAGAAAGTAGCCAAGCCATGGTCATAGTTTCTGCTCACGTTGAAAAATGTCAACACAATTCAATCTTGTCTTCCTGTAAGAACTTGAGCTTAGGACTAATGATGACCTTGGATGTAATTCTTTTTAAAAAGCTGTTAGCTGTTTAAGCAATCCATTTAGTGAGGACTTTGCCAAGGTGAATACATTTTATGATTTTTTGGATGAACTCAAAAATGTGCAAATTGTAACATCATGTTTATAGCACCCTTTTATGAGTAAAACATTGTAATTACTGATCACCTCAGCAGCTGCAGGAAAAAATTGCAAGTAGGACTTCAGTGCTTTGCTAAGGCACCCTTGTAGCTGTGGTATAAATGGTCTGTCACCAGTCTGGGAATCTCTTCAAGTCATTTTGCAAAAGTCACTAAACAAATTGCCTTCCTACAAAACTCGAGCAGTCGATAGTAAATTAAAAATGAACTGCCAGATTACCTTGAGGTTACTGAGGAATGCGCTGGCGTGCTCCAGTTTCCCCTTAATGTAGAAGGTGATCATCCCCGGACACCCGGTGCATTGTCTCTTCATCACCTCATGCTGGGGGTGAGAGGGCAAGCCTATGTAGAGGGATAGTTTAAAAAAAGTCAGGCGATGGCTATAAGATGTTTCTTCCTCACTAAAACATGAAAAGGTTGGTGTAATGACTCTGAACACACTATGTCGGTTTGCATTGTTATTTCTGAATTAACATGCAAGCAGCCCCAAGCTTCTTTGGAGGTTTGTAAACAGGGCATATTTACTCTAAACATGCTCTACTAATTTGTGCTAACCCTTGAATGTTTACTCCTCCTTTGGTTCACACTGCAATTCAATCAGCTGCAGGTGAAGATGTAGGTTGTAGTTGTAGAGATCATAGGAGGGAACGATAAAGAAACACCAAAATGCAGTGTTAATGGGAGGGGATGAGTCAATGACATCTGGCAGCCTGCTGTTGCGAATGATTAGCAAACCTAACATGCCAAGATCAAAGGTGTGTATGTGTTTTGCTAGTATGAAAAGCATAGAGCAATTAGAGGTAGGAGAAAAATCAATTATCCTGACATAAAAAAGAAGCTTTTTCGGCAGAAAAATAAAGCATTTGCTCATGTGCCCAAGTTTGTAACGATTTAGCAACAAATCTTATTTCTACACACATTAAACAACAATCTGGCAGTGACACCTGCCAAACCTTTACTAAACAAAGGTTTGGTATGAGGGTTGTATATCAAACTTCTTTGCTACATTAGAGTGACAGTTTACCTGGGAAAATGACTTTCTCCACCCTGGGATCTGCCTCCAGAAATTTCGCAGCAACCATGGCGTTCTTAAAGTGGCACTCCATACGCAGGTGAAGCGTCTTCAGCCCACGGTTACACAGGAAGCAGTCAAAAGGAGACGGTACACCGCCAAGTGCTGAACCATGGCATAACCACATGGGGGGGGGGGGGGGGGGGAAATGAGGTCACAAAGCTTCCCAAAAACCGAAATCAGGCAAACAACAAAAGCATAAACAATACCTCCTTTTGAAGAGCTTGTTAATCGGTGCAGAACTTTATCCTCTGGGGTATATGTTGGTTGTTTAGTGAATGAATATAGGTCAGGTTGAAATAACCAGTCCACCAAATACTGTGGCAGAGCAGGGTGAGCAGGAGCTGCATTTATGAATCTAAAGCTTTCTGAGATCAGTGCCCTGAATTTACATTTAATTGTCAAATTGTAAGCATTAATGCTAGAATAAGCAAATATTTGGCTTCTTCTTTGATGACCATAAATCACTGTTCATGGTATTTGCAGACTTTCTGTTACAGTACCGGTACCTTTTTTTGCACGATTCTATTGTATACCTAAAGCAGTCCGTCTCTGCAGCTACTCATTGACCTTGTGTAAAAACAGGTTATGTTACCCAACATGTGCAATGCTGCATTTAGTCAATGCAGACCATGCAAGAAGTTTATAATGTTGTTTTTCCACTCACCATTTTGCAGAAACTTCAGTCGCTCATACAGATCCTCCCGGTTTGTTGAGGCCAGACCCATTACCACGTCACTGTGCCCTTTGAAATTAAAAGAAAGGAAAAAAATTTAAAGTTTGATATGAATATGTATTTCTGCATGTTTGAACTATGCCTGTCTATGAATGTTTACAGATTATTTTAATTTGCCTTGAAAAACAATTCCTTGGTGGAAATATTGCAGTAGATCAGGTCTTATTGTGTCATGTCCTACAGCTTTACAAATGAGTTGCTTGCTGGTGGAAACTACTGACTGCAGATCATTCTCATTTTGAAACATAAGCAGACATGCATGACTTTAGTGGGATTAATATTTGGATAATATTACATTTTAATGAAATCTTATGCTGGTGAAATAAGTAAATGTAGAGAACCTACCATTCATGTATTTGGTAGCTGAATACATGCAGATATCCGCTCCGAAAGCCAGGGGACGCTAAGAGTACACAAGACAATCACTTGATTTAATCATGGACTTGTTTTTACGTGAGCTGTAATTTGATAGAGGGAAACTATTGAACATCGAACACGAAGTGCACATCTGTCCCTCTCACCTGGAAGTAGGCAGACATAAAGGTGTTGTCCACAACCACCACTATGTCTTTGTTGAACTCATGGGCCACATCAGAACAGGCCTTGATGTCAACAACCTTCATGGTGGGATTGGTGGGCGTCTCAATCCACACCAGCTACAAAAAAGAAGCAGCCGGTTTGGGAAGGTGTGGCAAAAATGTGGCACAAACTAGTGCTGTGCAATATTAGAAAATATGCATTTAATATGTCAACATCAATGTATCTTAAAATAAGTAAACCGATAATAAAAGGTGCTCAGTTTTGCCCTTTTTCTGCTTTCAGTTTATTCTAAAATAAAAGTTACTTATTGGATTCAATACATTAAAACTATTAGTTTTTATTGAACAAATTAACCTCTGAACCTGAAGACAGATACAAAAAACACGACAAGAATAATGATTATATCCTTTTAAAGTTTTCTCCTGGTGCTACCTTTCAACTAATTAAAAATGTCCCTGAGTCTAAATCTTTCGCAATTTGTGCACCGTCGCGAAAGCTGTCATGGCGATAGAAATTAAAAAGACAATATATTGTACAGCCTTAGCAATGACAAACTCTGTTACGGGAAAAGTTCTGCAAGACTTACTGCACCTAAAACAAAATAACACACAGTGCTGATTCATAATGACTGCTTGGAAGTTGGCTAACACCAAATGACACACCCAATTACACAACATTGCAATCAAATAAGTATTGAAGCAGCAGTTATAAAAAGGACGGGATCATAAAAATCAGTTTGAAGAGAGTCCAAATAAAGCTACAAGCAAACAACACAAAGATAACTTATTAATGTATTATTATTTAACATACTTTGGTGTTGTCCTTGAGAGCTGCCTTCAGCAGCTCTGGTTTTGTAAAGTCCGCAAAAGACACCTCGATACCAGTTTGAGTAGCAATTTTTTGGAAGTAACGGTTTGTGCCTTGAAAGATAAAACAGAGTTAAAATTCCATGTGTGGTTCACAACCAACTCAATATGTTTCCACTTTTACAATATGAACAATTGTGTACAATTGAGGAAATGGTGGGTTTCTAGTGGCATATGGAAATCTCATGGTTGCAGCATGTTATAACACACAGTTATCAGTTACAGAGTGGTGTCTCACCTCCGTACACGTCGTCCATGCAGAGGATGCCATCACCCACCTTGAGCATGTGAGTGATGGTGACTGTGGCTGCCAGCCCCGAGGCAACAGCAATGCCTGCAGGGGAAAAGCATGACAGTCTGTGAGACCAAACATCCTTCTTTGTCAGAGGAATCATAGGCAGCAAATACATTTCTTACATAATAATTCATGTTTGAGTCACATTCAACAATTTGCTGAATCATCCCTTCTTGTAAAATGTGCATGTCATGATTATCTGAGCATCTGTTAAAATAGCCTCACTTACAATACTTTGCTCCATCCAAAGCAGCCACAGCCTTCTCAAGACAGTTTCGTGTAGGGTTCCCACTCCGGCTGTATTCAAACCCCTACATAAAAACATGATAAGAAGATATGTAAGTAACCTAAATCAACATGTGTTATAGTACACTGTGTTCAAATAACAACAACAAGCAGTGTTTTGGAAGAAAATCAGACAAGTATGGGTAATTTAAGACTAATCATTATAAATAATCAATAATTTGACATTAAGTACAGTTTTACAAAGGGTTTTAGTGTGTTCATAATGATTCAATTGCTTCAGTGTGTTGTAATACATTTTAGCACAGCAGGAATAGAATACTGAAATCAACCTATCATATAGTCTTCATTGACTTAAAAATGAGGCGTAGATGGGTGGTAGATCGACAGGGTTTAACGGCACCTCCAAACGTTTATTGGCTTGCCGCCTGCAGGCAATGCCAGGGCTTACAATTGTGGGATCCTTTAATAATAAGATGGGAGTGTATACAAGGCTGAAACTGTGAGAACCACCATTTAACAGGGTAACTGTGAGAAAAGAATACCTCACTTCCAACAGAGCTGCAAAAATTGTTGGAGTACTTGACAACTACTTTACTACTTTAATAATTTGATTTGAGTCAATACAAATTCAATTCTCTCTACCAGCTTAAGAAATGTGAATATGTTCTGTTTTTTTTGTATTCCTCCATGGCAGTTAACTGAACAAAACAGGACATCAAAGGATGTCGGCTTGGGATTTGGGGTACATCTTTCCAAAACATGTTAACTGTGGATAGAGAGTGGATGTTGTTGCATTCAGTCATAAATAGAGCTGTGGTAAAACAAACAGTGGATAAGCTTTATCAAACTGTTGCAGAGAAGTCAACTCATTTCTGAAAGAGCAGCAGCTGCTGTTTTGAAAGGTAAAATCTGTTTTCCAAACGTGGTGAAATGGAGGCATTGTGAGCTTGGTCAGGATATTGTGAGAGTACATAACAGGTTCTACAAAACAAGGTTGAGAGGTCAGAAGATCAGAATGAGCAGTGTTTAGGCGTATTTCTTTTAGTTGTATAATTCCATTGAGGATGCCGATTTAGCTGTTAATTCTGTATATACAGTATGCTTCAAGATTAGCCCTACAACTGCGAAACATAAAACAGCACTCATTCCCTCCTTAATGGATTATACCTTTGTGTGAAAAAATAAACATGAGTAAGCCTCAATTACCTCTACTCTCAACCACTGTTTATGAGTTCTTTGTAATAACAATGGCAAATCCAGACTTGCAATCTGTAAAACAATTCATATCTAACTTACTTTATAATCATTGACGGAGACAAGAGGCAGTTAAGTAAGCAGTTATAACCTTGTTTGCACAAAGCTTACTACCTTAACTACAGGGAGACTTTAGAAGTGAGGGAGTAAACTCGAGTTAAACCCACAGTCCAGTTTAGTTTGGATTCCCAGACGTGGCCTAAAGTTGGGGTTTTTTTTTTACAACAAGGGAGAATAATGCAGTCAAAATGAATAGCAAATATTGGAATTATTGAACAACTGTATCTATCCATCATAGGCACCAGCCTAATTTAGTCAATATTGATTATATCCTAAAATATATTCTGATAAATATGTTTATAATATAGTTTATATTTAGCTTCACAGACAAAATGTTCCATGACTTCAAATTTATAAAAAAAAACAACAACAAATGAATATGTTCCTTTATAGCCCTGTTAAGTCCTCGTGAATGGGTCTGAATAAGGTCTGCTTCCTGCATGTGCATACCACCGGAAAAATAGCGTCACCCCCCGCCTTGAGGAACAAGACATATCGGGCTACTTACCGCGTGGTTTCCTGGTCCGGACTGTTTGAATGTGGTAGAAAGGGAAATCGGCGGCACTACAGCCATCGATTTCCATTGCTCCGGTTCCTGGCCGACGTGAATTGCATCAGTGGCGAACGATTTGTACGCCTCTCTAAAGCCGGCGAACAAATCGCTCTGTTCCTCTTGTTTGTGGTTTTGATCCATGGCAATGCGCTCCTCTAAATCTTTAGGCTACCACAGTGCAATGAGGCTGGGTATGCATTACCACTGTTACATACAGGGAGGCATATCGGTGTAACCTAGACGTGCCCGGCTCGTCTCTGTGAGCCAATCAACGCTCATCAACAAGCGCAGGAAGGCACTGATTGGTGGTTCAGCGGGGGCGTCCAACCCACATGACGCAGAACGTTGTTTGAGTTCTTTGTAAGTGTGTGTGCGCTATGATGCAACGTTTCCTGTTGTTTGAGTAAGGGACACGTTTCCTTTTTTTATTCAATAAATGTTCAGATTTACTTTCAGATTGTGAGTGTGATAATCGCAACATGATAAACATTTTAAAAAATGAAGTTTTTGAAAGTTGAATTTCTTTTATATGATAAATCCGATCTATGCAAAGTAACGTAGTTCAATACAGAGCTTGATTGCCTGATGTGCTACTTTGCTAATGAATAGCTTGCTTATAGCTAAGCTTTTACACCCGCAGCGTAGTAGGCTACAATGTACATCTTTCTTTATCATGAAACCACAAAACACAACAAATATGGTAATGTAATCAAATTTACGTCACACAACAACCACACACTTGAGTCATTTACAGTACAATGTGCTAAAATAGGGTACAGCTATGGTATGTTTGTGGGACTTTGAGGTCAGAACTCTATGGAGAAAGCTGAGTGTCCAAATTAAAATCTATATTAAATTACATTAAAAATAAAAATTCTTAAGTTTTACAAAACTGAAAGGAATCAACAACTTATTTACTTCTCTCTAACTAACACTATAACATTTGTTGCTTGACAGGTTAGTTTAATCCTGTGCATTGTGGTCCTTATGGCACACACAGCAGACTTTTAACTGTGTTTCCATTCTTGAGCCATAGGGGGAGGAAGTGCTCTCTGTAACGACTGAGTAGAAGCACTGGAGGTACGTTCTGTTTCAACTTGCTGAAACCTGTCCTTGGGGATGCTCCACACCTGTGTCAATGAGTCGACACTGCAGTGAGCACTGTAAAGTACAACCAGAAAACAAAGCTCAGTTACTTAAATCGTGCAGAAGTAAGGTAACAACACTCTTAGAGATAGGTTTCAAATATTGAAAATTAACTCATCTTAATTACTTGTGAATAGTGTTGATGAATGATTTTGATATTTTATGATTCTGTTTTTGTTGATTTAATTTTTGCATCTTTATCCTCGTTTTGATTGGAAAATATATTTAAATGATCATATCATTTGTAAACTGGGTTATCTTTGCAGCACAACAATACTCAAATCAGAATGGTATTTTGACACAGCTATTTCATAGTGCATTTTTAAAAATTAAATCCTGAATAATTGTAAATGTATGTGTAGGTGAGAGGAAGCCAAACAAGTTTGATTTGATGTTATATCAAAAGGAAACATGTTCTATCACAAGGGAATACAAATCAACACAGGCATGCCGTTTGCTCCAAATGAGTTTGCCTAATGATGAGACAAGTAGTTGTATTCATGTTTTTCTAATATAGGTTTGTTTCTTATAAAGTATTCATAGCCTGGTTCTCCTAACGTGTTTTTAAAAAAAAAATGAAATGGCCGTTCACAAAATATTGTTATACATTTTGTGACACAAACATGTTATTCAAAATTCCATCTGAAGAAAATATAATATGTCAAAATAAAAGCCTGGCTTCATCCAGTGTTCACATTTGAGATATGGGAATGTATGCAAATTAACACATACGGTACATAATAAGATAATACTTAATTTGTTACTTTCCAGGAATACATTTTTTGAAGGAATATGTGTGTTTTATATTGGCTATAAACTGGTGACCGTTGGTAACCTTTCCTGAACTCTCGCGATACTACGATGCGGAAGACAGCCGAATCTTTCGTACTAGTCAACTGGAGGCGCTTATGTTGTGTAGCCACCAGCGTCAGTTTTGAACGACGGGAGGGGAGCGAAGTGTTTGTTTTCATAGTAAACCGGTCAACGTTCGCCTCTACTTGTCCATCTTCGAGTAAACCATCGTTTTCGCCTGTCTGGTAGAGATTAAGTGTGTTTTCATGTTGTGCAGTTTACTGTGCCTGAGTAAAGACCTCCAACTGGCGGATCGCATCAGTTCGCCCGGAGGGTCGTCGTCAGCTCGGTAAACTGTGTGGAAAATGACCGGAGAGAAGATCCGCTCCCTGCGTAAGGACCACAGGCCGAGCAAGGACGAGGATTTACTGGAACCGGACGAAGAGGCTGCAACCGGGACGTTCACCGCCTCCAAGACGAACAACAAGAGCAGAGCGAGTAAAATCTTCAGCAATCACAAGTTAGTCAAGTCTTCATCCACACAGCAGCAGAACCTACAGTCGCAGGTTAACGCTAACACCAACACGCTGTCAACATCCGATGTCATCGATGACAACAACAAGAACCCCATCATCCGAACCGGGCAGGACTTCCCGGTGCATGAGTGTGTGTTTAAAGGAGATGTCCGACGCCTGTCTTCCCTCATACGGACACAGAATATCGCCCAGAAAGACGTCCATGGTGAGTCTACCAGCTGCCTATCCCTCAGCCCTAAAACCCATCACCAATTTTAAGGTCCAGTGAAGCTTAGTTTTAGTTCGCTAATAGGCCATCAGTCCTTATCAGTATCAAAATAGGCGAGGCTTTTCCCTACGAAGGCCAAAATATAGGTATATCTTCATTAATCCACTTTTTGTTTCCTCCAGCCCACAAATCTACAAAATAGAAACGTGTGTAAGAATGATTGTTCTGTTTAGCTTCAATACCTCCTCCCACTTAAATCACTGACATTCCTAAGTAACTAGAGCTAGCCACAAAAGTCTCTCAGATTTAACATCTTTGGTTAAATGCTTATTAGAAAGTTGGTCCACAGCCATTGTGTTTATTTAGAGATTGTTTGCAAGACTTTTCCCAGACTGATAGCACCTCTTCTGCAGGACAAAGTCTGCTCAGATAACGCCACACTTTCCACAGAAACCATCCCTGAACTAACAAAGGGTTGAGATTGTTTAGTTCCGGTTCAAGTGCAGAGATAAAAGATGGCCTGTAGGCTGCTTGTGCTCATTGTCATGGTGGAATGTGCTCTCAAAGCTCTGAAGTGGTGCACTACAACAAGCTGTCAGACAGTTGCCTCAAGTGTACTTTTGGAACCCCATCCTGCATTTTTTCCACCTTTTGTTGAGGGTTGATATGATTCAGTAGCAGCAGTTTGTGTGTTTACGTGCACATTAGTTTAGCTTCCACTGGATACAGGCTAGAGCACTTCCGTCACACTAGGACAGTTTCATTAAACACTTAATTATTCACATTATTAGCCACGCATATAGCAAGTTTAATTTACAGTTCATTGTTTATTGCCAATTCATCCAGATCACTAAACCATTTACTTACTTACTGAAGCTGCACTAGTGTAATAGGCTGTTACTAACAATTATTACTTTCCCAGAAGAGATAGTGCCAGTCATGGTGACAGCAACATATGAGTCTTCTCTAGAGTAACCAGCATATGGATATTTGGAAGGCACGTTGCTAATACAAATTATATTTCATTCACCTCCATTTTGTTTATCACAACATTATCCAGTGGGACTGCTAGCTGATCCCTAGGTTGTATTTTTACACACATCAGGGCTTCTACTGTCAGGGTCTCTTTACTCTGGATGCTTTCCCACCACTTTTTCCTGGAAGAGAAGCCTGGAGGAGCTGAGCGTGCAGTTTGTCTTCCTCTAAGGGATTCTCCAATGCTTATGAGGCACATTTCACGTAACAGGGAAAACATTTTAGGCTTTTCCACACCAGACTCAAATTTCCCCAAACGCATTTCTGTTGCGCAACCAGTAGCATTTAGTAACTTTATTTCTTTTAACAAGCCATGTCCCTGACTGTTAAATGCATCATATTTCAGAGGTGTGGCCGGTTAATAGACTATAATATTGCTTGTCATGGTGAGAGAACACACAATAGGCATAAACGTACCATGTAATTTGGAATTTAATGGATTCTGCCTACTAATTTAAACATCTAATCCAGCCTGAGACTAGAGGCACAGGGCGTATCGCTGAAACTCGTCTCTTATTGTTATTATCAAAAGTAGGCAACAAATAATATTTTTTTCTTCTTCTTCAGGAAACACACCATTGCATCTTGCCGTCATGATGGGGCACAAAGGTGAGTAATGCTTAAAGATGCACCTCAATGTGGTTTATTCTTGTCTCTGGCATTCTGAATTGGTTGCTCTGCGGTTCTGTATGTCTTGTTTTTGTTTTTGTGTGTTTCAGTTTGTTTGCCTTGCTTTGTTTGTGCATTTGTCTGACTAATCACCAGCAGACATTTGTCACAGATAACTACACAAATCACAGATGGCAAGATGCTCATGCATGTGTAAAAAGATTGTGTTTCTGGATTCTTATTTTGCCTGGTCCAAAACAGAAATGAGCAATACATTTATAGAGAAAGAACATATGTAAAAAAGTGGGATTAGATAATGATTACAGAGCAAGAAATCAGGTCATCTCCTTGGCTAAAGTCTCTTGTTCTAATAGATGTACCACCACTGGCTCAAAGACTAATAGTTAGAAGCTGGCAATGGGGATAATGAGTTGACAAAGGAGGAGTCATTTTCAACTTCCATAATATTTGTGCTCATTAATACTTTGATGCTATATCATGTGCATCAGAGGTTTAGTTAGTTATTGTCATAGTTTCTAGTGCATTATATTTCAGGTTTGAAACAGATGTCACACAAGATGTTTCCCTCATATGTTTCAGCTCTGTGTAGTTTCCAAATAGGAAATAAAAAAAAACGTCTTAGAAAAACCAAGGCCTTGTAGAAGTATTTACCTGATTTTATTCTTAGCTCAATTGGCTGGGCTGAAAGCATGTGCTTAAAATATTGATGCAATTGAAGGAGACTTCAGAACATGCTATTGAAAAATTAATCCCCCCCCTCTTCTGCAGCAGGTTCTCAGGGAACATTTCAAGCATATAGGGTTACTCGTGGTTCATGGTCAGATTTGTTTAGTGTCTGTCAGTGTAGCAAGGGATTCAAATGATTTCACATTCAGAAATGTCAATCCTGTCGACGGAGTGAAGTCCCTGTTTCTGCCTATCGGTAATCCAGACAGTGGATTGCCGCATTGTCGTGGCGGATGGGAGGCCATGGATTTGATTTAGCTAATGAGGTTGCCTATCTCTTGCCTGAGCTGCTAGCCTGTCCTCTAGGGATGCTCAGTCCAGACAGGCTGAAGGCTACAGCATGAGATCATACTCTGGGTGTGGCTGGTCTGTTGGGATGGACAGGACACAGCTCTCTTTGTGTATGGTTTATTATTTAACAGACTACAAATGACAGAAATGTAGTCTCTTAAATTTGAACTTTCCTATTGCACAGCTTGATACTTAAATCCCAAAACTGAGCATAATACAGGTGATTGCTGTCTGTCATTGGTCAATGATAAAACATTTTTTAGAAAGAAGTGTTGTTTGATTTTAGGCGCAACATTATCATTTATTCACCAAATAAACATTGGTACAGCAGTGTGCACATGTACTGTTTTTCTTGTAATATACTACAGTATCCTTATCAACTCATAATTATAACAACTGAACATATAGATCTCTCAAGTACAATTCTGTAGCCACACTCCTTTAGTCCTTTGTAGAAATATGAATACAAATGTACATTTTGAGTACTCTTAATACTTCACACCCAGTTTCTTTAAGATGACACAACTGTCAGAAGAATACGATTAACATAGCTTCCTCCTGTTTCCTGTTTGGTCCCATCAAAGGACAGAATCTGTTTTCCTTTTGTCCCAAGGTTGTAATATTTGTTTGCAGGGCCAGACAGATAAAATCTCTAGATATTTTAAATTAGTTTCAGAGACACATAATAACAACCTAGTGGGTGTTTGGGAGCCAAATTGCCAGTCTTGCATGGTTAGTCTTCCTCTGAGTTGGCACTTTGAAACATTTTATCAGGTCATCACTTAAAAAAGAGCAGCCTGTTGAATCAAGAGAGGATATTAAAGGCTTATAATTTACATTAACATTCATTTTCTTCTGGAAAAAAATTGGAGATGTTATGGAGTGTCAGTTTTGCTTTTGAGGCTACAGCAATGTGATTCTTCAACTGCTGTTTGATGCACTCTATGAGTGTTTGATCGATGCCGAAGTGGGCAGAAAAGCCATTTTATAAATGTACTGGACAAGAATGGGTGGTGATGGTGGGGGCTGTAACAGCCCACAGAGCCTCTTGACAAGTGCCCAATCTGTAGCCACTGCATGTATTGAAGCATTAGATTAGCACTTTATTTCTCCATCCTGCTCTGCCTCCCTCATTTCTCTGTTAGAGTTCTTTTTTAATCAAGCTGGACCTCCATCCAGCTGCTGCACATTCAATCAACCCAGTAACCCCTAGTGAGGCTTCCCTTATCAATACCTTATGACTGTGTATTGAGTCGGACAGCAACCCATTGCTTTGAGTTATAGGCTACATGTTAATGTATCAAGGCAACTCTTCCGATTTGATTCACATGAATGAACTGCTGCTTGATTACTATTTCCCAGCTTCCTACAATAAATATAAAACCAAACCATAATTACGGAATATAATGTCATAACTGTATTGTATGGTGCTAAGAGCAGAATACAGGACTTTTCAACAGATGTTTTTTAATGAATTATTTTTTAGTTTTTTCCTGCGCATTTCAGGTTGTGACAGATGAATAAAGGGGCCTGCTTTTGTTGTTGGATAAATTGATCAAGAATGATTGTGAATGGTTGCATGAATTACCTGTATGTCACACATTTGCAATCATCTGACTACAGCATATGGACACACTGCTGAAATCCTATATCATACAGCCCTAACTCCAGTCATTGAAATATATTTGGCAATATTAGTTAATCCTCGAAGCCAAAGAGTCCACTGCTTGTACCTGAAAGCATACAGCTAGCAGGTTAGCAGCTTAGGACATATTACACTTACATAGTGTATATCTGCTATATGTAATCATTATTATTACACAATCATTGGTTTTAGCAGGGTGATATATAGGTCAAAGGCCAGAGGGAATGCAGGGCTTACATCAGAATGCGAAACGCTCATGCACTCTGCTGCCTGTATTTTCCCAACATCAACTTCTGTTATCAGCTGTTTCTTAACCGAGCACGTCCACGGATCAGACTAATGCATAAACACATAGGTTTGCTTTTCTGTTTGCTGACGTAAAGCTCTTTGCGAGGCACTTACAGCAACCCTTTTCAGTGCCAATGCAGCTACTTTTTTCACTCAAGCATGCCATATAGATGATAATAGTCAATCTTTCTGAAGTGCTAAGACTTCGAGAGAGTTTAAGATGCAGGTTTATTCAAACAGAAATGAATAAGAAATCAGATTTATGACCATTCATAAGCCAAGTCTTTGAGCCTGAGCTGCTCTCCTGGTACAAACACAATAACTTCCCATTGGCCTGTTCATTTAGATTTCCTTTGCCATGCTCGCACATTGAAATAAGCTGCACATTAGAGCAATGGTGTTGCTGATAATTGCTTCATTAAAGAATATAGACTAAGTGCTTTCGGTCCTATCAACACGCGCCTTTTTATTTTTGTGTAAATGCACTCCTGGGATAGCCACAGTTCTCTTATGTTTTTGTGGAGAATGTGTTTAATTAGGAGAGTTTCACAATGTATTCTTCCCTGTCATAAAGAATGCATGAGACCCTGGCCTCTTTTCATTAATAAAACATTGTGAGTATGTAGCTCAGAGTGTGATCTGGTATTTAGACTGTTATGTGTTACGCTCTCTTTTCAAAAGGTAAACGTTGTTTAGTTCTAGTCCTGGCCACCCAATTGGTACTGTACACCACTTTCGTCGGCTTTCGGCTAATGTGAAGCAAAAACAACAAGTCTGAACATGAGGCCAGTTACCAGTTTGAATCTGTTTGCATGACTAATAGGGCTGATTCACAGGATAGAAATGAAAGAAGGGCTGTATGGAGAGTTTCTGCATCAAGTTCCTTTCCTATCGAGTGTGAGTCCATATCCACTCAGCAGCAGACTGTTAATATTTAGCCTCTGCTTTGCATTTCACTGGTTTGCTGCTCACAGGCCTCTGACTGTGACAGATCCTGCCCAGCACACAGACAGAGCCACACAGACGCCAACACTATAATGAATTATGTCATGAGAGAAATGACGGCAGAGCCGGAACAACAGGGTTCTTTTTTGGCTTGCTGCAGTTTGTTGACAGGCTGCCCAGAGAGAGAAGGGATTTTGCACTTACTGCAGATCTCGCTATGGAGAGAGGGATGAGGCTCTTTGGCTGTTTTCCCATTGTGGAATTCAGACACAGCTCTGAGGGTGACTCTGCACAGTGCCAAGGGGTGTTTGACATTTTATTCATGAGAATAACTCCTAATTTGACAAAAGTATGGATTCTAAAGAGGGATGTTCAGTCTTGTATAACTGTAGGTCCCATATGGCTCTCTGGTTAATGGGTCAGCTAACATATCAATCCTACACACCTTCTGCCCTTCTAATAAAGCAGGAATTCATTGTTGATTTATGCTACAGACAAATGTGTATCACAGGGATGTGAACATGCAGCCCCACAATATTTGCATATATATACTGCAAAGTGATAAAAATGTGATCAGATCAAATGGAAGCATGTGTGCAGGAAAAGGGAACACATAAAGAAAGACTTATGCCATAAAAGTGGTGTAGATTTAGTTGTTTTCTTTTGACTGTCTCTTAACGTTTTGTATTCCTCCGTTGTGGGTAAGTAGCATTAGGACACGAAAAAACGAATGAGGAAAGTCATTATAGCTTTCTTTCTTAAGTTTTGCGAAATATCACACCTTTTCTCTGTGTGTTTTTCTGTCTCTAGTTAAAAGGAAACCACTTTTCTGGTGCCTTTGAGACACTGTTTATAATTAGGTTCAGAGTCTTGTTTTGCTTTCATTGGGGCTGCATTTTTCACTGAGGAGGAATCTCTTTATACTTTTATCACCTCTCTTTTTAATTGCCTTATATGATGGTTCCATTGCTTCTTTCAAGCAGAAGGAAGTCAAAAATCAAACTGGTAGTAAAAATAAAATTCACCACGAAGGCTGCGTTTTTTTTTTTAGCTGAACCCCCTTTTACTTATCGCTGTGGGTTTAAACTCCACTTTGTTAGCTGTGCTGTTAACATGTGCATGCGGGTGACAAATGAACAGTGTTTTATTTCAAATCCTTTAATTCCATGTAAAGATATTTGTCTTTTCTCCCTGGAGTTGTATTCTCTGCTGGTCTTTTTTTAATCGTATGTTTTTTTCTGTCCTGTGACACCTTTAGTAAAAGTTATCATTAAAAAAACGTTAGGATTTAAGTAAATATGTACCTATCCGACCCTCTTCCTTTCCTTTTTACAGAGTGTGCCCACCTGTTGCTGGCCCACAATGCACCAGTGAAGGTGAAGAACGCTCAGGGATGGAGTCCCCTTGCCGAGGCCATCAGCTATGGTGATCGACAAATGAGTAAGTATCTGTGATTGTGAAACCCCGCCACTGCCTCTACCAACGGTGATGGACTTATTTTCTGTAAACGATGTGGTTTCAGTTGGGTTTCAGTTTGAGTTACGGTGATAACAGTGATAGGTGGGGGAAAAAGATCTGATCAACAGATGCAAATCAACATTTCTTCCACACTGCTGCCTCCAAGCGAGGCCACGACACCGGTCAGCCTTTTTTGTCCCTCAGAGAGAAGGGGGGACATTCCTCAAGGCCCTGTGGCTTTGTGCTCCAATGAAAGCCGATTCATCAGATGGTTCTCTCTTCTCATAGGCTGATTATGCTCCAGCCCCTTTCACGCCCATTTTCCACCCACAGTGCATAGTGTCTCAAACTGAGATTTAAAAAAATGGTATTAACATTTTTCAAGAATCATTTTTATTTGAAATTGTTATGTTTGCTTTATTTGAGACCATGGGCTTGTACAAAATTGTTACTGACATGTAAGTGAAACCATTCTTGTTAGTTTTTATAGGTACAGGGTGAGAACACCTTTTGTACACTGGCAGTTTATTTTTTACATATTGAATGAAGAACTTCTGCTTATCAAGTCTTTTATCTGCTTTTTTCAATGCGCTGAACTTCCTCTGTAAGCTGTACAAAAAAAGCTGGATGTGATTCCTAAAATGTGCTTTGAACGCAAACCACCAATCACACTTCACCATAATCCCCATTTTTGTAGCAGACCTCACAGACTGTTTCGTTTTTTGATGTCTCTATGCCTACTTTTATAAGATATAAAAAAGTATGTGCATTTCGTCCATTATCTATTTTAAGTTATTGTAGTTGGAACAGGAAGGCCTGAGGTTTCTTTCTGGTTGGTGGAACTGTGTAGCCGTGGTTAGACAAAACAAAAATAGTTTGACAAACTCAACTACAACAGAAAACTTCAGAGATTGAAGGGCCTTTGCTGTAAACAGATATAGGCGTATAACAGGTACATGGTGTTAAAACATTGTGATTTAGTTAAATAAATAAAATAAAGCAAAAAGGAAGAATAAAACAATTCAAACAAAAATTCAAATTCAGTCGATATATGTTTTTCTATTGTCACAGCAATATTACCTTGAGACATTTGCAATATGGCTATAATGGAGCTAATAGGTAAAATATTGTTGAATTTACTCAAACACATATGAAGTGTCAATCAATCAGTGTGAAATAGTTGGGGCCTATTAGTGCAGCCGCTTGGCGCCAACAATAAGCCGCTTAAACTGTCTCCATTCACTGCACTGTCTATTTAACTGTCCACTTACCTTACCCGATTAACAAGTGTCTATCGTCTGAGCCTGCAGTGAACTCTCTTACACATTTTTCATTTAGGGTTGACAGCTCACCAAGAATCACCTTCATGACAAAATACCTGTGATTCAGGGAACTACAGAAAAGCTCTCACTGAATTCATAGTACTATGAAGTTATGGAGCAGTTGAAGTGAACACTATAAAAAGTCATTCATACCAAAAAACTAGGGTAGTGTAGTGGTGTGTGATTTTAAGAATATCTAAGGTTTGTTTTTAAAAAGCAAGGGCGTTCTTTGTCATCTCCGCCAAGAACAGTTTTTGTTAAGATTTCCTTTAGATTTTTTATGAAACTAAGTGGAAGGATCGAGCAATAATACTACACTTAAAAACTTGTTTCAAGGTTTACAAACCCATCTCAGGGTTTTCATTAATTGATGGGGGAAAAAAGATGAAGTGCACCTGCAGTTGGTAAGTCCCGTCATAATCTAGCTAAAAATGGACTTCCTGGATCATATTTCATCGTCTCAATGATACCTGTAGCATCACACCACCAACTCAGCCCTCTGCATTGTATTTAAAGAGGGCAACCCTCAGTCTGAAAGCCCCCCAAATGCTCTCTTTTCAAATGGCAGTATATGTTGTTTTCTTTGTCATAGCAGCTTTGGTTGTGGACACCATATGGCAAATGGACACTAGGAGAGGGGCCTAACTAAGAGTGATTTAAAAAATCCTGTTTGTTCAGGAGAAGTGCGTTTCACTATGACTATACCTGCGTCTCATGGATGCAGGCCAAGGAGAGAATTTTGTGGTCCAGATCAGAGTAAGAGATCAGTAGACAGGTACAGGACAGACCTGCTGGCAGACAGGTACAGTAGGTCAGTCTGTTCATCAGACAAGAGTAACGGCTTCTTATGTTGCTCTGGAGCGAAAACTGTGCCACTGAGAAGGGCTGTTGTTATGTTACCTTCTTTACCTCCAAAGTACAGGGCAGGGCCTCTGTTGTGGCAGCTCCAAACGGCTGAGTCTGCACACTCGCATACATTTTCACCTGGCTGCCACAATAACATGAAAGGTCAATAGTGCAAAGGAAACTGTGACCCATTTATGTGCAATACATGTTGATTCCTTTATTGGCCTAGCCAAGCAGAGCCCTACCTTTTTTATTCATTTATATATACAGCCAATGGTTATTCAGTAAGAGCTCAGTCAGTGGGATTCCAGAGTGTGTAAGGGGAGAAGTTGTTTGATTTACTGTTACCCAAATGTTCTGGGGTGGACAGTGCATCATTTGTATTTTAGTTTCTCATTCAATCCATTCAATACCTCAGCTTTTACAGGTTTATCATTTAAAGGTCTCCTATTATGCTCTTGTATGGCATATAGTATAGGTCCCAAATATATTAAAAAGAAAATGTCTCTGATGTGATTTGCTCAAAATACCAAACAGATCATGCATTTTTGCATGTCCGCTATCCCTCTTGTTTCAGCCCCGTTTTCGAAAGTGCTGATTCTGTGACTGTCGCTTTAAATTTGAGCTGAGCTGAAGCTGGCCACGCCCCTTTGGAGCGTTATGATCTCTGTCTGAAGAGAGAAGTTTCTAACGGAGAAACTCAGCTAAACGCTGCCGTGATTAAATAGCATATTATGTTCCAAACCACATCAAGCATTATTTCTGAAACACTTCTCAGTGTTTACCACTAGAACAGAGACATTATATGTGTTATATAAACAACAAATCTAAGTCCCTCCTGCAGACATCCTGCTGAATACACAGACACACAGAGGTACTGCGGAGGGGAATCCACTCGCTGACTGTATTGCAGACGATAGGTTGAGACATTTCGCGTGGGCGGGATGTTGCCAGAAGTTCAACGTAAAGCCAGCCCACATTTCCGACATGACATCATATCGGCAGCACATCTGGATCAGCTCGTTGGTACCCCCGTTTTTAGAGATGTGGGTAAGGAGGAAAAGAGAGAGGGCTGTATTTTCTGACACTTTGTGGGTCTCCTTACACACCAGGGACACATTTATGTATAAATGAGAGCAAAAATTGCATTTTGCATAATAGGGGACCTTTAAACAACGAGGCAAAATGCGACTCAGAAATAGTTTTTTGTCATGTGTTTTGTTTGATAAGAGCTATTTCTGTCCTGCTTACACAGCAGTGTTGGCTGCTGGAGCTTGATGAAAGGCTGCCACAGTCATGTTTGGGTTTATTAGACGGAAACGGCTTGCTTGTTTTCATTGTCCCTTGCCTTTATGAAAAGAAGATTGTGACAACAATTAATGCTTGTCTTTGTATTATTCCTGCGTTTTGGGATCAAATTAACAAATATCTCTGATTGACTTTAAGCTTTGTTATTTTTTGAGCTCGGTAAAGCATCAGTGTGTTCTTAAAGTATGGCTTGGATGTCTTTTTTTATTTTTCTGGCAGAGCATTGGGGTAAGGCCAGGTGTGCCATGACAATCACCACGAACTAAACGGCAACATTTTGTCTTTTGTTGATGTCTAACGAGTCTTTACTTTTAAACACAATTAAGCATTTAAGAAACATTTTAAAGATTTTAAAATACTGTAAACACACTGCTGTAGTCATGGACCTACAGTCAAATACTGTATGTTTTAGGGACTTTTAAAATGCAATAAAACCTCATAACATATTAAAACTAAATATTAAAGCTCCAGCTCAACATGCTGAGACTTAGAGAGGATATTCCTTCCTCCCCACTACATTTTAAAGCAGCTTATTTACTGTAATCAAAGATTAAAATCTCTCTATTGTGCATGTGGTGTGTGATATTCAGTTAATGTAGAAGTTTTAAGTATTTTTAGACGTCTTGTAAAGTTAATTGACCATTACTCGGTAAGTTTAAATATTTGAACCTCAATTAAGATGTACCCGTTTACCTGCTTTGCCCCACCACACAGTGACTCCACTGCGTTCCTGAGTCAATATTGACTGTTCTCAGGTTGTTGGAGATATGCCAGCAGCAGTTGTCCAGCTAGATCCTGGCCTAATTCTTAAAGAGTGGCAGTTTGTGGTGATGTAAATACAACATGGTGCTGACTGTCTCTTCTCATTACTGTATGGAGGCAAAATCACTGAGATCCCTCCTCTAATTAATGCCAGGAAAGTGCCCTCATCAGTATCTGGGTGAAATATCTCCAGCGTGGAGAGTCAGTCTGGTTTAGTGTTAAAGCTGGCAGCGTTTGTTTTTGGGCCTGTGTTGGCTGGGTGGTTTGTGAGCAGATGGTGGGATTGTATCTATTTCCTCGTCCTGCTGAGAGGCGCTGAGGATCAGGAGGAGCCCCGTCCAGAGCTTGTCCACACTCGTTAGGCAGCTGGGCCGAAAAGAGACACTCTCGTCCTTCACTCGTGTCTGTGTCAACTGGGGCGTGTGTGTGTGCTTGTGCGTGCGGTTGCGTGCCTTAGGTCCCATTTGGCCTTGTTTTACATACATTTGTTGAGAAGTCCGGGTGTCACAAACCAATTTTTATTGAACGATTTCCATTAGTTAATAAATCATGTCATAATTGAATTACATCAGTGATAAACTGATACTCCAACACCCTTATAAACAGTAAGTACCATTTAAGTAATGCTCGCTATCTGGGTGTGGATTTTTTTTCAACCTTGCATAAACAAGCCTTCTGCAGCAATCGGGCTTAAAAGCTGTGAGTGCTTGTTAATCTGCCCCGTCAGGGTTCAACGTCTCCTGCGAGTGTCTCTCCCCCAGGTCGTTAAGGAGGTTACAGACGCAGCTCATTAGCAGGAAGCTCCACAACTCCCAGGCTGGCTCCCCTTGAACTTCCTGGAAATGTTTGATCCCTGCAGGCGGTGTGCAGGGATTGGCCCTGGGCTGCTGGGAGTTTCCCCTCTGGCCCCTGGATGTTAGCGTAACCTTGAGCTGAAAGCCATCCTTAATGTTAACTGTGTGATGTTTGCTTTAGCATGTCACATTGCTGACAGGATTTACCAAGCTAGTGAGTTGTTAAGATAATAGTGGTGACTCGCAATACGTTCACACAGGCCTAAGATTAAGCCTTAACCTTCACAAAGACCGACCCCCCCCCCCAACCGTGATGTTGGAGGGGATAATACCCTTCCTGTACAGTGCTTCATTTAGGCAGCATTAGTTTTGGCACATTAAAAATGTGCTTGAAATTATGAGTTATTTCCCTCAGCCAACTTGTCATGATTAAGTAGAAGCTGGCTTCCATGGCGTGTAGTGAAAGATGCTTCCTGTTTGCCAAAACAAAAGCAACGTAGTAGAGGAATATGTTTTTGAATATGGGGAATTATCCTCTTAAAGCCAGTTTAGTGGTGGGATCAAATTGAGTAAAAGAAAAATGTTATTCTGAAAGAATTTACTCAGACGTTATGGAACGTTTTTCTTCTGTACACCTACAATTTCCCCTTTGGAAAAAGCTTTGGAAAACTATTCTATTTTCACACTTCAAAAATCCGTTTGGGTCTCACTGATGGTTCTCTTTTTGTTGTCTTTCAGTCACAGCGTTGCTGAGGAAGCTGAAGCAGCAATCCAGGGAGACAGTAGAGGACAAGAGGCCCAAGCTGCTGAAAGCCCTGAAAGAAGTGAGTCTTATTTTTTTCTGTTCATAAGAGCTTCTTACTTCTCACGCCCCTATCATCTTGTAGTAAATAGAGTTTAATCAGAGAGGTGTTTAAGGTTAAATAAAAGCTCAGGGCTTTTGTGGCTACCTGGTGTGCTGTCACATGAACACTTACATGTTCTGTCAACATGTTTCTACTGACCGACAGACCATTTTCCTGCAGGGTTTCAAGTGTCTCTGTGTGACATAATGTCTCACTTACATACGCATACTGTACAGACACATAGCCTCTCTGTTTTGCTGTTTCTACCTAACATGATGTTAGTGAGGCCATTTAGTGAGACTCAAGGTCAGCTTTAAAGCAATGCCACCCCCACAAAAGCTTCAGGGAGAAAAAAAGCAAATGGGCAGAAACAAGAACAAAAGAGTTACCGGTAAACTGTTTCAAACCCTGTTTGTAAGAGCTGCATTTAAAGAGAAATTCCAGGTTTTTATGTTTGTACGAGATACTTGACACTCAGTTGAGCCTGTGTGTGACGTATGGGATGAGATCCTGGATGATGAGGCAGAGATTATATTTTTCTGCATCGTCGTCGAAAGGATGATCTGCTTTCTACATCATCCCTGAAGGCCAGACTGAGTCCCCCAATGATGATGATGATGATGATGAGATCAGTACATCACATTTCAGTACCTCGCAGGATAATGTGGATGTGTTGAGTTGTATCAGTCAGGTGTGATTTGTTTTGGATGGAGATAAAAGCTTCTGTTTGCTCAGGTTGATTTGCACACAAAACTCGTATTACCCCTTTTCAACTCCTGTAGTTCTACTTGTATTTGAGATGTATTTGTCTTTGTTTGCAGCTTGGAGACTTTTACTTGGAGCTTCACTGGGACTTCCAAAGTTGGGGTGAGTCAATCAAAACCTGTTTTCTTACAGTAGTGACAGAAAACATCATCCACTGTGGTAGAGAACAATGTGTTACAGACAGACAAATGTAATGAAGTCTGTCAAGTCTGTCTGGTTAGTACATGTTTATCTGTGCCATAAGGGACTCAGAGTCACCAGAGGCAACAGGCTGAAAATGCCTCCTCCTTCTGGACATAAACTGACAACGTCCTCTGAAGCAGCATGTGTTTTCCATCTGCACTGTATTCTCGCACAATTTCACCTGATAAACTGTGACTGGATACAGATTAAATGTACCCTGCTACTCTGTTATTGTATGTGTTCTGGTGCTTGGTAGCAGCATTGGCTTAGTCAGCACAAGTCTGGCTTACACTGTGAGCAAGGACATAATTCTGTGAGCTCACTGTGTATGTATTGAATGTGAATTATTGACTAGCGGCGCAGTATTATGTAATACACATTGCTGTAACGACATGTAAACCTGCTTCTTGACATATTTTTGTAAAGGCATTAAATTATTTTTGATATAAGAGAGTTTAAGTGTTCATAGTCACACATGGTTTAGTGACAGTATTTGTGTGGTGTTTTAAACACCTCTAGAGTTTTGAGCTATGATATAACTTCAAGGGAATTTTTCTTGCTCTGAGTTACTCTCGTGAGTACGACATATTTAGCCACAGACTTTCACGTTGTACAGCCCTCTAGTTACAGAGCTATATGATACCGAGGCTTTGAAGAGCACGGTGGTCTGCATTATTGAGTGTGCTTTCTAAATTTAGGCGCAGTTTCACATGTCCTTACTGTATCTCTTCATGTTGCAGTGCCTTTGCTCTCCAGAATCCTGCCTTCAGATGCCTGTAAGATCTACAAGCAGGGCCTCAACATCAGGCAAGTCCTGTCAAGTAATGTATTTAAATAAAGTGTTTGATGTTTTAAACCAAAGAAAGGCATTTTACAGCTGCTTTATGACATCAATATGTTTTGTGATCTGTTAAAATAAACTAGAAAATCAAAGTTTCGAATCCACAACAAAGTCATTCTTTGAGAAAGTATTTTTTGAGGCCATTTTCCAAGTATTCTTTTCATCTTGTGCTGCACACACCAACCTCTCCTCTCTACCGCCTCGTTTTCTTTTAAAGTAGTTTGGCTAACTAGAGTGTGAAATCATTGCCAGCAGTATGAGGAAGCTGAAAGGCGGCGCCTCTGTGCACAGATCTTTTGCTTCTGTGTTTCAATTTAAATCAGAGCCTCATAGTGAGAGAGTCACAGCAATGTGTCACAATTGTTCCGCAGAAAGTCCTCATACTTAGACACATGCTGACACAAAGTCACAACAATGAATATACAGAAAGATTCCTATTTGCAGTTTTTCATGGCCTTTTGGCAGTTTTGAACTACCAGACGTTTGTCTTCTGAAACAGATGCACAGCGGCTTATTGGTTAGACAAACCAGGGCCCCCCTTCATCCAGCACATACAAAAGTGCTTTTATGTTTGGGTATCATAACATATCAACTACATCTATTTGAAGAATCAACTTGGCACATTAAAGAGTGTGTTTGTGTCTCTGCATGCTGTGTGAGATATCCTTGATGTAGAGCCTGTCATTATTCTGTGGAACTGCTCCTGGCGGTCTCATTTGGTATTCAAAATGCCCTCTCGTTATCCTGGAGGAACAGAGAGTAAAAAAGGAAGAGAGAGTGAATGAAAAAACTGTCACAGCAAGTTCATTTACATTCTGCTGCTTCAGTGTGTCAGGCCTGTCATACCTACCCACCTACCACTGTGTGTCTGAGCGGAGACCAGCTATTCTCTTTGCTATCTTGACTCATCCGCGGACTACCCACTTTGACAAAGTGAGAAATGAGAGTCTTGAAATGTGTTGTAGGTCTCCAATGGCAATGATTACCATACACATTGTCTCTTAACTCTGAGAGCGAAGGTGTGACATTCATCAGTTTTGACTGGTGTTTACTGGTGTCTAAGTGTCGGCCAAAGTGCAGTCCTTTACTGTCACCCTCTGTTTCCTATTCGTGGTTCGGCTGTCATCTCCTTTCATGTATTTAAAGTTCCAACACTAAACTAAACACACTCTGTTTGTGCATATTTGTGTGTGTGTGTGTGTGTGTGTGTGTGTGTGTGTGTGTGTGTGTGTGTGTGTGTGTGTGTGTGTGTGTGTGTGTGTGTGTGTGTGTGTGTGTGTGTGTGTAGATTGGACACTACCCTGATAGACTTCACAGACATGAAGTGTCAGCGTGGGGACCTCAGTTTCATCTTCAACGGCAACGCCATCCCCGCCGAGTCTTTTGTTGTGCTTGACAACGAACAGAAGGTTTACCAACGGATACACCACGAGGTGTGTGAGATGCATGCTGATAAGTGACTGAAAGACGGAGACTGATGATTATATTTTTTATATTGATTTTTACTGATTCGTGGTTTTGTTAACACGATGTCAGAGTGTTTTTCTATATTCCTAAATTCCTAATCAAAATAGTTGCAGATACATTTTCTGTAAGTCGACCAATGATTTGATTGTTTTAGCTATAATGCATTACCAAACATTTGGTTGTGGGGCTAATGGGGAAGCTATAATAAAGGCTGATCTAAAAAAAATAAAGCCCAATTTCATGACAAACCTGACTCTTTTCAGTAAATGACTAAATTATGTCTACATTGTTGTTGTATATTTTTGGTATTTCATTGTTAATCTGGCCCGTAGTAGTTAAGATATCTTGCTCTTGCTAACAGACATTGACTGATGTAACAGCAGCATCAATTCAGAGTGTTGATGCCTTTGTGGGTTCCTGACCACTGTGCTGCATATTCAGGAGTCGGAGATGGAGACGGAGGAGGAAGTGGACATCCTGATGAGCAGCGATGTTTACTCGGCCACTCTGTCCACCAAGTCCATCACCTTCTCCAGGGCGCAGACCGGCTGGCTCTTCAGAGAGGACAAGACGGTCTGTGGAACACTTGAAGTTGTATTGTGAAGTTGTTATCATGTTATTACTCCCACGTCCTCCCACGTCAGCTGTGAGTCGCAGGGCTCAACCTGGATATGGAATTTCTGGAATTGTTATTGGTTTGACCCAGACAGAAAGTTCAAAAGAATTTGATCAATTGTCTGGTTACGGCAGGAAATTGAGGGTACACAGATATATATCAAAGGGTATATTACAGATGATCTGTAGCACAACATCAGTTGCAATATGTAATGGTTTTCAGCTGGTTTATTGAAAAGAGCAATGACTGTGACCTCTTTACAACAGCATGTCTGACCTGAAAAACCTGGAAAAACTATAAGCCATAACAATATGCTGCTTTAAATAAATGGATCCATGTTTTTACTTGACTATAGGATCATAATGCCATGTAATGCATTTCAGTTAAATTGGCAATAGTTTGATCTGGACTGAATTAGACCTTTCTTTTGGTCCTTTCATCCTCTTCCTCTCCATCTTTATGAGCATATAAACTCGTCCCGATTATGTGTTGTTAGCCCGCCCTTTCTCTTTCTGTAAACTCTTTCCCTTTTCCTGATCATTTTTCCTTCAGTACATCTCCCATACCAGGTAGGAAAGACAGAAATTAAATCAGGCATTACCCCAGGAAATAACCAGAGGTGAAAGACTCATTGTTAACACACACAGGGAAGGAGGATAAGTTATGTGGCTATTACTTCATGTCTTCTGACTTTGTCCTTTAAACATGTGTTTAAAAGAGAAACTGGTGACTCAGCAGGGGACTTATCTAACTGTCTCTCCCTCCTCCAGGAGCGAGTGGGAAACTTTCTGGCAGATTTCTACTCTGTGAACGGCCTGGTGCTCGAGTCCAGGAAGAGACGGGAGCATCTGAGCGAGGAGGACATCTTGAGGAACAAAGCCATCATGGAGAGCCTGAGCAAAGGAGGGAATATCATAGAGCAGAACTTTGAGGTGAGTCAGCTTTCAAATATGGCTTATTTTCATTTCCACAGTAGATTGAGGAAAAAGAGCTGCTACCACAGCGTGATTCTCTGCACAAACAACAACATTCAGCCAACGCAAACAAAGTAAAGGTTTTACAGCTGCAACCATTATTTCAGAACTAAATTTAGTATGTTAGTGTGTCTTCAAATATAACCAAGAGTTGGGGGTTTTGTCCTTTCCATCGCCTCTACTTAAACTGATTCCCATCAGGGGGGTTCAATTTCAACGTATTTGGGTAAGTAAAAACAAACAAAGTTGGTGGATACTGAGAAGACATCAAGTGGTGGCTACTAGTGTGCAACGTGACATAAAGAGCTAGGACGAGGAACTTTTCAGTAAAAATGCTCCTTGGATAAACATCCTGTTCACTCAAACCTGCAGCGTAACCACCAGTCCTGTCCTGAAACTGTCCTGTCTCGCTGGAACCTTGGGGTAGGACTGAAGTCTCACAGATCTCACTACTGTATCTGCACAGAGATATATCCTGTAGAAACATCCCATAGCTCCTGCTGGACACTGTCAATCCCCTCTGCATGCTTTATTGAAACATTCCTGACTTACTCCCCACCGTCCTTCTTTGATCTTAGATTTGTTTCAGATATGAAAGCAGGATGAAAAAGTTTAAACAGGTGCACCCCCCTACTCATCCACTCTGCACGGATTTAAGTCCCTGCAATGCCATCTAGTGGTGAAGGCTACACAGCTGCACCTTCACACTCACAGGGATGATTGTCCCGCCCATCGTCTGTCACTGCTTTTGGTTCTAGAGTTTGCTCAGCCACTCTTTGTCTAAACACCGACATAAAGCCAGTCGCACAGTGATGAAAGCCTCTCACCTCTCAATAGATGCCTCTGTGTGTTTTTTGTCCGCTCTGCCTTGTTCTGTGCTTGGCTTTGTCTCATCATCTCTATTGTCTGTCAAACTATCACCACTTATTCAAATCACCCGTGTGTTGTAAAAAGCTGTGGGTCTTAGCGTCGATGTGGGTATATTTTCTCTTTCCGCTGCAGCAGAGAAATTATATGTGGAATGTGTTTGAGAGGAAAATAAGCAGCTGCTGTGACGTAGCTGTGTTTACCACGGCGATGCAGAGAGGGTCAGCGCTGCCTGTGGACACAGGGAAGCGTGGGGGGCTTTTGAACAGAGCGGACACTATTGATCACATGGATGAAGGCTAAAACCCCTGGTGCGATGGAATGATGGAGGGCGGGGGGGGCGGCGGAATACCAACATATCAGGGCCTGAGCCGGCTGTGTGTACTCTGTCCTCGTCACAACAACACGCCACAACCCATAAACACATTGAGAGCGAGCACAAGGATGCTGCCAGTAGTGAACACACCAAAACATCTGTGTGTTCAGAGTGCAGGTGGGGAAGGAGACGACACAGCAGACTTCTAGCACAATCAGATGTCCAGCCGTTCACAACATTTTCCCACATTATTCTGCCCTAGTTGCTTTATTTAACCACAGCTTACAAAAGAGAGGTCAGCTGGCCTGATTCAGGGTGAATGTTGGCAGGAACATCAAGTTCATTTGAGGAGAAAGTCAATTCTAGGTGGAACATGGTGGAGCTCTTCATAGGGTCAACGAGAGCAATCTTAAAATAAAATGACGCCGAAGGAAAGCTCTTACACTTTATTTAGGAGGGCAGGATCATTTTCCTCAGGAAGTTTAGACTAGTATTTGATAAGAGGAGGAACGTTTTTTTGTAGCTGATCTCTAGAGGTTTGTTTTCTTTGCTGGTGGATAGTCACAGATGATAATAAAAATGATTGGAAAAGACAGTTGGAGTTCCATTAATCACTGTTGCAAGAAATGCCGCTTTTCCACCAACCTGGATCCGGAGATGGAGCTGATAAAGATCTAGTTTTTCGTGTTTCCACCGCAGCGACGCCAGCTTTAAGCGCCGAAAAACCGGATCTTGCTGACCCCACTCGGCTGCCCGGCAAGATCCGAGAACCAAATACGTCACGCTTACGTTGGAGGGGGGCGAGAATAACCTGAGCAATAACAGTTCATGGCGAGTACAGCGAATACAAGCAGTAGCGCTGAGCAAAGTGACTAGAACGTGACCACACACTTTATAAAG
This sequence comes from Eleginops maclovinus, assembly GCF_036324505.1. NCBI lineage: Eukaryota > Metazoa > Chordata > Actinopteri > Perciformes > Eleginopidae > Eleginops > Eleginops maclovinus. The sequence goes on along the minus strand of NC_086357.1, from coordinate 17,953,385 downwards.
TCAGGCAACACGAACCAGGCTTAGTTTGATTCTGTTTATTTCTACCTTACTGTAATGACCATCCGTACCAAGAGCAGGCAGATGTTTTCCTTTTGTTTTGTATTATTGCAGCTGTCGGATGGAATCAATACATGGTTTTACACAGTTTGCCATCACAAGTAAAATCATAACGAAAACTACGCCGGTAAAATGTTCCTGTAGAAAACGACTTATGCCACAATAGGTTAGCAGAGTAGTGAAGATAGTCAGAGTAGCCTCACTTGCTATGCTAACATCACCTGTCTAATGCCAGAGACACTTTCATAACAGCGTTGTGATGCCAAACAGCGTCAATTCAGACTGAAACACATTCACTTATGGGGAGGGGGTATGCATCAGCTGCTTGTGTGACAGTCAGACAGTGAATATGAATCAGTCATAAGAGGGCACGTAAATGGTTTCGTTGACGCAGACGATGACGCAATGACGCAGCTCCACTTGAGCTCCGTTCGGACTCTGAGCAGTGGAAACACAAGGGGTGCTACAGGCTAGAACCAGAACCGGTTTGGTTGGAAAGCATAAGTGTATTACTGCTTCCTTTGGCTTATACATTTGTCCCTTCAATGTAAAACACTGATTCTGATCATATAATAAGTGCTTTCATGTAGTTGTTACAACCATGGGTTACTACTGCAAGCAAAATGTTGATGGAGCGAGGAAAGTAAACAACTAAAAGTCAATACAGAATTTTGTAATCATCCTCAGTTGTTCCCAGAACAGCAAACATACATCTTGTATTGACCTATGGTATTGACACTCACACTTTGTGGCTGTGTTCTGCTAATGTAGAAATGGAATTCTGTGTGAACTCAAAAAGGATTAAGAGCAATGCTGCTTTTCTGGAAGTAGCAGGAATATGTACTTTTTTTTTTAGGTTAAAGAGCACTGAAATACATTCATGTCTCAGGTATCAGCTGTTTAGTGGTGTGCTTAATTATAGAACTTCAGTTTCACTTCACATTATGAGAGAATGTAAAGGCCAAACAGATGTCAGTGGGTTTAGTGAGGCAGCGGGGCCCTCTACAGGCCTGTGCTGTACATAGCATCGCTCTGTAGGGATAAATAATGGCAGAGTGATAGAAAAACAAAATCAAATTTGAGATTATTATTTCTTAACTAAGGTTTTCAGATCTGCTGTTGAGCTCATAAGTATATTCCATTGACCCAATTTTCCAACACCTGCTTAGTGTTTGTCTGTTTTCAGTTGATTCATTATTACATTTTGTTTGTTTTGTCTGACATCAGTGTGAATATATACCACTTTTCTTTGTTTTCCACTGTTGTCTGTAACGTGTGACCCCGGTGCAGTTTAGCCTTTAGATTTGCCTCTAACACAACAAAACACTAACCTTGTTTTTGTTTACTCTCTGCTCTTCAGCCGGCCAGGAGGCAATCTCTAACCGCCCCCTCACCCAACACGATATCCTGGGAGGAATACATCAGTGCTGACAACGGAAAGTACGTGTCACAGAGGAAACCAGAACCATTATGAGCAGTAGTGTTACTGTAAATCATAGACAATGTGTATTTGTGAATGAAAGACTTACATTCTGAAACTAGTTTTTTTGTTTCCTGCTATAAATAAGAAAAAGTACAGATTAATCCATTTCTATAGACAGTATCTTGCTGCAGGCTTATTTGTATGTAATTTTCATACACATTGAAGGTTGTATTTTCTTCTTGCTCGAATCGGATGTTTCTTTTAATTTAATGGAAATCTTCTCATGAAAACGTCAGAATTTTAGAGTCACAGAAAGTTGAACTGCACCTTTCAAAGCTGGTTGTTTCCTCTCTGATGAGTCACATTTCAGTTTCTGTTTGAGTGACACAAGGCAGGGCGAGTTACTTCCTTGAAAATATCTACACACTTTAAAACTCATGGATCTGTTTTAAGTGTAAAAAAGATTTCTGTATAAAACATCTGTAAGCTCCTCAGCACGAGATGACGTTATGACAGGATGTATTTGTTCTCTCTCCACTCAGAGCTCCACATCTAGGAAGAGAGTTGGTCTGCAAAGAGAGCAAGAAAAACTTCAAAGCCACGATAGCCATGAGTCAAGATTTCCCTCTGGGCATCGAATCGTGAGTCTGCTCCTAATTCACCATCCAGTTTGCTATTTAAATGCATCCGGAAGAATGCTTATCATGTATCTTATCTTCATCAGTGGTGATGAAAAGAGAAATGTTTGTGTTTCAGCAATGTGTTACAGATCTGTCCTCTCAAGCTTCTAATATAATTGTGTTGATGAAAGCAGCAAATGAAGTAAATACTGTTAATAAATACTCAATTGGATATTGAAATAAGCAATTATAAATAAAGAATGTAAGAAAATATTCAAAAAGCTAAGCACTTATAATTAAACATGTTATTAGTTCAAATAGAAAGCATTATATCAGCATGCATTCCAGATGTACGTGTATGGTTCACAGTGTTCTTTCTATAACCTGGCATTTTTGTGTTGTTTATGTGCTTTGGTGTTTTTGCTCTCCCTCAGGTTATTGAATGTTCTGGAGGTAATTGCACCCTTCAAGCACTTTAATAAACTCAGGGAGTTCGTTCAGATGAAGCTCCCCCCCGGCTTTCCTGTCAAACTGGGTGAGTGGAAGTAAAAACATTTAAAATACGGAAGGAATTCTACCGTTGAAAGATTTTACAAAACAAAAGCATGCCTGTAAGATTTCTTTATTATAACCATTCCTCTTGTGTCTCTGTGCAGACATCCCCGTGTTTCCCACCATCACTGCCACCGTCACGTTTCAGGAGTTTCGCTACGATGAGTTCGATCAGACCATTTTTACCATTCCCAACGAGTATAAAGAAGACCCCAGCCGCTTCCCCGACCTTTAACACCTCAAGCTGGAACAGGAGAAGAAACGTGCGACAAGGCAAAATCATGCTACAAAACATACTTTTTTAAATTACGAAACGGAGATTAATTCCAACGCCCATCCCATCCCTGAACAGCACAAACGGCACACATCCAGGACATCACAGTAGCCGCTGCAAAGAGGTCGACATCGCCTCATGATAACAGTGTTTTAAAAGCTCAGTGTTGCAGTACTCTCACATTCAGATGGGGATTAAACCATCAATAAGAGGGCATTGAAGTTAAACTAGGCTTTCTGTAAGCGGGGTATAAGTACAGTTCAGTTGATGCTATGTATTTAAGTGTGTAAGTAATGTTTATAAAGGGAATATGTTTAACTGACCTGTAGTAAAGCACTGATATTACTGTGTGAGATGTTGGGGAGGGATTCTGCCAAAAATGACTTTTACGGTCCTTTTTTTTCTGCGTCGATAGACTTTTATAATTTTTTACATTAGATCTGAGGTCATTGTCATCAATCTATTCATGAATATTTGTTAGACAGGTGTGTAGGAGAATAAAACCACGATTGTTTAGACTTAATTAACAATGTTAAACCATGAAAGGTTTTGAAAGATGCTCCAGACACTGATGAATTTGAAATCCTTATTAGAAATTGTGTGGAATACCATCTGTTGGAGGTTAAAAACCTAAGAATCTGTTTTAGCAGGATTCCTTAAACTGTGTGCGAGTGTGTAACATTGATTTTAACGGGCATGGAGTAGCATCACTGAAACTTCGAGCACTATCTAGATCCACTACATTCAGTCGAGTTCAAAAACTGTATTATGAAACTCAACACTCAATCATGCTTTTAAAATATTTTAATTTCATCGAGGAAACGCTGCAATTTCTGTGGTACCACAACGTTTGTTTCATTTGTTTGAGTGGCAGCATGTGTAAGTAATGATGTCTAAGCCTTTTGTTTCATACTAGACCTTTGTAAACTATGTCACAAACTGTACAATCATTAATTGGGACTGGGGATTATATTGCAAGAAGATATTAGGATTGTCTACAACATTCATGCCATTTTTACACCTAACGAGAGCCAGGCTTTTCCCCTGCACAATGTGTAAATACATGTTTTATGAGCTTTCGTCTTTTACGTTCTCTTTTCTTATTTGTTGTGCTGATGAATATAAGAGGAAGACTTGTGGATTTTTTTTTTATAGTAGCGTCACAAGTTAATCAAGAATTTGTTTATTTGTAAAATGGTGGCGGTTGCGGTTTTGTACATACTTGTAATGTTTTAAAGGACCAGTGAATCACTTAACTCTCTGTCATTATTTCACTGATCTGATAAACCTTATGACCCTCCTCCAGGTGTGTGACCGGACAATCTACTCCACAGGGGGAAAAAACCTAGAGCACAAAGCTTCCTCTGAAAGTTGAACACTTCACAAGTTTGATAGCTGCTGCTGTAATTCATGAGCTTTCGATAACGACAGGTGCTCATGTTTATTGGTTAACCTGCCTTCTCCTGGAGTTTAAAATGTAATGTACTGCACAGATGTGAAGGTTAAAGTCTTTACAATTAGCCTTTTCGCCTCCATGTTCAGTATCAGTGTAATCTAATACATTACATTTCTCACATTTCATTCCTCGGGACAGGCAGTGCAGCTATAATTGGCAGTTCTACTCCTGACATAAAACTTTACATTTCATTTTATGCTCCTTCCGGTCTTCAGCTATTTTATTGTCCATGTTTTAGGTTGGATATTCATCATGTCGGATGTACAGCAAAAAATGTTGTAGAGGTCTGCAACACTATTTTCAATAAAAAAATGCACTAAAAATAAAAATTCCACACATCTCCAAGAGTTTGGACTTTAATTATTTTAATTGTAGTTCATATTTTAGTATCCCTTGAAAAAAGCATGTCATAAAATAGTGAACCTATAAAATGGACTAAATGTGTGTTTGTAAATCGATGTTTAAAAAGTCTTAGTATGTTGTGAACAAGTCAAGTTAAATTAATCATGGTCAGTATGTAAACACATGAAAATAGTGTAACAATTGAAAAGAAGTTCATGTAATAAAATATATTACTAAAAAATATGAAATACTCAGAATATTATGTCTTTAAAATGATATAAAAAAGGTCATAGTATAGGGATGGCCACTGGTATTGTAGGCCTACAGCGCATCCCATCATGTCTGTGATCATGGGATCTCAGAAGCTGATAGAAAACTACTCGTTGCATGGCAACGCGACCTTGCGACTGCCGCTGAAATAACGTCATCATCAATGCTAGTGCTGCTAGTAAAGTAAGTCCATCCTTTGGCTGTTCAACGAGGAGGACATATATATTTTGTGTTGTATGAAAAGCTCAATCATATGCTGGAGTGTTAAATTAGCACTCTGTCATATCCTCGGGTTGAGCTGTAGAAACACCCAAAGTTGAATCAAGCAACTCGATGTTTTGACATTGCCTAAGCAGGAGCCAGGCAACAATAAAGATGAGCGAAAGTTACAGGAAATGTAAAAATGTCAAACATATACCAAAACATTTCAGTGACAACACAAGTTGACCCAATTTTATTAGTTTCTTTTGGAAAACCTACTGACTTCATTGCAACACCACATTTCAATCTACAGTGTACACTTACAAAGAGTTGTAAATAGGAAGGTCAGCTCAAACACGACGTTGTGCATTACAGTTAAAGAAAAATGATTCAGCAACCAAAAAGAATGAGCATGAGGCCAGTGCTGGGTGGTGAGGGACTAACAGTCTGAGGGAAGAAAGGACTCGATCCTGACTAGTAAATATTTACAGAGAGCATTTTAGTGGGAAATGCTGAGTACTTTACCGTCAGGAATACGTTTGAACATAAAAGGCAACAAAAGAAAAATGAACAGGATCTTAAAAAAGTACAGCATTGACCATTAAAAACCACGTCGCATGTTATTTAAATTTAGTCCTCGTTTCTCTTTACAAAATTATTTGACTGCTTTTCGTTTACATCCCCCACTCCTTCTACGCTTCATACAACAAATCTTTTCAAATTCGAGAGAACAGGCACGGAAATGATGTGGCCTATATTAAAAATACAAAACAGGACAGTGGACAGAAAACACGGTCTGGTTCGGGACGCTCCTAGTCGCTCATCTCCATATCTTCCTGGTGATGGTCGTCTCCATTAAGTTTGGACTTTTTGGGGATTTGACCCTCTGATCTCTCCATCTCCTCAAGGCCTTTGAGGGATGAGGCGGAGTCAGAGTCGCTCTTCCTCTCATCGTCATCCTCCTCCAGTCCTTCCTTTTCACTGTCATAACCCTGCTCCTCTTCATCGTAATCCCGGGTCACCTGTCCAAACAATTCAATTAACTTTAATTCAAGGAAAAGTCCCATGAGATGTAGCCACCTACGACTCATTTTAAACAGTAATTTCAGGCTCTTAATGTACCTTCACGTCTCCTTTCTCGCTATCAGACTTGCGATCGCGATCTCGCTCCTTGTCTTTGCTCTTCTTCTTCTTGCTGCTGGAGCGTTCTCTCTCGTCTCTGCTGCGGTCTCTGTCCTCCCTCCTGTCTCTGTCCCGGTCCTTCTCACGCTCCTTATCCTTCTTTTTTTCTTTCTTGTGACTGTGAGCATGACAGATGTATCGCTTTTAGTTTACGTACTAAAAATAACTTCATTTATTGCGGAACGTTTTTAACAACTCACCGTCTGGGCGATGGAGACCGGGACGGCCTCTTCCTGGGGGACCGAGATGCACTTCGGCTTCGCCTGTGTCTCCTGAGACTCAACATAAAAATTGTTTTTGATATAATGTTAATATTTCTGTCATTTCCAAATGATGGACTGCTGCCAATGAGAATTATGTTCTGTTTTGGATCGAGGAAAAGGTACACATGTGATGCCAATTCTTGTCATGTAAGCTTTGATAATAATCGGGAAATGATAGGGTTGGGTACTTTTCATTATTTAATTTTACATTGCATTTGAGGACAAGTATTGTTTACAATTTAAGAAGTTATCTGAATAGGAAGGTTTTAACAGATAATATTGTGTTCTATTTAGACAATAAAGATGTTGATTCCTTAAGAAAAAGGAAACAAAAGAGTGGTTGATTTGCAGTCTGATAGTCTCCTGTTGTCACTTGTTTTATTAGCGAGCAACAGTAAAAATACAGACTTGCACTAGTGATCAAATAAAGTGGTTAATCAATAGAAACATTTATTGAATAATAGTTAGCTGCACAAACTCACCGACTGATGCTTCGAGACCTCCTGGCACTGCTGTAGCTCTTTGGAGGTGTCTTTGACCTTTTCTTGGACTTTTCCTCCTTTCTCCTGTCCCTGATCCACACAAGCACGGTCGACATTAGCAAACAGCAGAACGTTAAAGGAAACGACAATAAACTTAAATCACCTGGCAGCTTTTGCAAAGTAGGGTGCATTCAAGGTGGCAGTTTAATTAAAAGGAAAGCCATGACAACAACTCAGCTCTGGTCGGCACACTTTGTGGCCGATGAAATAAGAGTCGTGGTACTGAGGCTCAGAGGAGCTGCTGACCTGGATCTGCTGCGGCGGCTCCTGTCTCGAGAGTGAGTCCTCCTCCTGCGGGGGCTCTTAGACCTCCTCCTGCTCCTCGAATGAGACCGCCGTCGAGACCTGCTCTTTGAACGCCTGCGAGGTTAAACATTTTATAACAGAAAACTACAGTCAGCAATGAGATATGTTATTTATGTCTTGTTTGTAGACGCCACATTCCATTTTGTTGACACATCTGACAGTGTGGGTCTAAGGGCAGTTTGTCATGCAGCGGCGTTTACCTGTGTCTTGAGCGAGACCTGGAGCGCCTGCGCCGGGAACGCGAACGGGAGCGGGAATGTTTACGCTTGTCGTCTTTCTTATCTGCGAAAACAATGAATGAAGTTACACATCTACGTGGTGAGAAACATAATGCTCCCCGCAGGGTTTAAAATCATCCTCATTAGGTCGAGTACTCTAGGTGACACTAATGGCTGAATATTTGTACCAAAAATAGTCATGCCATAACAAAAGTATCCTGCATGTTTTTCGTTGTTAAATTTCAGACATTTACTCAGACAATAGAACTAATATTCCACTGACTGAACTAAATTGCAGCACAATATTTAATGAAACAGGAAGTCAGCAGTGCTATCTTGCTAGATGAAAGAAGATCAGAGAACTCACTTCCTGGCTCGATGGCGGCAGAGATGAGAGACTGCGCCTCTCGGACTCTCTTCATGGCCTCTTCAATCTCCTTATTAGAGGCATCGTTTTTCATGCCTGGATTCATGCCCAGTCCGGCTGCTAATGGATTCAGTCTGAAAATGCCATCAATGATTTAGTTTTTCCTCTTCAACAAAAATATTTAGGTCTGCAGATTCTGCAGGTGCGTGTATGGCTTCTTACTTTGGGTCCATGGACTGCATGAGCTTCAGGAAGTCTGCTGAAAGAGCCTGAAAGAGGAAATTACTTTTAGAAGGAAATTATCTTTTAAAAATGCCGTGACTAAAGGCGACTGATCAGGTGCTCACCTGGGGGTTCATGTTAGGGCCCTGCATTCCCATGGCAGCCATCTGCTCCATGTTAGGAGCTCCAAGCCCGCCAAATGGAGTCCCTCCCATCTGAAACAACACATACTCTTTACAATACAAACTTCTTCCACATCTGGTTCATGTTTACCTTCTTCAAAACACAATTATAAATCAAATGTCAAATAATCAGAGACCTAGAAGAGTGAACATCCTCTGAAAAATTAACATCAAACATATCCAAAACTCACAGTAGCCTGGCCGATAAAAGCATTTATAATATATTATTTTTCTTCGTTATGTTTAGGATGCAACTAAAGCTTCTTTTCATTATTGATTTGTATAGAGCAGTTAATCAACGTCCATGGTGATGTCTTTCAAATATGTTTTACCAACCAATGAAACCAGATTGTTATTACACTTTCCATCAGATAAGCCTGTATACCAATAGGAAACAGAACCCTGAAGCGATCTCAATCTCAATGTAAAGTTTAGTGGAAGCTCACCAGAGGATTGGGTGTAGGAAGAAGGCCTCCCCCCGGCATCATTCCTGCCACGGCATTGGCTGGAGCGAGCAGCGACATAGCTTTAGATTCATCAGGAATGACTCCTGGAGAAAAACAAACAAATATCAGTAGACGCACCACGCAAACATCGATAAACACTCAGACAAGACTTGCAGACAAGCCTCCTCTTACTACTCTGAAGTAAAAAAATAAAGTATGAAAAATCCACTTTTTTTTGTCTTGTCTGTAAATCTTGATCCCTGACTTTTTTTTTGTGAAAGTATGATTGTAGGATTAGCAGCTATGAGTTTATAAGTCACAATACACACTGTGGTCAACACTGCCAAGATTTTTTCACCTGTACTTGATTTTTAAGTCATGAACCAAACGTAAGCAAGCACAGCCAGTTGTCCCGTGGGATGTGCTCTCAACTTTCATTAGATGTTTTATGAACAAGCGACTCGTGCCGGCTGCTTCGCTATAAAGCACACAAAAACATTGAGATACAGAAAACAAAGTTCATGATTTGGGTTTGGACATGGGTACATTTCAACATCACTTACCATTACCAATACTAAAAACAGAAAAGGTTCACACATATTACCTTTTCTGGGCTTTTGTTGGTGGTTACTTTGTACAATCCCACCACAAAACAGAAACACTTCAATTGGTAACCAGATCAAGTATTGCCAACAAGCTACAATACTGCTAAGTTTTAGCCAACAGTTTGTCACTAAAAACACTAAACAATATAAAAGATAAACTGCACTTAACATTAAAGGGCAGCTAAATCTGTGACAAAATCATGACACGTGCCCAGAGCTGAAGAAACCAAACAGGCAAATCTTATGGAGATGATCATCCATGGTGCAATCTGAAAACAGTCTATTTTTAATCTGACATTTTACTTAAAAAAAAAAAAAAAAAAAAAGGGGGGAGAGAGGGAGAGAGAGAGACTCACACACACACGCCCCCACACACACACACACACACACAAACAACAGAAAGGACACTTGAGAAACAGGATAAGGCTGCAGAAGACAAAACTGTTGGTGGCATTTTCAGGAGGGCCTGGTATATAGGGCTGGCTGAACCAGGAAAAAGAACTGTAAAACACAACAACAAAAGAAACACCACTGTTAAATGTGAGATTCACTCAACTCATGTGTGGAGAGGGTCAATAAAAAGCATTTGTACTGCAATATCAAGCAGAGAAACTACTTTCATCTGGTGTGTTAGTGAAAATTTGGAAACACAGATGCACATTGTATAAAATCAAAAAGGCTTTGGCACATTCAGCATGTAGATGCCAAAGGCAGTTTGTGCGCTAATCATGTTAATCAACTTCCACAACACCTGTTCAATCTAACTGTAGAGGATGGCACACACCTTCAAAATCTAGTCTAGCATGCACAGCTGATTAGTCCGTCTACCCTGCATGCTTTGTGCTGGTGTAGGGATGTCCCGAACATTTAACCCCAATCTGAGCCAATTAATATATCCATTCTGTCACGTCCTGATCCAGTATTTACATTTTCCTTTATTATCAGCTATAAAATCAAGCCAGAAATACACATAGTAAAAGCGATTCAGTTTGGGAAACAGTTCTGCCTTTTTATTTATTTATTTTTAAAACAAGGCTACACCCTAAACACCCACACTGGAAACATGTTCAGCAATTTGGCTGATTAAGACTTCTCTTTAGCACCGAGTGGAGCTGTAAGACTGCCAATACATCTATTATTACTTACACCTGGTGCTTGGAGACCTTAGCAAAGTGCCCGTTATAGCCCTGCCCATTAAGCCTTAAGAAATATGTCTCAGCCAGTAACTGAAAACAACAGTGCAGGTGCCGGGTTTAACTACAGCGCAGCAAGTTGTTGTAGCAGCAAACCAACTACATGCACGTACGCTACAAATCTATTTATATTAAAAAAGAGCTGTAAAACACCTGCAAAATGCTTATTGGAACAACTGGTGTCCCCATAGTGCAAAAGGTTTAAATATAAACAGAGGATCAGAAAGTGTGCATGATTCAAAGCCAAATTAAAATATGTCTCGATCTGCCTCGATGCCAAACCAGCAGATCTGCTCGGGGCATCCCTAGTCTGGTGCTGCTCGTTGAAATATATATAAATGTAAAATGTATTTGAACATGTGAGGTATTGAGATTGCCCTGCACCCTCTCCCACCACCCCCTGATTTTGCTTAAGAGTTGTGCGGCTATCCTTAAAAACAAAAAGAAAAAAGAAAGGTGCCTTAAACAGAGAGAAACAAAATAAAGAATTAATATTTTACTGGAGAACAAGAGAGAGAAGGGGGCTTGCGAGCCTGGTGCCATTATTTTTTCTAATCTCCTGATGGCAGCAGAGGACCACTTTCAGCCAGCAAGGAAGGGGCTCTCTGCAAATGACTTGTCCACTATGAAACCACAACACAAATAACAGAGAGAGAAGTTTACAGCTAGATTGTCAGACATGGACACAAATTCACATTTCCCTTTTATATACCTAATAATGCCAAGCACTGAGAAGCTTAGCACAATTTTCTTGCTCACAAAAAAACTCAATGTGTTTTCATTTCTATCAAAATAACCTAAACATTGGGATGTATGTTTAGAGATAGCTATGTGAGCGAGACAGTAATAAAACAGACACCCACCTTCAGCAAAAGGGACCACGATCAAAGCTCGGTCCACGAAGACGGTGTTCGTCAGGTGTTGGGAAACTCCCACCGACTCAGACTCATGGAACTTTACAAAACAGACACGTGAAGTCACAGGCAAGGGAGAGTCACTGGAAGAAAATACAGATATGTTGTGCAAAGAATACAAACAAGGAGACAACATGCCGTCTTCAAACTGACCTGAATGAGTTTTGAGTCTCCAGGGACTAATAACTTAAAAATGGATCATGGGATATACAGTCTGTACATCCTCTGTTTAGGCAAACGAGGAATCAGGATACGTTTTTTGTAGTTTGTTTTAGTGTAATCACAACTCTCATTAACAAATTTGTTGAGAATCTCTATCAATCACTGACACTTTGAACCTTTGTTGTTGTTAGTCCTCGACATCTCCTACCTGCTGACAAGCCAGGTGTAAATGGATACAGGAAAATACAAAGCAGAGAACAATTATTTCCTACTATAGTCAACTTTGAAATACTGTATACTATGTATTAGCATCCCAAGTGAGAGGTATGGACCTAGGAAATTGGGCACAGGAAGTCACTGGCATAACAACATAAGCATTGAGTTTGTCTGGTTTTCCATTTTGTATAAATCAGGATTTACTACTCAAGGAAATACTGCAGCTGTTACTGCCTGAAGCGAGAGACCAAACTTATGTTCATCATTGATTCATCTGACAATTACTCAACTAAGAGTTTAGTTCATCAATTTCGAAGAGAAAGTCAAAGCAAGAATACATTAACACAATATTAAATGTACAGTTTTGCAGGAAGAGAAAGGCAGAAAAGCTTGATCAGGTCAACGTTTAGCTTTGTGCAGGGCTCGAAGATCCAATCAGTGACACCAACTTCTACAATCAATACAAATGTAAGGCAATGCTTACGCTATCACAATTAAGTCAAATAAAATTTGTGTCAATTGAATATCTTTGTGTTTTAAACCATTGAAACTCTTGGTATGAAAACTTGTAATTACCATTCTGTAAACCTACTTTTAGTTTGATGGCTAATTCAATGAAGCACATACACAACTGTTTCAATCATGTACGACTGGGAGCTATCACACCACTAAGTCTGTTGAAGATAGGACATTTAATTATGTCTTAAATCACAAACACAACAAGAGATATTATCTGTATTTGTCCCTCATGACTGCTGAAGCTTTCACTAAAGGCGCGGGGAAATGTTAGCATTAGCATGAGGCCTACTCGGCTCTGCAGGCCTAATGAGAGGCCCAGCCCTTAAAAACGTAAGCTCGGCAACACAGCGTTTTACCAATATATATTTTACAATACTCACTCAGGTGGAAAGAGTTTGAGCTCCTCTATGTTTCCGAGGAATCCGAACAGAGTCCGCATTTGCTCGGACGTTGTGCTCGGGGAAACATTAGTCACCTGAATGACGTGCGTGTTAGAATTCATTTTGCGATGAGTGCTAATCAAGCTAGCTAGCTCTGCGCCAGCAAGGTGCCTAAATAAAAAAAAAGCGAGTAGCTAGGTTGTGTTTACGAGGAAAAGAGCATTAGGCGACTACAAAACTTGGCATTTTCCCTACAAACAGAAGCTGGTTAATGTTTGCTGCGGGCAAATATCCACGACAGCCGCGAGCACAGAGCAACAATACCGCTGCCTAAAATGTCGTGAGGCACTGATGCCGCATTAAGGTCCAGTTCATTGACTAGTATTTATGAGCTTTCTCTTTGTAAACGCCAAGTGTCCCAGTCAAATGGAGCAAATACATAGGGCTGTATTGTTTTTCGTTAATTATTCTTTAATTATATCCTATTAGATATTTGTTGTTTTTTATTTAGAAAAACATTTTTCATGTTATATTTTTTCTTAGGCAAATGTAAAACAATGAAAATAATTGCGAATGAAATAAAAAAATATTTATATATGATAAAGACATTTATAACATGTAATTCTCCTACATCGATTGCTTTGTCGTTCATGTTAAAGTTTATGTTAAAAGGAAGAATTGCCGTTTTTCCAACAGTCTTGAAGTAGGCATGGCTCGGTATACGGCTGAAGCCAGAGTGGGTGTGGCTAACATTGCGTCACAGCAGGTTGTTGCTAAGGTTGTTAGCTAGTGATTTCTCCAACTAGTCGTTTTGCCGTTTTTCATCTCGAAATCACAAAGCCCTGCAAACACCGCATTACTTAAACAACGACGCATGTATGCAAGGATGCATCTGCATTTTTAAAACCAAACAGCTTTGCTTTCTGCTCGGGTTAAGCAAACAGCGTCGGACTCCACAACCAACATACAGGCGCAAAGTCGACGTCTGCTAACTTAGCATCTTCGTACAGCAGCTGGCATGTCAACAGTTTGCTGCAGGTTTTCTTACCGCATCTCGTTGTTTTGGCATGTCGTGGACTTAAACCGGTATCGTTAATGTCGATGTAAAGTTAGCAAATGTAGCTTTGCTTCAGAAATCTGAGGCTCTAGATACACGGGGCGAACAAGGTGGCAAAATGAAACTGCAGAGATTAACGACAGGCAAGTAAATGCAGTTCTTCTTCCCTCCTGTTCAGCCATATATTATTGTGTGTGCATGCTAACTAATGAGATTTAAAGGTATAAAGATTAAGTTTGCAGGGTGCAACATTTGTGCGGAATAGTTGTTAAACGTGCCCTGCAGAGCTCTGGGAAACTAGTACATTTTGCCCATATAATGTTTATACAGATGTTACCCCAAACGCTATCATTATTATGGAACCCATTTCTTCCGATACAATAAAATACGATTTAAATGTATTTTGGGTATTTGAAGATGTTGTTCTAACTAAACTTAAATACAAAAACTGTTAAGTTTCAAATCAAAACATTTTATCATTTAAATTCATTGACCTAATAAGGACCTGTAATATTTTACTGTGTTTTTTCACTAAATGTAAAGGTAACATAATGCACAAATGAGTGCACACAATTCAAACCTTTATTACTGTTCATTGCAATCAGTTCCATTTCTGTATGTCAAGACTGAAGTCTTCTTTTTTTTCTTGCAGGAAGATGTTTGTAACTTACCATAGATAACTACAACATGGAGGGACATAGCCTGGTGACTGAAAGGCCTTGCACACCCCTGCTCTTATGACACCAACAGGGAGATATGGGCATCCTCAGACTGGTAGTCAGAATCATGGGTAGGATCAGTACTTTCCGGTCCTATCAGTTTGTGCTTCTCCTCGCTGCTGCGCTTGCTGTGGCGGCTTTTTACTACTTCGGCTCAGAGAGGCAAAATTTCTCAAGCACCACAAAGAGGATCAAGCTGACCCAGGCCACACACAACACCAACAGAAACGATGCAGATTTAACTGTGGACACCATTCTCTCACACAAAGATGAATCTGTGGAGCATGGAGAGGAACAGCAAGATCTGGGAGGAGAGAGCGAAGAATTTAGGCCTGGGAAGGGAGAGATTGGTGGCTCTGGTGACCAACATTACCACGCACTCATGATGTTCACCAAGGTGGACAAAAGCCGGAGCCTGCAGGACAAGTTCAGAGTGGCAATGTTGTCAATGGTGAAGCACGGACAGTTCATGGAAGGAGAGGTGTTGGTCCTTCATTTTGTGAGCGATCCGGCCAGCAAAGAACTGGGAGAAAAGATGCTGCAGGAATTTCTCCTTTATGCAACATTTAAGTATGAGGTAGGCCTTCTAAAAAAAGTTTTTAAACCATAGTACGCCTCTGTTATCTATCGCTTTCAATATAAGAGGACATTCTCAAAATGTTTTCCTCAATGATGAGCCTGGAAAAGATTAATTTGAGTTTGCTCTTATGCTATTAAAATCACTGCCTTTTTAAGGATTAGGTTTTTAAATACCTATAAGTAATGTATTTATGGATTTACTGGGGGGAAATAAAATGAATTGAGTGTCGCTATTAACATCTCTGTAGTGATACAGAGGCAGAAAGACACATCTTGTATTTCAACTACACGACACTCATGAACCCGCATTAGAGTTTCTTACGAGGCAAAACAGTATTCTCATGTTAACTTAACCAACATATTTGTTACTAATACACCCTTGTCAAAGACACACACATATACTGTCGGGTGCTGTTTACAGTTGAAACACATGGGGGCAGTGTTGGCCTGAGAAACAAATCCCTTACTGATGGAGGTATCCCCTCCCCTACACTGTACTCTCTGCCAAAACAGAGGATTATGTTCCCTTTCTGTTGCATGCAATGTCCTGCCTAGTTCATCCTCTTTTGTATTCCTCTTGGAGCACAAGATCGAAAAACCTGTTTACAATTTACTGACTCTGAATCCTTCTCACCTGCTAGACCTTTTCTTTCAGGAATGTCTCATCATCGACAACATCTGCTGTTGTTTCAGCTTTGTATTGTCTCAGGCTGATCCGAAGCCTGCTCTGGTTGGGCCGGGGTTTACTCAGCTTTGCACCTTTGCACTTTTGAGCCTGTGGGTCAGATGGCTTGCTGCTCATTTAGCTCTTTGTACTTAGACCAAGCTTTTTAGCAGAACAATTGACATGTGTCAAGTCAAATACAGGACAAGAAACACCAATAAAAAAATGAGTCTGCTGTGTAAAATATAGGACTAGACAAGAGCTATTTCTTAAACTTTAGCTGTCTGCACTTAAGCATATTTAACTGATCAGCTGACATTTCCAGTGCTGCCAATATATCTATGATATGCCAAAAATATCATACTGATGTGTGAGTAAGCTCTGTGTTGTATAGAGTGACCCAAAGGAACAACTTTTTATACCTCCCTCTTACTCACGTTTTGCTTTTGTAAATCAAAGTTACATAACATTTACAAGCTGGCTGTACTCCCAGTTTCATCATTGTACTGGTATCATTCCAGACCAGTGCTTTTAAACATGGTTAGAGATAATGAATAACGAAATGATGTTCTGACACACGTACAGCCAATTAAATCCTGCCAAAGTTACAAATGGATTGGGGACTCCCGGGGTCTTGATGAAGGCAGTGTATGAGCATGCTGACTTCCTTGTCTGCTCATCCTGAGCTGCATTCCTTTGGATTATTTATCTATAGGAGCATGAGGATAAGACAAGTGTTATGCAATCATTTTAGCCTCTATCTGTTGAGTTCATCACTTAATAGTGGTAAATTCAGTGACCCACTTGACATTCGTAGCAAACAGCCTGTAGAGTCACACTGCCCAGAGGCTGTGCTCATTACTGCTGACCATCGTTCACAGAGCATACTGGAGTAGTGTGCTTCATCCTGTTCAGTAATTAGAACGGGAGATCACCCCTGCTAGAAGGACGTTGGGTAGGAAGTGTACATAGTACATGGCAGGATCCACTACAAACTAAAACAGTACATTTTTAAAACAGAGAATCAAGAGGTTAGTTCAAACACCAGTCACACCACAAAATAAACTAACTAACCAATGAATAGGGTTCTGCAGAAAATACTGTTTTTGTCAATGAGTCCGGTAGCTTTAAAGACAGCATAGATACCGTCTTCTGTTCCCTATTTTGAAGTGCTGTCAGACGGCAAAAGTTAGCGTCAATTAAACAGATCAAATAATGTTAAATGAATATCTTCAAAACACAAACAAGTATATTTTGTATTAACGTAGCGTTATATGTTGAGCTAAATATGTTCAATGCTCAACGTGTAATGCTATTTTTAAAGAATGTTTTATTTTATTTATTGTGGCTATTTGGGGAAAGTAGTAAACATGGGTTAACGGTGTTCTCTCCATGAATTGTTAATGGGAAGCCATACTAATTACTTTATGAAATATTCAAGATCTTCCAGAAATGTGCGTAGATGTCCTTACAAACTTGTCTCTTACCATTATCATTGTTAAGCCTGTTTGACCAAGACTATATTCAGTGCAGCAAAAAACAAAATCTTCCCCTCGTTTGACTTTCTGTCCTTCCTCTAGTTCGTCTCTTAAATACGTTGTGATTAAACAGTGAGTTTGTGGGTTAGAGATGTAATATAGTCTAATAAATGCGTGAATCAAAAATGGTTCTGTTGCAGTCCCAGTGAATACTTATCAAGACTTGCAACATCACTTATTCTGCCCACGGCAATGACTTATGTGCCATTACGTCACATGACCAAAAGCAGTCCCACACAGCTCTGAGCTTTCACAGAGGGTTTACCTTAATCTGCCAGGGTTTATTACATGATGTTTGCCCATCGAGGCACACAGGCCTGATTTATAATATGACAGCCATATTGTCCCGGTCTTATGTGAGACCTTTAACATACACACAAACTGTCAGGCTTAACCAAAAAAGCTTGAATATCCTCATGAAGCACTGTTTTCTCCCAAACCAACACACATTTTGCTCCAGCAACAAACCTTTAACAATAATCAGTGTTTACTGTATTTATTTTTGTAATCCTCCTTTAGTAATGTACTGTATATTAACTGTTCACGATCAGAGGAGGAGAACCGAGAAGCAGTCTGTCTTACTATCTGATACCATGTGTAAACACAACTATTAAAATCGCTAGGCTAGTGTGTACCATCATTTATTTATTTGACTTTTAACTTATTTTATGTGTGTTCTGATGTTAAATGGTACAAGCATATATGTAACATTTTTTTTCTTCTGATTGTCAAATATTACATTAAACATAATATTGCCATCGACTCCCACCATTAGCTTATATCAGAACCTGCACATTTAGAGCTTTCAGAATATGTTAGTTTATGCACCAATTTTTTATAAATATCTTAAATCTTTCCATATATTTGACTCTTTGTTGTACTAACGTGACTCCTCTGTGCCTGCAGGTGTTGTTCCATGACGTAGTAGATCTCACACACAAGCTGTTCCCCATCGTGGAGGCCATGCAGAAGTACTTCAGTGCCGGCTCTGGTGCTTACTACAGCGACGCCATTTTCTTCCTGTCTGTTGCCATGCATCAAATCATGCCTGAAAGTAAGGAAAAGCCACTTTTGGCACATTTATTTTTCAGTTAAATGACCACCAGGCGTATAGATCTTTAAGTTAATAAGTGTAGTGTAGTTTTGTTTGCATTTGTTTGAACATATCTGTCCTTAGGATATCTTATAAGGAACACATTACAAAGTTCATGTAAAGCATTTTGGGTGCTTTTTAACATCATAATTGAATTATCTACAGATATTACTAATGTAATCAAACCTTCACCAGATAACTTTGAAAACTAAGATTTGATTCATTTTTCCATGGAAGAAAATCCTGTCATTAAAGCAGGTTGTAATAGTTTTTAAAATGTGTTTAAGTTGCCCTTCAAATTTGGATCAAGATCTGCGCCTTATTTTTAAATGGCACTTTTAGAAAAATGTGCATAACATACACAATAGGTTCGTATCAAAATTGTATTTTAGTATACATTATAGCTTTAAAATGTGTACTACGGTTTTTACTCTGGTGGTCCATATTTTAAATTCACTCAGAGGATGACTCTACTCTGGTATCTGACAGTTATGTAACATGCTGCAGAGGCCCTGGAGAGTGAGGGAGGACGGACGTATTCTGTCACTGCTGCCCACATTAGTGCCCCCTGTGTTGGTGCTGACTGATGGCAGCGGCCTCCTCTATCGGGCCTCACTTCAGTAGATGTGCAGCATGGGGCCTCTCACCAAATGTGAACCAAACCACTGGGCTTTAAATCAATAGTCACCGGAGGCACAAATGAAACCTGAAGGATCTGTCTCCAGAAAAGGGTACTGTCCTATTTCAGGTTTTTAAAGGGATCTCCGACGACACTGAGGGAATGAAGGGAACACTCTATATTTTAAGCGTATTTTAACATTGATTATAAATCCCTGTCCAAAATACAACATGTTGGAAGCAAGGAAATTGAGAAAAACTATGCAAATATCAATGTATTAAAATCCAGAACAAAATGCACATCGACACGCAGACCCATGATGATTTATTTAGAGCTTGGAAGGCACACCTCATATGCACATATATCCCACTTTGCCACATTCCCTCCATAGCATTCAGATTCAAAATACAATTCCTTTGTTTCTGACACTGAATCATCACATTTGGGTTCTTTAGGGTTAACTTAAAATTGTTATTTTGCATTAATAATGAAAAGATAGTAGGGTCCTATCATGACCAGGGTGTGGTAATGTAAATATTTTAGTCTGAAGTGAAGAGTTTTTCAGCAGATACATGAATTAAGTATTCTCATAAACAGAATCATCAGCATGGGCTGGAAGCTGAGTTACTTTACTTATTAGCTTTCACCAAAGAAAAGATGCTGCCTGTCCATATTTGAAGGCTTGACATCCCCTGTGGTCAACTTCAGGTTTTCTCCAAGGTTTTTTTTAAGCGCTTCAAAGTATGGTGTTTATATTTCTCAGGAAAGCAGGATATCATTTAAGGAGCAGAAGAGCCTTCAGGCAAAACAGGATGATAAATAAAAGATCATTCTTGGAGGGAAAAGTTGAGTTTGTGGCTTCCACTCCGCTGTCAACTCTGAAAACTAATTTGTGGTGAAGCACAGAGTTGTGTTGACTGAATTTAAAACGTATTGCCAGTGTGTCAACATGTGATAAACATCCCCCCCCCCCCAGCAGTACTTGGTCTGAGCTGAAGGTGTTTGTCTGATGTTGTCTGTTTAGTACCCAGCTCACTAAATGAAGAGGAAGCAACAACAACAGGAGGAATTGGTAAAATAAAGATATTTAAATGACAAGCAACTTAGGTTATTATAATTAAACACAAACAAACAGCGAACTACAAATAAAAGGTACTTTTTATGGGGAAAAAGGAACTAAACCTCACTACTTGAGCATACTTTATCTGAAAAGTATTTGAAACATTACCCATGGTTTGTAGTCAAGGAAAGTGTTGTCAGTTCGCAACCAGTCTGTCAGTGAAGAACACGGTGGAAAGCATGTCTGCAACATAAAAGGGTTAGACACGTGAGAGGGGGGTGTCTGCGGCTGTAAAAGTGTCTCACGTTGTGTCTTTTAAAATTATTATCGATCAACCATGTGCCACCTGTCTGCTCTTTGTCCGACTGGTCACACATTTCTATTTAAAGAACCCTTTTATGTCTAAAGGGCATAATGTGGTTATCTTAACAGAGAGTGTGTGTGGGTACGAGTTTACTGAAACTCATCCAGGGAGCTACGCAGCAGACGCAGAGCATCATTTATGATTAAAGACATGGTGAAAAAACAAACATGTTATCAATAAGTAAAATTAGCAGCTGCAAACATGAAGTGAAGTGGGAGATTTCAGCAAGTTTAGCTAGGATGTCAAAAGAGAAGATAAAGTAGAGATAATGTTGAGCACTTGAGTCTGTTTATTCAACAATATTTGAATCATTTAAGCTAAATAGACTTTGCAAAACAGCTGTCAATTATAATTAAAATGTTATTTGCAAAGAGAAGACATTTTTATATTTGATTTACAGTGTTTAAAGCAGTCAATAGACAAATGGACTCTAAGGACTCTATTATCGCACCACCAGTCCTTGGAGGATGAGAATTAATATTGCGCAATGGAAACGATGAGGTTTCTAAGAAACGCTGTTTTGGTTGATGGAGAGGTGTTCCATGTTTTGTTTCCTCTTTAGAGGTCTTAACATGCTGGGACTTGAGTCTCTCCTACAAACTTGACCTCTATTTTCCACTTCCGACAGGAGTGGCACTGCTGACGTGTGAATTGCTTTGCTAAAGTGAGAATGGTGTTACCTGGAAGCAAGACAGCAGCGTAATTATTGGCTATCCCACAGGCCTACAAATACACAGCAAATGGATGACAGAAAATGATCAATCATTTTTATGTTCTGACTTTGTTTGCAGCCGTCCGTTGAAATACAAAGATGAAGAAGACTTTTTGTGATAGTGTAAAAAGCTTTGAATAATTTCTATTAGCTCAAACACACATGTACTGTCTTTTTCAAGCTCTTAAGAGGCTTTATAGTAAGCAAAAGTGCTTTGTTTGCATTCCCTAACCTCTTCTCACTACTGGAGATTCACTGCATCTTACTGTTGTGTTGTGTTTATGTATTTAGTTTTCATATTGTTTAGGGTGGAAGAAAAATAATATCAACTATCAATATTTAAAGATACAACATTGTAACTTTAGATTTGTATCTCATGATGATCTCACTGTTAAATGTGTGTTTATGTTTTCCCTAGAGGTATTTCCTGCATGTGACTAGAGGTCCCAGTTTACTGCACACAAGGCTACACAGCTGTTTCCCGCAGCAGGAGAGGCATCAGCTTTTTCATACATGGGGACATAGCGAGGGGTAAAATCTATATCAGGTGATTCCCTTTCTCTGAAAAAGGGTGTTTTCCAGTAACTGTTGGTGAGAAAGAAACAATGAACAATATGAATAGGCCATAAATGCTCACATCAAGACACATATTAGTGCTTAATGAGGTTGACCCACTTTCTTCCTGAAAAAAATGTGATTTTAGAAAACAGTGTCTCTGGTTGTGTTGTCTGAGTTTAGGTTTTCTTTGATCTGACCAGAGCCCCAGACGAGCTCTTCAGCCCCCTAACAAAGTTAGTCCTGCAATGATTGAACAACACCCATGCATGCACCCTGGTCAAGATTTATTTTGACTCCCTTTATTTGTACGTCTGGAATAATAAATTACTTTTTAATCCTGCTGGAGTAAACCAGGTGAAAGTCAGTTTAAACATGACATCCCTGTACTTTTTTGGGGTGAAAAAAGGCCAAAACTGTCTTTACTTTATATATCCTTATCTCTAATTTGTCATACTCTAAACAAGGTTTACAACAATATAACTGACTAACTGTATTGATCATTGCTGTTTCATCTTAAAATCGTTGTGTAATTGTGGGAGCAATTGAAATACATTGGCAAATGTAACTAATGTCGTGCACACTACGTTGAGGTTGTTGTACATCTGTTGATCTCGGGTGAACTCGGCAGTACAATTTTAAACTTTAGGACAGTAATAGACTAGAGAACAGCTGTGCAGCAGTCCACAGGGACAGACTGCACTACTGAAAGACGTTTGTCTGTGTAGGTCATTTCCATTTCACAAAAGAAACGTGTTGCTTCTTCTCCTCATTTAATCCTTGCTGAGTGGAAATGAAGGAACAGAAAGAGATGCAGTAAAAGTGGTAGAAGACGTCTGTCTCTCCCTCTCTCGTTGCCTCAGGCTCATACCCAGTTTGTTATAAATAATGAAACTGTGAAGCCTGAAATACAAATACACTAAATGACAGCTACTGCAGAATCTGTCTCGCCCCGTTCACTTTTCTAGATTTATTTCCCTTATAACTTATGTTACTCATAACATTATTTCGTAAACGACATATACTGTTTTTAAAACGATGGATTTGGTGACTGAGTATCCATGTAAATGGCAGCACTAACACTACATTTCTGATGTGAGAAAGTGCAGCAGCACTAAAGAAGTGGCACTAGTCTTGTAATTTATTTAAATCATCTTTTTATTGAAATCCTATGCCGTGATCAAACACTGCCATACTTTCACCTTCAAAGGACTATGTTTTGAGTCATTGATCTAACATCAAACCCACCACATCACAGTGTTGTACCAACTTCAGACCCTCTTCCTGTTATTCTCCACTAGTTAAGCTCGGCTATTACCAACAAACAGCGAGGACAACTCGTAGATTACCCGCCCGAGCCCCTCTCTGTTGCCACAGTTCGTGGAGGCATTGTGATGGCGGCTTCCTTGTTTGGAGAGCATAGAAAACAGGTCGCCTCTGCATTGCTGAGTCTCCTTTTTCAAGCCCTAGTTTCAACAGAAACTGCCTCTCAAATATTTCCGTAGTGCTAACTTGTAGTACAGCTTTAATCTTCCACTTTTGCATCTCAGTTGGCTTTGTTGAGGCCAAGGTTGAGATTTTGTTTTTCCTTTCCAAAAATAGAATAAAAGTAACATGGAAGTAGAATGATTCAGCTTTTTTTTCACTAAAATCTCTATTAAATGATATTTCCGACGTGCAACTCTCACAAAAACTGGGACAACATAAACCTTTATTTTAAATCATTGAGTTATTGACTTTTTTGCCAGACACATACAATTAAAGAAGCGAGACATAACTATGTTGTTTCTAACTAGTCTAAAGCACCATTGATGTATAACACAATTTAAAATAAACAGGACAGTTTACAAATGGGACATTGGGGCCCATGCTGCCATGAAGAATATATTCAATTTGCTCTTCCTTGTTTTCATAAAAACTGAACTAATAGGTAATTAGTTTTTCCTTTTTGTGTTAAGTGTAGCCTCCTTTTTCCTTTAATAAACATGTTGTTTATATACTGGATGGATGATGCAACACATTTTCCTTTGAATATAATACACATTGTGCCATTGGTATTATATTATCTTACAAATTGCGCATGTGTTGGCTGCTGGATCCCAACACACCTTTAAAAGCACTGAAAAACAGTTGAATTGAGCTCTGAAGGCTCATAAGGCAGCTTATTATTTTTGAAGTACTCCTTTCTTTTCACCATTGTGCAAATTCTGCAGTTTTTGTCAAACTGACCTTCTGCCAATAAATGTTTACTGCTCTCAATAGAGGCCGCCTTCTCTGACAGCTCTTCCTGAGTTGACAAGTGTTTTCATCTGTTCAATAATCATGTTGTGCCCCTGACACCATTCCTGAGTATTTCCCATCATTTCATCCCCATGGTTACCAGCAAAACATAGGAAGCTGAAACAATGGACAGATGAGGGCCTGCATATCCTGGATACTGCCGTTACCATTTTATCCACAAACAGCTGTGTTAATAATTTACTGATGTACGCTCAGAACTGCCAAAAGCCACTTTTTTTTTTTTAAGAAAGCTATTCTCAGCTTTCTACTCTTTTTCTTCATACAATTCATTTCGCTTGCAATTTTTTTCTAGGTCAATGGTAAAGTGGTAAACACCCCTGGGGGTCAAAAACACAATCTCAGAGAAACCATATAATGTGTCAGGCTTGTCAACAGTAGTCTTCTCCTATTTTCCATTACTGTGAATGACTAGAAGGACGTTTGGAAGTGATCAGAGAAATTCAAACTACGTGCACTGTTAGACACTGTTTTTGTTGTTGTTGTTAAATTCTGCCTTATTAATGTGAAATAATGTGCTTCTTTCCAGGTCTGACGCGCATAGTGCAGCTTGACCTGGATCTGAAATACAGGACTAACATCAGGGACCTTTTCAAAGAATTTGACCGGTTTCCTCCAGGAGCGGTAATAGGCATCACCAGAGAGATGCAGCCCGTCTACAGGTAAGCACTGTGGCACAAGCAGATCAGATATGTGACACATATGTTGTGATATAAACGTGTCCAACCAAATGACTGTAGACATAGTTAAGTATGGTCTTCGATACCGAGAACTAAACATATAGTTGTGCCAGGAGTCCAACAATTGGCTGTTAACATTCAGCCGTTTATCAAGCCACAATGCATTGTGATTACAAACTGAAGTGTATCAAAGCATGGACTAGTAAATACTTTCACGGAGCAAAAATTAAATACTTGGTAAGATTATTATTCATGCTTTCTTTTTCTTTGGACTGATATTTCATTCCCGCGTCTTTCAGTTCATCTTTGACGTTGTCCATTCGTGGCTTAAAAAAAATGAAGAAGATATCACAAATCTGTTTAGCAAAGTGTATTTTGTATTGTTGTATTTATGCATGGACTGCAGAGAAAAGCCGCATTAGCAATATTATTTTAATCCTATCTTTAATGAGTTAAAAGCCATCGCTCCGATCACACTCACTCTGTTCGGCAGATGGATTTTAATGTTGATGCGCCTCACTTGCATATTCACAGTTTTTTCTCTCTCACAGTTTTTAAGTGAGAAAGAACATCAGATATCTCCCATACAGACTTCTTCACAAGAACCTCAACAGTGTTACCCATCCCAACATTCTTAATATACTAGCAAAACTTGGAGACAATTGGTGGCCTTTTTAATGATTTGTGTTATCATTGTTAGATTTTTATGAAGAATTCTAACCTGAAACATTCAAAATGTGCTTCAATAATTGTTGATGTAAAGTGAAAACTGGGATAACAATAGGAATGCAAATTATTATGTTGTTTATTTGTGTACACACAAGTCCACATTACTATTCTGTATAGTTTAATGCTCTAGCTTGTGCCCAAGGCCAAATTTACTGAAAGTTTGACAATAAATGTATTCTTTCCATTGTACTTGAAGTCAACCACTTATAACCCCCCTTTTACCTGGCACCTAAAGCCGGTGCTGCAAGATAGTGATCCATGAAGGCAACCATGAAGTCACGGTTGCAATATTGTACAACATTGACAGTATTTTAGGTAAATCATAATAGATTTATAAGAAGATTTGTCAGAAAAGGTCTTGTTCCCACCCTTTGATTCAAGTGTCTCTTTGTTAGACAGGAGACTTGAGTAAATAAACTGCTGATCACAGAACTGACAAACTCTATTATATGATCCACATAACCTTCTCTAAAAGCTGAATATTTTTTTCTGAATGTCAGGTTATCCTTGGTAATAAACACAGGAAGGATGTGTGTGAAAATGAAAAGTGTGAAAGTGACACACTCAAATCTCTTCATATTAATGAAAAGGGTAAGACGTTTGAAATTTGGTACAGATCAACTTTCCGTACAATCTGTCCCACTTTACAGCTCCTGTTAGCCAGTTTTTCTTTCTCATGCGTCTGATAATCCATCATGCGTTGGTGTAAACAAGGGACACCGATTTTTTTTTTTTAATTTTTGGCAAATCTTTTTATTAGTTTTTGCACAGATAGCAAACAGACATTTTCAAAACATTACATGTCAAATACTGTGATCTTCTAATACAAATATTAAAACCAAAAACCCCATTACCCCGCAATCTCATTCATACATACATACAAAAGGGGGGGTGGGGGACAAGGGGACAGCAAAAACAAATAAAGGATGAAAAAATAAATAAATAATAATAATTTAAAAAATTGAAAAGAAAGGGGGGGGGGGGTGTGTCTCTACTCAGGATTAAGTTTAGGGTTTTTCATCAACAGTAAGGGTGTCAATGTGGTCCAAAAAAGGCTGCCAGGTTTTACGGAACGTCGTCAGGGAGCCTCTAAGGTTTCGTGGGACACCGATTTTTAAACTTTTTGTTCATCAGCTGATTTTTCCGTCCCTCTCCAGGAAAGAAAAAATACATGCTGTATAATGTTATGAAATAACAATATCATCAGTTGTTAAACTTAGTATCACTGTGCACGTGAGACCACAAGGCTGTATATGCTGGTTGTCAATTTTTCTGCCCTAGTAGTTTTAGAAGTGGAGCAGCAGTTTTCCTGCCAGACTCTGGTTGGCACCAGCTTCTCCAAACAGATCTGTATCTCTGCCCTGCCACTCAACTGGCTCAATGGGTTCCTAACCCTGGGAATCATTTGCTAATGTTGTTCCTTTCGGCATAGACACACTCCTCTCTCAAAACACACAACAACAAAGCAAGAGATCGTGCGTCTTAGCATGCCAATGTCTCGCTAGTTTAAATTTGAAGGGATGTCAACAAAACATTAAAATAGATATTTCCTTGTATATTTCTCTGTTTACCCGTACGGGTGTTTTTGAACGTCTGCAGCGTCATGATGGACAGCAACTCGTACTGCCGGCATTTTGGAGTTTGAGTTCAGAGTTTTAAAGCACATTCCAGGCCGAACATTTCCATCTATTGTTTTAAGTAAATCCTTATGGTTTGGACAGCAGTTTAGGATTTATGCTACTAAGACTGTGAAAGATTTTGCAGTCCACCTAGTGAGTGGTGGTCTGTTTGTGCTTTGGTGACTGGTCATTTGAAGTTTGATTTCTGGAAACAAATTCAAGCTTTTTGTTCATGTGACTGGAGTTGAGCAACATCAGCTATACAACTTATATAAAAACGTTTTGATTTGTTTCCTTAAAAAATATGTTTTAAATTAAATGAGGGTTGTATTATTTAGAGACAACTGCATAGGGAGAAAAAACCCTCCTTACATGTCAACACAAGTAATAAGCTAACATTTCCCAACGTCTTGACTGCAACAGCAAACAAAGGATGATTCATCTGTCAAGTATGTAAAAATAAATGGTGTTTCATAATGGAAAGCCCCACAAAGACATAACAGATAAAGAAAGACATGGACTGCTTATATAGGGGACAGGAGACACAAGCTAGACCAATCTGGAATGTATGTGTCACTTTAATCGAAGAAGTTCATGTGTCAGTATAAATTGTTTCTTTAAAAGATAATCCTATATGAGTAATATTTCATTTTTTCAATCCCGATTTTAGCAATACATTGTGTGCAATCATTGCACCTGCCGTGCTTTCCTCTTTTGTGTGTAGAGGGCTCTCAGCTCCCACTCTGTTTTAATGATAATGGAGAGAGCATTATGCAGAAGAATGCATCCTCCCACCAGCCACATTCAGAGCACATCCTGCCACTGAAAAGTTCATTATTAGAAAAAGTGGTCCATGTCTTTTCCCTGCAGCTGCATTTGTTATGTTTTAAAAACCCAGGAGACCAGACCCACTCACAAAAGTGTCACAGTCCAAGCCACAAACACACACGGTGAGAGACATTAGCCAGAAGCAAGTCTATCTCTGCATGCTTTTTGTATTGAGTCTCGGTTGTGTAATACATCCTACGTATTGCCAAGTTTTACTGTAAACAGAATGCTGTTAAATGGTGACTGTGAAATGTTTAGTTTTGCGACAGCTACATAAACTATGAAGCACTCTTACTGGGACTTGTGTGCCTTGGTTCTGTCGTAGATATAATGTTGTTGAAAAGATTGTACCATCACAATCCTCAATTAACAGAAGGCTTCGAAGCCTATAACAAACCTTGTATTTTAACGTACTAAAGGAAATGATGAATATGTTTGTGCCCTGTAGGCTTTCTTATTTAATGGCTCCATTCTCGTATCAATGCTCGTATTTACTTTAATAGAAAATAGCCAAGATACTTCAGTAAGAAAAGGAACAGGTCATTTCAATTGCACAGAATGTCCCTGTCACCATGCTTTTCTTCCTTTCTCAAGCAACATTTTTCTTGAAAGGTTTACAGTGGAAATTGAAGACAGTACATGATGGAGTTGAGAACTGAGGGAAGCAGAAGGAGAGGCACTTACAGTAACATGGATATAAGCTAATGGGTCTTATGTCTACTTTAACTGGGTCTGTGTGAGTGTACTGGTACAAAGGAAGAACAAAAAACAGACATCACTGTGAAAGAGAACCTAGCTGCATCATGTACCTCTCAAAGTCTGAAGCAGGGGAAAAATCTTTGAACAACATTACTGATTTGACTAACGTATTGTTATCAATCCTTTGGGTTTCATACGAGCAGGCAGGTTATTCTGTTATTTTGGTCAAATTCATTCCAGGTTTTGAACCCAGAGGTATTCGATATGAGAGAGGGATGTAGTTAAGACAACAATTGAAAACACATCACTTTATATAACAAGACTGCATTCACTTTCTAAATAGTTCCTTGTTTTAGTTAACACTTGACAGGATAAAAGCAGGATTATGCTGCTGGTGTATTTTATTGATATCTGTATAACTGGAAGAAAAATGGTTTGATTCCTGTTGGGTCTTACGTTTTATATTAAAAATACAGCTAGAGATTGTGTCTGTATACATACAGTACGTAGGCCTATAAGTAACAAGACATTTCAGAATAGAAATGCCACGTATGTTGGTTTTCCCGAGAATGTAGAAACAGTCTTGCCATTACATAGTTTGTAAAAGTTGAGTTTATTAAAGAAATAGAATGACATTTGGAAAAATACTCTTATTTACTTCCTTGATGAGAGATAGGTTGCATATTTGAGTTTCCAAACATCAGAAATCAGTTGGTTAGTTTGGCCCAGCACGAAGATTGGAAACAGCAGCCTGGCTGTCGAGCAGGGACAAAATCTGCCTACCAGAACTACAAAAAATCCTTCAACATACACGTTGTATCTCATTTTTAAAATTTGTACAAGAAACAAAGTGTAAAAGCATCAATTTGTCAATGTAGGTGATAATATGTGCCAGACTATTTCATGGGTGAGAGCAGTAACTTCCTGGAGTCTCAACTGGTTGCCTGGCAACTGGTCTGAACTTAGAAGTATTATCCCCCCATAACTTCCTGTGAAACTCAAAGTGTCTTTTTTTTTTTACACAACTGTAGATATAAATACATGTTTATTTATTCAATGTTGGTTGATAGTCATCTGAATTAAAACTAAATCTGGTACCGGTAATCTTACCCCCCCCCCCCCGTACTGTCATTCACATAATATGGCAACATGACACACTGTGACAGATGCAGTATGTTTCTGATGATGTATGGATTTATCACCCCGGTTTGGGGCAATGTGTAATATGTGTGAGAGGACGAGCGAGTGAGAGAGTGGCAGAAAGTGACAGAGAACGCGAGTAGAGCTGTATAAAGGTTTAGCAGTAAGCTGTCAATCCAGCTGTAGATTGGAATAAAACTCTTGTCTGTTATCTAACTGCTAGAAAAGTGTAGGGGGTCTGAATAAAAATGGAAGATGGACAGAGAAGCCTGTTTAAATGTTCCCATATGTACTTATTCACAGAGAATGTGTCTCGGGGCACGTAGACCCAGTGTTTGTCTTTAAAAAGATAAATGCTCCACAGAGGCCACAAGTCCCCAGCTACCAAACCAACGGATGGTGTTACACTGTGTGGACAGCTACAGCTGCTAAATATAGGTCATTAATAATATCAAAGCTTGACTCAGAGAATCTGCTACTCCCACTAGATCTGTTCAGGCTGCACAGAGAGAGGGAGAGAGGAATCCTCGACAATATGGATCGTAATCATTCTATTGAATTTCCAACTTGTGTTTAGCTGCATCAATAGCACAGGACGAGCTCTGTTAAAGTTCTGTTTTTGAAAACAGCTTGGCTCATCTTATATCCAAGACACAACACACTTTTCCATACACATTGTATCTATAGAAGGTTTCCTCAGGCTTGGCAAGTATTAAGAAGAATCTAAATTCTCTAGAGAGTGTGTATGTGTACACATACAATAAAGAGTATATTTTTGTTGCCTGTAAGAATGAAACATCAAAGCACCAGCTGTATTTGGGAAAAAGCATTTTGTACTTTCTTAAAGCAAAACACTCAAACAACAAAAGATTAAAAAGTACAATAAAAGCAAAAACGTATGTTAGAGTACTGCTGGAGGAAGTTATGGGCACAGACAGGACCCTCTGTTTTCCCTGCTGTTTTTTTTTAATCTTTTTCATATAGATGATGATACAAATTAATAATAACTTGGATTTATATAGCGCCTTTACAATAGGATGAGGGACAATTGTGTTTTTCTCTTCTTTTGGTTGCAGGGGAATTGTACCAGCTCTGGTAAACATATTTTTTATGCAACCCACAAATACAACATGAACCGTTTATACATGATTCATTACATAATAACAAATGCTATCAGTTACACTGAAACGTTCCTTTCGCTGCAAAAGGTCCTACTTGTGTGTACTCAGTAACGTCTGTGCATACAAATGCTTGTTGAATGAAGCGTTGTGTGTCATTTTTTTTCTACTTCAGAGTTGGTAATTTGGCAGGACAGGGTGCTGAGTTGGCACGCGCCTCTGGCACTCCAACATGCCCTGGCACTCCTGGACCGGCTCTCTTCCTGTTTTGAGCCGCAGTGCTGTTTGTTCAGCATATGTGGACTGAAACAGGGTTGCCCCTCACTTTTCTAAATGTGCAACAGCCTAGGATTGGAACATATGTTAAAGATGTTCCTGCCTGCCACCACCAACAACTGCTGATTGCCAATATATTGAGAGAAAAAATAACCTGAAACCTGATTAAAAATGAATATAAATTAACTTCAAAATGCATTTCAGATTTAATGTTTATGCTACAAAATATCCCTACTGAGAAAACGACACATCATGAATTTCCGTCAGTTCGTAAAAATCAAACGTTGACTTCCAGGAGATTGCGCTATGCCACTATTGCTTCATAATTAATTCCTATTGTTTTTCACGTGCTGTCTGGTCTTGTAGAAATACTAAACAGGAACTTTATTTAAATATTATAGTTGATCAAATGCCATTCAACCAATTTATTCTCATTAGATTTAATGTTAACCAACTGAGGTCGTTCTTGTGCTTCTGAAAGTCTCTGGAAATCGAACTATAACTTAAAATTGAAAATTAAATTAAAAACAAATTGATAGTTTTGATTGAGAAACAGATGCTATTGTACTTACTTACAAACGACTCACAGCAAGCGCTGTCATTGTAATGCCAACCTCTCGACTTCTTTCCTCAGACACACCTTCTGGCAGTATCGTAAGGAGAACCCTCAGACCAGAGTGGGTGATCCTCCCCCTGAGGGGCTCCCGGGCTTCAACAGCGGAGTAATGTTATTGGACCTTGGTGCTATGAGGGAGTCCGCTCTCTACAACCAACTGTTGAAGCCGAGCAATGTGGCCAAGCTAGCAGACCAGTATCGCTTCAGGGGCCACCTTGGGGACCAGGACTTCTTCACCATGATCGGCATGGAGCACCCTGAACTCTTTTACCCCCTGGCCTGTGGGTGGAACCGGCAGCTGTGTACCTGGTGGAGGGAGCACGGGTACGTAGACGTGTTTCAGATGTATTATCGCTGCGAAGGACTGGTCTATATCTACCATGGCAACTGCAACTCCCCTATCCCAGATGACTGATGTAAACACTGGACTGTAAAAGTCTCAATGACATTGCAATATCGTTCAAAGGAAATATGTTCCTGACTTTAAAGACAGTTTCCTATCTTGACCACTGTGCTGCTGCTGTAGTCGCAGACTCTGCCCCCTGCTGGTCAAGGGGCCACTGAAGGGCCCACCCATATTCAACTTCTAAAAATGTGGTGTTCAACTGTGTCATTTTAAAATACATTTTGACACCCAGCCGAACACAGCCCTGTGTTTCAGGAATGCAGGAGATGCAATAATTGGGGTGTGTTTCTTCAGGTACAGAGATATATGATCAAAGAAGTTCAGTACGAGTAACAGATCTCTTCATTTACAGCCTAAAGAGAAGAAATCCGCTGATCGTGATGCAAAATAATATACCTGGAAGACGTTGTAGTAATTTATTTGGCCATGCTGAATGATTTTGGATTACATTGGCAAGAATGTTCAACTTGTTTGCAGGGGCCCTCTGCTTGGCATACTGCTGAATCAATGCTGGAATTATCCTAATTAAATAAGGGGTGAGTGTCGGTATGAATGAGGCCTAATGCTTCATCCATTGTCAATGCCAAAAAGTATTTTGTGCTTCAATTGAATGTATATTATTTGATTTCTGTACATATTTTTTTTAAGAATGTAAAATACTGCTATCCAATACATTTAGGTGTAAGTAATTAGATTTTCTACTAAATAACAAGGACTTAATATTGCTAACAAAGGTTGGAATGTTATCTGCAATAAATATAGGGTCAGAAAATCGTTATAGCAAAACGAGTCTTGTATGTTCTTTTTTCCCAGCACCTCAAGCTTTCCATATTGGCCCCTTAGGTCCCCTGTGTCATCTAATCTGGCACCATTTACTCTCCTCTGTGGCTAGGAGAGCGGGAGGGATTTATTTCACATCCGTTTGAATTCAACACACTTCTGTGGGAGACACAGGGGGGGGAAATCCCATCAGAGAGTGGAGGAGTGGCCAGGGAGGTAAAGGATAAAAAGGATGGCTGTTGGCGCCATTTATATAAATATTCAGAAGCCACACACACACACACACACACACACACACACACACACACACACACACTTTTGAAAAAGGAGCGAAGCTGAATACACTGAGCCATGCCCGAGTTTTCTTGCTACCCGGATTCACAGAAATGTTAACACTCGATATTCATCAGTCAGGCAATTGTCTGAGGTGGTGCACATTAACGCACACGTGCACACAGAGGGAAGCAGCTTAATGGCCTGCACCTTCAGTCGAGTCGAAGGTAGGCTACTGAAGACTCCTGAGAATTAACATTATCCCAAATCAATTTGCTTCCCTTGAATTCACCCTGAAGCAGGTCAATATTTTCTCCTGGCTCTTTGAGAACAACAGTCTTTTGTCTCTTTAACTCTAAAAGACATTGAGTGAGTAAATACTGAAAAACAACTCACAGTCCCTAAATGCACTTTACAACTTTAAGACAAACACTTTATTATGAAGGTTGATTAGATGGTGGTAAAGACCATTCCAATGCTTTTGTAAATGTTGGCCCATAATGTAATAAATTCATATATTTAGCTTTGGATATATTACCTACTAATTGCTTCTTATTTCTTCCATGACATTTGAAAAGACAGATATTGCTTGCCATTTGCTAGTGCATAATCCTGTGGTGTTGTTGTGGAGCATTTCATAGTTATTTAGAGTGGTGTATTTGAGGACAGGCACCTGCTAATTATAGTTCAAATGAAATCCAGGAAAGAAAATGCAGACTCAGATGTACTCTCTGAAAGGTTTAATGAATCTGGAGTGTTCCTTTTTAAGATATTCAGCTACCAAGTCTCAACTCTCCTATCATTATGAGCATCTTTTGATTCAGGTAGATTACGTTGTCCCTGCTTTCAACTGCTCTACCAATGTGACAAAGCAATGCAATTAACAATTCAATGGGATGGATAACAATTTTAAAAATGATGGTCTTAAATTACAATTCCCTTTTGAAAAGCTGACTTTCAAAGCATATTGTAAAGAACCAAAACCACTGGAGAAAGAGAGACGGGAAACTAATCTCAAATGTGCGTTGATCTGGTGGTACCATCCTTTCTGGGTATCCTTGTGCTGTTCAACTGTTCAATCACTATTTTGTAAACACTTTGTGGGACCATAACAGGACATTAAATTCCTAACGAAAGTGGCTGTAAAGTTTCCTGGAAATATCTTAGTAAGGTATTTACTAATAATAGGGGAAATAAACGTTTCCGTGAACAGGCTGCGCTATTTATAAAGAAAGTCAATATTTACTCATTTATCATTCATCATTCATCACTCCAGTACAACGATTCAGTGTGAAAAAGGATGAATGTGCAATTACATTTAAAAGGGCTAACAGATGTTTGCACATCAGCGTGATTATTGTTAATGTTCCATACCTCACTTAGCAACCATTTGACTGATTAGAAAGCTGCTGTGACATGAAGCCAAACATTTGGTATGTGCTTTTTAAAATAATGTTTCAACTCAACAACCTTTCATGTATGCGCTTCCTGTGACACAGTAAACAGTAAACTTCCTGGCAAGTTCTGATGTTTGTCTTTACATTGTTTCCCAATTTTGGATTTTTTTTTTTTTTTGTGTCTGATCAGCTTTTTCAAATAAATGATATGATAACTTCTCTCTATTCAATGGTGTTATTGTTTAATGTAAACTTGTTTTGAATACATGAGTTATTGTTGTTTGTTATATTCTTAAACACATAAAACAACCTAGTGTTTGTTTTGTGGGAGGAAGAACTGATATCACATTCACACAACACAAACTTGTGACTGTCTTATTTATCTGCTGAATGATAGACATGACATTTCTGTCCCTGAAATATGCTGCTCACAGGCAGCAAACTCTCTTTGACAGAAAAACAATCAGCCTTGACCCCTGAAGCTAGAATTGTATCTTTGCTTGTATTTGAATATGTTTGCTCTTTTGAAAAACACTCCTGCCTCTTTCACATGTGCAAGTAAAGTAGACAAAAGGTGAGAAGAAGGCAGATTCAGACATTTCTAGCTTTTTATGATGAGTTTTATCTGACAGGAGATCAGTGGAGTGATTCAAATGGCATACGAAATGAGGAATGTATTTGTTTTGTAAATGTGGAGTTGATTTGTTTGGTTATTGTGAAATTGTGAACATGTACTGTATACTCACAAATGTTGGATTTTAGACATTTTACCAGCAGTTAAACAGACAATATTGTTTCAAATGTCCATCCCCTATTGCAAAAACAGACTGCACGATTAACAATGTGATTTAAAGCTTTGAAGGTGCAGTGCATGGCCTTATATTACAGCTTTGGTACTGATTAAGTTTCAGTACATAAGGTAAGGCATGATAACCCTGGGCTATGTAGCCTATCAGTGTGTATTTCTAAATCTCCCTCATCCTGGATTCATGGTCAAACACTTTGAGCATATTTACCTTTAGGGCGAGCAGCAGGAACAGCGGGCGGGTAAAGATTTGCAGCAGAATTGAAAGAAAACAAACATGTCAATGTAGAGCTTAGTGAGACTGTGGTGTTTCTGTGGAGCTTTGTTTTCTTACAGTTGACCGAGAAGTGAAGACAAATGTTAAGGAAGACTATTTCTGCTGTGTCTGCTCATCATAGGTGACTCACTCAGTCAACACAACCTTAAAAACCTCATCAAAAAAACAGCACATGATGGTACTACTACACAAAGGAACACAGAGAGTCCGCTTAAGGACTTATGACGGAGTGTCACTTGTGCGTATGGCAACAAGTCAAGACGCTGTCTAAATAGGTGACATACTGACCTGGTTTCTGTCTGTTAACCACTTCAATGTGTGAGTGTGTTGCATTTATTATACTGAAACTCTGTTTATTTTGACAACAAGTCTGTTCTAGCAAACACCATGGGCACAATAACTCTCTTGAACTTGTTTTGCTTTGTAATGCAACATATTTTCTCTCTTGATGCCTTTGACTGTTCTTACTGTTCTGTCAGACAATTCTAAATGTTGAACTTGACTAAGCTCTATGGATTGCATTGTAAAGTATAAAAATAGTTTTCCAGGAAATTACTTTTCATACAATGCATTTCTGAAAATTGCAAATGATTTCTACTTGCTGCAATTTCAAATCACACTACTCAAACATATATCTACATTATATGTTTTGTTGTCTCTTGTCTTTCCATTCAGAGTGACAGCCAAATGCATAACAGAAACAGAACGATCCAGCTCCTGGCATATGTCTGTATTAGTATGCAAAATTGGCATATTTTATTCCCTTCGTCACTCAGTGTTTACACAAACAGTGTTGGATTAAAAAAACATGATAAGCTATAAAACATCTCAGACCGATTATGTTGAAAATGTTTATGTTGAAAACTGCTTTGGCAGAAAGAGCAAACTAATTGAAATTCAACAGACTTCTGCTGACTGTCAGTCCAATTTGAAGATTCAGACCATATCAAATCACAAATATATTGCCTTCTCCGGTCCTGAAACACATTAACTGACAGGAGCTCTACATGATCCTTGTGACAATGTAAAAGTTACTTACTTTTTGACAGTGTGTGTGTGTGTGTGTGTGTGTGTGTGTGTGTGTGTGTGTGTGTGTGTGTGTGTGTGTGTGTGTGTGTGTGTGTGTGTGTGTGTGTGTGTGTGTGTGTGTGTGTGTGTGTGTGTGTGTGTGTGTGTGTGTGTGTGTGTGTGTGTGTGTGTGTGTGTGTGTGTGTGTGTGTGTGTGTGTGTGTGTGTGTGTGTGTGTGTGTGTGTGTGTGTGTGTGTGTGTGTGCAGCTGACACAGTACTCCGCTGGACAAAATGTAGGCCAATACACCCTCACTCTAACTCTCTCTGGAACTGACAAATTAAGGAGCAGATATTGATATAAAAGTGGTAATATATAGAGCTTCTGCTTTAAATGATCATTATGAATTAAATGCTTAATGGTGATTGGTTTTCCATAATTCTCGCATTTACTATATAATTGTGGCTACCACCCAGTATCATCCCCCTTGATTTCATGACACAAAGCAATGGAAAACTAAATGTGTTTCCAATGAAAGTAGCTATTACTAGATCCAAAAGTCAGCATCTTGGTGACATGTACTCATTTGCATATTGGCTACATCACCGCAAGCACATAATGCTTAGTGGTTGTGTGGGTTGCAGCATGGGAGAGTGCCTGCATACATCTCAATAAAAAAGGCTGAGTTGCAAAATGTGGTACTCCTAGGCTCTGACAAATATGGAAAGCAATCCCACTGTCTTAGCAGCAATAACTGCACTTTGAAACAATATATTAGTTTTCCTGAAAGACTTGAGTGCAGAGCTACTCTTACTGAATGGCAATATCACGCAATAACTACAAGTGTTGAAAATAAAAAACATTGTTTAGCAAAAACTAACTATCTACAAAGCTACAGTATGTCACATTTTTAGAAAGAAGAAAGAGGAAGGATTACATGCAATAAGGTCCCCAGCTAGGTTGCACCTTAACTCCTGAACCACCATCACCTGGGAAGATATTCTCATGAAATGTGATGTGTTTTCAACCAGGGTCTGATACAAGTTACAGTGGTATGCAAAAGTTTGGGCACCCCTTAGGAAAACCACTGCATCAGTTTGTCACTTGCTGAGCTTTTGAAGCAGCAACTTCATTTTAACATATGTTATACCTTATGGTAACAGAAACATCTCAGTAGTGAAATAACTTTTATTGGTCAAACAGAAACATGTTTATGTGCATTCAAACAAAAATAGGCATGTGCATAAATTTGGGCACCCCTAAGAAATAATTCCATTAATATTTAGTATTGCCTCCTTTTGCTGCAATAACGGCCTGTAGACGCCTCCTGTAGCCACAGACAAGTCCCTTAAGCCTGGCAGGTGGTATTTTGGCCCATTCTTCCACACAAAACGTCTCCAGTTCAGTCAGGTTTCTTGGCCTCCGTGCATGGACAGCCTTCTTCAAATAAATCCATACATTTTCAATGATGTTAAGGTCTGGGGACTGGGATGGCCATTCCAGAACATTGTACCTGTGCTTCTGCATGAATTCCTTGGTGGATTTTGATCGGTGCTTAGGATCATTGTCCTGCTGAAAAATCCAACCCCGGCGTAGCTTCAACTTTGTGACTGACTCTAGAACATTCTTGTCAAGAATCTCCTGGTACTGTAAGGAATTCATGTGGCCCTCAACTTTAACAAGTTTTCCAGTACCTGTGCTAGCCACACAGCCCCATAACATGATAGATCCTCCACCAAATTTTACAGTGGGCAACAAGTTGTTTTCATTGAATGCAGTGTGTTTTTTTCGCCATGCATACCTGTTCATGTTATGACCAAATAACTCAATCTTGGTCTCATCTGACCACAGTATTTTGTTCCAAAATGCTTCTGGCTTGTCCAGATGTGCTTTTGCATACCTCATGCGACTCTTCTTGTGATTAACACTCAGGAAAGGCTTTTTGCACATCACCCTTCCAATGAGCTCTTCCTGGTGCAAAGTACGCTGGATTGTGGAACGGTGAACAACTACACCATCAGCAGCCAGATGTTGTTGTAGTTCTCTGGAGGTGGTCTGTGGCTTCTCTGTGACCATTTTCACCATCCTTTGCCTGTGCCTTTCCCCTATTTTTGTCGGCCTACCACATCTTTCCTTCACACGGACTGTTCCTGTGGCCTTCCATTTCACAACTACGTTTCTGACTGTGGAGACAGACAGTTTAAACCTGTCAGATAATTTTTTGTACCCTTCTCCTAATTTATAATGTTGGATTATCTTAGCTTTCAGGTCAGTGGAGAGTTGTTTTGAGGTCCCCATCTTGCCACTCCCTAAGAAAGAACCTAGGCCAGGCACAGCCAGCTATTACCTATGTTAAATAGCCTTTTTCATGATTGGTTCCACCTGTCTTTGTAATTGAAGGTCTAATGAGCTAATCAAAGCAATTTTGTGCAGCAACCTGTCAGCTATAAATCCGTACAGGTGTTGAAATGAATGCTATTTATAAGGGTGCCCAAACTTTTGCACATCCCATTTTTTGCATTTTATTTTATTATAATAAAACTATGTAATGCTACCCTAAGAATTTTGGTCTGGAAAACACTAAAACGTCTACATCTTTGTAGGAAAACAAATGTTGTTGCTGTGATCTTCTATTATAAAGGAAAAGCAAATTGTCATGAAATCTCAGAGGGGTGCCCAAACTTTTGCATACCACTGTATAAGTGCAACAACACTGCTGTCTTAAAACAGTGCGACTGACTCACCTATAAGTGGTGAATGAAAATATTAAAATGACTGAAAAAAGCATCTCAAATCTAATTTCTTCACAAACTAAAAGTCTGCTAACAATAAATCTCAAGGTGAGCTATGAGCAGCCTTACCAAACAATGAATGCTGCTGCTTACATGCCTCTGTATTCCTGTATATTTAAGGCTCTGGGAGGTAGACTTAACTAAACACAAACCTTCTATAGCGTATAAAGTAGTATTGTTTTAATTAAACAATTGATTTTTGGTCTAGTATCTCTTTAAACAGAATGAAACCTTCACACAACAACAGTGTTAAAGGGAAATTAGGTTTATAACACTCTGCAGTTGCTACTGTCATTATATCAGATCTTGTTCTCACTCTTTCTTTTTCATCATGCTCGTATCGTGCACCCTAACAGGTGAAACTGCAAAACAAGACACACAAATTAATATGCACTCACACACACCACCACCATCTGGGGCCCTGGGAGATTGCTATGTTTTCCACCTCCCAGTGTCAGAACAGCTGTAACTTATAAATAAGATGGAAGATGATGTTGACAGCAGAGGGTGCTTTTGTGAAAACCAAACAGATGAATATATCAGCCAGAATTAAAATATTTGAAATTGTGCCTTTGAGTGTCAAACTAATATCTGCGGCTGATTAGTTCAAGTGAAATGCAGGTCTGACATTTTTTAAATCAGTTTTTGTCTTAATGCTAAGCTAAGCTAATTGTCTGCTGTCTATAGCTTTATATTGACCCAACAGATA
Source organism: Eleginops maclovinus (assembly GCF_036324505.1). Lineage (NCBI taxonomy): Eukaryota > Metazoa > Chordata > Actinopteri > Perciformes > Eleginopidae > Eleginops > Eleginops maclovinus. Next base: position 17,913,063 of record NC_086357.1, on the reverse strand, counting down.
TGAGTTTGGTATTGATTGAGCCCCCGTAAAAAAAGCTTTGTTAATTTACTTTATGTTTAACTATTCTTTTAAGCAAACTCTAATAAATAAGTTTAATGTTAATACAATTGGATCAAACTGAAGGCGGTTGGGAAATTAAAAAACTTACAAAATATATTTTATAGCAGAAATGAATCCTGTAAGAATATCCTATAGTTTTTTACTTCCTTTTCTGTGAATTACCTCTTTTGTGTGCATTGTTCTCATTTTTCAACAGTTTAAGTTTAAGGAGTTTACCAAATTGGCAGCAAAACACATTGAATGGCACTTACTGAACACCAGGCTGAGGAAATTGAGAACAAAATGGTACTGTTTTAGTGTTTATTAATAATCTATCAACAACAACACGTCAGAACAAAGTGTGTTTTGTATCAACCTGCACTGTCGATTCTGTTATAGTACATTGAGTAATATGGAGATTTTCACAGAAAACCCTTGAAACAAGTGAGCCCATTTGAATCATATGTGCAGTATGTTCAGGTTTTAATCAAGTCAATGACACCAGATAAACTATGTTAGATCAGGTGGGTGGATATGACGGATTTGATAGGTGCATCACTAACCACAGGGAACACGCCGTCTCACAAAGAGCAGACAGGGAGCTTTACCTAGACACACTACATCCATTTATTCACAAGACGTGAAATCACAATGCCTTCTGGGAGGATGCTAACTGTGAAAACTGGCCGGGAGGCTGACCCACATATTTATATGTCTCCATCCAGCAGAAATTAGGTCTCAGTGTCGCCCTACTTCAAAGCCCACTGGGGAGAAAGTTCCATGCTTAATTCTTATCTTGTATCCAGCTTTATATTTTTGATTTAAAATCTGAGGTGGCGAACTTATCTTAAGATGGGATGTGGTTGAACATGTCCCAAATGTGGTGGAGTTATATCATCTTGTGTCCTTAGTGCAAAAGAAGTAATTTTCTGATTTAAAAAGTTGAATAACACATACAGAAGGTAAAATAAGTAATGTTGGTTGTAAGCTTATGTCTTTATTTAGTCAGTTCTTCAATTTATTTTGTTTCTATATTCAAAAACAAAACACGTGATGGAACATGTGAGTATTTATCACATAAGCTGCCTTACTCACTCTTCAGATGCTTAGTTAGTTAGTTAGTTAGCTACATCAAATCACACTTTACGCTAAATACTTCTCTTTTCCAATCTCTTTCTTACAGTATGCCCCTCACTTGGGTATCTTTAATTTAACAGTGAGAGGTCTATGTATGGATCTCAAAGGGCTTTTTTTGGTCCTTTTGTTTCATAGGTGAAAGAAGAGCTCTTGCTTCCATTTTTATAGATAAATGAACACTGCTTACATTTAAGTATCATTCCGATATTTCTGTGTCTTCTTCTCCAAGTATTTGCTTTGGTTGATAACATCACCAGATTGGCCACAAAGTGAAGTTACAAAACACCATTGACTTCCTTAGCACTGCCCCTATTTAAATTAACTTTCCACATGTGCACTGTTTCTTACACAGATGACACACTTGCAGGCAAGGCAAATTTCACAGTCATGAATCCTCTTTGATGTTCAGATTTTCCACACCTTTTTTTAAAGTGCAGAGACGTCTCTGCCACATTTAATTGTATAACCATTTGCGTCTTCATAAAGTAAGAGGTCAGTGACTTGACGTCAGTGTCTCTGACTGAGATCCTTGTTTATTCTTTGCTTGGAAGGTTTTGCTGCAAGGTTTACATGTGCTACTTTGTGTTAATGCACTTCAAAATACACAGTGAAAGTTGTCTGGTCATGGACAATACCAATGGGCTGTCTGAGTGCTGCTTGGACCGAGATGTGAGAATGTACTTTGACATTTTAGCTTTTATCTTTTTAACTTTGGCGTCACTTAAATGTTTTTTTATGCAATAACATATCATTTAATTTTTAATAAATGGAACTAAAACATTCTACACAAAAGTAAACAAAGCGCCCCTCTGAGGTTTTACCTCAAAAGCTTTCACACATGCCACTGAAGAGAATTGATTAGTTGGCCTACTTCTTCTACCTCTGCTCGGCTCTGTTATGTACTGTCGGTGAAGCCTGAGGTCATAGGGATGTGCCATCTTCTTCTCTCTCGTTAAGTCAATATCCTTGATTTTAAAACCCAACAGGGACTAAAACTAATTTGGCCCTAAATAATCTTGATTGACATGACCTTTAAAGCTCTAGCAGGAAATCAAGGTGAGAATGACCAATCAAGTAGCTGGAGACGCTCTGTTTTTTGGAACTAACTGGATGAGGTGTGCGCTTAATTCCTGTTAGTTTCCCTTGAAATTGTAGATTACAGATTATTATTTCATGATTATTATTCTGAAGTGCTTCATTTGCCAGCCACTTTAATAGAGGTAAATACTGACCCCATTTTTTAAAGGAAAAAGTCCTAAAACCCGGACATGAGCATAATAGCCCTTCCGGGTTCCTTATATGAAGTCAATTGGGTTTTATGAATAGGTTTGTGATTAGACGCCTGACAAAAATACTTATTAACGTTATCAGAGGAAATGTCATGTAAAAAAGAAATAATAAGCAAAAAGACAGCGGGTAAGTAATATAATTGGTGTATGCCTGAACACCGAATAACACTAGTTATACGATTCGGTGTTCATTTAGGAAGATCAAACAACATGATATCATAATTCTATGTTTCCAATAAAGCTTATTTTCTGCAAAAATCTAAAATACAATGGATACATCAGGTTGGGTCTGTTCAGGACAAACTGATTGCATCTGGAGATCATATGGCAGTGGGTGCAGGGAGTTGGCCAGAAGATGTGTGTTTTGAAAATGTCAATGTAATTCTTAAGGAAAGTTGGGCTAACAAAACAGCTTTTGAGTCCTTCTACTGAGCACACTGTTACCCATCTCTCTAGCTAATTACACATATATTATTGAGCTATAACCTGCTTGCCTATGCAGTCCAGTTCGCATACAGCACACACTGAAATACATGCACATAAGTACACATAACCTCAACGCTTTTATCAATTGATGGAAATATCCAAGAGTCTGGAAGGAAAAGGCTGTGATAGTGAAGCCCTGATTCATCGACCCATTGTGTTCCCTGTGTGTCAGTACACCAACAGCAGAACACATAAGTAGGTCAGTGGTCTACAGTACATGCAACAGGCTTTAGAGGAGCTCTAGGGGTGATTAACAGCTACTCATGCCATGCAGCTGGATATAACAGGATTGACACACTTCATAACAGGATGCAGTAAGTGAGACCTGTTATTAGAGATTCTAACGTATTTCCATCCTCATTATACTCCACCATGGCTTGCAGGATGGCGTGATGAACAGATGGAGGCTGTCAGTCAGGCAGAGGCGTTGAGTTCAAGCCTTATGACAGGGAGCAGCTGCCCTGCTGAAGGCACTGAACTCCCATCTGTACAAGCAGTGCTGTTCTGTATTTGACCCTTGACTCATCACGCCCATTCGGAGAAGGACGAGAAAGAAGACCACCATTTATCAATCAGAAAAATATCAAGGACCTAATATATAGGTGGAAACGGATGTATTGATCAAGTGACCGACAATCAAATATAATTGATACATAGTCAAAACATTTTTTCATTCCCATGGAACCTCTGTATCGCCATTTCCTTCAGTGCACTCGCTTCTGCAAAATGAACGATATAAACATTCCTAATTGTGTTAAATAGACAAATAATATTGTCTCATTTCAATGTCCCTCCGAACAATCGAATGAAATAGAAATCTTATGATGGAAGAATTCTCTGATTGACGAATATTGTTTGGTTGTCCAAAGAATTAATATAATATTTAATTGTGATATTAATGTTTTATACACGTACTTTTATCCAAAAAGAAGTGATTTAGACACAATTAACATTAGCATCCAAACATGTAACAAGTAAATATCAATTAACCTATAATTATTCATTTCTTGACACTGTGCCATAGCAACAGACAAACTTTTTGACAAGGCCAGTCTCTATTGTTGGGAGCATCATTATAAGCCACTATCAAATAACTGCATTCTCTTCAGGCAGACTTTATGTCCACGGCTCCGTAATAATTTCATTTGCCAGATGGCCAGTGTCTACACTCCTTGTTTCTGCCAAAGCAGTGGTGGTGACTCACTGACGTATGACACAGGAGTCAAATAGTCAAAGCCTTCTGATGCACATGATGTTCTCAGTCTGACATCACTAACAGGGAGCCATCTAAATAATCAAGTTCCTTATAGTTTACTGGCCGTCATGATGGAATATATGACAGTGTTAGTGATGGGCGGACAGGGAGGCTCGTGATGAGCAGGTGGTAGCAGAATGAGGAATTTCTCATTAAACATGCCTTCAACTTTTCATACAGGCAGTACTTACCTAAAGTGTAAACCCATGCATGCCCCATAGTAACTTCAATTATCACAGCAGAAGTCTGAGGTCAGGGAGGGACAGCCATGCATGTGTCATCAATGAGCGGCACTGGAAACTGCTTCCAAACTTCTGCTTCTTTTTGCAAGAAAAAATTGAGAAGCCATTACGAAAACATCTCACTTCCATTGGGAGAAAAGTGTAAAAGATTAGCGGTGTTTGAGCAATGTGTTATTTAATAACTGCACAAAGTATTCCTCGAAGACTCGGCAGCCGAACATATTATCATAATGTTGTTTTGGTTGACTTATTCACCATTATTTTATGTTTCTGGACCACTTGTAAATGTACAGTCCGATATGTACTCCTGCTAACTCTGTTTTAATCCACACAACCTCCAGAGGGAAATAACTGTCCCTTTATCTGCTAAAGACTCTACCATGTTCAGCATCTAGTCACTGCAGCGAGGGGCAGTGCTGTAAAGTGGCTTTATTATAGCTTTTTTTTTTTTGCTGCCTAACCCTTACCCAGGAAATATAAATAAGCAGATAAAAGTGAAATTTGCAGGTCAGAAAAACCAAACAATAAGCTCAAAGATAATAAAGTAAAGGACACTGCACACCGTACTGTAGTGATGATTCCCACATAAGATGTAGCTTTCCCTATTTCTTTCACCCCCTCTTATGTGCCTGGCCCTACAGAAACTGTTGATGACTAAGGGCTTGTGTCAAATCCTGTGATCTTAATCATATGCTGTGTGGGTAGCAAAGCAAAACACAGGCATACAAATACATACATTTGCATATTGTAGGCAGATGTATGCATGTGCCTGTTGTTAGAGAAAAGTCACATTGTAAAGAATTGCCATCAGTATTCAAACAAGGCAATGTGCTAACGTTTTAGAAGTCAGACAGAGCCTCATTCTTCCTCAATGGTCATATATCCTCAAATATGCAATGAATCATTGAAAATGGTCAAATGTCTGTTGTATAAACACAGTACGAAATTGTTGTCTTCTTTAAGTTTGAGTGAATATTTTCCTGATGTTTTCTTTTACAAACTATTTTGAGATTGTTTTAAAACATCCCCTATATGAGTCACGGACATTTATGAATGACAGAGATGGCCATAAATAACATCACATCTGTGAATGACAAAAGGAAAAGAAGAGAAGAAAAGTGGAAAAAAAGGAGGAGGGGGATACGTGCAGGTGAGCAGCTGACTGATTAAAATCTCAAGTGGCCAGGGGGGAGGAAGAGCAGATGCAAACAGAAACCTGTCTTTGTGTGGGGGGGTCGTACATACAGAAGCAGACAGGACCAGGTGTAAAAACTGCAGAATTCATTCATTTCTCAAGAGTCAGACGTCCAGGAGGTTTGACCCACATTCAGTGTCAAAAGAACACACAGGTGCACTACTGTTCCAATCTTACAATTCTTTCTCTTTTGGTGTTTATCATTTCTTTTATCAAAATCGGCCTGATGTGTAAGAAGAAGGACTACGGAAAATGACTCCTCTGGTAAAGCTTCTTCGAAAAAGCAGCAAGGTGCCTGGAAAAACACTGACACTGCTTTAAAAGTCTGCAAATGCAACCATGGTACATTATGCTCTGGGAATATTTTTGTTCTATTTAAAAAAAAAGGTTTAATTAAATTAAAATAAGTCGATGTGGTGGAGCAATGAATGGTCTGCTAAATTCATAGTCTGCAACCCCTAACGTGAACAAGGATACCTGTTTGAGCTCCAGTACACCCAAAGGCTTTATTGTAACTTGTTCTGACACAGGTGACCTTGGTGCATGAGGAGATCAGACCACATGCTGTTCACATTTTAAGGCATTGGTGTCCTTGTGTGTGTCCACTGAAAAAGCCTGTCTCTAGAGCTTATATTGCTCTGCTGGTACGTGTGTGTAGTGAGTATCTCAAACTCTAATATAAATGTTACCTGACATGCACGTGGCATTCCACATTTCTCTATGACATCACACAAAACAAAGACTAGCTCTGTACCTGCAGTCACGTTCCAGCTGTATGTCCAGCAACAACTATTGCTTTCCTCAACATATTTAACATCGAACACTAATGTGTGAATGATTCATTTGCATAATAGCTCTTTCCCTGATGTTTGTTGATTTAATTAGTTTTCCGAATAGCAGTGTTTGTCTCTTTCAAGACGTTGTTATCTTACTTTGGTCAATTTCAGTCTATGTACAGCAAAATTGTTGATCAAATATTTTGAACACTCTACTTATCTCTACTGTGCTTCCCTGATGAGATAACACACTAAATCGTAAAACGTGTTTATTATATTGCCTGCCTTTGAAGTTATTTTACAGAGAGTGAAATTAAAATGGAGAAAAAGTAATACTTTTAAAGACTTGAATAAAGGCCCAATCACACCAGAATTAGGTACAATGAAATTCTTTAAAAACTTTAGCCAGGCAACTGAAAGCTAACATGCTAGCCAGTCAGGGCGTGCCAACGCTTCTACAGTCTTTCTGTTTTATTTGGCTTTGTAACTCCAGCAGACCTATCATGTTCAAGGCATTTTATTCATTATAGGGTAAATGAAGGGAAAGCCTCTATTTGCAAAAAGGCTCTCTTACTGTTAGCTCGCCAACGGTAAGTCAGCATGTTCTACTACTTCTAAAAATCTGAAAATCTGTTGATATAAATTCAAATTACAGTCAGTGGAGTTTTGAAATGTTTTAATGTTTTTCGGGTTAATAAATACATTTATTTTCTCCATACTGAATACAGCATCAGCTGTTAGCAGTGAATTAGAAGGTGTGGGTGGTGCTACTGAAAATATAAGCGTTCATTCTGTCTGTGTGTCTCATGTTCTCTCTACGCCTCTGTGTCTTCTCTGTGGCTTTCAATTTCAGGCATAACAAACTAACCATCCAGCTGTCTGTCCATGTCCGTCGGTCCATCCGTCCGTCCATCCGTCGTCCGTCCTTCCGTCCATCCGTCCGTCCATCCGTCTGTTGTTATTATTATGATTCCTTGATATTAAGGGGTCCTCCCAAGTTGAGTCCTAAAACACTAAGCATGAAGAGAGTACATTACAAAAGTTATAGTTAAGAGTGCAAGTGTGCATAAGAAATAAAATACACTTTTGACAAACAGTCAACAGTGCAAAAACGTTCTGTTGGTTACAACTTTAACCTTTTGGACTAACCAAAGTCTAAAAAACAACTTCCAACTTCAGGAAATGGTATCATCCAAGGAGCATGTGAATGCAAGATGGAGGTCTGAGCAGGAGTGCTGTCTTGGTAGGACGATGACATTCTAGTTTCATGATAAAGTAGTTAAAATAAGGCTTGTGATTGCCTACAGTAGTCTTAAGAACAGATAAGTGAGGGACAGCAGCTCATAATGTGACTTTATTAAAGTCTTTGATCCATCGAAACAGTCAAACTGAATCCTAAAGGGAAAGCAGTACTAACACCCCCATGGCAGTGTCACTTCCTCCGTCTGCCCCAGAGAGGCTGCCAGTTTAGCCCTGGCACAACACCCGTCGCGCAGCCTGGACCACCCACTCATCTCTGCTGACACTTCTGCTGGACACACGCAGGCCACAGAAACTCTCATTTACTATGACTCGTACACATGCAGTACACACTGTCCCATACCATATGTGCTAAAACACACACACACACACACACACACACACACACACACACACACACACACACACACACACACACACACACACACACACACACACACACACACACACACACACACAATCATTAACTCTTGCTTACACACACTCTGGGTGGAAGAACAGGTCGAGTGTTAGAAAAACCTATCTAAGGTTACTGAATTGGATGAACTGGGCTGCTGGGGTTGCAGTGATTCTTGCCAGCAGCTCAGATTGCTGTGTAATCACTGATTTTAAATCAAACATGAAATCTAATATACAGAATCTCACAACACAGCTCTTGTCATTAACCTGTATTTTTGATAATTCCCTTCATTATTTATAATTTAGCTCACGCTTTTGAAACAATACCTTGAACATGCTTACAGGAGAAATGTAGATTAGGTGTCTTTCCCAAGGTTCCCACTGATTGGTAAATAAAGGATAAGCTGTGTCAATCAAATTGATCTGAAAAGTGTAAAGGCTGTCCAAGCTTAGTCCTTAGTCCATTCAGGATAATAATTAAACCATTTCAAACGCTGTGAGCAGGGTTTGAACCTGCGCGGGGAAACCCCATTGGATTTCAAGTCCAACGCCTTAACCACTCGGCCATCACAGCTGTTTTCCTCTGTTTCCTCCTCCAGTTGTACATTCAGTCACAAAAAGTAAGCAACTCCTTCACATACCAACAGATGTACAAATGCACTGGCCTGCATGAATGAAACATAAATACACATTCTTATCCGCCACCATGATCCCAACATACTGAAGCTGCAGTTAAGGGTGTGATGGTATTTAGCCCTTCTTGGAATTGTAAATAGATGCTGTTGTGTTTCCAGTAATTTGAGTGATGTAACTTCGGTCACGGCTCATTATGCATGGCTATCACTCCAGGGGAAGTTTGATTTATCAATGCCAGCTTCATCACAGCTGCACTCATTCTTGTCCATGCCGGTTCAGTGGTCTGTGCTAGAGGCTGAATCAGAAAGCAACAGAACATCATGTTTGTTTTTTGTTTCTATCGTTTGTCACATGCACTTAGCCTGCCCACAAAGTTTTCTTTGCTCAGTGTGGTCTGGTGAGGCTGAGTAGCCATTTGTCATTCCAAAAAGGCTTTACACTGGAGATTGACAACCCCTCCTCTGAAACCAGACTGACATTATTCCTATTTAGGCATGCTAGTTGTGGCGCTGTGACTGTTCTCGCTTTGGATATAGCAACCGGACATTCACAATGGCTCTTATTGAACTCCAGCTTTCTTTTGTATATGTTTGGTAGCAGCTTGGTAAGTAGTTATCATGAAGTGTGTAAAACAGAGAGGAAGACCTTTGGAAGAGGATGCATTTAGACATCAGTTATGTTAATGAACTGATATGAGTAAAAAAATACCTTCTAGGTTCTTGTTTCTGTATCTGCTAACTAAGGGTATTAACAGACGGACAGATGTTCAAGGCAGTGCCAATATATCCATGTTATGGAAATTAGCCAGAGGGATGTTCAGCCCAGAGACATACAGTATACTGTGCTGTACATTATGTTCTGTTCACACGGTGCAGAAAATAGGCTAGACTGATCCTATGGACTGCCTACAGGAGGCACTGCTGTACTCTGAGGGGAGCAATGCTGCAGGTCATGAAATGGGACAACCCATTAACATGCACACAGCCAAGTGCATTTTCAAACAGTGACATGACATCCATGCAGAGCGCCATGTGGTTGATGTTTATTTTATCTCTTGCTTAGAGTGAAAATGCTGTTCAGACGGGACCCCCAACGTTTACAGTGTTTCAGCACAAACTTGGTTGGAAGACATTTGTCACAGTTTTTTTTTGGCCTTTCACTCCTTTATCACTGTAAGCCATATCTTAAGGTTGATTATTTTAATGTTAGAACAAAACCCCTCTTATTGTTTAATGTTGTTAGATTCTGCGCCTCACAACCATGCATTGGTTTTCTTATATAAAGAGACCTTGTGTATAATGTCTGTAAAATGTAGTGCAAAGCCTGACAGTCCTATCAGTGGAGTACTTAGTGGTGGTGTCACTGAGGGGAGAGACATAAAACACAAACAAAAATGACTGAACAGTTTTTGTGCCATAAAATGCTAAATCAAAACAGTCAACAATACAGTATATTGATGAATTAATGCAAACATGTATTTCTTTTTATTAAGTTCAACATATAGTCCTCTACATAGAGGTACCATATATTGATTAGGGAGCAGTGATTTGAGTGAGTGATTTCAAACTCAGCCCTAGATTTTAATAGAGTTTTTACTGTAACTGGTGAAGTATACGCCTTTCTCCTAAATGCTTATATAATATTCATGGATAAATCGACTACAGCACTTTAAAATACCAAGAATGTTGTTCAGGACTCACTCAGTTTGTTGTCAAATGTGCTTGTCACTCCATTGTATGATTGATTTTGCTTCTGAATGTTACTGTATTGAACTGTTGCCCTAACACAGGACTGTTAATTGCATGCTTACACAATGGCTTCTGAGCAATTAAGGGACCATACTTAAATAAAAATACAACTGATAGGCCATGAAATGTATCACAACATTATTTATCTTTCCGTTCTTCTTTCTCTTTCTTGTTTGGCCCTTTCTACCTACATTCTCCTCTCTCTTCTGTCGCTCTCATTATTTATCTAATCATCTCTACCTTTGTTTGGCTGTCTGTTATTTCATCCGCTCTCTAAAATGGTATCCCTAGTTGCTAACACACTGACATACATTCATGAATTGGTGACCTACATTCCCAACTCTGTGCTTCCATCAAGCTCTAAAGCAACCTCCCTCTCTCTCTCCTATTATTCCCTTTAATGCATTGTTGCTGGTGTTCAGTCGGTCTCAGATTTTGATTCGAGTTTTGTTTTTCCCTTCCTGCCTTTCCTTGTTCCTGTAAGAGTGCGTGTACACTGCATATGGTTAATAGTTCGACATCCTGTTCCCATGTCATTTTGAGAGACTTATCATGCATATTACAGGGTTTTTGAGTGGAGGAAGAAGTACTTAAGTCCTTTACTTATATTAAAATGTTTTCCCGAAATTATATAAAACAAATGGTCTTTCTTTCCTAACTCTATATCTATATGCTTCTTTCAGTGAATGTCGTGAACTTCTTTTCCATCTGGGTTTTCCTTTTATTTTCTTTGTCATCTCTGTTTCCTTTTTGTGCTCTTCTCTTCCTTTCATCTATAGAACATTTATCTCTCCTTGTTTGCTTCCTTTTTTATCACTGTCTCCCTCTGGGGGCACTGCCTGATTTTTTGACTGATGCCTCTCTGTGCAGCAGGTGATTAATAAGCCTTCAGCTCCCAGCACCAGGGTGCCACAGCAGGAGGCCAAGACACGAGCATGTGGGTTTTAGAGCCAAGCCCCTACCCATTTGTGATGCTTGCGCTTACAGATGCACAGTCTTTGCCGAACCAGAAGTGTGTCCTTCGTTCTTTCAAAATATTCAAGTTTAGAAAGACCAAGACTTTTCTGCAATCAATAAAATGTGTATTTGATACTACTTTATACTCTACTATCAGTATTTAAATCCTCCAATACTCTGAAATACTGAATTGGTGAAAATAAAATCTTTCACAAACATGAAGCGACAATTTCATGTGAGATATTCATGTTCAGCAGATGAATTGTGTGGCATTTATGGAAACATTTGTTTTGGATCCCTTTCATTTTCACAAAACCTTTGCAAACAGTCTTTGAAGTGCCAACTGGCTAAATGTAACAGGTTTTTTGTGTGTGTTTTATAACTTTTATTTCGCACATGTTTTCGTCCTGTTAGTGCAGTCATTCTGATTGACCGTTGTTTGCAGTAATACCGGCTTAAAGGTATGTTTATCTCTGCCTTTCTCAGTTACCCTGCCATGATTCAATCCTGCCATTAAACAGGTATTATAAGTAAGGCCTTAGTTTTTATGAAACTCTACCTGACCTCTTGAAAAGTGTGTCAATGTTTTGTATGAAGTAGAACATTTATTGTGCCATTTAAGAATATACAATACAGTATACTAAACCAGGTCAAAGTGAGTAGAAAACCTTTGTTCCCCTTTTTCTCCATGAGCTGAACAAAGGGAAATAAGTCAAATCATTTTACAGTAACAGGTTGGCTGTCGCTCTCAAGTTTATTGGTATGCAGTTGGATTTTGCACTCATAGCAGTGAGACAATATTCAGTGTTTCCGCACTCTGCCTGCTAAAAATACACTTGTGCACAAAGCAACAACTCATTACTGAAACAGCTGACAAACTCTTCTGTCAACTATCCCTCACTCAGTTAGGATCATCAGCTTCACTTACAAGAACAAACACAAATCTGTCTTGGGTACTGTAAAATGGGTTCCCTAGCTTCTAGACACATTCAAGTGGTGCAGCGACAACTCACCCTCATATGGAGATAGAAACAACACCGCAAGTCAATTAATATTATAGACGACGCCATCCCCCTCACCCTCCACAATGCCCTCTCACACCTGGATCAGAGGAACACATATGCTCATTGACTACAGTTCAGCTTTCAACACCATTGTTCCCTCCAAGCTCGTCATCAAGCTCAGGGATCTCGGGCACAACAGCGCCCTCTGTGATTAGATCCTGAACTTCTTGAAGGGCAGACCCCAGGCAGTACGGGTGGGAAACATCACATCCTGCACCCTGATCCTCAACCCCGGAGCCCCTCAAGGCTGTGTGCTCAGCCCTCTCCTCTACTCCCTGCTCACACACGACTGTGTGGCCACACAAAGCTCCAACACCATCGTAAAGTTTGCTGACGACACGACCGCCATCGGCCTGATCACCAACGGCGACGAGATGGCATACAGAGAGGAGGTTGAAGCCCTGATTATTAGTAGATCAAACAGTATTTAATGTAATTTCACTTTACAACATCTTACATTCAGCTTTGTTTATATTGTACATAGAATCCTTTGCTATTTTTATTTTCTTATTTTTTGTTATGTCCTATATATAATATTTTGCATTGTTGGAGGAGCTCGGGACCTACGATTTTCATTGCCATGACTACACTGTAGCTCATATGATAATAAAACTCTTGAATGTTAGATCCATTGACTTCACACCAAATTGGTCTTATTATTTATTATATAACTGTTTTGAAGCTGCACTTTCTCTTTGTAAGTTGTCCATTATTAAAAAGTGCAAAAGAAACACTATCAAGTCAGCAAATCTGAGAAGGTAACGTGACAGGCTAGATAAATGTGCGTTTTAAGTGAGTTAGGTGTACTTTACTCATTCAAATTCAAATAGCTTTGTTTAAAAAGAACTGCTCACACACTGAGAAAGATTCCTTGATTACATCGGATCAAATAATTTATAAGCATGGGAGGACAGTTAATAAATGTTTAAGATTTTACTCACACCAACTAAGTATCAGCCTTTGATTCATCAGTTTTCCGCAACACAGGGAAGTTAAATAGTGCCATGACATTTTTTTCTCAGACTGTGACCTGAATTTTGTGAGAAGAGAAAGACCAGAAGAGGAGAGGGAAGAGAGGGAAAGAGAAGGGGCAAGAGCAGGAGAGAGCTAGAGCATACACTGATCTCAGTTTTAGGTGTCCTGGAATTCAGGATTACTTTGCCAAAGATTTAATTTCACTCTTTTAATGAGGGAGATAAAGGAGAGAGAGAGAGAGAGAGAGAGAGAGAGAGAGAGAAAGGGGGTGTAAGGCAAGGAGACAAAAAGAGAGACAATAACAAGAAAATGGATTGCATATCGCTCCTCATCTCCATGTATACTGTTCAGCTGTCACTGATCTCTGCCGTGAGAGAGGAGGGAACACTTTGTGCTCTTGACTGCAAGCTCTTATTTTTCAGGTCAGTAAGTATTGCGCAACAACAAAAGCATGAGTCAGATTTTCATTTTAGTAATTTGAACCTTAAAATAATGGAAATGATAACTGACACCTGACACATGTTTTAACTAAATAAAATCACTACAAAATATATCACTGTAGGTATTTCTTTTTTTTGTTTATATGTCTCCCTTCTGCAGGAAATGTTTTCATGTTGTTGTAGGGTTACTGCCTGAGAGTCCTCAGATCCTTTCACTTTCTCTGTCAATCAGGTGACTATGGAGAAGCCTTGCTGTAATAGGTTTTTTGTTTTGTTACAAAAACACATACAGAACTGTTGTGTTAGACTTTGAAATAGCCTTCTTATTAAAAGATGTTAATATGTATGGTTAATACTCTTTGGAAATGTATAGGCTAGTGTTAGATTCTGACAAGGCCAGACCTATCTTCACACGCCTGATTATGTATTCTTGTAGGAAAAACAGCTTGTTTGTATTTTTTGTTTTTAAACCAATTACAATTTTCTTGGGCTAAGCAAAGGCTTCACCTGCCAAATGAAATACGGCCCTTCATACGGCAAAATCTTTCTTGCATGTTATGTGAGTTCAACAATACATTTTCATGAAAAAAAAAACTCCGGCATTTTGTTCACATTCCTATTCAGCTGGGTTCCCATGAGAGAGCTGTGGTGGGGAGCACCGCAAGCAGAAAATATGAAATGTTTAATTAATTAATAATAAAAGCTACTGTCATGTTGTCAGCAGCTGTATCATACCTCAAAGTGTGTGCATGTCCTTTCATATTGTTCCCATTTTTTCGGTTTTAATGTTTAACTATTTGAAAGAAGAAAAAGATGAAAAAAGAGAGGAAAGAAGTGGACCAGCTCACATAAAGACTGGAGGATATTTATCCAATTTCTGAGTATTTTTGACATTTGACAGCATATGTAAAAACATTTACTGCAAGCTCTTAAAGTCTGCTTACAAACTTTTCAACCGTGCCCTCTGGGTTTTCAGAAAGTGGAGCTAGTGGTTAAAAGCTTTTGAAAGCTGGAGAGAGGACTTCTGAGTTTGGATAACTCAACTTCAATTTGACTTATGGCTGAGTCCCATAACGTTTCTTAAAGTGGTCGCCTGACATGCATTTTCTGAATGCAGTCAAGATTTGTTTTGTCTTTGCATATGTTAAAATGTAATACTTATGACAAATGACATGAAATTGTTGAACCTGAAAATCATAATTTTAGTCGTATATAATTATGACATATTATTATTTCTAGCCCAGTAGCAACAGTAAAATTAAAAAAGACAGAATTAACCAGATTGTTTTCTATAGTTTATGTAGAGCATTTTCTAATAGTGCTCTGTAGCCACAGTCTAAAGATATTGATATTAAACTGTGGTTAATGATGTAGGCCTAATGTAGCTGATTGTCCTGAGCCTCAAATAAAAAGGTCAGTAGTGTCCTGGGGTGCACTCTGTACGTGGTGCCATTCCCAATCTGGCACAGGTTCACACTGCACTGCACTTTTTTGGGATCTCCGTAATCCAAAAACGTCAATCAGAGGTCATGTAGGATTTACAGCCAGTATGATGGCACGAGTTCTGTCCTGAGATGCCATTCAGTACTTTATGCTCTGCCCGGGTGTGAGCTCATTATGGACTCATTGGCTGGCCGTTAATATAATAGTGATGCCGGGTTAATGTCAGGTCAGAGGACTGAATCAGAGAGGTTTCCTAAAGCCTCTCACTGTGGATGATAATTGGTGCTCCACTCAGCCAGGGGCAGATCTCTGGCTGCCGTGTAATTGGGCAAAGTGGAGAGTTGGTCAGATTGCTCTTTCCTCCTCCTCTTCTCCGCTGTCGTCTTTGTCATAATTAACTTTCACTCAGTCACTACTTCACACGGATAATTTGACATGAATGAAACGGAGACAAAGGAGAGAAAGAGTGTGTCAGAGAGACAGAGAGGGAAAAATGCAGATGAACATTGAACTCAGCAGGAATAAAATCTGCCCGTAGTTTAAGGTGAAAATGAAGTGCAAATGATGGTATGTCATTGTTCCCTGTGCTGCATTAATAATTGGCCCTTATTTTCATCCTAGCGTCTTTTATTCGTTGCATCTTATTAACTTACTCAAATATTAACAAATGGCAATGTTATAATGTATGATAACAAACTTTGCCCTGTGGTGCTTAGGAGGATTAAATAATATGTAAACGTCGTAACTTACACCTTTTCACAAAAACTATTGTTTCTTTGTTTCAATGTGACACTGTGCACATGTTCACATGGATTTGCTGCACGAATCAGTGACAGCTGTGGCTAATTCAAGACAGAACAGCCTGACTATGTGTTGCTGCTAAATATATAAGTGGCCTAATGAAATCATCTGCTACTGCTCCTCTTTGAAGTTTATAAAGTCAATTCAATTCAAAGGACACAAATTTCACTATGTTGTCCAGTATTTATATTGATAATCAATTATTAACAAGTAATCTTTCATACAGAAATTGCAGAAGATGCTGCTTTCAGCCTCATCAATACGGAGATTTCCTTTTTCTATGTTTTTATTTCATACAAAACTGTATCTTTGAGTTTCAGACTGATAAAACAACACATTTAAAGACATCAGCTTTAAAATGGTAAGGAAGCGTTTCACCATTTTCAGACATTTCATAGAAGAAACCAATAATTGAATAACCTATAAAGTAATGAGCAAACAAATGTATAATAGTGTAAGGATATTACAAATCTGAAAAATTAACAATTGAAAATGATCATTTAATTTCCATTTATATACTGTATAAGGGGACACAGATTCCCACACACACACACACACACACACACACACACATATAACTGCATGCACACAAACACGCTACCTAGCACAACCCTTTCCCCCCACATGCTCTCTTCTCACTTCAGTGTTGATTAATCAAATCAGTGGGGGCCCTTTAGATTATTGCGTTAGCTGTGGCTGACGGGCAGAACGGCTGATTGGCTGAGAGGCAGGAAAAACAGGTGGATAGTAAGAATGAGGTTACTGTAGGTAGAGTAAGGACAGGGAAATTCAATATGGTAAAAACCTTTTCGGTCAGACACCATTAAAAGAAGAAAAAGGGCTGTTAATGTCAACACTTGCATAAGGTCAATATTGAATGCAAAGCCCTATACGTGGTTTGGATACACTACCCATAAAAAGACTCTTACATAATATATCTGTAAAGCTGCCATGAAGAAGGCTTACTGACAAGCGCTATATACATATTTATATACAGACATACATACCTAAGCATTAAATGAAAGGCGCCAAAAGATTTGCTGATGGCAGACATTCTGGCTTTGAGAAACTTCCTCAGTGTTTGCACAAAATTAATTTCCCCAGTCTAGGCACAAGAAATGCTTTTATCCTTCCTCACCGGTAAATACAAGAGGGTTGCTGCCAATAGATCTAGCATTCTAGGCGATGTCTGAAAATGTTTTACACCTAAAAAATTCCTTCAGATTAAACTCACTTAAAAACCCAAGTTGTTTTTAGACCTTGAAAGATATGCTTTAAAAACTAAAGGTTAGCTTGTGTGTTTACTCACTGACTTATGTCCTTTTTTTTATACCATAGCAGTATACCGAATACTTGCAAATTGATAATAATAATAATAATAATAATAATGTGATGTCTGTATGTGAGGATATCATAGACACAAGCTGAGCAAACTTTAGCTCTGCATCTGCCTTTGTCACCAGGGAAAAAGACAACTATGGTGCAGACAATCATTTTCATGATGGTGTGTATTTGTGCGTCTTGACTTTTAAAATGGCAATTGATGAAGCTTGAAGAGCTCCATGAATGCAGAGAAATCCTGTCCTCAAATACTCAATCTCAGAATCTAAAGTGCTTTGCTAGGGTTTTGACTGATATAAGGTGTTATGAGTCTATTCCTCGGGGTGTGGAGGGTATGGAGGACCACCTTGAGATCAATAGTGTTCAGAACCAACATAATCTCATGTGTTCCACTGGGCTTCTAGAAGGCCTCACTAATCCATTGCTAATGCAAGAGAATAACTGATAAATCCTTTTAAAATGAACACTCTGTTTCTGCAGCAGCAAAGTCTCACTCTTAGCTGATTGGTTCATATTCATTACCACACTATGCCAGCTATTGCTTTTTACCATCACATCTTGCAGAAAATGACTCAAGTATCAATTTCCACTCAAACAACTCTGTATTCAGAAAGAGATTTGATTGCAGCCACAAGTCTCTCATCTTGATGAAGGAATCATAGTTGAGAAAATTAGACTTCAATTCAGTGTGAAGGGTTACTGATACGCATGAAGAGTGAAAAGAATGGCTCCCTTTGCGACTGTACCTAAATGTTATCAAGAACTTCTGATTAAGTGATCTTAAACTCTGCACCGTAATCAGACCCCACAGCAGGATTGTAGTTGCTACACTGGGAACCATTAACGGTGAAATGAGGTTAAGCTAAAGAAAAAAAAACTCATGTTACGCATTTAACTGGTTTGAGATGTCCTCTATGGCCTATAATTCCGAAGTATGGCTTGGCTTGTTGTCACAGTTTGATGTGTCACCTGTTGTTGTACAAAATGCCAACAAAGTGTTAAAGAAAGAGCACGTTGACAAGACATACTTCAAACTGTGTTTCATTCAGTGTAAACCTGCAGTGGCCCTGTAACGACACACTTCATTCAGTACCTAGAGGAGTCTTAAATATCCTGATGGCAAATGTTAGAAATTACCAGGTGTCCCAAAAAACTAAATACAGAAAATAACAACTAAAAAGGAAACAACTACAAACAATTGCACAATGAAAAAAGATATATCTTGGTATTTGTGTACATTTTAAGGCTTTTTTGTGAAAATTGATGTTCAAAGCAAGACGAAGCCAAGAATAATACTAAAGTACGGTTAAGTAAATAAAAAATCAATTAAACCAAGGTTGATGAAGAGTATATGCTGTATGTATTAATCAAAGACTACAGTTTCCACTCGCTATTTAATTTCAGTAATCTACTTCACATGCCCTCGTCTCCTTGCCCTTTTGGCATCAATCAAATTATCCTTTTAAACCTGAATATGGCCACACTACACACTGATTGCCATTGTTCCTTCATCTCTCGGCCATACCCTAAACCAGGACGGAGAACACTTACATCACATGTTTCTTCTCTTGTTTTAGTTACCTTTTTGAGTGAAAAGTAAAGTCTAAAACCCATTATTTATGTTACAAAATAAATACTAACATGTGAAAACATTCTGTGAAGCATTGGAGCATTAGTTGTTCTCTCGCTCAATCCAGAGGACCAACATGGTGACGTCCTGCCCATCTTTGCATAACAGACTGCTCCAGCTCCATTGTCACAGGGACAGATACAGGAGAACATTCCTGACTACTGCCATAACTCTTTATCACAATCACGTCCGGCTGATAGATAACTCTCTGCTCCATACCTTCTCTTGGATAACTGGACTTAAACTCACACTGTACATTTTACATATTCTATTTAATATTCCATTCCTTACACACTTAATGTATGTATAATATCCTGCTTTATATTTCGTGTACATTTTTAGGCGGACATGTATATTTTCAACTTTCTTTTTTTTAATGCTATTTTATTTTTATTGTAATCTACAATGCCTTGTCTTTATGTTGCTGCAATGCAAACATTTCCCAAACTGGGATCAATAAAGTACTTATCTATCTCTATCTATCCATCCATCCATCCATCCATCCATCCATCTATCTATCTAACTAATGAGTGGATGGACTATTAAAAAGTCCAGCTTTTACTGGCCATCCAGCCCTGTCTATCTGTGTTTTACAGGATTTGGAATAAATTAGCATTACTCCAAGTTAAGATTAACATTTGATTGATCAATTAAATTGTCTGTATGAAGTTTACTTCACCCTGAAGTGACTCAGGGAAGCTGTTGAAATCTATAATTTCTGGTAAATCATTAGTTAGTAAGTCTCATCCATCCACAGTGTGACATTTTAATCTCCCTTTGCAATGGTAATCTATTCCACAGCAATCAATAGCTAATGACTGCAGCCAACTGATAGCATTTTTGCAAAATTGAACCATTAGTTCAGCAGTCTAACTTTCAATATTTATTGGACAGCAGATGCCAACGCTGAAATACTGTAAAAATGTTAAATAGTTGATAGACGCTATACTACTTCTTTAATGACAACAGATGTATTCATGCTGACATTTTGCATTATTTATGAAATGATTCATTGATATGCGCCCAAGTAGTTCTCACATTTTTTCTCTTGTTCTTTAAAAGCAAAATAATGTTACTAGATCATTTACCCTTCAAATAAAATCTTTCAGAATTAGATTTGAGCTTTAATCTAATTATTGTAGTGTTCCGTACATGCCATAATCTCCTCATCCATACATTCTGACTTCCTAGCTGTTCTCTGGCTGCTGTTGTTTTGTCCCATTTGTTCTAATTTATTGCAAATGATCAGTGTTTAATCAGAAGACATTAGTCTAAACCCTGGTGTCAATAAGTTGTGGAAGGCGAGCCGGATTGCATTGGAGTCCCTGAATCAATAGTCTCCGGGAAAACAGCAGAACTCAAGGAGCCGAGGCGGCCCTCACTCTCAGCACAAATATTGACAAAATGACTTATAGGTTTTATGAGTTTTCATCATTTTTTTACGAGTTCAGATAACCTTATTCTGAGTGATAGGAACTAAGATCCTGACCTGCTATTTCATTTAGTTGGTTCTGCTTAATAGGATTGTGGTACGCCTAGGGAAAGGAACAAGCTTTGCTCTCTGTAGATGGGATATTGAGCCAGGGCCTCTCTCCCTCACTATGGAGTTCCAATAGTCTATCTCTCATCAAGAGCTGGAAACCCAGAACATTGCACTAGTAATACACAAGTTACCTCCTTGAAATAACCATCCGATGCATGGTGCATGCATACCACAGATTTACGGCCACCTGACCCTAATGTGTTAGAATCAAATTGAGCTCTGTTAAGCCTTTTGGCAATAGACAAAAAACAACTGAATTGACAAATAACCCGAGGGGTGTTTAGCTTAAAAACACACACATTGACCAAAACAGTCCATGTTATGCAAGGGAACTTGGGAACTTGGGAAGTTAAGCAAACACATTATACATGCTCTAAAAAGTACTGAACACAGCCTCATTACAGAGGACTGGCTTTACATAACAGACTCTAATTCTGTCAAAACTTGTAATGGAGCTGTTTAGACGCGAGTCTATTCTGTTGGTTTCATTTGTTGCATTCACTGTTACACATACAAACATGACGTCGGAAGCCAAAGATTCAATTGAACTGAACCTTACTAATTTGGGGCTCCTGCGTTCGGTCAAAATGTGTGTATTCTCAATTCTCAAATAAAACACACAGTTCAGAAAATGACCGTTCTCAAATAATAGCCACAAGGAAAAATGAGACAGTCCTTCCAAGAAAACAGCATCAGTGTTTTTAAGGTAATGGACAAAAATAATAAGTGGGAACCGTAGGAACTATAAGCTGTTGTTTGGTTACAAAATGGCTTCAACACCACTGCCACTTCAGACATTAAACCACTTTTATTATGTATGTTCCATAAAACTTCATAAAGTTATTTTAGACAAAATCAAAATGTTTCCTTCACAGCAGCTAACTTTGTGCCTTACCAAACTCTAACCATACTGTAGAGGTGTCTAATGTATGGAACAGCCTTACCAAGCAGACTTTTTATTGGTCCAAATTGGTAACCCACATGAAAGCTTTGAGGTTGGCAAATGGATGGGTTAGGGTTAGGGGTTTAAGACATATAGACAATAAATAAAGTGAATGTGCCTGACTTTTCTGCTCTCATCTCCACCATGTGCAGTAGCTGTAGCTATCTGTCCCTGTTCAACTCTACGGCGAGACAAGGAGCAGCCAAGTCCAGCTCCGTCCAGACTCTTAAATGAGACTATTGTATCCCCTCCATCAATGCTGTCTCACAACATCTTCACGTTACACAGCCATATCATGAACTTTGATCTGGGAAATTACATCTACAACCCCATGAGGACCTAGAGCCAACCCTCACAGAGCAGGCTTTGTGCTCATGTTACTCAAGCCTCCATCTCTGTAACAGCTCAGATACAGTCTTCGGATTATAGCAAGCTAATGGCTGTGTATGAGTGTGTGTGTGTGTGTGTGTGTGTGTGTGTGTGTGTGTGTGTGTGTGTGTGTGTGTGTGTGTGTGTGTGTGTGTGTGTGTGTGTGTGTGTGTGTGTGTAATGCAATATGAGGCAGTTCACACCATCATTTTACTACACTATACCCTGTACGGTCTCATTGTTTTTTACCATATGGCATTTCTGCACTTTTTGAACAAATATTTAGCTTTTATATGCTACTCAAGTTTGTCATGTCAATGTGTTGAATGCAGCTGCAGGCAGTATTTGGTTGTAGAGTGCTTGACTGGAGAGCAAGGCCAAAATATTAGGGGAACTTTCATCAGAAGGTCTAACATTCAATCTTTACAAACCCATGTCTTTAAACAAGCGACTGAATATATTCACTCATCGCATGCTTTCTTTCTGTATTCAACACTTCAGCTAAATGTGAAATCATCTAAAAATAAAGTCATTCACTAACATAAATCCATCCGTCAGTGGTGTTGTCGTTATTGAGTGATGCAGCCATGTGCCTATGATCAGATGGAGATGAGGGTTATGCAGTCGACATACTCAGCAGGTGACAATGTAATCTGTGGATTAATGAAGTTATTGCAAAACAGCATCACAGGCACATTCAGCAGCCTTTCACAAAGTCATTCATTATCCAAAGGGGCTGTCACTTAATCATTACAAAATTACTTTAAAAAAAAAGAAATTCTGACTCTGCAATCCAAAAGGTAACAGCCAAAATACACCTAAGGAAATGAATGAAAAGCCTACAAAATTAAAGTATAGAATATTCAAAATGTTAGGATGGGTAGCATAAGCATAAGAATGTGTTTAATGTTGAACAAACATCAGCATTATTAAACAGCACATGACTAATACAAATAAAAACACGTCATATTATGCAAACAAGCATCACTTTTGTTTCCAGCTTTAAACACACTGAGCAAACATCAGATTTTTTTTAATGCTAAAACAGAAGCACTGTCTCTAAAATACTGTAAGATCCTGTCGTTCCCCTGCTCACATTGTACGGTATTTTTACAAAAACACTGCTAAATGGAGATAGAGTTTATGGATGCCAATTCTAAATATAGGAAAATTGCCATGTCTCTTCTCCGTGAGTCACTTTGTGAAAGAGCACAGGGAAGAAGACAGAATGTACCGTTAGACTGAAAAAATACAACTTGTCTGAAAACAAGGAAACAATAAACATGTTGTTCTCATTAATGACTGTTTTGTCAAAGTGAGACCAGTTTGTAGGATTCATTACCTTTCATTGATGAGCGGTTGGCACCTACCAATACCAATGGAAAAAGGAAACATTTTGAGGATTTAGGTTTGTAGTTTGTTGGTAGTTTTGTTTGATTTGTGGTGTGATATTCATATAGCTTTATGAAACATATAGAAATGCCCGAGGAAAGGAAGTGTGATAAAGTGGGTCATTTTTCATTCTAAAACATGAGATTCATCTTGCTTTCTTTTTTCAGAGGAAGCACAGCATCAATTATAATAAACGTTTTGTCCGTATTTGCATGCATGAAGGAAAGTTGAACTATTAACAAGTTATTTTTGAGAAGATGTCCAATTTTCACCTATAAGGCATCCCTTTATAATATGTGTATGACTAGAGGGCACTGGGTTCAGGTGAAGAACATCTGGGCATGAAAATGAGTCTCTCAGTTCAATGGAGCTGCTCACTAACCTGAATTCAAAGGTGGTCGTGAATGAGTGTGCGCAGTAGCCTTGGTTGCCTGGGTGAAAAAAGGTTAACATGAAGAATGCCTCACTTTTTATTCATCAGCCTGGTTAAAGGGTCCACGCCCAATGTCGGTTCAATTGCTTATACTTATCTTGGAAAATGGCTAAAATGGGAATATCTGATGCTTTATTTTGTCATTTAAAATGTTTTACTGTTGGTGTTTTGCACAAGATTTCTGATAAAAAGGAATTTGAATGTTTACATTTTGGCTCTGACAATGGATAATGGCCATATTTTGCAAGTATGACAGTATGTCTTGTGTGAGCGTGTCTTGTCTCACAGGGATGAAGTGTGAATGAAATGAGGAAACAGGGTGAGAGACTCACAGCTTCCCTTTCAGGTTTAATAATGAGCTTTACTGCTGACAGCCATATTAACATTGATACAAGAACACACACATTAATAGTGGGCGAAATGATTTAGAATTATGTCACAGTAGTTTTTTTTGTAATGTCGGATAACGGTAGGTAAAAATGTATTCAAATACTTCCCTCAAAACATGATTCCAGATTCTTTACTAAATTTGGTTCATTTTTTAAATCGGCCCTAAATAGGAATGAACATGAGGTGTAGGTTTACATGAGTTTTAGGAGGAGCACCCATCCCCATAATATAGGTTAATTAGTAAATGCAATGTGATTCATTCTCAGACATAGTTGTATAAACCATGATGTACAAAACACCGGTGACAGTGCAGAACCTGGCATACAACCAAACTCTACACACGCACGCATGCACGCAAACACACACACACACACACACACGTTCTTGTACTTGTTGACGAAGCCCTGCAACCTTTGGGCTTAAGGTATGAATCCCCTACTGTAATTATGTGGTGCAAGCAGTGGTCCTAGAACACCCTCTTGCCAGGTTGGAGAAATGGGATTGGGAGGGGCAAAGCTAAATTTAGACCCTATACTCAAAAATAAACCCACACACACAAACAAAATAGGAAAACATGCCAAAAAAAGAACAAGTAGGAGTTATAGGAGGGAGCACAATAAGGCGAAAGAAGAATCACTTGTGCTAATTTTATTAAGTGATATATCCCCGAATGCCCAAGAGGACTGTTTTTCAAAGCCAGGAGCACAGCCAGAATGAGATAAAGGAAGATATAGAAAAGTATATAACTTGTGATCAACATTTGTAATGGACTGGCTATATTACATTATTGCTTTCAGGTTGAAGCTGAAAATAGGCCAATAAATGCATTATCTACACTAACCACCAAAAAGAAACACTAAAGGGTCACTGGGGATGACATTACTCAGCCCGATCTAATTTAGAAAAGGATTTATTATGAAGAGAAACAGACACGAGTGCACAGAGGCAGACCCACACACACAAAGCAAAACAAAGATTGTAACAAGTAGTTGTTGTTGAACACCATTTTGCTGTCCTTTTATGATAGCTCTATGAGCATGTGAAATGCTGACAGTGGAGGACAGACTGTCATTTTCACAAGTCTAATTGACTTGTTTCTGACAAACCATCAACCATGGATGAAGATGAATATTAGATTGTAGCTATTTGCTATTCTCCATTCTGCTTCAGTTGAAAGGTGTGACCGGTCTTTTGTCTCGACAGCACCAGTTAAATAAAAACAAAAAAAACAGATATAAATATTACATGCCATGCTGTGAAATACAAACTTAGCATCTCAACGGTTTGTTAACATCAAGAACCAACTGCATCTGGCAGAGAAATGAAAGAAAATCATGAATACAAGTATTTAGTCAATGTTTGTAGATTGAAATATATCCAGCTTAGTGCTAACTATGTTGACAGTATTTCAAGAGTAGACGTGTGTTCTGTTAGCCACAACCATCATCGTATCTCTGTAGAAGAATAACAATACATTCTGATTCCTGCCTAGTTATGAAGACATAAAATATGATTTCTCAAACTAACAATTCAATAAAGTGTGAAAGTGGGATGATAGCATTATATAACTCAATCGAAACCCAAAGTAGAGATTAAAGGTGAGTGATGAGGCAGAATGTGGTTGGAAAAAAAAAAAGGCTTACTTATATTGCCAATATTCAACAACACGACAAACTATTGTGTGGTTAAAAAACAAAACTGGAACACCAAACAAGTCTCAAAGATTTAAAAAACCAAGCTATGTGACAACTGACGCAAATATTATTACTGTTATTGGGGCCGCGCACCCTGCTATTAACTTGTGGAGGAAACTTGGCAGCAACTTTCTTTTTCTGACAGAAAAGACTTTCGAGTGTAGGATCTTTACATAAAGAATATTAACAATTACCAGCATGAGCAGTACAGTAGATCTCAGTCTCTTCAGAAGACGTGTGTTTGCCATAATTATTTCTCTCAACCGCAACTCATACATCCGTACAGAGTCCACACTGGCAAGATTCACTTTTTTGCAATCAAAACAAAACATTCATGTTTTCTTACTTTTCTGGAATCAGATAAGGAGGTTTTTTGTCCAAGGATATTGCTGATGTTTTTGTTTCGTTGTAAAACATACTAAGAAACTGTATTGATATAAATGTTACTTTAGCCCATCCTAATGCATCCGAGGAGAGCAACTCTACCAACCTTTTATTTAAGCCTCACGTCCTGACCCTAAACTAACCTCAACCTGTATCTTGTCTTAAAATAAACCTGTGATTCTAGTTGATGCCCTGTGGACAAGTCAATTGGTAAAAATGTTCCCACTTCAAGTTCTAAGCCTCAAGCTGGTTTTTGCCGTGAAAGCTAAGCAAACACTGACAAACTCAAATACAACTGCCTTTCAGCACAGAGTGTGGTATAATCACCATTCCTAAAAGGGTCATTCATAATGAAAGGGGCATTAGAAGGGCAAGCTTTCATTCAGCAGATAAAGTGGGCATTTATTGACAACAAAAGCCGACTAAATTCAATTGATATTACATAACTCCCAAAAACAACAACGGAAGATCCGTTTGTTTTTTGGACTTTGACATTTGAAGCGCGTGGACACAAACCTTTAACAGGCATAAGTTCTGGTGGACTGAGAGCAGCTTCCGCCCAGCTGCTCTTGTCTTGTAACTCTATCACAGTTATTACACAGCATTCTTAATCTCTGAAGGCCCCAGGTTCTGGGCAGCTGTAATCCTCGAACAGCTCATATCACACAGGAACAGAAAGAGCAGGTTTAGGGTCAGCGCTCAGTCCCAGCACCCCCGCCTCATTCATCCTCTCAGTCAACTCTCAAAGCTAAAAATATATAGTGTCTCTTAACAGGAACTGGACCGTCTTTAGAGGCTTTTTTTACTCCATAGGTAAAGAATGACCTTGTGTTCATGACTTACTTTCCAGTTTAGCTCATAAATCATGCAGGTTTTATACATTAAAGTGCAAAAGGATACGCACGTCAAAGCAACGTAAGAAAGACAAATTGTAAGCACATTTTCAAAAAGGGAAACAACAGACTTTGGTTGTGAGGAACAGTAGCGTGTTAAGCCTGGGCCTCGGACAATACAGCCCCAATTTGTGTGTGTGTGTGTGTGTGTGTGTGTGTGTGTGTGTGTGTGTGTGTGTGTGTGTGTGTGTGTGTGTGTGTGTGTGTGTGTGTGTGTGTGTGTGTGTGTCTGTTGAAACTACGTGCTGCTGTGAGCCTGTGTGCCATCAGACTGGAATAGTTATTGCACCGTTCACATATTTATGAGGAGTTGTTCTCTCTTGTTTATAGTCTTGAGGCTTTCAGCACAGCAGCCATTTCTTATCAAGCCAGTTAACTCTGCCAAGGTGGAAGAGGGAGTAAAGACAAAGACAGAAACAAACAAACAAACAAACCTGATAGGTTGAGAGAACCAAGACAGACAGGCATGGTGACCAATAGACTTGACTTTTTTTTTCTTCTGCTAAACGTTGGAAAGGGCCAAATATGGGAAATAACTATGTAAAACGTAAGAATTTATGGAGGATTTAAACATTTTTTGCTCCTTCATATCTTTCTGTACTGGTCTGGTGCCATGTGTGCTTAACAAATCTGTCGACACAGAAATTGCCCTTAGGTAAACGTATATTCCTCATTTTCAAGGTAATAATAATAATAATATATTTAATTTGTAATGCACTCTCAGAGTGCCTCATGTTTGGACAATTTCTCATGAAACCAAGAGCTGTCATGGTACCAAAGATTAACACTCTCTGCAGCACACCATTTAAATTCAATGTCACTGTTCAATGCCAGTGTAATATTTAATGTGTCCTTTATCTAGCAGGGCGAAATAGAGGTGAATGGTTATACAGCACTTCTAGTTTAATGTCATAGATGTAGTGCCTGTATACTTTATTAAGTGTTTAAGTTTCCAAACCTTAAGAATACAATAAACACAACCTAGATATAGTGTATGTTATTTACCATCAGTGTTTCCCAAAGCTCTAACTCATTCTTGTTTGTTGAATTGGCACATAAGACCAAAATGGTCCAATATCTACTTAGATCAATATGGCCATCAACACAATGTGGATTTGTACATATTTGCAACATTTGAAGATAGATTTTGTCAGGAAAATGAGACATTGTGCTAAGGACTAAAATCCCTGTTTGGCATTCGATAGTTTGATTTCCAGGAATGCTTGGCTGTGGTGTTACTTACCTCATAAAACAAGGAACCCACTGTGTAGGATTTAACACTCTGATGGGCCAGTGCTCACCCTAAGCAATATGTAGCAAGAAGTGCAGATGAATCAATCAACACAACATCTGCACGTTAATCTGCAGAGGCCCCCGGGCACAGGGAAAAGCTCCCATTAACACACTTTCAAGTGGACACATACATACAAATGCACACACATAGGCAGCATTCACATGCACTTAAGTAATTTGATCATTTGCTGCTTTTGGCTGTAACCTGAATGAAACACCATCTCATTGAGAGACTGGGGTCACATTATCAGGATGAAGGATTAGGAAAAGGCAGATAAGAAGATTTCTGATGGAGAAACCGGATTATTCTAAATGTATAAGCGTAATGCTTGGCTAGGTAACATTTGAGAAGCTGGCAAGTGTAAACTAGATGTTGAAAATTATCTAGCTGAAAACCCCAGGCAAATGTTGCCTACTTTTGTTAAGAAAATTAGCTACTGGACTAAATCACTAAATCTAGCAAACTTTACTGTCAACATGCTGAAACCACTCTAAATCAGAGCTTTATCTCTGGAAACAGAAACTTCCTTCTTTCAGAAGCAGCAGTCAGTCAGCACCTTGAGGCTTTTGATAACTGATTGTGGAGGCTGCCCCACATCAGCCTAATGCTGTATCTAATGTAGGCCTGTGAGAGTTGAGTTGGTTGTCGTAATTGATTGTTGCATTGTCCTGGGCAACAGACACAAGCATCGACTGAGGTGAGACTGCATCTATCTTCACTTGTGCCCGCTGACACCTGAGGGAGGGAGAGCTGTACCTCTGTGGTGATGAACCATGAAGACAAATGGATAGGCTGGGCCCTACAAAGGCTGCAGACATCCCCTCTGGATGTGGTTTAAATGGGTCAGAAATATATCTGCACAGCTATGCACCGCATTTAGCAGATTCCTCCTATTGTTCGCATCAAAACAGGAGACAAGAATAGCCATCAAATGAGGGTTGTTGGAAAGCGAGGCCCTCTTTAAAAGTCCTTTGAAAGTCAGAAAAGAGCCTCTCTGTAGGAGGAAGTGATGTAGCACTCATTGTTTAAGGTCATGGGGGGTTTACCACTTCACAGTGATTGGTTGGACATATTTCTGTAAACTTTCTGCAGGGACCACATTAACGCAGGGTGACTATCATGTGTAATTACTGTCTCAAAAGCTCATTGTTGGCAAGCTAATGAGTCTGTGAGAACACAAAGCTTAATTATACAATGCACAAAAAATAAATAGGGGCAGTTTGGGTCAGGGTAACAGTTGGCAAGGAAATACAACCTGCAGCTTGTCATGATGAGTTGGCTCAAATCAGTCATGATAACATTTCCATAGAAATGAGGCCCTAAATGATCAATAGAAACGGGGCCCTAAGAGCAACATTTTCTCACAGACAATTGGAAAGCTCACATCAACCAGAATGGATTTTTTTTTCCGAGAATCTGCTTTTATATGCTATAATGAGGCACTAAACACACAATGCTAAAAACAAACACAAAGACAGACCAATGAGAAATGAAGCACTGGCAGGGACCTTGCCTTTAGTTCTGTTATAAACTGCAGGCAATATTTGTCATTTGTAATGTTGCATAATCATAACGTTTCATGATAAACAAATGGTACGGTGATTATAATAATATTTCTCTGAAATCCCTGGTGAGAACCTTCCAGGTTGAAATACCATCACTATAACGAAGAAGCGCTGTTAGCTTCATCATTTGTTTGGCCCAAAAGACCAATTATGGTTTTGGTTTGCTGGTTTAGCATATTGCTGAAGCACTGAGGGGACAGAGTGAAATGGATTGTTGTGATATATAAAGTGTGACAACCAAAACCCTAGCATTAATTAGTCAGAGACACATTTTAGGAGACCTGTCGCATACTAATAGCAAAAGATTTAGACTTTTCTTATATAAAACCTTTTGTCTATTTTATCTTACCATAACAGTGTTGTCACCACTCCCTTGTCTTTAAATAAAAAATGACTCCCAGTGGAGCATTTTCAAGGATCTTTCTTTCTTGGCAATCTAGTTCACTATTGTCCCATCAGCTAAGAGCATCTGGGTTACAAAAATACTCTTTCTGTCACAGTATTTTTGTTGGGTGTATGAGCTCTATTCAAGCAGGATTATATGGGGTCACAGCCAAAGCCAACTTGATATTGTTTAACTAAAAGTTAGACTCTCCAAGAATTGAACAATGTACTTTTGTTCCCCTGTGATCCCAACAGTTTAATCAAATGATAATCCTGGTTTTATAGGAACTGTAGGTCGGTGCAGTTTCTTTTATCTTGTGTTTTATAATCAATCTTTGTTTTCAGTGTTTTTGCTGGGATAAGCTTGGAGTGCTACCCTATATAGCTTCATAATCAAAACAAAAGTTTATGAAGATTCAAGAAAACAAAAAAGTATTGATCACTATTTGCTAAATAGTAACAAACTACTGTTTCTGCTGTGCATGCATCACAGCTAAACCCTACAAATGACCTCGGAGAAGTCTGCTGTAATCAAGTTCTTAAACATTAGGATGTCAAGATGTCTCACTCCTAAAATCTGGATGAGGTGCCTCTTGGTTAGGGTTGGGAACCGAAACTCTGTTCCAAATGAGAACCTATAACAAAATGCTGGGTACCGGGTACCCATAAAAAAAATATAATTTCGGTTCTGCTTAACGGTTCTTAAACGCGGTAACCACGTATTACAAAGAAAGGCTACATACAGTGGGGCAAAAAAGTATTTAGTCAGCCACCAATTGTGCAAGTTCTCCCATTTAAAAAGATGAGAGAGGCCTGTAATTTTTATCATAGGTATACCTCAACTATGAGAGACAGAATGAGAAAAAAAAATCCAGGAAATCACATTGTAGGATTTTTAAAGAATTAATTGGTAAATTCCTCGGTAAAATAAGAATGTCGTCACCTACAAACAAGCAAGATTTCTGGCTCTCACAGACCTGTAACTTCTTCTGAGGCTCCTCTGTCCTCCACTCGTTACCTGTATTAATGGCACCTTTTTGAACTCGTTATCAGTATAAAAGACACCTGTCCACAACCTCAAACAGTCATACTCCAAACTCCACTATGGCCAAGACCAAAGAGCTGTCAAAGGAGACCAGAGACAACATTGTAGACCTGCACCAGGCTGGGAAAACTGAATCTGCAATAGGTAAGCAGCTTGGTGTGAAGAAATCAACTGTGGGAGCAATTATTAGAAAATAGAAGACATACAAGACCACTGCTAATCTCCCTCCATCTGGGGCTCCACGCAAGATCTCACCCCGTGGGGTCAAAATGATCACAAGAACGGTGAGCAAAAATCCCAGAACCACACGGGGGGACCTAGTGAATGACCTGCAGAGAGCTGGGACCAAAGTAACAGAGGCTACCATCAGTAACACACTATGCCGCCAGGGAGAGGGGTTTTTCCACTGCTGGAGACACTATTTGCCTAGAAAGATCACGCATACTACCAGAAAAGGCTGATATGCTGATTTTTCTTAACAAGAACTGTTGAGTTGCATACATCTTTAACATACCCTCTGTTTTATTGACTTATTTATTTGGTTGCAAGCAGCTAGGTGCTGTGCACTGAATGCACTTTAGTTCTAGCATTTGGCCCCTATTGCTGCTCGGACGGACTTTTATTTTTCTCGAATGTGACTTGTATGATTTATGTCAGTAGGTTTCCTATAAACACACAACATGCAGCTCAAAACATTATTATCCATAAATGGTTCAACCGCTTCTGCTTTCCATTGTGTTGTCCACATTTGTATTATATGCATTTAGTTTATACTGTTTAGTTTGTGAAATGTTCAGTTCACGCTTAAAAGAATAAAGATATTTTTGTTATCTAAACATTTGACCTCTTTTTTTACCATTTTGGAATCGAAACGGGGAATCGATAACAACCGGAATCGATAATCGGAATTGGAATTGATACATTTCTAACGATACCCAACCCTACTCTTGGTATTATTCAACAGGAAGGAAACTCTTCTAGTACTTTACCGAAAGGACCACAGGGTCAGCCGCTTTGATAAGGCACAAACAGAGCAGGAACGATAGCTTAGGCCACGGTCACCTATAACCACTAACCGGCTCGCCCTGGCACTTTCTTCAGTAACTTGTAATGTGTGTGTTTGTCCAGGCAGGTCAAATCAATATTAAGACGATTTGTTCTTGATACTGAACATCCTTGAGGTGGCATAAAATATCTGCTCTTAGTTTTCCACTTACAAAAACAAGCTTAGCCTCCAACAGGAGGTAGGTTTGAGCTAAGTATGTCAGGAGATCAAGGGTTACATTTAAATGCATCAGACTGGAGGGGTGACGCTTCATGGCGGCATGAACTGTCCTGTTCCCGTGACTCAGATCTCATATATATTGCATGTTGTGGCAATTAAATAAAAACCCAATAACTTCTCAAGTACATGCAATTGCCAAAACAAAGCAGTTCCGCTAGAACCAATAAAGGTCAGATAATGCTTAAATTGTTGCATCATGCTAGCGGAGGTCAAAAAAAGGAAGGGTTTAATTTTGGTTATTTTTGGAAAACTAGTGAGGTTATTAATATCCTTTGTTTAATTTCTGCTTTGAGAATGCGTTGTATCGGATAACCTCAGCCTTTCCATGTCGATTTCGACTGTCATTTTCCAAATGATGTCATATAATCCAAAGGAGAAATATTAGAAATATTATAATTACACATAGAAGTTAAAACAATCTATTGCTATGTTTCAGGGGGGGAAATAAAATATTCTGTGGGACATCTCTTCAATACGCTCACAGCTTTAAAAAATAATGACAGTAACAAAATGAAAAAATCAATTCAAGTAATGGCTCAATCACAGTCCCAGTCAGCCTCCTCTGCTTGAGGCTTCACTTATTGCTGCCAGTGTTCACAACATTCTGTCACTCGAGGTTAAACTCAGCATGTAATCATCAGCAGGTTAATAGAAATAACGCGCTAACAAAGTAGAGTGAAAACAACCCAACTAAAGTAGACAGTCCAGGATCCAGTTTATGAGTCGCAGCAAGCTAAAACCCCTGAAACCTATTGAAAAACAGTCTTAGTATGCGCTGCTAGGTGACTGTAATGCGTTATATTGACAGGTGTTGCTATTCATTTAGTCACCAACATTATATCTGTGATGGTTTGGAAATGTAAAGGAGTTGATATAATTGAACTAACCATAAGCATAGGTATAATTGCAGCTGGAAAGTTTAATGTGATTTTACATTTACATATTACCAAGAATTGAATTGAAATGAAACATTACAAATAAATTGTAATTACTGTAATTATCTGCTATCAAAAGGCTTTTCTAAAAATGCACTCTGAGAAACTTCCATGGATAATTACAGTTCTAAAAAACTAATCCAGTCATAAGGTTGCTGGACTAATCTAAAAAAAGGTTGTAAAAATGGCACAAGCCACAGTGATTGCCGCCCTTCTTAGCGATGTACGTTGAAGGGCAAATTCAGTTCTGGAAAAAAGCAATGTGAAAGATATCTCGCCACTCGATAAACAAGCCACCCAGTGATTGTCTCACTCCCGGTTGTATCTCTTCACACGTTCACCCACACACGTTGTATCAGAACCATAAATCTGACACGGCTTTCGTGTTCAAGATTGTGTGAGTGAAATATGTGGCTATAACCAGAATTCTCCTCAACGTCCGTCATTAGAAAGCAACCTGAGGTCAACCAAGGGCAAACTGGGTTTTGTGTGTTGTGCAGTAAATCAGTGTGCAATGATTACAACATTTCAATGTATTGCATGTCTGTTAATAGAAATATATATAAGATGTGTGGTTGTTTCGACATGCAGACAGTCTGAATATCAAAGGATTGGGTTTAATACCTGCTGTGAGATAGTCTGAGCGGATATCATTCGGTTTAACAGAGTTTCATTATTTTACCCTCATTCACAATGTTATGTTTGGAACAAAAACTACTTTGTTTCACAACTTGCTAGTGGGGTATAACTCAAAGGTAAGACAGTTTGCTGGTTGAACTGAGGGCTGTAGACTGACTGATGCTATCTCCTCAGTCATCAGCAGAGGCTTTTTAAATAATTCCACAATGGTCTCATTGCTCCCAAATGCAACCTTCAATGGTGTAAAAACACCTGCTGAAGCACCTGGCATGTGCTGTAAAGGGGAATGATAATGTAATGAATTATTTTTATTTACTTAAGAAAGGCAAATGTTCTTGAGTCCATGTAAATGTGCCAGATTTCCCTAAACCTGTAGTCCTGCAGACACATTTAAACTGAACAGTCAACTTAAAAGCAGGGCAACAATTATAATATCAACTTATAACATATGTGTGCCCAACATACTGTATGTTATTTAATTTATTTTCAATGTGTAGTATTTGGCATAAAGAAATGTCTTCTGTGTAAAAAGCTTTGCCTGTATAGCTTCCTAACTCAGTATCCTTAAAGATGGAGACATAAAGTATGATGATGTTTTATTGAAACCTCTAGCCTCTGATCTAATGAGTAATAATTCCTTTGTGAGCAACAATGGAGGAATGCAGTTGGACAGGTACAGCTCCCAAATGCCAAAATGACTCAGCATGATTCAAATGAAGAGCATGATTCTTTGTCACACCTTTACTCCAGTGAGGATTGTCTTAATGGCTGAATCCCTTTATGTTCAGTAAAACAGTAAAAATGTCACGCTACCCCATTAAAACCATCATCAGCACCAATGGTGCTTCATTACAAAATCGATTCACTCATAGAAGATACTTAAATTAAAAACATACAAATTTTATGTTGTATAACAATAGTCGGATTCAATGTAAGCATCAATTAAACTATAATTTGATCGCAGAAAAAAAGCAAACGTACAACCTTTCTTTAATGGCAGACACACGGCTCATTAATCAAACTCTGTTCGCAGGACTGGAGAGGAGACAGACGACATAATGGTGTCTGCCGTCAAAGGCCACACAAGGAACTCCAATTATCATTAGTTTGAAAACCCCTGTGGATCAGTTCAGCGACTCCTCTCAGCTAGTGTCGCTGGATGTTCTGCCGTCAAACTGGGAGCATGGATAGTGCAACACAGAAAATAGAGCACAGTCTGAAATCATCTGAATATGCTGCCACAAGCAAGATACACTATTAAGTGTGTGTTTCTTGAACTGCCACTGGATGTAGGATTTATCTGCAGTGGTAGTAATCTCATTCTGGTGTTAACTGCGACAGGATACATGGGTTGAACCATTTCAACATTCTGTTAAAAGGAAAGAAATGTATTTATTTATCAAAATGATGTTTTGTCTGTGCTACTATGCAGGAGTTCACCAGGCACATTAAAACACTGTGTTCCCAGTCTTCCCAGTCAAAATCTTACATCACCAGAAAGAACTGTCTCTCTAGAGTGAGTTGTGTTAATAAATAGAGGTTGAGTCCACATCTGAAGTCAGTTCCTGGAAGTAGAACACTGTGAAATTCTGACTGAGTGTGCCATGTTGTACAGGACTGTGATGAAAGTGTGGCCTATAGATTTGCTCCGAACTGATGTCACTTTTTCCACAGCGAGGTTTTTATCAGTGAGGTCAGACCATAACATTAAGCATGTAACATGTTACAGCATTTTCCATGACAGCTGTCTTTTTCTCACAGAGACATAGCAAACATTTGTCAGTGGCCTTTTCTCAACCTGGGGGTCGCAAATGGTTGTGGAGAAAAACACCTCTAACCTGAACTCTGTTCTTACTTCAACTCTGCCAACTTTGCACATCCGATTGAAGATCTTAAATCAGAACTGTAGCAATGTATCATTAAGTTAAATCCTTGCTGCTCTGATGCATGTGAACTACTGGTGTGTGGATCATTTCCACTCAGAATGACATCAAAGGCTTCTTGGTGGGCCACATTTAAACATCTAGATCCTCTGTCAGGTCTCCTTTGGAAATCCACTTGACTTCTTTCCACCTTTGTAAGGTTCTCCTGTGGTCGTAGCTCTTGGAGGATGGCAGATAGGTAGCCTGACTCTGACTGATAACACTTCTCAGTTCCTGCAGGGTGATTTCACTTTAATGTGATTATCCCTCTCAAGTGGCCAAGACAGTTTGGAAGTCAAGTGCTTTTAATAAGCAGGGGCTAGATCATAAAGTGCACAGGACAAGTCGGTTATGAACGTATAAGAAAGTTGTAAACCGGAGGTGTCCAAACTACGGCCTGGGGGCCAACTGCGGCCCGTTGTCCAATGTGAATTGGCCCTCAGCAAATTCAAAAAGTATAATGGAATATTGCCCACACCTGAATCTGCTGCTTTTCTTATCTACTTCTTAAATATGCATGTAAACTTATATTACACAGTAGTATAGTTGCTTGAATTAGACCCTTCATATTTCCCCTTATTATAAGCAATCTGAGGCTTCTGTTGTACACTTTTTGTAACAAAATAATGAACCCTATAGAGAGCTGTGATATAGTCTGTTTGTTTTCTTCAAGCATATCCAAGTATCAAGCATAATTGACCTACAATTGATTGATTTTGCTAACTTATTACTTAACTTATATATCAATATACCTGACCTCTAGTGGGTGGCTCAGCCCTTTGTAAATGGTTCTATATGTGGCCCTTGGACACCCCTGTTGTAAACTTTTAAAATTGTGTGTTTTGTTTTGTATTCCAAGAGAACATTAGGCTAATTGATGAGGGCTGCAGCAATTATTCTGTGTATTATGTGTTCAATTAATTATTTGACCTATTAAGTTTGATAAAATAGTAAGCGATATCAAACAGAGTGATGTCTGCAATCAGATTTTTTTTGTTGTTGTCATTTTTGCATCAATTTGCTGTTGATTGATTGAATGATTTTTCAATCCACTAACACAATAATCGAGTAATAGTTTCAGCTCTAGAGAAGTTCCTGGGCTTATTCTGTAAAAGAGAATATCAACAATTGTAGTGAGGTGCAAAAAACTGTTAGCCATGGTTGACTGCTCGTCTGATTTTTGAGCAGCCATATGGGCAGGATGAAATGTACCAAGTGGATTATTTATTTCCATAAATACTTATTGATGCTTTAGACATATAGATCATAGAGCATGAACAACCTCATAGCTGCAGATTATTTTAAAACAACATTACATCCCTGGCCTGATTGCATGATGCTGAGACGCCTCTCTGTCTAATCTGCTTTCAGCTTTTTCTTTAAAGCTGTCTCATTTGCTCCCACCATATCATGATTGCCATTAACCTGCCTGCCATATGAAAATGCCATCAGATGCATTGAACGCGACGACACTGTGGCAACGTACAGCCTCTAAAGGTCTGCTAATACCTTATCCTGCAGTGATGAAATGCAATGTCAACACATAATGTAGGAGGGAGATGGTAGGGTAAAGACTTAATGTCCTCTGGCGACACTTTATTAGAGAGATGGGGTGAGAAAGTGTGCTTTAGTCAGTGATGAAATACATGACAACACGAATGAAACACGAGGATACTTCATTGCAGGGAAAACTAGTCATAACTCGTAAGACAGGGTAATCAGAGGATGAAGCACTGTGTTTGCACGGCCTTGGTTTGTCTAGTGTTCATTTGTGGGTCAATACGGTATATGGCAACAGAGGTTAACACAATGAATATAATTTACAACGTGTGCAGGGTCTATATACAGTATACAGTAAAGTATGTGTGTAGGATTATGTCTGCCAAGCTGTGACAGTTTCTTTAAATTCATATCTGCAACCAGTCCTCAAGTCCTTGAACATAGCAAGGTTTAAATCAGACAAAGGCCGAACACTGAGAGGATGGATGTTGAACAGTTTGCAAACTGGCTATGGCCTCTTTAGTGAATGCTGTTTTTCTTTTTATATCTGCAAGGTCACCTTGTCCTTTCCTGAAATCCTGCAGGAGCTGATCACTGCCACCGGAATCAAGATCGCACCGTCCGGTTAATGTGAACCTTCTGAGAGTCTCCGTATTGATCCAGAATGGAAGCCTCATTCAATGCAGCTTCCTCCCTCTGCGCATTTGTGTAAAGGGCTTGGCTGATGATGTCCTTTGTGAATATCATAAATGGACCCTCTTAATACGTAAAGGGCATGAGACAATATAAAAGTTGCTAACAATTGCTTGCTCTCATCATTGCAGTTAAAGATTTTATTGATAGAGCAAGAATTCAATTTTTCTTTTAATTATTATTCTCTTCCTATGCTTATTCATATTTCTTTATTTTTGCAGAGAGATGTTTCAGGGTGATTTCAGCTAGGCCTACAACTCACCATTATTTTCATTTTCGATTAACCTGCATATTACTTACTCGATACACTAATAAACACTTTGGTACAAAAAACATGTTAGAAAGGCCCATTATAGTTTACATCAGGCCAAAGTGACATATTTACATTGCTTTTAAAACCCAAAGACGAATACAGTCAAATAAGATGAGAAAAATATAAAATCCTTACATTTGACAGTTCATTTTCTGTTAATAGACTAATTGAGTCATTGACTAATCAGTTCGGCCTGAGAGAAATGGAGACATTACTATAGGTCGGAGCAATGGAGCTTACTACCGGATCTGCAGGCCATTTAAGTTTCAAATATATGGTTCTGCCACAACGACCTTTATAACCTGACAGGAATTATCACTCCCTGAAATCAAAGTGACAAACTTCTTCCCTCAAAGACTGGTCAGGAGGAAATGATCTTCCCTGAAAAAGTACTATTGGGAATTACTTTTAGAGGATTCTAAATCCAAAACACTATCTCAGGCAGCCAGCTCGCTGAAAAATAATAAGGTCTATGCAGGGTTGATATTAGACACCAAGATCATTTCCTCACTCTTCCCCCCTCAGCACAGCAGATTGGGGAGGGATGATGCAGGAGATACAGCAGCTGTCAGAGGTCTAAAATGTGAGGGCCCAGAGCCAACAACACCATTTGCCCCAACGCCAAACAAAGCACCAACAACAGCTTTAGGGAAAATACTACAGTGAATAGAGAATAACATAATTTCACCTATGCTACTCTGCTGGCCCTTAGAAAGAAAAGAGTTATGTCAATATAACATACAAGAAACGATAATTAGCACTGAGCCACCAACACAAAAGAAAACAGCATTGATGTCATAGGCCCTAAGCCCATTAGATTCATAAAAATGACAAATTCACCACAACATAAATCCACAAGGAAATAACAAAGCACCAGCCAAACAA
The DNA here is from genome assembly GCF_036324505.1 of Eleginops maclovinus. Classification (NCBI taxonomy): domain Eukaryota; kingdom Metazoa; phylum Chordata; class Actinopteri; order Perciformes; family Eleginopidae; genus Eleginops; species Eleginops maclovinus. Next base: position 17,873,449 of record NC_086357.1, on the reverse strand, counting down.
TAACAAGATTACCTCTAAAACATAACAGGAATGAATACATAATCAACTATCCAAATTAAGCTAGTTTACGTTAGCTAGATAACAGCAAAATAAGGGTTAGGGAGTTAGCAGTCAACACAAGCACAAAAAGCTCACACAGCGCCAAGATTATCAAAAGAAGTGCATTTACCTTGGTGAAGTAAAGGAAAGCAGTTGTTGATGAATTCCCAGCAACAGTGAGCTGTAGCCCCTCTGGTAAAGGAAAGTCCCTCAGCTTGAAGAAACGTTCGAGAGTGACCGTTGATTTGACGTTGAATTTAAGCTAGCTAACGGTGTGAAGCAGTTAGCACAATGTACACAAATAATCGTACATTAAATTGTCGAAGCAACATTATCCTAATTTAAATCGGTGAAGGTGTTCAAGAAATTATAATCTTTATGTATCGCGCTGACTGGAGTGTTTTGTGCAGCTTTACAGATGGGATGCTTTCAAAGAGGTGAAGTTAATCCATTTTTTTTTCCCTTCAACGGATCTAAACGTTATATAAAATAATGTACTTTACAACAGGTTTAAAACTTCAATAACAGTAGCAAGTCGATGTTTGCTCTAAGAAATGCACTGAACACATGCAAAACAATGAATATCAAAAAAATCAAACATGATTAAATATATAAAAAATAAATTAGACTTAAGGGTATATGTCAATGTTTCCAGGAAGGATTTTGACATGAAGGTTGGTTTTATGTTTACATAGCATAACTTTTCTTGACAGGATTTCCATAATCAAAACCACCAAATGATAGAAATTAGATTTTGAGTTTAAATTGATGGAAGGAGCAAGGAGGGTCCACATTTAGCTTATAATTTACATCATCTGAAATAACTGGAAAACACCTGTGCAATATATTTGCACAGACAAGTCTCACACATTCTTTTTTTTTTAAATATTATGGGTAATAATCATGTTTGGTTTTTTTAAGTCTACACGAATGTACAAGTTATTGAAATTATTAAAAACAAATACATAAATATCTTAACAAATTTTTTCACCCTCAAATCATTCTCTTATTCACGTAGTATTTATTTAGGTTTCAGAAAAGGAACTGAATTATCTTTGTATAATTCTGGTGGAGAAATGCGAAAGATAATATGCTAATGAACTTGTTTCTGATTCTGATAAGGATGAAATTGATATATATTCCAGAAAAGTAAAGTGTGTCATATTTGGGTGTTCACTCAATATTGTCCTCTTTCTCATTATGTTACCCAGCATGTTGATACGTGTTACATGACTGTGCTCACCTAACACATATTTCCGAATGGAAAACATATGTAGGTCACAAGCTGGAGGAGTGGGTGAAGAGGTCACAGAAGTGGTAACCTATATACACAAGTGCTTTCTATCATCTTCTATTGTTACTGTGAGAACAACACACCGAATGTTCAAATCAGAGAAAGTAATGCATTTCTCTGTTCCTTTTCTCTCTTTCAACATCCATCTACAACACTGACCTACATTTGCTGCAGCTCTTATGACATGTAACACAATGGAATATAGAAGAAGAATATATATTATTCTTCATAACTCTTCATCTTCAGGTTCCCACTTGATAACACTGGTTAGATACTTTTTGAGAAAATATTATTTATAACAAAGCTTATGGTGTTTTATAGAAGTTCAGATACGGTGTAAATACACCAAACTATAATTTCAATGTTAAAGGTGGCTTTTATTTCCAGACATCTTTAGTCATCGTATTCCACTGTAGTGGCAAAACTTGGTGACACCAGTTCACTCCATTTACATTTAAAGATTAATATCCTATTTTTATTTTTATGAGACGTCCTCAATGTGAGGAAATTCCACTATGTGCGCCTGCAGATGTTTCCTCTCTCTGTTGTTGTTGTTGTTGTAGTTGTTTTTCTCCGTCAGGACTCTGGGGTCTCTCCCACTCAGCCGGTGGCCAGCTAACATATTAGTTATCTTAATAAAAAGTGTTTATTAGAAGGAACACAGGTGGATTTGACTAAGCGTGTTTATTTCTGGTTTTCTCAACATAGCTTGTATACCAGGCATCCTCTCCCAATAGTATAAATGAAGTATAATCAATCCTAAATCAATACTGATATTATAAGTCAATTATCTTGCAAAATAAAACAAATATTATGAGGAATTATTATTATGTGTAGGCAAAACTATGCGCAGAAACCTGATAAATTTAAAATCTTAAAAATAGAAATCTTCCTGTTTGCCATCTACTTCCCTCCAAGAGTAGATCGGAAGTCACTTAACATGTGATATGTGTGCATGTGCGCACATGCATGGTATATAAATGTGTGTGTGCCTTTATGTATATTTCTGTTGCCATGGAGAGTTTGCCCTTTCTGGCTTCACCATTCTCTCACCCTTAAGAATCACGTGCAAGGACCTCACAGGGTGAGGGTGGGGGAGATCTGCATCTTAACAATCAACCCATACCTTTCTCTGTGGAGGTAACTATACAGCTTCATATAAAGCAATCATTGATGATTTTCTCTTGCAGCACTATATCTAAAGGTAGCCTGGCTGTTTTTCATTTACAAGGTGCTCTGATTTACTCAAGGAAAAGAAAGAGGAACACACTAAGTGATTCCACCACTGAGGAATATCTGAGGTTCAGAAGAAAAGACTTACTGTATAAATCACATTTATAGCTACTGTCACAGTCTTCAACGCAATAAATATAACATATATTTGTCATATATCTTACTTCAACACACAATATGTATAATCAACATCTAAGATTGATACTGTACAATATTCTAAGGTTGACATTACTCTTAAATCCAGATTCAAAAAGCTTTTTTTGACAGAAAATGAACATTAGATTTCTATTTTTAGCATTTAGTTTGTGTGTCTGTTTTGGCATCTTCACGCAGTTGCTGGCCTAAGGCACAGCAGGGTTTCCTTGGACACGTTTTTGGACACAGCTGGAAGTGAAGCGATCAATAGAAAGCTCATCACAAGGTTTCTAGGCCTTCCAGCCAACACAACTGGAAAATTCCTGGAAAAGCTTTAGCCACTAAAATAGAATTATATTTAGCATATATGTTTATATATTTTCAACAAATCAGACAGAATTATCGTTGATACTAGTGCTGACTGTTATTATGAGATAACATAAGATAGATACATGTTAGCACTTAAGCGAACAAAACTGTTTTTATTGGAATATTGAAAAGTCTGTAAAAAAAACACCAAAAAAAACAGCTTCAGCTTTAAACAGATGGAGATAAAAGTAATGAAAACGTTCAAAAGGATAACTTCAAGGGTTGTTCATTTGTTTTTTACAGATATTCAGATTGGGGTTAGGGGAAAGGATGATGGCTAGTCAGATTGACTTAACTTAAATAATGTTATTTTGTCCGTATAAAACTTACATGAATGTTTCTTTTTGATCTGCCTCACAATATTAATGTAACAATATTGTTAAGGAATAATGTAAACAGATTAAAAATCCGTCTTTTTTCTTTGCTGCTTTTAACTCTGTGCACATATGTGGATAGAATCATGCACAAGTGTTAATGTGAAGCAATATGTATACAACTGGTATTTAGCAGAACATGGCCTCAGGCAACATTGTTGCAACCCCAGATGAAGACACACTGAGACTTGCCAGCACATTGTGCTATTCTCCATGCTCTCCCAGCGGACAGCGGTGACAGTTTGCATTAGACAGAGGCATGTTCATGCAGCCGCACTTCCACTCAACCTTAACCTAACTGCATCCCCTGGGGCGGAAGTAGCTGAAAGTTTAGAGAAGTTGCTTGTCTATAATTTAAGTTAATAAACAACCTGTATAACCTGTAAGTGAATGCTCCTTTTTGTCCCCACATCTCAACTATTTCATTTTCCAGCAAGGATAAAACCATTTAATCAATGCAAAAAAGCACATAAAAATAGCCATAGATGAGAAAATGTTTCAGTCTTGTTCTCTTTATGATGTAAGTCCTTAGTAATTTACTATTCAAGAAAAACGTTTTTTCCACAAATTTGTTTCTGATTGAAGTCTACCTAATTGCAAGATGGAGGTCAGGGTGGATGGCTCAAACAAACAAGGAAATCTGTGTTGCTGTCCCATGTGAAACCAAAAAAAATGTCGACCTATTTAAAATATATTGTATGTCCTCTGTAAAGAAAAGTAACGTTAAAGTAAAAGAAATGTTTGTATGAATTCCTCATGCTTATCATGTAATCCAAACCACCACCGTAATCAGGAACAAATAACACTTCCCCTCGAAACGTAATTGAGATGCACTTTATTGTATGTACAGTGGGGCAAAAAAGTATTTAGTCAGCCACCAATTGTGCAAGTTCTCCCGTTTAAAAAGATGAGAGAGGCCTGTAATTTTTATCATAGGTATACCTCAACTATGAGAGACAGAATGAGAAAAGAAAATCCAGGAAATCACATTGTAGGATTTTTAAAGAATTAATTGGTAAATTCCTCGGTAAAATAAGTATTTGGTCACCTACAAACAAGCAAGATTTCTGGCTCTCACAGACCTGTAACTTCTTCTTTAAGAGGCTCCTCTGTCCTCCACTCGTTACCTGTATTAATGGCACCTTTTTGAACTCGTTATCAGTATAAAAGACACCTGTCCACAACCTCAAACAGTCATACTCCAAACTCCACTATGGCCAAGACCAAAGAGCTGTCAAAGGAGACCAGAGACAAAATTGTAGACCTGCACCAGGCTGGGAAAACTGAATCTGCAATAGGTAAGCAGCTTGGTGTGAAGAAATCAACTGTGGGAGCAATTATTAGAAACTGGAAGATATACAAGACCACTGCTAATCTCCCTCGATCTGGGGCTCCACGCAAGATCTCACCCCGTGGGGTCAAAATGATCACAAGAACGGTGAGCAAAAATCCCAGAACCACACGGGGGGACCTAGTGAATGACCTGCAGAGAGCTGGGACCAAAGTAACAAAGGCTACCATCAGTAACACACTACGCCGCCAGGGACTTAAATCCTGCAGTTCCAGACGTGTCCCCCTGCTTAAGCCAGTACATGTCCAGGCCCGTCTGAAGTTTGCTAGAGGGCATTTGGATGATCCAGAAGAGGATTGGGAGAATGTCATATTGTCAGATGAAACCAAAATAGAACTTTTTGGTAAAAACTCAACTCGTCGTGTTTGGAGGAGAAAGAATGCAGAGTTGCATCCAAAGAACACCATACCTACTGTGAAGCATGGGGGTGGAAACATCATGCTTTGGGGCTGTTTTTCTGCAAAGGGACCAGGACGACTGATCCGTGTAAAGGAAAGAATGAATGGGGCCATGTATCGTGAGATTTTGAGTGAAAACCTCCTTCCATCAGCAAGGGCACTGAAGATGAAGCGTGGCTGGGTCTTTCAGCATGACAATGATCCCAAACACACCGCCAGGGCAACGAAGGAGTGGCTTCGTAAGAAGCATTTCAAGGTCCTGGAGTGGCCTAGCCAGTCTCCAGATCTCAACCCCATAGAAAATCTTTGGAGGGAGTTGAAAGTCCGTGTTGCCCAGCGACAGCCCCAAAACATCACTGCTTTAGAGGAGATCTGCATGGAGGAATGGGCCAAAATACCAGCAACAGTGTGTGAAAACCTTGTGAAGACTTACAGAAAACCTTTGACCTCTGTCATTGCCAACAAAGGGTATATAACAAAGTATTGAGAGGAACTTTTGTTATTGACCAAATACTTATTTTCTACAATAATTTGAAAATAAATTCATTAAAAATCCTACAATGTGATTTCCTGGATTTTCTTTTCTCATTCTGTCTCTCATAGTTGAGGTATACCTATGATAACAATTACAGGCCTCTCTCATCTTTTTAAATGGGAGAACTTGCACAATTGGTGGCTGACTAAATACTTTTTTGCCCCACTGTATGGGAAGGTTTGTTGTATAAACGCAAATACAACAGAGACTCTAGAACCCAATTCAACATGTGACGTTTGGTTGGCTTATCAATATTCATATCATTCATCCAGAATTCTTATTATCCTGTCAGGCTCGTTCCTTTTTATGAATAACTTGCTCAAACGGCTTAGAGATATCAATAAAGCTGGTCACAAAAGAGGAGAGGAGATACCAAAATCAGTGCCATGTTTAGCCTTGAAGTCAAACACATTTATGTACACAGACAATCTAATAGAATCCCTATCCAAGACTTTAGATACCACACTGACTAATGCAGTTGGTCTATAATTATCCAGGGTCCCAACCTTGCCAGATTCGTCCTTGATGACAGGCAGAAGCTGAATGATGATTCACTGATGGCTGAGTTCCCTTCAGTTTCAGGGTCCTAGTGTTGTAAATGCTGGCTAATTGTCACACTATCATGACTTACTGAGACACATAAAAAGAACAGAGCCAACATCAAACTTATAAGTAACACAGTTTAAGATGATTGCTTTGAAAACGGCCCATCGCACTCTACAATGACCTTGAACTTATTACAAGACTGATTGGAAAGACACCCCTACTTAGGGAGTCTGATTTCACATGTATTGTCTGAGAAATTTAACTGTGACTGGTTTGCATCCAAAATCCAGGTTGCACCTTTACAGTATAACAAGAGGGTTGATTTACAACAAGACAAACACATGGTTCATAATCTCTGTGTTTTTCCCAGATAGAATTCTGGCAAGCTATAAGACTTCCTGCAGACTCAAAGCTATTTTTCTCTCTGCGTGTTTCCATTGTTTATCTCTGGGTTTGATTTTATACAGCTGTGTGTGTGATATAAGGCCACTAAACAGCTGAACTCAGAGCAGAGAGAGGACCACACTCAGAATAACTAGACATGCATAAACAACATCGGGGGACTTGAGTACAGTCCTCAACAGATGTTTTAAAAGAGATATATTATGTTTAACACATAAAGCAGGCTGTGACCTTTCCTTCTGCTCAGTGAAATTAGAGTGTTGCATCCGGATAAACTGTAACTGTTTTATCGTAGTGTTAGGAAGTATTAAGATCACAGTGGTTTATATTGTTTAAAAATTGGTTATCACAACAAAGGAGTAGATTCATGTTTGTATCGTTATCTTTTCACTCTCTCACTCACAATAAATTGGGTCTGTAATACGTTTTTTCCATATTTAGATAAGACCTTTCCACCTCACATCTTCAACAAACCCATACACTTTCCTTTTGTCTTAATTTCACAAATCCTTTTCATTTCTCTTAGGCCTATAAGGTTAAAGGGTGGTTTTGCTCAGACAGTACTGTTGTACTCATCTGGAAATTAACTTGCAAATACCTGCCTTACAGTCAAGTTTTCAGTATCTGTTTTTATCATTTAGCTTTTATGTTGTATCTACACACTATAAATTAAAAGCACTGCAAAAAGCCCTGAGAATAGATCAGGACTTTGTATTTTACAACCTGCACCTCACTCAGTAAAGCAGAACCATTTAATTATTAATCTGATCCTACAAATAAATATTACTTTGTTGCTCTAGTTCCTCTGAAACACAGTTGTACCACCATATTGTTATCACATCATGACCTGTTGGCGATCCTCAGGTGAAATGTGGAGCCAGTAGATTTCAGCAGATTGCATCAGACACTTCCAGTGTGTGGGAGTAGATTTGTATGCGCAGTGTGTTGTGTGGATAGCAGGTGCAGCGGCGGTGGGTCTTCTACTGTATGTCCTCTGCCAGAGTGTACAGTATAACAGCATGAGACAGCTGCTGAACAGATGGGGGATGTTTGAGATTTCATTTAAAAGATCAAATTTTGGTGAAATAAATCCCTTTACCACATGGGGTGATTTGCACTAACTTGGGTCTTCTTGCTTTGCATTTAGATGATGATGACAATCCTACACTTTTTACTCTTGCATTTGTTTCTCTTAAGAAGAAGATCCAACTTAAAAAATCAAAATTAAACATGTTAGAAATAGAATGAGAGACTAAACAATGTTGGCCGTTTTTACTGCAGTATCACCAGAGTAAAACAAAAAGCTACAGAACGGGAAATGAAAGATGTGTTTGACAAAAGGTGGACTTTAGGTAATAGGGAAATTATAACCCACCATGAAAAATATCAGAAGGTTGGTCACAAGACTGTCCTTGTTTTGACCAAATCATTTTCAATCACTTAAATTTTACTCATCTACTTATAATATACGTGCTTTGTATTTATGACTCATGTTCTTTTTTCTTGATGTTGATCTCAGGATTTATTTTCGGTGTTGCATAGTTCCGCCTTGTCATTACACCTGAAGGACAACATTATTAGCTGCCTAATTTGAGATGTTGCTCTGCGCTCTTCTCCTCGTTGGGCGAGCCATGTACTTTTACAACTATTATTTAAAAGGTATGTGATGTTCAATGTCACTTAGAAGATCATTTAAGATTACCACACCCTATGATTTATAATATACTTCAACCATTTATTTTATACATAATCGGGGATAAAAAAAAAAAAAGAATTGATACGTAGTAGTTTGCAGTACTGTAGCGAGGCCTTCAACTTAAACAATAGAACACGTGTTCAATTAAGGGGTGCTGCCATTCTGGCACAATTTCCTCTAGGTATCAGCAACTAAAATGTGCATTCTGAGTAGCTACTTAATGATGGTGGTTATTTCATTTAAATGTGTACCGAAACAAATGAATCTTCCCAAAGATTTCTGATATTCTTTCCTGAAAATGATGGCACCCAACAGAAGTATATCTGATCCTAATTCACTCGTGCACAATCTGTAAAAGTTAGGAAGAATGGAAAGTGCTACTGGGGCTTCATGCTAGATCAGGGATTTGCTAGATAAATTGCTTTTCTCTCCCTTTGTTTTTTGCAACAAACAATGAAAACCGAAGAAAGACAAACGTCCTCGCTCTATATCTGGAGGTGGGTCAAAGGTGTCGTTGGAGGTAAAAGAGTGCAGGTCGGTGAGTCAAGGAAATAATTTCAGTGTGGAGGTCTGTTATGGACATTCGCCATGACGCCTGTTTATCTATCATGCTTCCTGTGTGTGTGTGTGTGTGTGTGTGTGTGTGTGTGTGTGTGTGTGTGTGTGTGTGTGTGTGTGTGTGTGTGTGTGTGTGTGTGTGTGTGTGTGTGTGTGTGTGTGTGTGTTTGTGTGTTGTGCAAAAGTAATTAAATGACACATCTTCCCCTCTAATTGACACAAGTTCTGCGCAAGGCCTGAGGATAAACCTCAATGGGCCTTTCAAGAGAGCCCATTGAAGACGAAATGGCCTGTTTTCAGCCTATGCTGTTTTCATCCGGTGTTACACGATCAAAGGTAGCAGATGAATGGACGTCGGCAAGGTCTTGTTTTCTGGATTTTTGCATCCAATTTGGACAACATAAGAATGATGTTGCCAGGAAACCAATGCACATTTCAGTGAAGAAAGTAAAGTGCATATTTCGTACATTCTAAGAGAACCAATACATTTGTAATCCATTTGTAAATCCATATATTATCACAAATATTTTATGTCAATATACCTACTAGGCATGTTAGCTATTATATCTTAAAAATATGTTTTAATCCATAAGTTGTTAATGGTATAATACCTACTTTAATGTCTCTGAGTGGGCAACATGCTGCAAAGTAAAAAGAAAAAGGTTTCTGTTCTGTAACACCCCATATCTCGACAGTGATGTGTTCACACAGTGACATTTCTGGGTGCTACTCAAATCAAGAACCATCTGTTCTCACATGTTTAATGGTTACAGGAACTGCAAACGTAATCTTTTGTAAGAAAAATTTGAAGATGCCTACAGCTCTGGAATTAAAACATTACATGCTACACAAGAATTGTGACCGCTTCAACACTACCTTTATAAGGGTTCGGTTAATGTGTGTAATCCAAAAAAATAGATATTAAGTTGGAACTGCCAGTTAAAACACACACAAAAAAAAAATCAAATATGATTTAGTATCACATGATGATGAGCTAACTATTCAATTGTTTTATGATTTATTAATCAAGGACAGGAGTCATGCTCCAGGAAATTTCTATCATCAGTCCAAGTATGGTAAATGAAACCTTAAAAGTGAAGATTTATAGTAAAATAGACGTGTTATTTAGTTGATAAAATACTATTGTAGACTTACAACATGAGGAAGGATTATGTTGAAGTCCTGTAGATTTGTTTAATCTTTTAATCTAATGAACAGGGTCAGACGTGGTTCATCTGACCAGTTTACAACCTTTCTTCTGTCAATTCAGACCGAGCATGTCAACACAGGTTAATCCCTGGTCATGACAAGTAGGATATGACCTGGGTCACAGCCTGAGAGCAATGCATGCGAAAGTGTCAGGGATCTCGAGGATTGCAGAGAGAGGGAAGATGGTGTCATTATGAGGTGTTTGTCATGCCATTCCCACTCTGCATATTTGTTATATTTGCATAAACTACGTCATCCCTCGCTATCCCAGTCATCTGCTGCTTCATTTTTTTTTTCTTCACCCCAGATGAAAAGGAGGTCCTGAACCTCAAAGCATTTCCACATATCTATGTTCTAATCATCAGTCCTTCACCTTCGATGCAGCTAAAAAACAATCCTACTACCTTTTGCAACTTAGTAACATAGTCTGTCCCGGCGGGTTGCTAGCGACCCTGGTGGAATCCTTTACATCAAAATAAACAATGGTCAGAACCACTTCTCGATTGTAGCAGCAAACAAGGGTTAACCGTTTTAAAAAGTGTTGCTCGGTATTAAATTTGTTAAAAGACTACAACATCTTAATGCATCACAATCAGAGTTCAACTGAAGATCACAGTCAGGACAAAGGGTGGGGCACTATGCACGGGAACATGCGGTTAAGTTTATCAGTCATAACAAATTCCTAAAGGCTTGCCTACAGCGTGCTCTACAGAGAAACATAACTGATCCAAGTTATTGATTTCTACTCTTTCTGTGATATCCTGGCTGTGAAGAACATCTGTCATTAACATGCAGGATAATGTGCAGTGTAAAAATAGATGTGGTATTCCTATTTCTGTATTTGAGGAAGCAGAAACAGCCCACAGGATATTGCACATAAATTTCACTTGTAAAGGTATGTCTTCCATTAGAAAGGAGCTGGAATTTGCAGAAGAGACCTGCTTATTGTCACAAGACAGTAACTCATGGGTTTACACAAATCTGAGAAGATGTCTCAAACATTTTCAGGAATTACAGGGACAATTACCAGTCTCCTGCAAAGTGCATCAGTATGTGATTCTGTGTAACCAGTTTCACTGAAACCACATTCTCAAACAATTAGTAATCATAGAGAATGTGTTGAATGTGTGTGTGAGAAAAGCTGTGCTAACTACCGAGCTCCCACTGTCATTGTGCTGACACCAGTGTGCTGTTGCTGTGCTGCAAACACGCGGCACCCTGCGCTGGAACTGAATCAATCCGGTCACACTGATTATAGACTTCTTACAGTCAGCAGAACGTCCTGGTAGGCAGCAGGAGATGAACGCTGAAAATGAAGACATTTTATTCAGAGGTGCCAGTAATACTCTTTTGTAAAACTCTTACAGCTGCGGCATACACAAAATAGTATTACAGACACCAGAAGCGGTGTTTCGTTTGTGTCTCCTCTCTGTAGGAACAATAAATGAGCAGGAATGTGGTATTACAGACCCCATGCTGGGTTGCATTCTATATTTGTCAAATATCATCAAACGTATGAAAATGCCATAAACAAGTACCTAGCCAGAGGAAACTGGTTAGGTCCTTCCTAAAATGCGTCTTTAAAGTAATGAATTGTCATAAAGTTGATATCAGGTGGCAATGGAAATATCGCCCACTCTAAAGCGTTCAGGTTCAGATCAGGTCATCAGGGACTTGACTGCATTTAACATCTCTGGAAGTTTATTTCTGGAGTTGCGGTTTAGACTAAGAGAAGTCAGGACCCTGTGATTATCTTGGGCTCTTAGTCCTCTACATAAATATGGCTACTGGTAAAAATACCGTATGCTAAGTCCACTCACACTACCTTGAGACCCAGCCAACAACACACAGACATTGCATTGGAAAAGGAGTGGGTTCTGGTGAACTTGATGGTTCCTGTGAAAGGACAGCAGCAGAAAGATGTCTGAATGACACAGAGATGATGTAGCTGGCTGAACAGGGTGACTGGACAGATGCCAGTTCAGTTCTTCAGAGAAACTATGGGTGGGGACGGTAAGTAATAAACACGCCAAGATGTCTTTGTGACCCTATGTGACTTTGAGTGAGTGTGTGGGAAACAGAGCACACATACAGAAAAAAATAATGCAAAATAAGTACAATTTGAAAAACACCAAGAAAATACAAGTAGAGGTCATATAAGTTGAACAAAAAAGATGCAGTGTCAGCCAAAAGCACCACAATGCCCAACATCCTTTAACATGAATGCCCCTTTGTTATAAACTGGATCAAAAAGAAAATCCATTTGTGTCTTATCTCAAACAAAGCTAAGGTTCATGACCAGGTTTGTTGTCTACTAAAGCCACTCTGATTTAAACACCTCTATAGGACTTTTTTCTGGGCCACTAAAAACACAAGCCAGATCCGGGGGGAGATAGGACTCAGGATCCTCTGCTTTCTCTCGTTTTGCTCTGGACTGCATCCAGAGGCCAGGCAGGCGGCGGCTGGAAATAGCCCAGACATACTGGCCAAGAAGAAGCAGAGCTGTGTCGGTGTCGTCTCCTCCTCCTCCTTCCTCAGCCGTGCCGCTAATCAGCCGAGACAGAGGAGCAGACAGGTCAGGAGGCAGACACAGATCAGGCTCCGCAGGCCGAGGCAGGCGACAGGAGTGTGCCTGGGTAGAAGTGTGTGGGTGTTTATCTGGTGCATACACGCTTACCTGCATGCACAAATCTGCATGAGTAACTCTGAACATGTGCCTGATTGTTAAAAGGAAGCAAAGGAGAGGCCCTAGTTCAATTTGGATTCTTTCATCTTCTAAATATATTTATTATGTATGTATATATTAAAACAATATTTTATTTAATTTTTGAGAACAGAGTGTCATAGGATACACAAAATAGTATGCTAGGTACAAGCAGATTGCATTTTAATCCATGTTTTAAAGAATTATAATTTGATTATACATCAGTGGTAATTGCGTGCTTTGAATAAAATAATGAACTTCCTGATGTACAGGTCAATAAAATACACTATGGGCAACCGTATAAATTAAAAGCTGATTATAATTCACTATGCATCTTTATAATCTAAAAACCTAAAATCTGAAAATAAAATGATGATGTACTTGACCCTATAAATCTAGATAACATGTTTTAAAGTGTATTATGATTATTGTTGTAAATCATAACGAATTTGTGTTAGTGTGTATAAAATAAAAGCTTTTATTTTATTTTTACCAACAACGAAACAGAAATAAAGGGACATGTCATGCATACATATTAAAGAGGATACAGAGATCTCACAGGTTTGAAATATTGCGCAGTTCAGGGAAAGTACAACTGATGCTAAACAGTAAAATACACAGGAGAGAGCATTAACAATTCACAGGGTCACTGGAAGGATGCCAGGCCACAGTGCAATGCCCCCTGCATACTGTGTCTGCGGTGTAATGCGGAACATGGTTAAAATCACCCACAGCTCATGTAAACCCTCATTCCCATTCAAGACAGAACTCACACGCTCCAAAACTTTAAAGATTTCTCCATGCCACCAGTTCACAGCAGGAGGTCTAGGCGATCGACTGAAATAAAATTCAGCTTTTTGCTAAAGGGAGAAGTTCCTTCCAAAGTTTTTCCTTGGCGCTATTCAAAGAGAACCCTTTGCTTAACAGCTTCTAAAGAGACACATCCAGATTTATTGGTTATTTTTAACAAAAACCGAGCCCAAAAATGAAATATCAGAGCGCAGTACATCACATTCAGTTTGTTTAATACAAACAAACCATGAGTAAATTCTTGAGGTTCTGCTTCTTTATACACAAATAAACTGCACATATACGCTTAAACCACAGCTGCTGTCGTTAATTTGCTGATTAGGACTTTCATTAAAATTAATCCAATGTTTCACATCCTTTTTCCATGTAACCCGTCCAATAACAATGTCCAGTTTGGGCCTTTTAAGGTTTAACATCTTATCGATTGTTCGCAGCTCAACAAAAGACAGACCCCACCCCCCTACATTTCTCCCATATTTTTATTTAAATAATGGTTTATGTTATTTAATGATTTAATGATTATATATCAGTCACATTTTTCTACATAATGAAGACTTGATACTCTAAGTAAAATTAACTGATAGATGATAAGGATTTCCTTTTTCTTAAGTAGAAATGTACAGAGCAGAGGTTGCAGGACAGTGTATTTTCAAATTGTTGTGTTGGTATTTTACTTCAGTAAATAATTGTAATACTTCTCCCATTGCTTTCGTAATCACTGCAGGACTCAAGGGGCAGCCATAATGAACTCACTATCTTGTGGATGTAATCATTTGTTTTATAGGTGTCATAACAATCCACAAACACAATTAAAGTGTCCTCTAATTTGTTCAATTAGTCAAACGAAAATACAACAAACATACAACAAATATTTCAATAAAAAAAGCAATCAAGCTGTGTTTTTCAAGTTCATTAAATTTCCAAAAAACACAGAGCACAGCTTGACATCCAAACCTTGAGGTCCGACATTATTTCTCTGATCTCCTTTCACCTCCTGCAATGAA